>NC_136057.1:845445849-846645849 GCF_964261635.1 Lissotriton helveticus | reverse complement strand
TAAATTGAAAACAGTATTCACTATACTTTCAATACGCTTCTTCTCTTTGAGTTGCAAGTTTTCTTTTATATTTGCAGCATGTTTTCATTAAATTCTGAATCACTCTAGATCGAAAAAGTCTCTGACAAATTTCTTGAAATTGATTTTGTCTCCGAGTAGCAGATACTATTTCTTTATCATGTTTCCGTTTTTCCTCGTATTTGAAATTGAACTCTGCTTCACCTTACTTGAAAAATTCTTCTTTTTGCTTTGTGTGATCTTTTTTTCATTAAATGTTCGTAATATTTGTTTTCAAAAATTGTCTTCTACTTTTAGTAGAACAAACTGTTTCTGTACTACTCACATTTTTTTCTACTTGAAGATTTTTTCTTTTACTCAAATGTGTATTTTTCTTCTCTTTTCTTTTTCTTTCACTTCTAGGCATTTCCAAATTTTAATCCAAACGAAATCATTTTCTGAAAAACAAAAAATAGATTCAATTATTTTTCACATTTGTTCACTATGTCAAAATAATATCATACAGTTACAAAACTTCCACTAACGACTTCCAGACCCAGTGCTGCAACGTGATGGAGCACGACAGAGGAGCACTAGGATGACAAGTAGTGCCATAGAACATACAGCAAGTACTTATTTCATTATTTACATACACCTTCACAATTTATATATAACTGCGCTACCTCATACTTTTCACCTCTCCGCCACACCCCACCAACCCACAGTACTTTCTCTGCAACCCACTGTAGACAACTTTATACATAGTATTTTAAAAATGTTTAATCTATGTACTTAGAATGATATTATCAACCACAGCACACACAAAAATAATTTCCATTACTAGACTAACAATTTTATCTACAACTTCGCAAACATAACACTGCACCCAGGGCTTTAAGGGGGGAGGGTGTCTGTGGGGGTCTGACCACCAGCACTTTATTTTTGGGGGCCTCGAAACGGGTCTTTATAGGGCTCTATTTTCCGGCCTCTCAAACGTAATCCGTTTTTTTTCCTTTATTGCTCTGCAGTGAGACTGTGAGAGCATGCACATTGCTCACTACTTAGAAGTGCAGACATCATGCCAAGTGACTCGCGTTGTAGAAGAAGGGAAATCCTTTAAAGAGTGCCATTTTCTCTCAGGATTTCCCTTCTCTTTTTGCAAAACAGGAGCAACATCATCGTGGGGTGATTGGCAGACAGACCACCCATTGCCCCAAACTCTCTGAGACAGCTTCCCGGGCGCACACACAGAGCCACACCTGAGTACTTCACAGGTCTTCAAGATATAATTTTTTTGTAAATGAGACTCTGTTCTTTTCCACCCCTTTTTACAGCCTCTACATCCCCACTCTGCCTATTGCTGAAAGAATTAGACTCCCCTGAAATTTCGCTCTGGTTGCGCCTCTAGAAACAACCACAAGTAGGCAACTCCAGCACGACCCTGCTCTCACCTTACAAACTATCTTGTTTTAGTGCTACGAAAACATACGCTTTGCCTGGCTTACTTCTCACACCGCCTTTTCAATATGAACATAAAAGCTGTGCAATTACTTTTATATTCCCATACTGTGCTTCACATGGAAATATAGAACTGCAGGTTCTCACCACCCCAAATTAGCTCTCTGGTATACTTTCTCAAATGTAAGAAGTACAGGTATTCAGTATCTGTCAGTCACTGCCACCTAAAAATAGTGTACCATATACAACTCGACAAAACGTTATGTTTCTAAATTAACGTCTTACACTGAAAAGCTCCTTTACATTTCTTTTGCTAGATGTACCTTTGTTTAAAACACCACCAGAGAAGGGTAGTGAAGTATGCTCCACAAAGAGCAACTCAAAGCTTTGTTATTCTTTATAAGAAACATCTGCCTGTCAATGCTTTTCGCCAGCCTTTTTGACCCCTTAAGAGGCTGGGTGGATGAGTATAATACGTCGTATTTAGGATCAGGGCAGAGTATGCACGGAAATAAGAACGTATAGTTGAATAAAAGGCGAGTGGATGCATGGCCAGATGCACCAATGCATAGATACATGGATGGATGTATCAATGTATGGATGGAAGGATGAATTAATGCATGGACCAGTACTTATGATAGATGGGTGGGCTGATAGATGCTTAGGATTGGTTCTGGGACAGATGTATCTATGCTTATATAGGCGTATGGCTGCATGAATGGCACAGTGCTTACTATAGGCGAGTGGGCTCATAGATGCTTACGATAAGTGCAGAAACAGATGTATGTATGTATATAAGTAGAAATGTATGCATCAATTAAAAGATGGTTGAATGGCGCAGTGCTTAGGATGGATGGATGCTGGGCTTTAATTGTGCCGGGTCTGAGGACCGGCACTTATTTTCAGGGAGTCTCCAAACGGGTCTCTATCGGGCTCTATTTTCGGCCCTCACAAAGAGTCATTTTTTTTTTTGCACTGCAGTGAGAGCATACACATTGAAGTATGCATGCTTATTTTGCTCACTACTGACAACTGGAGACATCATGCTAGGTTACCCACGTTGTAGAAGGAAGGAAAATCCTTTAAAGAATGTTTTTTCCGAGCGTAGGATAATTGGAGAGGATTTTTTAAAGCACACAATGATACTTATCTTGATTTAGACCATGGCCCAACTTGCATAGCCCACACCCCTTTAATAGCTTTGCCCCCCCTTTTAGAGCACCTCCACTTTTTTCCCCCACTTAGAACCCTGACTACACCATAGTAACAAAGAAATAGTGTAAGCTTCCAATGAAATCTACAATGGCACCAAGTTTCATAATTTGCCATCAATGCTGGCAGCCTTCTACCACTGTAAAAGAGTGTCTTTCAGCACAAAGATTTGTTATCCACAGAAATGTGTAATTTGTGTACCTGTCTGCTGGAACACTCATCACCAAAAGGTATTAAAACATGGGAATTTGCCAGAAAAACATATACCATACTATAAAGCGATTCATAAATGGGCACACTGCCACTGCACCACCCCTTCCCCATCCATCCTTAACCTTACAAAATCAAAGAAAGAGCCACACCAAAGCTAATAGACAGACTATAGCAATACACAAACTTAATTTCAACAACTGTCTCCCAGAACGCTCATGAGCAAAGCGTATTAAAACATGCACATTTGCGGGTAAAAATATACCATGTCATAGGGCACTTTATAAGTGCTCCCAGTTGTACTACATCTCCTTCAGTAGCTCGACATCTGCACGTTACTAAATTCTGTGTTTTAATCACCAACATACCCACCTCCCCCACACCCACCCCTGCCCTTGTTTAATCGTACGAAATGAAACAGAAACCCCCACCATTCCTAGTAGCGCCACTATACCCTCACAAAGAGTTAATTTGAACATAAACCATCCCATAGCACGGTTTATAAATGGGCCCAGTGGAACTACACCACCTTTACTAGCTACACATATCCACTTTACAAATGTCCGTCTTATAAATCAGTAACATACCCACCTCCCCCACTTATACCCTTCCTTAACCTCACGAAATCAAACAACGAGCCCCACCACTTGCGTTACCGCCACTATAGCCATCCATAGACTTAATGCCAACAGGTGTCTGCCGGAACGCTCATCAGCAAAAGCTATTAAAACCTGCAATTTTGCAACTAAAACATACACCATAATATAAGATGGTTTATAAATAGTCTTAGTACCGGATGTATGACGTTACAACGCATACTTTTACAACGCCTACCTTTACAACAAAACTTTTACAACGCAAATACCATTACAACGCATGTATTTACAACGCATGTTTTTACAACGCAGATACCTTTACAACGCATACCATTACAACGTAAGTATTGGTAAGTATATAATAATTTTTTTAATGTAAATTAATTGAAATTAATATAATTTAATTTAATTTCATTTCATTTAATTAATTTAATTTAAATTTAATTTTACTTTATTTTTATCCTGTACCCCTGTACCCCAAAAACCCAAAACTGACCCTGAACCCTAAAAATACCCCTTTACCCAAAAACCCAAAACTGACCCTGAACCCTAAAAATACCCCTTTACCCAAAAACCCAAAACTGACCCTGAACCCTAAAAATACCCTTTTACCCAAAAACCCAAAACTGACCCTGAACCCTAAATATACCCCTTTTACCCAAAAACCCAAAACTGACCCTGAACCCTAAAAATACCCCTTTACCCAAAAACCCAAAACTGACCCTGAACCCTAAAAATACCCCTTTACCCAAAAAACCCAAACTGACCATGAACCCTAAAAATACCCCTTTACCCAAAAACCCAAAACTGACCCTGAACCCTAAAAATACCCCTTTACCCAAAAACCCAAAACTGACCCTGAACCCTAAAAATACCCCTTTACCCAAAAACCCCAAACTGACCCTGAACCCTAAAAATACCCCTTTACCCAAAACCCAAAACTGACCCTGAACCCTAAAAATACCCCTTTACCCAAAAACCCAAAACTGACCCTGAACCCTAAAAATACCCCTTTACCCAAAAACCCAAAACTGACCCTGAACCCTAAAAATACCCCTTTACCCAAAAACCCAAACCTATAACATTTTAAATATAATTATATACTTACCAATACTTACGTTGTAATGGTATGCGTTGTAAAGGTATCTACGTTGTAAAAACATTCGTTGTAAATACATGCGTTGTAATGGTATTTGCGTTGTAAAAGTTTCGTTGTAATGGTAGTGCGTTGTAAAAGTTGCGTTGTAAAGGTTGTTTCCCCTCAGTACCACTACACCACCTCCACATCTGCCCTTGCTTAACTTTACGCAATAAAAGAAAGAGCTCCACCAAACGTAGAAACACCACTATAGCCATACAGAGGCTTAATTTCAACAGATATCTCCTGAAACGCTCATCAACAAAATGTATTAAAACATGCAAATTTGCGGGTAAAACATATACCATGCCATAGGACGCTTTATAAGTGCTCCCAGAGCTACTACATCACCTTTATATCTCGACATCTGCACGTTACTAAATTTTGTGTTTTAATCACCAACATACCCCCTCCCCCACACCCACCTCCGCCCTTGGTTAACCGTACGAAATCAAACAGAAACCCCCACCATTCCTAGTAGCGCCGCTATACCATATGCAGGGTTAATTTTAACAGGTGTCTGCCGGAACACTTATCAGCAAAAAATATTCAAACATGCACATTGGCGGGTAAAACATAAACCATCCCATAGCACAGTTTATAAATGGGCCCAGTAAAACTACATTACCTTTACTAACTACACATGCCCACATTACAAATGTCTGTCTTATAATCAGCAACATACCCACCTCCTCCACCCCCACCCATACCCTTGCTTAACCTTACGAAATCAAACAACGAGCCCCTGCACTCCAGTTACCACCATTATAGCCATACATACACATAATGTCAACAGGTGTATGCTGGAACGCTCATCAGCAAAAGCTATTAAAACCGGCAATTTTGCAACTCAAACATACATCATACCATGAGACGATTTATAAATAGTTACAGTACTGTTACTCCACCACCACACCCTCCCTTCCTTAACTTTATGCAATAAAAGAAAGAGCCCCACCAAACGTAGGAATGCCACTATAGCCATACAGAGGCTTAATTTAAACAGATATCTCCCGAAACGCTCATCAGCAAAACGTATTAAAACATGCAAATTTGCGGGTAAATCATATACCATGCCATAGGACGCTTTATAAGTGCTCCCAGAGCTACTACATCACCTTTAGTAGCTCGACATCTGCACGTTACTAAATTCTGTGTTTTAATCACCAACATCCCCCACACCCCCCCCCCCGCCCTGGGTTAACCGTACAAAATCAAACAAAAACCTTCACCATTCCCAGTAGCGCCACTATTCCCATATACGATGTTAATTTTAACAAGTGTCTGCCGGAACACTTATCTGCAAAAAGTATTCAAACATCCAAAATGGAGGGTAAAACATACACCGTTCCATAGCACGGTTTATAAACGGGCCCAGTCGAACTACACCACCTTTACAAGCTAGACATCTATATGTTACAAAAGTTGTTGTTTGAGGGTATAGCAGGGGATGGGGCGAGTAAACAAAGTTCTAATTCCCAAACTTTTGATATACCGTCCCTTTACTGTATCTATATTAAAGACATTAAATGGAATGAATAAATTGACGAGTGTCTCAAAAGGGATAGTGAAGCTAAGCATCAGTAAATCCCAGGCTGCTTCAACACCTACATATATCCAGCACAGGGACACATCCTAACAAATAGTATCACTTAAAATCACATGTAGTTCTCTGATGGCAACAAAGTCATACAGAAAATATCCAGCACATTTTTATTTATTTCTTATCTCTCATAAATGTATAAAACATCTCTGCCAAAGAAGCACTCCCCAACCACTTCTATTCCATAAGAACAGACAATAATTAATACGTTTACTACAGCTGCTAACTCTCCTCTCCTGAGGCGGAAGCCGGGAGGTCTCCTCTATACTTTGCACATTGCACTTTTAGCCTTTCAATGATTTTAAAATTGCTCGTATTGTGATTTTACATTGTTTGCACTTCTCACGCTTGATTTAAAAGGCGTGTAGAGACTTCCTTACAATTTCACCCGTTTTCTGTACCTCTCCCCCTCCCTCCGCCCCCGGACAGCCCTCGGCCGAGTGTAGACGCCGAGGGTTGGTTGTTCCAACTTTGGCGGCCATATTGGGTGGGGGCTGGTGAGTGACGCGCTCTAGCAGCGGTCATAAAGGACGGCTATGACTCCGCGCAGCGGACGCGCCGGACCTGCGCCGGACCTGCGCCGGAGTCGCGCCAGAGTCATGCCCGTCTGCGCCCGTCCGCACCCAGACGGGTCCAGGGCAAGCCACTCTGTTAAATTCAGTAAGGACGGTACGTACTTATTCGCGTGCTGCATTACTTCGCTCTTGCTCCTTGACACCGTTGCACTGCTCCACGTTTCATAGGGACACTGCACCTTTTACTCACTGTACTTTATGTCAACCCCCTTACCAAGCAGAGGTAAATCACACACTACGCTTGGCTCTCTTAAATTGCAGATCTCTCCCCAGGCATTCTTTAGAGGTTAACCTCCTCATCTCAGAACATAAGTTAGATATTCTGTTCTTAACAGAAACATGGCTCACGCAAGGTTCAGAAGCAGACATTGTGAACGCTCTTCCCCCTGATTTTCTCATTCACACCCAGGATCGACCGTTGGGTCGAGTGGGAGGCGTCGCCATTCTGTACAAGAACTCTCTGACCTGCAGAGCCCAGAAAGGGGAGGTGGAAGATTGTGAGAGCTGTAAGTTCTCCTTCCAAATCTCTCCTATTGTCACAATGTCGGGACTGCTACTCTATCGTCCCCCAGGAAGTATTGGCAACTTCACTAGCTCCCTCACGGAAACGGTAATGGTCTGTGCTGCTTCTACAACTAATTTCATCACCCTGGGAGACTTTAATCTCCACTTTGATGACCAGGAAGACCGGTCAGCGACAGCCCTCCAATGCGATTTTAAAATCTGTGGGGCGGACCTCATAAACCTGGAGCCCACCCACAACAAGGGCCACCTGTTAGACCCGATTTTTTCTAATATTCCCACCATGAAAGCAGGCCCCCCGATTCCTCTGCCCTGGACAGATCACTTCATGATTCCTTTTGCCTGGCGAATTAAGTTGGAGAACACTCCTCCCACTAGCGTCGGTGCTCCAGAAAGACCCTGGGCCAGGCTATCTGTGGAAAACTTCTCGCAAAGCCTGGAAGCCTCACGCCCACTACTTCCGCAGGACCCTGTCCTGGCAGAAGCAGACTTCTGTCGATGGATGTCGAACACACTCGACGCCGTCCTTCCTGTAAGATCGACAGGAAGAAAGGAGAAAAGACTGCACACCGCCCCTTGGTACACGCCTGAGCTGAGGGTAATGCTGAGGGCTTGTAAAAACGCGCCTGGAGAAGAAATTGGGAAATAGCCTGTAAAACTGTATATCGTACGGCGATGAGGAGCTATAAGCTCTCCATCCGGCTAGCTAAAACTGCATTCTTAGAGGAGAAAATCAATAACGCCAACTCCTCTAGAGAAACTTTTCGGGTGGTTAAAGAACTCCTGAGGGTCCCCACTCCTGCCCTTAAGGATAATCTGGAAGACAAATGCAATAACCTTGCAGTGTACTTTCATACTAAAATTGCAAACATTCTGTCCACCCTGCCCCCACCTAAGATAGAAGCTGAGCCCCTGGAGGACCTGAGTTTACTTCAGAGGACCCTGGACTCCTTCAGACCAGTGACTGAGGACGAAGTCTCTAAAGTCTTACTGTCCATTAAGAGTGGCTCTCCCCGGGATGCTGTCCCTATGAGGATCCTTAAACTGGTCGCCCCTTCCATTGTGGAGCCTATCACCGAGGTTATTAATGCCTCACTAGGCACGGGCGTAGGCCCACCTAACTGGAAGGGTGCCATAGTAAAAGCCCTCCTAAAAAACCGAGCCTAGACCCTCTAGATATGGCTAACTATAGGCCCATTTCGCTACTTCCGGGACTCAGTAAAATCACGGAAAAATTGGTTAACTTTCAGCTGTCCAATTTCCTTGAGTCCAACGGTGCGCTGAGAAGCTCCCAAACAGGCTTTCGCCCGGGTCAAGGCACTGACACCGCCTTGCTGGCAGTCACGGAGGAGGTACGCTGCATTTTGGACTCAGGAGGATCAGTGGCAGTGATCCTCCTGGACCTTAGTGCAGCGTTTGACACTGTTAACCATCGAGTGTTACTCCAGCGACTGTCAGATGCCGGTGTGAGGGTGACAGCACTGAAATGGCTTAGGTCATTTCTCAGTGAAAGATCCTTCCAGGTCTGGGAAGGGGGCGCACGATCGGCATCCACCCACCTCCATTGTGGTGTGCCCCAGGGCTCCTCCCTGAGGCCCACATTATTTAATGTGTACATGGCCCCTCTGGAGGATGTGGTGGCGCCTTTTAACATCAAGATCGTGAGCTACGCCGATGACACCCAGCTGGTGTTCGCCCTCTCCCAATCTACGGATAATTCCCAGGTGTTACACTCCTGCCTGTCCAAAGTCCATTCTTGGATGGGGGACTCAGCATTAAAGCTGAATGGTTCAAAAACGGAGATAATGTTGGTGGGACTGAAAAATCCCTCTCTCCCCTGTTCAGCCTGGCCCAGCTGCCTTGGATCCCCTCCCAAACCCAAGGCTGAGATCAAGAGCCTGGGTATTTGGCTGGAGCAAGATCTCTCCTTTAGGACCCAGGCCTCCAAACTAGCTGGTGTCTGCTTCGGCCTTCTCCGATCGGTACGCAAAGTGCTGCCTCTGATTTCTTATCTATCTCAGAAGTTATTAATCCAGGGTCTGATCATGTCCAGGTTAGATTTCAATAATGCGATCTACCTAGGTGCCCCTGAGATTACTCTGAACAAACTTCAGCAAGTTCAGAATGCGGCAGCCCGAATGCTTCATAACATCCCCATGTCACGATCGGCTAACCCAGCATTGAAGGCCCTACACTGGCTGCCAGTACGAGAGAGGGTGAAATTCAAATCCCGCTGCCTTGCTCACAAAATCTTGCAAGGCAAAGGCCCTCCCGCCCTTCAAAAGATGGTGATCCCGTACAAAGCCAGTAGAACTTTACGCTCGGACCAACAACATCTTATCGTTGTTCCCAGGGTCAAAAAGGCCCGTTCAGGAGGAAGGAGATTCTCCGTTAATGTCGCCACTCTTTGGAACTCACTTCCATTTGCCCTACGTTCGGAGCCTTGTCTCCTACGTTTTCGAAAACACTTGAAAACCTTCCTCTTTTGCTAAACTTTCTTTATCTGTTCCTGTCTGTATTGTTACTCTGTTTGGCGAAGCGCTGGGATGCTCCTGGGTAACCATGCGCTGTACAAAACCGAATAATAAATAAATAAATAAATATATTTTAGTATATCTACCTTTTTATTAATCACTAGTAAGAAACTACAAAAACTATTAACTATACCCAAATGCAAACCAGAAACCATGTTCATATTATATCTCAACCTAGGATCACATGATTCAAACTTTGCATACATGTAAAAGGAACGTATCACTTTTCCTATCTACATCTCCTCTCCATGTAATCTCCAAACACTGTAGATGGCCTCACAGTACAACAACCTACCTCGACTTACATTCAAATCTACCTCTCAGTGTCAAAAATGAGACCACAACCTGCCCACATAACATTTCTGGGTTTCGTTTTATCGCTTTTAACTTAATAACACATACATCTCCTACCACCACCCCACTATTTTCACAAAAAGTATATTTTGCAAACGTGCAACATTTTGTTTATCTCCCAGAATACATTACAAACCCAAATTAACGCTGTACCTCATTTTCAAAACCATACAGTCCTATAAAGATTACAAACTACACTACTTTGTGAAAAATCCCTAAACATATATAAAGTACTTATTTAAAAACAGGTCAAATTTCATGCATATTTTATAACCAATATCAAACACCACACTTTACTAACACTATATAACTTTGAAATAAAAAATACTTTCAAACTTAAAAACATCACCTCGGGGGCGTGGCTAGCAGCCGACTGGAATGGCTGCTTAGCAGAGGAGCGCCGTGGTGAACGGGACCCCATCTCACTATCCTTGCACTGATCCGTTTTATTTGCTGCTCTGGCGACTGCTTTAGCGGGGAGACTCCAAGCGGCATCCCCCGCCGAAACTCCGGTGTTGCTCTGACACCGGCATCAGCCCCTTGAAGACGTGCCTGCCTGCGGCCCACTGGCATCGTGGCCGCACCGGCTTTGCCTGCAGTGCTATCCGGCCGGAAGTGAAGGGCCGAGGGGAGAACAAACCGGAAGCTCCCGCATCGAAAATCTGACCGTCGCCTGGAGGACTGACCTGCATCGGACGACGACCGGGACACCTGTGGCGGCGCGCCTCGGAGGTGGGTCGGTGGATCCCCCCCCCCCTCCCTTGGCCTGAGCGTTGTCGAGGGAGCCGGTAAGGGGCACCCGGAGGCGGGAGGTCAGAGACATTAGTGGAGAGCCAGCGCCTGACCCAACCCCCACCCTATACTGTGCTGCTGGCGGGCGGCCAAGACCGCGCTGCCACGGTGCCGGGGCACACCCGGGCGACTCCTGCAGCGCCAACCTCGCCTGCCCCTCCTGCAGCGCCGACCTCACCTACGTTGCTGCGCACCCAGGGGCCGCGCTGCTGAGGTGGCGGCTTCCCGGACCTGTATTGGGGGACGGCCGCGTGAAATACACCCCGGACCGGGGCCACAGACATTTTGGATTCGTGGCAAGGCCGCCTGCGCAAGGTGCGGACCCTTTACAGCCTTGAGGGGGTGAATTGTCCCAGTGAGGATCTCCCGCGACGTGCACAACAATTACTGGCCACTGCGTCCACCCTCACCCCCCCCCCTAGGACATAGGTCGCCAAGGGTAACAGTGAAGACACTGACACATAAAGACCCGGCAAACCACGTGACGCACAGCTCTGGGATCCATAGCTGCCCGGACCCCGTCTCACCCATGACCAGTTGACTGCATTGGCCTGCCTTGAAGTTGGGGGACCCCACCCATTGAGCCATTCTCAGAGGCTACCCCTGACGCCCCAACGGGCCTGCCTCATCGACGGCCCGTCATAATTGAGTGGCCGGACCTCCGGGAACCAAGACGCTATCTGGGCCCGAGCCGGAGCGGACACGCCTCACGGCCCACGGAGGGACGGCGAGATGGCGGGGAAAGGAACGCGGCATAACGCTGCTCAGTCTAGACTGGAAAAATTCGCGTTCGAGAAGAACCCATCGCAAAACCCGGACGGACGCACGTCCACAGGCAGGAGCCCCGAAGGTGACGGTGTTAGGAAGGTGACGCTTGAGGACTTGATGAGGACGCTCACTAATGTGCAGTCAACGGTGGGGGCCATCTCCTCGGATGTGGGCTTACTGAGGGCAGACCTGCACAAGATGACCGAGAGGGTGGCGCAGGTGGAAGTGGTCACAAAATCCCTGGTTGAGGACACCTCCGAGCTACAGCTGGCCATGGAGCGGATGGAAGCGGTCACTAAGAAACTGCAGGACAAGCTGGACGACCAGGAGGGGCGGGCTAGGCATAACTATGTCCGAATCCTAGGACTACCAGAATCGGAGGGCAAAAGGGCGATGGACCTTTACATTGAAGACCTTATCAAGACCGAACTGCGACCAAAAGGTCTCTCAAACTACTTCTCAGTGGAGAGAGCACACAGGGTCCCGGTGGAACACCGAAACCGGGTGCAGCACCACGACCTGTACTGGCCAGGCTATTCAATTTCCGGGACAGGGATGTCATACTTCAAGCGGCCCGGAATGCCCCGCCCATCAAAATACAAAACTCTACGTTGGCCTTCTTCCCTGATTATACGGCCGAGGTGGCCCGACGCCGCAAAACCTTCATGGAGGTAAAAAAGGCCTTGCGAGAAAGGGACCTGCCCTATTCGATGCTGTTCCCAGCGAAACTGAGGATCGTGGATAATCATAAATCCTGTTTTTTTTATACCCCGGAGGCGGCGTGGGACTGGCTGGACGGTTGGAGACGGGTGGAAGGGACTAGACGCACGGGCAGAGGCCAGCGAGACCACCGGTCCGGGGATGCAGAAGCTTCACCAGCGCCGGCCGGGGAAAATCATGACAAGGAGCTCGAAGAGAGACCGGAAACCGACGAACAATGACCTCACACATGAGTCCCTTCCTGGCACAGTCGGACCCATGGAGGGACACGAGAGATGCGGGAGCTGCCGCTGACCAAGGAACGAGAAGAGCAGACTGTGACTGATGGGGTCACTAGTACCACGGAACACTTACCCCGCAAGCAAGTACATTGGGGGGAAATGGGAGCAGGCGCTCTGCTAAGTTGGGGGAGCGGGCGGTTCTATGTCTGTATAGCAGGGAGGCAGGGAGGGGGGTTGGGCGGGGGGGGTTGTTTGCTGAGTTCTATTGTTCTCTTTTAAGTCTCATGTTTTTCCTAGGGTTATATGTACACACAACCACGGGACACTTACTCTGGAACCAGTGCACGCGGCTGGGTCTTCCACGCCGGCACGGGCGGGGCTACCTGATACGCCTGGTATTCTCTATAGGCCACCTAACTCGACAGGGGGAATGCTTTGTAACCGCTCTTCGCACTACTCGATATGAAGGTCGGTATTGGCCCTCTGACTGAGTTTCTAGTTCGGAGACACCATCGCCCCGGCACTTAATAAACGATGTTTGTTCTTTGGTTGGGCCCCGAAGTCCCGTTAGTCACAGGTTCCCGTATGGGCTGACTCTGCACGCTGGCGCTGGACACTCTCAGTGTTGCCTCTACACAGGGCTGGGCACTCTTCCTCACCACAGTCAAGGCTTCCCATACTCAAAGTTACTGGACCCCGGTCCGAAGGCTCTATCCAAGGTTCCTGACACACAAGAGCACCTACAATCATGGCTGACCAAGACCTTTTAACGCCTCACCCACACTCACAACCACTGGTGACTGCCCCGCTTACTATCATCTCCTGGAATGTCAATGGGCTGGGTCACAAAATTAAACGGGGTTTGGTCCTCCAATTCCTAAAGAGAAAGGCCCCGACAATAGTATTGCTCCAGGAGACACATCTGGTGGGAACAACCTGTCAGGCCCTTAACCGCTGGGGATTTAAAATGGTCACACACGCAGAATTCTCATCGGGTTCACGTGGGGTTGGCATCCTGGTTTCCAAAAGTGCACCCCTACTTATCAAGCACACATGGGCTGACGAACAGGGACGCTTTGCGGCGATCAGTTGTCAATGGGAGGGACGGCCATATAATTTCCTAACAGTATACATCCCCCCTGCGTTACATCAAGGAGCCTTCCAAGACCTAGGTAACTTCCTGCTCGGACTCCCTGAGGGGGAACTAATTATTGGTGGCGACTTCAATGCAGTGCCAAACGCTGCCGTGGATCGACAGCCTCCTCGAGAGGCTTCCAGAGCAGACCACCTGTTCCGAGAATTCTTAGATGCGATGGGACTGTTAGATGTATGGAGACTCACACATCCCCGGGATCGACATTACACATTTCTTTCCGGGGTACATGGTAGCCTTTCCCGGCTAGACTACTTACTGACGCTAGCCGTTCCCCCAGAAAGGATTGCGTCCATAGAACATCTACCGCGAGGAATCTCTGACCACTCCCCAGTGCTACTCACCTACACAGTGCACCCCACCAGACGACAACGCATTTATCCAGTCTATCCTGGGTATCTTAAAAATCGTACCATTGCTAAAGCGCTCAAAGCAGCTACCACGAATTATTTCGAAGACAACGTGGGTTCGGTCGAATCACCATCGGTACTATGGGAGGCATACAAGACAGTGGTCAGGGGGCAAGCCATTTCCACTATCACTAGGCATAAAAGGACACAGAGGGCAACCATAGAATCGCTCGAAACAGCGGTCCAGACCGCGGAGCTGGCACACGCCTCTGACCCCACGGAGGACACGGCACACACACTGACGTTAGCTACCCAGGAATTCAGATCATACGCGGAGGACATGACAAAGGCGAGGTTGACTGACAAGTTACACAGGGTCTATGAACTGGGAGATAAGACTGGGAAAATGCTCGCATGGATTGAAAGGAAGGAAAGGGCGAGTAGATGGATAGCCACATTAACACTCTCAGACGGTACTTACACGACCTCTCCCCCTGATATTGTGGAGGAACTGGCTTCCTACTATGAATCAGTGTATACAGCACGTCCGGGAGTGACAGAAGACGACTGCACACAATTCCTACATGACATCCCTCTCTCCACACTCTCGCAGGAAGATGCGCAGTCCCTAGAGGATGACCTGACGGGGGAGGAGTTGGGGGTGGCCCTGGCAGCTCTAAACACTGGAAAGGCAATGGGGCCCAACGGTCTGCCGATCGAACTATATAAGACAATGTCATCGACCCTTACCCAACATATGCTTCCCATGTACACTGACTGCTTAGAAAGGGGCTCCCTCTCGCCGGATCAGAGGTTGGCCACCATTGTCACTATACACAAGCCTGGTAAGCCATCTGACCTGCCTTCCTCCTACCGACCGATCTCACTAATGAACGCAGATGCAAAAGTGCTAGCGAAACTCCTGGCTCTGCGTCTACAACCCCACCTCACAACACTGGTACACCCAGACCAATCTGGTTTTATGCCTGGGCGAAATACCTCCCTTAATCTGCGTAGACTAAACGGAATACTACACCGCATTCCCTCACTCCAGGAGGATGCCGCGATTCTCTCGTTAGACGCCACCATGGCGTTCGATCTGGTGGAGTGGCCGTTCCTTTTTGCGGTGCTCATGAAGATGGGCTTTGGCCCTAACTTTTGTGGCTGGGTTAGGCTCCTTTATACGGCACCCTTGGCGCAGATCATTGCGAATGGGCACACGTCACGCGTGATTACATTGGGTCGCGGCACCCGTCAGGGCTGCCCCCTGTCCCCACTATTGTTCGCCCTCATACTTGAGCCGCTTGCGGTGAAAATACGTATGGATCCGCAGATCCGAGGCATCTCGTGGGGAGAGGGCTGGGAAGACCGCATCTCCCTCTATGCTGACGACGTGCTGCTCTATTTGACGTCTCCAACCCCATCCCTAGCGACATTAATGGCCATACTTAAGACCTATGGTGACGTCTCAGGGTATACCATTAACTGGGCCAAGTCACTCTTGTATGTCTTGCGCGGTTCGACGCCCATGATACCCCATGACTGCACCTTACAAACGGTATCCAGAGGGTTTAAATATCTCGGGATATACGTCACCCCACAGGAGCCAGTCTTTATGGAAGAAAACCTACTGAAACCTCTACAGAGGCTAAAGTCGGATGTGAAACACTGGCGTTCCCTTCCCTTGACTTTACTGGGCAGGGCAGCCCTCTTTAAAATGCTCTCACTCCCGAGACTCCTCTATACATTACAAAACACCCCATTCCCGGTCCCTCTCGCATATCTGAAGTCGATCGATGCTGAGATCGCCGCGCTCCTATGGGACAGTAAACCAGCCCGGATAGCGCAGGCTAAATTGTCACGTAGTTGGTATGATGGGGGCATTGCCTTGCCAAACGTCAAGCTATACTACTGGGCAGCTCAACTTATGGTGGTGAACCAATGGCTACATGCCCCGCAACAAGATCCGGCCTATGCTCTTGACAGGACCGTTCTCCCCCCTGACAAACTTATGAGGGCATTATACTCAGACAAAGGCCGACACACGCTCACGGGCCCCACGGCCCACACAATCAAGATCTGGCACACTGCACAGAGAGCTCTGGGATGGGAGGGAGTCCTTACGCTAGCCACACCACTCTGGGATACCCCTAAACTTGGCACGCTGTCGAATTCGAAAGGTTTCAGGCAATGGGACCTAATTGGCATCTCAACAATTGGAGACTTATGGATAAAGGGGAAGATCATCTCATTCCCAGCCCTACGAGAGAAGTATGGAATGGGGGAAAATGAACACTATAGATATGCACAAATCAAACATGCTTTGCAGGGAGCCATCCCGTCTGATTCAATCCTCGCCGCTTCCTCCCCCCTGGAGGATAGACTCCTCACTGACCACTTAGATAAGAAAGCGATCTCCCTCACATATCGGAAGCTCGTCAATAACCTCCCTGACCCCACGGTAGTCCTCCGCAGTAGATGGGAGGTGGATCTGGGAGACATAGCTGATGAGGACTGGTTGCACGCACTGGCCTCGCCCAGAGAGACCACCATACCTTCACGGCTGAAACTGATACAATTAAAAATACTACATAGAGTGTACTATTCACGTACTCTACTACACAAACTGAGGCGTACCCCGGAACCTACCTGCCTCAGAGGTTGTGGCTCCCCAGGGACTTTCTACCATATACTATGGGAGTGCCCCAAAATACAGTCATATTGGGAGGAGGTGTTGTTTGAGATATCGGAGGCGACGGGGGTGATACTACAAACTGAACCTAAGTGTTGTATACTGAACATTTGGTCGCCTACTGATATGAACAAGGGATTGCAACTCTGGGCGACACTGGGTATGGCCATTGCAAAGCGTAACATTGCTAGGAGGTGGGGATCTGGTGTGAAACCCTCATGTACTCGTTGGTGTAATGATATGGACTCAGCAATGGTAGCGGAAAGGGCAGTATATGTGCATAGAGGATGCCCTAAGAAATGGTCAAGAATCTGGAACAATTGGAACGAGTATCGGGGGAACCTGTGTGAACCCCCGGAAGAGCTGCTAGAACTTGATGATGACCCGTAAGGGGGGTGTTATAATGTCTTTGATCTATGGTGGCCTTCTGTGTTTTTGGACACGGAGGAGGAGTTTTTTGGAATAAATGTACTGGGTGGTGGTCTCAGTCACTGCAATATAAACTGTGTGCCTTGGAATACACCTAGGGGGGGGTCATAGTTGCAATTACGAGAGGTGCCGTGCTAGACAGATGGTGGCGCGGGGAGTGCCAGGCAAGACTGGTGATGTGACTTGTGATGAGGACTGTCTCCGTAATATGACGATATACTTAGGACCCGATTGTAAATGCTTGTATTATGTAACCCTATAGGATGCTGATATTGACTGGTTTACTAATGTTTTTCATAGAGACAAGTTTTGATTGTTTAATGTAAAATGAGACGGACAAGGTCTGTGAACACTACTATCCGACAGTCTTCAGATGTTGTTTACACAATTTGCGACCTGGCAAGGATGGCAGTTGCTATTGCATTGATGTTGCGATACTTTGTGTATGATGTATAGCGGCCAGCCTCCGGGTTGTGTGCAA
This sequence comes from Lissotriton helveticus, assembly GCF_964261635.1. NCBI lineage: Eukaryota > Metazoa > Chordata > Amphibia > Caudata > Salamandridae > Lissotriton > Lissotriton helveticus. The sequence continues at coordinate 846,628,044 of NC_136057.1, read as the reverse complement.
GACGCTGTGTGTAACTGAAACTTTAATAAACGTCTTTTAAAAAAAGAAAAAAAAAAAAAAAAAAAAAAAAACATCACCTCAAATACTTAATCACTACTACAGAACACATAACACACCTTGTTCATTTCTAACTCACCTTTGTAGTTGGTATGCAGATTTCAACTGTCACACACGCATACAGTTCTTTCTTTGTCACATAGTACATGTAAAGCACCGATTTCATCAAGAATGGAACCAGGAATGGCACAATTTCTCTGTCACTCTACACATGAATACATGTAGAGAACAAATCAGAATACTTCATGCACTTGCACTTTAGAGTTTGCTATAGGAGAAACTGAGCTAGCTATTAGTATGGTTAAAAATGGTAAGGCACCAGGCCTAGATAAAGTCCCAGGCGACCTATATAAACATGAGATGAACGCCTGGGCACCCTATATTAACCATCTTTTTAATACTCTAGTAATAGGTGCAGATTTCCCTGACAGTTGGAGGGGTGCAGAAATTGTTTTAATTTTTAAAAAGGGCGATAGGAATGACCCGGGTAACTATCGCCCGATTAGTTTAATGGATGTTTTACAAAAGATATTTGCCAGGCATATTTTAATATGTATGAATTCTTGGTTGGATGAGAATAGCATACTTACTAAGTTCCAATCTGGTTTTAGGAGTGGTATTAGTACTATTGATCAAGTTTTTAGGTTATGTTGCATTATTTGGAAATATGATATGCAGAAAGAAGCAAAAGAGGTAGAGAAAGAGGCAATAGGGGTGCAAACAGAGGCAAGAGGGGTACAGAAGGAGACAAGAAGGGTGCTGAAAGAGGCAAGAAAGGTGCAGAAAGAGGCAAGAGGGGTGCAGAAGGAAGCAACAGAGGTGCAGAAAGAGGCAAGAAAAGTGCAGAAAGTGGCAAGAGAAATGCAGAAATAGGCAGAAGAGGTGCAGAAAGAGGGAATAGGTGTGCAGACAGGCAAGAGAGATGGAGAAAGAACCAAAAGAGGTGCATAAAGAGGCAAGAGGGATGCAGAAATATACAAGAGAGTGGCAGACAGAAGCAAGCGCAGTGCAGAAAGAACCAACAGAGATGCAGAAAGAGACAAGAGGGGTACAGAAAGAAGCAAGAGAAATACAGAAAAAAGCAAAAGAGGTATGGAAAGAAGCAAGAGGGGTGCAGAAAAGCAAGAGAGGAGCAGAAAGTGTCAAGAGAGGTGCAAAAAAGAGGCACAAAGGATGCATAAAGAGGCAAGAGAGGTGCAGAATGAAGCAAGAGATGTGCAGTAAGAGTGGTATTAGTACTATTGATCAAGTTTTTAGGTTATGTTGCATTATTTGGAAATATGATATGCAGAAAGAAGCAAAAGAGGTAGAGAAAGAGGCAATAGGGGTGCAAACAGAGGCAAGAGGGGTACAGAAAGAGGCAAGAAGGGTGCTGAAAGAGGCAAGAAGGGTGCAGAAAGAGGCAAGAGGGGTGCAGAAAAAAGCAACAGGTGTTTTGGAAGAGCAAGAGAACTGTAGCAAAAGTAACATGTGCAGAAAGCGGCAAGAGTGGTGCAGAAAGTGGCAAGAGCAGTGCAGAAGGAGACCAGAGAACTACAGAAAGAGGCAAGAGAGGTGTAAAAAAGGGTGTCGGAGTGCGTTACATCACACACAATATATAGAGACTATGATTCAGAGGTGAGAGGCAGGAAGTATCTGAAATGTGTGTTGAAGAAGGGGAAGAGCCCAAATTCCAAATACACCACTCCAGAGTCAGTGTTTAACTCCACAAAATAGTAGTCCTACACAGTCTGTTGAGGAAGCTGTTGATGCAGGGGGTCATTATGATTTTGAAGAATCTGCAGTGAGGCCCAGACAACTGTGCAGGAGAAATGGAGTGTGACAGTGCTGTGTTGTGAGTCCGCCAAATACAAAATTTGTTTCCACACAAAACCTATGAGATGAAATATAGTTGTTTGAAGGTTTAGAATCCTCTGTTGAAGGTCCAGCACTTACAACACAAACAAATGATACTGATCATCATAATATTAATGGGTCTTGAACAAATTGCCACTACTGGCTTCACACATCTGTCTACAACTATATTGAAAAGTCACACGTCTATGGGAGAAAAAGTGGACTCTATCTCAGAGACAATGAATACTTTATGTGGCTAGTTACACCTGGAAAATGTGACACAAAGGCGTAGGCAACATAGCTATTTTGCGCTTATTGATGTGTAGAGTCGCTCTATAAATTGCCTTGCACAGTCTAATCCTACACTATGATGCCTGTCATGTCGTGTTGTAGGTTTGCTGGTGGGAATGGGTCACTATAGTGGCAATGTTGCACGTTGCCTAGTGCAAGCTACTAATGCTGGTGAAAGTTTACAAACCAGTCTGATTGTCCACGTGGGGTAGATGTTGCAGGTTGCCTAGTGCAAGCTACTAATGCTGGTGAAAGTTTACAAACCAGTCTGATTGTCCAAGTGGGGTAGAATTTTGGGCCTGTAGAAAGTGATATGCTACAATAAAATTTCAATGTGGCTAACTGTAACTCCTGTGCTAGAAATAGTTATATGAAAGTTAATTCTTTGTAACGTGACATTCGGGAAATTGTGAAAAAACTTAAAAAGGGCTCTCTATGAAAACACCACCTGCAACATCAATGACACCTTGGAAACTACTGGCGGCTAAGAGGAGGAGCGATCACAATACCTGAACATGGGTGGGGATAGACTTGCTCTTGAGATTGTTTCCCTCAAGCTGAGGCTTAATTTCAGCTTCTAGATCTTAAATACCTGCACTACTTAGCCTGTATTTGTCATATATGTTCTCCTCTGTTTGTTCAAAAGGTGTAATTCTCCTCCAAAAAATTAATTTCTTTTCTCCTCACCTTTCTCTGCACACCATAGAACATGTGGCGGCCGGAGTGAAGAGTGGGGTGTGTGTGTGGGGTTTACTGGAGAGATTTTAGTTTTGTTTGAAGAGCGGGGGTGCAATGTCCACCCCGAGATTGCATATAAGAGCGGGGGAGGCTGCCGCCCCCAAAACCTGTGCTGCCACTGGTGCATCCTCCTCGCAATCACATACAAAGCTGCCATTGTTGTACAACATGATACATTTTGGGGCAGTTTATTTATTTTGCTCCTAGTTAGCACCTCATCGAAGTTGGTGGTAATTGCCCATGCACAATAGCCATCCTGCGACCTGTCGCAATATGCAAATGTTTCATACATTCAAAAAAATAGCAAAGCAAATGCTTTTCGTACATAAGAGAAACCCATTTTTGCAGTCGGTAAATTGATTCAATCAATCAATCAGAGTACTTGTAAAGCGTGCTACTTACCCGTGACGGTCTCAAGGCGCTGAGGGGAGGGGGGGTGCCGCTACTGCTTGAAGAGCCAGGTCTTGAGGAGTCTTCTGAAGGCGAGTAGGTCTTGGGTCTGCCGTAGGTGGGTAGGGAGGGTGTTCCAGGTCTTGGTGGCGAGGTAGGAGAAGGATCTGCCGCCGGAGGTCGTTCGTTGGATGCGGGGGACAGCGGCGAGGGCGAGGCTGACGGAGCGGAGCTGGCGGGTGGGGGGTGTAGAAGCTGAGTCAGCTGTTCAGGTAGGCTGGTCCGGTGTTGTGGAGTGCTTTGTGTGCGTGGGTGAGGAGCTTGAAGGTGATCCTCTTGTCGACGGGGAGCCAGTGTAGGTGTCTCAGGTCGGAGGTGATGTGGCTGCGGCAGGGGGGCATTGACGATCAGTTGGGCGGAGGCGTTTTGGATGCGTTGTCGTCGTAGGTGTTTGGCTGGGATTCCTGCATAGAGTGCGTTGCCGTAGTCTGCTGCTGATGAGGGCCTGTGTCACCGTTCTTCTTGTTTCGGTAGGGATCCACTTGTAGATCCTGCGGAGCACGCGGAGGGTGTTGTAGCAGAAGGAAGAGACGGCATTGACCTGACCGATTTGCAAATGCTTCGTACATCTGGCCTCAGATTCCTACACATTTTCCCCATCATCGACTCTTTCCCTTCACAAATTGTTCCCAGTTATATTGGGAGGAATATGTGTGGGGGGAAAATGTGAGATGTAAAATTACAGCATATCATGTAATCCAGATTTAGGCACAAATACCTGTTTGTGACTGAGTCTGAATTTAACTCAACACTCTGAATGTGGTCCAGTGTGTCTTGAATGTGGTCCATGGTGATCCAGATTTAGACATAAATACCTGTTAGATTAGAGCTGCAGTGAAGTCTTTTTAAACATACCTACTAGACAGGTATTTTTTAAAAGACTTAATTCCAGCTTTAATCACAACACCCCCACTCCACTCTCTTAGAGTGTCTTGTTAATCATTGCATAGACAACCCGTAGGTCGCAGAATGTCCCGTTCTGCAGCGGAACAGGACGGACCCAATGATGAAGCATGCCACCAAGGGGTAACCCTGGTAAGTGAGAGTTTTACAAAAAAAATTCTCTTAGGGAGATTAAGACTCCTTAGAAATGTAGGGTGCTTCTTTTGTGTTATAAATTTGGTTCGGATGATGGACCCAGCTCATTCCTCTCACTCCCTCTTTGTTTTTTGGAACAAAGCTCTAGATTGTGTCAGAGGACCATTTGATTATTTTGAGATTAACGGATTAAATGGACCTAGATATTTCTGCAAAGCTCTTGTTCTCTGTTGGAGGTATAGTGAGTTCCAGCTCCTGGGATAGGTGGTCACTTTCCGGTCTTGAGCCCATTTTATATGAGAGAGCTAAGTGTAGTAGGGGAACAAACACCAAGGTGTAGACTATTAGTGAACTCCCACATTGAGAATGGAATGAGAGGGTTGGGGGAATATCTCCATTGGTGCAGCCAACTAGAGCACGTAGGCCCAGGTGCTCTAGTTTCCCAACCAGGGATAGGCCCGCTTGGTCCTTTCTCCCTGTGCTGAGTTGAATTTGTTTGGACATATTCCACTCCCATTCCTGGGCCTCAATGACTTTAGTACTGATAGTGTGGCCTAGGAGCATCATGTTGAAGTCACCGGTCACTATTGGTGGCGTGCCTGTGTGTTGTCCTTCCAGTTTAATAATGTGTTCTATTAGCTTTTTTGAAAGTTCCCTGTAATCTTTTCGTACTATTTGAGACCATCCTTGCAAAACCAGGTAACCCCCTCCAGTGTCCTTTATGCTTCTCCTCTGGATGTAGGTCTCGAGTTCCCCTTGATCCGGGGGCGCTTCGTGCATTTCAGTCCCTGCCCTAATGTTTCTGATCGTCCTTTTTAGGGGAGGGGTGAGTCGGGCTTAGCGATTCTCTGGGGTGATAGCAGCATGCCTTTGTTTCATAAACTTGTGTACGCTGCTATTGTAATTAAATTACATTCGCTTTCGCCCTGTGAATAAACTGTTTTTTCAGTGTGCATATTCACAGAAAACAAGCGTGCAAGGTAAAGTCTTTTGGTATTTTAAGTATGCGCTTTTAGTACATGGCATACTATCGCCGCTGCTAAGACTCCAGGGTTGGCTGGGAGTGCGAAATGTTTAATTCTTTTGAAACATAATGCAACAGATCTTTGTTTTCACTTACACAAAAGCTTGTTGGGGCTCTCTCTGGATCACATTGTCCTCCTGCCACATGGATAATGGCGTTGTGCTCCCCTGACCTTTCTTTTGTGAATTGGGTGTGTCCCACAGCAACCGGTCCTGCTCGAGGATTCTGGGTGATGTAGTTTATTGTCACTGAACTTCTATAATGGTGCATAATTCATGGTTCTTTTTACTAAAGCAAAGACTCAGGGTGATGGTTGTTAAACAATCCAAATTTGTTTACGATTATTCCACGCAAAAATGAGATGGGTGATTTTTTGAAAAACGGATATATAAAGATAATGTAATACCTGAAATGGATCACAGACCAAAGCTGTGTCTACCTTGTTTTTGGATTGTAAAAACTTAACATTTTCATTGTTGAAACAACTACAAAAGACCGAGTATGGACTCAGGGTTACACAAATAAGTTGGCTACAATCTTTTTGTTTCAGACATCTCATTCAGACCTCTTGATACCGAAAAAAACCTCATAATCAAATATGTTTCTTTACGGATTAGCCTGGTGTCATATCTCCACCTTTGGGGTCTGTTTGGATAGCACTTAAAACAGTCCAGTGGAACTCTTTCTCCTTGTGTCACATTTGTTTGAAATGGGTGACCACTGGTGCTGTTTGAATGTTCATTTTGATGCATGATTTATGATGGATGATTCGTTGTCTCACTTCTTGATTAGTTTTGCCAATGTAGATCTTTTGACATGGGCAGAATATAGCATAAACCATGTTGCAGTTTGAAAATTCCTCGTGGGTCCAGGTGATCTTTCCATCTGAATTTGTTTCATAAATGGCATTACCCTTGGGTGCAGCTGTGGTGGGGCATGCACCCTGTGTGTCTTCTAGACCCTTGATAATGGAGACTGTCGCACAACCCTCTGCCCCTTTTTGGTCTCAGTGCACCTTACTTGATCTAGGGTGCCTTCCATTGAGAGTTTTTTCAGGTGTGTCTTTAGAGACCGGTTCAGGTCTTTTGTCCCTGTCCTGGGAGCAAGTCCACACCTCATTCACACCTATCCAAATACTAATTACTGGCAGGCAGAAGCTGGAAACCAAAATGCAGATTAGATGCCAGTGACTTCAGTCTGGGAAAGGCAACTTTATAAAAGTACCTTTTCCTCAATAGTTGAGTTGAGCAACTGGTATTGTGCAAGATGTTGTACTGGGCTAATTGAGGTGTGGTCCCAATTGAGTGCAGTAAGTGAAGAGGTAAGAGGATGTACTGGGAGGAGTGAAGCAAGGAAGTGTGTATTTTATTACATTATTGTTGTTATAGAGAAAATATATCATTGTATGCAAAAATGTAGCATTCGGTAATGTATATAAATGGTATGATAGTACACTCCTAAGGGAGGAACAAAGCAGTATCCCAAAAATATCACAATACTCTAAATATTCTTCAACCAGGAATCACCTCCACCACCTCTTACCCAAATTCAAGTTACATTAAAAGAACATGGATTTGTAACCCTATGTTGATGGGTGTGTTTGCATAATATGATTCAATTGGTTCCTTGAAATAGTTGTGAACAAAGTGTTGTCGCCCAGCTAGTGTCTGGATTCTATCTTACAGTCATTCTACACGGGCCTCCCATCCAAGTTCCTAGAGATTTCAAGTAATAATACGGCTCATTTTCTGGCAGGATCAGTTAACCCCAGAAAACTGACAATCCATTTCCGAGTAGTACAACGCATGTGCACTCATCTTGTGGGTAAAATGCCGATTTCCATGAATGGATCAAGGAGCCATCCATAGTTTCCAAATCAGCTATTTCCATTCTGATGGCCGTAGATCTGAGAAGCCACACCAAAAGCCTGCCTGATGTGTCATTCTCCTGAAGTTGCCAAGCAGTGGGGTAACAAAACATTAGCCCCCCTGCATGGTATGCAGGGGGGGGCTGCATGCCCTCACTCTACCACCCTGTCCCTCCCCTCTCTATCTTCAGGTAACTAACCACAACAACCTACCACCTTTAATATAAACAGATGTTTCAAGGATACAGTTAACACCAGAGATCAACATGCTCTGCAGTCCGAGATAGAATGGGACATAGCAACATTTCTTTTTGGTGACATTAATGTACACAATTATGGTAAAAGGGTTAATAAGTCATGACTAAACTGTAATCACTGCTATCCCCACTTAAGTAACTAGCATTAGCATAATATTATCTGACACCCTTGGCTTTTCATGTGTTAGGGCCAATGTGTTTCTCACCTATGGTCTAGTTTTCGCACTTAGAATTTTGTTTGGACTTGGGTCAAGGCTGGAGAAATCACATACAAAACCTTTTTTGTTTTTTATGAGCCTCCCTTGCATGCAGGTACTTACATGTGGGGAAGGTGGTGCTTGGCACTTATGAACCAGAAAGTTTGGTTATCTTGTGAGTTGGTAGTGAGGATTGCAGGCCATTGACTAACGTTTTCTTATACTTTGACTAAGAAGTAAATGCACCCCCAGATGACTTGTGTCAGGCTACCATTTTTCTGGCTCAATGGGAGGCTGTGGTGCTCTACGTTGACTGGTGAGAGAAAACACGAGTCTCTTACGGATTCTCGTAAACCTCTTTTTTGGGCAAGATATAGGCAATTCCGAAATACCGAGTGCTAAATAGTGATTTTTACCGATTCGCTATTAAGAACTCGGTATTCCGATGTAGGTAATAATTCAGTAAAAATTACCGAATCGGTAATAACCGGTACAAATTTGCAATTTAGTAAAAATCGGTTAAAGAATTACTGATTCCCCATTACCGAATCGGTATCACCGATTCCTTAATACAGATTCGGTAATTAGCGAATCGGTATTTTAAAAAATCGGTAATTGTCAAATCAGCCAATCCTGTGCTTCCTGATTACAACCAGGAAGTGGCCACACCAATGCAGCTGCACTGATCCTGAAGCTGTTTGAGAGGCAGGGAGCACAACAAACTACCCAGGAGCAACTCTTCCAAGTTTTTGCTGAGAACACGGAGCAGATATGGACAACCAGGAGAGGGAAAAGGAGGCCGGTGAACGCAAGAGGAAACATAAATTTAGTGAGACGGACCTGGAGGTCCTTATTGAGGATGTCACAAAGGACGATGACAAACTTTTTGGGAAAAATTCTTTGCACGTGCCTGAATCTCCGAAGAGGCAGATATGGCTAGTTATCCAGGAAAGGATTAATGCCATTGGAGTAACCCAGAGCACCATTGAAGAACTCAAAAAACGCTGGTATGACCTCAGGAAGCGTGCAATGGAGAGGCTGGCAGAGAGAAAGAAGCAAGCCAACCTGACAGGTGGAAAGAGAAACACAGCACCTACAACAAGTGCCCTGGATCTCCTGGTGGAGTCCACCCTCCAGCCGGAGAGTGTGAGTGGGATCGGGGATGCAGACAGCTCAGCTAGAGCTGTCAACAGGCAAGAAAAGATGCATGCACAGCATGCTGTGCCCCCCACTCCCTAACCCCAATCCCCAGTCCCCAATGAGGGAGTATGAATCCCACTCCAGTACATGTTTTACTAAAAATCAGCAAAGCGTTATGGGAGATGTAGTCAGAAGTAACGCATATCATAAAAGTCAGTCCACTGTACCCAAAGGCATGTGACACACATCAGCAATTAGCAAGCCGAGGACAGTCCGTTTGATTGGCAGTCATGAAATGTATTATTACGCAAATGCTGCCAGACAAGTGAGCAAATGTACATTCTGTCTCCGCAGGCGAGCCATTGCGCAGGGCTGCAGAGGGAATCACAGGAAAGGCACCCAGGAGAGAGATAACACAGGAGGAGGAGGAGGTCCTGTCACCTGCAAAGCACACCACACCACCACCACCACCACCACCACCACCACCACCACCACCACCACCATCACCACCACCACCACCACCATCACCACCATCACCAGCCTCGCCACCATCACCGCCACCAGCACCCAGAGCCAAGAGGCATGCAGGTGCTAGCCTCCAGCAGATGGAGGTGTCCGAGGAGGACCGCATGGGGGGACCAACAGTCCACGGTGGCATAGGATGCCAACAGTGCAGACACACAGTCCCCTACCGAGCGTGCCCACACAGGTGCCAGATGCCGCAGGGCAAGGGCAGCCAGTCCAGCTTCACAGGGCGAGGATCAAAGTGTATTTGCCGGTCTTGAGGGGAACATGCTCAAGGTGCAGCACCTGCAAGGCAAAGCAATAGGGTCAGTCCAGCGGCAGATGTTACAAATGAATAGACACATGCTGCAAATCGAGAAGGGCATCAGCAGCATGAACAATACTGTGGCTGAGGGCATTAGGGACATGTCCGAGGCAGTGAGGCTGCTGTGCAGCAAAATGGATGAGGACCGTTTGGCGAGGCGCAGGGAGAGTCAGAAACTGGACAACTACACTAAGGCAGTGAACCGCCACTCCATCTCCTCCTGCAGGCGCTCGGTGGCTATGCGGGAGGAGATGGCCCACTGCAGCCGTGATGTGGCAAGGGGGCAGGTCACAGTGACCAGTGCACTGGAAGTGCTTTATAAAAACAAAGTAGCCACTACGGGTGCAGGTGAAGGGGGGTAGTGAAGAGGCAACTAGCCGCAGTAGCATCACACCCCCTATAACAGAGTCCAGGAGGCGCCGCAAACGGCACAGCGCTGCCACAGGACAGACTGCCAGTGAGGACAGTGTGCCCAGGGAACACAGCAGTGCTGCGCGTGGGGGCAGGAAGTAATGCCAGCCATGACTGGTATTGCGAAATGGGTGATGTAACCCATTTCGCCTTTGTAATCTGCATTTCATTTTGGCCTGGCACGTTAAGCCCTTCATGTTGTGGCGGTGTGCTATGCTAATTAAACACAGTCCCTCACTTACAATAACTGGTTGTGTCTCCTTACTTACTCAGAAATAGATGCGTGTGATCTCAGCCCGTTTGTGTCTCCCATCTGGGGCTGCTGCCACACCTGCTGCGCTGTGGACAATCCTCACCCTCGTCCTCAGAGTCAGTTAGTGCTACTTATGTTCCTTTCTTTGTGGCAAGGTTATGCAGCATGGCACATGTCGCTATTATTTTACAGCAGATGCTGGGGCGGTACTGATGTGCACCTCCACTTTTGTGGAGGCAGCGGAACCTACTTTTTAAGAGTCCACAACGTTGCGCGTAGATTTATGTGCCACATTGTATCTTCTCTCACTTGGGGTGGATGGGTTGAGGTATGGAGTCAGGATAAATGCCCGCATGGCATATGCGCTATCACCTAAGTGAGAAAGGAAGTGCCATTAATAACAGTCACCAACACATTCATCCGAGGTATATATCAGGGTGTGTCACATTGATTTACCTAGCAGGTATTCTTCTCCAAATTCACCCCCAGCCAGACGTGTGTAGATCCTTCTGTTCCTGAATATGTAGGAGTCATGGGTACTCCCTGGAAATGTTGCTACAATGTCAGTGATGATGTGGTCCGCATCGCATATTACCTGCACGTTGATGAAATGTGTAGATTTTCGGTTCCGGTATATGCACTCTGTAGCTGCAGGTGGGAAGATTGGTATGTGTGACCCATCAATGCACCCTATTACATGTGGGAACTGTGCCTTTTGTTAAAAATCCATCTTTGTTTTCTGCAGTTCTACCTGTGTGCTGGGAAAGCGTATGTAGTGATGCATTCTTTGCATCATGGCATCCAGGAAAGTGTTGAAAAAACGGGACAGGCTACTCTGTGACACACCACCTACCACAGCTATCACCCCCTGGTAACTACCTGATGCAAGTAGGTGCAGGCTACGGAGCACCTGCACATGTGTTGGTATAGCGTGCGCCCTTGGTGTCTGATGCTCATGGAGTGCGTTCAGTTCCCGTATAAGGTCTAGGATGGTTTGGGGGTCTAGCCTGTACCTCTCATGGATTTCAGCCTCAGTCAGTTGGAACAGTGTAAAGCGCAGCCTGTACACATGCTCCTCCCGCCTCCAAATCCTCAGTCCTGCTGCTTGCAAATGTAGCCGCCTTGCAATTATGTAGAGGGCTGCCATTGTGTTCACACTGTTGCATTTTGGGGCTGTTTAAATGCAGTGCACCTGATTACCACCTGCTTTGCGTCAGTGGTAATTAGCGACTCCTAAATACCGAAAATTCGATATTACCGATTTTTGGTACCTCGATTTGCGAGTTTTTAAGGATTTCTTATTTAGCGATTCGGGATTTGGGGGTTTCGGTGTCTGCTAATCGCAAATTAAGGAATCGGTAACTGGTTTCCCCTTATTTTTACCGATTCCTTATTTGCTATGGCGTTTGGTGTTACCTACATTGTGCATGGCTAAATACCGAATTTCTGCGTTACCGACCGGTATTTAGCCACCTACATCTGGCCCTTTGTATCTTTGACTCTGGCCCAGTTGTGTCAATACTTGTGAATGGCTTTTTGGGCAATTTAATCAAAGTCATGGATTCCAAGGGCAGCTCTTCCTTGCCACCCAGAGTGCTAGCTTTGCTCTTCCATTTTGTCGGGTGGAATAATCCACTGAATAATTAAGGGACCCAAGAGCTCATTTTGTATGAGGTTCTTCTCTCTGACTCCTGGTTGGAGGTCTAATAGAGAAAACTAACTCATTTGGGCCATAAGTAAAAAGATGGAAGTTTAAATTTGGACAGCTAGGTTTAGACGGTTAGATGTGAGATTACATTTTTCAGTATGGAAAATATACGTTGGCTCAGAAACAGTACTAGTGCAATACATTTTCAGCTCTATAGCTTGCAACACTCCATATACTATAAGGCAAGTGCACCACTGAGGAAAAAGGTCAGGAAGGGACACTACGATGACAGGCCTCTGCTCATTGGCACTCAGAGGCCCACCTTACTGGGTGTGGCTTGTGTTGCAGAGACCTTATTTCTTCGCACTGGAAGACAGGACGAGAGCAGAAAGTGAAAGTAATTTTGCTGGTGAGTTTTTGCACAAGTGGGTATTGTGCATCACCCCTACCTAGTCAGGGCCTCTCACTGGCCCATCAGGCAATTGATAGCAGTAAGGGGCCATATTTCTCCTGCCTCCTTCCATAGACTTGACTAAACTGTGCAAGTCATTTTTTCTTTTAAACTATCCTTTACTTGTTTTCCACACATTAACCCGTGGGCATTGCCTTCAATGGTGCAGCCAGTGCAGTGCACCGGGGCCCGATGGTATTAGAGTCTCCCTTTTGTGTGCTGTTGCTGCAGAGCTAGTCACATTATATGGAGCCTACCTGCCTGCCCTAGGAGTTCTATGCACTCCTGTGAATTAGGAAAAGGCGATGGGAGGGGGTGAACATCATCCTTCCTGTTTGATTCACAAATTCAAAATCCACCTCATTGGGAGGGCCCAGAGAAGGCTTCCGAGTTGCCCCATATAGAGGCAGACAGTAAAGCAGCCCCTGTTCTGCGCAGCTTCAGCCTCGCCTAAGGGCTCAAAGAGGGTCCTTGTCTGACTCCCTTCCCGTCCCACCTTCCTGTCAGCAGCAGGCAGACAGCAGCGCAGGGGTTTCCCTACCCATGTGCAGCAGGTGCAGTGGCACTGCGTCAACTACAATTATTGCAGCCATTTAGTACTTTGCTGGTGGCAACGGAGCCCCTGTCCTTTGTGTACATTAGGGCTTGTGACGCCCCTCCGATGCCACTGCACTGGGACCCACATGATCTGGTTGTTTCTTAGGCCCCGATCACACACACAACTGTTTATAACACAAGGGCAGGTCACGTGGTACATTCATTTCATGCTCCGGGAAGAAAGTATAGATCTGTGATAGCGCGCGACACAGTGGGGAAAAGGGTTTCAGGTAACCACAGCAGAGCGTATAACCATTTATATCACGCTCTAAAAAACAGTTAACCACATTTACCTACTATATTTCTTTCTGTTTATAAGACTGAATTTTTAGCCCGTAATACATCAGGTCCTCTGACGGACCGGAGATTTTGATATGGATTTGGCAAAAGATTTAAATGAAATATTCCCATTATGAGGACCTAGAACAAAGAGAATATTTATATTTACACCTGTCTATGTACATTTATATACATCTCTTCATCATTGAGTGGTCAAAGAAAGCCACAGTATTGAATTAGAATATTCACACAAATACACAATTCAGATAATCATATTAACATCTCAATTAATGAGCATGAGTTGAATGGATAGTGTAAGAGACAAGAGAGCATTTTCAATAAAAGCAAATGCAAATTCAGAATTTCAAAAGAAGCTAGAAAACATTAGCACAGCGTCCTAATAGCTGGAAATGCTTACCCTCCGGCCGAGAGGGAAAGCTGGGATATTCTCATAAAGTATGAGAAGCAAAGTTTAAGGAGTCAGCTTACTGACAGCATCAGCCAAGTACATCTCAAGGAGACAGCTCACGCGAACGCCTTAGATAGATCTAACAGCATTGCTCTCTTCTCTCTCTCTGCCCCACCCGGCAAAATCTATCACTAATATTTATACCCTAATGTTTATCGATTCCGGCTTATTCTTGGAACAAAATCCAGGAAAATCCAATTCTGATTGGCTGACAGGCATAGGGTGTTAAATCACACCACTTCCGTCGTTCTTTCGTCTCAAACGTCCATTGTTTTAGTTTCATGCTGTCATTATCGTCCTTCAGCAGAGGAAATCAAATCTTCTCCATCCTCAACACATATATTTTGGGATGCATTTGAAAACATTTAACAGTACAGTTTGTCACAGAGCACGCTTTTCCTGCAACTGTAGGAAGCATCGTAGATACACTAGACACGTAGCAGTTACTCGAGAATAAAGCATACAATAGGCAGCTTTAAAGAATAAAACAAAATTTCTGTATTTCTACATTCTAAAGCAATATTAACCCCAGCAGCAAAGCTGAGGCCTTCTTGTAAAACATGTAGTTTCTCCAGGAGAAATAAACATGGTTTTATTATTTATTTAAAACAAAGGCTCCATTTCATAATTTAATTTCGAACTTTATTTAGTATAATAAAACATAATCATTTTTAACTATTATTCTAGAATTAATTATTGCTTAATCATTTTGACAACAATAAATATTATTTTTCATATTTTTACTCACGGTACAGAAATCGTTTGTGGCCTACTTAAACACAGTGACATTTTCCCGCACCTTTCTTATTTAATTTTTCTCGACTGTATGTTAATTATTTTTGATTAATTTCAAACTTTTGTTAATAACTTCATACCATGGAAGGTTTAATCCGAGCAGGGTTTTTTTTACGCCAAACCCTGCCCCATCCTCTGTTACGCACGAGGGCCCCAACCAATAGGTGAAGGGCTCCGTCCCAGTTTCTGCAATAGGTTTTATTGTTATGCTTATCTTTGAGTAGCTCACGAAAGTGCACTGCACATAAAACATTAAAACGACATTATCCCATAACCTTCAGCAAACAGAAGCTGATGCTGAGAGGCTTTACAGGATCAGAAAGTACCCCTCCCCCCCGCCCTGAGGGTCCTGCATGAGTATCAATTAGTGATTTACGCATGACCGTTAAAAAACTGCAGCCTGTCCATCATGCACTTGGTCTGCAGCCCTCTCATTTCCTGTAGTTTGAATGGCTGCCTCAGGACCTCTTGATGAGATCCCCCGACTGACTGCATAGAGGCGCCATCACCACCACTCTGGACCCATACCACCCCATCCATACCTTGTTTGCGGAAGCCTCATTTTCTTCGAAGTAGAGATCATATATCTTCTGGAGCTCCTCAGGCAGTGCTGCATCGTGTGGCCATCTGCATGTCTGGTTTACTAATCCAATCCAGTGGATTGCTCAACAATAAGGGATGGTGTCTAGGGACATTTTACCAAGATTGTTCCACATCAGGTGGTGGCCAGTTCTCTGTCCCAGCAAGAACCTATCCAATCTCATGTGCAATCAATTCCGAAGGTAGTTAAAGACACATTCCGAACACAAGGGTGTGTCCTGCCTCACATCATGTGGCGTCCAGTGTGTCAACAAGTCTCGGATTGGCAGTGGCATGAGTGGAGAAAAGGATTTGATCAGTGAAACGTCTACAACAGATTAAAAATCCCCACCCACTTGATGTCGGAACTCACAGGATCTGAAGGGCTGAGTCTCGCATGTCTGCACTGAAGGAGGTCTGAGGGGTGTTTTAAGATGTGCTGAGCTGTGAATGCATCAACGCTGATAAAGTTGGAGATGCTGTGTAGCATTGTGTGGTACAGTATGGTGAGAGGATGTGTTGAGCTGACTAGGGCTGGGTTAGGTTTATGAGAGTATGCTGAGATGGGTGATATATGGGACTGTGTGTGAGGATCAGTGTGGTTGAGTGTTATAGAGCTCTGTTCAGATGAGTGAGATGTGGCAATGTTTATAAAGTTGTGTGAGATTAAATTGGGTGTGATGATTGTTAAAATGATAATGTGAGTGGAGCGCCCTTTGTGATGGGGAGAAAAGAACCTTGGTTAATGGTGGGCTTTTGTGGGAATTATCTCATCTCCACCTCTGCTCTCGTCTGCTTTTTCTAGCTGAGATCCTTGTTGGGTAGTGAGGGTCCCACATTTCCCCAGCCTGTTCCAGTTTTTTACTGCCTGTAGCGGCGTTCTGAAGTTTTTACCACAGTAAAATCCATGTCCCGGTTTTGACTGAAGACTCAGATGATTATGAGCGATACAAATGAAATATTGCTCCTGTTCAGCCTGCCACAGGACCCTTTCCTGCAATGCTCAATAAAATGGCAGGCATGGGTCGGCCAGCACAGCTCCTGCCCTCCCCTCTTACTCTCTGAGACAAGTGGAACCAGCCGAGCTTGGCGTGCCGCATAATCAACTTGTTAAAGCCCATCTGACTATTGTAACAGTCCCCATTAATTAGAGACTCTGGTGATAGTGTTGTATTCTTGTTTATTGTAGCATATAATCAGTGCAGCTTCTCTCATGCATTTCCCCAAATAACTGCCTTGTAATTCCTTGAATCCACCCTTTCCTTCCACCCTGGAACATCCTTCCAGCAACCATTCTATGCGACATCAGTGTCACCACATCACTTCATTACATTTCTCCCCCTCACCCTTTTTTGAAAATATCTCAAAATATTGAAAGAAGAACAAAAAAAACAATGGTCATATACATATAGTTTAGCAATGTTCAATCAATTGATCAGGCTTTCTTGAAACTCCTCTGATTTTCTGAGCATTTGTTCAGCTTGTTGAATGTACAATTGCATGTTTTCCTGTCCACTACTTTGTTTAAGTATCATGTAAAATGCCTTATTCCTTGTTATTACGCTGCTGTCACATTTTGCAGTTAGAGCTGTTCCTTGAACCTTAGTTATCTTCATATGTATAGGATGAAATCTGCTTTGTGACTTCCTTACTTGTTGTTGACGTACCAATACCAAATCACCTATTTAGTTTTGTTGATCTCAACAATTTCCTTTCCTTTCTGTATAATATTTCATTTTGTCATTTGTTTCTTTACCTCTTTACATTATTTTTATGATCCTTTGAAGGATCTGCTGGCAAATGTGGTAGACGAGTTGGTCTTGTCTGCCCAAACATTAGCTTTAAAGGACTCAAAACTTAGCACAAAGCTTTATTTATTGATATTTGCAAACATTTTGATGTCTGCACAGCCTTTTTAATAGCAGCCATCAACCTTTCCACCATTCCACTTGCCTGAGGCCACATTTGAGTTATTCTTCTGTGAACTATTCCTAAATAGTTCATACATTTGAGAAATCAATTTCCACTAAATGGTGGTCCATTATCTGATTTCAATGCATTAGGTATTTCCCAGGTAGAAAAAATCTCATTAAGAACAGGGAGTACCACTGAAGTAGACGTCCATTACACTACTTTCACAATAGAGAATTGAGAATATTCATCTATTATTGCCAATACATAATGTCCTGAGTCCAATGGTCCATAGAAATCTGCTGCTACATTAGACCAAACAGCATAAGGTAACTCAGACATATGCAACTCTTCCATCCCTTTTTCCTTGGAAGTACATTGGCACAAATGACTAGATTGTATCGCCTCTTCTACCTGACTATCTAGTCTTGGAAACCACAATTTCTTTCTCAAAAATTGTTTCGTAGCAGAAATACCTCTATGACTTTAATGTGCCAAATCAATAATATGTCGTTGTAATCTTGTAGGAATAATTAACTTATTGCCTCTTAAAAGTATCCCCAATATAGCCACAGACAGTCAGACGGTATTTTTTGAATGCTAATATATCATTCTTTCTTATGTTAGGTGGAAATCGAGTTGCACAGTTTATCTATCTCCACTTATTTTCATGTATAATTCCCTTTACTTCTTGAATTGTATAATCTTTTTGTGCTGCTTCTATTAATTCTTTCTCTACAATAATTCCTGGTACTGAAGATTTAATTATGAAACATATCTATTCTTCTGCTTCTAACTGCTTTCTTATCTAATTTTTCAATAAATAGATGTCTCAATAAATAATCCGCTGGGTTAAATTTTTCCCTGGTTTATGAGCAATTTAAAATGTATAATCCTTTAGCCTCATTCCCCATCGTTCAATTCTTGAAGGCAATTTTGTTTTTGGGTTTCCAAAAATAGATGTGGGCGCTTGATGATCTATTACAATCACAAAGGGTTTTCCATAAATAAAATCATGGTAGTGCTCATACACCTGACATCTCAGTGCCTCCACATCACTTCATTAGAACTATTGTGTCATATGCCTCTCCAGGACATCTTTACGAAGATGTTATTGTTATGTTCCATGCGAGGCAAGTGTGGCCTTTCTGGGAAAATGATGGGGCAGGCTAAATAGTATCACAGGTTTAGCATTTCCGATGGTCCCAAATCCCAACCCTAACCTTGAAAGCGGATCACATTTGCCATTATATTTTGTATCATTTCAATGAAAATGGCTATGTTTTTTTTTAGGTGAATCTATTGCTTTTAGCTTAAAAGATGAAGTGAATACAGTGAAAGGCGATGTTAATACTGGAATTTTGTACTTTGTCTGCCGCCTGTCACGGTTTTTCAGGTCGAGCATGAGCAGCGCATACGCTGCTCTAGGAGGCATGCTGTGTTCAGGTATGGACTTGAAGCTCTGCCCATTTTCTACCTATCTTTTCAATTGGCTCCTGTTACTGTCCTTTCTAAATGGTTGCTTTTGATTCATGAATAGGCTTAATAGTCCCTCCTTAGAACCCCCTTGTCTGCATTTGTAACCTGCCATGAGGACTGGACTTTACACTTGTGTTGTTACACGGTCTGTTTTTTCTACAGACTGTGAGCACTATTTTCTTTAATGTCTTTATTCTAGCTGCTGTTAAAGGTATGACTGACTTTCCTTAATCCTCCCTGTTTTCCTGACAGAGCGGCGTCCGATCAATCGATCATGGACGATGCGCTTTAACTTTCAAATATGCTCGCTCCCCTCCCCGCTTCAGGGACGGTCGCAGCGCTTTATTATTTGGTAAGGCTTTCACATTAATTGCTTTCTCTTTAGGCAACCACCTGCCTTTCTTTACTTTTACACAGTGCGGCACCACTGCGAGCATTATGATGCTTAACAAATGCTTTTTTTGTAAAAGAGTCCTATACTGCACTTTCACATTAATGGCAGCAGACACATTTTTTTAGATGAGCCGCGTCTAAAGAAAGGTGTGTGGCTACCATTGAAGTAAATGCGCGGCATGTGGCGCTTTTACACAAAAAAAATGTTATTTGTCAACTCGATAAACAAATGCTTTTTTTAGTAAAAGCGCCCCATGCCGCGCTTTCACTTTAATGGCAGCTGCGCACCTTTCTTTAGACGCAGCTCGTCTAAAGAAAGGGCCGTGGCCCCCATCAAAGTGAATGCGCATTCATGGGTTGCTTTTACAAACAAGTAGATGCGTTGCAATAGGTCTCGCATTTCCGAGAGTTTAAGCTATTGGCATTGTTAATGACAGTGCTTTTTACTTATCTGTTTTAAAAACCAACACATTGTTAGAAAGGCGATCCCGGGGGAGGCAGAAGATGTCTGACTGACCACCCCTAGGTCCACCCCTCCTTTTCGGAAGTGGCCGAGCGTTGTCGAGAGGCCTCCGGTGTGAGGGCCCTCTCCTATAATCGTACAGCAGAGTAATTACACCACTCCAAATGGACACCACACAAGGATAAGTTTTTAGGCTTTATCAAGAATAAAAAGGTTGAATAGCTTCGGTAGTATCTACAGCGGATCGAGGGATCGGTAAAGTCTCGTAACAGGGGAGAGGGTAGCGGGACAGTCCCAGTACTTGTGGGGCGAAGGGATACCCTGCGCACAGCTCTCAATCCTCAAACTGGGGGGTTCCGAAGGGTCGAGCCGCGGCAGCGCCAGCAGGACTCGAGGCAGGTTCGGCGAGGACGGGCCGCGGCAGCGCCAGCAGGCTCCAAGATGGTTCAGTTACGATGGACCGCGGCAGCGCCAGCAGGCTTCAAGATGGTTCAGGTACAGAGTAATGAGTTCTTCACAGGGTCAGCCGCGACAGCGTCAGCAGGGCTCTCGATTCCAGGATACAACTAGCGTCCTACTCCAGGGCTAGCCCAGATATAGGACTTGAGTCCTTTGATGTCCGGACCCTCGCGCCTGTGGGTCAGAGGGGCCGGGATGATGGTGTCCAGACACCCAGCAGGGGGGTGCAGCCAGCGCCCGGGGGGGGGGGCGGAGGGCGATCGATACCAGGCGTCCGGGGAAGGCTGGAGGGCCATCGAAACTCCCATCCTCTTGGATTCATTGAGTGGCCACTCTACCACCTGGGAGGATCTTGGTGCCTCGATGTCGGGGCTTCGCTGGGGCCTTGGCCGGGGTCGGGCCGAGGCCACGTGCTCGGGACGTGGTGGGCCCAAGATGGAGTCGGGGCCTGAAATGGCAGCGATGGGGCGTGCAGGATTCGCCGTGTTCAAGAGGGGGAAGAGTCGTGGGTTGCCAGGGGGGCGGCTCTTGTCGGTAGTCCGTGTAGGGTCGTGCCACGGGGCGACCGGGGCTCGTCGGAGGGCTGCTGTCGTCCTGGGCCCGCCATGCGGGAGGGGTAGGACCACGCCACGAGGTCGGGTCCAACACACATAAATTAAAGGCATTGTCATTTACAATGCCAATAGCTCAAACTCTCGAAAATGCAAGACTTATTGCATTGCAAATTCTTGTTGATTTTGAAAAAGTGGTGACCCTAGGTGAAGGGACCTGAGGCGATGTGACCTTCAGTATTCCCAAGTATCTTGTAGTAAGCAATGGGTGTTTGGATGACTTAGTGTTGTCCCGGGGACACCCTAAATATGGCTGTATTTTACCACCCATCTTGCACCAGGGGAGCATTTCCTCGCTACCATTAGGACCCACGGTGCACTTGCTATGCCACTGAACCAGTTGCTATGTCAAGAAGTACATTTACAAAACAGCCGATAGCCCCAGTGCAGTCCGTGCTGTAGCCCGGCTGTGTGCAATGCCGGCGAAATGTCACTTGAAAGGTGGTGATAACTCTTGCGCGGCGCGAGCCCCGGCAGATTTATGACAATTGTTCCCTTTATGAAAGCGAAGGTGCCCCGGTGTTGGAAAAGGTCTCCGACTGCAATCCATACATCAATTTACAAGTCACTTTCCAATTATATGGGTCACACTTTCAATGTCAGAGTGCACTTTTCATGAGACGCCTCTGATTGATTGGACACCAAACTATTTCTGTCCATTTCTCGTTTGATTCGATTGATAATCATTATATTTCCGTCAAACCTTCCATGATCTGCACCGCTTCATTCATGTCTACCGCCAGGCTCCCCCGGAGCAGTGAAGGAAGGGGCGATTCATACATCCAAGTTTCCGCATCTATTCAGTAAAACTCCGTTTTTGCTCTGCACAAAACAAATGAATATATCCAACCAGTAAGCAGCTGGAGACCCGGCCTCGGCAGAGGGCAATTTTAGTGCTTCTTGTGCTTTACCCTCATGCATCGACTGCAAAAAATGTACTACCGAAGGCGGTGCAGAAACATCATGCTATAAGAGCGAGTCCTTCGTCGTTACTTGCCGTGAGGATGATGTACAGTGAAAGAGATGAGAGATACACGAAACAATGCTCGAATATAAAAAGGGAAGAACTTTAAAAAATACACTTAAAAACAACGCATATAGAATTTTTTTTTAAAGCATTTAAAGAAAACATGACAAAAAGGCAGTGCTTTAGGATTGATTTTTACCCCTTATGACGTTTTCAAGTTGAACTGGAAAAGGTCTGGTTTGTAAGCGCGAGGCAGAGACAGCCCAGAGGGTTGTGCACGCGTGGTAAATCTACAATCAGCATTTAGCTTTTTAAAGGTGAGGATCAGGTGTCTTGTGCATGGTGCCGGTACTGCTGGCTGTTGTATATTTCAATAGTTCTCTCTGGTGGGAACTGTGACAGTGCTAGACGTGTAATATAAGGGTTTTATGGTCTTCAGTTACATTTTATAGAAGAAAAGTCAGTTTTAACTTTGTACACAAAAATTTGCATTTTAAAATGCTTTTGAAATAAATGCCCATAATACACTGTTGGCCACTTTTTGGGTTCTAGACTCATCTACTGCTAAGTGTTATCATAAAATAAACAACTACTTAGTCTTGTCCAATACATTCAAGGGATTGAGGCGTTTTTATTTCAGTAAAAAAACATATTCTGGCGTATCGTCATGCAACATACCATGGTATATTCTGGTGTTAAAATAGTAATTGTCCTTTATAGTTTCTGAGGACAAGGGATGTGGAAAGCACAAAGGTGATGGGTGGATGCCTAAATATAATAAGGCCGAAACTGTGGTCTGTGGTTGCTGGTGTTTTCTTCTGGAGGGACAGCGCCTGGTAGTTCATGATGACATTTTCCCATGATGAGTTGGATATGAACTGATTTGCATAAGGCGGGCCTCAGTCTAGAGTGGCAAGGTGTGCAAAAACATGGATTGGAATGCTATCCAGAGTAATTGCCAATAGTTTAGACCAGGTGCCTCCAATCAGACGAATGCGAGCTACCAGTAGCTCACATACACCTTCAGAGTAGCTAGCAGCCTTGTGTTAATTTTTAAATAAGCACTGTGTTAGACCTGGCCTTTTTTGCAGGTTTATCCCCCAACTTTTCTGCCTTTTATCTCCTATTTTTCTGAATCTGTTTTTATTGGCTATTGGATTCTGGGCACTTTACCACTGCTGATCAGTGTTAAAGTGCATATGCTCACTGTGTAAATTGTGAATATGATTGGTGGTCCATGATTGGCATATTTGATTTACTGGTAAGTTCCTGGTAAAGTGCACTGAGTGAGCCATGGTCTGTAAATCAAATGCTATTAGTGGGCCTGCAGCACTGATTGTGCCACCCACATGAGTAGCCCTGTAAATGTGTCTCAGACCTACCACTGTAGTGTCAGAGCGCACAGTTTTAAACTGCCATTTTGACCTGCCAAGTACATCCACCTACCAGGCCTAAACATTCCCTTTCTTTACATGTAAGGCACCCCTAAGGTAGGCCCAAGATACCCCGTGGGTAGGGTGCAGTGTATGTGAAAGGTAGGGCATGTACTGGTGTGTGAGAGACATGCCCTGATAGTGAAATACTGTGCATTTAGTTTTCACTGTTGAAAGGCTGTCTGTCCCATAGGCTATCATTGGAGCAGCACTGTAACATATTACATGTGAAACCTTCAAGGGGTACAATTTCAATGGGGACAAGATATAAAAACTGAGTTTAGGCTCTCTGAACTCAGAATTTATTAACACACCTTTTGGTAAAGGAGGTTTTTAAATTATGTGTTTGAAATGCCACTTTATGAAAGTGCTTCATCAAAAGGTGGTAGAATGCACACCATTTTCAAACGTTCTGTCTATGTCTAAAAGCTCTAAGGTTTTGAGTGTTGAGCGTGCGACCCTGGAGTGCGCTCCGTCCATGCGCACTGATTATATTAGTGTCAGATTGGAGACTCGTCCGGTTCCATTCCAGGTTGCACAGCTACCAAGAAATCATGCATTCCAACAATTTCATCCATAGTTCGTCCATTTTATTGAATAATTCTGTTTTCACTCCATATATCATTCTTATTCAAACAAGTGCACTATTCAAACATTTTCAACGAACGCCTATTTGATAATTGTCAAATTATTCATGTTGGTGAATCAATGAGGCGTGGCGTGTACTTGGTTGAAGTTTACCCCTGAAGTAGGGCGATTATATGCCCGTAATGCATTGGGTTTTTAAAAATAAATCAACGTCATGCGATGAGGAAGTGGGAATCCCCTTGTGTTGTTCCGAAAAGCCTGGATAGGCGTTCGTTGAAAATGTTTAAATACTGGACTTGTTTGAACAAGACCTTGGGGGTATTTCTTTTCTGTACTCTCCTGACCATTGCGGGGCGAGTCCAGGTCGGGCCCCTAATCTGGAATGGGCCACATTAAGGGAACATTGATTGAAAAATCACCATACTACGTAAAGTAGGTGCGCAGGTGTTCCTGCGGCCTAAGTTTTCGGCCAGATTTGATTTGAGTGCTTAATAAGCCCCTTCAACCAAACCATATAAAACGTAATAGGAACGCAGGTCTGCTGCACCCTGTGAATTTTGGCAGACATGTGGTAGTTAAGGTATTTTTTTACACTATTGCCTCTTGTTTCATGCCCTGACGGGGTGGTATGTGGCATGTACCATTGGTTGGCACTACCTATTATGTACAGTAATAATGTTTTGCTGATGGTTATTTTATTACATGTGCAACTTATAAGTCTTTTGCTTTATTGCACTAAATGAAGTGTTATGGCAATTGCCTAGGTCCATGCATGTCATCACCTTTTCCAACTTTCTCGCAGCTGTTGACGGTTTCCTGTGGGGGCCCACCGACCTATCTAGACCTGGATCCCTGACCATGTTAAAGTTCCCGCCCCACAATATTGGTGTACCCTGGAATCTCTGTGTCGTGGTAGCTAGCTGTGTGAAAAACTCAGGACAGTCTTAGTTAGGTCCATAAGCATTGACCATAAGCAAGTCAAGTCCTCTGCCCCTACATCTTGATATGACATATCATCCATTTGGGTCCGACTCCAGCCTTTCCAACGTGTATGCAGATTTGGGGTTTACCCAGGTCAACACCCTTCTAGCGTGTGTCGTGTACCCTGTAGAGTTAATGTTCCCTATTAGCCCTCTACTTCGCAGTATCGCACTCGTTTGTGGGAGGTGTGTCACTTGTAAAAGTGCCACATCTACATTGTGCCTGTGCAGGTAGTTGAGCACCTTTCTGACCTTGCGATAGTCATTGAGTCCCCTAACATTCCAAGTCATTGCACTCACTGTCTACCTGTGTCTGTTCTTTGCTCCCGCTATCCCCCGCCATTGGTTTGGATCATGCCGGAGCAGTGTTCCGCCGTCAGTGTGTTTGAGTAAATTGTGTCGCTTAGTGCCCAAATGCCCACCATTTCCCTGAACCGTTTTGTGATCACTTGCGTACTGTGTGCATGCACATAGCGTGCTGTAAACAAGAAGA
Organism: Lissotriton helveticus; assembly: GCF_964261635.1. Taxonomy (NCBI): domain Eukaryota; kingdom Metazoa; phylum Chordata; class Amphibia; order Caudata; family Salamandridae; genus Lissotriton; species Lissotriton helveticus. Next base: position 846,603,061 of record NC_136057.1, on the reverse strand, counting down.
AAACCATTCCTCCCCAACAAAGCCCCCCCCACCTCCACATCCCATAGTCAAAAACTCTACCCTCTGCCCGACCGATCCCCTCCCACAGCAGACCACCCCCAACTTGGCCGCACGCGAACTCAGAATGCACCCCCAGTCCTCCCCCTCCCAATCCCATCTCAAGTTGCAACCGGTGTGCCAGGCACTCTGAAGCGGAGGTAGCTCCATGGACAAGGTGTAATACTCGACAGAGAAAAACCCTGCCCAGCCGCACTTGCGTAGATTAGCATAGATGGCTGTACTTCCCGCCCAACCAACACCCGCATGCAAAATAACTTGTTTCTCTATCCCCATTAGAAGGCACTTTCCTACATTTCTTATTGCAAAAGATCATGCTGCTCTGCCACAGGGGCCTACACCCCACGCAGTCCCGTGGAGCTCCGGCCGGGAGCTCCCGGCCAGACACAGCCTTTCTTGGCTATATTCCCCGGTTTCCCACCTCCCCCGGGGAAAAAACTACTCACCTGGATCCTTGATGCTCCACGATGCTCCATTCCAGCGCTTGTGATCTCGAGATATTCGACAGAGTTGGCACTTGAGGCTTTCTCCCGCGGAGTTCCAGAGCCAGCATGGCCGATGTCCAGTGGAGCCGCTCTGCTCGGCTATAGGGGTATCTGGCCCAGGTATCTCGCCTGCGGCCGACACCTACCCAGCCGGGCATAAGGCATTGCTCCCCTCCTAACTCCGCTGCTAGTCTGTCTTCCCCCTGCCTTATCCTTTTCATCTCCCAGACTGAAGCGCTGGACAGATCCCTTCACCTCTTAGCTGATGCCCGATGCCTCGCTAGTCTCTTTAGAGGGTTACTGAAGAGCCGGGCGGAGACTCCCCGCCCTGTCTCTGGGCCCGATTGCTTCTGCCTTTCTCTTCAGACAGACCGCCTGCTTTGCCTCTTTACAGGACTTGGAAACACACGGTGGAGGTGAGAGGGTGCCGGCACCGCTCTCCATGGCTGCTCTGAGCCCCGAATACTTAAACCTTATCGGATCTGATTCTTCTAACCTCGCTGATGCTTCACCTCCTTGGTAGACTTCGGGGCCGAGTTGAGTCACAGCGGAGGTTTGGAAGTTGCACTTCTCTCCGCTACTATGCTTTGCCCATCTTTCTACTATCGCTCCGGTGGAAGGCTCCCTCATCCTTCCCTTTAAACTTTGTTTTTGACTTTGCTGCCTCCCGTTCTGCGAACAGCTGCCTTGGCGCCTGTGGTCTTTCTTCCCTGACCACTGGTCTCCGGATCGAACTCCTCTGCCCCAGCTCCTCATGGACGATGAGGCTGTGACTTTAGGGCGAACTGCCTTTCTACCCCCGGACTTGCTGACTATGGCAGCCCTCTTCCTGGACTTTCGGACTTGGACTTTTGTGCTCCCCGCCATTTTCTTTCTATGACTCAATTCTTCTTCTGCCTTTTTCCTGATCCACCATTTTAGCGATCTCTGACCTCCCCCTCTGTCCTAGCGACCTTTCTATTGTCTCTCCTGTTGCCTCTGACACACTCCTCGCTGTCTTACTCGTTACTATCTGCTTCCCTCTCTCGTTTGTCTCACTTTCCTGCCCTTTCTCTCTCTCCCTCTTCGCACCCCCTGCCCCTTAGATTCTTCTGGTCTATTACTCTCTGCCGCTTTTACAACTATCCCACTGCTTTTCGTTACCTCACCCAGCACCTTCGTTTGTGCCTTCCTCGAGTATTCTCATTTCCCTACCCCCAGTTTTTAATGTGTAACTTGATTTTTTAAATGTGTAACTTTTTTAAAATGTATAACTTTATGTAATTTATTGTACTTCTGTGGTTACTCTTGTAAAGGACTCTGATACCTCCGGGTCCAGCCAGCGCTATATAAAACTCTAGTAAAAATAAATAAATAAAATAGTTCAGACTACAATGTCTCTCATCCTACAGGCTCAGTGATCCAGGGCACCCTCCAGTCAACACAGGCAGACCTTGCCCTTTCCGATGCATCTAAAATAGAGGGCCCCCATTCTGAACTTCAAACTCCCTTCCCAACCACCCACCCCCCCTTCTACTCATGTTACATTCTTAGGCACTCAATCTCAGTCCGGTTCATCCAGTGGACCTCCGTCCGCTTCATCCAAGAGCCTGCTTTCCGGGCTGCTACGATGTTCCGTCGTCCAGCGTTTAATGGCCTGCTGTAATGACTTGGGGTCTGTGAATATATGTGAGCGCCCTTGTCTGTCGACTCTAAGCTTCGCAGGATACAACCTGGCTTAGTTGACACCCATCCAATAAATCAAGGGGACCCCTGAGGACTGATGTAGGTGGAGGAGCAGGGGAAAGGGACACAATAATAAGACAAAAATTCTCCACCTGTATTGAATCAATCAGTGCTTGTACAGTCACTTAAGATTTACATCTCCCTCCCAGGAGAAAATGGATCAACAGACCAACATGAATAGTAAGTACATAAATAAGTTTTAATCTGTGTCCGGCATATCGAAAAACTACGAGCTATCTGAACTGGTCATTTGTTCTATCATCTCATTTTGTCTCATTACTTGGAGGAAGAAATCGTCACCATCGCGCCCTGCTGGGCATCCACTTCTGCCGCACGTTGCGTCACGTTCTTCTGTCACCTCTGGCACTTTAGCCCGATGCTTCTCGGCCTTCCAGCCGCCGCGCACCGCGCTCGTTCTTCAGCTACGAGCCTCAATTGTCCTCTCTGAGCAGCACCGAGTCTGCCACGTACCTTCCGTCAACCAACCCTCAGTTTTGGGGAGCTGGGTCCCAGGAAAACCGCAGGATAGTTGCAGGATTGTGAATCGACGCGTCGGAGAGCCGGGCTCAAGCGGCCATTGTAGTCGCGAGCTAGCTCCGCCCCCTACAAGGAAGGCTGTTTTTACATTCCATCTTTATTATCAGTTTGCAGATAGCAGTGCCTGATAATGAGCAGTACTCAGTCAGATTTTTCACCCAGGCTGCGGCACAGAGGTGGAGGATTGATACACTAAGGTATTTAACTCTTAAATAAAAGTCCTTGTCAACTCAGTATTGGAGTGTGAGAACAAAGTGATGTTTTTGAATGCTTTTCAATGGGAGAAAATTAAAATGAAAAGTTACCCTAATGATTAAGTTAACTTTTCATTTTAATTTTCTCCCATTTCAAAGGGTTGCATTTATAAACAGCAGGTTTCTTGCTCCCAGTAGCCTGTAGACACTGTGCTATATTTAGAACTGAAAAATACAGTCATTTTTTTAATTGGGAGTAATTCAAAGTGAAGAAAAATATTTCTATGAAACATTGAGTCTTAATGTTTTTCTCCACTTTCAATTTAGCCACTTATCACTTAAAGTTTAATGAAGCATGTTCCTTCACTTTAAATCCCTCCCATTTAAATGAATGGCTGAATATTTCTGTTATAAATATTGCCCCTACAGACTTCATGAGTAAGATGCCTGCTATTTGTAAATGTGACACTTGGAAATGGGAGAAAATGTTAATAATGTCTCTCGTTTCAAAGTGTCGCCTTTACACACTGCAGGCATCTTGCACCTAGTGGTTGGCATATGATGCCGTATTTATGTCTGAAAAAGACAGCAACTATTTTAAGTGGGAGAACTTTAAATTATGGAAACAAATTCATATTATGAAAATTTTTGCAGAAAATTTTTCTGCACTTTAAATTTCTCGCAATTAAAAAACTTTATATATGTTTTGTTATACATGTAACTGGGCCACATATGTAACACTGGGTGTAAAACTCCGCTCCGCTTGTGGAGTTTGTGGATTTTTGGCAACTCCGTGTTCCACGTAGAAAGCAGAGTTGCTGGAAACTGCGCACTCCGTAACGGAGCAGATGTTTTTTTATGTTGTCGCCCCCAAAATGTGTTTTTTGTGTGTGTGTGGGGGCATCTTACCGGGTGTCTGCGATCGGCTATGAGATTTCCCATCCGTTCGCGAGTGCGACGAGATTTGGTAGCCAGCCGCACAGTCCTGCGAGAGTGTGCGATCGCGAACATGTCATTCGGGCACGCCATTGGAATTCCGACAGAAGTTTTGTGAAGAATTTTCAATCTGTACAAGAATCTCACTCGAGCAGCATCAAAACCTTCTCAAAATGATGATTTGGATTTTAAAAACTCCTCAGATTGACATTTGGCCGTACGTTTTTGCGCAAGGAGTCCTTTTTCCTTTTTCCTTTGTTTTGGAAGAGGAAGGAAGTGCCCCAGAGTCTCCAACTTTCTGTTCCTGTCCAGCAGGCTCCTCCCAGTGCTTTGTTCATCTCCTGTTCACTTTTCATTTGAATTTGGGGCTGTAAGGATCCCTCTTTGTTTCTACTGCATCGTATATCATTGGATTTGAGGACTTTTGAAGTTGAGATTTCACAAGTAAGTTTGAAAAAATGGTGTTGTTTGTTTGATTGGGGCATTACACCTACACTTCTTTGTACTTTTCATCCTTTTTTTTAAATGTATTGTGGTGGGTGGCCTGCAGTTTCACTAGGGGCCTAGTTGTTTGTTTGTAAGTCATTTTTCTTTTTTTATAAAGTAAACATGTTGTACAGTTCACTACATTTTCTCCAGCTTTTGAAATCAATTTGCAATATTTATTTAATTCACTAGCTGGCCAGTAGTCTGCCAATAGACCTTTCAGCCAGTAGGCCCAGAGCTGCTCATGGGTGTGTGAAACACCTGTTTCTGTGGTGTCTGTTGAATTTAAACATCATTTAGGGCATGGATGGCATTGGATTGAATTGCAAAATTTGTTTTTTGTTTGGTATTTCACTTTTTTCATGTGTGGTTTAGCCCTGTGGATTTTCGGTTTTGGCATTGTTGTATTAAAGCTGTGTTCTTTAGCATGCCTTGTTTGTCTGGCCAGTGTGTGTTTGTAATAGTGGGCCAGCATTTGCCTTGACTGAGCCCCCCGTGTGGCCGGGGGCCATGTAGTAAAGGCTGGGTCTATATAGGCCTGCTTGAGTTCATTGTTTTCCAGGCCTCCTCCTTGTTGTTGTTGTCAGTGACTATGTGGCTGGTGGCCATTTTGTGGTGCTGGTAGTGCTTTTGCCAATTGACCTGCAAGTCTTCTTTCCTTTGTTCCTCTTGGCTTATTGCTTCTTGTTGTGGCCTGCCTGGCCATGTGACGGGCAGCCATTTTGTGAAGGCAGCCAGTGTGCTTTTGCCGTAGGCCTGCATTGTTTATCTTCCCTTTCCTGTTGTTGTGGCCTACCTGGCCATGTGGCTGGCGGCCATTTTGTGAAGGCAACCAGTGTATTTTTGCCATAGGCCTGCATTGTCTGTCTTCCATTTCTTGTTGTTGTGGCCTAGCCGTGTGGCTGGCAGCTATTTTGTGAAGGGGCAGCCAGTGTGCTTCTGTATTAGGCCTGCAAGCCTTCTTTGTCGTGGCCATACCTTCTTGCTGACTGTTGTTTTGCATGCACTTTTTTATTCATTTATCCAGCAAAAAATGTAGCACAGTTCACTACATGTTCTAATAGATTTGCAATATTATTGATTTAAACTGATTCACAATGTGGCCTAGTCTGCCAATCGACCTTTCAGCCAGTAGGCCCAGAGCTACTCATCTGTGCATGAAACAACTGCTTCTGTGGTGTCTGTTGAATTTAAACATCATTTAGGGCATGGATGGCATTGGATTGAATTGCAAAATGTGTTTTTTTTGGTATTTCACTTTTTTTCATATATTGTATTGTATTGTAATTGCATTTATATAGCGACTAATATCCCTGATGAGGCGTCAAAGTGCCTTTTCGGCAAGTTGCTCGCTACTCTGGAACCCATAAAGGATTCGTTTTGAATTAGTATAATTAAATATGAAAGTAATTAAAGTGGTGGATAGGTTAGTCAGTTATTTGGATTCTGAAGGATAGCGGAAGGATAGAAGAGGGAAAAAAGGTTTGTATTTATATAGCGCTTGTTACCCCTGATGGGGTGTTGAAGCGCCTTTTTTTCTGGGCAGTAGCACGCTACTCCAGAAAGCCATAAAGGATTAGTGGTGAATAAGTATGGTGAAATATGAAAGTAATTTGAATGGTGAATATTAGTCAGTTATTTGGAGTGAGAAGGATAGCGGAGACATAGAAGGGGGAGAAAGGTTTCCATTAATATAGCTCTTATTACCCCTGAAGGGGTGTTGAAGTGCCTTTCTTGCGAGTAGCACTCTACCCCAGAACCCATAAAAGGATTAGTGTTGAAAATTAGTATTGTGAAATATTAAGTAATTTGAGTGGTGGATATGTTATTCAGTTATTTGGATAGAGAAGGGTAGCGGCAGGATAGAAGAGGGAAAGAGGTTTGTATTTATATAGCGCTTGCTACCTCTGATGGGCTTTGAAGCGCTTTTTTTGGTGAGTAGCACGTTACTCAGGGACCCATAAGGATTAGTGTTGAATTAGTATAGTGAAATATGAAAGTAATTTGAGTGGAGGATATGTTATTTGGATTGAGAAGGGTTGGGGAGGGGTAGAAAAGGGAAAATGTTTGCATTTATATAGCGCTTGTAACCCTGATGGGGTGTTGAAGCACTTTATTGACGAGTAGCATGCTACCCTAGAACCCATAAAGGACTGGTGTTGAAAATTACATTTGTATAGTGAAATATGAAAGTAGTTTGAATGGTGGATGTGTTATTCAGTTGGATAGAGAAAGGTAGCAAAGGGATAGAAGAGGAAAAAAGGTTTGAATTTATATAATGCTTGCTTACCTCTGATGAGGTGTTGAAGTGCTTTTTTGGTGAGTAGCGCACTACTCTGTGACTCATAAAGGATTAGTGGTAAATTTGTATAGTGGAATATGAAATTTGAGAAGTGAGCATGTTAGTGTGTTATTTTTATCGAAAGGATAGTGGAGGTATAGGAGAGTGAAGGATTTTTTTTGGGAGGTCATAGCCGTAGGAGAAGGCTTTTGGATGAGTAAAAAGGGGTTGTGGGGGGGAAGAGTCAGAGGGAAGAGCTTAGAAAGGTTTGTTTTGGGGATCGGTATAGTAAAAGAGGTGTCAGATGATGCTAGAAGGGGTAGAGTAAGGGAGAGTCTAGATGAAAGAGTGGGTGTAGAGGATATGTTGATAGATGTATAGGGTGAAAAATAGGGTAGTGCATTGGAAAGAGTAGTAGAAAGAAGTTTGAAATGAGTCAGAAGGTTGGGTTAAAAGATATATTGAGAGAAGAATAGGGTGAGAAATACGGTAGTGCATTGGATATGCTGAAATAGAAGAAAGTGATAAATATATAGATCCATAAGTACATTGAAAGTATATAGATGCATAAAGGAGGAGGTAGGTATATGTAGATTAAAGATATTGATAGAGGTACAGAATGAGAAATAGGGTAGTGCATTGGATGTCCTTTTCAGGAGGAAAGTAACAAACATCCAGATCCAAGTACATAGATGCACAATGGAAGAAGTACATGTAGACCAAAGATGCACCAGATAAACTCTGGTTTTCAAGTGTTATTGTACTTAATGTTTATTCTACATGTTTATACAAAGCAATACACAAAGATAGGTACATAGCTATAGTAAAAATAAATGATTATATACAGAGGGATATGCTATAAATTTCTGTTTGTGTATGGTGCTTATGTGGGGAAGAGCCAATTCTTGAGCAGTTTTCTGAAGATAAGGTGGCTGTCCATGATACTTATGTTGAGAGGTAAAGAGCTCCATAGTTTGGCTGCTTGAACAGAGAAGGATGTTCCACCCATGTTTTTTTTCTTGTATCTTGGGATTTTGAGGCGAGGTGCCATTTTAGAGTGGAGGTTCCTTTGTTGAATGTCTTTGGTGATTTTATTCCTGATGAAGAGCGGTCCCATTCCATGTATTGCTTTGTGGGTGATACTAAGCAACTTGAACGTGGATCTTCTGGCAACCGGTAACCAATGCAGGACTTTCAAGGCAGGTGAGATGTGGACTCGTAGTTTGATATGCAAGAGTAGTATGGCAGCCGAGTTCTGAATCCGTTGTAGTCTTTTCATGGTTGTTAAAGGTGATCCTTGGTAGAGGCTATTGGCGCAATCGAGTTTGGACAGAACAAGGGAGATGGTAGCTTGGACCCTGTGTGGACATCCCAAATGAGGGAAAATTTGTCGCAGCATTTTTACAGTGGAAAAGCTTGATCTTGCTAGTTTGTCCACTTGGGCATTCATCGACAGCTTGGAGTCCATAGTCATTCTGAGGTTTCTTACTTCCTTTGATACTGTAGGTGGTGATCCCAGTTCATCAGGCAAGGCAGCAAGTGGGTCATAATGTTTTTAATCGCCACACATGAGTATTTCCATTTTGGAAGCATTCAATTTGAGGTGGCTCCAAGTCATCCACTGATCCATGGCTTTGAGACAACAGAAAATTGGGGAATTGCCAATCTCTTTGGGGGCATTCAAGTTGAGGGAGTATTTGTGTGTCATCTGCATAGTTATAGCACGTGCGTTAAAATTGATTGATCAGTACCGGTAATGACTTCATGTAGATGTTGAAAAGCATGGGCGAGGTGATAGAGCCTTGAGTGACCCCTGCTTTTGTGGCGTATGGTTTGGATGAGAAAGGTGGGGTATGGATGACATTAGTTCTGTTTCAAAGGTAGGACGCAATCTAGTCTAGAGCAGTCCCCTCTATGCCAGCTTCATAGAGTCTTACTTTCAGAGTGTCATGGTCAACCGCGTCAAAGGCAGCCGAGAGGTCCAAGAGAAGAAATGCAGCAACCCCGTTGCGGTCTACTGTGTTCTTCAGGTCATCCCAGACAGCAAGGAGGGCAGATTCTGTGCCTCTTCCCAGACGGAAACCTGTTTGCAAGTCTGAAAGTATGTCACTCTCTTCAATGAATTGTGACATCTGGGCGAATGCTGCTCTTTCTATCAGTTTGACCAGGAAAGGCCTATGTGTAATGGGTCTGTAGTTGTCAGTGTTCAGCGGGTCCAAGTTTGTTTTCTTCAGTAAAGGGAGTATGTATGACTTTTTGAGTTCTTCTGGTAGTTAAGGAATCGTTGATGATTCTTCTTACTGGAGTGGCAGCAGTGGTTGTTAAAAAACTTGTCTTGAAAGTTTGTGGTAGACACGTGTCAGAAGGGCTGCCAGCAAGCCTGCTTACTATGCCCAGGTCCATAAATTCATCATGTGAAATGTGTTGGAAGGAACGGAGAAGCTGAGTTAACGTATTCTTAGATTGTTGTTTTGTACAAAGGTTAGTGCTGGTGCTTTGTCTCTGTTTTAAGTATGAGTCCAACGTGTCTGCTTTGTCAGTGTAATGTTTTGCCAGTTTGTCTGTGAAATCTTGAGTAACAGAATGAGTTCTTTCTAGGCAATTTGGTTTGCGAAATTCACTGAGTATTTTACAGAATTATTTATTTGCACATTTAGCATTTTGAATTCTGTCTGAATAGTACCTTTTCTTAGCTTTTTTGATAGCTGACTTGTATAATCTGTTATTTTTTTGTAGTTGAAGTTTGTCTTATTTGGCGTTTGTTTTGAGCCAGGTACGTTGCAGCTTTCTAATTTGTTTTTTTATGTCTTTTATCTCTGTTTCTCCAAGGCACTTTTTTTCTTTTGTTCTGTTGTGTGGTTTTGAGTGGTAGCAGGATGTTTAAACCTTCCTGTAGCCACTCATATAGTTTTCAAACAGAATTTATTGTTTCCAGATTTGTACTGGATGTTAGTTGTGTTTCTAAGTGTTCCAAATTGAGTTTGTTCCACAGTCGATAGGTGGATGGATGTAAGGTAGTTTTAGGCGAATTGCTTAGTTTGTTTTTTTGTTGGAAAGCAAGCAAATGTTGGTCTGACCATGTGACTGGAGTTATAGTTTGAAAGGTTACTAGTTTGGTATTAGCAAAAATGACATCTAGGATATGTCCAGCGATGTGTGTGGGTCTGTGGACAATCTGATGCAGGATTAGTGCACCTAGGCCAGTGACTATTATTTTTGGATGGGTCCTATTGGGTTTGTCAAACCAAATGTTGAGGTCACTCAGAACGCATAGGTTGGAGTGTATTGTTATCAGGTTTGAAAATGTGTCTAGAAGTGCATCTGGGATTGTCGCTTTGCTAGGTGGAGGTCTGTAAAGGAGCAGGAAGTTACAGGAGGAAGACGGTGTAGGATTGTATCTGGTGAGAAGAGCCTCACAATTCTTTATGGTGATGTCGTCAACTTTAGTGATATGTAATGCTTGCCTGAACACAACAGCTAGACCAACTCCTTTTTTGCCTATACGATTTTGGGTGATCCTTTGATAGCCTAGAGGAAGGGCTTCATGCAGGACTGAAGCTATATCATCTCCCAACCAGGATTCAGTTACAAATAGTATTTCTGGTTTTGCATCAGTGAGATGGTCGTAGATGTGATGTTTGTTTTTAGAGAGAGTTCAAGCATTTATTAGTACACAGTTTAGAGAATGGTCTTTGGTGATAGTGAGACTTTGTTTTGTTGAAGAGTGATTAGTATTGTGTGGGTTTGTAGCAGGTGTGTTTTTAGTGCTGGTATTAGCTGTGTTAGGATAGCAATTGTGTAGCTGTTCTGTATCATGTTCCTCATCCAGCATGCTAAGAAGGCATTTTGGTGGTTCTGCCTGAGTTGGTGGTGGAGGCGGTGTTTGATAGTGAGTTGGTGTGCTGTGTTGTTTTCGTGGTGTAACATTGTTGTACAGTAGACATGGGGAAGCGAAGTTTTGAGGTGCGGCACGTTGCTTATATTGTTTGCGTGTGTGTAGGGCAGAAAGGTGTATGAGTCAGGGGTGGTGGTGCAGCATGTGGGTCATGTAGTAAGATTTTAAATTGTCCAATGGATGAGAGGTGTTTGGAAGAGATTTGCTGTGTTGATGAATCTGTGCTAGATGTGGTTAAAGAGAGAAATCTTGGCATTGGTGTTTGTTCCTTTGTGTGGTTTGAAAGGTGGGTGTATGTTTGTATTTTGTGATGGTAGGCATTATGCATTGCGCTTGGAAGATCTTGTTGTGTTGGTCTGCGTGATATGTTTTGTTTTTGAGGAGTAGTGAAAAGAGGTGCTGGTATATTTGTTTCATGCAATGGATTTGTTTGTATAGTATTGTTTGTGAGAGGGGGTTGTAAGGTGGAGGGTGGTGATGTGTTTATGAGTAGAGTGTATGTTTTGTGTAGGAGGAAATGAAGTAGAGGTAAGAGTGTTTGTCTTAGACTGGTTTGTTGCAAGAGTTAAAAAGTATGGTGTCGTGCAGTGTATGTGTTGTGCGTTTGTATTATTATGGTAGAAGGAAGAGGAAGGTGTTGGTTGGACAAATGATGGATGGCTGATTATAAGTTTGTTAGTGATAAAAAGTAGTCTGTTAGGAGTAATTAGAGCAGGCAGTGTGTGTCTGGATGGGTTGTAGTTAAGTATGGTGTGGAATGGGGTTGTGTTAGTGATGAGTGGATTGGTTTGTGGTATAGGATAGAGTTGTGTATTGTTTGTAGGTGATGGTGGAAATATGTGGTAGCTGGGATAGGAGGGTGTATAGGTGAGGTTTGTGTGGTTTTGTAGTGGGTGCTGGGACATGGATTTGTGCATATTGTTGGTTTGTAGTAAGTGTGTGGTGTACATTTGGTGTGGTGAGTGTGTTGCTCTGTTTGTGGATGGTGTGGGCTGGGTCTTACTGAATGGGAAAATGGGCAGTATTTCTGGCCCTAGTCCCGACCAGTCTCTAATAGGCTCTGACAAGCAATTGCCCTTGTCCTCTCTGCCCTTAGCCTCAATGCCCGGACTGAGACAACCTAAGCCTTAGCCTTTTAATAGCCCTATTAATCAGGTGACCCCTTCAGCCAATGGGAACCCTAGCCCTAACACTATCCAATCACAACACTAGCCCTAAAATCTAGAACCAATAGGAGACCAGGACCTTACAGCCAATCTTAGCCCTAGTCCAAGCACCCAATCAGTTTTAAAAACCCTAATCTGTACGTCCTATAGAGGCCCTAGCCCTACCAAAAGTCCCAACCCAAGTCCAAGCAACCAATGACACAGGAAGCCCTAGTCCCTACTTCCAATAGAAAGCCTAACCGTACTTTTAGTCCCACACCTAGTCCAGCAACCAATCACACCAGAAGCCCTAATCGCTACTTCCAGTTAAATCTACACTTTGGACTTCTGCAGGTAAGGGCCTAACAAACCTGTCCTCTAACAATACTGTTTGTATAAAACTTTACTCCCTCTCCTGGTCAAAAAACGAAGTGCACAGTCCCTATTAAACACAGCTTAAACCAGATACCCCAGGATATGGATTAGCAAATTTAGCGGCACTAATATGGAAATTTAGCGGCCCAAATATGAACATGTAGCTGCATTTTTGCGGCACTTTAGTTTTCTTATAATCATTCATTTTGAGCCTTAAATCAATGGAAACTGTTTTAGCAGAGTATTCCACTTTGAAATAGGCATGTTTAAAGTGTCTACAGCTCTACGGAAACAAAGCTCCAGTCCTAAACTCTTGGGAGGGAGCTGTATTTCTCCCCGGGAAGTTCTAGCTCCCACGTATGCACCAAAATGCATGGGGTAGTGGAAGCAACATCCCACACCCATTGACCTTTACTTTCACTCACACACTCACACAAACACATACTCGCACATACACACACTGTCTCTCGCATAAACACACTCACCCGCAAGCTTGTACACAACATACATTTTAAAGCATTTTTTACTTACTTCAGTGTCCAGGGAGTATTATTTACAGTTAGCGTAATAAGAAAAGAAAACATGGAAGGTGGAGCCCAACCAACGCCCATAAGGACGAATTTCCACTGTGTTCCTGGCACTGATTTTGCCACCTCTGAAGCCAGAGGTCACAAAGGCAGTGCCAGCCGTTGCAAGGGGCACGCCAGGGTTCACAGCTGCAACCACTGGCTACCTCTAAATGACGTCCATGCTTTGCACCTTCAGTAAGCTCCTAAAGGTCCACCTCTTTTGATAACACCTAAACTAATACCTTTTACAGAAAACAGTACACCTGATGTCTTCCTGCACTGATATGTTACAATACTATCGTCCCTGTGTCTCTCAGACTTCCCTTTTGAATTCCCTTTTACTTACCTTCGAATTGAAATGTAGACTTAAATGTTGTGCTTTATGTAAAGTGCCCTATCTTGGGGGCTGGTAGCTCCATTAATGATCTAAATAATGATTAAAATAAATTATAGTGGCTAAAACTCACTTTTCATGTAAAATGTCAATTGAAAAGAAAAGCTTAACGAGTCTTGCCTCGTTGTCTTTCAGTCTTGCTTGCATGTTGTTGCCTGCCTGACTTTGCTGCGTTGCATGCAACGACATTCACAGCTGAAAATGCTATGCCTTATGCTCGACTGTTAGTGGTCGCCGTTTTCTGCTGGGGTTTTTTGTATATTTTATCAGCTGGCTGTCTGAGGTATCCTCTCACTTTGTTCACATTCACTTTCTGACATTGTTTTGGTTTGTTTTTCCCACACACGTAGACTGAAAACAAATTATATTTGTATGCATACTTTATTAGATACAATCTTGGGCGGCTGTGCAGGCCCAGTGTAGGCAACACCCTCTAACTACTCTATTATGGGAAGGTAGCTGATCAAGACACAAGAGTCAAGGGGTTATTTCTACCATGCAGGTTATTGCTATCTTCACCCAAAACCCACTTCAATGGCTTCTTGTAGTTGAAATGGAGACATCAGAGACCGTAATCATGAGAAAAGCAGAGCTGTATTAACATGAGTAGCGAATAATGCTAGGAGTCAGACATGTTATGACGTAAGAGTGATTTGCCCACTGTTGCTAAAGATTCTGCAAAGATTCTGTATCACGTTGTGTGCAAATGAGCACACAAGGTGATACAGGGTCAAGCTTGCCATCTGTCCATCAGAGGAGGACGCAAGACATGGTCGGGTTCTTGCAATCGAGCGTTGTGTTGCAGGTGTAGGTATGTTTTCTCAGTCCAAGGATATCATGCTTCATTCTTCTCTTATATCCTCAGCCGCAGGGTGGCCACAACACAGCTAAATGTTTTGTAAAATGCACGCTTTGCATTATGGATCGAAACAAAGTTAATTGAGAAGTGGGCAAAGCAAAAGAGGACGTGGCTTGTACTTATGACATAGACATTACTGTAACTGTAATAGAGGCAAGGGCATGATGCACAAAAACTTTTTTTTGGAAAGGCGCCTGGCGAGACATCGTCCACAAACATGAAAATAAATAAGAGATAATATTACAAAGAGATTTACAAGAGAGGGTAACGTCTGCATCGAGGAGAATGGAGATGGGATGCTTTAACTTTTAACCTTTAGATCCTTTTCTAAGGAACATAGCTGCTACCGACCACGAGCCCACAGAAGCAAGGAAGTAATTTCCCTGTTTTGACTAGCCTAAAAAAAACTAATTTGCATTTTCCAAATGTTGCGGGCATTTTTTTCAAATCGCGAAATTGTGAAATCCTGGAGGGTCTGTTAAAGAGCAGATTACTGCTGTCTCAGCGCACCCTCTGTTCTCTCTCTGATGTAAAAATATCCCTGTTACTAGGGGGGAACGCGGGGCCAGTTTAACTCACTAACTAACACAAAATGGGAGCTGGAGATGGACTGCTTAACATACAGGTCTCAGCACAGAGCAAGGGAGAAATACGGAGGGAAAAACTGACAGTCACAGGGAATGAGAGGGAAAAAACTACAGAGTTAGGATTGCAAATCCCACAATTCAACAGGTTAAATGGAGACAGTCACAGGCAAGGAAGAATGACAAGTTTAAACACAAAACAGGTGATAAAGTATGCAATCACGGGCAGGTTAAAACTACAATTTTAAACTGTAACAACCACAGGCAAAGACAGTTAAAGAAAAAAAAGAAAAAAAATTGTGGTTGTTGTGTAGTTTTCAAACCTTTTTTAGCCTGTGGAATTTTGTTGTTTTTGTGAATGACCATGTGGCTGGTGGCCATTTTATGAAGGCAGCCAGTGTGCTTTTGCCATAGGCCTGCATTGTCTGTCTTCCCTTTCTTGTTGTTGTGATCTGTCTATGTGGCGGTAGTGGTGGCCATTTTGTGAAGGCAGCCAGTGTGCTTCCGCATAAGACCTGCATGTCTTTCCTTTGTTCCTCTTGGCTTTTTGCTTCAATCCATTGTCAGCTGCAGCTCCCTGAATGCTGAATCCCACGTCACGTGATGCACAATACCAAACTGTGTCCGTTACATTTGTAGTTGTGTTGTTGATCTTCTTTTTCCTATCCTTCCTAAGTGTACTGTACACTAGTAGTACACGAACCATGAAAGTGTTTGTTTTTGTATTGTTATGTTTTTTTATGACTGAGGTAATAAATGTAATAATATTAATAAAACTAACAAGTGTTACCACACACTAAGTTATATATTATATTTGTTGTACGAGTAGTAATTGAACCACAACAATGAATGCCACATTTTACTGATGTTCTTCTTGCTTTTTTGCTTTTAGGTGCACAAAAGAGGAGGAGACGTCACCCCCCATTGTACTGCCAGATAGAAGTCCTGCTGCGCACGACATCATGTGATGTGTAATCACAGACATCTCTTCAACTTGTGCCACTGCAAGCTGCTGACATCTTCAAGATGGCCCCAAAGAAAGGTACCAGGTCCTCCAGTACCAAGAAAGTTGCCAGTGAGAAGAATGCACTGCCACTTACCAAGACCTGTATGTCGCCAAGATCTTTTTTGGGAAACCAAAAATAGCGCCTGCTGCAGCGGTGTCTGGGGAGCAAGCTGAGCGCAGCACCCAAGCATCAGTTGACCCACCCCACCAACCTAGGCCCAAGTCCATGTCTGTTGCAGAGGCAGCCAGTTTAATCACGAGTCCAACTACGACGAGTAGTGATGTTGAAATTGACTAATCACAAAGTAGTAACCAATCAATGCAGGAAACTCAGTTAAGTGGGTAACAACAGCTGCAACCACCCCCAATAGAAGTTGTTCCTCCCAAAGTAGGGGCAGTTCAGGAGATCGAGCTTCCTGCATAAGAAGAAGAGCAAGCCACTTTTTCAGAAGATCCATTGTCTTCCAGATCCCCAGCAAGAAAAAGGAGGGTTAGCCCATCAACTTCTTCTCCAAGCCCACCTTCTGATGATCTAGACACCACTTGGATCCCGCCTCCGTCTGAGTTGGAGACTGCCACGCCCACGAGACAAGGCTAGGGAAAAGGAAGATTCCAAAAAGCCATAGAGTTATGAAGGTAGATGTAGAAAAGGAGGATGATGACGAGCCGGTCATCATGGACATTAGTCCCGCCCCAGTGGAGACTTACATTACCCCAACCCAAATTGCTGTGAGGGACGTGGCACGGATACCACCAACACCACCTCCAGCTTCCATATTTTGCCGGCAGCAACCTATATCCACCACAACCACCTCAGTAAAAGTAGGTACTGCAGAGCGCCAAACTTCACGCCCACCTACCAGTTCATCAGATATTGCAAGTGGCACCAGCAGCGCCAGTAAGTCGACCTCCCCAGTTTGGGACTTCTTTTCGGTTAGTAGGAAGGAGGTGAACATTGTCATATGCTCCATTTGTGGACAAGGTGTTAGTCAGGGTAAGCTTGGTACAAACTATGGTACCGGACGCCAAATGACCCATCTGAGAAAACACCACATGATCCAGCGGGAGGCGCACCTTAGCGGCTAAAAAACTGCACGTGTTGTTGGTGGAGGGGATGAAGAAGAAGATCCAATCACGGTGGAGGGTGAACTAGAGGGAGACATCATCTCTGATACACAAAGCAGCCCAGTCCCTAGCAGTGCAGTGGTACCGCCCACATCATCATCAGTAACATCGCAATGGCACAAGAGTCAGGCAGAGACACCAAAGGGTCCCAGGCAAGAGAGTACTGCAACAAAAAAAACGTTTGTTGAGACTAACATCTGACTTCAAGAAGCCACCTGTATCAGTGACACCAGAAAAGAAAACAAGCATTTGCAATGCAATAGGTCTCGCATTAGGAAAGTTTGAGCTATTGGTCTTGTAAATGACAATTTTTTTATTTATGTGTTGGTTTTGAAAATAACGAAGTTAATAGCTTTGTCATTTACAATGCCAATACTTTTAACTTTTGCAAATGTGACATCTATAGCATTTGTAATGCAACATGTTTTGTATTTACGTGACTTCGATGTATTGATATTACAAATAACAATGGCTTTTATTGTTTTTAAATAATTAATACTTAAATAAAAGTTATTGTAATTTATAATGGCAAAAGCTTAAACTTCAGTAAATAACTTTTGTGAAGATTATGTTCAGTGTATTTTTATTGTGGCGAAAATCCAATAACAGAAGTGAAATATTAACATATTTTTGTGACATTTGTAATAAAGCTTAAAACATTGAGAGAACATATTTGATCCAGTTGTTGTTGAATAGTTGCACAGATTGATGCTGTGGTGGCGCTGAGTGATGTTGTGGTGGCGACGAGTGATGCTGTGGCGTTCAGTGAAGCTGTAGTAGCGCATAGTGATGTTGTGGTGCCCCTGAGTGATGTTGTGGTGCCCCTGAGTGATGTTGTGGTGCCCCTGAGTGATGCTGTGGTGCCCCTGAGTGATGCTGTGGTGGTGCAATAGATAGAGTGAGGGCGATAGATAGATAGATAGATAGATAGATAGATAGATAGATAGATAGATAGATAGAGTGAGGGCGATACATAGATAGATAGATAGAGTGAGGGAGATAGATAGATAGATAGATAGATATATAGATAGATAGAGTGAGGACGATAGATAGATAGAGTGAGGGCGATAGATAGATAGATAGAGTGAGGGCGATAGATAGATAGATAGATAGATAGAGTGAGGACGATAGATAGATAGAGTGAGGACGATAGATAGAGTGAGGACGGTAGAGTGGTAGAGTGAGGGCGGTAGAGTGAGGGAGTGAGGGCGGTAGAGTGGTAGAGTGAGGGCGGTAGAGTGAGGGTGGTAGAGTGGTAGAGTGAGGGCGGTAGAGTGAGGGCGTGAGGGCAGTAGAGTGGAAGAGTGAGGGCGGTATAGTGGTAGAGTGAGGGCGGTAGAGTGAGGGCGCTTCAGTGGTAGAGTGAGGGCGTGAGGGCGGTAGAGTGAGGGTGGTAGAGTGGTCGAGTGAGGGAGGTAGAGTGAGGGCAGTAGAGTGGTAGAGTGAGGGCGGTAGAGTGAGGGAGTGAGGGCGGTAGAGTGGTAGAGTGAGGGCGGTAGAGTGAGGGTGGTAGAGTTAGGGCGGTAGAGTGAGGGAGTGAGGGCGGTAGAGTGAGGGAGTGAGGGCGGTAGAGTGGTAGAGTGAGGGCGGTAGAGTGAGGGAGTGAGGGCGGTAGAGTGGTAGAGTGAGGGCGGTAGAGTGAGGGTGGTAGAGTGGTAGAGTGAGGGCGGTAGAGTGAGGGCGTGAGGGCAGTAGAGTGGTAGAGTGAGGGCGGTAGAGTGGTAGAGTGAGGGCGGTAGAGTGAGGGCGCTTCAGTGGTAGAGTGAGGGCGTGAGGGCGGTAGAGTGAGGGTGGTAGAGTGGTCGAGTGAGGGAGGTAGAGTGAGGGCAGTAGAGTGGTAGAGTGAGGGCGGTAGTATGGTAGAGTGAGGGCGCTAGAGTGGTAGAGTGAGGGCGTGAGGGCGGTAGAGTTGTCGGGTGAGGGCGGTAGAGTGAGGGAGGTAGAGCGGTAGAGTGAGGGCGGTAGAGTGAGGGCGGTAGAGTGAGGGCAGTAGAGTGGTAGAGTGAGGGCGGTAGAGTGGTAGAGTGAGGGCGGTAAAGTGGTAGAGTGAGGGCGGTTGAGTGTGGACAGTAGGGTGAGGGCGGTAGAGTGAGGACGGTAGAGTGAGGGCAGTAGAGTGGTAGAGTGAGGGCGGTAGAGTGGTAGAGTGAGGGCGGTAAAGTGGTAGAGTGAGGGCGGTTGAGTGTGGCCAGTAGAGTGAGGGCGGTAGAGTGAGGACGGTAGAGTGAGGGCATGAGGGCGGTAGAGTGTTAGAGTGAGGGCAGTAGAGTGGTAGAGTGAGGGCGATAGATAGATAGATAGATAGATAGATAGATAGATAGATAGATAGATAGAGTGAGGACGATAGATAGATAGAGTGAGGACGATAGATAGAGTGAGGACGGTAGAGTGGTAGAGTGAGGGCGGTAGAGTGAGGGAGTGAGGGCGGTAGAGTGGTAGAGTGAGGGCGGTAGAGTGAGGGTGGTAGAGTGGTAGAGTGAGGGCGGTAGAGTGAGGGCGTGAGGGCAGTAGAGTGGTAGAGTGAGGGCGGTAGAGTGGTAGAGTGAGGGCGGTAGAGTGAGGGCGCTTCAGTGGTAGAGTGAGGGCGTGAGGGCGGTAGAGTGAGGGTGGTAGAGTGGTCGAGTGAGGGAGGTAGAGTGAGGGCAGTAGAGTGGTAGAGTGAGGGCGGTAGAGTGGTAGAGTGAGGGCGGTAGAGTGAGGGCGCTAGAGTGGTAGAGTGAGGGCGTGAGGGCGGTAGAGTTGTCGGGTGAGGGCGGTAGAGTGAGGGAGGTAGAGCGGTAGAGTGAGGGCGGTAGAGTGAGGGCGGTAGAGTGAGGGCAGTAGAGTGAGGGCAGTAGAGTGGTAGAGTGAGGGCGGTAGAGTGGTAGAGTGAGGGCGGTAAAGTGGTAGAGTGAGGGCGGTGGAGTGTGGCCAGTAGAGTGAGGGCGGTAGAGTGAGGACGGTAGAGTGAGGGCATGAGGGCGGTAGAGTGTTAGAGTGAGGGCGGTAGAGTGAGGGTGGTAGAGTGGTAGAGTGAGGGCGGTAGAGTGAGGGCGTGAGGGCAGTAGAGTGGTAGAGTGAGGGCGGTAGAGTGGTAGAGTGAGGGCGGTAGAGTGAGGGCGCTTCAGTTGTAGAGTGAGGGCGTGAGGGCGGTAGAGTGAGGGTGGTAGAGTGGTCGAGTGAGGGAGGTAGAGTGAGGGCAGTAGAGTGGTAGAGTGAGGGCGGTAGAATGGTAGAGTGAGGGCGGTAGAGTGAGGGCGCTAGAGTGGTAGAGTGAGGGCGGTAGAGATTAATGATATAAGCATAAAATATTATTCTTGACTGCAGGAAATAGGTCTTTAACATAAATGTTTAGATGCCATTTTGATTATGAGGTTGTTGCCTTCCTAGAGCTGAGCCTGCACTCAGTAACACACACTGAAAAAAGCCAACAACACAGCATTAAGTAAAATGCAACACAAGGAACAACTGCACTGTGTGTGGTGCACATACAAAATGGAAAACCAGAAACGGTGGGCTCTGTTCTTCAATATGTATGTGAATTATTTTACAAGCAGTCTGGACATCAATTTTTACCTTCTCATTCTATGTAACTTTTTGGCGACCCAACCCGTGCCCCCAATAAAGCTCCAAAATCGTCATCGATTACTTTTTTTTAGTTGATCATAATTTTAAAGTGTCAAGAAAAAAACGCACTTTCTCCGTCTCAATGTTGAAATAAGTGTGCATTAAACAATCTGATTATAATACAGATTTTCTCAGTTCCTGCATCCATCAATGGTTCACACAAACTATGTTTCACAATGGGTTCAGAGGTGAGAAGCTGACTAGTCAGACGCTCGTTGATGTAGTGCCCAGGAGCCAGGGGTTGTGTGCTCATTTCAAAGACATCCATTGAGACCTGGGTTGTAGTGTTGGGAGTCAAAAACTAGGCTGCTCTAAAAAATACGTGACTGCTTCTGATCAATACGAATGGAGTGTGATCAACTATAGAAAGTGCCGACATTGAGGAGCCATCTTCAGCTCTTGCTACACAAACCCCTATTTTGAGCCCCACTGAGTTTGTCCGAGGCTGAAAATATTCTACCAGAAAAGTCTAAAGGCCAAAATGATTCAAACATTAACAAGGTGTGAGCATGGGTGGGCGGCGGATCCCTTTGCCCTTTGAAGTGAAGCTCTCGGCAGAGCAACGACCTCGCGGCCGTGAAAGACAGCAGGGATGTAATTAGGGGGGAGAAGTAAGTGAGGCCGAGCCCGCTGGGGGAAGCAACAGATGGCTTTGGTGTGGACGCACTTCGCACGCCCTTTGAAGTGACGGGTAGCAATTGTATAAACAAGGATATTAAAACAAACATTGCCTGCAGTAAACTGAAATCCGTGCAGTGTCCCATACCTTGCAAAACACTAATACAGCGCATCTTTGCAAATGTCAATCTGCCCCAGTTTTCAAACATGGGCCACTTTTTTGGGCAACGAATTCACTAATGGTGCCAGTTTTTTGGTGCTCGGGACTATGTTCTGTCCCCTCTGATGACAGACATGATTTCTGCAAATATTGAGAGGCAGCAAGCCTATCAATAGATAGATCTATGAAATACCAAGCACACTTTTCGCAATAGCGTCACGTGGTTTCAAGCCACATCCGCATCAGCCATGAATTGTACAGAGGCCTCAAAGATGCCAAATTCAATGTTGTTAAAAAAATGATGAGTAGCTCATTGAGACCCTTACTCTCAAGATCCATTGTTATTTCTAGCGCTGAGAGGCAAAGTGCATTGCCCGAGGCAGCGTAAAGTTACCTTTAGCGACTAGGGGCGTTAATTAATGTCTGAATTAAGCGCATTGCTACCTTTAGAGCCGAGAGGTGCACAAGCGCCTAGCACGGTTGCCGGCGCTAGGAATCCATGCAGAGCACTTGTGAGGAAGGCATTGGGCTCGGAGCGGATCAAGACGAGGACTAGCTGCTCGCATCAATCCTCGGCTCCTTGCAGCTCCTGGCCCGCGCCCGACTGCCTCCAGCTTATGTGTATTTCACGCGCGTGCTAGCGGACTGACAGAATGGGGCTAGGACGCGGGGAACAGCACATTAGTATTTCATCCAAGGGACGGCACAGGACGAGGTGGAAGGGAACACTTGCAAGGTAACGTGCTGAGCTGTGCCGGGGTCTGCGGAGAGAGAGAGACAGATAGCATATGCTAGCACTTCAGGTTCAGGACAGAAAATAGATGGCGGGAAGGACACGAGGATAAGTCACAACAAACAGACGCACATGGGAATAAGACCAGAAAGGGAAAGTAAGGGCAGGTCAGTAAGCATGCACCAAGAAAATATTTTTTTACACTCACAGGAAGGTTACAAGCTGCGTAAAAAATGCCAGCGGACTGACAGAATGGGGCTAGGACGCGGGGAACAGCACATTAGTATTTCATCCAAGGTACGGCACAGGACGAGGTGGAAGGGAACACTTGCAAGGTAACGTGCTGAGCTGTGCCGGGGCCTGCAGAGAGGGAGAGATAGATAGCATATGCTAGCACTTCAGGAAGGACACGAGGATAAGTCACAACAAACAGACGCACAAGACCAGAAAGGGAAAGTAAGGACAGGTCAGTAAGCATGCACCAAGAAAATATTTTTTTACACTGACAGGAAGGTTACAAGCTGCGTAAAAAACAATCAATAGAGAAAAAATACGAGAAAAACAAGTTAAAAAAAATAAAAGTACACTGGGAGGGGGGAGGAGAAACGCGAGAGACGGCCTGGCGTCCGTCAAAGTGAAAGTACGGCCAGTAAGCATGCACCAAGAAAATATTTTTTACACTGACAGGAAGGTTACAAGCTGCGTAAAAATCAATCAATAGAGAAAAAAGGGTGTATTAGCACATATTGGGGTCACACAAAAATGAGACGGAGGGCATTGCTGTGGGGAGGGGGGAGAAATGCGACACGGCCTGGCGGCCGTGAAAAGTGCGAAATGATCCCTTTCAAGTGAAGCTGCTGGTGGCAGATGGCTGGCTTTCATGTGCACGCGCTTTTTAGGTCAATGCGCTTGCGCATTGAGCTTGCTTTTCACGGGCACAGCATGAAATCGCCCGATGGTTAAGCTCTCGTTAAGCCCCTATTTTCTCGCAAGCTCAATGCGCAAGCGCATTGACAGGCGAGACCTAAAAATCCAAGCTACCATTCTCAGCACGTTTAGGTCGGAGGGGCAGTACGACCGCAACCACCCAATGGCACGTTTGTACAACGCAAAGCTGGCTAAAATGTTAGCGCTGGACCTTCGCCCTTTTTTCTTGAATTTTTGACAGCAATCTGCCAAAAATGGAAGGTTCCCAGAAGGTCCTGTTTTACCAAAGTTGCTGTTCCAGCACTACATCACACCATGCTGAAATTAGTTGGATAAGCTTTGCAGCAGAGTTCTGTTGACACCACCCACCTAACAGCAGATATGTGGACCAGTTGCCAAGCCACTGATTACATGTGCATCACTGCACACTGGATCTCTTGTGGGGGCTAGAGAAAAATTATCTGCAGCAGGTGTTGTTGACACTGCTGAGATTTTTAATGCCACTAAGAAACATGCAACTGTAGTCATGTTTGCCATGGAGAAATCTCATACTGCTGCAAACATTTTGGAAGACCTTGACAGCAAGGTATTTGAATGGCTATGACCAAGGGGGCTTAACATAGGTTTTGTTGCCACTGACAATGGCAGTTATATCGTTAAGGCCATGGCCGATGGTGGCTATTTCAGGGTCCTGTGTTTGACGCGCTGCATTAACATCATTGTTCAAGACTTTCTGAAAAATAAAAGACTGAGTCAGCAACTTACTGACCACCTGTAGAAGAATCTGCACACATTTCAGCCATTCTTTCAAAGCCCGGAAGTAGCTGAGGATCATTCAACGTGAGAATAGAATGCAAGTTAAAGCACTCATCCAGGAGGTGCCAACACGTTGGAACTCAACTTATTACATGCTTGAACATTTGTTTGAGCAGTACAGACCAATCAATGAATATGGCATGCAAAGAGGGGATGCTACGGTGAAAGGCATGATCATTGAGATGGACCAATGGGGCCTAGTTAAATGCCTGACAAAGATGCTACTTCCTTTCGAGCTCTTCCCATGTGGAGTCAGCAAGGTGGACTGTACTATAGGCCATGCAATCCCATTGTTGCACATGCTACAGGAACGGCTGTCTGCAATGTACGTCGGTGTGGAGGAAAAAAAAAGAAGCATATGAGTTGGTGGAGAGCTTAACCCTTCGCTTATCTGAAAATACAAGGGTGCAAAGAGGCATTGTGTCATCCAACCATTACATTTGTGCCACAATTCTGGATCCACAGTACAAACCATTACTGCACACTATTTTATTTTCTGACGGGGATATTGCCAACTACAAAACTTGATAGCTGTGGAAGCCAGTCACTTAGAAAAAGAACAGCCGGAAATTAGAGGCCTGCTACTCCAGGGCCCAACAAGTACTGCTTCAGATCCTGAGGGCAATGTGGTTGTCTCACAGGAGCCAAAACCACCAACAACACCAAGACCAACATCAACAACAATAAGAACAGGAGCATCAGCCCCAAAATCGGCACAGGAATGGTTTCTACAGCAAGGGCTTGTTAAGTCCAGAGCTGATGCAAAGGTAAAAGAGGCCAAGCAAAGCGGAGCTCCCATGAGCATTGAGCGAATGGTCCAGGCCTATCTCGATGACCCAACAGAGGTGTACATTTATCAAAACCCAATGCTGTATTGGTATGAGAAAAGGCACCAATGGCCAGTGCTCAGCAGGCTAGCAATGAACTATCTGGCTTGCCCCCTCGCAAGTTTATCTTCTGAGCATGTTTTCAGTGCTGCTGGTGCCATTCTGACAGTGAGAAGGACCAGTCTCTTGCTCCAAAACGTGGAGTGGGTAGCCATGATCGAACTGAATCAGAACTTTATACCACTGGATTACACCATACCTGAAGTAGCACAGCAGGAAGATAATGACGGCGACTCAGGTCATGGATGTAGTGTGTTAGATTACCTACTTTTGGGTGAACCACCAGAGTTTGAGGACAAGCTCTACTTCTCTGCCAACTAGGCTTTCAACTTCTTACTTTCTTTGTTGCTTTGACACACCAAAAAAGCCCCCCAAAAAGATACAGCTAAGAAATATTATTTACTGTTATTATTTGTGTGTGTCACTGTGTTTCTGGTTTGAATCACAACAAATCCATCACCATCGTCTTACTCTTTTATTGCCAGATTGGAGTTGCAACTGCGTGCAGTCAGTGAAGAAGTAAGTCCACTCCCCCAAGTCCTGCTCCAGTCCACTCCTTACTCGCCCTAAATCCATTTTCCTCAAGCCAGACATTGGATGGAGAATAGTACAACAAATGTGAAATGTGTGCCTGCTTAGTCGAGTCCCTCCAAAGAACCTGACTAAGCTATCCTCTTCTCCGAGCCTAGAGAGACTGCCCCGTAAGAACAGGTAAATGATGACATGCATTGCACGCTGACTCTGAGTGATTGATGTTTGTGTTGTAAGTGGTGGCCTAAAAGGTAAACAACAACAATAACACCAGACCTATATGTCTGTGTAGTGGTGGAGGTGAGTGTAGTTGTATGACTGACAGCGTTGCATTGATTTAGTTACTTCATTTGGAAAATGCTATGTTGCTGTGTATGTGTGTTTGGTGCTGTCTAGCTCAAAATCTAAGCTAAGTGGAGGTTGGGTGGGTGGGTGGGCCTGCTCCTGTTGTTGTAGGTTAATGCTGGAAACAGAGTGGACATGATTTGTCATGACGCCTCCTCCTTAATTTATGCAGTTAAACTTTACTTTTCTTCTTGATTTTTCAATATCGGTTTTGTTTTTCCAAATTTCCATCTACACTTACAGGCCGGCCTTTACCCTGTGCTATACTGGGAAAAACAACTCACACTTACCTTACCAAACCTCATCCGTGTCATCCCCGCTTCTCACCATGGAGCTGAATCATGTGCCATCAGCAAGACCTTCAACCCAGGTGCGTTCCACAGCGGCAGTTGTGTAGCATAAGACATGCACCCGCGCTCGGGCTGGATGTATCTATTCCAGCAAAACTTAGCTACTCGTGTAAGCCTGCCCAGTCCCCTGGACGGGCTCCCAGGTGACAGCAGCCAGTACAACACACCAAAGTCGCCCAGCTCTGCCCTTATAGCTGCCAAGTATGTCTCCAGCCAGCCACCACATGGTCAATTGTAACTGTGCTGTTGCATCGGAAAATAAAGCTCAAGGTCAGGTGCCCCAAAACCATTCTCCAATAGCAGTCATTGAAGCATTTGAATAGACACCGCGTTTCAAGCGTCCCCCATATCGGATCAGGGGTCAACCCTCTCAGTTCTCCAAAGAAGGATCTAGTCAGTACCGCTGGTATCACCATAGTAAAGTATAAGAGCCGCAGAAGAACAATTATCTTGGATATAGAGGCCTTGCCCATAGGTGACAAGGGCAAGCAAACACATCCAAAAACCAAAGGACTGATGCATCAATGTCAGTGCCCTACCATGGTTACGCTCCACAGTACGTAAAGGGAAAATACAGGACCTGAGGTCAATAAAATGAGTATCATTGAGTTGAGTAACAGTAGACATCTGTTATTCAGT
This sequence comes from Lissotriton helveticus, assembly GCF_964261635.1. Lineage (NCBI taxonomy): Eukaryota > Metazoa > Chordata > Amphibia > Caudata > Salamandridae > Lissotriton > Lissotriton helveticus. The sequence goes on along the minus strand of NC_136057.1, from coordinate 846,576,796 downwards.
GCCAAGGTGCCCACGGGAGAATGTGTGCTTTACAAATACATGTTATATTATATCTGGTGCCCCATCTGCACCCTGCTTGCTGCTCCATATAGAGCTGTTTGACCCGCCCAAGGAACTTAAGACCCATCCCCAGAGCCTCCAATACCAGCACCAAATAGGACCACCCCAAGGTGTCAAAGGCCTTCAAAAAGTCTAGGGAGGACGCTACTGGGAGGTCAGCGGTCCCCTCCAGGGCACCCACAATGTGACACAAATGACGAATGTTAGAGGAAGATGTCTTTGGGGGATAAACCCACATTGGTCTTGGTGGACCAACGACCGAAGCAAAGGGAGTAGCCTGTTGGCAAGTACCTTGCTTAATATTCTATAATCACTGTTTAACATTGATAACAGGCAATAAGAACCCATCTCTAGGAGATCCATGACAGGTTTGGATAATACTACTATGATGGCCTCTTGAGGGAATCTGGCAATGCGCTCTGCTGATTTGCCTCTTGGTAAATCTGAAGTAACTTTTGGGCAAGGGTTGCCCTAAATGTAGCATATTATTCCACAGGAAATCCGCCTGTCCTGGGAACCTTGTTCTATGCCATATGATGGATCAACGCATGTATCTCCTCTATTTGGAGGTATCTCAACAACTCCAGTAACTGGTGGGACTTCAGGCAAGGGAGGGCAACCTCCAGGATATACTCCCGAATACGATCTGGGGGATGACCTGAGGTGGGAGGTGAGTACAACATATCATAATATTGGACAAAGACCTCACTGATATCTGCTTGTGAATTGACAGTATGACCACGAGGGTCATGGGTTGCTCCCATAGGAGTTCTGGGCATTGCTGTCTATTGTAACCATGCCAAGGTACACCCTGGCTTGTCTCCATCAGCATGTTGGCCAGCCAGGGAAGCGTTATAGGTTATATTAGTTGTTTCGATTCGTTGTGGTATTGATGACAGAACTCCATCAATCATGCCTTCGCCTCAGGCACCATCACCACTTTTATATCAGTAATCCTCAAGCGAGCTTCCAACTCTGATACACTGAGCCCTTGTTCTCCTTAAAGTAAGGGATTAAGTGTTTGCTGATGGTATCCCTATAGACCGTGTCCAGAAGGCCTCTGTCCATAGTCGCTATGTAGCTATTGCTGCCCGAATTTCTCCCCAGTGGAAAGTCCCCTTGACATGGTCCGGCCCAAGTACTCAGTTATGCACCTTAGGCCAGAACACAGAATTGCAGAAAATATAGTCTAGTCTGGTGTGCACCTGGTGTCCTGGAGCATAAAAAGAGAATTCTGTCTCTCCTGGGGGACTTAACCGCCAAATATTATGTAAATGTGCTGTTTCCGTCCACTGCCGAATGTGTCTAGTCATGTGAAGAACTGGGGTCCCAACGAGGGGAGGTATTGAGCGGTCTAGGTCCATACAGTGAATACAATTAAAGTCTCCTCTCCAGATCCCTGGCGCTTGGGGATCTACAAGCATGGCAGGAGACAGATTGTGGAAGAACTCACCCTAGAGAGTATTTGGAGCATAGAGGGATACTATCAAAAGGGGTCGACTATCTAGGGTTCCCTCCAGCAGCACATAATGACCATCAGGATCCACCACGCTACTCTGTGGAAAGGGTACCCCTGGGGCAATCCAGACCAGGATTCCATGGGCAAAGGCAGAGTACCCAGTCCTGAATATTAACCCACTCCAGTGCCTGGAAACCTTGTCAAGCTCTATGGTGGTAAGGCGTGTCTCCTGGAGGTATGCAGTATGAATGTGCCCGCGCTTAAGGTATGCATATACTCTTTGTCGCCTCACAGGAGTCATCATGCCTCTGATGTTCCAGGTCAGTAAATTATATGTAGTAGCTATGCATACTCAACAAGATTACAAAAACAGGGACTCATAGTGAGCCCCGCCACATCCCCCATCAACCCCCCCTCCTTTCAGTGCCACCCTGCTAATCCTGAACAAAAATGAAAAACTCTAACAAAACAACTTCCACACACTCGGCTTGGACACTAATAGGCATCATGCCACAATGTCCCAGACAGCACAATAAGCTATTAATACGTGTTTTAGTGCTAAAGAGTCCTTGGGGAAGTCTCTGGTGGGACAGGCCAAAAGCAATATGTTGGAAGAACAAGCAGTTCATCCCGGGGCCCAAAATCAGATCTAGTATATCAAAGAGCCCCATGCCCAATGTACAGAAACAGCAGGGTAGAACCAAATCCCACCTCATCCATCATGAGCACCCACAGTGGTGTCCCTTTACACTCACCATCTCCCTGCGAGGTGACCTTACTGGCATGATCATGGTCTCTCTGTTGGATGTCACGTAGCTGGGGGCTCCAACTCCAGGTCTGTGTCTGGGGTCAAGACTTGAAATAAGTTGGTGCTATGAATCGAGATCTCTGCCACTACTTGCTCCCACTACTTAGCTGCCTGTTCCTCAATGGGGTGAGATTGTGGTCTGAGCAAGCAGCAGCAAAGTCTAGGCCTCTCATCAGATCAGCCCAACAGACAACCCCCAGATGCCCCAGGAGGGATGGGCACCCCCTTGGAGTGCAGACATGTCCGGGCCTCTTCTGGGGAGGGGAATAAGTGGGTTGTGTCTGCATCCACCACTCGAGTGTTGGCAGGAAATAGCAGGGCATATGATAATCCTAAGGTGCATAACTGCGCTTTGAGGTGTGGTGACATCTTTGAACCTCTGCTGTATAGTACGGATATGCTGTGATGTTGTTTCCATTATAGATCCAGGGGCCATTTGATCAGAATATATGTAGTAGGAGACCCCTGTCCCTGAAGTTAAGCAGGCACACTATCACAGGGTGCAGTGGAGCCTCTAGAGGGGGAGGGAGCGACCAGGGATCTGGTGTGCCCTCTCAATGGAGAAAAACTTCAGAATCTGGTTAGCCAGGACATAGTTGTCAGCCAGTCTCCTAGGAAAAGCTCGATATTGGGGCCCTTTGTCCCCTCAGGGAAACCAAGAAAATGAATATTGTTATGCTTTGAGCGCTACTCACCATTTTCCGCCCTCACCTTGAGATCCCGCACCTCATTTGGCAGTGTTTTTAGTTGGTTCTGCATAAATACCAAGGAGGGCCGTGTAGAGGCCGGGAAGATTCTGCTGCATCCGTCCTCTCCATAAGTTTGAAATGATCGACCCACAGCAAACCTCTATCACCCCAAGTTGGGCTTCCATAACAGTTTGAGTCTTGAATAGCTTGCAGGACCTTGTAGAGGATTCCATTATGCTTTTCTAGGGTGCATTCCACTAGTGTATCGAGTCCACAGGTGCAGGAGAAGCAGTTAGCATGGCCATAATAATCAATTTCTGGAGCGGAGGCTTTTGGCCAGACCTTGCGCTGACAGCTGCTGCCTATGGCGTACAAGGAACATAGACAAGGAGATCAGGTCCTCTGCACCAGCTTCTTGTGACACACAGTGCCCACAGTCAGCAGGCAGGAGAAGAGCGCCACACCCAGGGCTCCAGAAGTGACAGGCTGTCAGTGACGCAAATTTTGAAATTCCCAACTCCAGAAGAGCAGTAAGGAGGACACTCTCAAAGGTCATGGGTCAGCACTTCAATAGTCAGTCACTGGGCAATCCAGAATATCCAAGGTGCCCTTCAGTGCCATCGAGCAGTTAACAAAACCTTCATGGCCCTCTAAGGTAAGGTCTCATGGGCCACTGTACCACTGCCTCTAAAAGGGAGCGTCTGGGGGTCCCACAAGTCCGACCTGTGGCATATGTTCCACTACCAGCGCCATTCGGGGAACACAGAGCATCATGGAAGTGGTAGGGCCCAAGTCCACAGCGACTATGCTTTGTGCCGCACTTATCAGCATGCTGGCAACTTAGTAATCAGGGTCATAGTCTGCAGTGTGTGTTCCTCGCATCACGTCAGCCCCGGCATCTGCTGCAATAGAAACAAGAGAAATCTACAGCAGGGGCCGCCACCATCAATCGAAGAGCCACTCTCTCCATAGTGTACAGGCCCCTATAGGCCAAAAAAGGCCTTTGTCGGCCTTCACTTTATTGTCAGTAGCAGTGTATGCAATCTCAAACAGGAATCGCGGCAACTGGGAGCACACCACTCCCTACTAGAGGCAGAAACGGTCCCAAACTGAGGCCAGGCACCGTATCAGGGTACAAAACAAAGTTGCGTGGCCTTGCTCCCCAGATAAGCCTCTTGGGGCCTACTGCACCCCATGTCACCACTCAGGCTGCACTGCCTGGAAAAGGGGTTCACCTCTCCGGTCCCCGATCGACACAAACGGAGGCCGAGCACCACAGGAGGGTCCGAAACAAAGGTGTGCGGTGTCACTCCCCAGATAGGGCGCTCGGTGCCGCTGCACCTAAAGTCACCATTCAGGTCTGAACTGCCTGGAAAAGGGGGCTGCCTCTTCAGCTCCTAATCAATCTCTTCAGGATGTTCACCCCCAGACGGGGACCGCAGCAGCCGGTAGTATACCACGTCTCCTCCTGTGAACAAGACCGGCCCAGATGCAGGCATCAAGGAGGGGCCCACAGGAAAACTTTGCTGTGTTACACATCCCGCCGGGGACCTATGTAAATATCACCCCCAACAGCACATCTGCAGGAGAGGGTCCCCAATCACTTTTAATGGACTCAATGATCCTCCTAGGCGCAGGAAAACTATGGATTGGCCCAGGTGAGAACGGAGCCTTACAGAAAGGCAACTGCTCTCAGCGCCATGCTGACCATGACATATATCCCATTCATATGCACACATGCTCATACATCCCCTAAGACTATGCACTTATTGACACACATTGCAGTCATGTCATAGTGTATTTGGTTCAAACCATAGTATCTGGCTCTGTGGACATTAGGCGTAAAGTCAATGAAGATGAGTGTGGGGAACTACACATGGGCCCAGGGCCTGTAAGTTAAATGTTACTAGTAGGCCTGCAGCACTGGTTGGGACACTCACTTGAGTAGCACATTAAATATGTATCAGGCCCACCATTGCAGATCCTATGTGTGCAATTTTAAACTGCCATTTTGACCTGGCAAAATACACCTTTTTTTTTCCATTGTCATTAAACAAGCTGACAAAGGGGGAGCCACTGTAATACAAGATGTCACTGACTACGACAAAGAATGCAAACGTCAGTTGGCCAACACCAACCATTATAGACCCCTCCCGGCAGACCCTACCAGTAGGCTGACCACAGACATCTCGAGCCTGATCATTGAAGGCGAGACCAATGGCTGGATCTCTAAAAACGAAGCGGACTTTCTCCTAACAACGAACCCTGTGGTCCCTTACTTCTACACCCTACCCAAGATTCATAAGGGCACCAGGCCAGTCCCAGGGAGACCGATAGTCTCCGGCATTGGCTCACTACTTGAGCCATTGTCCAAGTTTTGTGATGTATTCCTTCAGCCTATTGTGAAGAAAATACCTTCCTATCTACAGGATACGAGAGATGTCCTACGCCTAATTGACTCGATTGATGGCAGGGAAGACGTGGACCTCCTCCTCACTCTCGATGTGGAAGCATTATATACGAATATCCCCCAAGCTGCCACATTGGAAGCAGTGGAAACCGCTCTAATGCAGGAAGACTGGTCCTCGCCCACACCAATACCATTCGTCATGGCATGCGCCAGCATTGCCCTGACAGAAAATTTCTTTCAATATGGTTCACAAATGTACCATCACGTCAGGGGCAGGTCAATGGGTTCTACTTTTGCTCCCAGCATTGCCTGTATTTATATGGCGGCCTTTGAGGAGCTAGTGATTTACCCAGAATCCAACCCCTTCAGAGAACATCTGACACTGTGGCGCCGTTACATCGACGACATCCTGATACTTTGGAAGGGTGATCGAGATACCTGCACTGAATTCTGTGCATGGATTAACCAACAGAACCCACACCTCAAATTTACAGGGACTATGTCCGCAACATCTCTCCCCTTCCTAGATCTCACGATACGGCTAGGCCCAGCCGGATTGAGTACTACTCTCTTTCGGAAGAATACCGATAGAAATAGCCTCCTCCTGTTCGAAAGCCATCACCCGAGAGCACTCCGTGAGAACCTACCCTTTGGCCAATTCCTACGGGTCCGTAGGAATTGTTCCTCTACGGATGATTATAGACACGAGGCCAACACCCTTCAACATAAATTGATGGAGAGAGGGTACCCCACGAGACTAATAAGGGACTCCAGCAAAAGAGCTCTCAACAATCATAGAGAAGCCCTTCTGGAAGTAAATCAAAAGGAAAGTGAGGATCTTATTACCTGTGTCACCAGCTTCACCAGAAACTCCAATTTCATCAAAAAAACTGTGAATAGTCATTGGGGCATCCTGAACGCAGGGGGGACTGTATTACCTAAACCCAGGTTCGCCTTCAAACGTACAGCGAACCTGAAAGACTCCCTGATACACACACGCCCTAAGAAACATAACAGTGGGCAACAGACATTATGGCACCTCCCTCCCGTAGTTGGTCACTACCCGTGCGGTGGATGTGCGGTATATCCTCAATCCAGGCAATGTAAAGAGATCAAACTCACGGACTCCTTCATATGGAAACTAAATAGACACACCAATTGCCTTAGCACCAAATGTATTTATCTGCTGATCTGCCCCTGTGACAAACTATATGTAGGGATGACCATGAGACAAGTTAAATTGAGAATAACAGAGCATAAGAGTAATATACGGTGCTCCAGGACCCACACGAGACTATATGAACACTATCATCAACACAACCACTCTGTAGACAGTCTGGAGTGGCTAGTACTTGAGTCTCAACCAGGCATGTCCAGGCAGGCATTATTCAAACTGGAACAGCGGTGGGTGCATCGCCTACAGTTAGATACAGTGGGACTCAACGATGCAGTTCCCTGGGTCTCCGTCTCTAGGTAAACCACTGTCCAGTTCTGGATTTTTCGCTGAGTCACTAAATACCAGCGGACAATGGGGAGCAGTGTTCTCTTTAACCTCTATCTCTGTCACATCCGACCTTGCCTCTGGGCTTCCCTTGCCTCACACACAAAACCCCCCCTCCCTCCCTTTTCCCCTTTCCCACTGCGGTTGTCTGGCCCCATGCACCCCTGGGCATGTAGCCTCCCTCTATACGTGTAGTGCTCCAATATATACCATTTCATCTACCGGCACACATTGTAGTTCAACTCTCTCACACTGCCCTTGATGGTTCCCGGGTTAGGATAGAGAGCTAAGCACTGTAGACTCTAACAAGGGGCTCTTCCTGACAGGAGGCGGTCTACACAGCCGATGTTCGGCTACGTCAATGTTCACTCAATCATGGCCGCCACAATCACCGTGGTTTTACAGTGACCCCTGGAGTCCCGGGCCTCTAGTCACGCATGCGCAACGCACACACGGCGGAACATTGCCCACTCCAACATGGCCGCCGCGTCTACTCAGAGTCTCGGGCTACCAATGCGCCCGTGCATGACACGCGCCAATCAACTACCACCATTGATTTGGTGACGCGCACTATCGCGCCCTTCTAAGCACAGCAAACACCCAGACTAGGCACCAGTCGCTCCGCACCCTGACCAGGTGCCGCGAGCGTGAGAGGTAGGTGTCTCTGGCCGCTGGCGCATGGACTAAGGTAAGCCCGTATACTCCTTCCTTTCCCGTTTCTCACTTTAATTCCCCAGCTCTTTACCCTAGCGCTTCGCGCACCACACCTCCCAACTCCGGCCCCCGCCCCGCCCCCCCCCGCCTCCCAGTCCCTGGACTCCCTTCCCTTTGTAAACAGCTGCCTGCCGCCCTGCGCATCACGCTATGGTAGCCCTACTCATAGCCCTCGGCGGACTCAACCGCATAACCCAAAGCCCGCGGCGGACTCAATCGCCAGCCCCACCAGGGGACCGAGTCAGCCTGTCACTGGTGGAGGGAAGGGGACACTGTTACTAGCAAGTAGCGGTTCGGTAGTATCACACCGACACCGCGGAGCTTTCATTACAAGGGCTCCGGTCTCCTCCATTACTTCTACTTTTACCTCTCTTGCTTACCTGACCTTCACCCTAGCATTCACTTGAGATTCTGTATTCACACAGCGGGTAATGCGCCTTTAAGGGTGATCAAATTCTTCCCTGCGTACGCGCTAATGCCCTTACCAATTCTCCTCACCTTGCCAGTACCTGAGAACCTATACGTCAGTCACCCCTGACTAACCCTGTACCCCTTACTATACATGCTTTGTATCCCAACCACATCCCTGCCGCTTTACTATTCGCAGGCATTACCACCAGACAGCGCTGGCCTCACGGGAGCAGACTGCGAGGCCCTTTCTATTCTTCTTTAGGGTAAGGAATCGCTGCTTTATTCCCCTATGTGTCCACTGGACTAAGGTGTTGTATTGATGGACTAGGCTAATTCACTATGTATTCTGTAATCCCTGAGATCTCCAGTGAGAGATTAGAAATGTACCAACATTTAACTGATTCTGAATAATCTGTATGTATGTATCCCCTGCACGTTTCAGTCCCCCCCCCCATATCTTCTAATGTGGAGAGTAATATATTACAGAGTGACCTTGTACATTATATCAAAGTACGATGATTTTACCAAGACATACTTACAATGTCTCCTGTCCTTCTTTGTTTTTGTATATCTTGTCACCCTATAGGTCGCCTAATTAGAGCAGGACCTCTGGCCCTCTACTCAACCGACCCAGTGAGGTTGTATTTGTATCGTGTTTTGTTTTTCTTGTTGTGTTTTTTAGCACCTTTTTCACGTGTAGTACTTTTTTGGTCCTGACGAATCGCCGGATGGCGAGAAACATGTTGACCACACCAGGGGGTAGAGCTAGGTTCTGATACATCACACAGTGCCTCGCTCCCCTCCCACCCCCTTTTAATCAGGGAAGCAGCCACACCAATAAATTCTATTGTGGACTGGTTACCCTTTTTATTACTCACTTTCTCTACACCGACTACACTACCATCTCCCTGACTCGCACACACTGCCGGCAAGGAATAAAAGAACTCCGCCAAAAGGGTGCCTCCTGACACCCCGTCAGACATTGCAGCGCCGGTCTGACGAGGAGCAGTGAGCCAATGATGACACTGGACACCCTACGGTCAGGGTGTGTTACACACCTAAACGCCTTGGGTGTGTGAGGCTCTCTAATTCCGACAGAGGAACCTTTTGGTCCCTTGATGGTCTACTCTGTATTCATCTCTCCTCTGTAGATATACCTTTTCCCCTGGGGAACTTTGTATCCTTTTTGCGCGCGCAAAATACACCTTTTGCCATGTCCAAGCCTTCCTTTTTAATATATATGTAAGTCACCTTTAGGGTAGGCCCTGGATAGCCCAGAGGGTAGGGTGCAATGTATTAAAAAAGTTGGATATGTACCTGTAAGTTTTACATGTCCTGGTAGTGAAACACTCTTAAATTCGTTTTCACTACTGCAAGGCCTCTCTCTCCCGTAGGATAACATTTGAGTTGCATTATTACATTTTATAAGTATAATTTCCAAATGGGAAAAGATGGTGTCTCTGGAATCCCAAATTAAAATCCTGACTCATGGTGAAGTCGGATTTTAAATTGCAATTCTGAAAATGGCACTTTTAGAAAGTTGTCATTTTCTTGCCTAAGCCATTTGGTGCCTGCAGCTTTTCTCCTGTCACATGACTGGTTGTAGTTGACAGTTGGGCTTTGTGTATTCCTCCTAAACAACGACACACTAGAGGCTTTGGTGTGACTGGATGGGCCATCACTAGCAGGATGGGAAGGAGGAGCTGAGCACTGCCCCATTTACATTTGAGTAGGCTGTGTCCTGCCTCCACACAAAGGGCTGCATATCCCCTGTAGTTATTTTGGAGCCAGGGCAAGGAAGGCAGCACATTTTGCACTTCAAAGGCATGCCTGTAGAAGCTTCTCCCCACTTCATAGCCACAAATGTGAGTAAAAGAAGGACCCCAGACACCAACTCTTTAGTACACTTCTGGACCTGTGGATACTCTAGCAGGAAGAAGGACTGATGTGCCGCTACAAGGACCGCCACTCTGCTGGACAGCTTCTCTAAAGGAACTGTTGCCCTGCTGTGCTGACCTCCTGCCCTTTTGCCTGGGGAACAAGATCTGGACCTGCAACTTCATCTTGTACCCAGGACCCCAGAGTAACTAAAAATGCTAGTCTGCTGGCCTCTTGATCTGAGCCTCAGGTACATAAAAGACTCCCCAACCAGCTTGTGGGTGGATCATGCGCTCTTGAAATCAAGCTTTTGGGCCGGTTCGCACCGTAACTATGCCACTTGCACCGAAAACCAGCGCATGCCACCGCCAGCCCGTCTCTTCACACAGCAAGAATCGATTGCCTGCGGAGGACTGCCAACGCAAAGCGGACGGCCAAAGCAAAGCTTCATCCCGCCCATCTGCGATGCCCGGCCTACTTGTTGCACCACACCGATTACCGGCTGTTCTCCTTGCTCACAGTGACCCCCCAACGCGAACGAGACTCCTGGCACCAAATTCGAGAAGGTAAATCTTCAGCTGGACTAATCTGGGACAGTATCCAACCTGCGCTTCATTGCGGTCGGCCTGAACTTTTGACTTTGACCTTGTCCAGCATGACCAGATAGCCGTGGTTGGCACTTTATGCTTTTAGGTACTATTTTACACTTTATTCTTTTGTGTGGTGTTTTCACTGTTTAACTGTTTGAAGTGTTGCGCAAATATTTTACACATTGCCTCTAAGTGAAGCCTGACTGCTCTGTGCCAAGCTATCAGGGGTCTGGGCACAGGTTAATTTGGGGTTTTCTTGTGCTTTACCCTGACAAGGTTGGTGGTTGCTGCTTGAACAGGGCTCACACCCCAGTCAGCCAGTAACCCAATTTCTTACACACAGTGAATGGTCAACCACACGTGAAGTGATGCAGAGCACATAACCCATAGGTGTCTCCTTGAGGGGAGAGGTGACACTGCACAGTAACAAAATGCACTCCGGATCAGCGGGACCTCGACCCATTGGAGCTGCTGGGACGAGTACCGCCACTTCGAAGAAGTTGGTTCTAAGGCTGGGCGGAGCTGGTGTAGGGCCTCTATGCGGAGCTCCACTGAGTTTGAAATAAACTCTGAGGAGCTCCGCTCCCTCCCCACTCCCAAACGATTTAAAAATGAAAAAAGAAGGCACTCCCCTGCCTGGCCACTTTCCTTCCTCCTAGCCTCCTTCTTCAAGAAAAAAACACTACATTGTACGTCTTGTGCATGCACATGCGCAAGAAGTACAACTTAGTGTTTTTTTAATTGAAGAAGGACGCGAGGAGCAGGGAGGAGAGCGGCCAGGCAGGCGAGGCAGCAGACAAGCAGGTAAGTGCCTTCTTTTTTCATTTTAAATCATTTGGGGGGGAGAAGCAAACTCCGCTCCGCCTTGTAGCGGAGCACAGAGGAAGCAAATCTCTGTAAACTCCACAGGCCGAGTGGAGTTACCCGCCCAGGGTTTGTTGCTTTGTGGCCTTTGTCTGGGCGGGGAGCTGCAAGTATAGATTCCTGCAAAATGCCAGAAATGAAAAGACAACGATAGAGCATCACAGCCACAGAGGAAAGCCCATGCTTTCAGAAAATCAGAGGGTGATTGGATTTTCTTACGGAGCCAGCCACACTGGTGGCGATCCACTGAGATGAGGTGCTCAGGAGCAGGTCTACTAGACCAATCTGTGTACCAATGAAGCTGGGGGTCAGTGTGTTTCTGAGCGCTCTATAGCAACCTCGCTATGTAGTGTTGTAGGGGTAACAAGCAACACGCCTTGCACAGCTAAAACAACATGTTTACTCACGTTTATCCCTGTCTGAATGTCTAAGAGTACACTGAATTTTGCTTGAGAGTGATCAGAATTGTGGTGTAGACCCCACACAATAGAAGGCATTGAATAACATTCTTCAAGCTACCGCTGTATATTTGCTGCAGAAAATAAGAGAATGGCCCCTAATTGTTATGGGGTGGGTGACCACTATATAGCAACCTTTATTTGAAAGGGGGAGAGGGGCATTTGGACACCAAGTGGTCTGTGACCTGACTTCCTGTGTGACTTTGCTGACAAAACCACCTGAAGGGCTAATGAGATGACAGCCAGCTGGGGAAAAGGGAACTCTTCATCAAAAAGCTCCTGTCACCTTAGCAAAAAAGAGCGGAAAGATACCAAGGAAACAGCATTGGTCTCCAGTTCCCCAGTCAACCATCCTTACGAGCTTTACCAAATTGATATGTCAGTCGACTCCTGCAAGAATTCCTCATTGGAACTAAAATGGAGGTGAGCACAATCAAAGTAGATTCAATGTCCTGCTTTAGAGAAATCAGGAGAGACCTTGTCTCATTTTGGGCCAGAGCTGACAACCTCAAGAAAACCATAAACAGTAGATCTAAGGAGCATCACCACGTGGAGAGTGATACAAAAGCTGCAGGAAAAGAAACAAAGAACTGATGCTAAATTAAGATTTAGAAAACAGGCTGTAGCGTCCTTCCCAGCCTTAGTACCCACAAAGGACTACTCCACACATGGAGCCTAATAATACACATCTTTATTCTTCTGTATAAACATGAACTTAACATTCTAAACCAGTCTTCAGTGCATTCCGCTCTTACACTTACATTACAGTTCTACGGAGACCACCTGGAGTCAATAGGGGTCCATCATTGCTAATTCGCAAGACACTACATCTCCCCCTCTGTTAAATATTGACATAGCTAGATATAGGCATTCAAATCTTTTCAATCAATATTCTTGGCGCTTTAATTGTTCGACCTGATCTGGGAAACTGGGAGGTGTCATCACCGATGTCCAAGATCTGTGTCAACAATGTAGAAGCAACAGCAGTTGCTAATGTTTCAGACCCAGTCTCTCTTTCAACTATTAGATTGATGAGAGTGATCAGAATTGTGGTGTAGACCCCACACAATAGAAGGCATTGAATAACATTCTTCAAGCTACCGCTATATATTTGCTGCAGAAAATAAGAGCATGGTCCCTTAATTGTTATGGGGTGGGTGGCCACTATATAGCAACCTTTATTTGAAAGGGGGAGAGGGCATTTGGACATCAAGTGGTCTGTGATCTGACTTCCTGTGTGACTTTGCTGACAAAACCACCTGAAGGGCTAATGAGATGACAGCCAGCTGGGGAAAAGGGAACTCTCCATCAAAAAGCTCCTGTAACCTTAGCAACAAAGAGCGGAAAGATACCAAGAAAACAGCATTGATCTCCCATTCCCCAGTCAACCATCCTTACGAGCTTTACCAAATTGATATGTCAGTCGACTCCTGCAAGAATTCCTCATTGGAACTAAAATGGAGGTGAGCACAATCAAAGTAGATTCAATGTCCTGCTTTAGAGAAATCAGGAGAGACCATGTCTCATTTTGGGCCAGAGCTGACAATCTCAAGAAAACCATAAACAGTAGATCTAAGGAGCATCACCACGTGGAGAGTGATACAAAAGCTGCAGGAAAAGAAACAAAGAACTGATGCTAAATTAAGATTTAGAAAACAGGCTGTAGCATCCTTCCCAGCCTTGGTACCCACAAAGGACTACTCCACACATGGAGCCTAATAATACACATCTTTATTCTTCTGTATAAACATGAACTCAACATTCTAAACCAGTCTTCAGTGCATTCCGCTCTAACACTTACATTACAGTTCTACGGAGCCCCCTGGAGTCAATAGGGTTCCATCATTGCTAATTCGCAAGATACTACATCTCCCCCTCTGTTAAATATTTACATAGCTAGATATAGGCATTGAAATCTTTTCAATCAATATACTTGGCGCTTTAATTGTTCGACCTGATCTGGGAAACTGGGAGGTGTCATCACCGATGTCTAAGATCTGTGTCAACAATGTAGAAGCAACAGCAGTTGCTAATGTTTCAGACCCAGTCTCTCTTTCAACTATTAGATCTGATGAATGATTGGTCAAGTGCCTGAAATGAAAAGATTCTCGGGTTATAGATATCCCAGGGCGCTGTGCAGACACCATGTGTCCCATCAAAAGAAGTAAAAGATTTTCTTTTCTGCATTTTATCGTACGAGCACTGGAAGTCCTCTCTTAAAGACAATTTTCTTCGCATGTATTCTTTTGTCAGCATACACTTTCATCTTGTGTTTGTTAACCAAGTCCTTCTCATGAGTTGACGTCTCATCTTTCTTTCGTTGATTTGTCCATTAAGGTAACTTGGTATTCACTGCTCTCCCAAACGAAAAAGTCGCAGAATTTTAACCTGTGGTCGAGTGGGGTGTTGAACAATAAGCTCTCAAGCTAGAAGTCAATACGGTTTTCAAATTGAGTTTCTCTAGAGTGACACACTGCTTTCTTTAGCGTACTCATAAAACGCTCAACAAGTCCGTTAGCTTGTGGCCACATAGGTGTGCTATTTTTATGTTTTATTTTCAAATGCTTTAAGAAATCTCTGAACTCCTGAACATTGAAAGGCAGGCCATTGTCAGACTTCACTATGGCTGGAACACCCCATGTCGCAAAGATGCCATCTAATCTTTCAATGACTCATTCTTGAGTTGTAGATGAAAGATCTTCAATTAGTGGAGATCATGAGTATTCAAGGACAATTGGCTAAACAAAAGTGGACGAAGCCACTATGTGGATATGGTACAATCACTAATGTAGTTAGTACAGGGACCCATTAGGTTTATTTAAAAGACCCCTCACACACCAACCTGATTGGTGTCATGCTTCATCATTAGGGTCTCAGCCGCGTGGCCGAATGCCCCCCAGTTGTGCTACGACGCCTGATTACAGCGGAGCAGGTGTGGTGTATGTGTGTGATGTGACGTGAATTTTAAAAATACTTCTGAGAATCCTTGCCTGTAGACTTTACTAGTGGCAGCTCAGGATATGGTTAAAAAATATGTGTAGGGCAACTAAATGGGAAATTATTATCGCTAGTTGATTATGTGGGTGGTCTACATGTTTCAGCCCATGATGATATATGTATGGGGCTTTCTTCAGGACCGGAAAGTGAGACTGGTGAGTGGCAAAGTGAAGTGCCACATGAAAAAAAGTGAAAAACCTACACACGCGCTAATGTGTGTGGTTAGAGTGTCCGATGTACTTACGGACACTTGAAAAAACACTATGTAAAGGGTTTGGGCAGCTGTTCGAGGCTTGGGAGGGGTCCCTTTCGATGTCCCAATTTGGTCTTGGCGTGAGGCACGTCTGTAAACCTGTTGTGGTCTCCTGTAGTCCCGGCTGGACAATCACTAGTAGATGATGCTTCTGTAGTTCTGACATGTTCAAGATGTGGGGAATAGATTTTGTAGAAAGGCAATTGCATAAGTGACAGGCCTTTAATTCCTGTCCAACCCTGTCATCAAATTAAGGAAACCAAACTCTGTCTCGAAGAGCACATTTTGTGGCAACAATTCCATGATGTCCTTCATGGGCTACTTCAATGATTTTCCGTCTCAGACTCTCCGGAATCAGGATTCCCGATCCTCATAATATAACTCCTTCCTGAGATATCGACAGTTCATCCTTGACATTTTTACAGTTTCAATATTAAACCTCTCTGTTGGCTCCATGACTTATGTGTAATTATATCCTGCAGCTTTAACATATCACTATCATGGCTCGTGGCAGTGTTCATCTGGGCTAACAAAATCGTAGCTGGTGCGTTGGATTTTACAATGAAGTTGATATAAGCCTCAGCCGTCTTGGATGGAGTACTGTGACCTTGTGTAGGGACTCTGGAAAAGTATCAACAGGGTTTTGATCCTTCTCTGTACAATACACAATGGTATAATCATACCCTTGTAACGGTGGTCCCCATCGTTCAATATGAGGAGGCATTTTGGCCATTGGATTTCCAAATATAGTCAGTAAAGCTTGATGATCAGCTACCATTGTAAAAGGTTTTCTGTATAGGAATAAATGGAAATGTTGACAGGCCCATACCACAGCTCAGCTTTCTTTCTCGGATTGTGAGTAAGAATGTTCTGTTTCGGACAAACCTCTACTTGCATATGACACATTATGCCTTTGAGGATTCGGGTGTCCACTGTGCTGTGGAAGGATAACCGCCTGGGCTAGCGTCAACAACAACCTCTGTATGAAGCTTTGGATTGAAATATGCCATTTCAGTAGCCTTCTCAACAGCTTGTTTAGTTGTCTTGAAACTTCTTTCACATTCATGTGACCAATGAAATGAAAAAAGAATTTCCATTATGTCTCTCAACGAAGCACTTACAGTGACAAGTCTTGAATGTATCTCGAACAGTAGCTGGCCATGCCAAGAAATGAGCACACCATGAAAACATGGGGATCAGCAGCTATGGCCAAATAATTTTAGCTTTGTCTTATGGAACTCACACTTGTATGCATTCAAAGTCAAACCTGCTTTGACACGTAAATTACATACGTGTGTAAGAGCTATATCATGCTCTTTTTGTGTAGCTCTGAAACCAATATGTCATCACTGTAATTGAACGCATTCTTGACAGGCTGTATGACATGTTGAATGATGTCTTGAAACAGTTCTGCAGTGGATGACACACCGAAACGTAGGGTCTGATTTAGATCTTGACAGTAAAGGTCCTGCAATCGCTTTTTTGACAGAGTCGCCGCCTGCCAACTAGTTGGTCCAACCGCACTATTTAGATGCTGGCGGGTCCATGGGCGAAAGACTGCCAGAGTCACGCCACCTCTGTGAAGAATCTCCGCCTGCGTCGCCGGCGTCATAGGCAGAAGTGGCTGTTAGCAGGACTCCAGCCAAGAGTCCCGCTGAGATAATCATGTTGTGCCTTTCCGTCGATGCATCTGTGGTGGGCATACCTCCTATGTTGAGTTGGCAGAATCAAAGGAAATGAGGTAAAAACGTACTTACTTGTATTTTTGCACTGTTCTAACATACAATATTTTTCTTAGGTGTAATGCAAAAGTGTTCATTTTCCTACTTTACTCAAGGTAAATTGAACACACCTCTATTGACACTTACAAAAAATAATTGTTGTTGTGGTGGTTGTTGGTGTTGTGCTTGTGATGCCTGTGGGTGTTTTGTTTGTGGTGCTTGTGAGCGTGCATTCAATAATGTGAGTATCTTGTGCGTGTGGCATGCAATATGTAACACAAAGGGCCATAACACATTGCCTACATATGTTTTGATGCAAAAATGACACGTGTATTGACACATTTCATTTCGGTTAAACTTTCATAACCATAAAAGTACAGTAAAAAGAAAGAAATAAGACAGGAAACAAAACCCAGCATAGCAGTGTTGCGTTTGTCAGGTGGTCAACAATTATCGGTAATGATAGTACAACAGACGTATTAAAACTAATTTCATAATACCTAACACTCTGGGTTAAAAAATGTGTTAGTACATTGGAAAAAAGCGATCACGCTCCAATTTCCACACAGGATCTTGATTATTTTAAAACACAAGCAATATTCGATGCTACATCAGCCCTATTGCACATAACGTCCTGGGGCATTTTAAAGTGACAAGTGTGGTGATCATAACGCTAGCATAGGAACATTAAAACGTTAAAATGACTTGTCATGTTAGGACAATATAGTGCATTATTCCTTTGTTTACTAAAAAAAAATGTAGTGTAGCTCCTATTTTCCCAATAGGCTCTGCGCATTGGAATAGTACCTACAGCAGTAAAGGCCTAGGCCAGACGTTAACTAGGTCTACTACTGTCGATGCTAGACTTAATTTTTGGGTTTGCCAGCTAAGCTCAGAGTTCGCTAGAAACTTTCTCGAATGTTCAAGGAAGGATTAACTTCCCTGATTAGACAAGAAGGGATTTAGTTTCTGACAACCATAGAACATGACAACTTTGCTCTCCCCTAATCAAGAGTCAATCTCAAGAGTCGTGTGAGCACAAGGCAATTATTTTACTCAGTCAGTACGTGCATTCTTAGTCTCATCAGAATGTAGAGAAAAGGAAGAGACGGGCGTGTTCAATAAAAGATGTTATTTATTGATCAGTCTCTTTTCTCGTACAAGAGAAATGGATCGATATTATTGCAATACTTATAGTTAAGTAAAGTGCATACATTAGAAGCAATAGTATAAAATAATACTGTAAAAACATTGATATGGTTTCTGAGCCATATGATGTTTTAAAATGATTAAAATATATTTACATACACATATACATTTGACTAAACGTACTCAACTGGTGTTTCTAAATACGCCTACCCCGTGTACCTGACCTAAGTCTAATACGTGGGCGGGAATAGAAAGTTACAGTTTAAGTTAAGTTTGTTTTTGCCAAGTGAATAACTAAAGAATTCTCTAGGAGGGGTTATTCAGTTCTGTACCTGGAATTTAGGATGAGTGAGGAATGGTATCTCTTTCTCTGCTCTCGATATTCCAGGCTGCCTGCGAGGGCTACCCGGAAGCGCCGGTGCTGGGTCTCTCGGCTTGAGATAGCAGCGCGTCTCTCAGCGCGTCAGGAAGGCGAGGCTGCTGCCTGCGGGGTCTGCTTCTGCTCTCTGCTTCGGCAAGTATGGCTGCTCCGTCTTGTCACCACGCGTGTGTTTGCATAGGGCAAGGTCGGCAATATTTATACCTTAAAGGTGCCGGGATTGACGTAAGGATGGACATAGGTACGTCAATAAAGATGTCATACGACTTGCTCGTTAGCACATTCTTTACTAAAGTTCTCTGTGAAATCAAAACAATGGCCGCACGGATTATCCAGGTTGTCATAGGTTTGATTTGTTATGAGAACGTCGTATGCCTTATCAGGGGCTGGAGGAATGTCGCTTGTCTAATTAGATCTCAAGCGTTATGACCTAATCAGATAACACGTTCCTGTGCCGTAGTGTGACTGCGTCAGATAACGGTATCTGCATCATGGGGGATTTCTTGCCTCATGGGCTGACTGTTAGTTGACTAGCTAGGTAGTTTAACCAGAATAGGGTCAGGAATAGGGGGATCGATTCAGAACCTATAGAAATACACGACACCCACTCCACGCTAACTATGGTCATATCTACTAATCTATGCATAGTATAACATAGTACAACATACTATAGAGTATAGTGTATACCTTACCACCCCAAAATACATAAATGCATTTTGAAATTTTCAAATATACTGAAAAATTGCAGTCATATATATTGTATGCACTTAAGCTATGAATTAAATGCAAAAGTAAACATGCATTGTTATGCATTATTGCTTTTTGGTATATGAGAAATACACATGAAATGGCTCTTAATATGGCTATACAGAAAAGAAGTCGAAACCATTTCATCACATAAAATATATTGTGAACATACCAGCGGGCAGCTAAAGTCTATATAAAGTCTATAAAGTATCTAAAAAAATAGAAATCTTAGTTCTCTAGGAATAGTTTCTTACTTTAAGCAGAAGATCAGTGTCCCGGGAAAAAATATATAGAAAAATATTTTAGGGGCTTGCTGAAAAAGTTGCTGTCCGTGAACTGGATTGTAATTGTTCATGTGACTTTATTTTTAAAGTTGAAGGCCGAATTCAGGGAACGCCGTGTGCGAGTTTACTCAAAAGTCTCTATTTCTGTTCCGGAGAGAACATCATATCATTCAGGCTTTCGAAAAAACTGTCAACAGCTTCATGGGAAAGTTCCTCTAAGTCGGAAATAGGGGTAACCATGCATTCGTGCGCATGATTGTCTCCATTGACATTCTGATTTGCATTGCTGACAGAAGGTCGTACCTGTTCGATGCTGCTTTCATCTTGAACTTCACTACTCTTCAATCGCAGTGGTGAAGATTCCAGGAATGCCGTCATCAGAATTGGCAGCCTTTGAGGGCAGCACAGTGCGTGAACCTTGGTAGGAACCAGCAGTGTATCTGCATCCACCGGCGCATCCGATTGTAGCGTCAGACAGGTGTCTAACACGCATTCTTCTCCGCATAGCAGACACCTTAGTACAGGTAAAACACACCTTTGCCACATTGGTCGAAATGATAGAAACCAAGTCATGTTTAGGTCTCTAAGCCGGGAGAGTCCCAGGATTTTTGATATCCGGTCCCGGTATCCAATGGCTAGGATCGTTTCTTCCATTGTCGTCAGAGTTTGATCTGTGACATGGGTTGCCATAACGAAAAATAAGGACTAGGAATAGGATTCCTGCAATTAGTCCCAGGATCAGGGGAAGTCCGCCAAAAATCGAATGGACGAAATCTGGAAAAATACCCAGTATGGCTTTGAATGGTGTTAATGCCATCGAAAATACTGTCTTAAATACCTTTGAGACCCCAGTGGTATCAGAAATATTCAAGATTTCGCTTAGGATTTCCGCGAAATGTACGGGGGAATTAGTTGATAGTAATGTATGTATCTCTGCAGTCGTCCTTGCGACTTGTAGATCATACGTTTCTTTTGATGACGTGAGCCTTGTAGGCGTCTGAAGAAGCACTGTTTTCATTCTGCTTAAAGTGTCTATTCGAATAGAAGTAATTTTCAAACCGGGCCATGCCCTTGCCTCCCTGTCTGGAAAGGAGCTGGGGAACAAAGAACGTCCACAGCACTTGACCTTCGCTGTCGTAGTGACGAGATAAGGAGTCCCGGGCATAAGACTGCAGCATCTGCGGTCTACAATAAGAATGTAACTCCCATTATAGAGTCTTTGAAAGAATGGTTCTATTTCAATTGCAGGTGCGCCTTGCTGGTGACATGAAAGGTTGTATGAATTCCCTTCACAGGCTCCGTGCAAACTAATACCGTTACATAGAAGCGTGCCGCTTAGTGACATAGCACAATTGTTGCCACTAAGAAACACTTTCTGTCCTTTATTACTGATACATGCATGTGAATAGGGCAGGTTCCATGTTGTTTTAAGGTACCCCTTTCCCAATTTCTCGTACATGCCAGCCTGTATATATTTTTGGCAGTATTGAAACCTGAAGGTTGAGATTGGAATATTTATGATTCCGTGGATTATCCATTCACTGACAGGTCGTTCTGACATTGTCATTGGTAATCTTTCTAGTTTTTCAATGCTCAAGATTGTATAATCAGCACCCTTCTGTGCCATACCGATTAGTCTATCAGTAAGGTTAAAGATTTGGAATAGTGACGTTGTGTTGATTAAACGCCAAGGCACATAGCCTGAACGCAGATTTTGTAACGTCCAGCCAAGCTGTACAATAGAACGCAATTGTGACTGACCATGTTGTAATAACAGTAAGTCTTGCGATAATATATCGATTGCTGAAGACACAATGCTGTCCAATGAAAAAATTCTGGAGGACAGAGTCATTAACCCATTGTCCACTACAGAAAGTGATTTTTCCAAATTAATACGGTCAATTTCCCGTATTCTTTCTGCTGTCTCAATTTGAGTAACCTTCCAGGCCTCATTGTATGCTGCGTATACAGAGGCTGCTATGAAACGCTTTTGACGCTGTTTGCGTGGTCCCAGTATGAAATCACGCAAGTCAGCACCATCAGTAAGTAAAGTTAGGTGTTGCTTAATTTCAGGCAGTGTGGAAGTTTGTAGCCATTGAAGGCATAATTTGCCCACACTGTAGGTTGTTATTATCCCTGGGTGATGTCTTTGGGGATATCTAGGGTCTGGCCTGGTCATTTTGAAACCCTGTGTTTTATTCAGGAATCTATCTTGACAGTTATTTGTATCTGTGGGCCAGATCAACCATTGTTTCCAATCAGGATGTGTTCTGTTTTGGTTAAGTATATGGTTTATGTCTATTTCTTCATCTGTATCAGAGTTATTGCTAAACATTGTTGGCTTTGGAATAGACAGGTTATTTAAATCTTTGATTTTGGCTAAGCCAAGACAGGTGGTTTGTTGGACAGTGTCATTTAAAAATATCATTTGTTCTGGGATCATGCAGGCTCTAAACAAAGCTTCTAAACCCTGTACTTGCCATTCTTTCGTCCCCCAAACACTTTTCAAATCAACATTTTTGTCCCAATAATCAAATCCAAAAGTATTCATTTTTTCAAAGAATGAGTCAGAATAAATCAATTTTGTGTTGGTTATCATGGTTTTGGTCCCTGTCTTGTTTGACAATTTAAAATAGAATGTTTCCGCATTACTTGTGTTAAAACCTGAAAAATATGAATATTTGCCATACACGGTTCTTGAGCTCCCTTTTGGAGGTGTAGCACAATGTTCCCATTGATTAAAATTTAAAACATTTCTAGGTTGTGCAGATTTATGCAAGAAATGGTTACCATAATGGTTATAGCAGTACATGCTGTCATAATTTGTAGAACCCTGCAAATAATCATGTTTTGTAAATTTAGCAGACATTACTAAGTCAGACATCATATTGTTAATACTTTCAAAGTCCCAATCATCAGCAAATGAGTTTGGTTTTGCAAAGTCACTCAAGGAGATCTTGATTTGGTGTGGATATTTCAGGATCTCGACCGGACCATAAATTTCATAGTCAGTGTTGTCCCAGGCTACCCCACCAGGTATTGGAATTGCTGTGAAGTTGGCTGAAGAAAGTTCTGAAGAAAGTTCTCGTTTCTCGACGTGTGAAGATGTGTGTGGTTTGAGGACCAAGTTGATGTTCTGACTTGCTGTGTCCATTTTAGCATATTTTCCCTCAATGAAGCGTCCCAAGGTAAATACCATGATGAGCCAAAGTATGAGGATAAATGCACCAAAACCCACCCAAAATTCAATCCATGGAGAAATCAGATATGTTTCTTTTAGTTGTTTCAAAAGTTCCTTTGCTTTGTCTTTAAAGGATTTTGGTGATGGCTGTGTCTTTTGTTCACTGAAGCCGTCAGAGGAATCATCGAAGTTGATGAAGTAACCAGATGCAGTTCTATCAATTGTTCCAATTGGTTCAGGATTTTTGTTTCTTGCATTTTCACTTGGAACTTCATTGTAGATTGGTGTGTCTCTGCTAAATGTTTTTATTTGGGTTTTCAGAGGTCTGAGTTCTATTGCATTGTTGCATAGTCCTTGTTGTTCTTCTTTAGGCGTTTCGAATGTGATGAGCCTCTTTGTTAGGACCTCTGTACTGGTAGCAAACCTTGGTGTTCTGCTACTTATTGGGAGTCCACTTGGCCTACTGTTTGTTATCGGCCACATGTTGTGGTTTTACCAGGTCGATGGATACAACTCGGTTCTCCTTTTTTCCAGCAAGTGGCGGTAGTACAACTGATCTTGTCCCGTTGACAGACAAGACAGGAACTGCTTTTCTGTAAGAAGGCCCAAATTCCTTCTTTACCGCGATCTTCTCCCTGACTAGATCCCCGACTTTTGGAATCCAGACAGGTCTTGCTGGGACAGGTGGTGAATCTTCAGTGGTCGTTGGCTGTTGTTTCAACTGTATGTTGCTCAGGTCTTTTCTGGGTTTTTTTAAGTCCTGCAAAATAGCCAAACGGTCTTTGACATCAAAGCTTTTTTCTGTTACCACTGAAGTCTGACTATCAAGGTCAGAGATCAACATCCTAGTTCCGAATAATAATTCGTACGGACTGAATCCCTTCAGAGAATTTCTTGGCAAGTTATTTAGACTACGTTGGACACTTATTAGATGTTTGACCCACCCAGCTCCCGAACCTAATATCCTTTCTATTATAGATTGCTTTCTGTCTTGGTTTTTTCTTTACACCATCCCATACCCTCAGGAAGGAAGTGAGAAGATTCCCGCTGGGCTGTGCTCATTTGGCCATTCTTTCCCCCCCCAGGCTGGATTGCCTGAGAAAAAGAAAAAAATGGTCGAACGTAGCATGCTCTTAGCGTATATGCCATTTAGACTCGCAAATCTTGTATAACAGTCCGGACGTCAGCCGAGTGCTGTGGATCTACATTATAAGTGGGAACTAGCCTGTATATGTTAATCGCAAGCCATTCTTTTTGCTGGTAATATTATCTGCCTTGATACGACGAGGTATTAAACTGCTTCTCTCCCCACTGCGATCTCTGTTGCAGTTTGGGCAGTTTTTTACAAACATGGTGTAGTGCAGGCTCATGCCTGGCCACCAGTACCGTGATTGTAATTCTTCCAGAGAATCTTTTAATTTATGGTGTCTGAGACCCTCGCCCATGTGTGCGTCTGCGATTAACAAGTTTCTCCTGTCCATGTTTGGAATCACTCTATCCCCCACTCCAGGGATTCGAGCAAAAGGAATGGAGTTTGCATCTATGATGTATGTGTAATTGAGTGGATAGTTGATCGGTAACGCTGAGCAGTCGCCTTTTGATGACGTTTTCACCGCCAGCAATGTTTCGCCGTCAATGCATTTTAATGTACGCTTTTTCCGATCTACGGGAGCCGGTTTACTGGCTGCCGCTGCGGCTGTTTCAGCCAATGAATTCCCTACAACGTGAACGCCATCACGCTGGTGACTCAGTGAGTGTGTCACGTGAGTCTTTGGTAGTTCTTTTTTCAAAAGAGCTACCTGTTCCCAGAGCAGTCTCTGCTTTATTGGTGCATCCGTGTCATCTTTGTAACCGTTCTGAATCCAGGTCTGCAAATCCTTGTTATATGCTTTGACGCAGAAATATGAATCTGACACTATAAGTGTCGGGAATTCGCGATCCGCATTATCTAGCGCCATTTTCAAAGCTAGTATTTCAGTTTGTAGTTCTGAATTAGTTTCTACTGAGTGTGATTTTGTTAATAGAGGTCTTAGTTTACCTCCGTGCCACACTTCTTTTGTAATCTCACATGTGGGATTGTATGCATGTTCTCCCCAAACGGAGGGTTGAGCATGTCCGTCTGTATAGATTACACAGGCGTAATGTCGTAGAGGCAGAATGTCGATTGGCAGAGGATACGTCTTTTCATATTTTAGATTTTTTAATTCTTCTAGTTCTGGATCAAAGAAGTAATATACTTTGTCCGTTGTGATTGAATTTACCCATTGTAACCATTCTGGATCCAATGTTGTTGTTGGTAAATTACACGGTGTTGTTAATGTCTCAAAGGCTGATTCAGCTGTTCTGACTGTGATATGTCTACCGTCAGCTATGTCTTTTTCTCTAGCTATTGCGGTTTGAACTGCTTGAACAATTTTTCCTTTGTTGTTGAATCTCTGTTCAGCTTTTGTGTACAAATGTGATTTGAATGCAATTGGTACCTTATCTCCCTCATTAGAGGTTAGGTATGTGAATCCGCATCTCCCTGGGATGACTCGGATCACAAGGTTGCGTGTATTATCACGGGTTTCTAATTTTGTTTTAATTAGCATGTCTGTTTGTAAGGATCTCAAAATTTCTGTGTGTGTTTGAGTCCAACTGGATCTTTTAAAGTCTGGTTTAATTAGATCATAAAGGGGTTTGACCCTTTCTGCGTAATTTGCAATGTATGTTCTTCCGAAATTTAGGAAACCTAGAATTGACTGTAGGTTTTTTAGTGTTTTAGGAGCTTGGATTACGGCACATTTCTCTAGGAAATTGTCTGCCAGGCTTTTACCTTCACTTGATAACTCATATCCTAAGAATAGGACCGTCAGATGGGCAATTCTGGACTTTTTGAAGTTGAATTTGTAACCCTCTGCAGCGAAACCAAGTATTATGGTGTTCACTCTTTTCAAGTGAGTCTCCAAGTCATCATCTGTTAAGTAAATGTCATCGACATAAGATAATGCTTCATCATCATATTGTTGTAGTAATTCTGTTACTCTCGCTGAGAATACCCCCGGGCTATTCTTGTACCCCTGGGCTAACCGACAGAATTGTTTTTGAGTGCCATTTACTGAGAATGCAGTTAAATATCTGCTCTCTGGTGCTATGTTTTGACAAAAGAATCCGTTGGAGATGTCCAAGGTTGTTTTGTATTTTTTGCGCACTATGTTATTCATTAGTGCAGCACTGTGTGAGTTTTGCACTGCAAAAGTTTTGCAACATGTGTTAAGGTGTCGGTAATCCAAAACTAGACGGTACGAATTGTCTGGTTTGGAGACCGGAAACAAAGGATTGTTCATTTGTGAGGTGCAAGTTTCAATCACCCCCTGGTATTCTAGCTGATCTAGTATTTCATTTACTTGTTTTTTAGCTTCTTGCTTAATTGGGTACTGCCTTTGTGCAGTAGGTTGTGATTTTAACTGGATTTTGTGAGGAGGAGAATCCTCATCCCATCCTACATGATTTTTATATAAAGCAGGTGCTAAGGCCACTGCCCACTTTCTAGCAAGTGTGTATTTTTTATGAATCGGTATTTGATTCGAGAAGGCAGGCATAATTACTTCTTCGCCATGAGGGCACTCCCTGACAAACTCTGGTGGCCAGTCTTTTTCAGCAAGAAGGATGTCATAGCCCTTGGAGAGGTTATCCCAAAATAGTCCCCTAATTTTCCTAGTCTTATCTCCCTCTATACATGTTATCTCGTATATCTTGTGGGGCTTGCTAACTCTGGTGTCTGCAGTTTCCACTTGAAGATATTCATTCGTGTCCACTGTCTCCAGATGATTCATAAGGACTTTGCGAGCTATGCTCACCTCTGCTGCGCTGTCTAGCATTGTCTGAGCCCACTCTCCGTTTTTCAGTTGTGTCCTCAGTATTCTCGGCATTGTTAACTACCTTGATACTGGCTACCTTCTTTTTGGGAAATTGTAATTTCTTTTTCAGTTGAGCAGGTTCCTTGTCTTTGGACTTGGCGTGCTCTTCTGATCGTCCTCTTCTTTCCGATTTCTGCGAGGAATTCTGAAAAGATTGAGAGGGACGTGTATCAATGTCTTGATATCTATCAGGTTTTTTAATATTATCCCTATTTCTAAGGTTATATCTATTCCCAGAGGGTTCACTCTGGGGTGACCTTTGTCTCGGGTTTGGAGATTTCTCTCTTCGCCTAGGAGACCTTCCTCTGGACTGGAATTTCTTCTCTTTAGGATTGGATTGTTTGTTTCCATCCCAGTTCTTTTTTGGTGAATTATTATTATTAAAAAATATTTTTTCTGGACTTGTAGTCAGTTGCGGTTTTACTGGTATTCCACCTAGACTATCTCTGCCTAGTTCTTCATAGGATTTTTCTATGATTCTGGCAATTTCAGCTGGTTGGTCTGCTATATCTGTCTCTTTTAACCTCTGGCAGGTCGCCACGTTTGCTGCTTCACCCTTTATATTGGCTAGTAATATAGCCGAGACCTGCTTGAAGTCTTTTAGTAATTTCATACCAAGAGTTAAAGCAGGTTCTGGACCGTATTCATCTTGAATTTGTTTTAGCACATCTGGTATTACCGAAATGGATGGAACACCGTGCATTTTTGTGTAGATGGAAGCAAAGACTGTACCCCAAGTGTCACAGTCCTCAATGTGTGGTGCGATTCCCATTGGGAGACATATAGTCAGAATTCTGTGTTTTTCCAATGGGGTGGTGTCAGGAAACACCGCCTCTATTTGGGTAATTTTCTGTGCCAACCAGAATGGTATTTGTTCCCGTTTAGCTGGAACTTTACCTAGGCAGGATTGGATGTTCTGTGGTGTAATTTTATTTGTGTTCCCCTGGTGAGGGGTCAGCTGTGGAAGTTTAATCGCTGGCTGAATTGTTGAAGTCCGCATTACATACTGAACTAATTGTCTGTGAATTTTTAGTAGTTGTTTTAGCTGTATTAGCAGCTCTGCTGCAGGCATTCTTTCGATGTCTGGATATGGTGTGTATCCGGCTAGGACCGGCCACGTTGCTCCTGGTCTTCCTAAAGGACCGAGCCTTGTAATGTGATTATTATGTTTTAGGGCGCCATCAAATAAGAGCAAATGCTCTTGGAATTTGAGTGGTACTTCCACCTCCTCGAAAGGAGTGTACTCATTAGGAGGTTCCTCTACTTTGTAATAGTGGAAGTACTTTGTTATAGTATTAGCTGCTGGAAAATGTATCCATGTATAGTATACCTCTGTCTGCCGATATTCGTGTGCCTCGATTACGAATATGACTGTGCCACCTCTAGGTGTCAGTCCATTTTCTATAAGTTTTAAGGTTATAGATCTCCTTTTGGCGACCGGAATGAGTATTATATCCGCGTCTGCTGCTTGCATGGTAGCATCAGCATCTGCTATTTCAGTAGCTAATCTAGTAACCTCTCGTTCTTCATCGCTGTTCATTTTGCTGACAGGATGGTATTATGTTTATTTGTAGATCAGGTTTCTTTATGGAAACAGAGATTAGATGCACAATATTTTGGAACTGTTTTATCCTTCAACGTTGACTAGACCAAGAACCATACATAGGAGTTCCCTCCTGCGAGGTTTTGGAGGATATTAAAACCTTTCACCCACTCCAGACGTCTTTGGAGTATTTGGGAAAAGGGGTCTGAGTGAGAAAGCACGACTGAGTTACTCTAAATGTCTTACGTTAGTTTTATCGCCCTTTCCAAACACGTTGGGCGCCATGTAGTGTAGCTCCTATTTTCCCAATAGGCTCTGCGCATTGGAATAGTACCTACAGCAGTAAAGGCCTAGGCCAGACGTTAACTAGGTCTACTACTGTCGATGCTAGACTTAATTTTTGGGTTTGCCAGCTAAGCTCAGAGTTCGCTAGAAACTTTCTCGAATGTTCAAGGAAGGATTAACTTCCCTGATTAGACAAGAAGGGATTTAGTTTCTGACAACCATAGAACATGACAACTTTGCTCTCCCCTAATCAAGAGTCAATCTCAAGAGTCGTGTGAGCACAAGGCAATTATTTTACTCAGTCAGTACGTGCATTCTTAGTCTCATCAGAATGTAGAGAAAAGGAAGAGACGGGCGTGTTCAATAAAAGATGTTATTTATTGATCAGTCTCTTTTCTCGTACAAGAGAAATGGATCGATATTATTGCAATACTTATAGTTAAGTAAAGTGCATACATTAGAAGCAATAGTATAAAATAATACTGTAAAAACATTGATATGGTTTCTGAGCCATATGATGTTTTAAAATGATTAAAATATATTTACATACACATATACATTTGACTAAACGTACTCAACTGGTGTTTCTAAATACGCCTACCCCGTGTACCTGACCTAAGTCTAATACGTGGGCGGGAATAGAAAGTTACAGTTTAAGTTAAGTTTGTTTTTGCCAAGTGAATAACTAAAGAATTCTCTAGGAGGGGTTATTCAGTTCTGTACCTGGAATTTAGGATGAGTGAGGAATGGTATCTCTTTCTCTGCTCTCGATATTCCAGGCTGCCTGCGAGGGCTACCCGGAAGCGCCGGTGCTGGGTCTCTCGGCTTGAGATAGCAGCGCGTCTCTCAGCGCGTCAGGAAGGCGAGGCTGCTGCCTGCGGGGTCTGCTTCTGCTCTCTGCTTCGGCAAGTATGGCTGCTCCGTCTTGTCACCACGCGTGTGTTTGCATAGGGCAAGGTCGGCAATATTTATACCTTAAAGGTGCCGGGATCGACGTAAGGATGGACATAGGTACGTCAATAAAGATGTCATACGACTTGCTCGTTAGCACATTCTTTACTAAAGTTCTCTGTGAAATCAAAACAATGGCCGCACGGATTATCCAGGTTGTCATAGGTTTGATTTGTTATGAGAACGTCGTATGCCTTATCAGGGGCTGGAGGAATGTCGCTTGTCTAATTAGATCTCAAGCGTTATGACCTAATCAGATAACACGTTCCTGTGCCGTAGTGTGACTGCGTCAGATAACGGTATCTGCATCATGGGGGATTTCTTGCCTCATGGGCTGACTGTTAGTTGACTAGCTAGGTAGTTTAACCAGAATAGGGTCAGGAATAGGGGGATCGATTCAGAACCTATAGAAATACACGACAAAAACTACAAGCAACATTAATATTTAGGGTAAAAGATGTAGCTTGCGTTGTTTATCTCCCTCCATACGTGGCCACTCGAGATTTGTTAAAAGAACAAGACAATGTATTGGATTGCTAAGGAACTTTCCGGCGCTAGTTTCCAAAAACAGGAGCTTGGTTATTTGTGAGAAAATGCAGTATTGAAAGGCTATATCAGCTCTATGTTTCAGTGATGTCCTTAAGGCATTTCAAAGTGGTGAGTGTAGCATCCAGAGTAATACATAAAAACATTATAGCATTGCAAATACTAATATTAAAACAATAAAATGCATAGTTTCCTTGGTACTGTTCCAGGGACAACTAGAAGCAATACCTCAGAAATGGAGGTACGGCTTACACTTTATGTTCCCTCCAAGCGTCCACAGAGTCTAAGAGCTGGTCTATACAGAGAGTTTTTTTAATCTAATCCTCCAGGGCCACATTAAAAATCTAGAGACTGCAAACATGTTATACTCTTTTATGTTGCACCTAAGTATCCCGGAGGCATCCCAGTAATGTATTGTGTCCATGAGCTTGAACACCAGAATCATCAATTTTTTACTAGCAGAGGCATGTGTTGGACAGACAAAAAAAGTGGTGATCGACTGACTTTTCCAGTTGCGAACAAAACGGACAATATGAAAATGCAGAGCGACTTTTGTCACATTTACATGCAAAAGATTTTTGTAGAAGGGTATAATCCTACATTTTATGTACAAACGTCTCGCTACAGAGGGACGAATCCTATCTAAGTAGGGTTTGAAGCTAAAAAATGCATTTGTGGTCAGGGATTTCTTAGTGATAATCCCCACTTTTTGGTCTTGCCAAATTTCTGCCAACATAGAATCCTAGAAGGCTTCTCTTACTTTAGTAGTAATACATTTTGTCATTTGGACTGGGTAATGCCATACTTCCTCCATCTTTACACAATCACACAGTGTTTTTATTTTCCTTAGCCAAGGAATGCAGATACCTTTGTCAATAGCAATTATCTCCTTCAAAGATTTTCTATAGATTTCCATTTCCGTGGTCGTCCAAAGGCGAACCCAATAAGTGATACATTTTATTAATATCACATGATCAATTCCTTTTAGTGACAAATCAAGACATAAGGGTAAAAGAGTCATACTTGTGGGCAAGTTAAAAAGAGATCGAATTAATTGATTTTCCACATGGATATGCGTGGACACATCAGCAGAACCCCAGAGTTTGGCACCATATGTAGCCCCTCAAATAGTTATGCCTCTATATACTTAAAGAGCTGGGGTGACTGCTCCACAGGAAGTGGCCATATATTTTTTCTGTATGGCTGCTGCCCTTTGGATTATGGTACACCTACTTTTCCCCAGTTGTGTTTCCCAAGATATGTTATCATCCAGCCTTACACCAAGGTAATCAAAAACATTTCACTTGCTCCATTGGGATCACCTCTATATTCATTCTTCCTTTGAAGGAGCGATGAGGATCAAAAGCCATACGTTTTGACTTAGTGGGTTTACCCAAGGCCCCTGTCCCAGCAGAACAATGCAAATCGGTTCAACAATAGCTGGAGACTATGTGGGGCTCAGGATAGTAGGAGCATGTCGCTAGCAAACATGAGTATAGGTATGTTAATTCCCACAGATTTGGGAGCATCATGATTACAGTTTGCCAATCAATCTACTGCTCTGTTAATGTAAAGGCTGAAGAGTGTAGGGGCAAGCACGCAGCCTTACCTAACACCTCAATTTAATGCAATCCTAGATGTAAAGTTTCCACAAGCATTCCACCTGACCTGTGCTTAAGGCTCTGCGTGAAGAATTTTCAGGATCTTCAAGAGGTCACAGGGAATACTGTATGACTTCAGCACCCTCCACATGTTTTCCCTTCGGATGAGGCCAAATGCTTTCCTTAAATCTATAAAGGCAATGTATAGGTGGTCCCGCCTCAGAGCTACGTACTTCCAGCAAATCGTCCTGAAGTGGGGCACCTGGTCGTTGGTACTGACCTTAGCCCAGAACCACGCCTGGGTGTCTGATAGGATATGTTGGTTTGCTACCAACGTCTAGAGCCTAAACAGTATCTGCTAGCAAATATTTTTTGGCTTATGTCAATCAAGCTAATGGGTCTGTAGTTGGAGGGGGCATTCCTCTTTTCTTGGTTGTATATTGGCACGATGATGGCTCTGTGCTAGGAGGGAGGAATGCTTTCACCTCTCATGATGGCATTACCTATTGCATTTAGATAAGGCATCCACATTTTTGGTTGAGACAGGTATAAATTGGCTGAAATGTTATTGGCCCTGGCGCTTTATCCCTTCTCAGCAATTGGAGTACCTATGCTGTCTCAGCAATGTCTAATACGATGGAAGATTCAACATGCAGCCCATCCCTTTGATCTGTGTCATCGTTTGTACCAACTGAGGTATTATCTATGTCTTTGGCCTACACACTAAACAGGTTGCCAAAGCGATCAATCCATGCCTCAGGTTGCACCACTGTGTCAAGATAGTTTCTATTGTACGAGACCCAACTGCTGCAAGCCTCCAGAAGTCCTTAATGTTCTTGTTATGAAGTGCTTCAGTAAGGGCTTCGCACTGCTCTGACTCCCATCCCCTCTTAGCCTTCATCAGGAGTATCTTGTATGTCTGTCTGGCGGTGATAATCTCCCTGCGGATCCTTTCGATCAATAGAACTTTGGCTTGTCTGCAATCATGAGAATACCACCATGGGAGGTTGATTGTTGTTTTTTCCCCCTACCGCCCCTCCTTGTTAAAAATATGTTTCAGCGAGCCCATAAGTTCACAGTGATAGTTAACAAAGTTTATTGTACTTCTGTCAATTATTTCTAAAGGGGCCATATTCTCCACAAACAGTTTATAAATGTGAAGCTGGACTAAAATGTTATCCTTTGTTGTGGCCCACTTCACAATCCTTCTATTATTGCATGTTTCAATCCTACTTATAATAATTGTATGTGATACACTTGGGTTTGTAAATGTTTTAACCAAAATGAGTGCTTTCAGTGCGTCTAGTTCTTCTAGTGACAACCTCCATGTCACATAGATTTGGCCATACATTTTGTCCAAAAGGATATTTTACCAGTATACTAACCTCTCTTAAATGTTGGGTGAGAAGGAAAATCCAACTGAGTATGGCCATTTACAACCTTCAAGCCATGGGCCACTATAAGGTCGACAATTTGAGCTACAACTTTAGGGTGCTTGATAGCCAAGTCAGCAGTGTGATTGGAAAATGCCCTAGAGGTACATATTTGATCCATCTGGTCTGTCGGGATGAGAATTGCTGGTATTTTTGTGTTATAATCTCCCGCTATTATTGTGAGATAATTATGGTATATGCGGTCGGCCATATCTAACAATTGGACCATCATGTCCGAATATTAATTTACTGGGACAGAGGGAATGTACACATTAATAATAGCAATGTTCCTAGCCCTTGATACAGCGCATGTTTAAACAATAATGCACAAAAGGTATGTGCACTCTAATGCAACTTTTATTGCTTTTGGGAAAGAGTCCAATCTGAGTCAAATCAGGTGGCCTCCTGATCGTCTCCCCGGTGGCGATGGAACTGTGTTGTTGACAAATGTATTATACCCTGCTCTTCAGGGCCGGCACTAGGCATGGGCAGTGTGGGCAGCTGCCCAGGGCCTCGCGCTCAGCACAATAACATGGGGCCCGCTTCGTGTGAAAGACCACACTTTCACAGGCAGCCCACCTACTCCCCGAGGCCCCCCTCCCCAACCTGATCACCTTGCTAATGTATTTATAAGCGAGGTGTCTTGACCTCGCTGTTCAGGATATGGTGGCATTCCTGGGTGTGAAAGGTGGGGGGAGGGTAAACAATGGGTAAAGGACGTGAGAGCAGCAAAGCCAGTAGTTACCTCAGCATTCTGGAACAAGGGCAGGGCAGCACCTCTGTTAAAAACTTGTGGTGAAGAACTTGTCTACCCTTTGTGTTTTTTGTCTTCAGGCGATAGAAGGTTCTTTTGTTTCACAATGAGCCGGACATTAGCAGGTAAGGAGAGGTTGTTGAGGGGAGGAGGGAGCATCTAGCTCAGACTGCCACAGTAGGGCAGTGTTCAGCAAAGTGCCTCGCTACTGCTTTGATGCACAGAGGAGGTGGTCCTTATCCCCCGGGCCTTGAAGCACTGAATCAGGCTGCAAGGTTAGACGTGGGACCCCTTTCACTGGGACTTGGGCCATTATCTAGTGCTGCAAAGTCCAGGGCAGGGGGGCCTCACAGTGCTCGACCAGGCTGCAAGGTACAGATATGGCCCCCCATCGCAGGGCTTTGCAGCCATTATTTTGTGCTGGGAGATCCAGGATAGGGGGGGCCCTGTCCTTGGCTTCACAGCGCTACTGTTAGATCATTCATTTTTTATTTCCCAGGTAGACTAGTATCTTTGCTTCCCAGTCTAGCCCACCAGTGATGAACTTAGAGGGTTGTCTAGTAAATGCAGCTCAGTGCGTAAAAATGGATTACCACCCAATTTTACCAGCAAGAAGCTCCATGACCCCGCTTATCGCAAATGAAACAGATTTAATGCTTTGTGATACACTTTGAGCCCCTCATTTATGTCCGAGCGGCTGTGAATTTCTTGTCCATTTAATTACTTGTAGGGGATTTCATGGATACTGTTTTGACAGCCCATGTTTGTGCTGCACCTGAGTCCTGTTTAACAGGGCAGGGAAGGTGGGGTGGGGTAGAAGGCAGAAGGGAAGTACTGTAGCTGGACAAAGTTTCTTGTTGTGAAAGAGTGTGACACGCTGTCAGCTACTAACCATGAAAACATGTTGTCTGCCTTTTCAGATGTAGAAATGACAAGCAACTTCATTGATATTAAGAGTTGAAAGACATTGAAAAACCTATTCAGTGTAATGTGCAAAGGAATAAATGCATTCCGATGAACTACTGCCGGCAGAGCCACCCTTTATCCGTAGGCCCTTGTCCCCAATCAGTTCCTCAGAAAAGCCGCAAGGGTCCTTAAACATCCCTCTTTTGTAGCTCTTCCTTTTGATCTCTGAAGATAGCAAAATGCGGCTGCGCACGTGATTGTTGAAAATCTTTCAGTGCTACTCTAACCCATTTTAGGGTTGTGCCTGCAAGAGTATGCGCTACCGCATTCGTCTTGCTTGCGAGACACTATTGTATGCATAAAAGGGCTTGGAACCTGCCCGTTGCTTACCACATGTTGATTTGCGAGGTACTCTTTACAGCCTCATAATTGGTCACGGCAGATCTAACATCACTTCTGTTCCTCTCTGTGGAGCAGGGACCAGGCACTGATTGATTCAACTTAATCAGTGCATGTTCGCTGCTCCTGATGGGATTGAGGTACTATTTTTTTCTGTTTAACTTTTAGTGTCCTGGAAACAGAAGACGTGAAACTGGTAAAAACGTGCCCAGCAGGACAAACAAAGTTGCAAAGATTTATTTTCTATAGTTAAGTTTTTTTTTATTTTGCCAAGTCTTCTTTTCTTACGTTTCACTAATGTTTTCTTTTGTTTTTCTTTGTGTACGCTGTTCTCAAATATTATTTCAAATTGACAATGCTTCTTTCTTATGTTTTTTTTCTGGGAAACATGCTTTACAACAAAACTTTTACAACGCACTACCATTACGACGCAACTTTTACAACGCAAACTATTACAACGCATAGCGCTTGGGGGCGCTCTAGGATAGGGAATAGGTTAATTTACTATCCAATAACCTTCCCTAGGGTCCACGGGGACTGGAGTTGGAATAGTAAATTAAACTATTCACTATCCAGCGCCCAAAAGCATTATGCGTTGTAATGGTATGCGTTGTAAAACTTGCGATGTAAAGGTAGGCGTTGTAAAAGTATGCGTTGTAACATCATAAATCCGTTTTTTCTGAAAAATGCTTTAACACATAATAGTTCAGTACACCTCCAATCGGTCCCACTCTAATCCACGCCAATCCATCCCACATCACCCTAAAACCAATCCACCACACTTAATCCAATCCACCCTAGACCAATCCAAACCACCCCACTCCACCACACCACACTCCAATCCTCCCACCCCACACACCAATCTGCCCCACTTCAATCCAAAACAATCTGCCCCACTTCAATCCAAACCATCTGCCCCACTGCAATCTCCGCACTCCAATCTGCCCCACGCCAATCTCCCCATGCCAATCTGCCCCACTCCAATCCAAAACAATCTGACACACTCCAAAACAATCTGGCCCAATCCAACCCAAAGCAGTCTGCCCCACTCCAATCTCCGAAACTCCAATCTGCCCCACTCCAATCTCCGCACGCCAATCCAAAACAATCTGCCCCACTCCAATCCAAAACAATCAGCCCACTCCACCCCAAAACAATCTGCAACACTCCAATAAAAAACCATGTGCTCCGATCCAATCCGCGCCACTCCAATCCAAAACAATCTGCCCAACTCCAATCTGCACAACTCCTGTCTGCCCCACTCTTGTCTGCTCCACTCCAATCCAAAACAATCCGCCCAACTCAGTTCCATCCCACTCCAATCCAATCCACTTCACCCCTATCCAACACAACCCACTCCAATCCAATCCACCCAACCTCAATCCATTCCACCCAATCCCAATCCAATCCACCCAAACCAACCTACCCCACTCCAATCTGACCCACCACACTCCAATCCAACCCACCCCAAATTCAATCCACCTCACCCCAATCCAGTTCACCCCACCCCATCCAATGCACCTCAATCCAAGCCACCCCATTCATTTCTATCCACCCGACTGCAATTCAGTCTACTCCACTTAAATCCACCCCACCCCAATCCAATTCACCACAACCCATTCCACCCCACCTCACTACATTCTACTCCACCCCAGTCCACCCCACACTACTCCACCCCATTCCTGTTCACTCTACTCCAATCCACCCCACCCCAATCCAGTCCTCCCTCCCCATTTTAATCCACCCCAATCCAGTCTAATCTACCACATTCAGTCCACCCCACTCCACTGCAGTTCTCTCCACCCCACTTTACTTCAATCCCCCCAACTCTGCTTCAATCCATCCCGCCCCAGTTCAGACCACCCCAGTCAGTCAAATCCATACAGCCCACCACACTCCAATCCACCCCAAACCAATCTAACAGAACCTACTCCAATCCACCTCACCCCATTTCAATCCATACCACTCCAATCCAATCCATCCACCTACCCAGTCCAACTCACTCCACTCACTCCAACTCGCTCTATCCCAATCCACCCCAATCTACTCCAATCCACTCACTACTTCAGTCCACCCAACCCACTCCACCCGATTCCACCTTACTCCAATATACGGCACTCCACTCTGACTCTGCACTTGATGACACTGCACTCTATGACACTCTCTGACACTGAACGAACGATTTCTCTATCGTTCAGGACCTGGCCTATTCTGACAGGGCTACTCTCAAACCCCCTCCTTCTCAGTCCCTCTGTGATTCTTTGAATTTTTATTTTTTAGAAAAAATTGCCAACATTAAAGCCAACATTTCACTCCCTTCCCCCACCTTCTCTGAGCCTTCACTCCCGACTGTACACAGCTGTCTTTCTTCTATCCCGCCGCTCACTGAAGAAGTGTTCCTCACAATACTTCCTAAAGTTAAGTCTGGCTCTCCGGCGGACATCTGTCCAGCCTATATTTTGCAACAGATTTACTCTGCCTGTCCCAAACCGCCAATTTCCCTCCTCAATAACTCGCTGGCTCAGGGGGTGGTAATTCCAGCTTTTAAATCAGCCACCATAGTCCCCATCCTAAAGAAGCCTGGCGCGGACCCCTCTGTTCCAGCCAATTATCGTCCCATCTCTCTCCTGCCCTATTTGGGCAAGGTACTGGAGCGACATGTAACATCGGTCCTCAGTGCCCATGTAGAAGCCAAGGGGGGCCTAGCGTCTGGCCAGGCAGGTTTTCGGCCTAGGCACTCTACAGAATCCGTCGTGGTGTCGGTCCTGAATAATCTCAGGGAGGGCATGGACCAAAACAACCACCAGGCGCTGGTGCTCCTCGATCTCTCCGCCGCCTTCGACACAGTGGATCATTCCATCTTACTTTCCCGTGTCGGAGCGGCGGGGATCGAGGGTTCAGCCCTGGTCTGGCTATCGTCCTTCCTGAGGGAC
The DNA here is from genome assembly GCF_964261635.1 of Lissotriton helveticus. Lineage (NCBI taxonomy): Eukaryota > Metazoa > Chordata > Amphibia > Caudata > Salamandridae > Lissotriton > Lissotriton helveticus. The sequence goes on along the minus strand of NC_136057.1, from coordinate 846,538,993 downwards.
CGCACCCAGGCGGTTCGGCTGGGGGATTTTTCGGCCACCCAACTCAAAGTCACTTGTGGTGTTCCTCAGGGTTCTTCTCTTTCCCCTCTTCTGTTTAATCTTTATATCTATCCTCTGATCTTTGCACTTCAGCAACTGGAGGTCACTGTTTTCAATTATGCAGATGACCTCCAGCTTATCTTCAACCTGTCTTTTTCCTCTCATTCCATTTCTAATTTTCAGTCTATTATGATTTTTATCAGGGACTGGATGAACCACAACCATCTGAAGTTGAACCCTGACAAAACAGAATTGGTCCTTACGGGTGGTTCCTCCAGTCCCTGGAACTCTTCCTTTTGGCCCTCTTCTTTAGGAACCCCCCCCCCCCACACCCTCCTCCTCAGTTAAGACTCTGGGCATTAAACTTAATAATCATCTCAATCTTCACTCACAAATTAGTTCTGTTGTTTCTTCCTGCTTCCTTGTTCTTCGAACTATCCGCTCTGTTTCTCGTTTCTTTTCTCCCCTTGCACTTAAGTTAATCATGTCCGCACTGGTTATTTCCCGGCTGGACTACGCTAATGCCCTCTACAACGGCATCCCAGCGTATGGTTTGCGGAAGCTCCAGCTGGTTCAAAACCAGGCGGCCAGGTTGGTGTATGGCCTCCCCCGCTCCCATCATTCTACTCACCTACTGAAGGCACTGCATTGGCTACCTGTCAGGGAGCGATCCCTGTTCAAAACCGGTTGCATGGTTTTTCAGGCGCGTCAGGGGACTGCCCCTGCTTTTATCTCTTCTTTGTTAAAAGAGTACATCCCTGTCCGTGAGCTTCGCTCATCTACACAATCACTCCTTCAGGTACCCCGGTACAGACGCAAGAAATGGGGCGGAGCCAACTTTTCAGTTCTAGCACCATCTTTCTGGAATTCCCTCCCCGATCACTTGCGCCTGGCCAGACACTACTCTCTTTTTCGTAAAGATCTCAAGACCTTTCTCTTTACTCAGGCTTTTCTTAATGTGAACTGACCTTAATTTTCTCCTATCCACTGGTTTTCGTCCTGCTGCTAAATTAGCCTCCACAGCGCCAAGAAACCGTATGCTGTACGTTGCGCTATATAAATATTTTAAATTCAAATTCAACGACTAAACTCTAATCCCCTCTACTCAACTGTATGACACTCTACTCCCCCTATTCCACTCTACAACTACTACTCTAAAAACTCCAGTCAATTACACTCTATTCCTATCACTTCACTCAAGGACACTCCATGCCACTAACTTTTAACCATACTGAAAAACAGCCACACCGGTGTACAACACGGCAACTCAACATTGCCAAAGCCAATATTTCTTCTAGGCAAGACCGATTGGCTTTGCCAATGCTTGTTAAAGGCGATGTTGTTCTGAGCCTTTGCCTAAAATATTTAGCATGAAAAGAGGCACAAAACACATTGGTTATCGGTGGATCGAGCTATCCTTCTCCTCCACCCCTCTCTCACTCCAATCTCCCCTCAGCCAACTCCCCCTCACGAACACTCCTATTGCACTTTTGTCCCCCCCCCCCCCTTTTCATAACCCATCTCAACCCCTACTTGATCTCCCCCAGTCGATCGCCACTTATACTGACCCCCTCCCTAAAAATAATGCCCATTGGAACGAATTCTGTCCAATATCTGAAACTACTGTCCTTAACATCATCTCTAAACTCAAACCATCATCTCATACCAAAGATCCTCTTCCCGCCCAATTGGTCCAAAAACTCAAACACATCATTGCCCCTCATTGGACCAATATCATCAACTCCTCCTTTGCCACTGGTTGTGTTCCTGCCTCCCTGCAACTGGGTCAAATCTCCCCCATCCTCAAAAACACCTCGGCTGACCCCAATGACCTAAACAATTTGCGCCCTATCTCAAACCTTCCTTTCCTCTCCAAAGCCCTTGAAATAATGTGTCCTGGCTCAACTAGATAACCACATAGTCTCCTTCAATCTCCTGGAAGTTTTCCAATCTGGTTTTAGAAAAGGATGCAGTACCGAAACTGCTATGCTAAATATTATGGTTGACATTCATCGATCTCTGGACAAAGGCGAATCCTCCCTCCTAATCCTCATTGACCTCTCTGCAGCCTTTGATACTGTCCCCCATCCCACCCTTCTTACAACTCTCAAAGATCGCTTTGGTCTAAAGGGCAATGTACTCAAATGGTTCACCTCGTATCTCCAAAATAGAACCCAACAAATCAAGTTCAGTGACTGCCTCTCCAAACCTCAACCTGTCTCACTTGGTGTCCCACAAGGTTCAATCCTATACCCAACCCTTTTCAACCTCTTCATGGAACCCCTCACTTTGATTCTCAAATAAGCTAAAATCAGTTATCACCTCTATGCTGATGATACTCAACTATACTACAAGATCAAATCCCACAATGACATCTTACACCTCAATGATACCCTGAATAAAGTCCAAGCCTGGTTCCATCTTAACCACCTCAAACTTAATCCCCAAAAAACTGAAATCATCCTCTTCACTCCCAAAATCAACTCACTGCCTATCCAGAACTGGATCTCAGATATCAAAGCCCTTAACTGCTCACTCTCCACCTCCAACTCTGTCAAATCCCTTGGCATTAGCATCGATCAGAATCTTAATCTCATCACGCACATTAAAAATGCGGCGAAAGGTGCTTTCTTCACTCTAAACCACCTTAAAAAAATTAAACCCTTCATTCCAGCGGACGACTTCAAAATTGTACAATCTCTTGTCCTTTCAAGAATTGATTACTGCAACGCCACTCTTGCTGGCACTCCCAATATCCACCTGGCTCCAAATAAATCTGTTCTCAACCTGGCGGCCAGGCTCATCTCGAACTGCAAACGATTTGATCGCATCTCTCCAGTCCTCAAAAACCTCAACTGGCTCCCAATAGAAGGAAGATCCACTTACAAGATTGCCTGTATCACTCACAAAGCCCTTCACCAAAACACCCCCTCGTACCTTTCTGACAAATTAAAAAAAGCAGGGTGTTCCAGGTCCTTGAGAAGCACTAACGCCCTTGTCCTTATCCCCCCTCGACTTAAAAATAAAAAAACTCAATCACGGGCATTCTGAGGAAATGCCCCTTTGATTTGGAACTCTCTCCCCAAAGCTCTTCGCTGCAATCCCTCATACCCTCTCTTCAAAAAAAAAACCTCAAGGTGCTTCTTCTTAACAAATATTGGGGTACCTAATGTTACTGAAATTATGCTGTCCTTTCCTTCATTGGCCTCTCCCTGACCCACCCCCTCATACTCCCATTTCCAATTTTCTCTCTCCCTCTTTACCACCCATCTCTATCTAATTTTTGTTCAATTGTCCTCTTCTCCTATACTGACCTCTTAGCTATTTTTCCCTCCGTTCGTTTGATTTAATGCCTTATCCTATGTGATTAAACTGCACTATTTTAATTTGTTTTCAGCAGTTACTGTATTTGTTGTCACAATTTTTTCTGATTCTTTCTCTTACTTTTCTAAAAACACTTATATCATTCCTCATCACGCCTGCTTTTGCACGTCCTATTTTGGGGCATAAACACCTTTGGCCAAGTTGTTGTATTAATGTATTGAATGTGACACTTGGAAACTGTTTTTATGAATTCAAAATATCCATTTAATTAGCAATGAATTAAATTGCATGGTAACAAATAAGTATGTTGCTGTTTTGCTTGTTTGCTGTACCATATGTAAGATTCATCTCATAGAGCTGCAGAATTAAGATATGCTCTAAATAATTTTGACTCAGTAACTGTGTATTGACTCATGCTTTGCTTTATTGATGGTAAGGACCATTGTTTCTCATATCGCAATTTACCCAGGTCCTGGACCAATTGGGTTGTCCCATTTTAGAAAATTATCCTTCTTTTACTGACATTTTTCATCACAAGATGCCAGCTCAACTTGTGCACGCTTTTCTGAGGTAAATATCGACATGTCACAATCATTTTCTTCACTATCACTTGACTTTGATACAGAATAACTGTTTGACGATGATTCAGACGACAATCGATGTTGTTCTGTGTTGATTTGTTTTAATTGATGTTTCCAGTTGGACTTGTGGGTCTGCATCGTATTTTGCTTCTTGAACATTTCGGCGGCCATTTTGTTTTTACACTGTGACTCACTTGCAATTCTCTGGGCTTTGCAAACTGTCACAAAATGGTTCTTCTTCCCACAGACTTTACAAATCTGTCTGAGAGCAGGACATTTATCTTTGTGTGGAAATAAAAATCCACATCTAAAACACAACTTCCTTTTACGGGCAGACATCAACGTGTCCTTCAGTCTTTGGCTTCAGCTTGCTTTTTACATGCATGACTGATTCATTCTGGGTACATCTGGCCTTCCTGTTGGCAGTTTGTCTATCGGCAGCCATCAACATTCGCTCCAGACTAAGGTGTGTGTGTGTTTGCGTGTGTGGGGGTGTATTTGTGTGTGTGTGTATGCGTGTGTGTGTATGCGTGTGTGTGTGTGTGTGTGTGTACACCAGAACCAGTTTTGGGGAAGTAATCTTGTATGGATATGGGATATATCTTGTGGTTGGACTCCCGCAACAGACTTACTCAGTGGATCTCCTAGTCCTATTATTTACTTTATTCTCCTTTGCTACACCTTGGTTTTAGTTTAACATGGGTAGAAGGTTAGTGAGCATCTCCACAGGAGTGTTTGGTTAGGATGGAGGTAGTATACTTTTTTGGATGCCCCTTGCACTACCAGGATACACAGATCACAGACTAATCGGACATAATAGTTAAACTGATTAGCTTTAATGTGAAGAGACGTAATGCCCTTGCAAAGCGTTTAGCAGTCCTGAACATTTTGAAAGACATGAAAGGCAATGCTTGTGTCCTGGAAGAGATGCATCGTATCAAGAAGGAGGATTGGTACAGACTTGAAACCAATTTGCTGCTGACCCAGTTCTTCACTTTAGGACCTACTAAATTTAGGTGATTTGGCATCCTCCTCTCTCAAAATGGCCCATTTGAAGTTTTAAAGGTTGATTCAGACACTCTGGGTAGATCCCTTACCTTGATATTTCGAGTAGCAGCAGATATACTTACTATTAGGAATACATAGTTTCTCAACTAGGCAGGGTTGGACCGGCCTATTGGGCAATCAGGCAGTGCCCGATGGGCTTGTCTGATAAGTCAATGTGAGGGCTATTTTTTTTTAATTGGTGGGCCTGTTTTATGGTTTTGTCTGGTTCATTTAACAGTGGATTTCCCTGATGTTTCCACAAACATTGCCTGTAGCTAGCAAAAATGCATGCAGTCTTCCATACCTTACAGGACACCTATACACTGTGTATTTACAAGGTCAAAACCCTATTTGCAATTGTGGCCACTATTTTAGCTGTCTGTTTCACTGATGGCGGCCAGGTTTATTTTGGATCCGGGCCTATTTTCTGTCCTAGTTCGACTCTGCAACTGAGGCCAGGAGAGATTCATTAGGGTCATTGTTGAAGATATTATGCATATAGCAAAAGGGCCACTGACCATTGGAGGAGACGTAGATATGGTCTTGGACATACTCAAGGAGAGATATGCCAATGTGCGTGACCAAGCACTGACACTATGGACAGTAATGGTTACCAACCAGTGGCCTGGTGTATGTATTCTACTTGGCAGGCCACCTCTTTATTAGCAGGTTCGATGCCTTCTTAGTCACAGCATTAATGCTCCAACATATTCATCAACTAGATAAAGGCTACATAGCCTTGTCTGACTCACATCTGAGTATTGATACACACTGTGACTGGAGATAGAGGCTTAGAGATTGCTTATTACAGGATAAGTTAGTTAAGGAAGAGCTTAATGACTGCATTACTAAAATCATGAAAGAAAATGACGCAGAGGAAGCTGATGATAGAACTTTGTGGGATGCACTAAAGGCTGTAGTGAGGGGAAGCTTTATAGCGGCATCGGCTAGATTGAATAAGGAGAAAACTGAAGAGCAAGCCAATCTACAATAGCAATTTAATTAACTTGAATGAACCCACAAACAAACATGATGGAACAGCCTACAGTGATAGATGAAATCCAATCTAGCTTCTCTAAATTGAAACTGTACAGATTCCCTGGGCACAATGGCCACTCTCTGCTGTTTTGTAAGACCTTGTGTGGGATTATAACCCCCATACTAAGTATGGCAGTGGTTCTTACCCTTTTTACTTCTGTGGATCCCCACTGTACCATTATTGGAATCCATGGACTTGCGCTGAATCATTATTGGAATCCGGAAGCCTCAAGTGAGACATAATGGGAAGCAGAGTACTCTAGCCTAAGCAATTTTGATGATTTGTACCTCAAAGCAATACACATAAGTGTAAAAACAAGGATTCATCCAATATAGATGCAATTTATTAATTATTTTATTTAATTCACAGACAAATGTAAAAAAGAAATCATTTTAGTGTGAAGAATGCAGTTTTTCCAAATACGATTGAGGCTACCCATCATTATACTATATATTTTTGTATGTACTTGCACTGCTCTCACCAACCAATCTGAGGATACCAGTTAATTTTTAGCCTCCAATTTCAAATTTCTTTACACTTACAGAACACTTCAAAATGTAAATTTTAAATGTTGCTTCTTTATTTGTATATACTTTATTAATCCTATCATGCTCTTTAATTTTCTAAGCAATCACAGAATCCCTGAATAGGCCTTGTGCACCCCAGGGCTCCCCGGCCCACAGCTTAAGAACCCCTCAGCTAGGATATTTAAAAGGAAGGTACAACAACATTGTCCATGAGAGAGGATGTAGTGACTGTCATTCCTAAATCGAGTAAGTACCATATACTGTGATTCCTACCAGCCAATCGCTTGATTGAAATTTGACGTAAATAAACTTCCCGGGTTGGTCACAAGAATTTGGGCTGGCCAAGGGAAATGGTCTGGTTGCAAAGATCGGGTTCTTGAATAGTAACTCGATTGAGGTAGGTTGTCTTTCTTCCCATCAACTGAGTTTTGTTCTTTTTGTGAGTACAACTTTTCTCGCTGGTCAGTTGACTATAGGTCAGCTCTATGTATCGAAAATACTAATAAAACGATTTATTCCTATACCCTTCTGTATGTGCTATTGTGCTCTCTGAGGGTTCTTTTCTAGCTCGTTAGAACAATAGCAAATAAAAATAAGGTCCAGTCCAATTTTTTTTATTTATTTCAAGCGCTGCCATTATCAACTCACATTTCTGTAATTTAAAAAACTCCAAAAGTAATAGATAGCTTTAACTGGAGGCTGGGGTTTGGAGGGTAAGTAGTAAAGAGATTTGTCTCATTAGCGCCTGATTGTGGGGCATTATGGCATCTAAATCCCATGAGGTACAATCTAACGGTGCAACTGAGGTACATACTCAGATGGGCTAAACATGAACCTTATGGTGCTTCACAGATCAAATAATAGCTGTAACCCATATTTAGAAAGTATTGTAGTTGGAAAGAAACTCCAAGCTTGAGCCTGTACTAGTTCTCAAATACAAGGATGACGCTGACGGTGTGGGTCAAATTGGTGGTGAAGCGTATCTCCACTGCATTGCCCTTCCTGTGCACGCTGATTCTTCCTAGGTTGCCCAGATTTCATGCCTGCTAATGTAGGGCAGACATTTTGAAGCATGGAGGGAGTTAGCATGGAGAAAGCTAGGCGATTTCTTAGATGAGGAAGGTATTTGATGCCCTCAAAACTGATTTTGGACAGCAGAGATGAAAAAGTTTAATTAGCAGCATAGCCAACATGGTTCCTTCTACCAAACAGTTAAGCCACTGCCAAACTAAATTTGATTAATAGTTGATATAGAAAGAGGGAGATAAGATACTAAGGGGTATATTTACAAGCCCCTCTCGACAGAGGAACGTCACTTTTAGTGACATTCCTGTGGTGATATGGGCTTTGCCTTATTTACAAGGCAGTGTTAAGCCACTTAACGGGGCTGAACACTTCCATGTTAATAAGGCACCCTTTCACGTTATACTTAGCATGAAAGGGGAGGGCAATGGGTGTTGCTGTGGGCATTCCACCACAACACCCATTGATTTTGATGCTGCCCCATATTTACAAGGGTGGCGTAAATATGGGGCAGTGCCAAAATTAAGACCAGGGAAAACCTGGCGAGACGATTGTTTAATTTCTCCTCTTTTTTGCTGTTTCCATGTGTGTTGCTTGTGCACACAGCGCGAAACATGTTGACCATTATATATGTCCATTATGGACATGTACCCAGCTACAGAGGGATTTAATGTTCCCTAGAGCAGCACAAAAAAGTTTCTTCCTCCTTCATCCTCTACAAAGAACGGTGACTCTCTTTGTTTACTAGTTACTTTTCGGGAAGAAGGGTCACTGGACCTAATAATCAGCTCCTAGTGCCCCCCCTCTCTATAAATAGGATCAACCTCTAAGCCATGTGGGCGCATGTCTCATTAAATATGACTGTGGGGAAAAGTCACATTTGGTGAGACACTTTGTGAGTCTACCCCAGTCCCGGACCCTTGGAAGTAGGCTGAGGGTGCTTGCCAGAAGAACTAACAAATTTTCCCTGCTGAGTGATGCACTCCCGATCAGAACCAGCACCTTTCCTCGGCTGAGCGATGTATCCCCAAGCAGAACTGAAGCATCACCACTGCTGCATGGATTGTGCATGTTGCAAAAGACTTGCATCACCTTTGTGTAACCGCCAGCGCGACAATGATGCCAAGATTTCTCATCACAGCTTCAAAGCACATCGTAATCAGTGCATTGCTTCAGCTGCGCATTGCACCCCCAACACCGGACTTTGCATCACAAGCCCCGTTGACAGGATCCTCAACATCGACGCAAAAGGACCTTGCACCACAGCCTCACCGCATCTCGGAGCTGATGCATCGCCTCGCCTGCTTGACTCACCTTCCATGCAAATCCAACGCTCCACGTCCAAGATTTAAGGTATTTTGTTCATTGGGCCTAACTGGGTCCCCATGCCTGGCCTGCACTCCATCGCATTTGGCCTGATCTTTTGACTTTGTCCCGGTCCCGTGTGACCACAATTTTAAAATCAATAACTACAGTTCTAGTCATTGGATTTTTGTCATTTTAGTTTTGTTTTATTTATTAAACTAAGTTCTATTTTTCTAAATCTGGTTTGGGATGTTTTTGTGTAGGGTTTTCACTGTTTTACTGTTTGAAGTGTTGCACACATTTCCTCTAAGTTTAGCCTGTCTGCTCTGTGCCAGGGTACCAGAGGATGAGCACAGGTTCATTTAGGGTTTGCCTGCCTTTACTCTGACTAGGACTGTGGTTACTGGTTGACCCTGGCTCATAACTAACCTTGGGCTTAGTTTGCATAGCAGCACTACACGTAGCTTCACATAGTATACTTTGAACTTCACGTAGTACACGTAGTCTGCGTAGCGTAGCTGATGACACTGTGTACTCGTTTGCACTGTGTAAAAATTACATAATAATTGCAAAAGGCATCCTGCACTGTGCCAGTTATGATAAAATAAGTATCTCTATCTTTATATGCTAAAGTGCATATAGTACTTTCACAAAAGTCAAACTGAAAAATTAGCAAGCAGTGAGAGGTGATGATTTTGGGAGCCTCCCTAACCTAGGGGGAGTGCCCAACAGATACCTTGAAAACAAAAAAACACATCTTATTGAACGATTTGGTGGTGGTCCCATCCTCTTAGGACCACCCCAAGCACAGTTATTGGCAACAAAACATTCCCAACCAAAGGCCCTGCAAAGCGTTATGTGATGCGATTAGCAGTGGGCAGTGAATATTATTTAGTATCCAATATCAAAATAATTCTACAAAGAGCTGCAGTTAAACTGGTGGTTACTAGATGTCCCTCACGAGTCAAATGCAAATGCTTGATGAAAGGGTTTCAGGGTTTTGCATTTGACTCGTGAGGGACATCTAGTAACGACTAGTGGAACTGCAGCTTGATGTAAGAATAATTTCAATGCTTTGCATTTGACTCGTGAGGGACATCTAGTAACCACTAAGTGAACTGCAGCTCTTTGTAGAATTATTTTGATATTGGATACTATAATATTCAATGCCCACTGCTAATCTCGTCCCATAATGCTTTGCAGGGCCTTTGGTTGGGATTGCTTTTTTGTCAATAACTGTGCTTGGGGTGGTCCTAAGAGGATGGGACCACCACTGAAGTTCAACAAAATGTGTTTTTTGTTTATGCTCTTTGTGTTCAAGGCATCTGCTTGGTCCTTCCCCTATGTTAGGTGTTGAAAATTAGTACGTTTTGGTGAACATTATCTGCGCCATCTTGCCTCTTCCCCTGATGCCACACTTTTGTCGTGCGCGCCCGCCATTTTTTTAAGATGCCCCGAGCAGAACGAACCCATTTGCACGCCGCTGGCCCCTGACATAGCCCTTCGCCTTCACCAAGCCTGCACGCTGACCACCCCCTGCTTGCACCTGCCTTGAGTCATAAACCCCTCTTCGGCGCTGCTCTGCCCCAGGCCCTCATCCTGTTCCCAGCGCGACACCTCCCTGCTTCCCTTTCATGATCTCCGGCCCTAAGATGCAAACCCCCTTTTTCCCTGTGTGCCCGTTTTGTCTTCCCCGTTCCCAGGCCGACACCCAGCTCTGCCGATACCATTCCTTGCCCCTCCCCGTACAATAGAAAGCTTCCCCCATCAAAGGATCCCCGGGTTGATCAAAGCCCCCACTCCATGAGATCCGATCAAACCCCCCACATTCCGTGAATCGGCGGAATATCCAGCTGCGTGATACTCATCACCTGTTGTGACTAGGGTGGGGACTTCAACTGTAAATGTGTGTGGGAACGGGCCCAAAGGGGAGTTCCGGGAATGTCTTTTCCATACATCAAAGCTTTAACATGAATGTGTAATCTACAATAAAGTCATAAACGTGTGTATAAGAGGCCAGGCCTCAGGGATGCAGTTAGAGCACCTCAGAACGATACCTTCTGTCCGTTTCGTTGTGTTCTCCTCCGGAGAGAATAAAAACCTTGTTTCCTGCTTTCCAGTCTCCAGCGCCTGCCTCTTCATTGATTAATTAACTAGAGGGTCACAGAGGCAATACCGCCGGGCAAATATCGATTGTCCCCGACCCGACACAGGTTTTTACAATTGGCGTCCCAAGCGTGGGGCCCATCAGCGACTCGTGGATCCAGTGGGAGAGGTCCCGACGACAGAGTGAACGACTGCAACGATCGGGAGAGCTCTTGCCCAATAGACCCTCGTCTGGCAGCCGATCATCCGAACTTCACTAGTTCCGAACAGACCTCTCTCGAGTGATCTACGGTCCTGACTGGGGACCATCAGGAGTGCCGTGAGAAATACGAGAAAAAGAGGACGATCGGGCGCTGGATTCGGAAGACAGGAAACTGTCCACATGGTCCGGGTAAGGTCGTGTAATCACGACAAGTTGCGAAATAATTGCTTGATTGTTTGATTGTTCAAAAATACTAGTATTGCTCTTTATTTATTTGGAGATTCACTGTCTACAAACGGAGAAACAACGGGCTCTCTCTTTGCAAGCAGTGGAGGATAGGTAGGGCAGCAGCCGTGCTTATTTTTTCTCCCCCACTCAATAATTACTTGAAACTGAACTGTTGTTCGCAAAACTATTGTTTCCTGGAGATTCCCTGTCTGCAAACAGGGAAGAGACCACCCTTTTTGCAGATAGTGAAAAGGGTAGGTAACGCAGATCTTTGCGGACCTACTCATTCTCCCCATTGTTATTTATTGGTCTTTTTGTTATTTTTGATCCATGAGGTATTCACTGCCTGCAAACAACGTTGAATAGAAATATTCTGTCCAGTCTTTGCACCTAGTGATAAGATAGGCAGTGCTGACTTTTTAGTCCCTCGTTACGAGCCGTCATGTCTGTCTTCTCCCCACTGATTAATAGCCTGTTTAGCCCGGACCGTGTATTAGAGGTGGACCATATAGCTCCACTAGAAGGCACCCCTAATAAGGACATGTTCATAAACTATGGATTAGTCACCATAGCCTATAATAAATTGTGGCACAGGTATACCGAAGAGAGTCAAGACAAACAGTGGCCACTGGCAGGATCCTTTGACCTTGATAAAATAGAAACGTTAGAAATAGCCCTTCGAAATAATAAGACAACGCCAATTATGCTCGACAGTCTCGGTATGTGGCGCAGAGAGGCTATGCAACGACGAGGACAAACCAAGTAGAGAAATATACCGACAGGACAACCCCAGGACACCGCTACCCACAACTTATCCCCCGACACTATGCAAAAGACGACCAGACTTAGGGCCAGACCAATGCGCTTTTTGTAGGTATGTCGGACACTGGAAAGCCCAATGCCCGACTCTACTGAGCGTGAGTAAAGGCAAAGGGCCAACAGGAACGACAGACCGGCAGTACGAGAAAAAGCGCGAGACAAAGAAGAACCCGACTTACATAGACAGACCAGACAGAACCACCACGTTTGATTATGCCCGATGGCACAGATTTCGCCAGGACAATTTCAGCGGCATGCTCAAGTTCTCCTAGGTCGGGCAACGTCAAGACGGGAACCCAGCCTCGTTTCAAACTTACAGACGGAAAGAGATAATTATGACCAATAACTGTTTTATATTCGTCTTGGGTCTTTGTACGTCGTACTTGTACTGTCCCCCGTCTGAGTTTGTGTGTATGTAATGTACAAATCTGCGTCATCCCTCTACACGTGTTCCCGTGTTACTCAACCTCTGTTAGCAGAAACTTAGCATAAAAGCAACCTGGAAAGAAAGAAATGGTAAAACAAAATCCGTAGACCATTAATGAACTTGAACTTTTAATTTAACACGACAAACAAGGAATAATAACGGTAAACTGTAGAAAATGAAAGTCAAACAGAACATTCGCCCCCCCCCCCATTCTGGAACCTTCCAAAGTAGGGCAGGGTTACGGCTACGCCCAACCAACGGCAACCCATATAAGGCGGGCCCGGCCGCCAACTCTTGGTCAGGAAATCTTAACGTATGGGGGAGCCGGAGGAGAGGCAGGAGCCAGCAGCCGGGGCAGTTGTAGGTAGTCCCGCCACATGTCTCCTCAGCCAGCCGCAACGGGCCTGGATAGACTTAAGTAGTCCCGCCACATGTCCAGAGGAGAACGAGGCACCTTTTTTTCCTTTTCTCTTCCGTAACAGCCGCAGCAGCTCTGGACGGCGGGATGTCCTGCACGTACCTCCACAACAATTTGTCCAAATTGGGCTGGGAGGGAGAGGCGGCGCGGACGAGCCTCTCCCACCTCCACCGATAGGAGGTCTCCCAGCCCCCGGCCCGACGCCGAACACCCCCAGTCAGGCGATGGTGCCAATACTTCCACAGCACCGAACACACCATGGTGGCACCCCAGTACTTGCGCAGCACCGAACGTGCAATGGTGACCATATTTTCGGAACACCGAACCTGCAATGACTGCACTGATACTCGTGCCGCGCCGAATGCGCGCCACAGGTGGCCATGCTCCCACAGCACTGAGCACAGGACTTGGGGAACACCGGATGTGGAGAGACCTTCATGCGGGGCGATGAAAAGGAGCGGCATGGAGTGCACCGGGAGAAGGAGACGATGCGAACGAGTCTCCCTCGCCCCCCCCCCCCGGTGGGGGGGCATCACAGCTGCACCCCAGTTGAACGTCCCGCTTTCACACAACAGGGACCTCTTCCGTTCACTCCGAAGGATCTCTCCCACTCTTGCAAACTCGACGAGAGTGGCCCCTGTAGGGCCTCAAAATGGCGTCTGGGTCCGCTGGAAGGCGGGCCCCGGCCACTAGAGTAACTTTGACCAGCAATATAACTCGAACATTTGCCCCCTGGAGCACGAGCCCCCATCTCCGACAGCATCTCCGCAGCCTTGAAGATCCTACAAAGGTCCCCGGCGGAACCTTCGGCCTTTGCGGGCTTCCGGTAAGGGACGGCTGCCTTGATCGCCAACGAAACAAACATGACATTGCCACTCCTTCTGTTAGCATGAATTCTAGAACTGCCGAAAAGGACTCTGGTCCAAACTGCCAGTAATGGGAAAACATTTCCCCCTGATGCTGCTTCCGGACTGAGCCGGCCCCGCCCAAAATGGCGCTGGTATCAATCGGAACTTACGAACACCTCGTGGTGTTCCTTCGCACTAATATAAACTTGATGTTCTGAGATTTTATATGATCCTTTGTACACTTGGCTAGAAAAGACAAGGAGAACTCACTCGACGAACAGTACGAAAGGATCCCCGTTACAAATGTTGATTACAAATGTACAATGTATTATATTTTTATAACAGATGTAAACCTCATTTACGACGCACACGTACGGTATGCATATAGGAAATCTGATTACAACTATTATGATTATGCTCCTAAATTATGAAAATAAATGCCCCCGAACCCCCAGCCAATTAATAGACGTTTTAGCTTCTTGCAAATGAATGAGTAAAACTTCCCGATGTTTTTATTGCTGCAAAACGACACCCCCCCCACTGTACGCACTTTAGCCATTGCCACGACCGGCCAAATACGACCGCACCCTCATAAACCTCATGCTGAAATGATTTTGCAAAATAAAGTTTTTGAAACTATGGACGGGTATTGCATGCTTTATTTTAAAAATGTGGGATCGGTGGGAAAGTTCTTTTCTGTGCACCCTACTCTGCTCTCTCTTTAAGGTTAAAAGAAGATGGTTGCCCAGCCCTGGAGGACGGATCGGATCGACAACACGACACTCCGCCTTCAAAGTACGCGACTGACTCATGAACTCTCGCGTAGAGGAAGACCTTGACTTCCAAGGATGGGTAAAACGAACGGTGTAAATGAGGGAATGTAAAAGGAGGGTGGAATGGAATAATGTAAATGTTATAAAGTACAACGTTCCAAAGTATCAGGGAACGGAGCTGACCCAAGAACCGAAGAACCTTAGAACGCCACAGCGTTGAAAGAGGTTTAAGGATCCCGATAGTGAGATACATCCTTTGACTAGATACCTCGCACTAAGCACCTCTGGTTTCCTTTTTACGTTTCCCCGCACATGACCTATATGGACACACTACCCCCCCCCCCGACTCCAGAAACCATATCCCCGGGGACCCTGCCCCGAGGAGGAAAGACGAGTAAGAGGTAAGTAAAGGACTTATGAATCCATGTATTTGAATATGCGCGAATGCTGTCTCCCCCACCCCTTTTTCCTCCCTCTGCAGGTTACATCAGAGATTACAGCCGAGGTGTGGCGAAGATCTGAAGCCTTGCCATGTCTAATACACGAAGCGGACTAGCGCCGCAAGGTGGTGTCTAAGCACACCTGCAAACTACTCCACGTATCGAACAAACCCGGAAAATTAGCACAACCTGATAAAAAGTGATCACCCTTAAACCAGACCGGACGAATGAACCCATGTCACGTATGATGCGAAACTATGAGGGAATGTGTGTGTGTGACTGAGGCGTCGACCCAACTGGTCGAAGGACCGAGAATGCGAAAAGTGCGACAAAATGGTACCTCCTTTCTTCTTTCCTTTTTCTCAAGGCACGTCCCCCTCTACCCTGTCTAACGCTCAAACTGCATGATTACAAGATTCTAACGCAGACCCGTGAATGCCCTCTACTGTGTAATGCACTAAATAGACTTTCTTGAATACACTGCCACCCTCTCTGTTGCACGTGTACTATTTAGCCTGCCATTGCTCTCTCTCTCTCTCTCTCTCTCTCTCTCTCTCTCCTCTCTCTCTCTCTCTCTCTCTCTCTCTCTCTCTCTCTCTCTCTCTCTCTCTCTCTCTCTCTCTCTCTCTCCTCTCTCTCTCTCTCTCTCTCTCTCTCTCTCTCCCTCTATTTTTGCACTCCCACTCTTCCGAGTGATTAGCCCCGAAATTGGCAGACTGCCACCCCTAGCACACCACCTAATTGGCTTCAAATACCGTCAGTATTTGCACAAAAACTTGTCTTTAATACAATCACCCTGAAGCCGCGTCATTACCTCTCCTTTTCCGCTAGAAGTCAATGAACCGAGGTTGGGCCGTAAGGGAAAGGACAGGTAAGACGACAGAGGTTCCCTAATCTGACCCGAAATAAGGGAACTACCTGTCAACGGCTCCTATGATATAAAACAAGGACCTCAGAATACGCGACCCTCCCTCCCCGAATTGTCGCAATACCCAAACCGAAAAAAAAAAAAATGATCACCCCTGTTACCTCCCCTGTATCAGCCGCCCAAAAACTGGAATTATGAAACTACCCCTCATTTCCGGTTGTGAGAGATGGGTCAATTTATGCCCTTACCACAAGTTTCCTATGTCCCTGGTTGTTTCCCATAAAACCCCTGTCCTTCCTAATTAAGTAATCGGGCTGTAAAAGGTTACGTAGGATCCAGAGTGATGTTTTACAAGGTTAACAGACTAGTCCAAGGTAAAGAAATCATCGAAATGAACCCCGTAGTAGTTGAGAGGCAGGATGCATCGATAGAAAGGAAATGTTTAGCCATGTTCGTCTCTCAGCAAAATACCTGCGTAGTACCATGTTGACGACTCACAGTACCCTTTGTAAATGTAAAACTCTAGAGAACGGCATATCTTTGCCAGGTTCGTCTCACGAAGGTGGGTCACCATCAGATGAACTGTCGTGACTGTAATAAATAATTGTTAAGGAAAGTCATAGTAAATCCAACAGGCCCGTCACCGGTCATTCATATGCCAGTTGTGAACACTAAAATAACGGGCATTTTCATTCTTTGCCTGGAGCTGGGAGAGAAATAGACTTTTTGATTATCTTCATCTGCAAATTCTCTAAAGACTGTCTTTTCAAACTTGTTTAAGGGTACTGCTGTTGGAGGAGAGAAGGACCGGATGTGGGAGCACGAGGCCTGACTACAGACTAAGGAACACCTGCGACATTAGCCAAGGCGAGACCACGACAGAAAAGAGCTGCAGGACGAGGCACTGTTTTCGACAACATGAGAAGAAAGGGTCGACCTGATGCCCCTGCTCGATGTCCAGTGTCTGTCGACAAGTCCCCGCTCTCTGAATTCGGTCACACGCCCGCCTATTTGAAGTCTCTCGTTCCCCTAGTTTGTTCCTAATTTGGCCTTGCTCCATCCCCCTTTTCCTCTGACCTACCCTATGGACTGTTTTGTACGCTCTTCTTCCATCTGAACTTTCTGACAATCACCTCAAAGGACACAGGGCGAAAAGGACCTTTCCGACCAGAAACGCGAGGAAAGGGTCGTGCCCTGCAACGCAGAACATAGAACAGAGCTGGACTTGTAGCTCCACCGCCGGTGCTCAACAGCGCCAACGAAAGGCAACAAAGAATGATGAGAACTCGTTAAACTTTGAACATTTGACATCCCCAATCGCCGTTTCTGCTAGACCTCATTTCTCTCCCAGCCGCCGTTGTATTGATCATGCTCCAATCCGAACCTGATATATATATGTAATACTGCCAGTATGAAATATGCTTGCTGCTCTCGCTACAGAATCGTTTTTGTATTGCATTCCTATGACTTTCCTGCTAAACAAATTGATCAAAGTTTATCAAATAGGCCCACCTCCTAAAAACTAGAAATGTTAAAATGTATTGTTTACAACTCTTTTCCTCTAGGGTTCCTACCGTTTCTTTCTCATGCCCATCACAATAGAACCGAGTAGAAAATGAACCAGCAAGATGTCTTGAATATGTTAAAGGGAGGACTGTTGAAAATTAGTACGTTTTGGTGAACATTATCTGCGCCATCTTGCCTCTTCCCCTGATGCCACACTTTTGTCGTGCGCGCCCGCCATTTTTTTAAGATGCCCCGAGCAGAACGAACCCATTTGCACGCCGCTGGCCCCTGACATAGCCCTTCGCCTTCACCAAGCCTGCACGCTGACCACCCCCTGCTTGCACCTGCCTTGAGTCATAAACCCCTCTTCGGCGCTGCTCTGCCCCAGGCCCTCATCCTGTTCCCAGCGCGACACCTCCCTGCTTCCCTTTCATGATCTCCGGCCCTTAGATGCAAACCCCCTTTTTCCCTGTGTGCCCGTTTTGTCTTCCCCGTTCCCAGGCCGACACCCAGCTCTGCCGATACCATTCCTTGCCCCTCCCCGTACAATAGAAAGCTTCCCCCATCAAAGGATCCCCGGGTTGATCAAAGCCCCCACTCCATGAGATCCGATCAAACCCCCCACATTCCGTGAATCGGCGGAATATCCAGCTGCGTGATACTCATCACCTGTTGTGACTAGGGTGGGGACTTCAACTGTAAATGTGTGTGGGAACGGGCCCAAAGGGGAGTTCCGGGAATGTCTTTTCCATACATCAAAGCTTTAACATGAATGTGTAATCTACAATAAAGTCATAAACGTGTGTATAAGAGGCCAGGCCTCAGGGATGCAGTTAGAGCACCTCAGAACGATACCTTCTGTCCGTTTCGTTGTGTTCTCCTCCGGAGAGAATAAAAACCTTGTTTCCTGCTTTCCAGTCTCCAGCGCCTGCCTCTTCATTGATTAATTAACTAGAGGGTCACAGAGGCAATACCGCCGGGCAAATATCGATTGTCCCCGACCCGACACAGGTTTTTACATAGGGGGATCCCAAAATCATCACCTCTCTCATTGCCTAATGTTTTCATTGTAAAAGTTCACGTTTGTGAATTGGTTATAGGATTTTAAGCATGTAAAATTACTTTACAAAGCATCTGAGGATGTTGTTGATTTAGCTGCTGTGTACCCATAAACCAGTCACCCAATTTCTAACAACACAGGGCTACATTGATCCATAGATCACAGAACGCTGCATGAAGGTCATAATTACCAATATTTGGAGCAATCCTGCATGACTCAAGGGTCAACACAATACCTTGATAAATCTGTCCCATAATGTCTGACACAATCATCACCAAATTTCTGCCTATATGGTAGTGATATTACTGACAAACTCATGCTTTACTCCTATGTGGGTAGACGACTCCTTCACCCATACTGGTCCAAGGAATCGAGCAGAGCTATACACAACATACAATTGTACATAGGTAGGTGTCAATACAGGGGCTTTTATAGCTTCACTCTTGTTGTCTATTTGATGTCACTTGGAGCACACAATGGGAAATAACTCTGGCCTAATTATGATGCTGGTTGGACCACCCGTGCGACTGCCACTGCCGTGGTCCGATTCCAATCGCCGAGGCTTGGAAAGCTTCACCCGCCATATTACGATGCAACTGTGGAGATCTCATCCTCGGCAGTGCCCGCTCCCCAGACATTTATTTATTTTATTTATTTATTTTAAAGGTTTTATATAGCGCTACTGGACCCAAGAGTATCAAAGCGCTTTACAGATAGGTAAACACATCAAGACAAAAATTACATTATGCATTAAACTAACATAGGATAAGGCATTTCAGTTAGACGAGGGAAAGGAGGAAAGAATGTAACTAAGAGATAAATAAGGGAGACGAGGAAGGTTGAAAAATAGGAGAGAGATGGGAAGTGGAGAGGGGGAGCGAAAATAGGAAAAGGAAGAAAGAGGGGGTGGGTCGAGGAGAATAAAAATAAGGACAGTGTCATTACAGCGACGTTAGGTACCCCAGTATTTGTTGAAAAGAAGCAGCTTGAGTCTTTTTTTGAAGAGAGGGTAGGAGGGGTTGCAGCGAAGATCTTTGGGGAGAGAGTTCCAAATCGTAGGGGCATTACCAGAGAATGCACGTGATTGGGTCTTCTTACATTTGAGTCTCGGGGGGATGAGGACAAGGGCGTTAGTGCTTCTCAAGGACCTGGAGCAACCAGCTTTTTGTAGTTTGTCAGAGAGGTAGGAGGGAGTGTTTTGGTGAAGGGCTTTGTGAGTGATACATGCCATCTTGAAGGTGGATCTCCCTTCAATTTGGAGCCAGTAGAGGTTTTTGAGGACAGGAGAGATGAGATCAAATCGCTTACAGTCAGAGATAAGCCTGGCAGCCAGGTTGAGAACAGATTTTATTGGGGCAAGGTCGACTTTAGGGGTGCCTACAAGGGTGGCGTTGCCATAGTCAATTCTGGAAAGTACAAGAGATTGGACAACGATTTTGAAGTCATCATCTGGAATAAAAGGTTTGATTTTTTTAAGGTGGAGAAGGGTGAAGAGAGCACCTTTAGCGGCATTTTTAATGTGGGGGATGAGAGTAAGATTCTGATTGATGCTGATGCCCAGGAATTTGACAAAGTTAGAGGTGGAGAGGGAGCAGTTGAGTGCTTTGATATTTATTTTATTTATTTATTTTAACGACTTGTAGAGCGCCTGGTGACCCGAAGGCATCCCCGCGCTGTAATGATTTTGATATCCAGATGAGATGGAGGAGAAAAAAAGAAGAAAAGAAGAGAAAGGGGGGGACGTTATTTCGGAAATAGAAGTGTTTTCAATTTTTTTCTAAAAATAAGATAGCTGGGTTCCAGTCTGAGGGTACGGGGGAGTGAGTTCCATCCGGTGGAAGCTTTCACAGAGAAGCCTCGGCCTCCAGTGCGTGTCTTTTTGAATTTGGGGATGTTGGCTAGATGTTCATTCTCGGACCGCAGGGATCTGGGAGCTATATAAGGAGTTACCAGGTCGCCGAGAATCGGAGGGCCAGCTCCATTAATCAGTTTGTAGGCCGTGCACATGGCTTTGAATTCCACTCTTTGACGCACCGGGAGCCAGTGCAGGGCTTTGATGGCAGGTTTAGCTGACACTCTGGAGGGAAGGTTCATGAGTAGTCGGGCTGCAGCGTTCTGTGTTCGTTGTATTTTAGCCAAGGTGGCCTCAGGGGCACCCAGGTAAACCATGTTACTGTAGTCCAGCCGTGACAGTATTAGCCCTTGGACTAGGAGTTTTCTGGAGGTGGGCGGGAGTAGGGGAAGAATCTTGCGGGTGGTGCGCATAAGCCCAAAACAGGTTCCTGCAGTTTTGGCCGCTTGTGTTTTCATTGATAGCTCGGGTTCTAGCCAGACTCCTAGGGTCTTAATTTCTTTTTTCGGGGTGGGAATTTCCCCGAACACGTCTGGCCAGGCTGATGGGGGGATGGTCACCCATTGCTTTCCCATGATCATCACTTCGGTCTTCGACCCGTTTAATTTGAGTGAAGATTCACACATCCAGCCATAGGTTTTCGTAAGGCAATTTGCCAAATTGTCTGGGTGGTCGTCTAGTTGGGATAGGGAGACGATCAGCTGTGTGTCATCCGCGTAACTCACAATTTTGATGCCGAAGGGTGTCACCACGTCTTCAAGGGGGGCCATATAAGCATTAAAAAGCGTAGGGCTTAGAGATGATCCCTGGGGGACCCCGCTCGTGAGGGGGAGGATGGACGAGTGGTGATTGCTGTCCCATACCTGGAACGTGCGCCCGGCAAGGAAGGATTCTATCCACCTGAGCGCCATCCCGGTGAGCCCTGCTGCCGCCAGCCGTTGGAGGAGGACACGATGGTTGACTGTGTCGAAGGCTGCACTAAGATCCAGGAGGATCACTGCCACTGACCCTCCTGAATCCAAAATGCGCCTTGCCTCCTCGATAACGGCCAGAAGGGCGGTATCAGTGCCATGACCCGGGCGGAACCCAGTTTGGGATTGCCGTAAGATGTTATTTGCCTCGAGAAACTGAGACAATTGTCCGTTGACCAATTTCTCAGCTACCTTGCTGATGCCAGGGAGGAGTGAGATTGGCCGGCAGTTTGCCATGTCTGCTGGGTCTAGCTGGGGTTTTTTAACCCCATGGAAGCTCATCATATTCTGCTGCTGCGCTGGGATTTACAAAAACCCATTATTCATGACGAGCTGGGCTCGTCATGAGCGTGCTGGGAGGCTACTGCATGACGAGCCCAGCTCGTCATGAGCGTCGAAGGGGTTAAGGAGTGCTTTCACGACTGAGCTCTTCCAGCTATCGGGGACAGATCCTTGGGCAAGCGAGCTGTTAATAAGCTCTGTGATCGTGGGGACTATGACAGGGGCTACGGTTTTGAGGAATCTAATTGGTGCTGGATCCAGAGGTGATCCGCTTTTCATTTTGGCCAAGGTTGCATCTACCTCGTTGCAGGTTACTGCCCTAAATGTAGCTAGTTGGGGGCGCATACTGCTTCCTGCTTGGCTGGAGGGTGATTCATTGTCCGTGTGACTAGAGGGACAGGGGGGGGGAGGGATGTTAAGATTCGGGCAATTTTGTCATTAAAATAGGTGGCTAATTCGTTGCTTCGGTCAACAGGGGGGGCGTTGGAGGAAGGAGTGGTTGGTACTTTCAGTAGCTCTTTTACGATTAGGAAGGATTCCCTAGCTAAGTTGGTAGATTCTCTTATCCGAGTGTCGTAGTGGGAGGCTTTAGAGCGCTTAATGGAGGCTTTGTAAAGTCTAACTGAGTTCTGGTAGGCTTCCTTGCTGGCGTGCTGCCAGTCTTTCCTCCATAGCCGTTCGGTTTTCTTGCATTTTTTACGTAGTAATTGAAGTTCCGGGGTATACCACGGGGCGGAACCTGGTTTCCCGTTTTTGTCCTCCCGGGTTCTAAATGGGAGTACTGAATCCAGGGAGGTAGTAATCCATTCTCTGAATTTACTATCGGCGATAGCCGGGTCTTCTGCATGGGCAGGGGTAGTTGACTCTAGGGTCCTGGCCCAGTCTTCGGTGGGGAGCTTGGACCAGGCCCTGTCCCTGGTGTAAGTTGGAGGTTTTTGAGATTTCCTGAAAGGTCCTAGTAGTTGGAAAGAGACTAAAAAGTGGTCCGTCCAGGGGAGGGGGAGGGACTCGTTGAATTGCATGGTGGGGGTGCTTGTAAACACCGGGTCCAGCAAGTGACCTTTGTTGTGTGTAGCTCCGGAGTTTAGGAGGTGGAGGTCAAGAGCCGCTAGATCGGTGATCAAGTCGGCTGCCCCAGTATCTAATGGGTCATCGAAATGAATGTTCAGGTCTCCTAGTATCATGAAGTTGGTGATGGAGTGGGCTTGTGTTGCTACCGTGTCCAGGAGAGCGCTAGAAAAAGAACCAGGGTGACCGGGGGGGCGGTACAGTAGGATGCCTGTGAGAGAGTTAGTCGGGTCTAACTTAATTGTGAACTGTAGGCTTTCAGAGTCGGGAACCTGCGCGTCGTTGTATTTGCAGGGGTGATAGTCCCGGTGAATAATGGCGACCCCACCACCTCTGCCTAAAGGGCGAGGTAGGGACTGAATGAGGAAGCCCGGAGGGGTAGCTAGAACCATGTCTGATGCCGAGTGTGGGGAAAGCCACGTTTCCGTCAAAAATAGAACGTCGATCTCATGGTCTTCTATAAGATGGTTAATAAGCGTCGCATGTTTAGGGAGAGAACGACAGTTCAGAGAAGCAAGTTTGAGGGCTGAGGGTTTGTAGGGTTGGATAGGGAGTTTGAGTAGGACTGGGTGGCAGTAAGTGCAGCTGATAAATGGTCCCTCTAGATCGTGAACAAACTCACAAGAGGAGGCGATGGTGGGTCTGAGACTTAGGAGGTCGCGACGTGAGTAGGTTATCTTAGGGGCATTTTTATCCGACAGGGGTTCTGGCCCTAGGCCCGGCCGTGCGCAGACGGGCTTGCCTTAGGCGCGCCTTCGGCGCGCAAACGGCGCTCCCGTTGCGCTCGTCCGCTGCGCTGGTATGGCCGGCACATTTGTGGTGAGTGTTATGGGCGTGGCCTTGCAGTGGGTGTGGCTCCGCCTTGGGTCCGCGCTGGCGGTGTGGGCGTTTTCCCTGTGTCAGCGCTGGAAGTCGCTGTGTCAGGGGGGGTCTGGGAGGGTTGCTTTAGCGCGTACAAGTCGGCGCTTCAGTGTAGGTAAGCTCAATGCTTTTTAGATCAACACAGAGAAAATGACAGTTTTTAAAATCAATTTGCTGCTTTAGCGCGTGAGAAGTCAGCGCTTCAGTGCAGGTATACTCGATGCTTTTAGATCAAACAAGAGAAAGATGGCAGTTTTTAAAATCAATTTGCTACTTTAGCGCGTGAGAAGTCAGCGCTTCAGTGCAGGTATACTCAAAGCTTTTTAGATCAAACACAGAGAAAAAATGACAGTTTTCAAAATCACTTTGCTGCTTTAGCGCGTGAGAGTCAGCGCTTCAGTGCTGATATGCTCAATGCTATCATGGATATCATTAATCCAGAGTTGGATAGGCAAAGTACTGTTTTTGGGAGTGAAAAGGATGACTTCAGTTTTTTTAGGATTCAATTTGAGATGATTAAGATGGAACCAAGCTTGGACTTTATTCAAGGTATCATTGAGGTGAAGGATGTCATGGAGGGACTTGATCTTGTAATATAGTTGCGTGTCGTCAGCATAGAGGTGGTAACTGATATTAGCTTGTTTGAGAATGAGGGTGAGTGGTTCCATGAACAGATTGAATAGGATTGGGGAAAGGATAGAACCTTGTGGGACACCGAGTGAGACAGGCTAGGGTTTGGAGAGGCAGTGACTGAGTTTAATTTGTTGGATCTGTATAGAAGAAATGAGGTGAACCATTGGTGAACAGTGCCCACAAACCCAAAGCGGTCTATGAGAGTATTGAGAAGTGTGGTATGATGGACAGTATCGAAGGCAGCAGAGAGGTCAAGGAGGATAAGGAGGGAGGATTCGCCTTTGTCAAGAGAGCGATGAATATCATCAGTAATACTGAGCATTGCACTTTCAGTGCTGCATCCTTTTCTAAAACCAGATTGGAAAACGTCAAGGAGATTGAAGGAAAAGATATGGTTGTTTAATTGTGACAGGACACATTTTTCAAGGGCTTTAGAGAGGAAGGGAAGGTTAGAGATAGGGCGTAGATTGTTAAAGTCGTTAGGGTCAGCGGTGGGGTTTTTGAGGATGGGGGAGATTTGACCTAGTTGAAGGGATGCTGGGACACAACCAGTGGCAAAGGAGGAATTGATGATATTAGTCCAAATGGGGGCAATGATGTGTTTGAGTTCCTGAACCAAATGGGCGGGAAGAGGATCTTTGGTGAGTGAGGATGGTTTGAGTTTAGATATGATGTTGAGGACAGTAGATTCAGATACTGGACTGAATTCACTCCAGGAGGAATTGTTTTTAGCATGGGTATTCTTAAAAATAGAGTCAGGTTGGGGTAGAGTAGGGAGGGGTAGAGAGGGGTCCTGACATGAAGGGGAAGAGGAAAAAGGTGCAGTAGGAATGTTAGGGAGGTGGTGTTGGCTGAGGGCAGATTGGAATGGGAGAGGGGGGGAAGACAAGGATAGTTCAATCGAGTTGACTTTATTCGAAAAGTAGCTGGCGATTTCTTTGCATCTTTCAACAGTGGCTGGTATTTTAGGGGGACCAGAGGAAGTTTGTTTTTTAACCATGCTAAAGAGTTCTCTGGGACGGTTTCTAGCCTGTTCAAGTTGCGAACGGAAGAAGGAGGCTTTTTCATTGAAGATGTGCTTCCTGTATTTGGCTCTGGCATTTCTAAGGAATATCAGGTTGGCAGGGGATGGATGATTCCTCCAAGAACGTTCAGACTGCCTGAGGGCCCGTCGTTCATTATTAAGGTCGGAATTAAACCAGGATTTAGGAGGATTTTTTTTGTTGTTTAAGTTTGATTGGGGTAATTTGGTCAAGGGCTTGAAGGATAAAATTATTGTAATGTTCAGTTAGGTCATTGGTGCTGTGAGAGGGGGGGGCAGTAAGCGGGCTTTGATTGAGGATTCCAAATCGCCAGGGGGATAAGGTGAAGATTACGAGTATGTTTCATGGGTAAAGTGCCGATATGGGTGGGGCGAGTAACAGAGTAGTTCAAAGTGAAGAGGATAAGGTGGTGATCAGACCAGTTTACGGGAAGGATCATTGAGAGAGAGGCCAGATCCTTGCTGGTCAAAATAGCGTCAAGGGTGGCACCTTTAGAGTGAGTCGTGGATTGGCAGATTTGAGTCAGGTCAGTAAAGTCCATGGTGTCTTTAAAAAGGATGACAGCAGGGTCATCAATTTTATTCTAGTGGATGTTATAGTCGCCAAGAAAGAGATTCTTGGAGTGAGTGAGTGAAGATTGAATGATAAGATCAGACAGCTCCTCGGTAAAGGGGATAGAATTGCCAGGGGGGTGGTAGATAGTATGTAAACGAATGGTGGGGGTGCCAGGAATAGTAAGATCAGCGCAAAGGTATTCAAAGGTGGAAGGGTTCTGGAGATGGACTAGCGTGAGATTAAGTTCATCTTTGAAGATTAGGGCATGGCCACCACCTATTTGCTCGATTCTATCTTTCCTAATGATGGAATATCCAGGAGGAATGAGCAAGTCGAGGATAGGAGTGGAGTGATGGTTGTGCCAGGTTTCAATTAGGAGTGCAATGTCGATGTTTATATTGAGAATGGTTTCCGCAATATCCGTTGCATGGCAAGATGCGGATCTGCAATTAATCAACATGCAGTCGAGGGGTGAAGAATCAGGGTATTGGGTGGGCGGACCAGGGAGGAATGATATTAGTTGTTGAGGGGGTCTAGGTGATGTCGGGTAAAGGGGGTGTCTGCTTGTTCCCAAGATAACTGGAATAGTAGACTGCAGGTAAGGGGGACAAGAGGACAAAGAGGGAGGGGGAGAGGCAGGGGAGTTTGGAGATAAGTTAACCCCCAAGGATATTGGGCATGCAGCCTGTTGAGGAGTGGAGATCGTAGTTGCCGTGTAAGTGGGGGGGGGCATTGGAAAGTTCAGCGGGTTTGGGTGGGATCAGGAAGTTTGTAGGGAGGGGTGGGCCATGTGGAGAGTAATCAATGTTACCAGTACTAGGGGAGCTGTTGATGGGGGAGGAGAGAGGGGTGGTTATGTGCGATGATAAGCTGTTTAGTGAAGGAACCGAAGTGTGTGCGTGATCAGAAGAGTGGGCCTTAGTAAGGAGTGAGACATCAGATCTGAAGGAGGAGAGTTCTAAAACAAGGGACGAAAGGAGAAATTCAACATTAAGGAGTGATAGTGTAAGGAGTGAGGAGTGGAGTGGATCAAAAGTTTTTGGGAGGTGTGTAGAGTAGGAGTTATCGAAGAGGGGGGATTGGGGAGAGGAAGGGGGTAACCTGGGGGGAGAAGGGAGTTATGACAGGTGGGAGGTTTGTATTGGAGGGGACAGAGAAGGTAGGAGTGATTGAGGCATTAGGTTTAGGAAGATAGTTTGGTAAATGAGGAGGAGGGACAGTATAGGGTGGTGTGGCAGGTATATTGAGGGTTGCAGGAGAGGTCAAGAGAGTGTGAGAGGGAATTGTCAGCGGAGGAGATGTGAGGGTTGTTGAGGGGGTATGAGGGTGGTTAAACGAGGGGGGAGAGGATAAAGTTCATCAAAGGTTGGGATATTATGGGAGTCAGAAGGAGAGAGGTGAATGGACGGAAGTGTATAGTTGAGAAGAAGGGGTATAGGGGGGGTCAGTGAGAGAGGCTGGAGGAGATGAGGGAGAGTTGTAAGAAGTGGAGGATGAAGGGGGTTTGTCCGGGGGAGATCACAAGGAGTGGAGTGTTCGGCAGAGCTTAAAGACTGCAGGGTTATAGGGGGGGCAGGCGTAAGCGTGCAGGTAACAAGAGAATCAAACACGTTTGAAGGCTTAAGAGAAGTGGGTGGAGTAGACCCTAATTGGGAGAGGCAGTGGGCAGGGAGGTGTGAGGAGGATGGAGGGGCAGGGGAGGAAGAAGAAGATGGGGTGAGGGGACAGGCAGAAAGAGGGAGGAGTTAGGGGGATAGAGGGTGAGGGAGCGAGGACGTAAGGGAGGGAGGCAAGGATGGAAGAGGGTGGGGACCGGACAGTGGGGGGTGGGAGTGAAAGAAGGGGGTGTGAGAATCATTGGTGGAGGTGGATAAGAGAGTGGCCGAAAAACTCGGTGATTGGGAGATTGGGGTGTCGTTACAGGTTATAATGTTGAGAGAAGGGGTGGACTGTAGTGATTCAGAGAGAACATCATGGTTAGGGGAGGAGTTGGGGGAGACAGTGAGAGGAGATAAGGGGGAACATGGGTGAGGGGAGTCATTGCTGGCAATATAGCAGTCAGCTAGGGAAGACAGCTGCGATTGTGTGTGCATCAGGGCTGAGTAAAAGAGTGGGTGAATCAGTGAGGAGGGGAAGTGGGGCTGTGGGGTGTAGGGTGTCAATGCTAGTAACGGTATTGAGAGTTCGAGTAGTCAGTGGAGGTTGAGTGTAGACGTCAACGTTGGGAGAGGTTGTAGGTAGATCAGAGAGAAGAGTTAGGGGGTAGGAGACAAGGGGGAGGTGAAGGAACTAGGAGATGCGCCAGGATGCCCTCTGGGTGACAGGACTGCGCTCTATAAATACACAAAAATAAATAAATAAGATGAGGGGGTGGGAGAGGGGGGTTCAGGGACTGAGCGAGGGATTGGGATAAGGCACTAAAGTGGAGTTCAAAGATGTAGAGGTGATTTTCAGAAGCTTGGATGAGAATGTTTCCAGATTTGAAGATGGAAATATCAATTTCACCAGGAAAGAAGGAAGAGGGAGTGGTGGAGAGTTTCAGACCGTAGGGAATATTGCGAGAGTTAGAGATAGGGAGGTGTCGAAGAAATAGGCTTTTTCATTTTGAAGGGCATTTGGAAAAGAAGATGTAGTTGGTGATTAAGGAGTAGTTAAGGCTATTATGGTAATCGGCAAATAAGGTTTCAGGGTGGAGACTGAGGAGCTTGTGTTTGAAGTTTTTCTTACCATGCTTGGAGAGATGGGAGGGGTAGAGGATAGACCAAGAGTTGGGGCCAAGTGTCGAGATAGGTGATACTGAGGTAGAGGGGGAAAGAGAGAGGGGAGGCATGATTAGGAGAGTATGGAAAGAGAGAAGAAGCAAGCAGATTAGAT
Source organism: Lissotriton helveticus (assembly GCF_964261635.1). Classification (NCBI taxonomy): domain Eukaryota; kingdom Metazoa; phylum Chordata; class Amphibia; order Caudata; family Salamandridae; genus Lissotriton; species Lissotriton helveticus. The sequence goes on along the minus strand of NC_136057.1, from coordinate 846,510,274 downwards.
CATAAGATTAATCAGAACAGGGATATAGAAAGGCGGAACTATAGAAGAGATACATTTAGCCAAAACAAAATTACAGCAAAGAAATGGGGGAGAACAAAATAAAAGAACATCCTATGGGGGGACAGCAAAATCAAAAAAAGTAAACAGCAATAGACAGCATAATTATATAAAATAAACAACAATAATAGAACACGTCCAAATGTACATTCAAGGATTAATGCTAAGAATGAGAAAGATGTGAAGTAAACTAATAGTGGGAAGGATAAGAATCAGCTAAAGAGAATAAACACCAGAGAAATACGGTGCAAGTAGCATAGATATCGCACTAAGGTTACGTTTGGCCAAAAGCAAATAACAAAAATAGGAAATGGGGTGAACCAAACAAAGGAGCAACATAAAGGGGGACAACAAAAACAGACAAATTACACAACAATGATAAAACATATCAAAAGGAACATTCAGAGATTAAGATTAGGCATGAGAAAGATGTGAATAAGGTTAGGAGTGAGAGAGATGACTAAAGAGAATAAACAGACAAAATAAGGTGCAGGCTGCAGAAATAGATAGCGTACTACAGGGTAAGTACAAAGTAGGAGGCATCTAATCAATAAAATATATACTAAAATGATATATAACAACATTCTGTACAGTGAAATACAAAATGAGAAGCAAATAAAAGCAAGGTAGATGGGGTGTGGTGGGGGGTGGCAAAAAAGAGCACTAAAATACAATTGCATAGTGTAGGAATAGGATTGATAGTTAATATAGATGGGGGTTGAGAAGAAGCGTAGAAGAGAGCATCTGAAGGACGGGTAGCGAGATCAGGAAGAAGGCATGGGCAGGATAGTTGGGGGTGAACAAAGATAAGAGAGATAAAATATAAGAGAAGGATAAGAGGTAAAGAGATGGGGACGGTATAAAGTGAAAGAACAATAGGATTGAAATACCAGTGGAGTCGTAGATGGGGCTCCGTTCAAAGATGGCTACCAATTGTGAGAGAGAGGGGCAAGTCCTTTTTCGATCTCTATACATCAAAGTAAGGGGAAGGAGGGCAAAATGGAGGCTAAAAAGAATTCTTAATGAAAGGGAACCACAAAATGGGCGCCACGTGATTGAGATCAGGCAGGGAATTCAACATAAGCCAAAAGACAGAGCCACGAGGTGAAACATGAATTAGCATCAAAAGGGTGGCATTTAAAGTTACAGTGTCAAACCGTCAGAATAATACTGTGTGGCTCGTAAAGCCGAATACCGTGTCCAGCACAACTCAGCGGGAGATCAGAGCAACAGTAATCAGGTGCCCCGCAGCGCCGTGGAGGTTAACAAGCAGCAAAACAACAGACATCTGCATGGGCTCGCTAACTCATAGGCAACCATCACATATGGATGGACAAACTCACTGGCAGCTTCATCGATTGGTGAGGCTGGGCCATACATTACAATGTCGAGTCCGGGGCAGTTCAATTCACTGACGAGTCCGGGGCACTTGGCAGGGGTAGATCCGATCCCCGTGCCGCTCCAGGCCAGGGGGTTGAGGAGCCTCCACGTCAATGCGGTAGAGCCCGCAAGCACCCGACGGATCCGACTCACCGAAGAGGATGAATCAGACCCCCGTGGCGCCCGCAGGACTCGGGCTCCAGGCGAGGGGGGGCGGCGAAGCCGCGGCGACTGATCGGCAGAGGATGCAGCCGGAGCGCCCGATGACTTTAGGTCTAGAGAACCCCCCAGGGACTTATGCGAGGGGGTCAACAAGCCGTAGCATCAGGGCGGCAGATGGATAGCCACGGACGTCCGGACCGGCATCCCAGGCAAGTGCAAGTGGGTACAAATGCACAGGAAACATGTGCACTTGTGCACACATGCATGACACATGTGGGGACATGCCTTGTGCGCCATATATCCCATTGCTGGAGTGTGGTGATATGTGCACACTCCAGTCAATGGGGAAACATGCAGCATGAGGACTTACCTGAATTCTGATGCCCACAGGACTTTCCACTTCGGGGTGCAGCTGCTGAGGTGTAGGGGGGACCTGGAGGAAGGGATCCACGCTTGAGTCCACCGGGGAAAAGATCAATCGGCTGAGTATTCACCCCTTCGACATTGTTTCTTACGACTCGAGGCAGCCTGCCGGAACCTACGTTTGGGTCGTCAGAAACCCACATCTTAATCCGGACGGCGGTCGGATCTCCCTGTACTGCCTTATGAATGCTGTTCTGCTCTGACCGCCAACTCGGCGGTCAGAGGAAAGCTGTCGGAGTCGGCGGTCTATCAGCGGTCAGTCGGAGTACAGGCTGGATGCATTATAATTTGGCAGTCGAACCGACCGCTTCCGACGAGACCTTCGACTGGGCAGCGGAAAGCGGTCAGACCAGCATCGTAATCAGACCCTGTGTTACTGTCAGCTACCAAAGGAGTATTACAAAGCACACCTTAGTGCTAAAAGAAGCGCAAATGGCATTTACGTTTGTTTAAACACTAGGGGCCTCATTTATGAGGCTGTGCGTCACTTTTACGCTGCCGGTGCGTCACTTTTTGTGACGCACCAGTGGCGTAAAAATTGCGCATTGTTGCGCCATATTTACAAAGTGACGCCTCTAGGTAGATGCGTCACTTTGTAAACCCCTGCGCCACATTATACCTGTGCCATTTCTTGGCTGCTAATGCGTCAAAATCTTACGCCTGCTTCATGGCAGGCGTAAGACTGACGCAGGCACTAACAACATGGGACTTGCCCATGTGAAAGTACACATTGCTGGAGTTGCGTCACTTTTGTGACACACTCCAGCAATGCGTCACTTTTGCGCCTACAGATACGTCAGAAATACTGACGTATCTGTAAGTCCTTGCGACATGATGCGTCATATTATAAATATGACGCATCAATCATGACGCAAGGAGTGCGCACTGAGAAGTGTTGCATCGCTGCTTTCACGCAGCGATGCGTCCTTTCTCATAAATGAGGCCCTAGGAGAGGAGCACAAATTGCACCACTGTTATTTGTCCCCGGGTTTGTTTGCACCAGTTATTACCTTGTAAGTCTAAATTACTCCGCTATCACCTTGGTTAACTGATAATTGTGTGTGGAAGAATGCCAAAATATGACTGTGTGATTATTGCGCTAGCTAGCCTTGTCTGTAGTCGCTCCTCTGTGTCCTTTTTCATTTCACACTGTTTGAGGCTCCATGGCCACAGGGGAGCATTTAGTAAATATGCCTAATTTCCATTAATTCATAAATAAATAATAATGGCTATATACATGTAGAAAATGCATAATCAAAAATACGACTTGTAATTAAAAAAAACTTGAGACTTCCTCGTGCAAGATAACCTTTTCTGTAATAGTGTAACGACACTGAATAATATACGCTGCTTTGTTCATTTTAAATGCTAGAATGGCATGCAAAAATAAATAAACATACACAGGTCCAGCGTTAGCTGTCACGTGTGCTGCCGTGTATGATTTACACAGCTCCGTCACTGGACATCATCACAACCAATCCTCCTGACTGGGGCACTGTTGCTCTTGACAGGATTTAGCGAGACTGCGTTGCGCTTCCCGTGACCCAGGTGCTGACAGAGCACACAGGTGCTTTGTTCTGCCACATAAACTCCCGCCTTTGCCTCGCTCGGAGGCTGCCTGAGCGCTCGTCTGTGCAGCGCCTTCACCCAAGGCGGTTGTTCGCCGGTGAATCGCGCTCGCACTTAAACTGGCCCCTAATTACGTCTGCGGCGACTGGCGACTCGTGGGAAATATAAAGCAGCGTGGCAGATTAGAACCGCTGCACAGTTAAAGGGCGTTCAAGCTTTTCATTTGTTGTTCCTCTCCGCAGATACCGGTTCCTGCATCTGTTGATGCTCAGATCAGCAGATACATGAATCCCCTAACAGGGCCCTCCATACATTTGACACCAGTGGAACTGGGGAGAGAATGTGGCCTAACGGCTAGGGCGGTCGACCTTGGAGATAGGGAACCGGGGGGCATATTATCAAGAAAGGGGGATACATTATCGCCGCTTTTATCGGCAAGAAACTGCCGCTAAAGTGGTGATAATGGGCTTGATAATATGCCCTTGTGAATTCCCATAGAAGCCCAGGTCTGGTGTTAACCTGGACTTCTATGGGAATTCTCAAGGGCATATTATCAAGCCCATTATCGCCACTTTAGCGGCAGTTTCTTGCCGATAAAAGTGGCGATAATGTATCCCCCTTTCTTGATAATATGGCCCCCGGTTCGTGTCTCGGCTACGATGCTCAACATTCTGTGATTCTGGGCAAATCACTTAATCTCCCCATGCCTAACAAGAATGTGTGAATAAATTTTTTTTGAATGTAACACCACTGGTGCTCGTTTAAAACGCACTGATACCTTCGGACTTAGTTTGCGCTATTTACAACTCAATTAATAATAATAATAGCTATGAAAAGTCTTTGATAGCATCAGCTAACCTTATGCAGAGTTTTTTTATAAAGTTAATTTAAGAGGTCCAATTCTTTTGGCACATGTTAACCAACCCACATCAATGTTCTAAATAACATATTTGTTCCACTCTTCCATTTCTCGTATTATTAATTTTTGGGGAATATTGGCACCCTCTCGAAATTTCTTCACAGGTCATAGGCCTTATGCAGCCTCGCTATATTCTTTTGCTTCTTCATAGGTGTCTGTCTTCTCCCGTGGCATGATCATCTGCTGCTGTCGTGGTTTTTGGATCCTGAAATAGGGTTGGTTCAATTTGTGCCTGGATCAGCTTACACCTGCAGCAGCAGGCTCATACAAATCTTGCCTCCAGTCAAGACCACCCCCCAGTTCATCTCATCTTCAAAAATGTACATAATCTTGCTGAAACTTGTTAGGTGCCTGGATACCAATGCCCTGGGATTTTCAGATACAGGTGGCCAAAAAATGCTTTGCCATAAAGTTGTTTGGCTGTATATACAGCAATACATTTGAGAGTGGGATTTAGAGCTCTGGTAAAGAGCAGTATTTTTAAGTCGAGATTGACAGCACAGATGTCTTCAATATCTATTGCATACAATATACATAGTGTGGGTTTTGGCTTACTTGGATCAGCCTCTTTGACCTATTGGCTTGAGACATTGTCAGTCACATCATAGATCAGATCCAAAGATAATTTATCTCACTCATTGTCATGGTATTGGCTGTTTGGTGCATCATTTAACTTCCGGTGGGAGGGTGGGGCTCTTTTGCATCTTTAAAAAGTTCACGTACCCGTCACACTTTTTGTCCCATTCAATTCTTTGGACCTGATTTAGGGTTTGGCGGATGAAGTAAAAGCAGACAGAGTGGCAAATGACTTTGCATCTGCCACCATGCCTTTACTCCGCACACCAATTTAGAGATGTCCTCTGGACCAGCGGAAATATTTATCGTTGGCAGGAACCGCAATCATGGCAGTTCCTGTCAATGTGAGAAAAGTGTGATGGAAGGCTCTGCCAAACATGATGACACACTTTTCCGAAGTTTTTTAATTTTCATAAACAAACTATCAAATCGAGACTTGTTTTTTTTTTTTAAATAAAAAGCAAATATCTCTCCCACCGAGGGAGTTTTCTTCCATGGCATGAGGGTCATTCAAGTTTTTTACTGTCCCTCACCACCAGGATACGGATGTATGTCAGTACAACGCGATCTAAAAGATCGCGGTACTTGACAACGCGGGCATTACAACGCAAGTCGTTACAACGACTTGCGTTGGAGGCCGCGGATTTTGGAATCTTATAATTTTATATTCCAACACCAGTCCACGTAACAGTAGGGAAGGTGTTGGAATATAAAATTACAACATTCCTTGCCCAACAGCGCCAGCCAGCGCAAGTCGTAGTAACAACTTGCGTTGTAATGGCAGCGTTATAAATCAATCAATCAATCAATCAGAGCATTTATATAGCGCACTACTCACCCGGAGGGTCTCAAGGCGCTGGGGGGAGGGGGTCCGCTACTGCTCGAACAGCCAGGTCTTGAGCTGCTTCCTGAAGGCGAGGTGGTCCTGGGTCAGGCGGAGGTGGGTCGGAAGGGAGTTCCAAGTCTTGGCGGCCAGGTAGGAGAAGGACCTTCCTCCTGTGGTGGCTCTTCGGATGCGGGGGACGGCGGCGAGGGCGTGGCAGGTCGAAAGCAGCTGGCGTTTGGGAGCGTAGAAGTTGAGGCGGCTGTTGAGGTATCCTGGTCCTCGGTTGTGTAGGGCTTTGTGTGCGTGGGTGAGGAGCCGGAAGGTGATTCTCTTGTTGACCGGGAGCCAGTGCAGGTCTCTCAGGTGTCCGGAGATGTGGCTGCGGCGGGGGATGTCCAGGATAAGTCGTGCTGAGGTGTTCTGGATCCGCTGGAGTCTTTTCTGGAGTTTGGTGGTGGTTCCAGCGTAGAGGGAGTTGCCGTAGTCCAGACGGCTGGTGACGAGGGCCTGGGTGACCGTCTTCCTGGTCTCGGTGGGGATCCATCGGAAGATCTTTCGAAGCATGCGCAGGATGTTGAAGCATGACGAGGAGACGGCGTTGACTTGTCTGGTCATGGAGAGGGAGGAGTCCAGGATGAAGCCCAGGTTGCGTGCGTGGTCTGTTGGTTTGGGTGCGCTGCCCAGGGCGGGGGGCCACCAGGAGTCGTCCCAGGCGGAGGGTGAGGATCCCAGGATGAGGACTTCCGTCTTGTCTGAGTTCAGTTTCAGGCGGCTGTTCGACATCCATTTGGCTACGTCTGTCATCCCTTCGTGTAGGTTGGCTCTGGCGGTGGCGGGGTCGTTGGTGAGGGAGAGGATCAGCTGGGTGTCGTCGGCGTAGGAGATGATGTTCAGGTTGTGCTGGCGTGCGATGTCTGCGAGGGGGCTCATGTAGACGTTGAAGAGTGTTGGGCTGAGCGAGGAGCCTTGAGGAACGCCGCAGATGACTTCGGTGGCTTCCGATCTGAACGGGGGGAGGCGGACTCTCTGTGTCCTTCCGGCGAGGAAGGAGGTGATCCACTCCAGTGCCTTCTCCTGGATTCCGACGTTGCTGAGGCGCTGTACTAGGGTACGGTGGCAGACAGTGTCGAAGGCCGCGGAGAGGTCCAGGAGGATGAGGGCCGCTGTTTCTCCGTTGTCGAGCAGGGCTCAGATGTCATCGGTGGCTGCGATCAGGGCGGTCTCGGTGCTGTGGTTGGCCCGGAAGCCAGACTGCGAGTGGTCGAGGGAGCCGTTCGTCTCGAGGAAGGCGGCCAGTTGCTTGTTGACGGTCTTCTCGATGACTTTGGCCGGAAACGGGAGCAGCGAGATGGGGCGGTAGTTCTTGAGGTTGGTTGGGTCTGCTGATGGTTTCTTGAGTAGAGCGCTGAGTTCCGCGTGCTTCCAGCTCTCCGGGAAGGTGGCGATGTCGAAGGAGGTGTTGTTGATGTCCCGCAGGTGGGGTGCGATGACAGCGTCGGCCTTGTTGAAGACGTGATGAGGGCAGGGGTCTGTCGGAGATCCGGAGTGGATGGAGTTCATCGTGTGGATGGTGTCTTCGGTGCTGATCGGGGTTCAGGCGCGGATGGTGGTGGTGGGGGGCGGTGGTTCGGTCGTGGCGTGCGTAGGTTGAGTGCTGAAGCTGTTGTGTATGTCTGCGATCTTGTTGTGGAAGTAGGAGGCGAGGGAGTTGCAGAGGTCTTGCGAAGGGGTGATGTCGTTGTTTCCGGCGTTGGGGTTGGAGAGCTCTTTCACGATGTTGAAGAGTTCCTTGCTGTTGTGTGCGTTGTTGTCCAGTCGTTCCTTGAATGCGGTTTTCTTGGTGGCGTGGATCAGCTGGTGGTGTTTTCGGGTGGCGAGCTTGAGGGCAGTCATGTTGTCCGGTGTTGGGTCTCTGCGCCAGGTTTTCTCGAGTGCTCTGCAGTTCTTCTTGGAGCTCTTGAGTTCGTCGTTGAACCATGGGGCTTTCTTGCTGCCGGGTCTGCTCGGCTGGGTCTTCAGAGGGGCGAGGTCGTCTGCGCAGTCGCTGATCCACTTCGTGAGGTTGGTGGCTGCTTGCCTGGGGTTGGTTGTGCTGGTGGGGGGGTTCTTGCTCAGGGAAGTTGCGAGCTGGTCTGCGGTGATTCTGTTCCAGCTTCTGCGGGGAGCCTGTTGCTGGTGATGGTGGAGCGTGGTCCTTCTGAAGTTGAAGTGGACGCAGCTGTGGTCCGTCCAGTGGAGCCCCGTGGCGTGGCTGAAGGCGATGTCCTTGCTGGAAGAGAAGATCGGGTCGAGAGTGTGTCCGGCGTAGTGTGTGGGGGTGGTCACCAGTTGCTTGAGTCCGAGGTTGGCGAGGTTGTCCAGCAGGGTGGTGGTGTTGCGGTCGTTGTTGTTCTCCAGGTAGAAGTTGAGGTCCCCGAGGAGGATGTAGTCGGCGGAGGGGAGGGCGTGCGGGCTGACGAAGTCGGCGATGTCCTCGCTGAATTGTGTGCGTGGTCCCGGGGGTCTGTAGATGAGGGTGCCTCTGAGGGTGGTCTTGGGGTTGACGTGGATCTGGAAGTGCAGGTGTTCGGCGGGTGCGAGGGTGTCGTCGGTGTTGGTCGAGATGCGGATGGTGTTCCTGTGGATGATGGCGATGCCTCCTCCTGTCTGGTTGGCGCGGTCCCTCCGGGTGATCTTGTAGCCCTCTGGGATGGCGATGGCGATGTCGGGCGCGGAAGAGGCGTTCATCCAGGTTTCCGTGAGGAAGGCGACGTCAGGGTCTGTGGTGTCGAGCAGGTTCCAGAGCTCGACGGCGTGTCTGTGGACGGAGCGGGTGTTGAGCAGGATGCACTTCAGGTGGGTGCTGCTGGAGTTAGGCTTGGTGGGAGCTGGTGTGGCGTGGGTCCGGTTGCAGGTGAACTTGCAGGAGTGACAGCTGAAGGGTCCGTGGGTGCGTCTCGGTGTGGCTCGGTAGCAACCCGGGGTTCGGCCGGTGTTGAGTGCGTTGAGTTCGGTGGCGTCGTAGGTCCGTCTGGTCGGCTTCCGGCGGTGGGGGTGGGGGCCAGGGGTCATGGCACTGGGCGCGGTCCAGGCGCGGACGGGCGCAGACGGGCTTACCTTTGGCGCACCTTCGGCGCTCAATCGGTGCTCCCGCTGCGCGCGTCCGCTGCGCGGTCGCTGAGGGGGCGTCATAAGAGGGGAGCAGGTAGGGCGGGCCAGCTGGGAGGCGGGAAGGACTGCCCAATCGTCTGGCGGGGGGGCGGGGCCGCAATCAGGAGGCGCGGGGGTACGGGACCAGCAGAGCGGGTGGCCCAGCGGCGGCTGGGGCGCTGCTGACGGCGTCGGCGAGGAGAGGTCTCGGCGAGGGGGCTCGGTGTGCAGGTGAGCAGGGGCACAGAGGCAGGCGCGGCAGGGAGCAGGGGGGCGACCAGGCCAGAGGCGCAGTAAACACCGCGTTCTAAACGATGTTTCCCCCAGGATACACCTGATGGTTACGGACAGTAAAAAATAAAGGTATTTTACCACACACTCTAAACAGGGCAGATGACTGGTTGTCTTACCCTCATAGACCCTTATTCCCTCATACCAGAGAAGAAGGTTTATGCAAGTGTTACTTCATACGCATAAACCTGGCCTTCCGCTCACCTCCAAGTCAGATGGGTAGACTGAAAGTTTGGCGAAACTTTCCCCACTCTAAATCAGCCTCTTTGCCTATACGTGTATTTTTTTTTATGCTGCATCGGGCATTATTTGAATGCTTTTGTTAGGACTAGAATGCACACCTGACCCTAACATGGCCTTCTGTTTGCCTTTTTAATCACATCAGAGGGATTTGCTTGGAATCAGGTGGTGCTCATTTGATTAACAAAAAACATTTATGAAGTGTGAAGGAGAAGCACATGTGTTAATGTATGGGAAGTTGATCAGGACCAATACCACACAACGGCCAATACCACCCCATTAACAATATCACCGTCATCACCACGAATACCACCAATAATACAGTCACCAATACCAGCAATAATCTGCTTGCAGTGTGCCTCCTCTTCTTTGACTATTGGGCTCCTCCAGAAGTGTTGAGGCTGACAAGTCTACATGGAATGCACCTGAATGCTTGGGAGTGGTAATTCACCTGACAAATTAAAAGAGGCAGTCAAGCACCCCAAATGTTACTTTTACTTCATGTTGAAGGTGGGCAACAACCGAGAAACACATGCCCAGGAATGCAAGCAACGCAGATATTGTCAACAATGATTACAAAAACACCCACTTGTGAATAATTGAAGAACATGAACTGCATCTACAACAATTCCTTGGGAGAATGTGTGCTGATCTGCTGGCAGGGTGCTCGCTCTCCTTTTGGCCACCAGTATCATCACTACAAATACTGCCACCACTACAGATGCCTCTACCAATACTGCCACCACAGCACTGCACTAGTTATACAAATACAAACACCATCACCAATGAGAATAATACCACCAATATCACACAACGATAAAGCCCATCACCTAAACCACTATCACTACCAACATCATCACAAATACCGCTTACACAGATCTCACAACTACCAAGATCACCAATATCTGCATCACTATCAATACCACTAACAATAATACCAATATCACTACAACCAATACCACCAGCAACCATAATACCACCGCCAATACCACCTCCAATGCCTATACTGTCAATTGTACCAATCCCACCACCTTCGGTACCACCCGTACTACTACTACCACATCCAACACCACCCCCAAAACAAATTTCATAATTAATACTGCTATTTTCTATCGCTGGGCCACGACAGTGAAGTTGCTAATACATACATTCTCACACATTGGCCTAAAAATGTTTAAACAAATGCTTTTCATAACAAAATTCAGTTTATTTTCTTGTTCACCTTTTATACTAAACATCAAGCTCTGGCTTCAATCATCAGCAGAGGCAGAGTCCCTTCAAGTGCTGGTTGATTAGCTGCTAATCCTTACTCATGTGGACATTGATGGACCTGTAATGGCCTTCTGGTTCTCTCTATCCTCCGTGGGAGATCTTTGTTTGCAAAGCATGATTCTGCTAGGTATTCCCCGTTGCATCTGTTGTATTCGGATATTTTCTGGCTTTGGCTCTGTTCCAGTTTTGTTTTGAGCTTCTGGGCTTGGTACTATCAGACATAGCCATGCACCAACATGCAGAGGTGACTCAACTTTGCCAGATGGTCTCTACTCTGGTTGACAGGAATGATTATATGGCAGCAAAAACAAGGCAGTTGCCAGGTGTCCCTTCAGCATAGGGGTGCCAGATTATTTCTTCAAGCAGCTTATTTTATCCCATTCCTGATGGAAGGGTTAACTAAATGTCACTGTCACTAGGGTGGCAAAAGACTTCATTGACTATCTTCCTCCAATGGATGACAGATTTTTCCATGATTTGAATTCATTTTATAAAGTGTGCCTTCTTTTTACTGCGGAGATTGACTGCCATATCGAGATGACTATCTAATTCAGTGCTATCTTCGGTGTATCTCACCCACTATAGTCACACTGTTCGAATCATGTGAGCCACCCTGGACACCAACCAGGCATAATCGAGTCCTAGATCAATTATGACCAGAATTGATTGCCCCAATTACACCTCTTCTTTCCAGCCAGGTGTTCAGTGGTGATCCATATTGTGCTCATTTCCTACATAGATCTATATAACTCTTTACTTGTTTTTCAGTCCAGAGGCATTCTGCAACCCAGAAAGAGAACTGAACTTGAAAAGTTGCTAAATCTCAAAAAGCCATGACATCATCATACTGCCTCTCTTCTTATTCCAGTCCACTGCCTGCACTTCAAAGAAAGTCTGTACAACTCATACAGCTTTAAATCTTCAATGCCCTTCCTGGCGTCACACTATTATTTTCAAATCTGCCTTGATAAGCTTCTGACAATGACCAGTAAAAGTGTCAAATAAACCAAATAGCTCTGAAGAAACAATTCACGTTCCTCACTCAAGGTACCTGGAACGCAGGTCAAAGATAATCATAAGTCCCTCACATCTTTCCTTCCCTCAGGCATCGGTGGCTAACCTCTTCATGAGTCACCCTCAACTAAAATCGACTCTTGCTTTGTCTCCTCCACTCACTTCCATTCCACTTGGTCTCTTGATTCGCCCAGGATTTCGGTAGTTAAATGTTTTAGTTGACTTAATTGTTTAAACATCACTTTACTTCTGTGGTGATCATTGCACTGTGAACACACACTCTCTCTCTCTCTCTCTCTCTCTCTCTCTCTCTCTCTCTCTCTCTCTCTCTCTCTCTCTCTCTCTCTCTCTCTCTCTCTCTCTCTCTCCATACATTCGGTCATGCACTGAGAAAGACACACTTTGCATCTTGAGGATTCGTGGATACTTTTATTGGACGTCCTTTTCACGGACACCTGAAACAGGTCATCTTCGATTTTAATGATAATCATTTTCAAAGAACATCATATATTTGATTACAAATCTTCATCAACATATGGTAGATTTGACAACCAACTTTCAATTGCATGATCCGGCAGTAGCCTCACGTCGGTATCCATAGTATCATGTCTCAGGAGGGCTTCTATCACCTATGTAAGTAACGTGAACATCTGTCATTCTTCTCGTCAAGACTTGATACTGGCAAACATATCTTATTGTGATAATTTTGTAGTCCGCAGGATCTAACCAATGACCCTCGAATATCATAAATAATTTTATGATAGTTCATATGCAGTAATCAATACAATATTCCATAGTATGAAAAGTCAAGTAATTGTTGTCTCTCAGAACCAAATTGTTCCTGCCTTATTTAGGTCCCTACTGCCTATCCCTAATGTCACCTCTGACAGAACTTTACCTTTATAATTGTTAGTGCCATACTCATGACACCCAATGTCCGTTGCTGTCCCCAAAGAGACAAAGCCTGCCTGTCGCAGCTCAATCACGTTGGGTTAAATCGACGGTAGCCCTTCGCCAAATCGAGTGCCACAGCAGAATGGGGGCCACTCTAATGGAGTCAAGAAAATATGGGAGGCCCAGTTCCAAATGTAAAATGTGGTTCGCTGTTGAAAAAGGTAGCAAAACCCTTGATCTAAAGAATGTGTCTTCCACTATCTGCAGTTGATCAATTTGGGCCATTCCCCAAACTCCAGCCCCATAAGTTGCCGCTGCCTTCACTTTAGCTGAATAGATGTTTTTGATAGTATCCAAAGGGCTGGCACCCAACTTTTTGGCAAAGCCCTTTATGTCTTGTAGACCTTTTTCCATACTCAGTGATCTTGCTTCCACCAATTTGTTCCAGGTGTGTTTGTTATCAGACAAATACCAAGGTATGGAAAAGAGTCGACCACCTCAATTCTTTTTTATAATAGGTGGAAATACGGGGGTTTTGCACCACTAGGAGCTCCAGCTATAACAATGGACGTTTTAGATTTGTTCACTTTGAGGTCTAAAGTAGCAATAAAAGAAGCATAAGAGGATAAAAGTCTTTGAAGAACTACCCCGGTCCTTTCAATTACAACCACGTCGTCGGCATACGCGAGTATTGGCAGTGGGGTGCTGTCAAACTTCGGCACATCCAAGGAGAGACCAGACAGGGCAGCCTCCACCCCGTTAGTATAGATGGAAAAAAGGAATGGAGCGAGGACACTGCCCTGTTTGACTCCCCTCTCAATCTTAAAGGACCGTGTACATTCACCATATCTGCCATACCTGTCACCAACTCTACCACTATGGCTGTGGCAGTAGCGTACAGCTGGTGGATAAAACGAATAATCAGGGGATCAATACCCATGTCCTCCAACATCAGCCATAACTTCGAATGGAATACACAGTCGAAGGCAGCTGTCAAAACCATAAAGGCCATATAAAGCCTGCCGCTCTTGGCTTTCATATACTTATCTATGCAAAGTGATAGGTTAAGACATTGATCGACTGTCCCCTTACCTTTCTGAAAACCATATTGGGCCTGCATTAGGATGTTATGATCTAGGGCCTAGTCCTCCAAACTGACTAACAACAACCTGCCCATAAGTTTGGCGGGTGTATCGAAAAGGGAGATGTTAATGTTAATGATAAAGCTATTTATAAAGCGCATCAGTTACCAAAAAGGTGTCCTGGCGCTAGGAGAAGCTCTGGAAAGGAATCAAGCCAGATGATGGAGAGATGGGTGCATTGTTTTTTTTTGGATCAGTTTATAAAAAGCCAAGTTTTTAATGTCTTTCTGAAAGCAAAAAGATTGGTCATGCTTCTCAGAGAGAAGGGAAGTGCATTCCAGGCCTTAGCTGCATTAATTGTGAAGCTTCTGCCTCCCCAGTTAGCCTTCTTCACCCTTGGTATTGGTACAACCTTGGCATCAGAGGAGCGTAACGTTCTAGTCGGGGTGTACCAGTGGGTGAGTTGTTTAAGGAATTCTGGCCCTATTCCATGAAGGGCCTTGAAAACCAAGCATAAGGCTTTGAATTGGGTGTGTTTCCTTACTGGAAGCCAGTGTAGGGCGGAGAAGGATTCAGCTCTAGGTATGCGGGCAAGAAGTCTGGCCGCTGAGCCAATAGTTCTTCAGACAGCCTCTATCTCCCTTTTTGAATATTGGAACTATTATGCTACGGTTCCAGGATGGTGGAGGACCTTCCACCGCTATGCCATTAAAGATACTTCTTAATAGCGGGACCCATAGGTCAAGATTGGCCTGAAAGAGATTGATTGGGACCCCGTCTGGACCCGTAGCTTTTCCTTTAGGGCAGGCTACTAGGCTTTTCCTCACCTCATGGGTTGAGAAGATCCGAGTTTGGTGGGTAAGGGGGACAGGATCCAGTTGAAGAAGTTCCTGCCTAGGTTTTAGGGCATAAATACTTTCAAAATGCCCTATCCATGCCGCTTCATCTACATGAGTGTCCAAGCATGGATCGTTTCTATCTTTAAAATAAGGGGCATTTATAACCTTCCAGAATTCCCTGCTATTATGTGAGGTGGAGGCTTGTTCCAAATCATCCCAAGCCTTCTCCCCTAGTTCCTTTATACGTGTACTTCTAGCCTATTTGTGCGCTTTGTGTAGTGAGCCTATTAGTGCAGGAACTCTAGTGCACTGTCAAGGAACCTCTTTGCTGATGAACAACACAAATCAAACCACCTACCCAGGGGAATACCCTTTGCTGATTTATGACAAGTAAGTGAGGCTTTTATTTTTAAAAGTAGATTTTTAAACTGATAAACTAAAAGGGCAGGGGATGCATCTTCAACCAAACACAATAGGATGTCTCCCCTCACTTGAGTTAATATGATCGAGACCAGATTCTTACTCTTTACCTGTGCCCACTTCAATTGGTAACCATTATTTCTAGAAAGTGAGATTTTATTCACTTGCGGTTGCTGCCGCTTTGCTTTTTGGGGGATACTTAGGTGAATGAGTAAGATTGCATGGTCACTGTGACAGGTAAATGTATTATTTAAATGGACAATTTAACCTGTGCTGCAGGAGAGACTAAGATAAAATCAATTATAGATTCTGAATTGTTTCTCCTAAATGTTAGCTCTATTCTGCCTGTCTTACTGCTATTTGCTATGGTCAGGTGCCTTGTGTGTAAAAGCCGGTTGAGCGAGTCACCATAAACACTGTGGGTAAAGTGTGTAAGTGAGTTACTGTGCTGGTCATCCAGACCACACACACCCACCTCATTATACTTACATAAATGAATATTAAAATCTCCAGCCATATTAAGTTGGGGGGCCCTTCAGGTTTTGCAGGGACATTGATCCGAGTTCATTGTTTAAGTCGACAACCATCTGCTTTGTTTTAACCCCAAACTCATTATTATAAAAATGTATTAATATCCAGTGTCCATCATTTCTCCCCTTCAAGTGCAAAATTGGAAAATAGTTAATCTGGGAACTCACCTGTTCTACTTGCACTGATAGTACATTTGAAACTAAAGTTAGTAACCCCCCCTTCGCTCTACCTGATGCCGAAGGGACAGCTGGGATAAAAAAGGTCCGGAACCTGGCAAAAAATACTGGGTCCACAGCCCAGGTTTCTTGGAAACATATAATGTCCTGCGATTGCCAGAGGTCTAGCTATTCGACATTTCCTACTTTTCAGGCTCTACCTGCCATGTTCCAGGTAATTAGATCTATGGAATTTCTATCCCCTGTTTCCTGAAATGAGACGGGGAGTGTTGAAAAAAACCTACAAGGCACTGTGATCTCCAATATTGCGGATGGTGAATGCATATGCGTTGATGGTCAATCGCATGCGTCCATATCAGAAAGGACAGCAAATCTATTGAAAAGTCCCACCCCCGGAATGTTGTTTGCGCGCTCTAGGTAACGTGGGATCTGATGTTCTAGTCTTGCCCTGCACTTCTGTTCACGAACTGCAAGTGATGTATGTTTTTTTTTTTTTCCTCATCTTTCGCCCTTGGTGATCAACTAGTAGCATGTGGAAATGACCTTACTGTCTCAGATGAACTGGAAGGAGCTCCAAAAGAGACCGCTCTAATTGCCCCACAGTAAGTAGTGTCATAATACAACTAAGCCACCTTGGAACAACCGTCTGGGACACGTGCTGCGTTCATATACCTAGTCCTGTATTGATTTCAACTTTATTGGGTATAGTCAAATAAAGGAGAAGATACCAAGCAGCGTAATCATTGGACCTTGGGAAAAAAAAAAAAAAACCAAGATCAAACCAAGACCCATTACCAGTTTAGTAGCCTCCAGAAGTTTCTCTTGCTTTGGTTTCCTGATCTTAAGAGGTCCAGCTTTGATGTTTGTAGCACTGACGTTTGCCAATCAAGCACGGTAGGAGGTAAAGGGTCTTTCCATTTCTTACATATTTCTCTCCTTGCCAGCAAAATACAAAAGAAAACTAGATCTTTTGCTGGCCCATGAAACTCTGGAGAAATACCAAAAATAACAAGAGCGGAACATAAAGTTAGTTGGGATCCCAAGGAGGTGGATATTAAAGTAGTTACAGAGGTCCAAAACGGTGATAAGAGTGGGCAGTCTAAGAACATGTGTAGGTCCGAAGCCTCTGCCAGGCCACATTTAGGGCATAAAACCGGCGCGTTATCCGAGAACTTCGACAGACGTTGGGGTGAGTAGTAGGCCCTGTGTAATGTAAACAAGTGGTTACGGCGTAACCAAGATGGTTTTACAATGTTCCACATGATCTTAAAAGAATCGTACCACATATTCTCCACACTGATATCAATAATATGTGTGGACCACAGCTGATCTGGTAGCTGGAACTCACTCTCTGCTTCATCCAGTAAAAGATTATACCAGAATGAAACCTCTTTCTTGAATGGAGGCTTATCTGTTAGGAAAGACACTAATGTACTGTCCCCTCCCAGCTGAAAACTACCTTTAACAGAGGTCCGTGAATGTGCCCAGCTTTGCATTTGAAGGTATTTGAACCTGGAGAACCGAGACCCCACTTTTAATCTTAATACCTCCCATGGCAGTAGGCTTCCCTCAATAAAGATATCCCCCCAAACTACCAATCCTGACTCTCGCAATGATATTGCAAGACTATCCAGAAGCCAGCTCGGGGAGCCAGGAGAATTCCATAATGGGGCCTTACCAGAGTAGTAGTCGATTCTAATGGTGCACCTAAATTTAGCCCATGTTCTACATGAATCTCTAAGCACCTTCAGTTTTATTTTCTTAAAAAACTTAGGGTCCCCAAACTTAAACAAAAATTCTCGATCAGCCACCTTTTCTCCTCTGAGTAATGCAGCAAACATATGCCCGCAACCCTGATTTATCTGGGATTTTAACAACATTCTAACATGGGACATCTGAAAGGCCCACCCGTAAAGCTGTAAATCAGGAGCCGCCAAACCTCCCTTCTCTCTACGTCGCCTGATCTTCTTCCAGGCAATTCTCGGGTTGCGATTGTTCCAAATAAAAGAACGAATATCACTTTGAAGCTTAGCTATCATCGTGGGATTAAAAAAAGGGGAATGGTATTAAATAAGAATGTAACCTTAGGTAAAATCGTCATTTTGACTAAGTTAGATCTACCCAGTAAAGATAGTGGGAGTGTAGACCATGATTTCATTAGTCTACGACATTCTTTAGCAATAAGCGAGAAATTTGCTGGAACTATCTCGTCTATGTCTTTATATATATTCAGACCCAGATAACGAAGGACTGAACTTATCTGGGCCCCAGCCACGGGCTCGGGGTCATTCCAGACCATTATGTCTGTCTTGGCAGCATTGACCTCGTAACCTGATACGGCTCCAAACTCTTTAGCCAACGTAATTACTACCGGAAACGCCGACCGTAGCTCTGATGTAAAGATGAGAACATCATCCGCATATAAGGCTACCTTCCTCTCCCATCCCTCAAACACAAAAGACTTGATGTTATTATTTTCTCGGATGTTTTGAGCGAAAGGCTCTATATAGAGGTCAAATAAGAGGGGGGAGAGGGGGCAGCCTTAGCGGGTACCCCGAGTGATGTTTTGACTGCACGCCTAAATTTTTTGCCAAGATTAAATTTTCCCAAGACCTCCGATAGGTAAACCCAATTAACTCTATCAAAGGCCTTGGTGGCATCCACGGTCATTACTGCTAGAGGAAGTGATGCCACCGTCGCCATATCGATAGCACCTATCAGGTCATAGGTCAACTCATACAACTGACGCCCCCTTACGAACCATTTTTGGTCTGTATGCAAGATGTTTGTTGCTACTGCCTCCAACCTATTTGCAAGTACAGATGTAAAGATTTTATAATCTGTATTTAAAATTGAAATTGGTCTGTAAGACCCACAATTTAATGCTGATTTTCCTGGTGCATTATCCCATGATTTAGGAGGGGGCATCCCTTCGAGGAGGATCTTGTTGAACAGCTCAGTCAAAAAGGGAATAATAGTTGAGATCAAAGCTTTATAAATTTCAGATGGCTATCCATCAGGGCCTGATGCCCTACCTTTTTTACTACTAGCTATAGCTAACCTGACTTCCTCTTGTGAGATCGGGTCTTCCAATTTATTGCTTTGTTCTAAGGTCAGAACAGGAAGATGGACGCCCGCAAGCCAGTCTTCAGCTTGCTTTGGCTCGACGTTATTATCCTCACAGTAGATTTCACTAAAGAAGTCACGGAGCGTTCTCATAATATCAACATCAGTTGAGAATGAAATTCCGCCAGTCGTAATTGAGTTAATATTATTACGCACTAGGTCGGTCTTCGTTTTCCATGCCAGCAGTTTACTGGCACCTTCGCCATATTCGAAATGTGCCAATTTACTGGCTTCCCATCTCTCTAGGACCCTAGCATTTAATACCGCGCTTAGCTCTCCTTTCAAGATGGTCACTTTATTCTGCTTCTCATGAACTATAGATGCACAGGCATCAGGGTGCCTAGCAATGTCTGCTTGAAGATTAGCCAGCGCAAATTCTAAGGAGGTCACTGCTTCTCTGTAAATTCTATTCTTATATGAAGCTTTGTTATTTATCTGACCCCTTAAGAATGCCTTAAATGCATCCCATATAACACCTGGAGAGGCAGACTCTATATTTTCATCTAGGAAAAACTGGACCTCTGCCTTAAGGGCATCAATGATGTTGATTGATGATAATAGTGATCGATCAAATGACCAATTACTTGATCGATTTTTTGGAAACCCTTCCAAGTCTAAAAGAATTGCCGCATGGTCTGAAAGATGAAATGGTAAGTGAGATACAGATTTAACCAGATGGACTAAGGATTGACTAATCCGGATAAAATCAATTCGAGACTGATGATGAAATCTATAGTTTCGAAATGTAATTCCTCTTTGTAGACCGTGCATTGTTCTCCAGATGTCATTATATCCTAGCTGCTTCATGTTATCCTGCAGGTATGCCCTAGTTTTGGACAAGACTTTAGCTCTATTAGATGGTGATTTATCCACTAAGGGATCTAGAACTATGTTAAAATCGCCCGCTAGGATAACTGGATCGGGAAACGAATATAGATGTGAAAAGAGGACCTTCAATGCCGATGGATCGTCCTGATTAGGACCATAATATCCCGCTATAGTTATCGGGGCCCCATATATTATAGCTGACACTATTGCCCATCGTCCTCCTGAGTCTACAAGGTTAGAAACCAGTCTCGCTTTAATAGATTTTCTGAATAGAATTGCCACACCTCTAGTGTGTGTTGCTTGTGACGTCGTTATACAAGCGTCAATCCATCTATTCCTCTTAACCAATATGTGTATTTCTGGGTCGGTCAAATGTGTCTCCTGGAGTACTATAATCTGCGCACTTGAATCTCGAAGATATTGCACAATATTATTTTTCCTAGGACTAGTTCGCAGACCATTAGTATTCCAGGAGAGAATAGACAATTTACTCATTAAAATAATGTTTCCAATTCTTTATTTTTACCACTCCCACAGAGATACGGAGCTCCATACGCAATATGCCCATGTAAAGGAAGATTTTAACAGAGACATATCTTAACAATGACCACTTCACGCAAAAAACCCAACTACCGCGAAAAAGAGGACTCTTTTTTAATTTTTTCCCCTGCAACTCCCCCCCCCCCCCCCCCCCCCCCCAGTGCCCCTGTCTAACCCCCTCCCCCCTGGAAAACCCTTGTTTTATCTATCTGGAAAACCAGAAGATAGCACTCTGTTGTGAACTCCCTACCTATTTACGGCCGGAAGATAAGGACATAAAGGAAAAGACAAGAAGAAAGAAACATCAGGAAATCTAAGCGGGAAGAGGTGAAACCAACCTACATGACCCATACCCCTTACCTAAGCCCTATTATATTAAAGGGTATGTGTGGTGCACTAGTTTTTCTTGTACATTTACTACCTGACCTCAACCCTTTTTCTTATCTCTTTCCTTCAATTATACCATACCTATATGTCCCCATATATTTTATTTCTTTCTTTTTTTTTTTTTTACTTATGTGCTTTCTCTTTTCCTTATTCTCACCACTGCCTCCTTTTTTTTTTTAATGCCAAACAAATTAACTTAGCTATCCTAGAAAGGGTTCATCTAATTCCCCGTTCCTTTTTCTCTGCCTATACTGAGCAGTAGTTCGTCCGCTGCCTGCACTGATCTTATATGCATGGTGTTATTATACATAATTCTCAATGCGGCTGGAAAAACCAGTTGAGCCACTGCGCCATAGCTTCTGAAAGCCTCAAGCCTTTTCCCAAATTCCCATTGTTTGTCCAGTGTAACCCTGAACAAATCTGATCGAACTTGAAAATTAAATCCCTTCGCACTAACAGTTTTCTGCTTTAGAGCCAGGTTTAGAATGGTTTCCTTAAGGGAATATGTGAGAAAGTTGACCAAAACCTTTCTGGGCTTGGTTCTTTGAGGATTCTTCCTAAAAGGCTCTCTGTGGATACGCTGGATGTCTAGGGCTAATTCTTCCTCAGACTGATCTAATCTCAGCGCCTCTTTCAACAGCGATATAACGTACTGCTTGATAGCTGAGCCTTCCTTATCCTCAGGAATATTCATTATACGAAGATTATTCCTTCGGGTGTTGTTCTCAAGCATCTCCATCCGTTCTGATAGGATTTGATCTTCCTTCCTAAGTGTGTTGATATTTGATTTAGCTTCCTCTAGATGTAGGGACAAACCTGTTACCCTATCCTCAAGCACCTCTGTCCTCATTGTTAGGTCGCTTAGTTTTTTGTCTAAGATTTCACAAAAACACCTAATATCCGCTTGATTAGCTGCAGAGGTTTCAAATCCCTTTTTGATATCTGCCGATAATGAGGAGAACATTCCCTGAAAAGACGCCTGCAAGGTAGTAATCAGGTCTGTATTTGTGCTAATAGGTGGAATAGCACTAGGCAGGGGAGCTGAAGTGTCTGATGTAGTTGCTGTAGCTCCTTGCGTAGATCCCTGTAAGCCTAAGCCGGCTGTTATGGCTAGTGGGGGCAGCATGAGAGGTGGAGCCAATGGGGGTGCCAAAACCAAGGCAAGAGGTGAGAGATGTCCTGATGCACCAGCAATTGGATTGCTAATCCCTCTCTCTATGCCCCCAAATTGATCATTGCTTATTTCCACACCTGCTCCCAGGTTCGCAGAGCTTTCTGCACCCCCCGTCGCCATCTCTAGCGGGGTGTCAGCTTTATCGAGCAGTTCCTCGGAGCTCATTACTCCCTCAAATCTAATATCCTCTGCTGATATCCTTTTGGGCCTGTCTGGTAATACTACTACTTGAGGGATCACCTTAAAAAAAGACCTCAGTGATGGCGTTATTTTGGACACTGGGGCAGCGTTTTTACTTTTAGACCCTTTGGCTGATATACAAGTGTAAGCACGCTTTGCTTTGACCTGGCCTGTCAGATAGGAGGAGGGCTTCTTTTTGCTACTACTGAGGCAATCTGAGGTAGAATTACCACCCCCCTCAAGCACCACTGTTTTTATTACAGTTTCAACCTTACTTACACAATCTGCCGTGGATGGACTTGGGCCGGCAACCAGGGGCAGCCTAATATCACGGGGCAAAGTTTTATTGTATTTGCCTTTACTGGGTTCCCCCTTACGAACCTTGTATTTGTTACCTCTTAAATTGTAGGCTGCCTCAAACCTATTACCGCCGTTATCACAGCCTGCACCTTCTCCCTGCTCACAAACCAATATCGGCTGTTCCACCTTCGATGTCCTCTCATCCGCAGTCCCAATCGCCTCCACCTCCAAAACGGCAACAATCCCTCGGCGTCCAGGAAGCAAGCCTCGGATGCGGCGCCCTCGTCGGAGATCCAGGGCGGCCAGGCACCACACCAAACCACCAGCTAACACCAGGGTGCACCCCCGGCGCACGATATCAGCCTCTTGCCGGCAGCCGAGCTCAGCAGCAGGAATCCTCTCAACAGCAGCGGCGTTCACGGGTAGACACGCCCTCTCCAGACCCATCGAGCAGCAATGAGTGAGGGATCAGGAAAAATAAAAAATAAACGGCGATTTAAGATACAGTTATTTTAGTCGTGAAGCATCTGGGTGCAAAGTTTTCATCTGACTAGCAGTTTTATTAAAAAAACGCATTACCGTCCGACCTAGTTACGATATATTTGCTCCAAAACGGGAGCACACAGACAGAGCGCCGCAGCGGCTCAAGCGGCCGCCGCCATGTTTTCCCCCGCTCCAATGCAAGTGATGTATGTTTATAAAAATAGAAATAATCCAATGGTAGGGGGATGATATTCTTATTTCTGGGACAAGAAGCTTCAAAATTTCTTAGGAGATACGTACCAGTATAAGGATTATTAAAACGTATCACTATGCAATCTCCAGGGAAGGTTTTCGCTGAATTTCCCACCCACCTCACTCTCCTGGCAATAATGATTTTGCTGGCTAATGATTTCCCAATTCCCAGTCCAAAGGCTGCGTGGTGGATTCCTGCTGGTCGACCCGCAGGAGTGGAACATTAGCCAAAACCAGTACTAAAGGGGAAGCTGCCGGTGGAAGATGGAGAAATTGTTGATAGTCATTGGCGGCCATTGTTGCAGGAGGAGGGACTAATCTTGATGGGAGGGGTACCATTCTCTGATCTTCTGGCCCTCGTTGCTCAAGATGTATATATTGTACCACTTCTCATTCTTCCCTTGTTGCTTGAGTATTTAGCCATTGGTTAGAGGTGGAATGACTCACAGCCTTGGGGGCTGCTTCCTCCGTTACGGGCCTAGTTGGGGAGAGAGTCAACGTTTGTATAACAGTTGGATTCCCACGGGAATTGGCATTTTGTTGTGAATTGTCCCTAGATGCACATGTAGAAACTATGTTCTGGTTTACAATTGGGATGGATTTAATTAGAGGCTCAATGGCGAACAACCTTTCTTCAATCTTAGCTAGTTTCAGAAGAATGGGGTCAAGGAGAACAGGTAATCGTTTGGAAATTTCTGCCCAGAATGCATCGTCCGTTACTAACTCTCGGATCGAGACGTTTGTAGGTTGTGGCGTTAATGCTATCACAGTGTCCGTTCTAGGTGGCTTTACAGACGCTGCCCTAGGTTTAATCACTCATGCAGGTTTAGGTTGTTTTAGTTTTGCAGTCCCATGTCCTTTCCGTTGTTTTAAAGGGGGCTCCCTGATGTTGGGAGGCGAATCTGCTACCACCGGAGTAGAGGTAGATAACGAGTGGATGGTTGGTGATGGCTCCCGTTGGCCCGGGGGAGAAAGTCAAGTGACGCTGGTCGTAACCTGGGCGAGCAGGGGGCATTCACAGCAGTGCTTCCTGAGGGGAGCGTGTTAATAATGAGAAGTGGTTCCATAGATAAGCGTCTTTCTGTAAGTTCTATTGCATGGAGTAGGACGCTTGCAGCTCTAGTCAGGAAGGCATCATGAGTTGCTACAGTCCCTCCCCCCTGTTTTTCCCCAACTGTCTTCTTAAGTACCATACATAGCTAGCAACAATGAACAGTTAGAAAAAAAAAAGAAACCGATATTTATACCAATCCAAGATGTTACGGGGGTTGCTCAGCCTCCTACGGGCTATGACGGGCCTGCCCTTGGACCAGGCTTCGCCCGCATGCGTCCCGTGCTGTGGGAGCCCGCGCCCTGTTTTCTAGTGCCTCCTGGCACTCTAATTGGCTGTTTGTGGCAGGGAGCGGATTCGGCGGCTCCGGCCGCAGGGAACACCAAACACCAGGCAAGAAACAAATGTCACTTTGTTTAGGTGACATACGTCAAATGCAAGGAAAAAAACCTTTTACCTTACTTTTTTTTGTAGGGGTACTTCTGTAATGGGATGTACTGGAAAATCCTTAAGTGAAGAACTTTTTCTATATGTGACCTGTGTTGCAGATGCTAGTTGTGACTCAACTACATTGTGAGGTTGCAATATTTTCTAATTGCTTTCGCTTGGCAGGAGCTTTGACAGCTCCCACCACGCAAGAGCAAACAGTAAGTCTGCTCCCCAGCAGGCAGGAGCAGGAAAACTGCTTCTGCATCCTGGGAGTGGACATTTCATCTATTTCCCTGCCTGCTGTCAAGTGGGCACAAAAACAGATGAAACAATGGGTCCAGCATGCAGGGAGCAGCATTTTTTGCTGCTTCCAGCATGCAGGAGCAATGCCAACTTCCACTGGAGGGGGGGGGCAGTCAGGGATCACAGGGGTATTCAGGCTCCCCCCACAGCCCCAAACAGTGCACATTGGGTGCCCTTTGTGGGACCAGGGCACCCAGCATGAAGTGGCCAGGGCCTAGCAGGTGGGGCCGCTGGGGCCAAAATCAGCCTGGGGGGTGGGACCATGTGGCCTCTCTCTCCTTTTACTAAGTGGGGGGCGTTGGGGATGGGGTCAGGGACCAGGTGAACCCCTTTCAGTAATTGGCTGGGCCCAGGGGATGGGGTCCCTGAGGCCAAAATCAGCCCCAGGAGGAGTGCCGTGCAGCCCCCCTCTGCTTGAACTAATTGCCTGGGTCCCGGGGGATGGGGTCCCAAGGCCAAAATCGGACCCTGGGGAGGGGTGCTGTGCGGCCCCCCTCTGCATGCAGTAATTTTCTGGGACCTGGCCCCCCGTGAACATAATTGGCTCGAGAGGAGAGCTGGCAGCTCCTTCCCCCCTCCCTAGTTGGCCTACACATGAGGGATGGGCCACAGGCCCTGGCAGCAGCCAGGTTCTGCGGCTGTCCCCATGCTATGTATGGCCAAAGGTCGTGCAAGGCACGTGGGTGGGTGGCTGTGGGGGGTTGGCTGCAGGGCTTCGCCATAGGTCAGGATCTGTAGCCAACACAGGAGCAGGGGTAGCTGCCTGCGGGGGTTGGCCGCAGGGCCTAGCCCAAGGCCAGGCCCTACAGCTAACTCCTGCAGTGCACGGCCAAAGGCCATGCGTGGTGCAATGTTGGGTGCGGATGGGGGGCACATGAAAGGCCTGACCGAAGGCTATAACTCGAGCCCTAACATAACTATACGTACCAAACAACAATGTTCACAAGGAACTCATTTTGAATATAAATGACAATTTTCGCAATTAAAATAATTGCAATGCTAACTATAACCCGTACCCTAGCCATGCACTGCTACTCACCCCACATATTACATCAGTAATGTCATCTTCTACAACATCATTCATAATATAACTGCAACATTGGCAATAAAATTATTGATAAGAAAACTATGCATGGCGGAGGTGTGAAGTATAGTTACCTTAGGGCACGAGTTATAGTTTCTTTTTTTTTCACAACAGAATTTTATTGTTGAGAGCCAGCTCAAAAGGAATGCCTCAGGCGGCACCCATGATACACATATACAATAGCAAAAAGGGTCATCAACATTTTTAGCTGGATCATGACAATGGACACACAGTAAACTAATTACAGCGATAAAGAATAACCAAAAGAAAACAAAAATGTACCATGTTGCTTCTGTCAAATAGAGAGAAATGTTGCATGCGTACAGAAAGTCAATGTCATTTGAAATTGCATCTTACAATTATATAGTACATAGTCCACTGCGCTAAATTCACTGCAGTAGGTCCAAGATGTCGGGCGGGGGGGGGGGAGGCTCCAAGTAGAGACCTCTATAATTGGCCCACCTCTTCCAGATCTTAAAGGGGCATATTATCAAGACAGGCGATAAAATTATTGTTGTTTTAGAGGCAGAAAACTGTCGCTAAAACGGCGATAATGGGCTTGATGATATGCTCTATGGAATTCCAATTGAAGCCCATGTTAGATGTGAAGGACATCTAACATGGGCTTCATTTGGAATTCCTTAGAGCATATCATCAAGCCCATTATCGCTGTTTTATCAGCAGTTTTCTGCCGTGAAAACGGCGATAATTTTATCGCCTGTCTTGATATATGCCCCATACTGTTTCTGGGGGCATCCCCTCGCTTCAAAGACAGGAATCTCTAGGCCCATACAGAAGTCCACACCCCATTTCCAAACCCCAAGCAAAGGCAGGGACTCTTCCTTCCATGCCCGGGCAATGTCCCTTTTGGCCAGTGTAAGATCTAAGAATAGAAGGTGACGCTTGTATTTGTTTCCACCCAGATCATCTGTGATATGGAGCATGGCCAGCTTCGGGGAGGAGGGCACATCCCACCCCAGTACCTCGGACAGACAAACAAGTATACCCTTCCAGAACCATGACAGTGCAGGGCAGGACCACACGGTGTGAAGGAAGGTGCCCTCCGACAACCCACAGAGCAGACAGTGTGGAGATGCAATTAGCCTAGCACACCATAGCCTGTGTCTCGTAAAGTAAACGAGTTATAGTTTCTTGAGATAAGTATAACTCTAACTGATGAAATTTTATGGTTTCGTGCCTGTAAAATATGAACCTAACTATAAAGTCTCTGTAACCTTTGGTTTTTTAGTGACTATATATATATATATGTGTACATATATGTATGTTCACTGACAAAAGTAACTTTTTAGTTAGGAGAAAATTTCAGTGACAATGTAACATTTTAAACATAAAAAATTGAAATTCATCAGTTATAGTTATCTCAAGCAACTATAACTCGTGCCCCTATTATACTCAGTGTTGTCATCAATGAGATAATGTCAGATGTTGCAGTGATATTATCAATGATGTCATAGATCATGTCATGAGTCATATAATATGTAGGGTCATTAGCAGTGCATGGCGAGGGCAAGAGTTATCGTTATTTTAGAGCATAAGTTAAAAATACTTGAGATATCTATAACTGGTGAATTTCAGTGGATTGTTTGAGCATAAAATGTCAATGTTGTCACTGAATTTTTCGCCTAACTATAACGTTGCTTTAACCTTTGTTTTTTCAGTGAATTTCTAGGGCTTTTTTTTATTATGTAAAACGATATTTTATTGGGGTTTTCTGCAGGGCCTGGCCTGCTCCGAGGCCCTGCATCCAACCCCTTGTGAGCCGCCAACCCCATTCCGCGCATTACCTTAGACCTGGCCCTTGCACTCAACCATCTACAAGTGCCCTATCTCCGCAACACTTGTGCTTTTGGCATGCGTAATGTGCATTTAGACTCGCAGGCCATGCCTCAACTCAGGCAGACATACTGACTTTGTCAAAATGTCACCTATTAGTTTTTAGCAAGGGAGAGCATATCAATATATATTAAGAAGATCTATCATCTATGTCCAAACATCACCAATATTTTTAATCAACTGTATATTTCAGTAATTCTCACAATGTAATGTTTAAAATGTGATTATATAAAAATGATTAATAAAGTTTAAATTAATAAAAATGAAATCAACATTTCTTTGAGTCTTTCTTTTAACAGACTTTTTATGACTGCATTTTGGGCAGAAAAATATTAGAAGTAAGACTCAGAGACTTTTTTTTCCCAAAACTAAAGCCAATATTTTTGAGTCTTTCTTTTAACGTTTTTCAGCCCAAAAACCACAATTATAAAAGTGTTACGTGATACATTTAACTTGAAATGTAATGTTTCACTTACTTATTTTCTTTAGAAACCAAACAATTGGGGAAATGCATTATTATAGATTCTCAATGAGTTTCTGATGTTGCTATGAATAAATGCATGGCTTTTAAAGAGATCTCCGTGTGATGTTTGTAAACACGGAGGATTTTGTGGATGTTCGTGAGCGGCGGCGCCCGCTCGAGAGACCAGCCCCTACCCGTCTGGAAGGGTGAGGAATAGCGCAATTTCTTCGAGTTGACGTGGAGTCAATATCCTCGCCCGCCGGCTGCGCTAAGAACCGAAACCCGCTGGGGAAAGACTTTAGAACGTGAGTGTTTGCACTTGAGACGCCGTGGAGCCGCCGCGGTAACGTGGAGCCGCAGTGCCGTGGTGCCGATCACGGAGCGGATCACACTGACCGCGGTAAAGTTGGTACGAGGCAAAGTGCAGAGAACGCAGCGGAAACAGCAGCCAGGGTACGCGAGACAACGATTGTCGGACGCGCATTCAGGTACTAGAACGGTCGGAGGACCGAACTGCATTGTGGGCAATGGAGTATCTTAAGGGGCGGGAAGCCTCTGCAGAAAACGTATTCAAGAAACAAAAAGGACTCGATGGAAACACAACAACCGGGTCAGCAGAAACCACTCCCCCTGGCGTGGTAACATTGAAACAGAAAGGATTTAATTTGGAACGTCTAAGAAAAAAAGAACTAAGCCGCTGGTGGGAAGCTACATCCTTACAGAACTACATAGAGGTGGATCGCGTCCCCCGTGGCCTGCGCATTTTTATTGTTCCTACCCTGAATAAACCAAAACCGGAAGTATTGAAAGCATGGCGAGAGAACACTAACGCCTGCTCCAAAACCATGATGCAGATTTTGGTGAAAAATGCTTGGGAAGAACACGAGGATTTAGTAAAAGAAATACAAACACTTCTAGACGAATTAGCAATTGAGAAAGACCAAACAGCAATTGAGAAAGACCAAACAGAGGTATCAAGAATGTGGATGAAAAAATACATAAATTTGAGAAAGATTTGATCGCAAGGAAGCAACGCAAATTTGAACGCGATGAGCGGGATTACAAACTTGGAAGAATTTTAACATTCGCGAGAAAATTCGATAAAGCACGCTCCACCCTGTTAAGGGACAAGTCATTGGGAATGGCAGACAAAGATCGGCGGCAATCTGAGACGAGTCTGAGCTCTGAAGCAAGTCTAACTGATGTCAATACAGCAGAGAACCTAGAGGTAACGGCTTTTTCCGACGAACTGCGCCTAGTAACAGAGGCCAACGAACAATCCATACGGGGAAGAACCCGATATCAAGGCCGAGGAGGCAAGGTAAAAGCAAAAAACGACGGCAGCGACGCAACAAACTCAGGAACTACTGGTGTGGGAAGCAGAAGCCAGACACAGAAGGCCAAGTAATGGATGAACAGACTCCAGAGCTAACGGTAATGAACCTATCTAATAGACCCTTAACTGACGATGAAGAAAAAGTTCTTAAACTTGGTCTAACATTTTGTCCTGATCTTAATTTTGATTATACTCAAACACGTATTGACATGTATTTGTTTGTGAGGAAACTTAAACTGCATAAAATACATTCGCATAAAAAAGCTAGTTCAGAACTGCCCAGTGTTGCCACTGATTCTGCCACCAATAACATAGATTTGCAAGATGCTTTAGTTTCCCTGCATGAAGAGGGTATGGTTGATCTGACTCAATCTCAGGTCCCTACCACACAAGAGGTTATAAACACTATCTCCGCACTTAATGATCCACTTAGTGATATCAATTCTAATCCCTGCACTGTAACCACGCCCTTCAGACCCAAATCTAGATACAGACCCCAGCTACCCAGAGACAATATAGACTTATTCCATAATCTTGTCAACAATGACATGTTGAAACTATTGAATAGACCTCAGGAAAGACAGAATTTGACACCGGGGATGAGGTTGGCACTTAATCAGCTTAAAAATGACGATTCAATCGTCATAAAACCCTCTGATAAGGGAGGAAACGTAGTTTTGTGGGACAAGAAACTTTATATCAATGAAGCTATGAGACAACTGTCTGACACCACATGCTACACAAGGGTAGACCACTCCTATCTGAGTAAATTACTGAATAGGGTTCACCAAAATATTCGAGAGTGGGAAAAAATGAAATTACTGAGTTGGGATGAAACTAAATTCCTCATTAATGAGAATCCCACCACCCCTACATTTTACCTACTCCCCAAAGTGCACAAGAATCAGACTCAACCCCCGGGAAGGCCGATTGTATCTTCCATAAACAGCCTCTTAGAGAATGTCTCACATTATGTCGATCACTTTCTGAAAAATTATGTCAAAGATCTAACCTCACATCTAGAAGATACCAAAGACTTTCTACAGAAAGTTGAAAATATCAATTGGGAGGCACATTTTTGGCTAGTATGTCTAGATGTTGAAAGCTTGTACACCTCTATTCGACACAGAGATGGTCTGAAGGCTTGTGAATATTTTTTGAAAACAAGGAGCAGACATTTGGAAGCTCATTCGAAAATGTTGCTTCAAATGATTGAATTGTGCCTAGATGAAAATGTCTTCCTGTTCAATGGGTCTCTATACAAACAAATCCAGGGAACTTCTATGGGCACCTGCTTTGCCCCCAGCTACGCCAACCTTTTGGTGGGCTGGTGGGAGGAGCAGGTGCTCAGGAACGACGACTTGGAACATTGGACCAAATGCGTGAATGTCTGGCTCCGCTATATAGATGATGTCTTTTTTGTGTGGGAGGGGAGTGAGAGAGACCTAATTGGATTTGTGGAAGCACTTAATTTGAACAACCTGAATCTAAGGTTTACTATGCAGCATAGCCAGCAGACGATCGATTTTCTTGATATCAAATTGGTTATCAAGAACAATACGATCGAAACAGAGATCTTTAGAAAAGCAACAGCAGGAAACTCCGTGCTCCACTCTAATAGTTGCCACCCTCCTAGCTTTAGGTGGGCAATCCCTTTTGGCGAGTTTTTACGCGCCAAGAGGAACTGCAGCACTGAAGAAAAGTACCAGGAACACAAGAAAATAATGCATGACAGGTTCAAAGTGAGAGGTTACCACGCCAATATGCTGAAAAAAGGTGAAGATAGAGTAGCCCTCATCCAGAGAAACGAAGCATTATTTAAAGACCCCAGAGCCAGTCCCCCAAATCCGAAAGCTCCAATAAGACTGATAACCACCTACAATACCCAGTCCTCAGCTTTCAGCCAGATAATAAGAAAGAGATGGGATATCCTTTTACAAGATAAGGTGCTAAAAGAAAGGCTAGACCCACACCCCTCCATCACGTATAGAAGAGGAAAGTCTATCAAAGATCTAATAGTGCAGAGTCACTTAGATAAGAAGAAGATCTGGCTGTCAGCAAAAGGAGGGTTTTTTAAGTGTGGGAAGTGCAAGGCCTGTAGCCACAGCTCCAACGTGAGGGAGGTCGAGCTCAAAAGGATAAAAAGGAAATGGAGAATAACTAAGAACATCCAGTGTACCACTGACCATGTCATTTACGTTGTTACCTGCCCTTGTGGCAAATGGTACATTGGCTCTACCACTTTCCCCGTAAAAAAGCGAATCTTGGAGCACTGGCGTGCAATCACTAACAAGGACTTTGCATACAGTACGGCCAAACACTTCCACCAGTACCATGATGGAGATTGGACCAAAGCGAAATTTTTCGCACTGGATTCAATCCCCAAACATATCAGAGGAGGGGACCGTTTGACAGCTTTACGCAGAGCAGAGTCCAAATTCATTTTACAAGCAGGGTGTGTCTTTCCTTTTGGGATGAATATTGACGAAGAGATGTATGTACATTTGTGAACTGCTGATCTGCATGCTTCCCATTTTTTTTCCCCCTTAGGAGACTCTGTTTTCATGACATATATCTCCAAATATGTCTTTTAATTATTATTATTTGTTTTTCAGTAACGTTTGGTTCTTCGCTGAATTTAGCTATTATCATTTCGAAATAATTAACAGGTTAAATTATGGAATATTATGATTTCGTGCATTAAGCTATGATGTCCTAAGAATGAATATGTACAGTTGATTTAAGTATACTAACATGTTCTGTCCTCACTGTTTCTCTTCCCCTAGAGTGTAAGACCTCGTCTTGATATGAAGCGACAAACCACTGATAGAAAATATTGCTATGAGCACCACTGCTTCACATGGATTTATTGATTACGACTATGAGCACGAGATAATTCTCTCTTTTTTTTTTTTGGGGGGGTGAAGGAAAAAATACTTTAGAGTAACGTATTCTCATTATGTGACGACATTGACTAGACATAGACCATAGCTTTTTTTCACCTATTTTGACACGAATGAAATGAGATTGGAACACATAAGATGATGATACAGAGGGTACTACACCCGAGCGATCTTAATCTTTAGAGATATATCTATATCTTTTTGTAAATCATAGATTCCATCACTCTCTTCTTTCCTCCTCCATTATTCTCAACCTGTCTTTTCGGAAACTATACTATGGGTACTATACCCTCAATGTGCAAAGTGTTACGTGATACATTTAACTTGAAATGTAATGTTTCACTTACTTATTTTCTTTACAAACCAAACAATTGGGGAAATGCATTATTATAGATTCTCAATGAGTTTCTGATGTTGCTATGAATAAATGCATGGCTTTTAAAGAGATCTCCGTGTGATGTTTGTAAACACGGAGACCTTTCTTCCCTTTCTATGATTTTGTACCAGTACTTAAGGATGAGTAAAAAAAATGATGGTCATGTGACCAAGAGCCCGTGAGCTCGAAACGCGTCGTTTGTTTATGCCCAAATAAACAACTTTCTAAGTACCTGATGGTGTGGCTTGTCATCCTTGCTTGGAACGGGAGGATTTTGTGGATATATATATATATATATATATATATATATATATATATATATATATATATATATATATATATATATTTTATGTTGCTGTAGTGCTGCTGCATTCCCTGCAACTCCCTACAACAGAAAACAATGCTTGCTGGTGCCCCTGCACATTCTAGGGACATCAATATGTAAATTGCTCTCAGGGGGCATTATGGGGTGCTCCTTCAAGGATCAGTGACTAATAGTCGGTCATTTAATATTCACTTAAAAAAAATACATTGTTGTGGGTGTCCTGGTATTCACCCGGGACACCCAAATTATCATAGAAATTGATCAGTTCTAGTTAGCAGAACTAGCTATAACTTGCGCTCCGCTATGCACTGCTTATGTCCTCACATGCTACATCACTCATGACATATTCTATGACATCATTTATGACATCACTGATGACCTAATTGATTACATCACTGAGGCCATCATCCAATGAACCTGTTAGTTTATTTGATAGCTTCCATAGTGGCGGGTAACTATCATATTACTTTTCTACCTAATTTTGTACACCGTGTTTGCGGCTAATAGGTGTAGGTGTTCACAAACCCATCTGCTCCTAATGCATCATAGGTGTGTAGAGGTATTCAACACGTTATAAATCTACTGAAAAGTAACGCTATGTGCATATGACAGTTGACGACTTGTGTCCAGTAGGTTCTACACGTGTGGCTCTCCCCAAGCCTTAAAAGGCTCTGTCGACCTTATCTCCCAAGGAAACAATTAAATGGGGGAGGAAAGCAAGCAGGCCCCTCTTCAAGTCTTCTTGGGCCCGGGGACCCGATCTCGGAGGCCAAAATCCAAGAGGAGAGGCTTTTCATGCTCTGGTGCCAAATATAATTAAAAAAAGGAGGGAGGCAGTCCGCCTCTAAGCCTTATTAGGCCCCTGGTATCCGATCCCCCGGAGCCAAACCAATAAAGAAGGGGGATAGGGTGTACTGCCCCCTCTCCGAGCCTTACCAGGTGCTAGGGACCCCATCTCCCGGGGCCAAAGTCAAAATAAAAAGGGAAGGGGTGTACACACCCCTGGGGGAGGGATGTTGCGCTGCCGCGCAACCTCCCTACCCGGCCTTTATAGGTCCCAGGGACCTTTTTGGGCTCCTGAGAGCCCACCCACCAGGCCATAAAAGGCTCTGGCTTAGGCCCTAGGGACCCCATTTGCCGGGACCAAATCTAATAAAAAAAAGGGGAGAGGGGCATGCAACCCCCCTCCCTAAGCCTTATTAGGCAGTGGGGACCCCATCCCCTGGGGCCGAGTTGTTAATAAAGGGAGGGGAGCACACAGCCTCCCTGAGCATAATTAGACCTCAGGGACCCCATTCCCTGGGGTGCAAATGTCAATAAAAGAGGAAAAAGAGAGAGCTGCAGCGCAACCTCCCTCCCTGGCCTTTATAGGTCCCAGGGACCCCAATCCCCAAGAGCCGTTGCTTATATAAAACTGTGAGGTCAGCATGGCCCCCCTCCCCAACCCTTATTAGCTCCCCGGGATCCCATCTCCCAGGGTCAAACCAATAAAAAGCGGAAAGGGGCCTCCCCTCCCCCAGCCTTCAGAAGCTCCAGGAGCCACATCCCTAGGGCTGTTTTTTGGTTTAAAAGTGGAGGTGGCCTGCACTGCTCCCTCCCCGAGCCTTATTAGGACCTGGGGACCTCAGGTACCGGGGCCAAAGCCAATTAAATAGGGGAGGAGGGAGTGCAGGCCAAATTCAATAAAAAATGGGAAGGGGCATACTGCTCTCTTCTGAAACCTTAATAGGCACCAGGGAACTCATCACCCGAGGCTCAGCAATTAATAAAGGTAGGGGAGCATGAGGCCCCCCTCTGTGAGCCTTTATAGGCCCCAGGGACACCATACCCCGGTCCGTGAATTATTTAAAAGGGGAGGTGGACTGCAGGGGCCCCCCTCCGCGAACCTTATTAGGGCCTGGGTACCCCATGCCCCATAATAATAAAAAGTGGAGGGGACATGCAGCCCACCCCCAAGCCTTATTAGGCATGGGGAATTCATCCCACTGAGCTGTGTTTTTAAAAAAAAAAAAGATGAGGGGTCCATGCTGCCCCAAGTCTATTTGGGCCCTGGGGACCCCATCGCCCACAGCTTGCAATATTTATAGGTGGGTCCTGGGGTGCCCACCCAGGGAACTCACCATGCACAAGTTGGGCTCTGTGGAGGGGGAGCCCCAGGACCCCTGTGGCCCCAGACTTCCCCTCATGGTAAAGGAGCTGGCATTGCTCCTGCCTCAAGGGAGCAGCTATTGGTGCTGGTCCCTCCGGGTGGAAGCAATGTGTGTTCTGTTTCCCTGCACGCATCCGTCCGGGCAGGGAAACAAGACAAATCTGCTCTCAGCCAGGGGGAGCATACTTTACATTTCCTGCCTACCTGGAGCAGACTTTGTGTTTGCTCCCTTTTGGCTGGGGATTTGAAAATGCTCCCGCCAGACGGCAGCACATACAACTTTCCCTGCTTGCCCCTTGAGATGTGGTCTGTGGGCCAAAAACAATTTGGGAAGGGGAGGATGCGTGCCCCCCTTCCCTTAAATATACCCGGCCTTAGGGGGTGGAGTCCCTGTGTTGCCTTTGTGTGCAGAGAATCCACTGTGTCCCGGCGGTGGGCTCCCCAGTACACCGAAAGTGATCCGCCCCAGGGAATGTGGTCCCCAGGTCCATTAAAGTCAAAGGTAGGGGGCCAGGCAGCCATATTCCCTTTAAAGTTGTTACGGATCTGGGGTATGGGGTCCCCAGGTCCTTTTTAAGGCTTGGGAAGGGGGTCCTCCCCTTAAAAAATACTTTGGGCTGAAAACTGCACACCCCCTTCGATTAAATATACTTTGAGGCTCGGGTGATGTGGTCCCCAGCACAGAAAACAACTCAGGGAGGGGGGCTGCACACCCTCTTTCCCCGTAAATACACCAAGTCCAGGATGATGTTGTCCCTGGGGACCTAAATAGGCTGGGGAGGGAGGCCCTAATGACGCCTCCCTCTCCATAGACACACACACGCACATATATATATATATACATTTACATATTACCTATTGGCGGTCGCCAGTATGTAGTTATAGTTAGGACCTAGTTTCCATAGGATCAATGTTTTTTGCTTTGCCAATAACTTTGGTGCCGTTTGATGAATCTTTTTGACATTTTCAAAACTAATGAGGCGGTCATGTCAGCTGCTGTCTTGAAATTGTGATCCGGCAAGCGGGGGCTGATAAAAGGGGGTCCCATAACGCTTTTTCTCCATGTTAATTTCCATAGGAATCTGTTGACGCAGCTACTGCCTGGACTGCTTAATGGAATTACACCAAATTTGGCAGAAAGGTAGCTCTTGGTCCAGAGTGCACTCTTTTTGTTAATTGGTGTAAATCCGTTCAGTAGTTTTTGAGAGATTTAAAGATTTCTCAGATGTACAACAGTGGCCGTGATGGATCCGCGAACCCTCCTGATCTCGTGCCTGAGATCAGATTGGCTGGCAACACTTCAAACCAGAAAGTGTTGGCAGCCATCTTATGACTTGGTTGAACTGAGTCACAAGACAAAAGGTTAAAAAATAATAATAATAATATTAAT
This sequence comes from Lissotriton helveticus, assembly GCF_964261635.1. NCBI lineage: Eukaryota > Metazoa > Chordata > Amphibia > Caudata > Salamandridae > Lissotriton > Lissotriton helveticus. The sequence goes on along the minus strand of NC_136057.1, from coordinate 846,473,541 downwards.
AATAATACTGAGAGTTATTAAGCGCGGCAGCTACCCCCAACACAGGGGTTTCCCAGCGCTAGAAACATCAGGTGACAATGCGTCAACAGGAGTAGTACGCTTATCGATCCTTCATTGCAGCTGCCCTGAAAAGCCACGTCTTCAGGGTACTTTTAAAGCAAAATTCTGACTTGGCATTTCGTAAGGAAACTGGTAGGGCATTCCACAAAGCGGCCGTTCTGACCGTGAATGCTCTCCCACCTAGCCGAGATTTCTCAAAGTGTGGGGTCTGTAGCAAATTGAGAGAATTCAAGCGCAACACCTGGTTTTGCTTGTAGGGGCATAGTCTTTCCTTCAGATAGCTCCGGCAGTTTCCGTTCAGAGCCCGATAGGCCTTTGTCATAGCCTTAAATATGATTCTTTTCTCCACTGGAAGCTAGTGGAGTTTATGTAAATGCGTAGAGACATGGTGTCGGAATGGTATACGGAGAACCAGTCTCGAAGCCGCATTTTGAATCATCTGAAGGGGGTGGATTGCATATTTAGGGAGGCCAAGATACAGAGCATTGGCATAGTCTAGCCTAGACGTTACTATGGCATGTACTACTGTTTTGCTGCAATCTTCCGGTAGAAAATGCAAGACTTTCCGGAGATTTTTTAATTTGCTGAAGCAGGTCGCAGAGACCAGTTGTATTTGAGCTGAGAAGGTGAAATTCGCCTCCCATTTCATTCCTAAGTTGCGAATAGAGGTGGCCGGGGCTGGAGGAGCATCCATTTCTGATGGCCACCATAGTGCTGACTCTGGCACAGTTCCCTGTCCAAAGAACAGAACCTCTGTTTTTTCCGCGAATAGCTTTAATTTATTAGAATTCATCCATATAGCTATATCGTGTAGGCATCCCTTGAAGTTCTTAAAACCATCCACTGTCTGCTCTTTGAAAGAGAAAACCAACTGGGTGTCGTCGGCGTAGGAAATTGCTTTCACTCCCCAGTTGGCAATCAGGGAAAAAAAAGGAGCTAGGTAGAGGTTAAAAAATAAAGGACTCAAAGCTGAGCCCTGGGGCACCCCACACCAGAGCTGTTTTGGTTGAGATTCATATGGTGTAAGGGTGACTCTCTGCGTACGTCCCCTCAGATAGGATGTTAGCCATGTGAGTACTTTACCCTCAAAGCCCACTTCTTTTAGGCGCTGGACCAAGATAGTGTGGTCAACAGTGTCGAATGCCGCAGAAAGATCCAGGAGCACCAGCAGTGTTGGTGCTCCTGAATCCAAAGACCACCTTATCCACTCTGCCACCTCCAGGAGAGCAGTCTCTGTACTAAATCCTTCTCGAAAGCCTGATTGAGTATCATACAGAGCCCCATTCTGCTCAATAAAGCTGGTCAATTGACGTTGAACCAATTTTTCCAGCATTTTCCCTGGAGCCGGTAATAAAGAGATAGGTTGCAGATTTTTTAGATCACCCGGGTCTTCATTTTGGTTTTTTTTCAACGGAAGTGTTGCATGCTTCCATTTATCTGGGATGGTGCCTGTTTCTAGAAAGGAGCTCCAGATGTGTAAATGTAAATGTAAATGTATGTGTCTGGTAAAGCGCACTGCTGCCCTGAGGCCCATTCACCAATTAAGAGGTTTACATCTTCCATAATTTGGGAGGGCATGGATCATGTGGGGCTACTGAATGGCATTTCTGAATTTCAATCAGGGCATCCTGCTGCAGAATTGGTGTAAACTCGCTAAGTCTAGGTATCTCCCCTATGAGCGGAGATTTATCCCCTTTCGCAGTGGCCTCTGTGACCCGGAATGACTCATAGACCTTTAAGATTTTATTATCAAATAGTTCGCAATCTTATCGCACAGGAATGAAGTTACTTCTGTCTCCAGTACCCTGGGCTTAAAAAAAGATTACCTTAAAGACCTCACTGCTGGACTGATTAGCATTTTGAATACATGACGCAATGTGGTTTCGTCTAGCTGTTTTTATCTCCTTATGAAACACTTTTAAGGCTTTTTTATAATTTGCCTTCGTTCTCTCGCAGTAGCTGAACCTCCATTTTCGTTCCAGCTTTTTAGCTTTTTACACCTGCTTTTGCTCTCCCTAAGAGCATTGGAGAACCATGGGGCAGTAGGGGATAATCTAGTTGAATTCACCACTCTACCCGGTGCTACTGACTCCACCGCCGTAGCAATCCTGTGGTGTATCGAGATTCCATCAGCATCGGGATTAGCCGATAGGCGGGGTGATTGTCTTGCAAAATGGAGCTTAGTGCTCTCAAGAAAAGAGAGCCGGGTAGAGACCCTCTGACCCCCTAGGCCTGTTCAGGAGGTCTCACAGGGACCGCAGGGCCCAAAAAAACTGTAAAAAAAAAGCATTCTGTGGGATTAGCGGTGGATCCAGGAATCTGGCAGAAATTATTTTTTTTAAACGAAGCGCTGACTCCCGCGCTTCGTTTCCTTTAGGCCCCCGGGTAGGCCAGGTCCCCGGGGCTACATAATTAATAATGCTGGGGCCGCACAGGCCAGCGCAAGCCCGGGACCGCTACATCCCAGCGCTAATTTTTGGAAATGTGCGGCCCATGCGCTCCCCGCAGCCTCGGGAACGCCACCTTCCCAGGGCTTTATGGACAAAGAAATGTAAATAGTTGCTCCAGACCCCCCACACATTCATGTGGACCACCACCTTCACAGGGTTCTGTTTACAATAATCCATGGGGGGTTTCCTGCCCATGTAACACAACAAAAGGACACTGTTCCTATGGCCAGGTGCAAAAAGTCACCAGTGCCCTCAAAAAAGAACAAGAAAAAGAGAGAAGGAAGAGCTCCTAGGTTGGGGACCGACTCAGGGAATAGAAGACCACTCTTTGTCCTCTGATGCCCTCACACACCCTGAAGGATGTCATGCTTCATCATCGGGCAGTTGCTCCTCGTAGGGCCGGCGCTGCAATTCCCTATGGGCTCCCCTAAGGGTCACTTTATCGGAGATCTTTTGAGGACTGCCGGTTGATGCATGTGGGTGTGTGGGGAGTGTGTCCTGTCTAGAGGGTGTGAAATGTGCGCGCAGTATTTGTGAAAATCTAATAAAGGGTCATCATGCAGCAGATGTAAAAAAGATATACCCTTAGCAGACTATTACTGCTAAATATAAAATATTCCCCTGGAGGCACTCTATGCCCAGGTGTCGTACGTCAATCAATCATGCCATTTGTATAGCGCACTACTCACCCGGGAGGGTCTCAAGGCGCTTGGGGGGAGGGGTATGCTACTGCTCGAACAGCCAGGTCTTGAGTTGTTTCCTGAAGGTGAGATGGTCCTGGGTCAGCCGAAGGTGGATGGGGAGGGAGTTCCAAGTCTTGGCAGCCAGGTAAGAGAAGGATCTTCCTCCGGCGGTGGCTCTTCGGATGCGTGGTACGGCTGCGAGGGCGAGGCTGGTGGACCGTAGCTGGCGGGTGGGCGTGTAGAAGGTCAGGCGGTCGTTGAGGTACTTGGGGCCCAGGTCGTGGAGAGACTTGTGTGCGTGGGTGAGGAGCCAGAACGTGATCCTCTTGTCGACGGGGAGCCAGTGCAGGTTCCTGAGGTGGCTGGAGATGTGGCTGCGTCGGGGGACATCCAGGATGAGTCGGGCGGAGGCGTTCTGGATGCGCTGGAGTCTTTTCTGTAGCTTGGCTGTGGTTCCGGCGTAGAGGGCGTTTCCGTAGTCCAGTCGGCTGGTGACGAGTGCCTGGGTGACAGTCTTCCTGGTCTCGGTCGGGATCCAGCGGAAGATCTTGCGAAGCATACGCAGGGTGTTGAAGCACGATGAGGAGACGGCGTTGACTTGTCTGGTCATCGAGAGGGAGGGGTCCAGGATGAAGCCCAGGTTGCGTGCGTGGTCGGTTGGCTTGGGTGCGGTGCCCAGGGCTGGGGCCACCAGGAGTCGTCCCAGGCGGAGGGCGAAGATCCCAGGATGAGGACTTCCGTCTTGTCCGAGTTTAGTTTCAGACGGCTGTCCTTCATCCACTCGGCGACGTCTTTCATCCCTTCGTGTAGGCAGGTTCTGGCGGTGTCGGGGTCTCTGGTGAGGGAGAGGATCAGCTGTGTGTCGTTGGCGTAAGAGATTATGTTGAGGTTGTGCTGGCGTGCGATGGCTGCGAGAGGTTTCATGTAGATGTTGAAGAGGGTGGGGCTGAGTGAAGATCCTTGCGGGACGCCGCAGATGACTTTGGTGGCCTCGGAGCGAAACGGGGGGAGGCGGACTCTTTGTGTTCTTCCGGCGAGGAATGAGATGATCCACTCCAGTGCCTTCTCTTGGATACCGATGTTGCTGAGGCGCTGGACTAGGGTGCGGTGGCAGACCGTGTTGAACGCAGTGGAGAGGTCCAGGAGGATGAGGGCCACTGTTTCCCCCTCGTCGAGCAGGGTCCGGATGTCGTCGGTGGCTGCGATGAGGGCGGTCTCGGTGCTGTGGTTGGCTCTGAAGCCGGACTGCGAGGGGTCGAGGGATCCGTTCATCTCGAGGAAGGCGGTCAGCTGTCTGTTGACGATCTTCTCGATGACTTTAGCAGGAAAAGGGAGGAGCGAGATGGGGCGGAAGTTTTTGAGATCGGTGGGGTCCGCTGTAGGTTTCTTCAGGAGGGCGCTGATCTCTGCGTGCTTCCAGCTCTCCGGGAAGGTGGCGGTGTTGAAGGAGGCGTTGATGATGTTCCGGAGTTGGGGTGCGATGGTGGAGTCGGCCTTGTTGAAGATGTGGTGTGGGCAGGGGTCGGTCGGTGATCCGGAGTGGATGGTGTTCATCGTGCGGGCTGTGTCTTCGGTGGTCACCGTGGTCCAGGTGCGAAGGGTGGCGGTGGGGGGCATTGGTTCGACGGTTGGGTGCGTCGGTGGGGCGCCGAAGCTGTTGTGGAAGTCGGCGATCTTGCGGTGGAAGAACGAGGCGAGGGAGTCGCAGAGGTCTTGTGACGGAGTGATGTCGTTGGTGCCGGTGCTGGGGTTGGAGAACTCCTTGACGATAGTGAAGAGCTCTTTGTTGTCGTGGGCGTTGTTGTCCAGTCGTTCCTTCAGGGATTTCTTCTTGGTGGTGCGGATGAGCTGGTGGTGCTTGCGGGTAGCGTGTTTGAGGGCGGTCATGTTGTCGGTGGTCCGGTCGAGGAGCCAGGCTTTCTCGAGGGTGCGGCAGGTCTTCTTGGAGTCCTTGAGGTCATCGGTGAACCAGGATGCCTTCTTGCTTCTGGGTCTGCTGGGAGGGTTCTTTAGTGGCGCGAGGTCGTCGGCGCAGGCAGTCAGCCACTGTGTGAAGTTGCGGGCTGCTTCGTTGGGGTCCGTTGTGTTGGCGGGTGGGCTCTGGCTGAGGGAGTTGGTGAGCTGGTCTGCAGTGATCTTGCTCCAATTCCTGTGAGGTACCTGTTGCGGGTGGTGGTGGGTCGTGGATCTTTTGAAGCTGAAGTGGACGCAGCTGTGGTTGGTCCAGTGGAGTCCGGTGGCGTGGCTGAAGGTGATGTACTTGCTGGAAGAGAAGACGGGATCAAGCGTGTGGCCGGCGTAGTGGGTGGGGGTGTTGACCAGTTGCTTGATTCCGAGGTTGGCGAGGTTTTCCAGCAGGGCGGTGGTGTTGCGGTCCTTGTTGTTCTCCAGGTGGAAGTTGAGGTCCCCGAGGAGAATGTAGTCAGTGGAGGGGAGGGCGTGCGGTCTGATGAAGTCTGTGATGTCTTCGCTGAATTGTGTGCGTGGTCCCGGGGGTCTGTAGACGAGGGTGCCTCTGAGGGTCGTCTTAGGGTCGGTGTGAATCTGGAAGTGGAGATGTTCGGCTGCGGCGAAGGAGTCGTTGGCGTCGGTCGTGATGCGGATGGTGTTCCTGTGGACGATGGCGATGCCACCTCCGGTCTGGTTGATGCGGTCCCTCCTGATGATCTTGTACACGTCATAGGTCAACATGTTTCCGTTCTGGGAAGGACATGGCTTTTGTAGTTCGGACTGGACTGTTCCCATGGGGCACAGGGTCAGCGCTGATTTGCATATCGCCATTGTCTAACCCAGGGTGGTGTGGAGTGGAAAAACGATGGATTTGGGCCCAGATCTTTGGACTGGGGTGAATGTGTGACATTGATCCACATTCTGTCCATCATTGTTGTCTTTGTAGGTACCACTCTAAGTGTACTGGGGATGCTCAGACGTGAGTCCCAGGCACTCCACACCACTGGAATCAAGCTAGCCGGGCTGATGAGAGGTGTTACCTCGAAACCGGGCCGGTCCTCGGATGCTTGTTTCCGTTCTGGGAAGGACATGGCTTTTGTAGTTCGGACTGGACTGTTCCCATGGGGCACAGGGTCAGCGCTGATTTGCATATCGCCATTGTCTAACCCAGGGTGGTGTGGAGTGGAAAAACGATGGATTTGGGCCCAGATCTTTGGACTGGGGTGAATGTGTGACATTGATCCACATTCTGTCCATCATTGTTGTGTTTGCAGGTACCGCTCTAAGTGTACTGGGGATGCTCAGACGTGAGTCCCAGGCACTCCACACCACTGGAATCAAGCTAGCCGGGCTGATGAGAGGTGTTACCTCGAAACCGGGCCGGTCCTCGGATGCTTGTTTCCGTTCTGGGAAGGACATGGCTTTTGTAGTTCGGACTGGACTGTTCCCATGGGGCACAGGGTCAGCGCTGATTTGCATATCGCCATTGTCTAACCCAGGGTGGTGTGGAGTGGAAAAACGATGGATTTGGGCCCAGATCTTTGGACTGGGGTGAATGTGTGACATTGATCCACATTCTGTCCATCATTGTTGTGTTTGCAGGTACCGCTCTAAGTGTACTGGGGATGCTCAGACGTGAGTCCCAGGCACTCCACACCACTGGAATCAAGCTAGCCGGGCTGATGAGAGGTGTTACCTCGAAACCGGGCCGGTCCTCGGATGCTTGTTTCCGTTCTGGGAAGGACATGGCTTTTGTAGTTCGGACTGGACTGTTCCCATGGGGCACAGGGTCAGCGCTGATTTGCATATCGCCATTGTCTAACCCAGGGTGGTGTGGAGTGGAAAAACGATGGATTTGGGCCCAGATCTTTGGACTGGGGTGAATGTGTGACATTGATCCACATTCTGTCCATCATTGTTGTGTTTGCAGGTACCGCTCTAAGTGTACTGGGGATGCTCAGACGTGAGTCCCAGGCACTCCACACCACTGGAATCAAGCTAGCCGGGCTGATGAGAGGTGTTACCTCGAAACCGGGCCGGTCCTCGGATGCTTGTTTCCGTTCTGGGAAGGACATGGCTTTTGTAGTTCGGACTGGACTGTTCCCATGGGGCACAGGGTCAGCGCTGATGTGCATATCGCCATTGTCTAACCCAGGGTGGTGTGGAGTGGAAAAACAATGGATTTGGGCCCAGATCTTTGGACTGGGGTGAATGTGTGACATTGATCCACATTCTGTCCATCATTGTTGTGTTTGCAGGTACCGCTCTAAGTGTACTGGGGATGCTCAGACGTGAGTCCCAGGCACTCCACACCACTGGAATCAAGCTAGCCGGGCTGATGAGAGGTGTTACCTCGAAACCGGGCCGGTCCTCGGATGCTTGTTTCCGTTCTGGGAAGGACATGGCTTTTGTAGTTCGGACTGGACTGTTCCCATGGGGCACAGGGTCAGCGCTGATTTGCATATCGCCATTGTCTAACCCAGGGTGGTGTGGAGTGGAAAAACGATGGATTTGGGCCCAGATCTTTGGACTGGGGTGAATGTGTGACATTGATCCACATTCTGTCCATCATTGTTGTGTTTGCAGGTACCGCTCTAAGTGTACTGGGGATGCTCAGACGTGAGTCCCAGGCACTCCACACCACTGGAATCAAGCTAGCCGGGCTGATGAGAGGTGTTACCTCGAAACCGGGCCGGTCCTCGGATGCTTGTTTCCGTTCTGGGAAGGACATGGCTTTTGTAGTTCGGACTGGACTGTTCCCATGGGGCACAGGGTCAGCGCTGATTTGCATATCGCCATTGTCTAACCCAGGGTGGTGTGGAGTCGAAAAACGATGGATTTGGGCCCAGATCTTTGGACTGGGGTGAATGTGTGACATTGATCCACATTCTGTCCATCATTGTTGTGTTTGCAGGTACCGCTCTAAGTGTACTGGGGATGCTCAGACGTGAGTCCCAGGCACTCCACACCACTGGAATCAAGCTAGCCGGGCTGATGAGAGGTGTTACCTCGAAACCGGGCCGGTCCTCGGATGCTTGTTTCCGTTCTGGGAAGGACATGGCTTTTGTAGTTCGGACTGGACTGTTCCCATGGGGCACAGGGTCAGCGCTGATTTGCATATCGCCATTGTCTAACCCAGGGTGGTGTGGAGTGGAAAAACGATGGATTTGGGCCCAGATCTTTGGACTGGGGTGAATGTGTGACATTGATCCACATTCTGTCCATCATTGTTGTGTTTGCAGGTACCGCTCTAAGTGTACTGGGGATGCTCAGACGTGAGTCCCAGGCACTCCACACCACTGGAATCAAGCTAGCCGGGCTGATGAGAGGTGTTACCTCGAAACCGGGCCGGTCCTCGGATGCTTGTTTCCGTTCTGGGAAGGACATGGCTTTTGTAGTTCGGACTGGACTGTTCCCATGAGGCACAGGGTCAGCGCTGATTTGCATATCGCCATTGTCTAACCCAGGGTGGTGTGGAGTGGAAAAACGATGGATTTGGGCCCAGATCTTTGGACTGGGGTGAATGTGTGACATTGATCCACATTCTGTCCATCATTATTGTGTTTGCAGGTACCGCTCTAAGTGTACTGGGGATGCTCAGACGTGAGTCCCAGGCACTCCACACCACTGGAATCAAGCTAGCCGGGCTGATGAGAGGTGTTACCTTGAAACCGGGCCGGTCCTCGGATGCTTGTTTCCGTTCTGGGAAGGACATGGCTTTTGTAGTTCGGACTGGACTGTTCCCATGGGGCACAGGGTCAGCGCTGATTTGCATATCGCCATTGTCTAACCCAGGGTGGTGTGGAGTGGAAAAACGATGGATTTGGGCCCAGATCTTTGGACTGGGGTGAATGTGTGACATTGATCCACATTCTGTCCATCATTGTTGTGTTTGCAGGTACCGCTCTAAGTGTACTGGGGATGCTCAGACGTGAGTCCCAGGCACTCCACACCACTGGAATCAAGCTAGCCGGGCTGATGAGAGGTGTTACCTCGAAACCGGGCCGGTCCTCGGATGCTTGTTTCCGTTCTGGGAAGGACATGGCTTTTGTAGTTCGGACTGGACTGTTCCCATGGGGCACAGGGTCAGCGCTGATTTTCATATCGCCATTGTCTAACCCAGGGTGGTGTGGAGTGGAAAAACGATGGATTTGGGCCCAGATCTTTGGACTGGGGTGAATGTGTGACATTGATCCACATTCTGTCCATCATTGTTGTGTTTGCAGGTACCGCTCTAAGTGTACTGGGGATGCTCAGACGTGAGTCCCAGGCACTCCACACCACTGGAATCAAGCTAGCCGGGCTGATGAGAGGTGTTACCTCGAAACCGGGCCGGTCCTCGGATGCTTGTTTCCGTTCTGGGAAGGACATGGCTTTTGTAGTTCGGACTGGACTGTTCCCATGGGGCACAGGGTCAGCGCTGATTTGCATATCGCCATTGTCTAACCCAGGGTGGTGTGGAGTGGAAAAACGATGGATTTGGGCCCAGATCTTTGGCCTGGGGTGAATGTGTGACATTGATCCACATTCTGTCCATCATTGTTGTGTTTGCAGGTACCGCTCTAAGTGTACTGGGGATGCTCAGACGTGAGTCCCAGGCACTCCACACCACTGGAATCAAGCTAGCCAGGCTGATGAGAGGTGTTACCTCGAAACCGGGTCGGTCCTCGGATGCTTGTTTCCGTTCTGGGAAGGACATGGCTTTTGTAGTTCGGACTGGACTGTTCCCATGGGGCACAGGGTCAGCGCTGATTTGCATATCGCCATTGTCTAACCCAGGGTGGTGTGGAGTGGAAAAACGATGGATTTGGGCCCAGATCTTTGGACTGGGGTGAATGTGTGACTTTGATCCACATTCTGTCCATCATTGTTGTGTTTGCAGGTACCGCTCTAAGTGTACTGGGGATGCTCAGACGTGAGTCCCAGGCACTCCACACCACTGGAATCAAGCTAGCCGGGCTGATGAGAGGTGTTACCTCGAAACCGGGCCGGTCCTCGGATGCTTGTTTCCGTTCTGGGAAGGACATTGCTTTTGTAGTTCGGACTGGACTGTTCCCATGGGGCACAGGGTCAGCGCTGATTTGCATATCGCCATTGTCTAACCCAGGGTGGTGTGGAGTGGAAAAACGATGGATTTGGGCCCAGATCTTTTGACTGGGGTGAATGTGTGACATTGATCCACATTCTGTCCATCATTGTTGTGTTTGCAGGTACCGCTCTAAGTGTACTGGGGATGCTCAGACGTGAGTCCCAGGCACTCCACACCACTGGAATCAAGCTAGCCGGGCTGATGAGAGGTGTTACCTCGAAACCGGGCCGGTCCTCGGATGCTTGTTTCCGTTCTGGGAAGGACATGGCTTTTGTAGTTCGGATTGGACTGTTCCCATGGGGCACAGGGTCAGCGCTGATTTGCATATCGCCATTGTCTAACCCAGGGTGGTGTGGAGTGGAAAAACGATGGATTTGGGCCCAGATCTTTGGACTGGGGTGAATGTGTGACATTGATCCACATTCTGTCCATCATTGTTGTGTTTGCAGGTACCGCTCTAAGTGTACTGGGGATGCTCACACGTGAGTCCCAGGCACTCCACACCACTGGAATCAAGCTAGCCGGGCTGATGAGAGGTGTTACCTCGAAACCGGGCCGGTCCTCGGATGCTTGTTTCCGTTCTGAGAAGGACATGGCTTTTGTAGTTCGGACTGGACTGTTCCCATGGGGCACAGGGTCAGCGCTGATTTGCATATCGCCATTGTCTAACCCAGGGTGGTGTGGAGTGGAAAAACGATGGATTTGGGCCCAGATCTTTGGACTGGGGTGAATGTGTGACATTGATCCACATTCTGTCCATCATTGTTGTGTTTGCAGGTATCGCTCTAAGTGTACTGGGGATGCTCAGACGTGAGTCCCAGGCACTCCACACCACTGGAATCAAGCTAGTCGGGCTGATGAGAGGTGTTACCTCGAAACCGGGCCGGTCCTCGGATGCTTGTTTCCGTTCTGGGAAGGACATGGCTTTTGTAGTTCGGACTGGACTGTTCCCATGGGGCACAGGGTCAGCGCTGATTTGCATATCGCCATTGTCTAACCCAGGGTGGTGTGGAGTGGAAAAACGATGGATTTGGGCCCAGATCTTTGGACTGGGGTGAATGTGTGACATTGATCCACATTCTGTCCATCATTGTTGTGTTTGTCAGTAAAACTTGATGCATCATTAGTGTGCCACAGCTGTGTGCACAACAACCACATACAAAATAGGACAGGTACACGAGTCAGATAAATAGATAAAATGCACTCACTGGAGCCATAACCCTGTATAACATCAGGTAAAAATTCATATCCATGAACAATTAATCAAGTATATAGAAAGTAGTGGTAGAGAGAGACCCAGAAGTTAGAGCAAAGAGAGACTTCCTTATACCTAGAAAGCGCAGCCCCGAAATACATGTCACATAAAAAAAGGATCGCCCGTAATGTCTTTAATTAAAGTGGCTCGCAATGGGGGTAATCAGTTCTCGGTTGTCCTTACCTAATCCTTATGGAGACGGTCACTCCATTGACTAGAGGCATGGGGCCCCCGCATGTTACCGGGCTGAAACAACAATAATATGACCAGGAGATCAGTTGGTAAAAATGCACCATAGACTAGTTTCTCAGAGGTCAGTACTGGATATTCAAAAACCTCTGCTCATAGTCTACTCATGGTTCTGCCCTGGTGACAGCTCCTGCATACCTGCCGCATCCATGCCACTGCCAGTAGAAACAAATTGTGCCAGACCCCACCTATGGAGCCCCGGGAACAGCCACCTTCCCGGGGCTATGTTTAAAGATAATGTGTGGGGGGTGCTCTAGCCCCCCCACAAAGTCCTGGAACCACCACCTTCCTGGGGCTATTTCAAAGTAGGGAGGGGGCTGCACAGCCCCCCTGCTGGAGCCGTAAATGGCCCTGTCGACCGCCATCCCCAGGGCCATCTCCAGCAATGTCCTGGGGTGCCCACCCCAGAGACAGTGCAGTTTGCTATTGACAAGCCATAGCAAACTCTGCTTCGCTTCATGGAAGCGAGAGCATAAAAAGTGTTTGCATCTCCCTCTGCCCAAAAGCAATGCTGGCTCACGCAGGAAGCGGGGAGCCGGTAGGGACTGCGGGGGCCTTGAGGCTCCCCCGTGGTCCCCAACGACCAGGCCAAGCCCTGTGGATGGCCCAGGAGAGGGGCCACTTGGCCCCGTCCCTTTTTACTTAAAAAAAATGTCTGGAACCTGAGGAATGGGATCCCCGGGCCGAAATCAGCCTGGGGATGGGGGCTAGCCAGCCCCCCTCCCCTTTTCAATTAAAATTTAAACGTAGGCCTAGCCTCGACCGCACCTCCCTTAAAAATAATTGTCTGGGACTCTGGGGATGGGGTCCCTGGGGGCAAAATCGGTCTGGGAGGGGGGCTGTGCAGGCCCCCTCCCTTTTTAATTTATTTCATTTAGGAAAATGAAAATGGGTCATGCCCCAGAGCATGGGGTCCCTGGGTCCCAAAAGAGTGAAAGGGGGGCCACACAGCCCCTCTCCTAAAATATAAAAAAGAAAGGAAGACACCAACTCATCAGAGGCCCCCCATTTCTCCACTACTCTACAAACGTGCCTCCTGGCGCTCTCTTGTTTGGGGGATGAAGTCCCCTTCGCTCCTAAGTGTTCTTAGGGGCCAACTAGGCCACCTGTTACCTCCAGTAAGCCCCACATAGTGGGAATGTTGGAGGCCATGCCCCTTTTTCCACCACCCTGTAAACGTGCCTCTCGGCGCACTGCTGGTGGAGCGATGAGGTCCCCTTTGCGTCCTGAGGGCCTCAGGACTAAAGTGGACTCAAGCAGCAGCGTGCCAGGAGGCGTGTTTGCAGAGTGGTGGAGAAAGGGCCGTGGCCTCTGACCACCTCTCAGCAATTCAGCTATGTGAGGTTTCCTGGAGGAAACAGAAGTGCTAGTTGGCCCCCAGGGACCCTGAAGAGGCAAGGGGACTTCATCGTCTAAATAGTAGTGTGCCAGGAGGTGCGTTTGCAAAGTGTTGGAGAAAGGGGGCGTGGCCTCTGACTGGGGCACCGTAGACCGAGCGAGCACAAGTCGCGCTACCTGACATCTTCAGATGGTTATTGAGCCCGCCGGTCCCTCGAGGAAGCCCTATCTGGGAATTGTACGTTAAAGGTACTATTGACAAGTAACAATTAAGAAGAAGATTAAGTTACTTACCTGCCCTTACGTGTTGTTCAATTAGCAGCCTCACTTTTGAACAGGTCCTGAAGAAAGCCCCCGACCCAGCTGGGCGGAAGAAGGGCTAAAACATATCGACCATTCACATGGACTAACAGGTGCTATAGAATAGTAGCATTTCTATACGCGCATCGCCTTGATTTTAACCTTGCCCCATCCCCAACTGAATAAAGTCTTTGGTATGGAGATGTAGGTAGTTTTCACTCACCTCACTTAATTTCACTTTATTACTGATCCCTACTGTTATCACCAGTTGGTCTACCTCCGGGTGGAGGAAAGCATATTTCCTAAAAAAGACCCGATGATGATGCTTTCACATGATGTAAGAAGCGGATAATCAAGATATTTCGCTCCACCATTCCTGTACGTGATTGAGGGTTTTTTAAGACAGTCAACATACCTGACCCTGGTTCTGCAAGTGATCCATTCTCCCATGATTACCTATCCTCGCCTGGAAGCCGAATGGATCTCAGCTTCTCTCTCCCTCCTCTTATTAAATAATTATAATTATGTAGAAATCGAAACAACTGCAGTAGTGGAAGAAAGTTATTTACTTGACTTCATCCTTTGGGAGGAAAACAAGTATGTCAAAAGAGGTCAAGTTCAGTTTATGAGCTGCATTAAATTGTGATTCTTCTTAATTCTACTAAATAATAAATTCTAAACAAGCATTTCGAACTCTTCTCTGATATAAGAGGAACATTTTTGCAGAGTTATGGAAAATATTTATTTACTAAAACATGATCATGGGAAGGTCAAGAATTAAATATTTTACGCATGTTTCTGCATATTTTAGTTCAAATACTAGTTAAGCAATGCTGCTTTTAACATTTTGAGGACTAGTACGAGTGTGTATGGCTACCTACTGCAATTGAGAACATTTTTAAGCGTATGCTTGTTCATTTAAGTCCACACATTAATATTTCACATATATTTTTTCTACATTATTTTGTGTTTTGCTAAAAATGCCTCTTCAATCCCCCCTCTGATGGTTATCTTAACCATAACATTTACACATATGAATCCATCAAAAGTCGCGTTCATCTTCAGCTGAGTCTTCTCTTTTTCTTTTCAAAAGTTTAAATTGTTTTGATTTTCTGTATTCTTCATTAATGCAATCATTTAATACTATTTGTCTCTCTGTTCTTTCATGCATTTCTCTACTCTTTCTTTTGTTAATGCAATATATATAGCCTTCAAATAAAGCAAACAAACAAAATAAGCACATCCGTATTATGAATATTGGCCTAAAACTAGCTTTCAGAAAGAAAATAAGCAAAACCCTATTAGGAATATTGGCATAAAATTAGTTTTCAGAGTTCCTCCTCCTGCAGTGGCAAACCAATTTGCAATTGTTTTAATTCCCTTTCCAAAGTTTTCTAAAACACTAGCTGTCTAATAGTTCTAATTCAGATTTCAAATCAGAAATGTTCTTCGCAAATTCTTGTTTTTTCTTACTTTCGTCTAGTATAAATGTACAGAAATGTTGAACTTTCAGAATTTGGCAGATACTGCTTTTTTCCGTGAGCAAAATGTCTACTGCTAAGTGATTTTGCAAAATCATGGCTCTAATAGCAACTAACTCTGTGTTCACACGTAATAAAGCTCCAGAAATACTCTTTGCCAACTTGTCCACAATTGTTGAAAGTTTTCTTATATTTTCATCATTCAGTATGACTCCTACTGGTGATATAATTGCGCTAGAAATGTCACCTTCTAATTGAGGTCCGGCTTCTGCACTTTGTGTGGGTCTGTGTGATGGTGACAATGGTAAAGCATCTATACTATATACATGATACATCTTAGGAAACAACATAGCTGAATAGCAAATACCTTCCTAATCAGCAAGTAACTAATTTCAGATTTGGGTAAACCATTTTCTTCTTGAATTCATCTTTTGTTTTCCAAACATTTTTTAAAATATCTTCCTTTCTATTTTTACTACGTGTAATGTTAGTGTTTCTCCTTTCTAAAGTCACAATAAATACTTTCCCAAAAGGTCTCATTAAGCCAGTTGAATTGTTTTCATAAGCCTTAACACTATCTGTAGGCAGGGATACTCTAAATACCAAGCTGTGTCCATTTTGTTTGCTTGCGGGTGTAAATTCATACTCTATTGCAACAGTACTCTAGAAAGCAATAAGGCTCAAATTACGGTAGTGGTCCAGCCACTGCCTCACCTGCTCTCTGACCACCCTATTACAACTAAGGTGGTCTGACCACCGCAGCCACCAGGGAACCACTGTTCCCCGGCGTGGTGGTGAAGAGGCAGCAATATGCTTGGTGGTACCGCTGCGGTCCTGTGAAGCATATTACAAGTTTTCTCTCCGCAATGGTTTTCATGGGAGTTCCTCGTCCATGTGCCCCCCTGTGTGCAAGCACCCCAGTTCCTATGCGGCATGGATTTTACAGTCAATGCCAGAACTTTTTTTGGCGTTTCCATTGCGGTGCCCATTTTCAGAGGCACCGCCGTGGGACCACCCAAAAAAGTCTGCCAGACACAAGAAACACTCGTAATCTGGCGGGCGACAGACCACAGGTTTGGTGGTGTGAGAGCGGGCCGCCGTCATGGCTGTCCGCTCCAGCACCACCAAACTCATAAACAGGCCCAAACTCATCATTTGAATAAAAATATTCAAAGTTTTCTCGCATATATACTAATGTAAGCAAAATACTACATGAGATTGCGTTTGACAATTGTATGTAATGATAAGTAAATTCTTCTGCAGCTGATGGAGGTAAGTGGGCACAGACATAACAGTTTTATGTGTCTGTAGCCTGTGTATTCTTACACTAATCTTGAATAAACTATAGTTGTGTATTCATCCCTTTTGAAGTTTGCAAATGATACTTTCAATTGCTTCTCATCTGTTGAGTGTTTAGAAGTCGTAGGTATTTGTGTAGATCTAATCTCCTTGTCAGGTATAAAATAGAGCACTACTAATACTATTATTTATTTTATTTATTTCTTTTAAAGGTTTTATATAGCGCTGGCTAGACCCGGAGGTATCAGAGCGCTTTACATGAGTATCAGACCATAGTTGCAGGTTACATCGTTACAAAGGTTACACAGTTATTAGAGCTTGGCAAACATAGTTACATGTAAGGTTGAGACAAACAAAAAGGACATATACGTAAGGGAAAAAGCAGGCAAGGAGAGTGATTGAGGGGAGGGGATAGGAGCAGGGGAAGAAGACAGAGAATGGAGGAGGGAAAGAGGGGTGGAGGGTGAGAGACACAGCATGGAAAGAGGAGGGGGAGGTTGAGGGGGACACAAACCGGTAGACGAGTCAAAGCTACGTCCAAAGTCCAGTAAGCTGTGATCCCAGAGAAGTGGTATCATTTCCCCATCTCTGTTGCGAGAGGCTCCCTATACACAGTGGACTCTCTCAGAGGTGTCTCTGAGACTCCAAGGCCTACAAACTGAATCCCAAAAAAGGTAGAGGGAGTGCTTTGGCAAGGGGTGCCATACCATACCTCTACTGTGAGTGGCTCCCTTGGCACTGTGGACTCTCTCAGCGGGTTCGCTGATACTCCAGAGTATAAATATTGGATTTTTCCCCAACAAGGGGAGAAGGAGTGCTAGTCAAAGGGCACCAAAGGTCAGGGGGCTAGCCGGTGTAGCAGGCAAGGGGAGAGTTTCAGGTGAGAGGGGATAGGAGCAAAGGAAGTAGACGAAGAAAGAAAGAGTACTAAATGGGAACAGACAGCATCAGTTAGGGGGACAGACTGTTTTCTCTATGTGGCCATGAGTTTGCCCATCTCTAAGGTAAAAACCTAGCACAGGCCATTCCAGAAGCTTTGCCATCCAGGACATGAAGCACACAGTTTGTATTTTGAATTTTTATTTCACAATTCACAGAATTTTATAGTACGCTGCACAGCAGCAATTCAGATGTTTTCATATTAAGTTCTTGGGGGCAGAGGATGATGCTCAGAAATAACAGTGTTTAACCCATTCATATAATTTACATTTTGTACTAACGTGCCTCCAGCCGCCTTCTTATAGCTTAAATTGCACCCAATTTGCTGCTTGGCCTGTAATTTGGCTTAAACTCTTTACACAATTTTTTTTTGGGTGGGGGGCTCTTGCACTATTTACATGCTTTAAAAGTTCTTGTTTCTGGGAATAGTCCAGAGTGGAGTAGTGTGGCTCACTGGTTAAAGGCAGCAGGCCTGAGAGAAGAAGTCAGCCCGGGACCAGGGTTCAATTCCCGACGCGGCAGGGTCGTGGACCTTGGTCAGCGGACTTGATAATTCTCGCTTCGGTGCTTACTCTAATCAGGGGTTCCACTCGGCAACTCTGGGCATTAGCTTGCCTAATCTCCACAACGGCCCCACCAATTCCGGGGATGCCTGGCTCCACCTTGGGGACTCCCAGCAAGGGACCATCCCACAGGGAAAGCCAGGACGGGTTCCCCAGAGTTATACAGCGCCGGGACGCCCCGTTGCTGGGGCAGCTGTGCGCTTTACAAGTATACTACATTTACATTTACATTTACAGTTGATGCAGCGTCTGGGCGCATGTAGGGATGCGGTGACCCCTTTCTGGGGGCAGTGGACGTCTCTGGGTACACCAGCCTACCTCCTCATGGTTATCAGGGTGCTCCGGTGGTGGGCTACAACATTCCACTCTTCCTAGAATCAGTTGCGATGTTCAGCGGGCACCATTTTGGAGTCAGGCGTCTGTGAGGGATCAATGGCGCCAGAATCCAGGTTGAGACGGTATCACCAGAGCCCCTTTCCCGCTGATCTCAGGCGGGAAGATGACTCCTCGCTGCCGCGCCATCAGCCAGTGTGGATCTGAATCCTTATAGAGGCTGTTCGCGGTTGCCAGTCCGGCTTCGCTCTTTCCCGTAGGCATTGCGACTTGCTCCGTAGGTGGCGACGGTTGGTCCATTGCCTCACGGCTCCTCAGTGGGGAGTCTTTCTCCCCATAAATTGTGCTGTGGGAGCCTCGCGATCATTTGCGGGCTCCGCGGATCGGGACCTGGCTCCGGTGGTGGACGGCCGCCATCTTGTTTCTAGGGCCGGCGTCAGATGAAGGCCATTAGTAATATTAGTAATTTATTCTGAAGGATGAAACACAACATAAGCGAATATAATCAATATTCATTTTTTATTTTAAAAAAAAGTTGAAATGCATTGCAAAATTATAAATCACATTTGCCAATATGTACCAAACATTACTGTTTCAAAAATGCTAAAAAAAGAATAATAAATAATTATATAAAACACAGTAGAAAATGAATTAATACAGAAAATATCATTAAAAAAATTGTATAGTTTTAAGTTAGATATGTTCAAAATGTCTTCAAAACCTTCTGAAAAAATTGTATGTAATAACATTAGTCTAATGCAAAACAGCAAAAAGACGTAAAATACCTTATTCTAACTGTTATGCTAAACACACTGGGGAAATGCATGCATTGTAACGAGGGTTTTACTAATCTAAGTCCACTATAACCAAGAGTGGCGGAAGGGAGGGACGGTGGCAGAGTCTCCCCGACCCGCTTGTACTATCAGCTGTGACTGTGACAGCGCTCTGCGCTCCCCACTAGCCGGTACCTGTTTGTTGTGCACCTGCTTGAGCTATATTTTAAACTTGTGATTTTAAATTGTGATTGAAACTTTTTAAAAAACGATTGCACACTCACCGCCTACACTGCGCTGACTTCCTGGGCCTGTGCTCGATTCTTCCCCTGCCCCGCCCCGTTCCGACACGGCAACCAGTGCCGCTTGAGCGGAGGGCGGGACAGGAAGAGCCAGTGACCCCACCCACACTCTCGCGCTGTTAGCGCTCTAGCAGATCTTTCAGGCAGGGCATTTAAGGCGGCGAGGAGCTGCGGCAGCTTGCGGAAGGGAGGGACGGTGGCAGAGTCTCCCCGACCCGCTTGTACTATCAGCTGTGACTGTGACAGCGCTCTGCGCTCCCCACTAGCCGGTACCTGTTTGTTGTGCACCTGCTTGAGCTATATTTTAAACTTGTGATTTTAAATTGTGATTGAAACTTTTTAAAAAACGATTGCACACTCACCGCCTACACTGCGCTGACTTCCTGGGCCTGTGCTCGATTCTTCCCCTGCCCCGCCCCGTTCCGACACGGCAACCAGTGCCGCTTGAGCGGAGGGCGGGACAGGAAGAGCCAGTGACCCCACCCACACTCTCGCGCTGTTAGCGCTCTAGCAGATCTTTCAGGCAGGGCATTTAAGCCCTCTCGTCGCTCAAGCGCGCAGCGGTTGCGCGCAGACGGGCGCCTTAGACGCGCCTGAGACGAGCCAGAGAGGAGCCCGTCTGTGCCCGTCCGTGACCGAACGGGACCAGGGGCCATGACCCCTACCTCTGTCGCCCCTAACTCAATAGTTGCGGATAGATTAAGGTACTCTTCCAGTGACCTACGCAACCTGTGGCACCCTCCCCTTAATGGTTGTGGTCAGGAGGACGGCCCATGTCCTGGGGGCCCGTTCTCTTGCAAACAATGTCACTTTCAGTCACTCTCTGGTCCCCCCCTCTCAGACATTCCAACCCCTGTGGACCCCAACCCCTCGTCCCCCAGGGGTAATAGCATACTATGTAATGTCAGATCTCTCCCGAAGCACCATTCGGAGGTTTGGGACTTAATACACTCAACCCGCCCCGACTACTGCTTCTGTACTGAGACCTGGCTTAAACCTCATCTGGTCCCTGCTATCACCCTGGCGGTTCCATCGGGGTATAAGATTCTCAGGCTTGACCGCCCTGTCAAAATCGGCGGTGGGGTCGCAGTAATCTATAAAGATACTCTCACTGTCACTCTCCTTGACCAGTGTTGTACTGATGACATTGAGATACTAGTTTTTAAATTTGGTTCCTCGCCCCCACTTTTCTGGAAGGGAGCATTGGTATACCGCCCTCCGGGCCCCTACACTGAGGCATCGACCACTCTCCTGGAGACACTAGCCCCCCATATTAGATCAGGGACTAATTTTGTACTCCTAGGGGACTTCAATGTCCACAGCGAACTATCCGACAACGCTGAAACCTGCAAACTGTTGACCGACCTATCTGCCCTAGGCTTCAAACAGTGCAACCAGGGTCCGACTCACCAAGCCGGCCACACTCTCGATTTAATTTTATCGAAATCTCATTCCCTGATTTGTCAACCCCCATCGCAGGTGGATTGGACCGACCACTTTATAATTAATTTCTCCCTCCCTACTCTCTTGGAGGAACGCCCCAATCCTGTCCCCCTGCCGTTATGGCGCAGGCAGTGGCATAAGGTATCCGCCAACTCCTTTGGTGCTGCCTTTGTTCCTCCTGATTTTCTCCCATCAGATTCCCCCAATTTGGCCTTGTCCAAATTTAACAATGCCTTGAGTACGGCGGTCAACTTGATCGCCCCTCTAAGACGCTGCAATCTGCGGTCGGACCGAAAACAAGAACTATGGTACTCAGACGCACTGCGCATGGAGAAAAGAACCTGCAGAAAGTTGGAGAAATCTTGGAGACTTTCGCGCTGCACCATTGATAGAGACAGGTATAACTCAGCAATGAGACTCTATCATAAGAACATCAGAGCTGCCCGCAAGTCCCACATTATCTCCCAACTCTCTGGGGCTAGCAACGACCCCAAAATGCTGTACCAGGTGCTTTGCACATTCACCAAACCTGTCGCTTGTGACAGTGCAGAGGTGCTAACTCAAAAACTGTGCGATGAAACAGCCGGTTTTTTCTCGGATAAAATTGATGCCATTTACCAAAAAATCTCCCAATCATGCACATCCGCGGATGATAATGCTCCCTCTTCCAGTCTCCAGTCTGGAACAGCCTGCGCTGTCCCAGCCTCATTATCTCTCATCCCTGAGATCACCTTAGACCAGGTCAACTCCCTGATTGGGACCATTAAGTCAGGTAGCCCAGTTGACCCCGTACCTGCCCGTGTCATGCACCTTATTGGGAGTGTTATTAGCCCCTGCATTCAAACGGTGATCAATTGCTCCCTGTCTAAGGGACTGGTCCCCCAGGTGTGGAAGGAGGCCACGGTCAAGCCTATCAGGAAGAATTCCGCCATCCCCTGGTCGGACCTGACCAATCTGCGCCCAATTTCTTTGCTGCCATTCATCGGCAAACTGACGGAGAAGCACGTCAACCACCATCTCTCCGCTTTCATTGAGCAGACCGGCAGCCTAGACCACTCTCAGTCCGGGTTCAGGCCCAGGCATAGTACCGAGACCGCCCTCCTCTCTGTTACGGATGCCATACGCCTGTCCTTGGACAGAGGTTTGTCTGTGGTGTTGGTGCTGTTGGACTTGTCCGCAGCATTCGACACCATATCCCACGCCATTCTCCTCACCAGATTAAAGGAGATAGGCATTGATAGATCTGCCCTGGCGTGGTTCACCAGCTTTCTCTCAGAGCGGACCCAGAAGGTGAACATGGGCTCCTTTACTTCCACCTCGGCCAACATCATCAGAGGAGTCCCGCAGGGCTCCTGCCTTAGCCCTACGTTGTTTAACGTATATGTCTCCTCTCTGGCCAACATGACTAGGTCCTTTGGGTTTATGCCTATCTCCTACGCTGACGATACGCAGCTGCTGTTCACTTTTAAAACCTTTACCCCGGAGACAAGACAAGCTTTCTCCAACGGCATGACTGCAATTGCCAGCTGGATGGCCAAGAATTTTCTACAGTGCAACGTGGGAAAGTCTGAGGTCATGTTATTCGGGGAGGCGAAAATCCTCTGGACCCCAGACTGGTGGCCTTCAAGCCTGGGACATGCCCCGCTCCCTAAACAGGTGGTAAAAAACCTGGGGGTTCGTCTAGACCAGGACCTCACCCTTTCTCACCATGCCGGCACCACTGCGGGGTCATGCTTCCACGTTATTGGCCTCCTTCGGAAGGTGTTCCCCCTTTTACCCGATGACACCCGGAAGACCTTGGTCCAGGCCCTCGTTTTGAGCCGCCTGGACTACTGTAATGGCCTACTCTTAGCGGCCGGCGAGGGAGTGCTCAATAGACTACAGGTGGTGCAGAACACCGCAGCACGGCTGGTGACTAACTCCCCCCCCAGAACTCCATCCCTCCCCCTCCTCAAAGCCCTTCACTGGCTTCCTATCCGGAAACGGGTAGAATTTAAGATCTGCTGTGTGATACACAAGAGTCTACACAATCTGGGACCCCATTACCTGGCGGATAAATTTGTTTTCCACCGTCCATCCCGTATCCTCAGGTCCACCAACCTACAGCTGCTTCAGGTTCCCAGACATTATAAGACCAGACAGGGAGGCCGCGCCCTCTCCATCATGGGTCCGCGTCTATGGAACAGCCTCCCCCTCTCCCTTAGAGAGTGCCCCAGTCACCCAGCTTTCAGGAAGCGCCTAAAAACTGTACTATTCTAGGAGGAGTTTCTTCAACCAGTTCACATCACAGCACCGCGCGGAGATACACCTTCGGGTGTGATGCCGGCGCGTAATAAGCCCATAAATAATAATAATAATAGTGATGATACATTGAGGGAAGGGTCACATTTAATAGACTAACACAAATGTAACAAACATTGGGGCAAATGCATACATTGGGTATGATCAGAGTTACTATTCTAACTACTTTCCAACAAATATTGGGGAATGTCCATACAATTCAGGGCCAGATTTACTATTCCAACTCCAATATAACAAAACATTGGAGAAAATGTATGTTTTGAGGGGGAGGAGTGTTAAAAATTGGTGTGTTATTTTAATGGGATGTGCGCTCTGGTCAAGCAGCAATCACAATGCTTGCCAGTGTGAGGCACATGCCGACCCTGAATTAACATGAGCTCAACCCTATGGTAGCTTGGCAGAGAGCAGTCAGGCTTAACTTAGAGGAAATGTGTAAAGTATTTGTGCAACACTTCAAACAGTAAAACAGTGAATAACATTTAGAACTGGGGGTCTCTAGTTGGCAGAGGTAGGTACCTTTGACCAAACAGGGACCCTTGCTTTTAGTCAGGGTAAGGGGGTGCACTTCTAAAATAACCCCTGCTCATACCCTTGGCAGCTTGGCACGAGCAGACAGGCTTATCTCAGAGGCAGTGTGTAAAACATTTGTGAACACATACAGTAATACATTGAAAACACTACAAATGGACACCACACCAGTTTAGAAAAATAAGTAATCTTTACTAGACTTAACACAAGACCAAACAACAAAAATCCACAATACTGTAATCAAAAATAGACTTTAAAATGGTAGAAATAGCTTAGTCCAATGTATATGGTAAATGCAACACTTTACTCTCAAAGTACCTTGAATGCGTCACGCAATGCAAACAAAAGGGTCGCAAGGAAGGAGATGCGTTGGTTCCTTACTGCGGCTCGTAGCGACTTGTAGTCTTCTCAGAGGGCCCAAACAACAGTAGGCACCTCCCAGCAGGCACAATTCCATAGCAAGGGAATTCAGGGGAGCTGGTGGTGAAGTCCTGTATCGCTTAGACTTCAGGCAGAGTGCAAGCACAGTTCAAGACCTTGGAGATTCTTCTTCAAGATTGCAAAAGTACACACAAAGTTCCTTTTCTCCTTTGCTTGGCAAATAAAGTAACCACTGCAGGCCAACCCCAACAGCACAGCACAGGGCCAGTCTCCTCCTTCAGCTTCCTTGGTTCTTCTCCTTCGCAAAGGGTTGTCTTGATTCCCAGAAGTGATCTAAAGTTCTGAGATCTGGGTCCCCCCTTTTATACACCAAAATCATTTGTCTCTGTAAGGTAGAGAGAGCCTGTACCTAGTCCAAACCCGTTCTGTGCAGTCCTGGATCACTTTGTTTACAGGACGCCTTCTTTCCTTTGACAGTGTGGGCCAGGGTCATCAGACACACCACAGGAGGTGGAACCAGCATTGTGGAAGGCAGCCATAGCCCTATTCAGGCCCACGTGCTACTCCTCTTACCACTCATGCAGATAGGTCTATTCAGCCTTTACTCATCCTGTCTTCTGTATCCCCCCCAGCATCTGTCACTCACAAACCAGACATGGAATACACAACCTAGCAGAGGAAGGCTTGGATGGTTAGGCAAGAAAATACCTACTTTCTAAAAGTTCTATTTTCGAACACAGAATGTTAAAACCAACTTCACTAAAAAATTTATTTTATCATTCGGAGTTCAGGCATACTAAACTCGAATTTCTCCCTAGTTCCCTGAGTCAATTAAGAATATAAGATGTTATAATCAAACTGCCCATTCTGGCCTATGGGAACAGGTAGCCTTGCAATAGTGAAACATGAAATTGGCTGTATTTTACTATTAGGACATGCTACACACATCAGGGCATGTCTTACCTTTTACATACAATGCTCCCTGCTCTTGGGCCTACCTTTGGGGGTGACTAATATGTAGAAAAGGGAAGGTTTAGGGACAGGCAAGTGGGTGCACTTGCCAGGTCAACATGGCAGCCCCAGGCTGCACACAGGCTCTGCAATGGCAGGTCTGAGTCACATTTTACAAGCTGCTTTTGTGGGTGGCACAACCAGTGCTGCAAGCCCACCAGCAGCATTTGACTTACAGGCCCTGGGCACACATGGTGCACTGTACTTGGGTCTGACAAGTAAATCAAATGAACCAATCATGGAGTCACTAATCCAATACAATACTTTACAATAGGGAGCACTTGGATTGTGGCACTTAATAGCAGTGGCACAGTGCCCAAAGCATCTAGACCAGTAAAACACATAGCAGAAACACAGGAGGCAACAGCAAAAAAATGTAAGAGAGACTCACGACAATGGTGCCAGGTCTAACAATAGCCCACACAAACAGATCCCACACCAGGTTAGCAAAATAGAGCTTAATTCAATAAATAAAACAAGACCTAAATTACAAAACTCCAATCAATAGAATGGAGCCCTGAATTTTTAAAGAATGAACTGCAATATAGTGCCTAAAAGCATAAATCACCATCCCCTATTTGGTCGCGCAGGACAGGTTCAAAGTAAAAAAGTTTAGGCCGACTGCTATGGAGCGTGGGTCAGATACAGAAGCAGATTAATCCAGCAACAATGTTACCTTCTCAAGTTTTGTGCCAAGAGTCCTGTTCGCATTGGACAGGGGTGTAAGGAGCAAGGAAAGCATCACTGGTGGTGGTCTGCATGGTGCGAAGAGCATGCCGGGCATCCCTGATGGGTGGGCTGTCCTTCACATGTGATTGATGTTTACTGTGCAAAGAGGATGGCTGGTGGCAGTTCGCACAAATTTTCAGAGCTAACATCACCACCTGGGGGTCAGAACCTTGCTATAGCTGGGTCCAGGATCCTTTTATGTTCCTGAGGCTCAGATCAGGAGGCCATCCTTTGAGTCGCTCGAGGGTCCGAGGTTCAAGATGAAGTTGCAGCTCCAGTTCTTCTTCCCCAAGCAAGAAGGCGGCAGACAGCAGGTCAGCACAACAGGGCAGCAATTCCTTTAGAGCAGCAGTCCAGAAGACTGCACTTAACCGAGAGATTGACCAGAGTTTCCTGTTCGCTCATTTGGCTGCCGGCTACATGCCATCACACCTGTGGCCTGTCAATCAGTTACTTCAGGCCTAGGTTTCAGCGTCTGCCTGACCACGTATTTCTGAGTTAGGGTTGATGGAGAGTTCAAGACAGGTGAATTTGATAATAGGGATGTGATTTCGTTGGCATCGATCTTTTCAATATTTCCATCTCCTTTATTTTTTTTCTAACTCCTGCATTGGTCTTTGACATCATGGACCAATGATGGACTATGGATTGTGAAAAAGCAATTACACCTCATTGCATGAGTCTCATGATAAAATGTATTTTTAAAGCATTGTTTGATCATTACTAACTGTAGGGATCTCAAGAGATCGCCCTTGTCCTTATGCCTGAAGCACTGTTACCAGGGGGTGGGGGCATGCCAGTTCATTCAGGAGAAGGTGTGGATTGCTGAAGCCTATTAGTCAGAAGCTGCTGTTTGGAGCTTCTAGCGCACTGCTTTGGTTGTATCTATGGGAGTAGGGTAGAAGTTGGGGCTACACGCGAATACACAGTGTCCACCCACCACTTTCACAGGGTAGATGCAGTCCACTCTGCAAGAAGAGGCCCCACTAAAATATGCTGAACATTATCCTTGTGTCATTATGAGGCACAGGGGCACATTTCAGCAGAGCCTGCACATTGTCTGCATTATTTCAGAGCAGCAATGTTCAGGTTGTGAGGGGGGCTTTTGCATTTCAGACTATTTACTAATACTGCTACTAAAAAGACAATACCCATAATAAGTTTTCATCTATTTCGAAAGCAACACATGTTTTTCTACAGTCAGATTGTTTAAGCAAAAGTGTACAGCAATAATCAGCAATTAATTCAGATTATCTCAAGAATGTTTTTTTAGCAGTAATTTTTTTAAGCAGTCTCTTTAACACAGTCTCTATGTTTTCAGAATTCTTCGTATAGTCAATCTTAACCCTACTCTATGTTCTTCTAAAATGTAATCCCTACTCTTCGACTGTGGTCTTGGGCCTAGGTAAATCTTCTTAAAACAAAAACAAAAAATAGTTTATTAGTCTTTTGCACTTTTGTCTCAAATGTCTTAAAAACCTTTTGTTTTCTACTCAGAAATCTTTTCAAACAGCTTCTATTCAAATCTTTTGTTTTAGAGTGACATCATGGGGGTTCAAACAGTTCAGATTTCATGTCACACAGTTCATCCACTGTCACATTCAGTACTTTATTTACGTAGTAAGTCCACTCAGGTGCAGAATAGCTTTGACAAGTCACTCTTGTCATTTTTAACCTCCTCAGTTTATGTTTTGCTTCTTTTATGTCACTTGCAATACTTGACCCCGTCTCTACAGTGATTGTTCTCAGTTACTTTGATCATAGTTTGATCATAGTTCCATGGCCACTCGACGTTGATGGTGACTCTTCTTGTTTCAGTCTTTCTTCTTTTACCTGGATCTTCTGTTCGCTCGAATGCTGTCTCAACAGATTTCTCAAGTTGAGGTTTGGTCTCTTCTTCTTCGTCAGAGATTTTAATGCCACTTTGTGATATCACAGAAACTTGTGTTGGTGCGACTATCTGCAAATCTTCACTCCTTGCTTCTCTTTGTTGTGGTGACTCTTGTGATGCTGCTCTTTGCTGTCATTTAGCTTGCAGTGATGCAATCTACAGTGCTCTCCGTTTAGTCTCAAAAAACACTATATCTTCATATAGGTCTTTGACTCTTCGAGTGTGCGAAGAATGGATGTATGACGTTACAACGCATACTTTTACAACGCATACCTTTACAACGAAGTTTTTACAACGCAAAAACCATTACAGCGCATGTATTTACAACGCATGTTTTTACAACGCAGGTACCTTTACAACGCATACCATTACAACGTAAGTATTGGTAAGTATATATTAATTTTTTTAATGTAAGTTAATTGAAATTAATATAATTTAATTTAATTTAATTTAATTTAATTTAATTCATTTAATTTAAATTTAATTTTACTTTATTTTTACCCTGTACCCCTGTACCCCAAAAACCCAAAACTGACCCTGAACCCTAAAAATACGCCTTTATCCAAAAACCCCAAACTGACCCTGAACCCTAAAAATACCCCTTTACCCAAAAACCCAAAACTGACCCTGAACCCTAAAAATACCCCTTTACCCAAAAACCCAAACCTGACCCTCTACCCTAAAAATACCCCTTTACCCAAAAACCCAAAACTGACCCTGAACCCTAAAAATACCCCTTTACCCAAAAACCCAAAACTGACCCTGAACCCTAAAAATACCCCTTTACCCAAAAACCCAAAACTGACTCTGAACCCTAAAAATACCCCTTTACCCAAAAACCCAAAACTGACCCTGAACCCTAAAAATACCCCTTTACCCAAAAACCCAAAACTGACCCTGAACCCTAAAAATACCCCTTTACCCAAACACCCAAAACTGACCCTGAACCCTAAAAATACCCCATTACCCAAAAACCCAAAACTGACCCTGAACCCTAAAAATACCCCTTTACCCAAAAACCCAAAATTGACCCTAAACCCTAAAAATACACCTTTACCCAAAAACCCAAAACTGACCCTGAACCCGAAAAATACCCCTTTACACAAAAACCCAAAACTGACCCTAAACCCTAAAAATACCCCTTTACCCAAAAACCCAAAACTGACCCTGAACCCGAAAAATACCCCTTTACACAAAAACCCAAAACTGACCCTAAACCCTAAAAATACCCCTTTACCCAAAAACCCAAAACTGACCCTGAACCCTAAAAATACCCCTTTACCCAAAAACCCAAAACTGACCCTGAACCCTAAAAATACCCCTTTACCCAAAAACCCAAAACTGACCCTCAACCCTAAAAATACCCCTTAAAAAAACCCAAACATATAACATTTTAAATATATTTATATACTTACCAATACTTACGTTGTAATGGTATGCGTTGTAAAGGTACCTACGTTGTAAAAGCATGCGTTGTAAATACATGCGTTGTAATGGTTTTTGCGTTGTAAAAGTTTCGTTGTAATGGTAGTGCGTTGTAAAAGTTGCGTTGTAAAGGTTGTTTCCCGCGAAGAATGCACCTAGTTTGGTACTCCAGCACACTTAACAGCAGTATTCGTTATTAAAGTTGCCTGGAAGGAGCCTTTCCATCTTGGTTCCAGACAAGTCTTCCAAACGTGTTTCTTTATCATGACCCAATCACCAGGATTGAGGTTGTGGAATTGTTCTCAATGTGGATCTTCTGTGACAGCTTCAACCTTGTGAGAAACAGACTGTACCGCATAAGCCAATCAGTTGCAGTAATCGAGTATCATGGCATCTGTGATGCTCACAAGTGCATTTGCAGGTACAGCTGGCAATCTCATTGCATGCCCCATCAAGATCTCATGAATTGATAACCCATCTTTCTGTCTAGGATACTTCTCAATACCAGAGGGCCACTTCAGTTTTGTAGAAGCACAAACTTTTGCCAATCGTGACTTTATGGAAATGTTGTGTCATAGGAAACATCATATTGTCGGGCAACACTGGTCACCCATCACCTGACATTCAAATGTCATATGCGTTTTTTTCTCAAAACCTGCTATGATCCAACCCTGCTACTCTGCTGCTGAAACCTCTTCCTGTACCCTTTTGAGTTCTTCCCCTGTTTCAGCTACTGACATCAACATTGAAAAGACAGAGTCCTCTTCAGATTCACTTGTGTAATTATCAGCTCCATTAAATGTGGAGACCACTAATGCACAATATCATGCAACTTTGCCAGCATATCTCTTTCCAACTTCAATGTAGCCATTGCTATTTCTGTGAGCCACACAATGAACTACCACAACTTCTGTGGGCAACTGGAGAGGTTCCAGTAAGTTCCTCATGTGTTCATCAATTAATTCTGCAACCTGTGCTGAGTTAATACCTCGAAGCCATGATGCTTCTACAATACCAGCGAAAGCTGCTCTCATGGTACCTTCATTGTTTCTCAGACATGAGCCATCAACAAAAATTATATAATCAGGCTCATTGAGGAATTCATCTTAAATATCTGATCTTGGTTTGGTACATAAATCTGTGACATCTAGACAATCTTGTTCAACTTTGTCACAAATATTTCCATTTACAGGTAACAGTGGTGAGGTGTTCAAAATTTGACACCTCTTCAAAGACACATTGTCAGAGGCTGGAATCTGTTGTTCGAATTTTGTGAGCTATTGTGAATCATATTTTAGTTCTAATGAGCAAAATCTCTACCGAGTGAAGGATATAACAGTTAAAGTATTCCCATCACTATGCTCTCACTTTCAATACTCATACCAACAGCTGCTACTGCATTAAGACAGCCGGGCAGTCGTGTGGCTACAGGGTTAAGTATAGTTGAGAAATCAGCCACTGGTCTCTGAGCGTATCCATGAATCTGATTAAGCACTGAGAGAGTGCAGCCCTCCCTCTCACTACAAAACAATGTAATCATCTTACTGTAATCAGGCATTTCTAGTGCCGGGGCACAACAGAGCCTTTCTATCAGCTCTAGGCAAGCTTTCAACCAATTGTTGTCCCATGGAAACTGATCAAGCACATCTTTGTGTGTCAGCTTCAGGAAAGGCTTAGAGCTAGATGTACGAAGCTTTTTTCAGCTGGGAAACTGCCTGATTTGTAGAATCAGGCTGTTTTAGAACAGACAAAAGCATTTTTAAATGTACAAAGCCATATTTGTGATTCAGTAAGCTATTACCGAATCATTAATTGGTTTTGAAAGTCGCTATAAAGAAGGGGCGTGCCAAGGGTGTCCCTTCCTAATAGTGAGTTGCACTGGTATGCAGGAACGTTTTGCCACCGGGAAGAGGTCCCCATGGAACCTGTTCCCCTTTGTGAATGGGTGCACTAACATTTATTGAGATCAGGCAGTGGTCCGACACCACTGCCTGCCATTAAATATTGAAGAGAAAACATTTCAATTTTATTTTTGAAACGCAACCCATTTTCCTTTAAGTAAAACGGGCAGCATTTGAAAGAAAAAAGTTGCTTTATTTGAAAAGCAAACACATACATAGTGATTGTAGCCATTCACAAAGGGGCACAAATAGCGACCTTCCTCATGAATACTAATGAGGCCGGTCCATTTGCGACCCACTGCGAATCTCTAACAGTGTCAAATGCACTGTTGTACAAAGCAGTTTGTGATTTCCTAATAGTGAATCGCAAACATGTGATTCCGTATATCTTGCCCTTTGTCAATAAGGTACGGTAGGTATCCAGTGACTGCAGAAGCTAACCATTGCCAAAAACATCCTGACTTTTCTCTGTGTTTGAGGTACATTCATTTGCAGGATTGCCTCTACCCTTTCTGGTGACCCTTTTCTTGCTCCTTTCTCCATGGTATGTCCCATGTACCGGACTTCTTTTTGACAGTATTGCGGTTTACCTAGAGTCACTTTGTGTCCATTCTCTGCCAGGTGATTCAATAAAACAATCATGTCTTGTTTACAAGCTTCTCGTGTCTCTGATGCCACAAGTAGGTCATCAACATACTGCAGAAGAACCAAATTGTAGGGCATCTGTAATAACTCCAGATTCTTCTTCAAGATCTGTTTGAAAATGGAATGACTCTCTGTATACCCTTGTGGGACTCGGCATTGTGCTAAAACTCTCTGTTGAAACACAAAGGAAAAGAAAAACTGTGAAACTTAATGCAATGACATGGACAAAAAAGCTTGACAAAGGTCCACGACTGTGAACAATTTTGGAGTGCACGGAATAAAAATAAAAGTATAGTGGCTGGATTCAGTACCACAGGACAACATGGGACAACAATACTGTTAATCTTTTGGAGATCCAGCACAATTGGATATGTACCATTGGGCTTCTGCAAACCCTTGATCGGAGAGCTACATGGACTCCCAACGAGTTCTTTTAAACTCCCTTTCCTCAGCATATCACCAATTACAGGAGTTATTCCTGCAATTGATTTTGGGGTCAAATTGTATAGTGGTGTTCTTGGATACACCACATTTTGTTTCAGTGTGACTCGGACAGGTTCTACACCTTTAATCAGTCCAATATCTTTCCCTATGAAATCCCACACTTCTGTGTTCAACGTCTCTTTCAAATCAGGAGGTAACTCTTCAATAGTTCTCACTGGAGACAGCCTTACAGCTGTCTCTTGTTGAGCCATTTTAAACTTAACGTCTAAATCATGTGTTTGGAACTCTAAGCCATCCGGTGTACTGTAAATTGTGCAATTTTACTAACACAACAAATCTCTTCCTAACAGATTTATGGGACTTGAATCACAAATAACAAATTGATGTTTTTACTCACACAACCCTATTTTTACAGGAACTTTCTCCGAAACAGTGTTTGTGATCTGTTTATTTGAAACTCCTACAACATGGAATTGTTTTCCTAAGAGGGGTAGAACTGGGGCTACTGCTGTTCTAACAGTGGATCGGGTAGCATTGGTGTCAATAAGGAATGACAGTGGGTTGCCATTCACTTCTTTACAAGTGGTCCACTCTGGTCTACCGCCAAGACTGCGACAAGCATGCAATCTTCCTCCCCCTCAGGGACCATCAGTGAGAATTGTCAGAGCTGAAACCAGCATTATCAAACATAGGAAACTGATGGAATGGGTTCTGATTCTGGTTCTGGATTGGGTTTAAGTTTGCTTTGGGCAACTGATTAAAATTAAATGTAGGGTTTACCATATTCTGTGGGACCATCGGGGCTTGTGGAACCTGTTTCTGCATTGACCCTTGCATTTCTTAAACTGCCACATTTTGCATCTGCAAAGGATGTCCTCCCTGTATTTGTACCTTTCCATTATTCTGTCTGGATTAAGAATACACTCCCTCTTCCAATGCCCAATCTTGATACAAAGGTGACAAGGAGTCATTTTCTTCAGTGTTGCAACATCAATACCAGTATTCGGATGAAGCAGAATACTTCTAACTCTACCATATCCCCTTGAGTACCTTGTACTCCAGCTTGCAAACCAACACCTTGCATACCACTTTAAATCCGTGTAAACAATTCATTCTGAAAACCGTTCTGAACAAACTTTGTTTCGCTAACATGAATTTCTCCTTAAGCTTTCTCTGCTTCATTTCTTGTTCATCACTACAGTATTTTGAATATCTCATGATCTCATCCAAAGACTTTGTTAACCAACAACTCACACTCTGTTATTGGCCTTAACCCAGTAACAAACTGGGATACGAAAAATCCCACATCACTAGGTTCACGATACTCCTTCCAACTGTGCTATTGAACACTTGTAATAACCGCTCATAGGGGGATATTCTCTAGAACGTGTCATAATTATCGCAAAATAAGCTTAACGCAACTCTTCACATCGCAGTCTATCACGGGAAAATAATACTGTGTTAACGTTGTATTCTCAACACGGCGGTACCATGCAATAGTCACACGATAACGCATCAAATGTCCGCGATAAAGTCACCGGGACGGCGATAAAAAGTAAACCCCAACGTGAAAAAAGTTGCGATGGGCCCAACCACGATAAAAAAATCAGCAATAATCTTCCCCAGGCTTGCAATTCACACACGTCAGACGGGACAAATCACTATAAAAGTAGAAAAAAACATACAAACAAAAGCCAAACAACAGCGAAGCACAAAGGAGGTAGCCGGAGCAAATATAGAGGACAACCAGAACCCCACAAACCCCCCGGATGACCAACCTGGAACCTCAGGGTCACTGAAGGGCAAGGACAAGAAGAGTAGGAAGAAGAGGTTCAGTCCGCAGGAAAACAGGATCCTGATTATGGAGGTGGTAGAACACCATCAACTACTGTTCGTCACTTCCACTGTGTCATTGGCAACAGAAAATGGAATGTGGCAGTCCATCTTGGACAAGGTGAATGCAGTCGGAGGGCTGAAGAGGACAAGGCAAGAGGTCAAGAGGCGCTGGAATGATATTAAGCGCAAAACCAAGCAGAAACTC
This sequence comes from Lissotriton helveticus, assembly GCF_964261635.1. Taxonomy (NCBI): domain Eukaryota; kingdom Metazoa; phylum Chordata; class Amphibia; order Caudata; family Salamandridae; genus Lissotriton; species Lissotriton helveticus. Next base: position 846,439,737 of record NC_136057.1, on the reverse strand, counting down.
GCCAACAACCGGAAGGCAGCAATACAGACTGGAGGTGGGAGTCCAGTGCCACAGGAGGATCTGGACGATATGGAGGTAATGGTGTCCACAGTCATCAGTGGGGAGATGGTGGCAGGAGTTGGGGGACCAGACACTGCTCAACATGACCTGACACAACAGCATCAGGGTGAGTAACGACCAGGGACTGGGGGGACCGGGGGAGAAAGGCACAATGGCACACATGTACAATTAAGTGGAGCACATCTGAGGACAAACCATGCCCTAGACCCCCACTCCTACCAAGAGACCAATGTATCCAAGTCTGCAAAATCTCAGCAGTGTATAAGCACAGAAGTCAAAGGCACACCGCATGAAAGGGATAAGGGCCAGCATAATTAGAGCTGCACGGGTGACTCCTCCAAAATGCTGCACACACACATAACATGCAGAGCACATCAACATTGACAACGATGTGGTACAAACCGCAACACGTCCACAACAGAACAAAATGCACTCCTCCATTGTGTTCTGTACTTCACGGTTTACCGCTTCTCCTGTTCTGTGCCTGACGGTGTCCCATTATCCCCTCATTTTTGGACAGGTCCATAACATGTGAAGTAGGTTCGCACCTCCTAACAAGCATCTTGGGCAATAATGTTGCGTTTGAGGGAACATTCTATCCAGCTTATGCGGTGTGAGGTAAGCTTGGTGTAATACCATAGTCTGTATAAATTTGAATTTCGTGTTCCTCAGTGTCTTCCTTGGATGTTCCAGTATCTTCTTCCATTCTTTATCTGTTAGGTTCCTATCTATGTCTCCCGCCCATGCCATTCTCAAAGTGTCTAGAGTGGCTTTGGTATGCGAACTGATACCTGTATAGAGCCATCTAATAAGGTGCCATATAATGTACCATCTTGACCAGGTCATAGGTGGAGGGTTCCTGCCTTTGCGGGGCCCAGTGTGTTTTTATGTATTGTATCAGTGCAGCTTGCAGTAAATATAAATGTGCCGGGGCCCCTGCTTCGTTAATAAAGGTATCGTGGTCGAGTAGTATCCCGTCCCCAAATAAATCGGTCATTGTGCTAACCCCTGCATCCGACCAGGGTGCCACTTGGCACTTCGTAAGTCTACCTCCTGTTAGTGGGATCCCCAACAAAGGAATGTTACCTGCATATGCTGGGGGTGCTTGCGTATAATGCAATGCCGCCTTCCAGCATCGAAGCGCCGTGGCTAGTAGTGGGGGGAGGTCTCTCGGGGGTCTGCTACGAGGCAACAATAGCACGTGTAGTGCACCGTTGTCTATGTCCGCCTCCCTGAACCCTATTTCCTGCAAGTTGCGTCCCGCTGTCCAATATGATAGCCACTGTAATTGGCATGCATAATAGTATGCTCGCAAGTCTGGGACACCCAGTCCGCCCATGCGCGTACCTATTTGCAATTTCTTCACGCTTATACGACGTCTACCATTACCCCAGATAAGGTCAATGAGCATCGTGTTCAGTAATTTAAATGTGGTGTGCGGTACGATTAATGGTAAATTAGTGAAATAATACAAAAGCCTCGGTAGAACCACCATTTTGGCCAGGGCCACCCTCCCCATAACAGATAGTGGCAGTGCCGTCCAGAAAACATTACTGGAACGCAACGCTCAGATTGCTTTGTGCAGGTTACCCTCAAGCTTATCTGCATGTGTCCTGTAAATTTGTATACCTAAGTACTTAAAGGTATCCAGGGCCACCGTTAGTGGAGCATCCCCAAAATCTATATTTGCAGTTCCTGCGTGTTCTGTAAAGAAGAAAGCGACGAAACATGTTATATTTTGGGCCTAGAGGCATATTGAGCTTGCGCAGGTATAAAATGATGTCGTCTGCATGTGTCGAGAACTGGTGCAATGTGTTTCCTAGCAATATACCCCGGTTTGTGAACTCTTTCCGCATTGTTATGGCCAATGGTTCCAAGGCCAGTATAAAGATAAGAGGTGACAGGGGGCAACCCTGTCTAGTCCCCTTATGTATGGAGTATTCCTCTGAGATGTGACTACCAGTGCGGGCTCGCGCTGTAGGGGCCTTATATAGTAAGCGTAGCCAAGCAATATATCCCTCTGGAATCCCAAATTTCTCCAGGGCCTGAAACATAAACTCCCAGTTTATGGAATCAAAGGCTTGTCTTAGGTCTAGCGACAGACAGCCCGCATGTGGGTATTGGCTCGGGGTTTCCGACATCAGATGGTGCAATTTCCTAATATATAGTGATGTGCTGCGTGACGGTAAAAATCCAGTTTGATCAATGTGAATTAGCTTATGCACCGAGGGCAATAACCTGTTAGCCAGTACTTTACCTAAGATCTTATATTCGGTGTTTAGTAGGGACAACGGTGAGTAGTTCGCCATATCTGTGGGGTCCCTCCCTGCTTTCGGGAGCGATATAACCAACGCTTGTGCTGTTGTGTGAGGTAAGCTTCCCTTCTCCCACACAGTTTTATATAACAATTCCAGGTGAGGCACTAGGGATTCTGCATATGTACTATAGAGTTCTATTTGGAGCCTGTCCATGCCAGGGGTTTTATTTTGCTGAAGTCCCTTCATAGCTATTCTGATCCATGGGTGATGGGTCCAGTGAGTTCTTTCTGTGCTGCGGCAGTGAGTCTTGGGTATGACAAGTCAGAGAGGAAGGCCTCTGTTTGGGACTCCGTGTTGTGATCTGTGGCACTGTATAATTTGGTATAATAGTGTCGGAAGGCTGCGTTAATATATGCCTGGGTGTGAACCTTAGTCCCTTCCACTGTTGCAACCTCATGTATAACCACCACAGGTGGAGCGTCTCGGATTAATTTGGCAAGCAGTGCTCCAGACCTATCGCCTCAATGTGGGCTTTCCTCGTATATGCTTGGTAGGCAATGACCTGTAGCGTCTCTAGAAGTTCTGCATGTTATATTCTCGCTTCTTGTAGTGGGTCCTTTTGGTCAGTGTGCGTGACAGCCACCTGTTCTAACCTGCCCATATTATTTTCTACTTCTATCAGAGCCTTATGGATTTCCTGTCTTACGCCCACTGTCGTACTTATCGCTTTCCCCTGTATCACTGCTTTAAAAGCGTCCCATTCTATCAGCCTGCTTGTTACCGGATTGCTATTTTCTGTAAAATAATGATCCACGGTCTCTGAAAGGTCGCTATGGAATACTGAATCTTCCAGCATCTTTGGCCACAACCGCCATGTGGGAACCGGAGGAGGCACTCTCCCCATGCTATAATAATCTCCATCGGGTTATGATCTGAGAAGGTTTTTGGTAAGTATGTGGCGTGAAGCGTTTGCATTGCTATACTGGTGGAGCAGTATATTCTGTCTATTCTGGTATGCAAGGCATGTACTGCGGAATAATAAGAGTACTCTCTGTGCATGGGGTGCCTCCTCCTTCAGACATCACACAGCTTACAAACACACATCCATGATGTTGTCGAACTGTCCACTGTCCAGCCTCAAAGAGGCAGCTCCTCCCAAACAGTCATAATGTACCATGTCATGCAGTCTGTATGTAAACATGTAAAATGAGACAACATACATGTGAACACAATGTTAAACTGCAACTCCCCTTCACATTGCGGAGGGAAAACCAACACCTCCTGCAGAGCAGGCTGAATCTTTCTTCTCTGATGACAAACAGGACCACCACACCTACGACACTGACGCCCTCCAAGAGTTCATTGACGTCCTCTGACCCCCACCTCCAGGAGCAGGGCAGCCCAGCTGTATCAATGAGACCCCACCCCCTGCACAGACCACACAGCAGGTGGCACCCACCACCACGGCTGCCTCCCAGGACCCCCACGAAGAACACATGGCCTTCCAACACCGTGTGTTGGGGTGCCAGGAGCAGCTGGCTGAACAGGTGCGGTTGGGGTTCGACCGCATGGCAGCCAAACTAGATGCCATACGTGGGTGTCTAAGTCCCATCAGGACCCACTCACAGTCCCTAACGGACACCCACAATCCGCTCCATGCTCTCCAAAGATCCATGGCTGACATCGCTGGAGTCCTGACTCAGAGACAAGAACAACTGTCCAGTCAGAGTGGCTCTAACGATGTCACCCGGAAATTGGGACACATGCGGAGGATAATGGAGACCAGGGAGCAGACGCAGGCGGAAAGAGCGGCCTCCACGGCTTCACACCAGCAAGAGGTAGCTGGGTTCCTCAATACCCTAAAGACCCTACTCATGGTACTGCTGCACAAGGCCTGGAGATGATGAATGCTGCTGCTACCACTCCATCCACATCTACGCCCCCTGAAGTATCAGTGCCACACAGTGTGGCAGCCATTCTACCTCCGGACCCAGAGGTATCACTGCCACACAGTGCTGGAGACAGAACACCACCACCCACACGTGAGGCACATGAAACCGCAGAGGACGAAGATGTGGATGAATCTGCCTGCGTGATAAGAAGGACGCAGTAGCATTCATCTCCGACATATGGCCGGTTTCTGCTTGGTTCTGCCCTCTGCATCATCACCTTCCACTGTCCTCCGATACACTCTGCGACACTCACCTTGGACCTCAACATGGACTGCCGTATTCTGTTTGGTCACCAACGACACAGCATTCAGATTGCAGACTGAACTTTTCCTCTTCCGTTGAACTTGTCAATCCCTGAAGGACTCTGGCTGGCCCTCCAAGGGCCAACAATGTAAAGTGAGGTTTGCATGGCCCTGTACTGCTCCAGCTGCAACACTCTACTGAATGTAGTGTAAAGACTTACGGCAACAATAATATCAACAAACCATAATTAAACAATCTACATGAAAAACCAAAGGAGAACCAACAATATCTGTTGGACTTTACAAAAGATAATTTATTAATAATCAATTGAATACCAAAAAAGAGATTTTCACGTCATACTAAAAATTGCACCCCATTTATACTCATTCATTCATCTTCATTCATACAACATCAGACCTAGTGTACAAAATCACAATTTTCTATATTATTTACAATGGCAATAGTGTCAATCAGTATCTGATAATTGATTTAAAAAAATGTGGCACATGCTAAATAACTGTTTTGTTCGACACGCGTTTCGGCACAGAGCAGTGCCTTTGTCAGGAGAAGGGGCCACAATTGATCGAAGTCGATTTCTTGTGTCTCTTTGCGCAATGATCAAGTATAGGCTGTTACTGCTGGAGACTGTAGAGCATTCGTTGCATCTTTGTCAAGAATGTAAAGGTACTCAATAGATAAATCTCCAATGCAACAAGGTGTTTGTCTCCACCAACCCAGAGTTGGGGTGCACCTGGCATCCAGCTTGATGTGCGTAATTTTTCTTATTTTGATTCCAATATATTTATCCACTAGTGATAAATTTATTTGTTTAATGACTTCCGATAACCAAACAGAGGATTCCTCTGCACGCCACGATCGTTGATCATTAATAAATTATCTTTTGTAAAGTAAAACAGACATTGTTGGTTCTCCTTTGGTTTTTCATGTAGATTGTTTAATTATGGTTTGTTGATATTATTGTTGCCTTAAGTCTATACACTAGGTTATTTAGCCCTGCCTTAAGGAACTGTACCCTACCAGCAGGGGGGCTCTGTCTTTACAATAAAACACTCCACTGAATGTTCATTAAACATTCATATTCACACAGATGTGTCATGCCTATTATATTTCAAGTGTGGAAGTATGGATGAATGTAGGGTCAGTGATTCCCCCTTACGTCCATGTTGCTCAAGTTGTGGGTCACAGGGTGACACATTGCCGATTGTGGTCCGGGTGGCGCCGACACTACAACAGGGACAGACACACATTAGTTACTTCCGTGTCCTGCCCAGGACGGAAGAAAGCCCAGAGCCCCAGGGTCATTGTTCACACCTTTACGCCAGGCCAACCCACTTTGCTTATGCTCACAGGGGTGGACGACAACGCTACATGTCCCAGGTCTTCCCTGTAGTGATCTGCTGATCACAGGTCTAGTTGTTAGCATGCCAAAACCAATCCCTCATAGCTGGTTTCCACCCACACCACACACATCCAGCACACCCGTCACAGGACATGTGACCCTGCCAATAAAAAGGCCCAGGCACACGTGCTCGATGCCATTTCCACTCTCCATCTGGGTGTATCCGTGTGGTTATTTTTCATGCATGAGGGCATAGGGCCCTGCCTCTTCACATTCCCCAGTGGCGGAGGTGACATGATGGCATCCGCACCACGAGATTCAATCATAAAGGGTCCATGACTTGCGGGGCACCGGATACACTGCGGCTGGCACAGGCACACCGCCACAGGAGGCTGACTTTCGGTTCACTGAGGTAGGGGCCACCTTAAGTGCTGAGCAGGTGTGCAGCCTGCGATGAAGCCCCGTCCTGGCGGTCCAGACTGGTGAGGATTTGTGTGAGCCCTGCTGGACCGCAGTGTAGGCCTGAGCCAGCGGGCAGTGCTGGCCTACCTCAACGTGGCTTTGCCTCGCGGGTCACAGAGTTAGTGGCACCTAAAGGGCTGAGCGGGTGTACAGCCTGCGATGATGCTGTGTGCACTGATATGCGAAATCTAGACCCAGAATCAAGTGTGTGACCTGGTGACCTGCTGAGCGGGGGCGCATGATGTGGAGGGTGCAATGTTCGAGGGCCTCTGGCTTGTGGCTTGCACCAGTACGTGGTGGGTCCTTTTGGAGACACGCCGGTGGCAGAAGGTGAGCAGTGAGGCCTGGGTGCGCAGGGGCGGGCAATCACTGCTGGACGGCGGGAGGGGCTGGGTGCAGCAGCCTGTGTGCGCAGGGGCGGGCAAGCGATGATGGCGTGTGCAATTGTGTGTACTCTGCCATTCATAAATCTGGACTCTGTTTCAGATAAGGGACCTGGTGCATACCGGCACATGGTTGGAGACACACCGGTGGCAGCAGGTGAGCACTGAGGCCTGGGTCCACAGTGTCGGCACTCTCTCTCCCTCTCCCTCTCTTCTTTTCACTGTCTCTCTCTCTCCCTCTCTTTCTCTCTCTCTCTTCCTCTCTTTCCCGCTTTCTCTCTCTCTCCCTCTCTTTCTCTCTCCCTCTCTTTCTTTCTCTCTCTCTTTCACTCTTTCTCCCTCTCTTTCCCTCTCTCTCTCCCTCTCTCTCTCTCTTTCTCTCTCTCTCTCTCTCTCACCCTCTCCCTCTTTCCCTCTTTCTCTCTCCCTCTCTTTCTCTCTCTCCCTCTTTCTCTCCCTCTCTTTCTCTCTCTCTTTCTCTCTTTCTCTCTCCCTCTCTTTCCCTCTTTCTTTCTCTCTCTCTCTCCCTCTCTTTCTCTCTCTCTTTTTCGCGCTCTCTGTCCTCTGATGAGCGCATGTCACACCTTCTTATCTAGAATTTTGTCTTGCAGGCTGTGACCTACAGATTGTCCTGAGGCGACCTGCCATGACGCTTCAAAATAGTTGTTTTGAGTTTATTTGAATAAAATGTTTTGTTTGGTAATTCAAAGATGAAAGAGTGATTCTCCTTTTTCTGACCACACATGCATGTTAATTGTTGTAATTGTGCGACAGCAGGCGAATTGTTTTGTTCATGATTTCGTGGAGTTGATGTGACACATCTTTGTCGGGGAGGGGGGAGGGAGCTGCCTGGGGGGAGGTCCAGGGGATGGTGGCGGCAGGTGTTGTGGCCCTCTTGGGTGTCCGAGCTGGTGTTCAGTGGCTCAATGGCATCTGTTGTTCTTCAGGTGTGGCTCTGGTCTGGGCTCCTTTTGTGGTGCAGGTTGTCATCCGACTTTACACCAGATAAGAGCAGGTGTTAAATTCCTGCTGCTAACGCACCTTATCGGGGGGTTTGGGTTCTTATAACCGATCTGGCTGGTCGTTGAGAATTTTGCGGAGTGGTGTTGTCACGGCTTTTTGCACGGGAACGCCTACTCTGCATCTCATTAGTGATAGTTGCTGGGCTCATCTGTGGCGATGTGTTTTGCGGCTGCTTTTGTGGGTAAACTGGTGATATGGGCTGTTAGCACCAGCTTGTGAATGGGGCGATAAAGTTATTGCCACTTTGGCTGCGATAAAGTGCCGATAGCTCGGCAATAAGTCCTTGAGAATATGCCCCATAGCAATCATGCACTGACATTTGGCTCTTGTGAAGTTCTTTTAATTTGAACCCAGTCATTGTCTTTCAGAGGCACCTTGCCTTTCAGGAAAGAAATCACTGCTTCATATTTTTCAAGAATACAGGAGATGATGCATTAGCGTGGACAGCTCTTGTTGGCTCTTCACAAGGCCACTATGCAACAACTTCACAATTCAGCCCACAAAGCATTTGGCACGGGAATCTCAAAGAATGTATTTAAATCAATTCACAACACTTTTGAAATTTTAGCAAATCTGTCAACCTGTGTGTTCCACTGTATGGGCTTGTCTCTTAATTTCGGAAAATTTTTCGTAAATGTTGCAAGATCACCTCTGCTCCAAGGCACATGAACATATCTCAATGGATAAGCAGAAGCTTCCTCCTCATCCTGTAAACCTGTTGATGGCTTTTTATTTTCCCCATCTACCTCTGATTCTATCTTTAACTTTTCATGTTTCTTTGACCATCTACTTTTAATTTCTCAAAGTCACTCAATTTATGGAAGCATTTCACTAATTTAGCTATGTGAAATCACATTCCTGAAGAATGCATTGCCTCATCAGCTTTATCGTCCAATGGAACTCTGTAACTTCTCTGTAAGGGAAAACCTTTTGAAAGACTGACATCGTATTTTTGAGGCAAATTAGTTAATTTATCATGTGTAATTTCTGCATGTGTTGTAATTTCTTTAATCAGGTATATAAACTCTTTTCTTGATACTGGTTCAGATGCTCAAGTTCTAAACAGCCGCTAATAATCACTCCTGGTTCCATTTTCAGTTTGGAAATGTCAAGTGGTCTCTTCCTTTCAGGTTCTGGGGTAACATGTTGTTCTGCACTCTTTCTTTTTAAATCCTGCAACTTCCTCTAACCATGGAGGAAACTCACATATTTGAATAAACTGGTCTCTTCCTGGGCTATTGGTTTTGTAAAGACAATCCTTCACCTAGTAATTGAACCATTTGCAGTGGATTTCAGGCAACAATATGCAAATTCAATGACATCGGAACACACCATGCTACAGGTATTCCTCCAGTAACTCTTTGAACTACTGTACTGGAAACAACAGGAGTCGGGTCATTCATTGTGGGAATCTCTAATGTTTGTGCTATTACAACCCAAGTAATAGTTGTTGGTACAGTTACAATGGAAGCAGTAACACCTGGAGGCATCACTGTAGGAGCATTCTCCTTTTGTGTAGGCACTATACTTGTTATATCAGGTTGCACAACTGTCTTTGTCCTTTGTAAGGATCTTTCTGTTTGAATCATATTCGGATCGGCAGGGGCAGCAGCCACTGTTACATCAGATGTCGAAATACTCTTATCATTTATTACAGAGTTAACATAAGATGGTGGACGTGTGGATAACATTGCTTTCAGAATATCAGACCCCTCATTCACTAGCAGTATTGGGCTTCTTCTCATCCTTTTCATCCTCTTTTCCTTGTGTTTTATTCTTTTTCGGTTTATCAGGTGTATCAGTAGTAATATCTGGGTATAGCCTAGTTCCCTCGACTATGGCTTTCCTCCATCTCTTTTGTTCCTCATCCCATCGAGCATCTGTATAATTACGCTCTTTTAGTCTTATTCTTGTACTTCTCTCTTTACCTGTCTCATGCTGTCTTTTCCCGCATATTTAATGCTTCATACTGTGCAGGTCTATGTGGTGGCTTCCTTTCGTACAGCTTCATTTTCAATGTGTTAATAATTCACAGCAGCAAGAGTAGAGGAATTTCAAAACTGCATGGCAAATTTGGTCACTGAATTTAATGGAGACATTTAGGATAATGGTTGAAAGTCTTCATTTATGATATCCCAGGATACGTTAGTGTTAATAGTCGGAAAACAGCAATGAAGGTTTTTAGGTCTCGCGTAGGCAGTGCATGCACTGTCTAGAGACGGGCTGCATCTACTGTATGGGCATTTAGCACGCCCATCAGTTTAAATTGGTACCTTCATGTGTTTTTCCAAATTCCTTTGTTTTCATTGGTGAATAGTTTACATTTGTCCCTCCTTTTGCTGTGTTGATCACACCCCGGAGACTGCCCGTTACATGGATTATTTCATGATCAGCCATATAAGTTAGTGTAGCACACTACTTTTTCTTTTGCCTCAGCTTGTTTTGTTAATTTCCTGCTCATGTTCCCTGCTCATGCTCCATATCTAACTGCGCCTCCCAGCCTTCCGCTTTTCATTCACCTGTTGTCGGTGTTGCCCCCCCTCATGCTGTCCAAGTTGTAAATTCCCAGCTCCCGTTGTCCATGCTGACCACCTCCCTCGTCCATTTTGTTCTTTGCTAAATTTCATTTTATATTTGAGAAACGTTGGGTGACACACCAACATCCACACTGATCTCCTATCTCCACAGGTTGTTAGTGAGAAGACGGCAGCTGCCAGAGGTCTCGCACACCTCCTGATGTAGAGCACACGCAAAGGACAAGAGCCTTAACACCATTTGCATATTAACCCACAGAGAGTGTTGAATACATACACAAACCGCTTGAGCTCTACCATATACAACACATTCTCCCCCTCGAACATCAACATTTAAAATGACTGGTACTCTTTTGGAATGCACAATTAATATGTGTTAAAAAATTGCGCCGTCCATCTTGTTTTGAGCACTGCTACATACTCTTCCTCGTGGCACTCCATACTGCAGGACTGGCAGCATGCCCAGCCTGACAGCTTCTGGTGCATCAGCAAGGCAGCATACTTTTCCTGGTGGCACTCCTTATGCAGGACTGACAGCATGTTCAGCCCGACAGCTTCTGGTGCATCAGCACGGCAGCATACTCTTCCTGGTGGCACTCCTTAGTGCAGGACTGGCAGCATGTTCAGCCCGACAGCTTCTGGTGCATCAGCACGGCAGCATACTCTTCCTGGTGGCACTCCTTACTGCAGGACTGGCAGCATGTTCAGCCTGACAGCTTCTGGTGCATCAGCACGGCAGCATACTCTTCCTGGTGGCACTCCTTACTGCAGGACTGGCAGCATGTTCAGCCTGACAGCTTCTGGTGCATCAGCACGGCAGCATACTCTTCCTGGTGGCACTCCTTACTGCAGGACTGGCAGCATGTTCAGCCTGACAGCTTCTGGTGCATCAGCACGGCAGCATACTCTTCCTGGTGGCACTCCTTACTGCAGGACTGGCAGCCTGTTCAGCCTGACAGCTTCTGGTGCATCAGCACGGCAGCATACTCTTCCTGGTGGCACTCCTTACTGCAGGACTAGCAGCCTGTTCAGCCTGACAGCTTCTGGTGCATCAGCACGGCAGCATACTCTTCATGGTGGCACTCCTTCCTGCAGGACTGGCAGCATGCTCCGCCTGAAGGCTTCTGGTGCATCGGCATGGCAGCATACTCTTCCTGGTGGCACTCCTTATGCAGGACTGGCAGCATGCCCAGCCCGACAGCTTTTTGTGCATCAGCACAGCAGCATACTCTTCCTGGTGGCACTCATTACTGCAGGACTGGCAGCATGTTCAGCCTGACAGCTTCTGGTGCATCAGCACGGCAGCATACTCTTCCTGGTGGCACTCCTTACTGCAGGACTGGCAGCATGTTCAGCCCAACAGCTTCTGGTGCATCAGCACTGCAGCATACTCTTCCTGGTGGCACTCCTTACAGCAGGACTGGCAGCATGTTCAGCCCGAAAGCTTCTGGTGCATCAGCACGGCAGCATACTCTTCCTGGTGGCACTCCTTACTGCAGGACTGGCAGCATGTACAGCCTGACAGCTTCTGGTGCATCAGCACGGCAGCATACTCTTCCTGGTGGCACTCCTTACTGCAGGACTGGCAGCATGTTCAGCCTGACAGCTTCTGGTGCATCAGCACGGCAGCATACTCTTCCTGGTGGCACTCCTTATGCAGGACTGGCAGCATATTCAGCCCGACAGCTTCTGGTGCATCAGCACGGCAGCATACTCTTCCTGGTGGCACTCCTTACTGCAGGACTGGCAGCATGTTCAGCCTGACAGCTTCTGGTGCATCAGCACGGCAGCTTACTCTTCCTGGTGGCACTCCTTACTGCAGGACTGGCAGCATGTTCAGCCTGACAGCTTCTGGTGCAACAGCACGGCAGCATACTCTTCCTGGTGGCACTCCTTACTGCAGGACTGGCAGCATGTTCAGCCTGAAGGCTTCTGGTGCATCAGCACAACAGCATACTCTTCCTGGTGGCATTCCTTAGGCAGGACTGGCAGCATGCTCAGCCTGACAGCTTCTGGTGCATCAGCACGGCAGCATACTCTTCCTGGTGGCACTCCTTACTGCAGTACTGGCAGCATGCCCAGCCTGACAGCTTCTGGTGCATCAGCACGGCAGCATACTCTTCCTGGTGGCACTCCTTACTGCAGTACTGGCAGCATGCCCAGCCTGACAGCTTCTGGTGCATCAGCACGGTAGCATACTCTTCCTGGTGGCACTCCTTATGCAGGACTGGCAGCATGTTCAGCCCGACAGCTTCTGGTGCATCAGCACGGCAGCATACTCTTCCTGGTGGCACTCCTTACTGCAGGACTGGCAGCATGCTCAGCCTGACAGCTTCTGGTGCATCAGCACGGCAGCATACTCTTCCTGGTGGCACTCCTTACTGCAGTACTCGCAGCATGCCCAGCCTGACAGCTTCTGGTGCATCAGCACGGCAGCATACTCTTCCTGGTGGCACTCCTTACAGCAGGACTGGCAGCATGCTCAGCCTGACAGCTTCTGGTGCATCAGCACGGCAGCATACTCTTCCTGGTGGCACTCCTTACTGCAGTACTCGCAGCATGCCCAGCCTGACAGCTTCTGGTGCATCAGCACGGCAGCATACTCTTCCTGGTGGCACTCCTTACTGCAGGACTGGCAGCATGTTCAGCCTGACAGCTTCTGGTGCATCAGCACGGCAGCATACTCTTCCTGGTGGCACTCCTTACTGCAGGACTGGCAGCATGCCCAGCCTGACAGCTTCTGGTGCATCAGCACGGCAGCATACTCTTCCTGGTGGCACTCCTTACTGCAGGACTGGCAGCATGTTCAGCCTGACAGCTTCTGGTGCATCAGCACGGCAGCATACTCTTCCTGGTGGCACTCCTTACTGCAGGACTGGCAGCATGTTCAGCCTGACAGCTTCTGGTGCATCAGCACGGCAGCATACTCTTCCTGGTGGCACTCCTTACTGCAGGACTGGCAGCATGTTCAGCCTGACAGCTTCTGGTGCATCAGCACGGCAGCATACTCTTCCTGGTGGCACTCCTTACTGCAGGACTGGCAGCATGTTCAGCCTGGCAGCTTTTGGTGCATCAGCACGGCAGCATACTCTTCCTGCTGGCACTCCTTACTGCAGGACTGGCAGCATGTTCAGCCCGACAGCTTCTGGTGCATCAGCACGGCAGCATACTCTTCCTGGTGGCACTCCTTACTGCAGGACTGGCAGCATGTTCAGCCTGACAGCTTCTGGTGCATCAGCACGGCAGCATACTCTTCCTGGTGGCACTCCTTACTGCAGGACTGGCAGCATGTACAGCCTGACAGCTTCTGGTGCATCAGCACAGCAGCATACTCTTCCTGGTGGCACTCCTTACTGCAGGACTGGCAGCATGTTCAGCCTGACAGCTTCTGGTGCATCAGCACGGCAGCATACTCTTCCTGGTGGCACTCCTTACTGCAGGACTGGCAGCATGTTCAGCCCAACAGCTTCTGGTGCATCAGCACTGCAGCATACTCTTCCTGGTGGCACTCCTTACAGCAGGACTGGCAGCATGTTCAGCCCAAAAGCTTCTGGTGCATCAGCACGGCAGCATACTCTTCCTGGTTGCACTCCTTACTGCAGGACTGGCAGCATGTACAGCCTGACAGCTTCTGGTGCATCAGCACGGCAGCATACTCTTCCTGGTGGCACTCCTTACTGCAGGACTGGCAGCATGTTCAGCCTGACAGCTTCTGGTGCATCAGCACGGCAGCATACTCTTCCTGGTGGCACTCCTTATGCAGGACTGGCAGCATGTTCAGCCCGACAGCTTCTGGTGCATCAGCACGGCAGCATACTCTTCCTGGTGGCACTCCTTACTGCAGGACTGGCAGCATGTTCAGCCTGACAGCTTCTGGTGCATCAGCACGGCAGCTTACTCTTCCTGGTGGCACTCCTTACTGCAGGACTGGCAGCATGTTCAGCCTGACAGCTTCTGGTGCAACAGCACGGCAGCATACTCTTCCTGGTGGCACTCCTTACTGCAGGACTGGCAGCATGTTCAGCCTGAAGGCTTCTGGTGCATCAGCACAACAGCATACTCTTCCTGGTGGCATTCCTTAGGCAGGACTGGCAGCATGCTCAGCCTGACAGCTTCTGGTGCATCAGCACGGCAGCATACTCTTCCTGGTGGCACTCCTTACTGCAGTACTGGCAGCATGCCCAGCCTGACAGCTTCTGGTGCATCAGCACGGCAGCATACTCTTCCTGGTGGCACTCCTTACTGCAGTACTGGCAGCATGCCCAGCCTGACAGCTTCTGGTGCATCAGCACGGTAGCATACTCTTCCTGGTGGCACTCCTTATGCAGGACTGGCAGCATGTTCAGCCCGACAGCTTCTGGTGCATCAGCACGGCAGCATACTCTTCCTGGTGGCACTCCTTACTGCAGGACTGGCAGCATGCTCAGCCTGACAGCTTCTGGTGCATCAGCACGGCAGCATACTCTTCCTGGTGGCACTCCTTACTGCAGTACTCGCAGCATGCCCAGCCTGACAGCTTCTGGTGCATCAGCACGGCAGCATACTCTTCCTGGTGGCACTCCTTACAGCAGGACTGGCAGCATGTTCAGCCTGACAGCTTCTGGTGCATCAGCACGGCAGCATACTCTTCCTGGTGGCACTCCTTACTGCAGGACTGGCAGCATGCCCAGCCTGACAGCTTCTGGTGCATCAGCACGGCAGCATACTCTTCCTGGTGGCACTCCTTACTGCAGGACTGGCAGCATGTTCAGCCTGACAGCTTCTGGTGCATCAGCACGGCAGCATACTCTTCCTGGTGGCACTCCTTACTGCAGGACTGGCAGCATGTTCAGCCTGACAGCTTCTGGTGCATCAGCACGGCAGCATACTCTTCCTGGTGGCACTCCTTACTGCAGGACTGGCAGCATGTTCAGCCTGACAGCTTCTGGTGCATCAGCACGGCAGCATACTCTTCCTGGTGGCACTCCTTACTGCAGGACTGGCAGCATGTTCAGCCTGGCAGCTTTTGGTGCATCAGCACGGCAGCATACTCTTCCTGGTGGCACTCCTTACTGCAGGACTGGCAGCATGTTCAGCCCGACAGCTTCTGGTGCATCAGCACGGCAGCATACTCTTCCTGGTGGCACTCCTTACTGCAGGACTGGCAGCATGTTCAGCCTGACAGCTTCTGGTGCATCAGCACGGCAGCATACTCTTCCAGGTGGCACTCCTTACTGCAGGACTGGCAGCATGTTCAGCCTGACAGCTTTTGGTGCATCAGCACGGCAGCATACTCTTCCTGGTGGCACTCCTTACTGCAGGACTGGCAGCATGTTCAGCCTGACAGCTTCTGGTGCATCAGCACGGCAGCATACTCTTCCTGGTGGCACTCCTTACTGCAGGACTGGCAGCATGTTCAGCCTGACAGCTTCTGGTGCATCAGCACGGCAGCATACTCTTCCTGGTGGCACTCCTTACTGCAGGACTGGCAGCATGTTCAGCCTGACAGCTTCTGGTGCATCAGCACGGCAGCATACTCTTCCTGGTGGCACTCCTTACTGCAGGACTGGCAGCATGTTCAGCCTGACAGCTTCTGGTGCATCAGCACGGCAGCATACTCTTCCTGGTGGCACTCCTTACTGCAGGACTGGCAGCATGCTCAGCCTGATAGCTTCTGGTGCATCAGCACGGCAGCATACTCTTCCTGGTGGCACTCCTTACTGCAGGACTGGCAGCATGTTCAGCCTGGCAGCTTCTGGTGCATCAGCACGGCAGCATACTCTTCCTGGTGGCACTCCTTACTGCAGGACTGGCAGCATGTTCAGCCTGACAGCTTCTGGTGCATCAGCACGGCAGCATACTCTTCCTGGTGGCACTCCTTACTGCAGGACTGGCAGCATGTTCAGCCTGACAGCTTCTGGTGCATCAGCACGGCAGCATACTCTTCCTGGTGGCACTCCTTCCTGCAGGACTGGCAGCATGCTCCGCCTGAAGGCTTCTGGTGCATCGGCATGGCAGCATACTCTTCCTGGTGGCACTCCTTACTGCAGGACTGGCAGCATGTTCAGCCTGGCAGCTTCTGGTGCATCAGCACGGCAGCATACTCTTCCTGGTGGCACTCCTTACTGCAGGACTGGCAGCATGTTCAGCCTGGCAGCTTCTGGTGCATCAGCACGGCAGCATACTCTTCCTGGTGGCACTCCTTACTGCAGGACTGGCAGCATGTTCAGCCCAACAGGTTCTGGTGCATCAGCACGGCAGCATACTCTTCCTGGTGGCACTCCTTACTGCAGGACTGGCAGCATGTGCAGCCCGACAGGTTCTGGTGCATCAGCACGGCAGCATACTCTTCCTGGTGGCACTCCTTACTGCAGGACTGGCAGCATGCTCAGCCTGATAGCTTCTGGTGCATCAGCACGGCAGCATACTCTTCCTGGTGGCACTCCTTACTGCAGGACTGGCAGCATGTTCAGCCTGACAGCTTCTGGTGCATCAGCACGGCAGCATACTCTTCCTGGTGGCACTCCTTACTGCAGGACTGGCAGCATGTTCAGCCTGACAGCTTCTGGTGCATCAGCACGGCAGCATACTCTTCCTGGTGGCACTCCTTACTGCAGGACTGGCAGCATGTTCAGCCTGACAGCTTCTGGCGCATCAGCACGGCAGCATACTCTTCCTGGTGGCACTCCTTCCTGCAGGACTGGCAGCATGCTCCGCCTGAAGGCTTCTGGTGCATCGGCATGGCAGCATACTCTTCCTGGTGGCACTCCTTACTGCAGGACAGGCAGCATGTTCAGCCTGGCAGCTTCTGGTGCATCAGCACGGCAGCATACTCTTCCTGGTGGCACTCCTTACTGCAGGACTGGCAGCATGTTCAGCCTGGCAGCTTCTGGTGCATCAGCACGGCAGCATACTCTTCCTGGTGGCACTCCTTACTGCAGGACTGGCAGCATGTTCAGCCCAACAGGTTCTGGTGCATCAGCACGGCAGCATACTCTTCCTGGTGGCACTCCTTACTGCAGGACTGGCAGCATGTTCAGCCCGACAGGTTCTGGTGCATCAGCACGGCAGCATACTCTTCCTGGTGGCACTCCTTACTGCAGGACTGGCAGCATGCTCAGCCTGATAGCTTCTGGTGCATCAGCACGGCAGCATACTCTTCCTGGTGGCACTCCTTACTGCAGGACTGGCAGCATGTTCAGCCTGACAGCTTCTGGTGCATCAGCACGGCAGCATACTCTTCCTGGTGGCACTCCTTACTGCAGGACTGGCAGCATGTTCAGCCTGACAGCTTCTGGTGCATCAGCACGGCAGCATATTCTTCCTGGTGGCACTCCTTACTGCAGGACTGGCAGCATGTTCAGCCTGGCAGCTTCTGGTGCATCAGCACGGCAGCATACTCTTCCTGGTGGCACTCCTTACTGCAGGACTGGCAGCATGTTCAGGCCAACAGCTTCTGGTGCATCAGCACGGCAGCATACTCTTCCTGGTGGCACTCCTTACTGCAAGACTGGCAGCATGTTCAGCCTGACAGCTTCTGGTGCATCAGCACAGCAGCATACTCTTCCTGGTGGCACTCCTTACTGCAGGACTGGCAGCATGTTCAGCCCAACAGCTTCTGGTGCATCAGCACGGCAGCATACTCTTCCTGGTGGCACTCCTTACTGCAGGACTGGCAGCATGTTCAGCCCAACAGCTTCTGGTGCATCAGCACGGCAGCATACTCTTCCTGGTGGCACTCCTTACTGCAGGACTGGCAGCATGTTCAGCCCAACAGCTTCTGGTGCATCAGCACGGCAGCATACTCTTCCTGGTGGCACTCCTTACTGCAGGCCTGGCAGCATGTTCAGCCCGACAGCTTCTGGTGCATCAGCACGGCAGCATACTCTTCCTGGTGGCACTCCTTACTGCAGGACTGGCAGCATGCTCAGCACACACTTCAGCAGTACCTATTTTAAAAGTATTCTTTGTGTTAGACCCTGATAACAAGCTGTTTACAAGTGCCATTTGTTGTAACAAGTGTTGGAGCAGGTTTGAAGGAAGCAAGGTATGTTGTTGGAGTTTTGTTTATTTTCCTTTACTTTGTTGTTTTCATTGCTTGTTTAATGTTTACTATAAAAGCTGCAGCAGCCAGGCCTGCACAAGTTGGAATGGCACAGTGTGCTGCTCTTGGCAGAGAGGGGGCTGCTGGGTCGGCACGTGGTGCGGGAAGGGATGGCTGGTGTGATGGGGGAGGCAGCATGCTCTGGCTGTGTGTATTGTGACCTTGCAGGAGGCAATAATAGATATGAAACAGGTACACACTTAACATGTGGTGTTGTTTTTTAAATTGCCTTTTTAAACACTTCATTTCATTGCTAATTTATCAGTCTGCATGTACCTTGATGTGCATTTATTTTATATCTACCCGTCGTGTGCACAGATTATTACTTAATCATGAAACATACGAATTTATCCTTGTTAAGCCCTTTTTGTTTACTCACAAATTCATTCGGATCTCTAGCAGTGTATTTTGTCACTGTTTATTTTGTAGCGCTTTGATGTTTACTGGGGCACTAAGCGCATCTTTTTTCCGAAAACAGTAACCATAATATTGGACCGTAAATAGCACTTAACAGATCTGTGTTTAATGTTAAAAGGCCTTCAAAGGTGAGCAGATGTACATTTAAGAACATTAGATTTATTAGACTACGAAGATTTCGCTTAACAACAACATGGGGAAGACTCATAGGGGCATATTATCAAGGGGGGAAATTTTCGCTGCATTAGCCGCCGTTTTCGGCCGCTAAGCGGGGATAATACTATCGCCCTATTAGCAAGCTGTCTATAACAGCAGTTAGCGACAGCTTGTAGGCGATAGCGAGCCGTTTGGGGCCCGCTTTGCATGTCAATGTCGTTAGCCTCCTGGGCTTAACGACACGCTCCACCACTTCGAAAACGCAAGGCTGCACCATATTTACAAGAATGTGGTGCAGCCTTGCATTTCTCCCTGCGATAGTGCTGAGTTTAACACCTTAGCGCCAACCAGCGGCATCACTAATGGGGTGCGGGGGGTGCGGACCGCACCGGGTGACACCATCATTGGGTGACACCAATCTGGTTACGCTGTAACACAGTTCTTCAGCCTCGCCTCTGTTCTGCTTTATAATCAGGACAGGAGGAACCAAGCGCACTGAGCAAGCGCACCTGCTTAAAACAAATACTGCAGTAGTGCTGTGCACGCCACGCACGCACCACCTACTAGCATAGTGGTTCCCAGGGCCATCAATCTTATAGCGTTTATAGTGCTACCAATGACGGCCCTGGGCCAGCCCCCGCGCTGTGCTCCTCTGACGCGCGCCACCACCACGCGCTTAGACGGAGTGGAGATAGTCTCGGCAGGGGAGTGCTGCTGGGCAATTTGCTGAACCCCTACAGTCGGGGCCCAGCCACCATCACAGTGGAGTCTTAAGAAAAGGTAAGTGGGACAATGGTTGGTGTAATTTCCAAATTTTGCAGGGCTCGGGTCAAAGGCGAGAAAACTTTAAAAGGAAAGGAGCAAGGGGTTAGGCTTTTTGATGTTTCCAATAAGGCTTCCGAAAGTTGCCTCAAGGAGATCATGACGTAACCACTAACCGCTGGCGGCTAGGTCACGCACAGCTAGAGTCTCCAAGCCGATCAAGGGAAATAACGGTCGGCACGTTGCGAGACTCCACGGCCATCTCCTCTTGTAGGACGTGCTTACGACAGCCTCGTTGCCCCAGTCAGCGCGCCCGGCCACAGCACAGCACCATGCCCAGTGTGCGCCGTCCAGGGCCCAGCCAGAGTCAAGGTTTCAGCGCACCCACAGCTCCACCTGGTCGGATCCACCGCTCTAGCCCTCCAGTCGGCATTCGCAAGGCAGCTTGCCTGGAGGGTGAGGGGGTGGGAATTCTAAGGGGGCACAGCGTCCCGTCGTAGGGCCTAGCGGAACACAAGGAAAGGCCACAACGGCATCGAGCAGGTCAGCAATCACTGCCCGGTCCCGTACAACCACCGGCCCCGCGGTGTAGCACCTATACCCCTACTCCATCCCCGACACCCCCAGCATTAGCACCCTGCTTACTTGGGCACACGCGCCAGGTCCTCCAGCACAGCTTGTCCTACAGGGTCCCCGGCCTCAGTCCGGCTCATCTCAGCATTATACATCGCGGCCGCAGGTCACTTCACACAGCCGCAGCTCCGCACACACCTTTGGTTCTCTGGGCACACCAGGTGCAGGTCTCTTCTCGGGCTCTGCACGGCGCAGGCCAGCCGCAGATTGTGCACTTATATAAGGCTCTGTGTTTATCGCCCTGATTCTAAAATCAGGTAAGGGCCCGGTCGATTGTGGGTCTTATCGGCCGATTTCACTCCTTAACAATGACTACAAGATCTTCGCCGCTATTTTGGCGGCACGGCTTGGGAGTGAGATCGGCACGATTATCCACCAGGACCAAAAGGGCTTTATACGGGGGCGCCAGTTAGCAGATCTAACCCACGACCTGATAGGGGCGATCGATATCGCCTCAACCTTTGCCCTTCCCCTGGCCATCATGACCTTAGATGCTACTAAAGCATTTGACAGGGTCAACTGGCCCTATCTGGCTGCAGCAATGAAGAAGTTCCAACTTGGGGCCAAGTTTTGTCGAGCAATTAATCTGCTCTACAGAGATCCCAGGGCTAGCCTTCTGTTGAATGGTACCCGAACTGAGCCTTTTCAAATTATCAGGGGCACTAGGCAGGGCTGTCCGCTCTCTCCGCTCCTATTCAACATCTATGTTGAACCCTTCGTCCAGATTTTGAAAGATGACGGTAGCATCCCATCTTTTACATTCTGCGGTTGGGAGAAGAAGGTCGGACTTTATGCCGACGACATCCTCATCTACACCACAGACCCTGTTCAGGCTTTCCCTTGGGTTATAAGGAGGGCGGAGGAATTCGGGCGGGTCTCCGGGTATGAAATCAATGCGGGGAAAACTGAGCTTATGACCTGGAATATTGATGACTCACATCTTCCAGTGACCCCCTAAATCCGCTACCTGGGAGTTAGAATCACCCACGACATCGGAACGCTGGCCAAGACTAATTTAGATCGGGTCTTTCAGGAGTCTAAGGCACTATTAAGAGCCTGGTCCTTTCTCCCCCTGACCATCTACGGAAAAACAAATCTTGTGAAAATGTCCATCCTCCCCAAATTTACGTTTATTTTCAACTCCATCCCACTAGCATTCAATTCCAAACAGCTACATAAATGTCAGCAGGAAATTAATTCTTTCATTTGGAGCTTTAAATCAGTGAGGCTGGCATGGAAAGAATTAAGGAGGAGGAGGGAGAAAGGAGGGCTTGCATTGCCAGACCTAGAGTATTACGCCTGGGCATTTCAGCTGTCCCACTCTAGGACGTTGTTGAAAACCCCTGAAGACAACTCAATCGAGAAAATGTTTAAGGCCATGTTAACTGGGGCTAATCTTCCACTTAATGGTTTTTTGTTCAAGTTTGGGCACCAGAGGTTCTTTAAAAAGGTGAGACTAAAGATTTTGCAATCATTGATGAGAGAATGGGTTTAAATAAAAGCTAGAGTTGGGTTGGCATATTTTTCCAACTTTGCCCCAATCTGATGGCAGGAGGTTCTTTGGTAGAATGGGAGGAGCTTTCAGCGAGGGTCGGCCCATCCCTATCCAGATTTAAATATCTGCAATTGGTCAGCTGGTCCCGGGAGCAGCCAAGGAAAAACCCTCAACTTGGGGGATATAGCTATCTAGAAAAACATCTGGTAGAAAGGCAAATAGGGCGTAAGGAGGTGGCCCTCTAGTATTGGTCAATCATGGAGGAGGCTGATGGTGAATTCAACCTCCCGTCGGAATTGTGGGGAAGTGAAGTAGGGGCACAGGGTGAGGACCTATGGCGTAGATCTTTTAGCCTCCTATACAAGGTCGTCAAGCCAGCATGGCTAAGACGTAACCACCTGTTTACTGTGCACCGAGCATATCTCTCCCCCAAAGGCTTTCTAAATTCCAGCCAGGAAAGTGCTGCAACAAGTGCCTCCTCCCAGCAGCCTCCGATATCCATATGTTTTGGGACTGCCCCGGTATCACTGTGTTTTGGGAAGAAGTAAAGGCCACCCTGGAGTCAATCCTCAAAATACCGATTTCCCTCAGTCTGACATTAATCATATTTGGTCTGGAAAACAACGTTACGGGGATGGAAAGGACCGTCCTGTTCTACGCAATCCTCCTGGCACGACGGCAAATATGCAAGCATTGGGTCGACCCTAACCCACCAACCCATGCCGATTGGCTGTCTTCCCTCTACGAAACATCAAGGGTGGATACAGCTAGATCTGGCAGCTCTCGGAGCCTTGCCTTTTGGAACCTCTTAGCTCAGTAGAGATGAAATGCTATTCGGGCCTCCGGGTTTTTTTTTTTTTTTTTCCCCCCCCCCGGGTCCGATGATTATGCCCTTACACTCCATGGTCCAGAAGGGGGTCTGCCGCACCACAACGAATCCAGGGCCAACAGGCTGGATTAGGCCTTGATGGAGTAAGATCTTCCTGAAAGCACCTCCCGCCAATTTGGTACGTTTGTCCAGATGTAGGATGGGATCACATTCTGGTCTCCTTCTTTAGGGCAACAAGGTGGTTGGCTACTTCTTGGAACGAGGATGCGGCTAATGAGGACAATAAATAAATAAATAAATAAATAATGCTCTGTGTTGACGTGCTGCAGTGTTCTTTAAGAACTCTGAGGAAGCCTTTTGGAAATTTTCAAGACTTTCTTCCTTAAACTACTGTGGGCATATTCGATAGTTAAGACTGTCAATGTTTTCAGTATAACTAGATTTGTACTGACACATTTGACATTAGGTCAAAAGTTTTTTTTAAATATTCATTTAGGGGATTGTGCTAGATATTGCTGTATTACATTGTGTATTCTGATTTGTCAGTTTGTGCAATGATACGTGATCACCTTATGCCTACACTGTAATTTTCATAGTGTATTTTCATTTAAAAGGGGGTGTCACCATGAGTTACCTGCACCGGGTGGCACCAACCCTAGTGATGCCACTGGCGTCAACACAGGCACCCTTGCACCAGAGTGCAAGGGTGTCTGAGTGCAGGGGAGGAATGGTTATGTGTAGGAAGTTTTCCCTTCCTGCATATAAACATCCTTAAATGCCATTTTGTAACTTCCATGTGTGCTGCTTCATGCAGCACACATGAAAGTTACAAAATGGTATTTGTTAAAAAGGTCTGTTTATGTACAAGAAGGGACACCTTACTCTACATAAACACACCATGGCATTTTGCTTTTTCTGTGTATGCTGCACGAGGTAGCACACATGGAATAAGCAAAAAGGAAGAGAAATAATGCATTTCTCCCCGTTTTACCAACTTAAGACCAGGATTTTCCTGGTCTTAATTTTTGCGCTGCCTCCTATGTATGCTACCCTTGTACATAGGGGGCAGCATCAAAAACAATGGTGTTGCAGTGAAACGCCCACCGCAACACCCACCTCACGCACCTTTCACGCTAAAGCGTGAAACTGTGCCTTACATACAAGGCAGCTTTAAGCCACATTAAGTGGCTTAACGCTGCCTTGTACATAAGGCAAGGCCCCTATCGCCACGAGAACGTCACAAAAAGTCACGTTCCCGTGGCGATATGGGTTTGTACATATGCCTCACAAAATTTTACACACCACCAGAGTATGTTCCCCCGACGAACCTCCGTGAGTTTTATAAACTGCACATTCATTTTTAGTAACAACAAAAGTTGGACAGGGTGGAGTAAATCTTATATACAGTTCATCACAAACTGAATTCTGGCAAAGTCTGACATTGTGCAGGCAGCAAACATCAACCTGCGAGAGGGGATCACATATTGTAATAACATGCCCCCCTTTCAAAGACCGGTGTGTCTCTCACCCATCACATATGGCACGGTAATGCTATAGAAAAGTCGCATTAGTGAGAAGTGTTGGGGCACATCCGTTGCTTCTATTTTTCTGTTTCGGTATATGGGTTTCAGCAAACAGGTGACTTCAGCCTTTATGACACAATGTGCACCCTTGCACAAAACGTCATGTCAGACCCATTTGTGCCATTTATCTGTTCAAACAGATTTTGCTCTTGTCCCTGAGTGTTATTTGTAAGCTTCGTTATAACTTGTCACATATACCGTTGCATTGGCATCTTTCAAAGTATATATTTTACCAGTAGATTGCATTTACATATATAAATCAAGGCCTTTGAATAGTATTTGCTCCTATTGAAGCAATAGTGTCTGTCAGGGGCTGAGCACAAGTTGCCCTCTCTTCTGCTGTGGAGGTACATACCGCCAGCTGGTAGCTGGTGCTAAGGGCGTCTTCAAAAGACAAACAATAAGCAAGCATGGATCATCCACAAATACAACATGCAGGCATTTTTTCTTTCTTAATTCGGTGCCTCTTGGTCCCAAGAGGAATCAGAGCACGTGGCATTCGACTATCTGCAAAACAACTTCCACTGCGGTGTGTGGTGCTCCTGTGCTTCTAAGTGGTCCTGAAAGAGTGCTCGGTGTCATTTTTCACAAAAGCATTATTAGTAATGTAAACAAGTGATTGGTAGTTAAACTTGCACACGTGCAGTGAAGTACAGGCACGTATATTATGCATGCATAAGCACTAACCTCTTTGTTTATGTACCCGCACTGCCTGTGCGCACACTGTCCGCATCTTGAAGGGTGTGATGCATTGCGCCCTGATACTGTGGAAGCTGTCTGTATCTTGTCATGCTATTAGATACCGTGGCGTTGAGCTGTTGTTTATAGTTGGGTTGATGTGTTTTTCTACCATGCCTGTGGGTGTCGCTGCTGTACAACGCTGATAAATAGAAGAAGCAACATACGTACTTGCTTAGTCTTTGGTGCTACCTGTTCTGAAGCTATAGCAAGGACTCAGTGCCTTACTTAGGACAGGGCCGGCCTAAGGCATGTGCAAGCTGTGCACCTGCACAGGGCCGCCAAACCCCAGGGGCCGCCACGCCAATATATATCCTTAGATACATATTTGCGTGGCGGCCCCTGGCAGGGATTTGGCGGCCTCGGGCCCCCTACCTACACTCCCTTCTCAGGGCCTCCGTGAGCCTAGAGCCGGCCCTGCTTAGGAAGGGTGCCAGGGTGCATAATGCAAGCGCAACTCATGGGCGTCCAGCACCGTCGCATGGTAGTGCCAGGTTATCATAATTGGGGCGCAGTGACTGCTTCGCACTCACAGATCCTGCTGCCGCTGCACCTGCCGTACTTTGAGAACTGCGTCCTTGTTAATGCGATGGTTCAGAAATATTGCTGTTTAAGGACAAGTCCCAGTTCTTTTACGTACCAAGTGAAAAACATTGTTTTATTAATTTAATAGTTCCAAATTGTCATATTTTACTGACGTCTGTTTTTTTTTTATTTGTGGAGTTTTTTTTTGGTAAACTGATGCACCTGTTGGTATTTATATTTTCGTTGTCAAATTTTTAAAACTTTTTGCCTTGGGACCTGCATTCTTATTATTTACTTAGCAGGGTTTGTTTTATAGTTGAGTCCCCTTTCCTCCAATCAGATTTTATAGAAATATCCCGGGTGCACTGGATTCCATTTTTTTTCCTTGAATACAGCATGCGATCTGCTTACTAGTTGGCTCCCCTGAGTGGTATCTCGTGGCAGCGCCCCAGCGCGCGCTTCCCTTGAGTTCACTTTGCCACGAAGAGATTGTCCTTTCCTGCAGTCTGTTTCGAGCCATGAAAACAAGGCCCTTTTGTCCCGAGCATGTGTCGGCGTTCCATAGTGCAAGACTTCAGAGCCATACATTCTGTTTTAAATTAATAAGACTATTTTCAAGAATGTGAGGCGTGTAACACACCACTGTCGTGCACACCTAATGAGATATTTCATCACCGCATCGCATCCATTGATGTCCGTCTTGGTTCATTTTTAGCTTTGGTTGTATTTAAAGAGACATGGCTGCGGGGAACTGGAATCCCTAGAAAATAATATCTGCGCACTGAGCCGTCATCATACATTAAAATCCTTTCTCAGCTCCAGGAGCTGCTCCTGAGTTCAGCCAGGTACATTTGAATGTAACAGCTGGATGGAGCTCTAATAGTTGTTTTAATATTTAGATTTCACTTAGTTTTAAGAATGCCGGGTCACTTTAACTGTCTTGACATAGTAGTTAATTCAGTGCATTGTTTTATGCGCATCCCTACTCTACCTGTACACGCAACAAACGTATGCTGTCTTGTTTTTCTTGCACTCTCCATGCCCTACCCGCCCGGCTCGAACTGTCCCGTGCCAGCGTGAGGAGCCCCCTGCATTTTGGTACTTGTGGTACCCTCCCTGCCAGCCCGGTCTGCCCAGCGCCGGATGCGACTGTAACACGAGCCCTGTGCGCAGACTCGGTAGAGTCACCTCATGTCCTGCTTTCTGCCAGACCTGCCCTGGAGATTCAGATTAAATTACAGCAATATAGTAAATGATGCATTAAATACACTATCAGCTTGCTCTGAACCGGTTTACTATGCAAGCTGGACAGTGAAGTTACTTTACTGCATTAAGAGGGAATTCACGTCTGAGTACTGTATAAGTGCACTGTTCTCCTAATTATTTGTGATAGGGTGTGTTAGGGGCCGGGGTGAAATTTACTGAGGAGTGGGGATCTTTTAAAGACATCCATGGTTGTATTTATTTGATAGGACCTGTTTGGTTTATGGAAGGTGCCTGGTGAGAAAAGATTTTCTAGGTGAGTTGTTTTCGCATCATGCAAAGCAAACCACTCTGCTCAAAAGTGCTTGGGAAGCAAAAGCAAATGATTGATGATGGCTCTTCCTGGTAACTTACCATGAGCTGATGTAGACTCCTCATTGTCTGTATAAAGTGTGTATTTTCTGTTGTGGTTCAAAGATGCAGACTTTCACAACTTTTAGTCTGCCTCCAATGGAGGCATTGGGAAGAGAGGGAGGGCAGATAGCACACTCCGAAAAAGAACCCTGCCACCCCGCTCAGTGTTGGATAAATAACACTGGTGGACGTACCGGTCACTGCGGTGTTTCTCTTTTAGCATCAATCACTCAAACGTCAATGTGCGGCCCCCCATTTGTTTTTTTTACTTTCCGGATATAGAATTTCAAAAAGTGACTTTTTAAAATTGGATTTTTTTGTGTAGCTTTTAATTACATCTAAAATAAAAAAAAGAATAATGTTTCTATATTTCACAGTAATACACCTGTTGCGTATTGCACATTCTCTACATGTTTTGTTGCCCCCCGTTTTCACTGGACTTGTGAGACCACTCTGATTTTGGTCTTCGGTGGTGATACATTCTGCACACACACACACACACACACACACACACACACTCGATTGAACCTCTTTTCAATTGTCTGAGGGAAGCACAAGTGTTCTCTATTAATGTATCATGAACATATGAAAAGAGCTCATATGGTCTTGGGGTTCCCTCAAGACCCACATTCTTATCTCGGGACCCATTTTCAGCATGGATGAGTAGTCATTCTAGGAAACAACATTCAAAGGTATGTCACTGATATACCACCTATTTTCACTACACACACCACACCACACAATTCCACGCCACTCAATTCCACAAGAAACAATTTCAAGCCAACACACCTCTCCCTTGCACTACCAACAACTGTCAACTCTCTCCCACACAACCACTGCCACTCTCATCTCTCCCTCACACTGACACCACCCCTCATCTCGCAATGCTACTGACCCTCACATCCCTCCCTCACATTCCCTATCTCTTCTATATACTGCCTGCTCACACATACTAAGCACAGTTTATTTCTTGTGCCTTTTCAAGGTTTCCGTCCCTCAAACCCATGCTCTCTTCTTCCTAGGGTGTCTTCTGCGTACACAGGCCCTCCCCCTTTATATGTCTTTGGCCTGCTCTCAGCTTCTTTCTTTTTCTTCTTTCTTTCTTCCTTCCTTTCTTTCTTTCTCCTCTTTCTGCTCCTCTGTCTCAAGTACATTCACCAATTGCTGCACAAAGTACCTATCCCTCTCTATCATCCTTTCTGTCTATTATGTGCAGCCCTCACCCCTATCCATACCACATAATTCCTCTACACATATACACTCCACACCACACAATTCCACAACTAAAAATTCCAATACAACCCACATAATTCCACTCCACACCTCATACATCCACTAGACTCTAAACCAAAACACATAGGTAAAATACATTGTCATTTACAATGCCAATAGCTCTAACACTTGCAAATGCTAGCCCTACTGCATTGTAAATGCTTGTTTTTGATAGCTTAAGTCAACCAGATCCATCATAAACTACTGTACATTTCAGTTCGGGGATCGGATTTGCAACAAGGAGGTTTTGGGCAGAAGCTGAGGAGATGGGACTATTGCTTGTACTACCTAGTGATAAAACTAGGCAAGAGAGCTCCCTCACATTCGCTAAAATGAAAACAAGCACTAACCGAGCAAATAGGGCCGTCCTTGATAGATTGCTGCAATGGTTAATGTTCTTTTTTTGTTATTGGAAGTATATGCTATAAAAATAAATAGAAAAAAATGCAGTCACCTAAACGTAGCCACCATAGGCTTGCAAAAAAAATGTAAAATGAGAAATATTCACTTATGTGACCATGTTACTAGTGATGTTTGTTTTAAATAAGCCATACATTTTATTTTTTCTACTTGTGAAGGAGACAAGAATATATCACAATCTAACCAAGCACACAAATTGTGGGCAGATACAATGTTACAATGTCACCTAAACACTTTTTAACAACAGCTTAAAAAGAAGACAGGAAATAAATCACCATCTAACTGTGCATCTGAAGTGAAGGCAAAAGAAATAGCTGGTATTTCACGTTAATATAAATAAATAAATCACACTTTAAACAAGCTTTGTCACTGAAGAGAAGGGAACTGCTTTTAGGTGGATGTGAACAATGTCCACAAGCTTTGTGCAGGGCAAAGAGTGAAATGAGCCTATGGTCAACGTGGGGTGTGTTGGGCATAAGCAAGGTGTGAATGACAATTTCACTTACCAATGGATGAAACCTGCTGACCAAAAACCTATCTATGTTTGAATTTTATGGATGAACATTTTGGAGAAACAATAGACTGGTGTCTCAAAGGCCAGACCTAAAAACAGCTAAACTAGAAAGACAGATCTCTTTTTCCCAGACTTTACTCAGTGGCCTTTTGTACCATCCCTAGTAAAAACATGTTGTGTTACATTAGCACGCCTTGCATGCTGTGTGTTTGTTTTCCGGAATACTCAGAAAAATCTCTATTCTTTGCTGTTGATGTTATTCGAGCAGTAGTCATGCCCAGCATTGCTCACATCAAATCAGATGGAGGGCATGAACAGAGAAGAACCCTGTGATTGGGCATATGTGGCGTGTCCGTAGACGACTGTATGGAATACAATGCTGTCTCAGTCGTATCATATCTTGAGTAAAACATTGGTGATTTTACTTACAAGTCAGGACTTTTATCACGGTATTCCAGAATGACTTTGTTTTCAAGAAATTTCCCTAGTTGCACCGTGGTGGTCTTTTGAATAACTTGTGCTCCTGAGGGCAATCTTGCACCCTGACAATTGGTCTACAAATAACAGGCTCTTTTCTATCTAAGAACAGTTTCTTTACTAAAGGTGTGAACCAGTTGTGATTGTTATTTTCTTATTCTTTTCCTTATTTTCAATCTCTTGTTCTGAAAAATGGGATCACTATGGTCCACTTGCTTATAGACCTTCTTTCGTTTGATCTGTTTTGCTGAGTGCTCTGGGTGTGACCCAGGTATAATTTAATTTTCCGGTACTTGCGACTTATTTGATAACAATTTTTTTATAATCTCAAAGAATAAAGATGGAAACGTTTTTAATAATAAACTTTTTATTAAATATGGCCACTTATCTAGGTTGCTAGTTTGGATTCAAGTATAATTTTTTCCTATTTCAACTACCACTAGTAGCCCAAGATTAAATTGGTATCTGCTACAGATCGCTATGTATGCACGCTTAGCACACTCGTAGCTATATTTGTGGAATCCATTGAACAGCATTTACTTATTGCTTCCCTTATTTTCACAAACATGTCCATCAAGATGTCAAATTGCGGACCAACTCTCTTTGCATTCTCTCCCATTTGATACACCTTGGGTAATTTCACTACTCTTTGAATTATAATCGTAGGGGTTCTAATTGATTCCTGAGTTTTAGTGGTGAAGTAGGCTAACACAATACCCTTTCCATTTTGTAGCCCTGAGATCTTTGAAAATGGCCTCAAGGTAATAGCTAATTATCAACTCAGATTTAAAATTAAACTTTCTCTAAACTCCCCCAAATTTGCCGTTGTTCAATGCAAGAGTATTCAGTTCATAGGGCCATTCCGGACTCCAGCCTGGCAAATTCCTTTTGTCCTTCAGCGAGGCAGTGCCCACCAGCCTGGCACTGATTCAAGTAGGAGCAACACGACTGCAGCAATTGTGCCTCTGGAGGGTTCTCAGACTATGGGCATCTACAGGCATGGGATCATCCTACAATAGACACCTTTGTTACTCACCTGAAAACTAGATGCACTAAATGAACAAAATACAAAGACCAAAGGAGAACAAAGTAAAGTCCACGAGGGAACAGGAAGAACATTGGAAAAGTTTAGAAAGATTAAAGACCAATAAAAGTGTTTTGGTACCTACAATAAGGGAGATAGAGGGCTAAGAGGGGAAAAGTTTAAAAAGGGGACCAACGAGACAAATAAGTTCAGGAGATTTAGGAAAGCCTAGGTGCAGTAAGGCCCCGGTTGAAAACGAGAAGGGAGATCATTTGTTAATGAGAAGGGAAGCCAATTTAAAGGGGGATACCTATGGTTTTAGGCAAGCAGGTACTCAAGATCTATGGGTTTTCCTAAAACATGATAACGATGGCAAAGGTGGAAAAAAAGTTAGAAAACTAAATCCATTAAATCGATCTCAACTCTTATTCACTATGGCAAAATGTGCAAGTCTAAGGAGCATTGGCACAAAGGACCTTTAAAGAAGTAGGGTTTGTTACAAGCAGTACAGGGAGTGAAGTGACTAAGGTCCTCTTTTATTCTGCCTGGGTGAAAGATGCGGTGGAAAAAGCTAAAAATGAGCTACAAAAGGAGGGGATTAGATTGGTAAGAAAGGAGGAAATACAGGGACAGTACTTCCTGATGAATCATGCTGGTTTAGGGTTACGACAGATAAGGCTAATTAACTCGAATTGGAATAACAAGGAGGATATTGCAATTACTGTAACTGATACTGAATTTGCAGGGTATGAAGAAGATGCATTTACCAGTAATAGGTATAAAGTCCTAGCATCACCAGAATTTAGGGAGTACTATGAAGAGGGATTTCTTAGTGAAATCGACTAGGAGCATGGGTCGTCACACAGTCTATCAATCCTATCATGGAATATAAATGGTTCCAAGAAAATTTTGGCACAGATTGATTACGATAAAATTATAAAGAGTAACGATATCTTGTGCCTACAGGAGACATGGCTGTGTGATGATACCCTAGAATCCTTAGTTAATGAAGGATTCGCCCAAAACTCCAAAGCAGCAAAGAAAAATAATCTGGGGAGGCCATCATGTGGTCAATTTACGCTGGTCTCCTCACAGATAGTTAGAAAAATTGAAAGGTTAAATTTACTTTGTGAGCGGGCGATAGGCTGCAGAATCCTACTGCAGAAGGTAGACCCCCGCTATGAGGGAAATGCATCATAAATGTGTATATACAGAAGGGAAAGGATCATGAACATAAGGGGAATTTGGGAAAATTGAATTTAGAGTCCATTAGTGTTAAGCGCGAGAAGGACATAGTATCGGTGGTAGGTGATTTTAATCACAGATTAGATCCCTGAAGGGTGGATAGTTGGTATAAAGAATCCTTAGAATCCCATAATATTGAAATAGCAATCTTTACAAGGGGAGAGATCTCACAGCAGGACGAGACGGTCACTCAGTTAATGGGGTCTCTGGGCATGGTATGTGCAAATGGGAGATTTCAGTTAGACCGGGCAGCGGGACGGACCTTTGTGAGAGGCCAGCAACTTTGTCCAATAGACTACCTGGGTTGCCAGGCTTGGTGTTTTGATTTAATTAAAAACTTTGTGGTGATGAAAATGACAGGTAGTGACCACTTCCCCTTGAGGGTAGAATTACACATACTGAAAAGTGAAAATAGAGAGAGGGCTCTACAGGTCCACGTGGACTATCCAAAACGGCTAACAACCTGTATATCGGCTGAACATATAGAAAAGTTAAAGTCAATCCAGCAGTCAATCCAAATCGAAGAAATTCAACCTAAAGTAGGAATTCCTTGGTTCGAACTAACCATAGGTAAGCTGGCGGACTCCCTAAAGAAGGTATTTAAGACAAAAAAGACAGGATTGGGTAGCTATGCTGTTCATAAAAACAGGAAGCCCTGGTTTGACGAAGAGTGCATGGTAGCCAAGGCACAGATAAGACAGAAGGAGGGAAGACTAAGGGCCATGTTTAAGGCGGACCTATACCAGGCACTTCAGCAACTAAGGTTAAAGTATAAAACATTAATTCGGAATAAAAAAAGGATGTATAAAGATAAGTGTTGGGCAAACATGCTGGAGGTAATTGAAACTAAAGATACGAGAGGGTTCTGGAAACTAGTCCAAGAAAGTGTGGGTAGGAAAACAGGATCCTTGGTTTGTATGGTCTGGGTAGGCTACTTGGGAGAAATCTATGGAAAATGGCAGACACAAGAATTGTCAAGAACCCAAGATTGGCAAAACAGGTAAGGGAGGATATAAAGGAATACTTTACCCCAAGATATATACATGAAATTATAGCTAGTCTGAAGCTTACCCGTGCTGCAGGCCCAGATAACCTCCCGGCAGTGATAATTAAAACGAGACCAGAATGGTGGGCGGAGCTCTTTGCTAAGATGTTCCTAGTACTCTTGGAAATGGGAATTGTACCAGAAAGTTGGAAGGGCGCAATTATAAGGCCAATACATAAAAAGGGTGATCACAAAATAACGAAAAATTATAGGCTGATAAACCTCTTAAATATAGGGGAAAAAGTCTATGCAAAAACCATACTGAATGTTTTAAAAGACTGGGCAGAGGAAAACCAGATTATCCCCCCGGAACAGGGAGGGTTTAAAGCTGGCCATTCCACAATTGACCATTGTTTTGCTCTTTGGGCTATAGCATGGAAGTCGATAGAAACGCGGGGAAGGTTATTTTGTTGTTTTGTAGACACCCGTGCAGCCTTTGATCTGGTTGGCAAGCCCGAGATTAAATGGCAAGCAGATCGCATGCTTACTTTATGCTGACGATCTGGTGATCATGGACCAGACTGAGGTTGGCCTGCAAAGGAAACTGAATTTATTTAATGACTATTGTTCCAGGAAAAAACTTGTGATAAATTTGGATAAGACCAAAACCCTGAGCTTTGGCCGTAAGAAAACGGGGTTCTCTTGGTGGATAGGGTCAGAGAAAGTGGAATCGGTTACTGAGTATAGATACTTGGGGCTATGGTTCGAGAAAAGTTTGAAATGGAATACCCACCTAGAGGCGTCAAAATTAAAAACCTCTGCATCGATCAGCGGCCTGAAATTGTTTAATAAAGCCTATGGTGCAATGAACAACAGACCAGTGCTAAAAGCATATTCGGCTGTTGTACCTCCGCAATTTTTGTATGGCGCTGAACTGTTATTTCTAAGTGTCAAGAAAAACTGGGATGTCGAGGAAGGTAAAAACCTAAAAAAGTTATTTACACTCCCCCTGTCAGCAATGGTTCAGGCCGTAAGACTGGAACTAGGTTTGACTTCATGGGGTATTCAAGTCAGTATGGCCCTATTACGCTTCTGGCAACGCCTAGAAGTAGGCGTAAATACCAAAATATCTCAATGGTGTAAAAATGAAGTACAGAATAGCAAACTAAAATGGGCAAGGGAGATTAGGGGGATCTAGGGGGATTATAACAAGGCTATGCAATAAGATGGGAGTTAATATGTGCCCCACTGTCCAGGTGGTTAATATCGATAAGAAGACACTCAGGTTGATGGGGAAGGAAATATCCAATGCACAGGACCAAAACTACCTTGCAAATAAAATCTCGATTTGTTTTATGGCTGCTGCATGGAAAAATGATCAATGCTTCCCTTATATTGATAAGCTACTGGATTGTCAATTATAAAAGGAGGTTTTGAGGGTAAGAATTGGGATAAATCCTTGTTATATGAACAATCTGGTAAAGCATGCTATGATAAACAAGACGGGAGGCTGCACTTGCTCCTTAGGCACCCAATGTGATCTGCCGCATATTCTAGTTGATTGCCTGAAGTTCCTGGACTTACATATTATGTTCTTAAAACCAATATTCATGAAATATGAGATTAAAACAAGGACCCAGGCTGTGACACTGATGACCGAAATGGCCTAATTAGATATTGCCGTGGCCATGGGGAAATTTATGCAAAAAGTGAAGGCAGTTTTATATCTTTTAATGAATTTTAGCTAGTTTTCCCGTAATTTAGGTAAAAGTGGGTTTTTAGATTGAATCTGTTTTTAGGATGTATTTATGCGTGTCAATGAAATGATCTTTTCGATTTTTTATTAATGGAATGTATTGTTTGTGGACCAACGGTCCGAATAAACGTGAAATAAACTGAACTGAACTGAACTACTCATCTGAAAACTAGATGCACTCTGTTCTCCTTGATGGGTTCAGAACTGGTATCCCTATGCGAGTTCCTGCTGTTGGACGGTCAGATGTTCAGGGACAGTACTCAATGTTGCATAGTTGTGGTGGCTCCTGCTTGGCCTCACCTAGTCTTGTTTTCCTACCTTCTCATTCTACTTCAAAAGTATCACATCTGCCTCCTGCAGAGAAGTGACATCCTGGAGGGAGGAGAACTGCACCCGCACCACTTTTGAGAGCATGGTTCCTAAGACGGTGATTTTTGCACACCTTGGACACTCCCCAGAAAACGGGCATGACCTGGCAAATGTACAGTAGGAGTACTGCAATGGGTTGTTCTTAGGTTTTCCTTCTAATATCCCACAAACTTCTAAATCAAATCCGTCCTTCTCCAAGACATCAGACAATTAGGAGAGCAGTTAGTCCATAATTAGGGTGTTATAAACGATCACATCACATTGTTTTCTGGAGCTACCTGGCAAGAACAACTCACCCTTTAAGTGATGGGACACATTCCGATTCTAACTCAGTTGAATTTGCATCTCTTCCCAAATCCAAATCAACAATACGAAGATTAAAACATGGCGATATTGAGACCTTGCTGGTGGAATGAAGTAGGGCTACATAAGATCGCAGCTGAGTTCAAAAGATGAGGAGGAGCCGGACAGTGTTGCTGATGAGTTCCCTTGTATTATTTGCTGACGAGTGCCCTTGTCTCAGGGGGAAAAAGGGAAATTTGAAAATCTGCATGAGGTGGAGTGCCGTAAACATCAAGGTGCATCAAGAATATCCCAAAATTATAGGAAACAGGTATGTCTAAAGAAGGTGATGGTGCAGAAAAGCACTGTGGAACTGGAAGACCCCTGGTAGAGATCAGTATAGGACCAAATAGCTTGGATTATGCCATTGAGCACTAGGAAAGAACATCAACTTGTTCATCTTCTCAGTGAATTGTGTCATGTCTTTCTTACATCACCAGACTCTAATGAGTGTTCAGACGGGCAGCTGCACAGCATATTTTGTGGCCACTGGGGCCTACCAAAACAAGGCTGGGTATTCCTTCTTCATGAATAAAAGACATCTAACAGACTGATGCACCTGTTCCCAGTGATCCAACACCCTATGGTCTTTCCGGGGCTTAGGCTGGCCCTGGGTGATGCATCAATCTTTTGAATCATCAGGCCCATCATACATAGAATTGATTTTATTGAATACTTCTTTCTTGGTGGCCATGACATATACCAAATTACAGTACTCAGGAAAATCTAATCAGCAATCCTTTCCTGAAAGGTCCTCGCATAACTTCTCAGGGTAGCCCTGTCTCCATCCTCCATCATTACAGTGTCTGGGTCCCCATTATTCTGCCACAGGAATACAGTCAATACACTTCCACGTGCTAGAGATGCTGTGTTGACATTTCATCATGTGTTATGCTAAACCAGGGACTACCTTAATGAATCCTACAGGTCCCAACAATAGCCGCATTGCACACAGTCTCACTGTCATGCATTTGCCACAAATACATGGTATACACATACACTTTTTTTTTAACAAACTTTATTCATGAAGTACATTCATCACATTTGTATACAGTATGTATGTCAGATATACAGTACAACATGTTTTTCATTTTTCTCCCCAACCCCACATTTACAGCGTAACGTCAGCCTCCAGGTCTTAGCTCCCAGCATTTACGTGCTGTAGGGAGTGTCACTATGCTCAGCAGGACGCGTAAATACCCACCCACTCGCTCCCCAACTATCCCTCCCCTCTCCCCATCAACTGTGGTGCTTTGTCTCTCCCAACAAGTCCATCATGTACTCCCCAACGTTATCCAGTCTCCCCCAGGATCTCGGAGGTGAAATTCTACCAACCACTCCCTGTTCCTCCCCTGGGCCCGGTACAGTCCTCAATCTTCCCTTGGGGCCTTAGTGCCTTCAGGGGTCCTGGGTCAATGGCTGATCCTCCCCTTCCAATGCTAAAAGCATGACCTCCCAGTCCAGCGCCAGCGGGGCTTTCCGCCTACCACCTCCTTCTTCCTTCCTAAGGGCCACTCCCTCTAGTCTGCCCCACTTCACAACATCCGCTCGCCACGTCTCTATTCTAGGTGCTCTCGGGAACTTCCACAGCATTGTGATTTTCCTAATTGCCAAAAGGAGGCCTAAGTCCACAAATCTCAGCCTAGGTTTTAAAGGCTTAGGGCGAGGTCAAGCACCTGCCAGGCAATACAGCGCACTCTCCCTCACTTGTATCTGGGTCACCTCTCGTAGTGTCTGGCATACTTCGTACCAGTACCCACTGAGCCGCGGGCACGACCAAAGCATGTGGAGGAAGCCTGCCTCGTTCGCTCCACATCGTGGGCACTGATGGGAGGCAGTGGGGAACATCTTGTGGATCCTGGCCGGGGTAAGGTATGTGAAGTATCATGGCCTGTATGCATTTAAATCTCACATTTCGAGAAACTCTCTTTGGGTGTTCCAGGGCGACCCGCCAGGTTGCATCCGTGAGGTCTTCCCCCGTGTCCCGTGACCAGGATTCCCTCAGTGCATCAAGGGAGAGTGCAACTTGAGCCCTAATCCCGGTGTACAGCCATCTCACCAAGTGTCCCCCGTCCCCCATGTAGTGTACCAGGTGTACCAGTTCATGTTGTCGTGGACGAGTGCGCTGCGGCGTCCAGGTGGTCCGAATGTAGTGTGAGACAGTGGCATGCAGCATGTAGTGTCTGTCCGAGGTCCCTGTCACCTGCACGAAGGTGGCGTGGTCAAACCATTGGTCATCCCCGAAAAAACTGCCCACGTCGTCAATCCCATTCGCCATCCAGTCACTGAGGGCACGGGTAGTCAGTCGCCCCTGTGGCATTGGTAGTCCCAACAGTGGAATGTTATCTGCGTATGGCTTGGCCGCGGACGTATAGGCCAGAGCCCTCCTCCAGCAGAGAAGAGCAGTACGGGGCAGTGGGTGGCACTCCAGCGGGATCCTACTCTTGGGCAGCAATAGGGCGTGAAGGCCGCCCTGTGTGAGCCGGCCTGCCGTCCTTCCAATTTCTTGGAGATTCCTCCCGGCCAGCCAATAAGACAGCCATTGGAGTTGGCTGGCGTAAAAGTAGCCCTGGAATTCTGGGGCTCCCAGTCCTCCCTGGGAGGTGCTGAGTTGTAGTTTCCGCAGGCTGACCCGTTGTCTGCCCGTCCCCCAGATTAGGGTGACCAGTAGGGAGTAGAGGGATTCGAAGGTACGTCGCGGGATGCAGATGGGCAAATTCACAAAGTAGTAGAGCATCCGTGGCAGCATTACCATCTTTGCTATGGCGATGCGTCCCATGACAGACAATGGGAGCGATGTCCAAAAGCCGACGCTACCCCGGAGACCAGTAATGGCCCAAAGATATTACCGTTACGGATTCCCAGATATTTAAAACTGGTTTGGGCAACCGGGATCGTGTAAGTACCAAACTGCAGAGAAGGCGGGTTTGGCCCCTCCCGGAAATAAAATCCTACAGATTTGTCCGGGTTGATGGCCAGTCCAGAGGCCGTCTCAAATCGGCGGACGGTGTCACTCAATCGTGTGTGGTCGGCCTCCAGATCTCAGAGATAAAGTAACATGTCATCCGCATACACGGATAAAATGTGAGACATCCCTGCCACTTGGACTCCCAGGGTCCCCGCGTGCTGGCGGAGAGCGATGGCCAGTGGCTCCAACGCCAACACGAACAACAATGGGGGCAGGGGGCATCCCTGCCTGGTACCCCGGTGGACTGGGTACTCAGCTGACACATAACGTCCGGTTCTCGCCCTAGCTGTGGGATCAGTGTATAGCAGCCTAATCCACCGCAGTCGCGGGGCCGGGAAACCAAAGCGAGACAGGGCTTCGAACATGAAGGGCCAAGAGAGCGAATCAAATGCTTGTCTGAGGTCCAATGTGAAACACCCCGCCGCGTCATTTCAGCTGGCAACACCGACATAATAGCGTGTAGGCGCCTCGTGTTGAGGGAGGTACTGCGTCCTGGAAGGAAGCCGCACTGGTCACAGTGGATAAGTGTGGTCAAGTGGGGTTGAATACGTAGGGCAATAGCTTTGCTTAGGATTTTATATTCCGTAGCCAGCGTAGATAAGGGTCTATAATTCGCAATCTCCAGGCTATCTCTGTCTGGCTTAGGGATCGAGATAACCATAGCTTGCATCGTTGTGTGTGGCAGATGACCCCTCTCGTAGGCCTCCCTGTACACTCGTTCCAGTACCGGTACTAGTGTGTCGGCGTAAGTGGAATAGAACTCCACCGGGAGTCCATCCATACCCGGAGTCCTGTTTTTGTTTAAGTGTGCGATCGCAGCGCGTATCTCGTGTTGGGTGACGGGGCCCTCTATGGATTCCTGTGTCGCCGCGGACAATTGAGGGAAAGGGAGGTCCTTCATAAAGTCAGTTATGAGTGTTGGGTCAATTATGTCAGGAGGGGCATACAGAGCCTGTAAATGGTCATGGAATGCCCGAAGGATGGCAGCTTGGGTGTTCACTAGGTCAACCCTATGGTTTCGAATTTGGGTAATGACAGGGGCGTCCGGCTTGTCTCGGATCACTCGGGCCAGCAGCGCCCCAGATCGGTCCGCCTCCGTGTGTTGTCGTTGTAAGTATGCCTTGTAATCTATGGAGCGCAATGTTTCTAGCGTCTCGGCGTGTGCGATGTTCTGTTCCTGCAGCGCCTTTTGTTTCCCTGGGTCTATCACCACCTCTCGCTCAAGCACGGCTATACAATTCTCCACCTCACAGAGTTTCCTATGAATCTCCTGCCTAGCTCCCACCAACTGCCCAATCGCTACACCCCGTACAACCACCTTCATCGCGTCCCAAACCACCAAGTTGGAGGAGGCAGTGTCCCAGTTAACCTCCCAGTATTGAGTCAGGGCCTCCGAGATAGTCGCTTTGAATGGGCCGTCCTCCAGATGCTGGGGGTCCAGCCGCCACGTAGGGACTGGGGTCGGGACTCTACCCCAAGTAATCGTACATTTAAGGGGCCTGTGGTCCGAGAACGTCTTTGCTATATATACTGGGGCGCCCATCAATGGGGTCAGCGAGCGGGTACACAGGAATCGGTCAATACGTGTGTGCAAGCCGTGTACTGGGGAGTAGAAGGAGTACTCCTTGTGTGTGGGGTGTATCTCTCTCCATATGTCACTAAGTCCCCAACCGTCTACCCACGCCCCAAATGTTTCAGTGAGCTTGGCAACGCCAGCCGCCTGTAAATGCAGATGCGATCGATCTAGGGTCAGGTCTAGTACCGCATTCCAGTCCCCTCCGAGCACCCAGGGTAGGTCCGCCCACGGGGATAGGGCTCTCCCAACCGCCCGCAAGAATGATTCCTGATCGTAATTCGTGGCGTAGATACAGCCCAGCACAATCAATCGGCCATCTAGAACCCCTTTAACCAAGACATATCTGCCCTGTTCGTCTGTTTTCTGTTCCAGTGCAGTGAATGGTATCCCGTGGCGCACCCAGATATTGGCCCCCCTAGAAAATGCTGAGTAGGACGTAGAGTACACAGTCCCCCTCCACTTCTTCCGCAGCTTTTGCGCTTCAGAAGCCGTGAGGTGCGTTTCTTGTAAAAAGGCGATGTGTGTTTGCTGTCTAAGGAGGTAGGAGTGGACCCTATGTCTTTTCTGCACCGCCCCTAGCCCTCGCACATACCAGGTAATAAATCTGTACAGTCCAGGTTGTTCAGCCATGGTCTGCGGGTGATAGAGCTATTCCCAGGGGTGGTGGCGTGGCTAGAACACCGGGGAGCTGAACCAACGAGAGGGCACCTAGAAAGACCTTTAACGTATCCAAAACAAACTTGGCGCAGCCATAGAACGTAGCCGAGCCTAACTGTAACATTATGAACATAAAATACCAAACAGTTGTGCCTTCGCCATGGGGGGGCAGCTCCAGCACACGCATAGACCTCGTGGTACCAGGACCGGACTCCACCGGCTCAACGGTAGCCCGGCCGGGCGTTTAATACTGAAAAGGAAGTGCAGTGTAATAACATACAGTACCAATGTATTCGTCCTTTAGCAGTCATAACCCACACTCCGTGGCAACCGGCCCAGGGTCTATTACAGTGGGTACTGGGTGTACCGGGGGGGGTGGACCAGTGTCTGTTCATCCCCGTCCCGCCTCACCCTCCCCATCCCGATGCCCAGTCTGATATCGGTGCCCAGGGCCAGAAGTTATAATTTCAAAAAGGATACCATACGTAAACCGCTGCAAAGAAGTCGGTGCGGGGTATCTCCCCGCAGGCTAGCTGTCTATGAGGCCATCAGCAGCTCTGGGGGTGATCGTCGGAAAGAGTACCACACTATTTTCAGAGTCTGAGTGTCCTGTGGTATCCTCGGAGTCTGTGGTGATTTTTGCCGTATCTTCCCTGAAGGCGGCAGCGAGGGAGATGGCCTCCCGTCGTTCATCCCGTTGATGCGTCCGTGATGGGCCGCGTTCCGCGTGGCTCTTTCCGGATCCAGACGAGGAGTGGTGGCTACCTCCCGAGTTCCTGTCCCGTGCTCTCGCCATCTCTTCCTGGGATGCCTCCTGGCTGCCGTCCAGCCCCATCACCTCAAGCCATTCCTCAGCGTCTGCTGGGCTCTCGAAAAAGTGTGATTTCTTCCCGTGGATAACTTTTAGGCGGGCCGGGAATAGTAAGGCATATTTCAGTTGCGCACCTCTCAGTTTCTTCTTCACCTCCATATAGGAGGCTCTCTGTTTCTGCACCATGTTCGTGTAGTCTGGATAGAGTGACACCCTATGGTTTTCGAACAGGATGTTGGTTTTCTCTCGGGCTTTCCTCAGTAGGGCGTCCCTGTCATGGTAGTTGAGGATACGGACAATGAGAGGGCGAGGAGGGCGGCCCGGCCGAGGCTGTCCCGTCGGGATTCTGTGCGCTCGTTCCACACAGAAGTATGGGGAGAGTCCGTCCGTCGCCACATGTTCCCTGAACCATTGCTCCATGTACTCCTCAGCTCGTGGCTCCTCGCATTTTTCCGGCAGACCTATGACCCGTATATTATTCCTCCGATTACGGCCTTCCGCATCTTCGACCCGCTCCAACAACGCGGCCATCTGTCCCTGAATGTCCCGGGTGGATGTGTCGTGATCAGCCACCTTGGGTGTGAGGTCCGCGATTGCAAGCCCATGGTCCTTGACCCTGTCTGTCAGCTTCCCATGGTCCGCTTTCAGGAGGGAGAGGTTAGTGGTGAGTGTCCCCAGTTGTTGTTCCAGAGCTTGGCGGGAGTCGCGGATCTCCTGAAGGATAAGATCCAGTTTATCAGGTTGTTGGGTACCCAGCCCCGGTCGGTCACCCAGGCCAGGGTCGCTACCACCTGCTCCCGCACCCGGCTGTGGACCCGTCCCCACCATCTCGCCTGGACCGTCCACGTGTCTCTGGCCCTTTCGAACCATACTGTGCGTGATTTTAAGGATCGGTTCTCCTGGCTCGGAGTGCTGTCGGTCCCTCAGGTTCCACACCGCAATCACTGCGTCTCCGGTGTTCCGCGTGCCAGTCGATAGGGTGGCTCCCCGGCTCCCAGTATGGAAGAGGCCGGGCAAACAGGTACTCTATCCCGCCACCAGGATCTTCACAGGGGCTCTGCCCCCCCCTCCCCCGCCGGGTCACCGTGGGCAGGCGGTCAACAGGGATACCCTCTGGTAGCAGCGCAAGGGGCCAACTCCCCGCTCCAGCCGCCACCCGGCGTGCAGGCCCGTGATCCCCGGGCCTCAGCCTCTCGTCCGCCGACCCACGCACCTCGGGTCGCCCAGCAGGGCTGATCCGCCAGCTATAGAAGGTCCGGGAGGGGAACAGAGCCGCAGGGGGTCCCAAGAGTCACTCCCCCCGTACGGACCAGTACGCTGTCTCAGGGCTCCGTGCTACGCAGTTCTCAAGATGGCGGCCCACCACCACAGCTCTGGGTCTTAGCGCGCTGCCTCTCACAACCCAACCTGTACCTCTATGGCGTCGCCATCTGCCGGTGGCCTCCTCAGGGTCCCAGGCCTCCGCAGTCAGTGGTCACAGGGTAGTGAGCCCACTCGGGTAAAACCGGCGCCCACCGCCAGTCAGGACCCGTGGTTGAGAGAGCCGCCGTCGGATCACCGCCTCACTCGAGTCCCCGGCTTCTAAGGCCTCACGCCGCGGGCCTCCACTTGGTCTGTCAGGCGCTTTCCCAGCCTGTTGTTCCGCTGCCGCCCCGGGTCTCGAGGTCCCCGTGGGATTCCGCCTCCAGACCCTCCTCGCAGCAGTCCGCAGGGTCCCGCTAGGCTGTATTTCGCAGGATAAAGCCCGGCCGGGCACGGAGCTCTTGTAGGAGCCGTCCGCCATCGTGGCTGTTCGGCCACGCCCCCTGGTATACACATACACTTGATATGCACACTAGGGGGCCTATGTATCAAACAATCATGCAGAGCAGCGTGGCAAGTCACCATGCTGCACTGTATGAAAGAGAAAGGGCAGGATTGCACTGTATTTAACATAATACGCACATTCCTGCCTTATTCCCAGTTATGGCACACAAGGTGCTGCCTAGCTCCAGCGCAGGCACTCTTGCACCACAACGTTTCATCTTAACAACCCAAGACATGGACAGTAGTCCCATGTCATTAAATGGAGCACAGGCTTAGTGCGTGCCCTCAGGTCACAGACTGATTTCTGGTCCTTCGCATTACCATGGACAGGCCTGGACCTCAGCATACATGCTACATTGCTGTGATAACAGAACTGCTAAAAATCAGATTACCATATTCACACATGGCTGTGTCACTCAAAGTAGGGATACATGCCTCTATATCATGCAAGGGACAATCCTCTTTAAACAATAGTGAACTTTCATTAATGCGTTATAATTCCTATTCTTAGCAATAAGTTATTAGTTACTAAATACCACTGCACCTTATTTTTTTTATCAGAGACATTGCAGTGCATGTAAACTTCCCATTACTTCACAAATAAATTAAATACATCCTTATGCCTTTAACTATTAAAGCCAAATGTTGAAAACAATTAGATCAAAGTTGTTTTTGCTTGCAACACAACTTGATTTCCACAATACTTCCTTGTATTTGAAATGCTCTTCTGCAAACTCCGAAGGAAGTAACTGTTCATCCAATGTGAATCAGAAATCCACAAGCAAGGGTCCTAGATGCAGCAAAATGGTAGCACCATCGCCTCGCGAGGACACTGTAAGACAAGGGAAAGTTATACCCGATAATCCAACCTGGCTTCCGCCATCTCCAAACATCTTGAGAGTTCAGCGATTCTTGTGAAATGTAGTTTTGTTGTCAGACATCTTCAGGTAGTGCTATCTCAAATGTGCAAAGCCTTTTGTCAGGCTGTGCTGACGCTCTATGATTTTCGCCAGCCTTTCCAACAATGCAACAAACTTGTTGAGGGTAGTCACCCATCGGTATGCCCAGTCTCCACATCTCCCTCCTGACATTGTATATATTTTTAGACCTTTTTTGTGTGTAGACATGTACAGATCTCATCTAGAATCCTACTTCATAATCTTCTTACTGTGTTAGTAATTTTGAGGTCTTTGGTTGTCGACATTACTACAAGACAGAAACAAAACTGATGAATCTAAGCAAAAACCCACCAAAATAATATTATGAATTAGAAGATAAATTCATGTAAAGCTTGGGGAATTGATGAGTTAACTACGTCTTTCAAATATTATGGGTTTAGGGAAAACATTCTTTTAAACGAGCAACCAAGAGAGCTTGAGATCCTCTGTGTTAGCTGAAGGTCGTCCTTTCTACAAATATCTGAAATATCTGTTGGGCACCTTTTTTGGGCGCAGTCATCTACAGATCCCATCTTCTCAGGTCCCACACCATAGGAACACAGGAATGTAAAAAAAAATAATAACCATAATTTGAGAAGACCTGTCAATTGCTTATTGGAACAGATGAAGAAAACGTTGAAGAGATGAGTAAGCAGGAGCCACAGTATACAACAATTATATTGATACAGTACTATGAGATTCCATTGCAC
This sequence comes from Lissotriton helveticus, assembly GCF_964261635.1. Taxonomy (NCBI): domain Eukaryota; kingdom Metazoa; phylum Chordata; class Amphibia; order Caudata; family Salamandridae; genus Lissotriton; species Lissotriton helveticus. Next base: position 846,394,754 of record NC_136057.1, on the reverse strand, counting down.
ACATTTCTTCTAGATCACTTTCACTGTGTAAAATTGATTTTATGAAATGTCATCTTACAGTGCATTTTAGATTACCCAGTCAAATTCTTACTTCTTCTTTTCATGTAATTAAGAAACATCTACATGCAATATTTCATCTTACCTTTATCAATTTTAAACCCACATGTCCACTTAGATTTTGTTTAAAAATGTTAGCCTCGTTACCCGTTATGCTGTGCATTTACTTTCTCAAATTCTTTTGTGATAGAGTCCTTACCTGCCAGTTCTGTTTCCATACAATGGCTTTAATTAATGTGTATTTAGATTATTTGTGTGTAATGATTTTGCTGTGATTTAGATTTTCAAACAAGAAACTCAATTATAGAGAAAAGAACATGTAAGATACCTGTTGCATGAAAAAGTGGATCCTATTAAGAAGAGCTTGCTTGCTGTTTGTGATAGACACTTTGCCATTGGTACAGTAAGGCGATAAGGTATATCCAGGACCACTGGAATTATGCTGCAGGGGATCACCAAATTATTAGGCAAAGTTGACTAAATAATGCAGAAAAAAATGCCTATTATGCAGCATAATGCAGCACATTTTTATAGCAGAACTTCATTATGTTGTAGTTTGTACACATGGTAATGCTGCCCGGGCAAATATTTCACCCCATTGCTACCAATTTAAGAGCCAAATACTTAAATAAGAAACTGAAAGATGACCAGTTAACCATTGTAAAGGGTCTTTCAATGTGCATGAACACATTTCTCCACGTTTTTAGTAGCTATGGATCAGTTTGGGCTGAAACAATTTATTTTTGTTAAAATCTGCAGATTATGTGATTGATGATGGATAATGTGGCAAATCCTGAACTATGCAAAAGAAGCATCAGAATCTCATGATTCCAGTGGCCCTGAGTAAAACACTTTACAGGCAACTTGGGACCAATGTGAAATGTACTTTTAACAGATGCAAGAATCACCAGACTTCATTGCTGCAGTGTGGTGATGAATCAACAGCTGCTAGTACTGACTGACTGTCACTTTGGAGACTGACATCACTTGAGCCCCGTCTTTGTACTGTTGTCTGCAGGGCCTTGAGGTGTTGATCTGAACAATGTAATTTTACAGCCTGAATCCTTTCTTTAGCATGCAATAGACATGAAACATTGCCTCATCAAACTGCCTCACACTACATAGAATAAGTCATAAACTCATTGTAGTTTGACTGTTCTACCCTCCATCTTTTGGCTTCAGGTTCTCCACTGGTGCCACTCTTCGTGCTGTGACACCCACATTAGCCTGTCAATGCAAAGAATATGCTGCCCTCAGCAGTAGTTCCTCTTTAGTGCCAACTAATAATAATAAGGTAGTTTATAAAGCGCATGGTGACGCCTTCTCGGCGTGTCTACTGCTGGGCAATGCGGTGTCTAGCGTAGGTGAACCAGAGAGGATACAGAGCATGAAGAGAGAAGATGGCGGTATGACACTACATTCTGGGACTCTGAAACATGAAAATATTATTCCAAGTTCTTGTTCTTTACTTTGAATTTTGATTGGCTGTTCCTCTTAAATAGTTAGGATTGGTCTGTATCTAAACCCTCCCAGGTTTGTCAGAATAAAGAGACTGGGTGGCAGAGAGATTAAAATATTAAACTCCAGGAGCACAAAATATTGCTAAATTGGGACTTTGTGATCAGAACGTTCGTCCACAATTGAGCCACTGGAAAAGTGTAATCTTGATCCCATCTGAGATAATGTAGAAGTGCATTATATTCATGCATAATCAGCACTAGGGTAAATTCTGTGTAATTAACGCTACTAAAGGGAATGCAGTAGTGCATAATTAAAGTACTCCACATGTCAAATTTGTGTATAGAAAGGGATTAATAAGTTGTTAATTTATATATTTATGTGATAGGATAAGTTAACATAAATGTGTATCATTGTGAGGTTATTACATTTTAATATGTGTAAACTAATGTTTAAACATTTATACGTGTAACGAGAATTTTTCATGTGGGCGCATTTAGTATGACATCTTCGTAACTCTTTACAATTTATAGATGTATTAAGGAGCTGCATTTATTGTGTGTGTAAAAATGTGCATATATTTTGTAACCCTGTGCACTACTAAAGTCGTCTGGAGTAAACCTCGAGAATTAAGTTTGGTTTATGCTCAGGTTTATAGTTTAACATGCAATTTGTATTTAGCCTTCAATGTAGAATGTGTGTACTTGTATTTAGTTTCCACTACAGTTATGGAGCGAAAGCCTCATTAGTTAACATAGGAGGGTTTTGTTTTCTTTTGATAGCAAGGTATGAGAAGACGAAGGCAGCAACGAGAAGCTCGGTAATGAGCAAGGAGGCGAGTTCTCATGGGAGTGGAGTGGAATGACTAAGGACGAGTGAAGTTGTAACTTATCGATGTGGGAAAGGTGGTGAAAGTATCCAGTTGTTCTCAAGCTATGGAAATACACCGGCAAAGATCACATGGGATTGTCTACTCTGACTGTAATTGATATTTTATGCTGAACGAAGTGAGGGACAGGAGAGTCACCTTAGGTTAACACAGCGAGCAGACCCATGCTTTTCCTTGTGTGGCTTTATGTTACTTGACCCATGGTTTGAAGTGCCGTCTACTGAAGAGTCCGACAGCTGGCACCTCTCTGATTTTACCCTTACTGAATGTTTCTTAGCTTAGGTTGCCCCTTTTAAGGTAGTGTAGGGAGAGATAACTTGCTCATGCTTACTTTGGAGAATCATCAGATGAAATGTAATACTCAATTATTTTTCCTGATCGTCTGCATGGTCGTCATAGAGTTAGTTGTCTGCTTTGTGTTACATAGGGTAAATCTCTTCAGGAAATCGGGTCTTATCTTGGCCTTTCTGTACTTTCATATGATTATGTTGAGATTGATCTACATTGATTTGTTTCTAAATTTATGATTGAACCCTACTAAACTCAGATTAAGTTGTCGAGTGGATTATTGTGTGGCCACATTGGTTGCACTAAAATGAGATGTTAACAAGTGATATTTTTCTTCCTTAACTCTTGTGCTGCTAGAAAGGTTGTTCCTCTGGAGATAAATGACTGGGCCCAAGCTCCAACACCACTAGAGTTGGACACACATGTTTTGCAGTACAGGAAGCATTTGAAATGGGATATTAGCTGTTTTTTTACTTTACTCAGTAAATTAATTTAAACAAAAGTACAACATCTCTCATGTATGCAGTCAGTTTAATAACGGCATTGCGTCTTCCCCAAAACAGCAAAATAAATACTGTGGACTTAATTTTACAAAGATTTCTGCATAACACACCTCCAACCCTCCACAACCACCCATATTAACAAGCAAAAGGCTGCAATGGTGAGATGTCCATATTCATGGCAACTGGGCATAATCATGTGTGTTCTTTATAACACAAATGTACATAGTCTTTGCATAAACTATTGATAGCTGTTTATTTATTAATGAATGACAATCCGAAATCTAGGCATCCCATTAGAAGATGGAAACTGAAAGGCAAAATTAAAACAAATAAGGGTAAGCACGTACAGAAGTTCCGCTAGTAGCACCTGTGACTTAAACATCCACTGAACATAAGGAGATAAAAATATTTTATCCTGATGTTTCACAACATAAATGCCAATTCATGTAAACATCTTAGCATGCTCTTGAATGCTATTTGTACAGGGCTTAAGATGCCAGTAGCAAATAAAATTAAACTCAACCTAAGACACTAAAGCTACAACGTACATTTCAAAGAGAAACACCGGGCCCAGCTCGTTTCCAAACGTTAGCGTCCAGCACCAACAAAATGGAGGCCAAAGCCGGAGTGCCATCCAGACCAGCAGGGGGAGCCAGAGAGTAACACTGAGAGAAACTGGGCACGGGTTTTCACCAGCTCCTTCACTAGACACACAAACATGGCGTATAGAGTGCAGAAATCATACAGCATTTGTTTCTCTTAATAGTTTTTAATTTCTAGATGAATCCAACAAAGACGAGCATCAAATATTTTTTTTCTTGGAGCGTGTTGGAGATTATTCCTGACCACCAACCACTCAATGGCTTGGGTACATCGTTTCACACCTTTATCCCATCCTGAAAGTGCTAATTGCTGTTCAAAGAAAAAGAGAGAGCATGGCTTCAGTGGAACGGGATGGGGGACAAGGTGGACGGCTGTTGACAACAGTTTTATCATTTGGAAAACATTCTTGATGTGGAATACTTGTGGTTTGTCATCACCATTCCCAAAGACTTTTTGAAGGCCTGGTTTTACCCTAGCCTGTTCAAAAACATGTCTGCAACGTTTATGTCCCCTGTGGGTTTCAACATATATGTCTTAGAAGCAGTAGAATGTTCTTGATCCTTCAGCTGGTGCCAGGCCAAGTCTGGGAACATTATCATCTAGGGGCATGCACTGGGTGCTGATTAATGGTAAATACACATTTTGCTCTGTGACAGATGTCATTGTTTTCCTATGGCTGAAGTAATAACTTCTCATAGACTGTATTTAAATAAAGATAAATAACATTAATTAGAATGTAGGCAGAGAATTTAAGTCAATCAAATATTCAAATTTATAACAGTGTAGGAATACTTTTTCTCCAAACTAGGTAATAATTCAGTTACCCTGCCAAGAGAGTGGTCCTTTCTCATAGAGTGACTTAAATAATTTTGAGTGTGCTGCTCGCAGCACAGTTCACAGAAAAATATTTATTTACAAAACAACCCCTTGCTCATATTTATTATGACAAATTAAATTCTTAAATAAAAAACAAGGCTTGACTTTTCACTCCAGTTTCAGGTAGCTTGGCATAGAGTAGTTGAACATTAAATAATCCAGTTTATAGAGATCAAACAGTTGCGCCTGGTGTTCTGAGCTGATGTTCTGGAAGAACTCGGCTGTCATTTCATCAGTAGTTCTTGTAGACTTGGCAAAGGTGGGGAACTTCAAGAAGTTGCCTACTCCTGCCAGTTGCAAGATGTAGTTGGAGTCCTCGTCCAGCGTCTCATATTTGCCTATCAGGTCATAATGGATGTGGCAAGGGTGGCACAGCGAGAACACGGTCTGCCAGTGCTCATTAAAAGGTTCTTCTCTTTGCGTATGGGGGTCGATCAGATAGGCTACAAACTCCTCAAACTTGACGTCGTCACCACTGCGCACAGCCTCCTGGGTGGCATTCTTCCTCTGGCGCCTGATAATCTTTGTTCCATACCGCTTGTGAAAGGAGGTGTTATACTTTTGGGTGAATTTATTTCTGTAGGCTGATACTAGTCTCTCAAAAGGCTCACGGACGAAGAGAAACTTCATATAACTTTTTAAGCGGTGGTTGATCTCCGAAATGCTATATTGGTTGAGGGTCTTCAGGTTTCCGGCCACATGCGCCTCGTTGGCTGGTATTTCCATGGGGTCGCTGTATTTGCCCCTTCCAGTAAGCACCATCATTACCCTCTTCCAGTTTGTACAAGCCACCTTGGGTACATAGCAATAGATCATTTCATGGTCTTCATCCACCACTAAATGCTTGAGGTCGTTTGGTGTTAAGACACGCCTTTTCCTGCTGGAGACACTGTTGACGCGACAGGTGTCCGTAACCTGGTCCCTCCTGATCTGATGCATTACTGCAGTATTGGAGAGCTCCAACTGTGGAGAAAACAGATAAGAAAACTCAGTACAACGTAAAAATCTCTCTAATATTCTCTCCATTTCCAACACAATATCGACATACTGCTGTAAGCAAGAGAATACATTCCTTTTATTACTTGCTGTGGCTTCAAATTAAAAAAGTGAATATTTGATAGTGGTATATTGGCTCATATTTTTTGTTGCATGGCTATGATGTTTAAGAGGAAGTAATATATGTAAAATATAATTAAACCCTTTCTTTGTCCTGCTGCCTTGAAAGAACCTTAGAACATAACTGTGAAAACCAGGTGGGAGCTGCCCTCTGGCTTTGTGTCCTACCTGCCGCACGCGGGGCCGTGCTGCACCGATCATACCCCCTCCTTTCCTCACATGAAAAAAAGTGAGGAGAGCACAACTACTGCTGCCATCTTATGCAGCAACCAGAAGTTGTTCATAATATCATCATGGACTATGCATCATCCCCAAAAAATATTTAGCTATACTTAGGTTTCCAACATAACAATCCTTTCAAAAGCAATGCAAACACAGAGACACGTGGAATTAGCACTTGGGCTATCTTTACATTCTGCACACAGAGAAATCTCAGTATCCAGTGGCTACGTCAATGAACAAATACAGTCCCTGCATGCATGAGAGGTAAGAAATTGTCATTCCTGTTACCCAAGGCAATGTGCATGTTAACCAGTATTAATGATGCCATGCGATGGACTATAGGTCATGGGTTTAGCCCTTCCACCTTCCAATCAGCCCCCAAGAGTGCATCTGTGTACTTTTTTAGGGTAAAAGGGGGTGAGGGGGTGTGGGGTGTGTGTCATGCAGGGTACTGTTTTAGGGTAGGGTCAGGGGGTCATGCAGGGTAGTGTTTTAGGGTAGGGAGAGGACTGGGGGTTGGGGGTGTCGTGCAGGGTAGTGTTTTAGGGTTTAGGGTAGGGTTGGGGGGTCGTGCAGGGTAGTGTTTTAGTGTAAGGAAAGGACTGGGGGTCTGGGAGGGTCGTGCAGGTGTAGTGTTGTAGGGTTTAGGGTATGGTTGCGGGTCATGCAGGGGTAGTGTTTTAGGGTAGGGAGAGGACTGGGGGTCGGGGAGGGTCGTGCAGGGTAGTGTTTTAGGGTTTAGGGTAGGGTCAGGTGTCATGCAGGGTAGTGTTTTAGTGTAAGGAGAGGACGGGTCGGGGAGGTTCGTTCAGGGTAGTGTTTTAGGGTAGTGAGAGGACTAGGGGTCGGGGTGTTGTGCAGGGTAGTGTTTTAGGGTTTAGGGTAGGTTTAGGGGGGTCGTGCAGGGTAGTGTTTTAGGGTAGGGAGAGGACTGGGCATTGGGGAGAGGGTTGTGCAGGGGTGGTGTTTTAGGGCAGGGAAAGGATTGGGGTTGGTGGGTCATGCAGTGGTAGTGATTTAGGGTTTAGGGTAGGGCAGTGTAACTTACTTTAGATACATTTAGTCACAGTATACCTTTACCACGCATGCCTTTGAGTTGTAATGGCATGCATGGAAAAGGCATATTCGTGGTAGAAGTATGCGTTGTGATGGTAGGTCGTGGTGAATGACTACGCGTAGTAATACCCGCCTTGTAAAGACACACGTGGTAGTACGCGTAGTAACATGTCATATTCAGTAAAGTAACTGCTTCAAGATGTCGGAACAACAAACAATCATGGATCTTACTCAAGACTATTTTCGTTCTTGATAGGATTTGTTGACACTTCTTTATAATTCAAATGCACCCCCCAGAATTCTTAGGAAATTAATTTTTTCCCAATCAACCGTACACAAGGGAGATTTTGTCGAGGCAGGCACCACCGTCGGATTACGATGTCCCTTTCCGACAGCCTTTCTCATTTCTTCCCACAGCAAGCATCGTTCGCCTGTGGCGGAGAGCCATCGCGAAGCAACAGCCCATCCATCCACAGCACCTGGCCTGCTCTTCGCACCACGCCAACCAACGATGTGACACTCTCATTACTCCCTGCGACCCTCTCCAACTCAAACGTAACTCTTGGCACAAAATTTAAGAAGGCAAAACTTAATCTGGACTAATACGGGACTATATCCGGCCAGCGCTTCATTGTGGTCAGCCTGAATATTTGACTTTGACCCAGTCCAGCGTGACCAGATAGCCGCGGTTGGTGCGTTGTGTTTTTAGGCACTATTTAACTGTTTATTCTTTTAGAATTTATAAATACTGAGTGGATTCTTGTCGTTTTAATCTTGCTTTATTTATTAAGTTCTGCTCTATTTTTCAAACTGTACGTGGAATCTTTTTGTGTGGTGTTTTCACTATTTTACTGTTTGAAGTGTTGCACAAATACTTTACACATTACCTCTAGGTTAAGCCTGACTGGTCTGTGCCAAGCTACCAGGGGGTTGAGCACAGATAAATGTGGTGTTAGCTTGTGCCTTTTCATGACTAGGATTGTAGCTGCTGCTTGATCAGGGTCCCCATCAACCAGTAACCAAAGTCCTAACACTAATTAACCCATTTGGACCTTTGTGCTGCCACAGAAGCAGTTCTAAAAGTTGTCTGTCCTGAGCATTTGACATTTCTTATGATAAAATGTACAGCGTAATAATGCATGGTTCCTATCTTCTTGGCTATACTTATGGGCCAGACCTCTTAACGATTGGCACTGATTCATTCAAAGCCACAGAGATAGGAAAGGCAAATACACCCCCTTTGACCGCCAATCAATCCCTTACCTTTTGCTCCTCGACAAACTCCTGTTTGTTGGTAAGTGGTTTAGGGAGAAGCAAGTACTGAATGCTACACAAAGAATGCAAACATAGCACTTCAGCCTAACTTACTTCTTCCTCCTGACCCTGCTTTAATGACATCGAGATGAGTAGCAGCAAATGTAGTGTCAAAGGCAACCAATGGCAAGCCAGGGGTAGCGTCTCCGAATTGGCAACCATACTCTGAATTAAAGCGGACTAGATGGGCTGGATGCATTTTTGATAATAATATTTCTGAATTAGAAACAACGTCACTGTCCAGAACGTTCATTTCCGGTTGACATCAAATGTTATGTTGAGGAAATCTGCAGTAGTGGAGAATGTGTCCGGTCTGGGAGCAGGATGGGCTAGTTCTTGCCCTCGTTGAACTGTTGCTGAACCCATCTGGTGCATGCAGACGTTTGCTCATTTGACTAGCTATCATGATAAAAAAAACAGAAAAAACAAGGGCGAGTCTACTGGTTTAAAAGAAATTCCACATAAAATCCTTAATAGTCTCTAGACATCAGAAACTATATCACTCCACGGCCCGAATCAATGGGTTCTGCAAAGGTCCAACGATATCTGTATCCTGTTGGAAGTATTTTTAATGATCAACTGCCTTTCCCACTTTTTTTATTGATCTTTGTAGTGATCCTGGACAGCATATTTTCTGTACCTCGTTATCCTTACCCAGCACAATTGGAAGCCCTTTGAAAGAGCACGTGCGCCCATGCACAGCCATATCTGAACCTGTAACCTGCACGCTTGCATGTATCTCTCATCATTGCTGCTGCACGAAGAACAGGAGGCAGCAGGTGACCTCATAATGCTGCGACTCGATATCTCCCTTCCTGTTCCTGTCTAGCTCTCTCCCTCCCTCACGCCTCCTCTCCAACCAGACAACCTGTTGTTGCTGCGCCAATAATACATTCTGTGCGTGAAGCAATTACATGAACCGTAATCACGCGCCTCTCTTCAAAGGGTGAAAAGGTGACTCTGCCCGGTTTACAGGATGAACAATTTGACTAATGAGTTCTCTCCAGGGTGGAAATTAACTCAGCAATTATAACCAAAAAAACGGAGAAAAACACAAAAGGGGAAACTAATAGGCAGTATGTGTGTCTTTGATTGCCAGTAAGCGTGGAGCTTGCCATGGACGCGGATGGACGCGCCGCGCAGCGCACTCCACAGGCTGCAGGCCTAGCGAAGGCTTCCTTGTCCGCTGGTTGGTGGCCAGGCCATCCACGTACAGCTGCCAGGGGTGTGGAAATGTGCTTCTAGAAGGCAAAGCCCTTTAATGAGAAGAAAGAGGCTATGGGGGCACAAGTGTGGGAGATAATCGCCGGGAATGTTACTTTGTAACCCCGCCACCGCCAGAACCAACCTACACGAAGGGATGAAAGATGTAGCCGAGTGGATGATGAACAGCCGCCTGAAACTGAACTCAGACAAGACGGAAGTCCTCATCCTGGGATCATCACCCTCCGCCTGGGACGACTCCTGGTGGCCCCCCGCCCTGGGCTGCGCACCCAAACCAACAGACCACACACGCAACCTGGGCTTCGTCCTGGACTCCTCCCTCTCCATGACCAGACAAGTCAACGCCGTCTCCTCGTCGTGCTTCAACATCCTACGCATGCTACGTAAGATCTTCCGGTGGATCCCCACCGAGACCAGGAAGACGTTCTCCCAGGCCCTCGTCACCAGCCGACTGGACTACGGCAACACCCTCTACGCCGGAACCACCGCCAAGCTCCAGAAGAGACTCCAGCGGATCGAGAACGCCTCAGCAAGACTCATCCGCGACATCCCCCGACACAGCCACATCTCCGGACACCTGAGAGACCTGCACTGGCTCCCGGTCAACAAGAGAATCACCTTCCGCCTCCTCACCCACGCACACAAAGCCTTACACAACCAAGGCCCAAGATACCTCAACAGCTGCCTCAACTTCTACACTCCCACACGCCAGCTTCGATCGACCAGCCACGCCCTCGCCGCCGTCCCCCGCATCCGAAGAGCCACCACAGGAGGAAGGTCCTTCTCCTACCTGGCCACCAAGACTTGGAACTCCCTCCCGACCCACCTCCGCCTGACCCAAGACCACCTCGCCTTCAGGAAGCAGCTCAAGACCTGGCTGTTCGAGCAGTAGCGGACCCCCCCTCCCCAAGCGCCTTGAGACCCTCCGGGTGAGTAGTACGCTATATAAGTGCAGTGATTGATTGATTGATTGATTGTAAGAGAGGGCATCTTGTCCAGGTAAGACGGATGTTTTTTGAAAGAGTGGGGGTCTTGTCCAGGTAAGACGGATCTTACTTTGAAAGAACAACAGGACCTCCTACAAACTTGCCACCCGGAAACACCACCAGCTGATCCGCGCCGCCAAGAAAACAGCATTCAAGGACCGGCTGGACATCAACGCACACAACTGCAAGGAACTCTTCAACATCGTGAAAGAGCTTTCCAACCCCAGCGCAGGAAACAACGACATCACCCCATCGCAAGACCTCTGCAACTCCCTCGCTTCATACTTCCACAACAAGATCACGGACATACACAGCAGCTTCAACAACCAACCAACGCACACCATGACCGAACAACCACCCCCCACCACCACCCTCCACGCCTGGACCCCGATCAGCACCGAAGACACCATCCGCACGATGAACTCCATCCACTCCGGATCACCGGCCGACCCCTGCCCTCACCACGTCTTCAACAAGGCCGACGCTGTCATCGCACCCCACCTGCGAGACATCATCAACACATCCTTCGACACCGCCACCTTCCCTGAGAGCTGGAAGCACGCCGAACTCAGCGCCCTACTCAAGAAACCAACAGCGGACCCCACCGACCTCAAGAATTACCGCCCCATCTCGCTCCTCCCGTTTCCAGCCAAAGTCATCGAGAAGACCGTCAACAAGCAGATGGCCGCCTTCCTCGAGACGAACGGATCCCTCGACCCCTCACAGTCCGGCTTCCGAGCCAACCACAGCACCGAGACCGCCCTCATCGCCGCCACCGATGACATCCGAGCCCTGATGGACAATGGAGAAACAGCGGCCCTCATCCTCCTAGACCTCTCCGCGGCATTCGACACTGTCTGCCACCGCACCCTAGTGCAGCGCCTCAGCGACGTCGGAATTCAGGAGAAGGCACTGGAATGGATCATCTCCTTCCTCGACGGAAGAACACAGAGAGTCCGCCTGCCACCGTACAAGTCAGAGGCCTCCGAAGTCATCTGCGGCGTCCCCCAAGGATCATCTCTGAGCCCCACCCTCTTCAACGTCTACATGAGCCCCCTCGCGGCCATCGTACGCAAACACAACCTCAGCATAATCTCCTACGCCGACGACACCCAGCTGATCCTCTCCCTGACCAACGACCCCGCCGCCGCCAGAGCCAACCTGCACGAAGGGATGAAAGAGGTAGCCGAGTGGATGACGACCAGCCGCCTGAAACTGAACTCAGACAAGACGGAGGTCCTCATCCTGGGCTCTTCACCCTCCGCCTGGGACGACTCCTGGTGGCCACCCGCCCTGGGCACCGCACCCAAACCGACAGACCACGCACGCAACCTGGGATTCATCCTGGACTCCTCCCTCTCCATGACCAGACAAGTCAACGCCGTCTCCTCGTCGTGCTTCAACATCCTGCGCATGCTACGAAAGATCTTCTGGTGGATCCCCACCGAGACCAGGAAGACCGTCACCCAGGCCCTCGTCACCAGCCGTCTGGACTACGGCAACGCCCTATACGCCGGTACCACCGCCAAGCTCCAGAAGAGACTCCAGCGGATCCAGAACGCCTCAGCCAGACTCATCCTCGACATCCCACGAACCAGCCACATCTCCGGACATCTGAGAGACCTTCACTGGCTCCCCGTCAACAAAAGAATCACCTTCCGCCTCCTCACCCACGCACACAAAGCTCTACACGATCGAGGCCCGAGCTACCTCAACAGCCGAGTCAACTTCTACGCTCCCAAACGCCACCTCCGATCAGCCAACCACGCCCTCGCCGCCGTCCCCCGCATCCGAAGAGCGACTACAGGAGGAAGGTCCTTCTCCTACCTGGCCGCCAAGACCTGGAACTCCCTCCCGACCGACCTGCGCCTGACCCAAGACCACCTCTCCTTCAGGAAGAAGCTGAAGACCTGGCTGTTCGAGCAGTAGCGGCACCCCCCCCCCCAGCGCCTTGAGACCCTACGGGTATGTAGCGCGCTTTATAAGTGTCACTGATTGATTGATTGAAAGAGCGGGCATCAGGGCCAGACTGGGAACCAAAACCGGCCCTGGCAAAGTGCTCGGCCGCCCCCGCCCCCGCCATAGCTGCAAAATCGGCCATGTAACATAAAACCGCCCCCGGGGTCCCAAAACCGACCCCCACCCTTGCCACGCACCAGGGGATTGCCCGGTGCCGCAACGGCCAGTCCGGCCCTGGCGGACATCCTGTCCAGGTAAAGACGGCTGGAATCAAAATGTTGAAGATAGAACGGTGTAGTGTTCAGGGGCTGTTCGAGCCCCACTACATTAGCATGTGGTTTTGTCTCTGAACAGTCACTTGCAAATAAACAGAATTTGAACCATTGGTGGCATTGTAGGGATTACTGCATTGTGCTAGGATAGCTTAAAGCACAATACTACTAAAAGATCAAGAAAAAAAGACTGCTCTCGTAGGAAAGTGAGGATACAAGTTTTTATTAATCAAAAAACAGAAGCAATCTCTTAAGTATGATACCATAGAAGGCTAAAGTGTGCGCTTTGGTTGCTTTTTTTCAGGGTCTCTTTAGTTCCTTCCTAAAAATGAAAAAACAAACTCCTATCTTCAAGGATTCAGAGGGCATTTAAATGTAGAATTATAGAGACTCACAGAGTTTGTATCTGGATTTACTTCAAATGATTTTACTAACCACACTGAGGCATTTTTACAAACGATATTTTAAGATTCCTATATTGGTATTGAGGCTGTTATTTTAACTAATTCTGCATCTTGCTATCTGGCGCTAATTGCAGCCTAGTCACAGAAGTCCTCTTTCATTGGTAGCTTGTGGCTTTTCTCTCCTTATAGTTGCAGAGGAATTCTGAGCTTGGTGAAGGCCCCATTCTTGACTTTCTTAGAACCTCTTGGAGGTGGAGGGGGCAGCTGACCACCCCTTGATTATGTGATGTTATATAGGTGGCAACGCCCTGTCAGAGCAACACACTTCTTGAATACCTAGTTTGATGATTACCACACATTGTGAAGTGCTGACAATTTATGAGCATTTATGAGTTGTGCAACTATGGCTTATGACAACTGGAATCATTTTGGGCCAGATTTATCCAAATTTGTGCTGCTGCAAAGTCACCAAAACTAGCGACAACCAGCACATAGTGTGGATTTGTTTTTTACTTTCTCTCACAAAACGTGTATTGACATGTAACACAAAGTGGTGTCCTAATGGGGTTTTACATGGATGTTGCCACAGTACCAGACATGTGCTTTAATGCAATGCCATGTCTACTAACAATGGTAGACAGTGTTTTGTGCCAAACAAATACACATCTTCAAGATAGGCGTCAAGTAACAGAAATGTTTTATTTTTCCAAAATTTTAAACTTTGTATGTGTGCCGCACTGTAAAGCACAAAAATAAAGTGGGAACAGTTTTAGAGTAGTCTAACCATACCGTTTTGTACTGGAAGGGTACCGTTACAGTACAAGACCCATGCTAGACTGACACACTAGCTTAAGCTCTAAGGGTCAAAGGTAAGTGCATGGTTTCAAGGCAGCCTAGTTGTGCCCTGATTGTGCACCAGCGCTTGGGAAAAGACCTGCAGTGCCATATCTTTGTCCATGTGGTGATGTTCTGCTCTCTCCCTTTCATGCACCTCACAGCAATTTGGTTGCTGCATTGTCAAAAATAATAGTACATTTTAATGTATATGTTCAATTACGAGGAGCTCTGTTGTATCTTTGCAATGAGCTGTTCGATAATTATAGCCGTTCCTATTCAGCAAACATTACTGTGACTGCTGTAGTGTCCAGGTACTGCACAAACTGGACTGATTTATAAAGGCCGAGCACACTACCAAAACTGCTGATTGGTGCACAGAACAACTCCAGATGTTTCTGAAGATCAGTGCTTTTCCAATGGAGACCAAAAAAGAGGTCATGTTTCCAGTAATTATCAAATATGACCACAATGCGAGCACGTCTCAAGGCATCAGAGATGGTTTGCATAAACAAGATCACCAAGCAGCATCTGACAAAACATCGCTCTCCATATCAGTAAATGATGAATGTACTGCTTGGATTGAGATGTTTGATGATTTTATTGACGCGCTACCAGAAACAAATAACAGGACGGTTATCAAATACCTCTAGCTGGTGAATATGTAAAAGTAATAAAGAAAATACAGTGAGTTAACGAAGTTACATACTGTCAAATCAAAGAAGCTTTGAATCTCAAGTTCAAACCAATGCTGAATGTAAATTACGAAAGGAACATTTTCAGTCATGAACGACAGAAAGGTGGTGAAACCATCAACAAATTTGTTGAGAGACTGGATATGCTCAAACAGTGTAAGTTCAAGTAATTTAATGATGAGGAAGCTATACGCCTCAGAGTTAATGGTGGATGCCTGTCAGATTCATTCAAACGATGAATGCTGAGGGAAACACCGAGTCTGGAGCGAGTTCTCATGGCTGCAGGGCTGAAGAGTGTGCCGATTGACAAGCTGCTAACATTAATGCCGGAGAAGCCCAGAGAGTGTCATTCATTAATGTAAAAAGTAAGCCAGAGCACAAAACAGAGTGATGTTTCCACGGAAGAAGTTGTGTTTCAGGTGCAGATTTTTGTTTACACATTACGGTAAATGTAACACCTTCAGACAGGTCTGTAAAGGCTGGGAGAAGGAGTACCTTTTTGTGAAGGTTTGCAAGGCGAAGGAAAAAGTATGTGCGTCACCGTGCAAGGTCAACCTGGCCGCACAAACGCTTCAGAAGTGACGATCAACGCACGCCCACACGGCCAAGCGGCCACATCAATTGAGTCAAATCGACACCAAATCATCTGAATTATTGTCAAAGAGTTCTTCAGTATCTACATCATTTGAAAGTGAAGATTATGGTTGGGCAATGTTGATGTTTACCTCAGAAAAACACGTGCATGTTGGACTAGCCGCTTGTGATGAGAAATACAGGTCAAAGAAAAGTCGACATGAAAAAGCACCAAATCATTCAAACATTGTCAGAAGATTACACTAAAGGTAAACAGATGCTCAATACTTTTTATTATCGACAGTGGTGCATGAATAAACATAATGACTGAGGAGAAAGACAGTGAACTATCTCCATTGCCAAGACCTAAGCCATCAAAAAATAAAGTGATTACATGGGCTGCATCAATGCCATTAAAAAGTCAAGGCTCATTTAAATCAACGATGAAACACAAGAAAACAAAAGTACAAGCACCCTTTCAGGTACTTCAAGGTACGGCGGTAAGTGCCTGTTTACTCATTTTCAGCACAGCTGCTGATATGGGACTGATATCAGTGAACTATAACATGAATGCTCATTACGAAATAGCAGTGGCGGCTGGTGATGTTTGAAAGTGTTGAGGCGTAAAAGTAATCTTCAGCTTTCACTGAATGAGCAAAAGGAGTGACACCAACTGACCAAAGGGAGTTTCAGGGTGAAAGATATTGTTCCATTTTCACTAGGCATACAAATGTATGCGGATGACATTTACATTATTGTAAACCTACTACACAACTCTGAAGGGGTGAGAACTTACTGTTTTTTAATTTCATTTTACATCATTGCTACCTCACTATCAGTAGTATATCAGATTAATGCTTTTTGTTTGTCAAACAATCAACTACTTTTTGTACATGATGTTGGACTTCACTTGGGTACCCATATTATGGTGACTAGTGGCAGAAACTAAGTAATGAAATTCTTGTGTGTGCGCTACCATGGAGTAATTGTGTTACAAGCCTCATGGGAGTGGTGTGTTCATAGTGCAATACACCAAATGTTGTTTTAATTATAAAAATAAGCTGTGTCTTTCAAATCATAAGCACAAGGGTTAATGCCAGCTACAACCAGAAAAATATCATATTTTTTAAAATTTTAAATACAGACTACCCTAGCATGAAATGTAGAAAGTCTATCCTTACCTCTGAATTGGAATGAGTACTATTGGAATGAGTACTTTATCTCACCCCTGCTATAGTGTTCTGCAATAAACAATGTGCACATTTTCTTCTGGTCATTGCTGGCACGAAATGGCTTAAGAGCCCTTTTAAGTATGCGTTCTCTTTCTCAATGAATCCCTCAACAAGACACGGTCTGTTTGGATGTGAAAAGCTGCGGGGCCCTCAAGACCCCACCTGGGATGTGCCGTTCGTTGTGTGTGCAGTCCATCACACACTGTAGGCTGCAAAAGTGATCTTCTGATCGTTATGAGCCATTGTTATACATAAAATAAATGGTTGCACACTAGCTAGCTGTAAACACATGTTTGTAAACTGTGCACACTGGTGGAGTAAGTGTGCTCACGAGAAAAAATGTTGGAATCTAGGACAGCTTTAAAAGTTATCGATGTTGTATATGTGAATATGTGTATTTCAAAGGCATTCCTCAAGCTCCCGTTTCACACATTGTTTTTTTTACCAAGCTCGTAATTAATTGCAGCCCCAGGACCCGTCTCAGGTAAATCTATTTTTAAAAATAAATAACAGGGCCACAGGCACCTTACTTGTCTGCATTGTTGCCACCTCCCACAATCACTGGAAAGGTCGAGAAATGTTGCACTGCATGCTTACATACTGGCCAGCCACCTACACTGCGCCTGCAGCTACTGATCACAGCAAATGGTAGGGTAGGGTAGATTTGGTAGTATTTCCCTTCAAGCTGAGGTGGAAGTTAACATCACTGGGGTTTCAAAGTGACCATTTCCATTAGAAACATCCACTATTATGCAGCTAATTCTCAAAGTATCCTGTGAACCATTTTTGGATGAATTTTTTTTTATCACCACCCCAAAATTGAAAGATCACAATATTTCTTTAAACAAAATTGAAGCACGGAGACAGCACTCCCATATTCCATGTCGGAGATGAACGGCATGCAGATCAGCAATTGGCACAGACTTCTTAAGTTTGTAATATGTTCGTTCTCACTACCAGAAAGAAGGGAGCCCCAGCAGAGGATAATTTAAAAAACATGGCCAATCATGCTGCACCACAATTGGCCATGTGTTACGCTGTTCCTTGCCAAGCGCTATCTGACTCTACTATGCCAGAGCCTGGAGGTTACTTTTTGCCAGAGAGCCAATGCCCATGTAGCTCTTATGATATTTATGATATTAAATATCATGAGCGCTGTGCCGGGATTGGGTGGTCAAGACAACACAGCACCCGAGTGAAGACAGAGTGATGTATTAGCTGGCCCAGCCCTGTGCTCAAATCAAAGTGAATTTGGACCGAGAAGTCTGAAATACACATGCCAGGCTGGCCGAGTCCAGAGACCTGTCAGTCTGTCTTGGGCATTTTAATTACACAACACAGAAGCTCTCCATGCCCCATCCCTCCCTGTTGGCATTATGTGACATCAGTAAAAGTAAATGCGGGCCAACAAGCCCAGGTACGGAACGAACCCTTTCCAAATACAAATTTAAACAACTAACACAAAGCTAAATAAAGAGTTTAAACTGCTTTATTTTAATGGGGGGTGAAAGCTCAAAGTAGTGGGGTGACACTCTTCCGTCCCTATAGAGGAGCAGTTGCCTCAAAGTAGTAAGTCATTCCCTTTCTTGTTTCCTGGGTTATGCAAACTCAAGACTATGAAAGTACAATTACATATTAATGAGGACATACGTCTTACTTTCCAGAAACATAAACATATACTGCATTTCATTTACAGGAAGCTGTTGAAAAAAAACTTGAACCATACTCAAGCATGATATCATTGAGTGTTCCACTGGTCCAATGTCATATGTTTCTCCCATAGAGTTTGCAATGTACATGCAACTCCCCTCGAGTTCCAACTGATGATATCCTTCATTTAGATCAATGCGAGAGAAGACCTTCGCACCATTCAATTGTGTTATCATGTCAGCAATGTGCGGACCTGGATGTCGTTCTCGTTCAATTGCCTTGTTCGCTTGACGCATGTCATGCAGATACGTACAGCTCCTTCACTGTCCTCTGATAGAAGATCTCTCCTCCACCACTCAAGAAACAGTCATCAAAAGATTAGACAGCAACTTTGCAACATGGGGTGTTCCTGCGATCCTAAAATCTGACAACGGCCCACCTTTCAACAGTCAAGAATTCAGAGACTTTCTCAGCCATCTTAATGTGAAGCACCAGAAGAGCATACTCTATGGCCCAAAGCCAGTTGCCTTGTTGAACGTTTCATGAGAACTCTCAAGAAAGCTGTTCAGTATCCTGTATTGGAAAATCTCAACCTTAAAACGGTCTTAATTTCTACTCTTCAAGCTTACCGTTCGACCCCTCACTCGACCACAGGTGAAACTCCTGCAACCTTGATGTTCCGAGAGCCATGATGACCAGGTTACCTCAGTGGACCAATAGAAGATCAAGTACTGAGGAAAAAAACGTTATAAAAGACTTAGATCATGAATTAAAAATAATGTCTATGCAGGTAAGCACTGACATTCAAAGATCGAGTGCTTGCCGGTAAGCCTAGAATACGGAAATCTGGTACTCCATTCGATGCTGAACCATTTCATGTTGTGACTAGTAAAGTACACATGGTGACTGTCTAATGTCCTGGGAAGTCTATCACGTGAGATTCCTGGCATTTCCGACATGTGGTTCATCGCTCATCAGGCACTTATGTCAATGTAGATACTAGGCCTGAAAGGGCACTTGGAGAACACCTGAATGCTGTTGTTCCTCCGTCACCAACACAGATCAGGGACACTTTGACTGCCTGTTCCCTGTTTCTGAAGACATAATCAGGACATGTGATCATAGCGCCACGAAGACTCATTGAGGAATTAGTTATGATTGTATATATTTGTAGTAAAGACATTGACATTTTTTATTTAACAGAGCGGGAGATGTAGTTTTGTGTGAGTTAGTAATGGCGGAACCGTTTTGACTCTTGATGGACTCCGTAGAACTGTGATGTAAGTGTTAGAGCCGAGTGAAGTGAATGCAAGTTTAGAATGGTGAGTTTGCAGTTACACACAGAAGAATAAAGAAGGGTTTTACTAAGCTCTGTGTGTGCCGTAATCATTACCAGGTACCCAGGCTGGGGAGGACACTACATGCTCTACACGCTTTTTTCTGGTCGGAGGTAGGCATCTGCTAGTTATTTTAATTTGGGCTTCCCGTCTGCAGTGCTCATGAATTGGGCTAACAATTTTCATGAATTATATTTTATAGCAGATACTGTAGTCACTTCTACTCAGACCTTATGTCACAGTCATGAGCACAGTGGACTCTGATCTATCCAATCTCATTATCATATTGAGTGTGATAAGCAAAAGAAGAAAAACACTGCTAGCAGTCAATCTCCACCAGTAAACTCTGTACATCAATATATTGTGCACGGAGCTCATTTGCCCAGACAAATACATGGTCTTGTTTTACTCCCCACAACTTTTTTTGATTTCACAAATTTCTATTAACGATTTTAATCCATAATAGACGGTTAGCAGATAATCATGAGCTGAAAACATTCTGATTACAAAAAGGGGGTGGTGATGGACAGAGTATCTGAGTTAATCAGAACACTCCTACCCAGTCAACAGATCAGGGCTTGATCCATCACCGTTTTTTAGCTCACTGCACCATCCCAGTTCAGAACCTGGCTATATGCAAATTAGTCTGTCCCTGGCCCAGTGCATCATGGGAACAGGGCAGACCAAACTACCAAGCCAATTCTTCACTGGAAAGGAAACAAGCTTCCGGGGACCGGTTTCTGGCATAACAGCCGTCTTCGGCCCGGCTTGCTTGAATCCTGATGGTGCAATGAGCAAGGGACGAAGACGGCTGTAATGCCAGAAACCGGTCCCCGGAAGCTTGTTTCCTTTCCAGTGAAGAATTGGCTTGGTAGTTTGGTCTGCCCTGTTCCCATGATGCACTGGGCCAGGAACAGACTAATTTGCATATAGCCAGGTTCTGAACTGGGATGGTGCAGTGAGCTAAAAAATGGTGATGGATCAAGCCCTGAACTGTTGACTGGGTAGGAGTGTTCTGATTAACTCAGATACTCTGTCCATCACCACCCCCTTTTTGTAATTATTTTGGCCACCATGAGTGTGGAAGGGTATGCTCAGACATGAGTCCCTTGCTCATTGCACCATCAGGATTCAAGCAAGCCGGGCCGAAGACGGCTGTAATGCCAGAAACCGGTCCCCGGAAGCTTGTTTCCTTTCCAGTGAAGAATTGGCTTGGTAGTTTGGTCTGCCCTGTTCCCATGATGCACTGGGCCAGGGACAGACTAATTTGCATATAGCCAGGTTCTGAACTGGGATGGTGTAGTGAGCTAAAAAACGGTGATGGATCAAGCCCTGATCT
Source organism: Lissotriton helveticus (assembly GCF_964261635.1). NCBI lineage: Eukaryota > Metazoa > Chordata > Amphibia > Caudata > Salamandridae > Lissotriton > Lissotriton helveticus. Next base: position 846,373,867 of record NC_136057.1, on the reverse strand, counting down.
GTTGACTGGGTAGGAGTGTTCTGATTAACTCAGATACTCTGTCCATCACCACCCCCTTTTTGTACTGAAAACATTCTGTACATAATATGCAATAAGATGCATAATGGCAGGTACAGTTGATCTCACGTAGGTAACATAGAGCTCAGAGATAGCGCTGTTGCAGAATCGTAAGGATAAAAAGTAGTAAACATAGAAAGAAAGTAGGAAAGTAGTAGGAAAGAAGGCAAACAGAAAATATGCCCCACAACTTCTAAAGTTCACCTGCCGTAACTGCATAATTTTACTTATGACTCTTCGAGAACATGCTTACAGTCACACAGGTGTTCCAGTTTCCAATAGAGATTTGCCCAGATGCACAATTTGCAGCTCCAAAGAGGTCTGTGTGATCTGGGACAGGAACGAAATGGAGGGAGCTGGTAGTACTCCCACCTACAAGCAATACTTTGGGTAAAAAATTTAATTTCTCCTTTTTTCATTTGAGGTATTTGTTAACAGTAATTTTATTAGATACATTTGCCTGCCAAACATTTAAAACAAGGATAACTGTGTACAACAACTATGGTGTTGTTTGTCTGAATTTAGAGACCTAATTATATGGGAATTATAAATAATGAATTGTGAGGACGCATCTAATAATGTGTTAGACCCGTCCATCATATTTTCAATCAGTAATTTAAATAAATGGGCTAGGAATCAACGATCCAAGTCATAACCTTTATTTGTTAGATCAAATTAGATAACATTCCTTTTTACGTTTTGCCTGCACAGCGCTTGCATTATGCTTGAGAAATCAGTTGTTTTTAATATACACTTAAAAGGGACTTACAGCCTGCATCCTCTCTTTCCTGGCTTCTTATTGACTCCTGTGCGTGCCACTTACCTTTCCTTCATTTCTATTGGCTGTAGCTTATTTTCCTGTATTTACCAATGCTTGTCCCTCATCTGCTACTCTTATCAGTTTCCCGCTGCCAAAATACTGTTAACATCTGCTTTGGTGGAACTATGTTTTCATAAAGTTTTGTCCTTTACTCTTGCAGCATATTTAACAATTTATCACCCGGAGAGATTGTGATTTGCATAGATTACAGCTTGTTGTGTGGTGTCGCAGATTTACTCTTGCAGCATATTTAACAATTTATCACCCGGAGAGATTGTGATTTGCATAGATTACAGCTTGTTGTGTGGTGTCGCAGATAATCAAACTGGGATCCCAGTTCTCAAGTCAGCGGCTCTGGCCTCTGTGCCACATCCTCTTATCGCCAGCGTTATCGGTCAGGAATCTCTTTCCTTCTCCCCGAGGACGATTGATGAAAACAGCTCTTTATTTGTTACATAGGCAAAACCGATGCATTACCATTGCTTGTTGATTCTGCTTTCTCTCTACATAACAGTAAAACAATGCCCTATTTTGCAAGCATGCCTGGACAATGATGTGCGTTTCCTTCTATTTGACAAAAAAGGACAGTGTATTTGATAAATGTGTCCCTTTCCTGGCACATTTTTTAAGTGTCCTCATAAATCACAGCTCAAATTAAAAAGTAAATGGTCTGATCAAGAAAGAATTCCTGCTAACGTGAAAAACTCTCCCCTGGCCAGTGGCCAGCCTCCTCCATGTCACGTTTTCCCTCTCTTTTTGAAGGTTACCTCCTGAACGTCTGCCTATGAGCACAATGAAAAGCAGGCATGCAGTGATGGCAGCATGATCTCTATGGGTGGAAGCCTGGCTATGTATCCTTCCGTCAAGGCTTTCGGTGACCGTCGTAAGCAGGCGATTCTCTAAGCAGCAGTGCTTAATTTGTAAAGAAACAAGTGCCAGGGTCTCAAGGGATTTCACAGGACCCAATACTGATTCCACCACTTACAGCCACTGACAGTGCTGCCACATGCGGGTGTCATCGATACCTACCAACCATCACGCACCAATAAAATTGACAATTCTGATGATTCTATCTCACCCAATAAAAAAATGCAGGGTCGCTGATGCATTGAGAATGGTCTGGACGACCAGATATTTGTCTTTTTTCTAATGTACATTGATTCTTTACATACTGTTGCTGATGTGCTCTGTTACAAAAATAGCCCCACCATGCACTGGTCTGTCAAAAGTAAGTGCTGGCAGCGGTGGTTTCTTCACTAGGGCTGGGGAGTGTCGGCCCCGCCCACTGGGAGCCTCACAGGAAAAATAAAATGGAAATGAAAAGATTTCATTGGTATTTTATTTTTGCGTCATGGGTACTCACCGCACTATAGCAGCCTGAGCCCAGAGACATGGCTGCGTGTCCTCTGCTGTGCCCTGGCAGCAGAGGACAGGAGCGGTGGCTGGCTGGATGCTCCAAAGTGTGCATGCCACTTTGACCAGCTTTCTTTCGCCAGCCAAAGTGACATGTGCACTTTGAAGCTCTCCACTTAGATGTCTTCTTAGACAGCTGGGTGGAGACCAAGCACAGGCCCAAAGGAGCTTCTTATCCAGCCCACTCCATCCAATCCTGGTGCTGCTCTCACAGCATGAGAGCAGCACCAGGATTGGTTAAGGGAGTTGGTTGGGCCTCTGCTGGAGTGGAGAAGATCGGGAAGAGCAAGGACATGCAAGCTATTTTCTCCTGCCCTCTACTTCTATGCCTCCCCCTCTCCACTCGGCGGATTGCCCCCCTCGCCCCCATAGCTGACAGCCAACAGAGTGCTGGCGCTGAGCACCGGCAAACAATCGCACAAATTAAGCACTGCTCAGCATCATTCCGTAGAAAGTCTTCCCTTGATTACCTTTTGGTGCATACATTTTCTTCCATCAACAGTACACATGGTTTGCTAAAACCTGCCGTGCTCAGTTTATTGTCATGGTGTACATTGGAAGAGGAAAGCCACAGCATGCGGACCCGTTTAGGGCAATGTACCCACAATCTTCTAAAGGATTAACTCCTTGATAAATAACTTCATTCGACTGCAGCCTATCATGCATTCTCCCTCATTTATTAGTACACTCATGCTAATTACATCCCCTTTTTATGCGTCCATAATGTCTTCATGGCATCTATTCTTTGCCCCTGGTGCTGTGCATCTGCTTATCTATCTGGCTGCATAATCTTATGCCTCTTGTTTGTCATTGATACTTATGCTCCCCTCTCTAATGCAAGTTTCTTCAATTTGTGATGCGTTCAAAAGACTGTTTTTGTTCTGAATGTGATGCAGTTAATTCTTTGATCCAGTTTCTGTTTGAGATGCAGCGAACCGAGAATGCAAAGTTATCTGGGTGGAACCTCTCATTGACCTGCAGCACCCAGCACTCTGATATTGATGATACATCTTATGCGTCTACTGATTCCTTGTTCCCCTGGGTATTATGTACATTCAGCCCTACTACTTTAACATTAGCTATCCCCATATAATAGCTTGAATTGCGACTGAATTCTACCACGGTCAATGTAGGATTGACTTTTAGTTTTCAATATGTACAGTTCTCTGACACCCAGTTGGGCGGAGCCTTTTGCTTTACTGTTCCCTTGTTACCGAGTATGTCCCAGGGCGCATTCGATTGATTCTCCATTTCATGATGTAATGTTTCATTGTTTTAAATTAAGAGGGCAGAGCCTTGCCTCGTTTAACCTCTATTAATTTTCTTATTTATGTTGATTATTAACCTCATCGATGCTGATGACGGCTCTCGGCCGTCATGAGTCACGGTGGGCGTGTGCTGATGACGGCCGGGAGCCGTGATGACCACGCCCGCGATTGGAATGCTCAGCGCTGCGGCGGAATTCGCGCCGCAGTGATGAGGTTAATTTATTTACTCATGCCCCTTCTCAACCTTACCACCACTGTGAAAAGATTCCATGTTTTCTGTATTACATATACTTACCAGCATTTCTGTCACATCATAACCCTTGCAGGGGCGTGGCTTGGTCAGTAAGAGTGGGGGAGGGGCGAGCTTCAGATTTCCCAACAGTCACGCTGACATATAATGTTAAAATACATTAGACGAGAAACAGGGCAGGAGGGGTCCTTAAGGAACAGTAGGAGGGGAGAGTAGTGCGGATTGTGGGTGTACCTAAAACTCCCTATTTTGTAAAATAACAATTTTTAAGACCTTTAAAACAGAGTCAAGAGTATGTGTGCGTTTTCTTCTGCATGTGTATGTAAAAATCCCAAGTGAAATCGGACAAGCACCTCACCATACCTGACATAAAACGCCTATGCCCAACCATTTACTACAGGATACATTTATTAGGGAGGGGTGTAACCCCCCAAACACCCCCCCCTTCGAAGCTATGCCCCTGAACCCTTGTAAACATTTATGACAAATACTGTTACAGGGCTGTCACAGTCACTATCTGAATGCCTCACTATGCATTTAAAGTGCTTTCAATTCGGCTGCATGGAGTTTGTATATGACATAGATAAATATTAGCAAATTTTTAGAGGATGTTAATCATCATAATATTATCCTTAAACAGCACCTTTCGCATTTTTTGCCTGTGGTGGAGGTGCAAATAATCTGCTGGTCATATATTTTTATGGCCCAGGACTTCAGAAGAACTTCCAGATAGTCTTTCTATTATTTTTATGGCTGCAGATTTCCAGGTATATAGTCTTTCGTGTTGCCCAGGTCAAGCCCTCAGCAGTCTTCTTACAGTAATGACAACACGTACATACTGTCTGTGATACATTTGTGTCATGCATTGAGTTGTGGGCGCACATATTCTATATGTATAAATCTGATGACCCCACACTTGGGCATTACCGAGTGTGGCGTACTGGCGTGGAGTCAGGCCACATCTATTAACGGCACTACATTGGTTCTTAAATTTAGATGCAAAAAAAAAAGAGACAGAGAGAAAGAAAGAAAACATTGGGGCATCTTAGCAAGTACCTCGTTAAAATTATCACAGTTTTAGCGGCAGGAAACTCTCGCTAAAACGGCGATAATGGGCTTGCTAATATGCGTTATAGAATTCCAATAGAAGCCCAGGATTGATGTGCAGGACATCTACCCAGGGCTTCTATTGGAATTCTATAACGCATATTAGCAAGCCCATTATCGCCGTTTTAGTGGCAGTTTCCTGCCGCTAAAACTGCGATAATTTTAACGAGGTTCTTGCTAATATACCCCATTGTTCTCTTTACTGTTCACAGTCCCTCTGTCATTGGAATGGCTGAGGGATAGGTCTCAACAAATTGGGGTGCTGTCCTCCTCACGGTTTCCGTTGCCTTGTGGCAACTTTGAACCTTGATTCCTCAGTAGACAGAGAGGTGATGCAGTTGCCTCACATTCTCGCCTCGTAGGTCCCACTGGGTCATGTCTGGGAATGTGGGGAACCAGGGGGAGCAAGGCGACAGCCAGACTCCCCATGGGTGACTTCAGTCAAGGGGCACATGCCACTCGACAAGATAGGTTGAGGGAGGGAAGAGGCGGCATTCAGGTAAAAAATATGTATAGGGCAGACATAAGGCGGGAAGGCAGTCCAAATCACCTGTACCAGCCAGCATATGTGAGCGAGTAGTTTGGCTAGTGAGGTAGGAAAAATGTGAGGAAAGAGTTAGTGGTTATATGGCATCACCTGTTTATAAAGGTCATGGATAAGGCTGCGGAGGTTAGAAATGCAATCTGCATCTTGTTCGAAGAAGGCAGGGACAGGGCATTCCCGGTCAAGCGTGGGTGGGCTTAGTTAGGTCCCAGAGAAAGGCGTCAGGTGGTGTGGCTTTTACCAGTACACCTTGCTGATTTTGCTATGTTGGAAATGCAATTTTGGGGAGCGACGTGAGGAGATAATGTGTTGCCAATGGGATGTTCTATATCATGGGCATTATTCAAAACATTTAGCACATTTTTGCAATGGCTTTTCACACGTAGGAGTGGACACAGATTGGTATGCTATTATCTTGATGGTTTCCTATTTGTGGGAAAAAGGAACACAGGACAATGTTTCAAAGCTTTACAAAGTTTCAACTTGAAGCCGGAGAAGTGGATGTACCATTAGTCCTTGAAAAGACAGAAAGTACTAGCACTAGGAGTCCATTTTCAGGCATAGAAATAGATACTATTCAGATGGTGGCAAGACTTCCTGCAAGTAATGTACAGGAGTTAAAAACATTCTTAGAGGTGGTAATTGGAGAAAGATAACTGGAATTGAGAAAAGTACAGAGATTATTGGGCTATTTAAATTTTGCATGCAGAACAGTTAGAGCAGAGAGAACATTTTGTAGAAGATTATGTACAGCAATCGCTGTACATAATCGGTACAGAAGCATCGCTGTCTGGAGCATCGCTGCCACATCACAGAATGCGAATTACAGCATCAGTTAGAGCAGACCTATGCATTTGGATAACTTTTTTGAGAAATTTAATGGAGTTTCTTTGTATTTTCTTGAAATGCAGATGTATTCTGATGCTGCAGGAGTAATGGGTGTTGGCATTATTTTCTGGGAGAGTAGTAGGTGTGCTGAGAGTTTGCCACAACAAAAACTCAGTGTAGCTTTTTTGGAGCTCTTCCCTTTAGTTGTGGCATTGTATGTGTGGGGGGAGGAACTTAAAAATAGGAGTTATGTTCATTGTTGAAAACATGATAATTGTAAAGCTTGTGAATAAACAGAAAGCTAGAGATTTGAGAGTTTTGTGACTTTTACACACATTTATACTAAGGGGTTTACAGCCTAATATTATCTTTAAAGCAAGACCCGTGCCAGGAGCGAAGAATAATATAGCAGACGCTTTATCTCGTTTTAACTGGCAGAAGTTTTGCAGGTTGGCCCCAGGTGCAGACAGCAACAAGACAGAACTGCCGCAGCATGTTAGAGCATGATTCACCTCAGACCCAAGAATCCTCAGGCTTAAGAAATTAGTCCACTTTTTGCCTTCTACCCAACACTGTTCCGAGAGAAGTGCTCAGTTTCAAACAGACAGTTTTATCTGCCTTAAACCAGCTTGAAAACAAGAAAGTGTTTGTCAAACACAATTTCTCAAAAAGATAAGTCAATAGTGATCAAGCAAGCTGACATCGGAGCCACTATCATTATTTGGTCAGCTAAGGACTACAAAAAAGATGGAGAGTGCCAAGTGCGCAATCAGGAATTTTATTGTAAGATTCAGGGAGACCCAACTAAAGAACTACAAGGGAAAGTCATCACCATGTTGAAACGGGATTTGGACGATGGCCTGATTGGACCAAAAAAGTGTGAATTTTTAGGCAAAAAGAATCCCAGAGTACCTGTGCTTTATGTACTTACCAAACTACACAAAAATCAAAGACACCACTGGGACGTCTCATATTCTTAGGATGAGACCCAGTATAAGAGCATGTAGCAAAATATGTAGATTTTTTTAAAGCCTTTCATGCAACAAGTTCCATCAAACCTGGGAGACACCATTGGCTTCATCAATAAAACTGAAGATCTGGACTTCAATCCCAGCAATCAGATACTGGGTACATTGGATGTGGTGTTGCTTTGCACCCAGATACCCAATAAGAAGGATTAGAAGCCATTGAGCTTTATCTGGAGAATAGATCAAGGCCCCATCAAGTTACCATTGACTTTATCATAGAGTTAGCCCAGTTTGCCCTGAAAAAAAGATTTCAAATTTTGCAAGTAATTTTTTGTCCAAGTGAAACGGACCGCCATGGGTTGTCCCTTTGCTCCAGAAATGGCAGTACTTTATATGGCCCAGTTTGAGGAATGAATCATCTATGAGAACAACCCTTTTGGCCAATATATCTGCAAATGATTGAGATACATCGATTACATTTGTTGTAATTGGACAGGTTTAGGAGACTCCTTGAACCAGTTCTTTGATTGGTTGAACCACAGGTGAAATTATATAAAAATCAGCCTCAACAATAATTGTCAAACTATAACATTTTTGGATGTTGAAGTAAGAGTGCAGAAGGAGAAGCTAAAAACCACATTACACATCAAACCTACACACTGAAACAAAGCTTTGCACTACTTGAGCCACCATCCTCGCAGCCTCCGAGACAATTTGCCTTATGGACAATATTTAAGAATACGACGTGTTGTTCAGAAAAGGAGAAATATGTTCACCATGCTCTAAATTTACTGAGTAGACTAGAAGAAAGAGGTTACCCAAAGACACTTTTGAAGAACTCCATGAAGAGTGTTTGGTGGACCCCACATGAAGCATTGTTGACCAAACGCAAACAAAAAGACATCAGAGAGGTTGATGTGTGTAACGACATTCTGTACACAAACTAACAATTTAAACAAAATAGTTTTAGAGCACTGGCGCTCAATTCCTAATTTGGACAAATCATCTGAGAAACCTTTATTATTTTGCCCCTAAAAAAGACTGCAACATAGGAAGCCAAGTGGTACAAGCTTATACACCTCTGCCTTCATTAGAAACCTGTTTGTGACAGTTTCGGAATCTGAATCCCATAGAAGGCCACCACAAGTGGGGTGTATGCGCATGTTGCAGTTAAAACATTGAAGGTACTGACATTGCGCATGAAGACATCAGATGGAGGCAGACTGATTTTTCTAACTGCAAAACCAAAAAATTTAATATACAATCATTTGTCCATGCAATAAATTATACATTGGGAAGATCCATCAGGAAGTGAGACAGAGAATCACACAACATAAGTCCTCAATAAGGCGCAAAGTTACAGCACCACCACCTGTAAATCGTTATTTGGACAACCACCACTCAGAGAATGATAAGAAATGGACAGCTTTGGCAGTGGGTACAACGGGCCCAAGAGGTGGGGATTTGGATAGATTACTTATGAAAAAAGAAGCCCATTTCATATTACGATTATACAGTATTATATTGGCTTAACAAGTTGAATTTATGATGAATCCCTGATAACCAGGCCCAGCTTTTGTAGATTCTCCTCAGAATTATCCGAATTGTGTATGTTCCAGGTCAGGAGTCCTCACGCCTATAGTACCAGGCTCTCATGACTCCACCTCATGCTATACCACAATTCATTGAATCTAAAAAACCTGCAGTTTCTCCCAACTGCTACATATCTGCTCATTACAGACTACATGTCCCATAATGCCTTGTAGCTTGACTTCAGGTTAGCTTGGTTGACTCAACCAAGCCTCTGTTAGCGGATAGGTTGGCCACTTGTCTGAGGCAGTGAGTGTGAACATTCAAAAAACACACATGAGCCAGCGTTCCACGCAGCATGATCCTCCCAAGTGAGAGCAGAGTTATTGAAAGAATGCATGAAGGAAAGCGCGTCAACATTTGTAAGTAAAAGCAGCCTTGCTCGTCTTGCATCGTCTGCCTTACGAGCGCAATACATATTAATTTCAATGTTGTTTTCAGGAGGAATCCACACAAATAATTTTCTCCCCTAGCCTACCTTTAGTGTGGTCTAAATGAGCCCAGATGCCTAACAGACATGTAAGAGGCACTTGCTTTTCCCAGTTTTTGTATAGTTTCTTTTGCGCACATAAGACAGTCTTGCTACGACTTCTAATTTTCAGTTACTTTGTGACCAGTCGTAATTTTTTACAAGACCGTGTTGCATATTAGGCAATTGACACGGTGGCCGTTTCATCTTAGTATCACTGATTTTAGCTTTAATTATGTAGCAAAAAACTCGATCTCTTGCTGGCTGACTTTCCAATTGCCTTTCTATATAAAATAAAAGATGCACAGATGATGGACGGAATGCAGAGCAAATCAAACATTCACCCGAGTTAATAGATATGGGTGAAATCCATTGTTCTTTTGCTCACCACCCCAGTTTAGACCCATCCATATACAAAGCATTCTTGGCCCTGTCCTTCATGGGAACAGTCCATCCTGAACTGCCAAGACAGGTCCTCACTGGACTGGAAACAAGCATCCTGGGACCAGTGTGCATCACCCCTCATCAGTCAGGCTAGCTTGACTCCAGTGACACAGTGAGGAAGGGGCCCACGTCATTTAACAATGCACGCTCCACTGCTGAAGCAAAACACTCTACAATTATCTCTCGGATTTCCAGTGCTTCATTTGAGCAGGTTGGTGCCAGTGGGGAGCACTGGCACTTATTTTTGGGGACCAGCACTTCTTTCGGCACATCACACATTTCCTGAGGCCAACAGAGGGTTAAAACAAACAAAACAAACAGACGGAGAAAGAGAAACACAGAAATTCTGCCACCAAGGGAGAAAGCAGGCACCTTTAAGAGTGAGATAAAGTGTCAGAGAGCGATTGACAGTGAAGTATAGATGCCTTAGGTAGATTCAGAACTGAGCACCTTTGCTATTCGCACTCTGACATTTTATAGCGCCAGCCACGGGAGTCTGAGAAGCGCTTTGAGCACCGTCACCTATCATTTTACAAATAAAGCACTTCGTTTTTCCAACAGAATCCAGAGCATTGTTAATAAGTGAACTTGGGCTTACAGAGTTAATGATATAAATAGTGTAATGAAAATATCTCTGTTATGTGCCACTATTTAAATGTGTTTCTTCCGCTTCTGGTATAGTCCCTCCAAGCATGAGCTATGAAATAGTTGGAATTGATTTAGCACTTTTCTGACAATTCAGAGCCAGGATATAAACAGTGGTATATGTTTCCACACAGGTGAGATAGTATTGTATCATGTTTTTTGTTACATGTCATATATTATGAATTGTTTTGTGGGTTGCAAATTCCTGCGAAAGGCTTGTTTTCTCTTGTGTTTCCGTCCCCCGTGTTTGATTTGGATGTACATAAATTACCTGTTAATTTTTTCTGAATAACTTGAAAATAGTAAATGGTGGCCTAGTTAATTGAGTTGCACACCACGAAATTCAAAGCCTTTGTCAGGGTTAAATGATCTTGAGCATTGGCACTTTTTCTTGTACACAATGTTTGGGGCTTGGCCTTGCTGACTTGTTTGTTAAACCGGAGGTGGCATGGCATGGGGCAATGTGTAGATGTGGAAGGGGAGAGGCTCTCCGTTATCAGGAGGGCTGCCGTCTCCGCAATAGGGTGAACAACTGGCATTGGTGCAAATTCAGGACGGTGAGTGTAAAAATTCAGGACAAAGGGTCAAAATTCAGGACAAAACTTCAAGACAATAGGTACGTTTTACAGACACATCAGAGGTCGTGCAATAGTATATAAGTAAGCCCAGCCATTTCCAAACATATTCCACCATTTGCAAACCTATCCATCATGTATCCTTCCATCTATCATTTCACTCATCCATCCCTTCATCCATCCCCTCATCCATCCTTTCACTCATCCTCCATTATCCATCCATCCATCCATCCACCCTTTCACCCTATCCATCTGTACACTTATCCATCCACTCTTCATCCCATCCATCCATTCACTCATCCATTCAGCCATTTACCCTTTCACCAATCCAGCCATCCTTTCACTTACTAATCCTTCCACCCATCCACTCTTTTAGTCATCCATCCATCCTCCCTTTCTCTCTCCATCGACCCTTTCACTTAGCCATCCTTCCTTCCATCCATCCATCCACCCACTGATCCATCCATCTACTCATCCACTCATGAATCCTCCATTGACCCTATCACTCATCCATCTTTCATTTCACTCCTTCACACATCTATTCATCCTTTTGTCCATCTACCCTCCCTTTCACTCACTCATCCATCCTTACATCCACCCTTTCACTCATACGTCCATTCATTCTCCCTTGCACTTATCAATCCATCAATCCATCCATCATTTCACTCATCCACCCACCCACCCATCATCCACCCACCCACCATCCACCCACCCACTCATCCATCCTTTCACCCACCCACCATCCAATCCACTCATCCATCCTTTCACCCACCCACCATCCACCCACCCACTCATCCATCCATCCATCCTTTCACCCACCCACTCATCATCCATCCATCCATCCATCCTTTCACCCACCCACTCTCCATCCATCCATCCTTTCACCCACCCATCATCCATCCATCCATCGGTCCGTCCTTCCCCTCATCATCCATCCATCCTTCCCCTCATCATCCATCCATCCTTTTCCCTCATCATCCATCCATCCATCCTTTTTCCTCATCATCCATCCATCCTTCTACCCACCCAATCATCATCCATCCATCCATCCATCCTTCCCCTCATCATCCATCCATTCTTTCACCCACCCCCTAATCATCCATCCATTCCCTCATCATCCATCCATCCATCCTTTCACTCACCCCCCCATCATCCATCCATCCACCCTTCCCCTCATCATCCATCCATCCACCCTTCCCCTCATCATCCATCCTTTCACCCACCCCCTCATCATCCATCCATCCATCCATCCATCCCTTCATCATCCATCCATCCTTCCCCTCATCATCCATCCACCCATCCATCCCCTCCTCAACCATCCATCCATCCATCCATCCATCCTTTCACCCACCCATCCATCCATCCTTCCCCTCCATCCATCACCTCATCCATCCATCCCCTCATCCATCCATCCTTCCCCTCATCCATCCCCTCATTCATCCATCCTTCCCCTCATCCATCCATCCCCTCATCCATCCATCCTTCCCCTCATCCATCCATCCTTTCATCCATCATCCATCCTTCCCCTCACCCATCCATCCTTCCCATCCATTTATCCTTCCCCTCATCCATCCATCCTTCCCCTCCATCCATCCGTCCATCCATCCATCCATCTCCTCATCCATCATCCTTCCCCTCATCCATCCATCCTTCCTTCCCCTCATCCATCCATCCCCTCATCCATCCTTCCCCTCATCCATCCATCATCCATCCTTCCCCTCACCCATCCATCCTTCCCCTCCATCCATCCGTCCATCCATCCATCCATCTCCTCATCCATCATCCTTCCCCTCATCCATCCATCCTTCCTTCCCCTCATCCATCCATCCCCTCATCCATCCTTCCCCCTCATCCATCCATCATCCATCCTTCCCCTCACCCATCCATCCTTCCCATCCATTTATCCTTCCCCTCATCCATCCATCCTTCCCCTCCATCCATCCATCCATCCTTCTCCTCATCCATCATCCTTCCCCTCATCCATCTTTCCCCTCATCCATCATCCAGCTACCCATACATCCAGCTATTTACATTTTCTCTCCATCCTTCCCCTCACTCATCATTCCAGCCATCCTCTCTCATTATCCATTTATTCAATCTTTCATTCATCCATTCACCCTTTCACTAATTCATCCAGCCATTCACCCTTCCCTTCACTTACTTACTCGCCCACCTTTCCATATTAATTTTGAGCTGAGCCCTTTTGAGAAGAGGCCCATCAAGAACTTCACCCTCGCTGCAGGGGCCGTTCCAGGACTGGGACAGAAGCCACCCAGGTCGGAGACAGGATCCACCACAGGGGGGGACAAGAGCCATCACAGGAGGGGGTGGACTGGAGCCACAACATGGGGGGACAGGAGCCATCACAGGCGGGGGGTGGACTGGAGCCACCACATGGGGGGAGAGGAGCCATCACTGAGGGGAGGGCAGGAGCTATCACAGGAGAGGGAACATGATCCACCAGGGTGGGCACAGGGGTGGGCATGCAGTATTCTAGTATCATCTTGGGCTCCTCGCCCCCTCGTGCACAAGACAACAAGAAGACAGGCTCTCTGTCCAAAATGCCATCCCCCACTGTGATGTACAGTACTTACAGGAGATACTCTAAGAGAACTGATTGAACTGATTGTCCTCCATACTTTGTTAATCAGTGTGGGTGCGATTGTGCCATTTCTTTATTGTATTACATTATAGGCTTACAATTTAGTGGCAGTAATTAAGCTTGGTGAAGAGAAGCACATGCTGCCTCGGTGTAATCAGGGGTGTAATCTGGCCGAGTCTAGGATGTTTGGAGCCCTGGGTAGAAATGGAATGTGTGAGCCCTCCTCTAAATAGCAGAGACATGACACATTCAGGGCTGTTTGCATGTGAATAGATGCCCCTGCTCCTGAACCTGCAGCCCCTCCTCTCTGTCACCTTCGAGCACCTCTTAACAGGTCATCAAGGGCTGGAGGTGTGAGGGTTGCATCCCGCTGTGCCTCTCCATTGCTGCTGAGTATCTGAGGAGCTTTGGTGCAGCATCGGAGTGAAGAAGGGGGGTGGGTGCAAGCTGTGCCGGCTTTAGGGTGAGGCAACCGGTGCCCTGTTAAAATGACAGACAAATGGCGTCCGTTAAAGAATCCTTCAAGGACAACGGACAGACGGCCGAAATTACGGACTGTCCGTGAAATTTACGGACGGGACGGTTGGTCACCCTACTCTGCAAGCACCTACTCTCTGAGGCCTGGGAAACACTCCTAGACCAGTTTCAACAGCACATTCAGACCTAGCTCACCACCTTGCCCGCAATGAGAACCCCAGGAAATCACGGCTGGATCGAGTCCCGGTCTGCCCTGGACATGGCCATGCCCTGTCATCTCTCCCATGGTCTCCGGCTGGTTGTGGCTTCACCCACTCTCCCAACTTGAGATATCCCCACACAAATCGCGCCCGCAACCGCCCTCCTGCCACAAGTAAGGACTTAACTATGCTTCAGTACTCCGCTGGCTGATCGCTTCTCCAGCCTCGAGCCCTCCTGTTTCCAAACCTGGCCAGTTTCTTCCCCTTTCCCTAGTTCAGGGGACATTGCCTCAGTTTATAGGGGAGACTCCATAGGTGTAAGGTAGATTCATGTTGACACACTCACCGACCTCCTAGGAGGAGCAACCGGGACTGTCAGCTCACAGTTGCAGGAGATATATCTGCCAAATGTATTATAAACTATCTAAACTGTGTTAACAAGCCTTTCTGTAAACACCCACCCCCCCAAGGGAAATTGTAATGTCAGAACCCCAAGTTTTGAAAAGCCCCAAAAAATAGTATTTTAAAATAAAAAATATACATTGCTAAGGCAGAAAAATATTAAGGTATACTGGACAAAATGGAGTGGTAGGTACAGGAAAATACCAGAGGGTCTTCCTGAAAAGTGGTATATTTAGGGGGGGGGTAGGGGAGGGGTTAGGGTAGATTCTAGAGCGGGCGCATCCATCCCTCAGGGGGAGGGGAAGAATAACGTTTGGGGCTTTGAACCACACTAGGCGGTGAGCGGAAGATGAAGGAAAAGAGGTGGAATAGTATATTTTTGGGTTGATGCAATGTTCGGCAAATTGGGAGTTTTAGGGGCGGGGTAATGACAGAAATTGAATGTATTAGCGAGGTTTTTTGTTCTTACAATGCGTAATGTCATTTTTGATTAAATGGTACTGCAAACCTCTCTTAATAAAGTGGCCCTTTTTGTTATCTAAAAAGATTGGTATGTTTGGTGTCATTGCACGATGTAGAGACCCAGTGGGAGCAGGCGACAGCCAGTCTCCTCCAGGATGACTTTGGGAAAGTGGCACAGGCCAATGAACAGGATAGATTGAGGGAGGGATGGTGCGGGTTTAAGTTTAAAAGTATATAAATGGGCAGACATAAGGCAGGTAGGCACCCCAAGGAACCAGTACCAGTTGGGAGGCAGGGAAATGTGAAACTCACCCGCTCATCCTGTAATTTAATCCTTACATTTAATGTATTTGGCAGTGCATACATTATGCCACAGTATGGCAGGCCGTAGTTTTTTTTATCATAGGCAGTAGTTTTGGGGAGTGGAGAGTCTGGAGAGGGTGGATCCATCCCTCGGGGGCAAGGAGAGAGCACAGGAGAGGGGAAGTGCAACGTTTTGGGCTTTGAACCACCCTAGGTGAGTTGCCTTGGGGATGCTTGATGAGGTGTGATTGAGAGAGATTGAGAAATGCAAGGAAAAGTTGGTGAGTGGAGCAACCGGGACTGTCAGCTCACAGTTGCAGGAGATATATCTGCCAAATGTATTATAAACTATCTAAACTGTGTTAACAAGCCTTTCTGTAAACCCCCCCCCCCCAAGGGAAATTGTAATGTCAGAACCCCAAGTTTTGAAAAGCCCCAAAAAATAATATTTTATAATATATATATAAAGGAAAGAGGTGGAAGTTTATGGGTTTTTTGTTGATGCATTGCTCATCAAGTTGGGAGTTTTAGGGGTGGTGAATGATAGAAATGTAATGTATTAGCGAGGTTGGGGATGTTTTACAATGTATTATGCCATTTTTGATGACATTATACTACAAACCTGTCTTAGTAAAGTGGCCTTTTTTTGCTCACTAAGATGATTGGTGTGTGGTCTCATTGCACGATTCGGCCTGGCTGTGATTGGGCATAAAGGAGGAGGTAAGTAGCAAATCACTTTGGTCAGCAGTTACACAACTCTTGTCTAGCATGTTCTTGGAAACCTTTTGGAAATAGGAGATTATTTGTGTGAGGCTGGGGCTTTTTGAGCACCCGTAAATAGCATCAGTGGCTTGCTTCGCCAGACGCAGGATAAAACGTTCAGAATCTGCATTTGCCTGTGTACTGAATTGGAGGATTATTGCTGCCAGTGCCGCATCATACTCATCATTGGCGACGACATTGGAGAGCGTCATTAAATTTTTTTGGACTTCTTCGGCCACCAGGTGAAGGTGGATTGACCTTTTTGAGTAAAGGTCTGTCTCTTTTGTGACTGTCAGTTAGTTCTTGAATCTAATCATTCATATTTTCCAACATGTTTCCACTGTGGAGGGTGCAGAGAGCATATCAAACGGTTGGATTGCATTTACAGTGATGTCGAGCATGGCGGGTGATTGAGAGCATGAGTGCTGGAGAGCAACAGAGAAGTCTTTCTGACTTGGCCACGCAGAAAGACACCCTCTGTATCTCATGTGTGGTGCTCAGTGTGGTGCCTAGCTAGGAGCACACGGGTGAAGTGTAGCTGGTAAGTCTACCTCCCCTGGGAAGACCTTGCACTGAGGGTAGTATGGCCAGGTGATGCTGGTGGGCTTGTAGGGGCAGGTGGGGCTCTCCAAAGTGCGTGCTCGCTTGCTGTCAGGTCAAGTGAGCCTGCTTCAAATGTGCTGAGCATCCAGACAGGGTGCAATATTGATGATCACCAATGGGGGGCAGTAGAGGCATGGGATCTGCTCGCACATTCTCAGTGTCCAGCTGGTTAAGTTTAGACTCTGATAGCACCACTCGGTGCCACGGGTACAGTAGGGATTGCAGCGCAGGTCCAAAAGCAACCATCATAGTGTTCTTTTCATGACTAGTGTTCCAATGGGAGGTACATTTCTAGTCCTGTTTCTATGACTGAGTGCTGGAGCTGAGCCACAATTGTGTTCTAATTCCATGACAAAGTGCTCTATTGACAGGATATTCTGCTCCTTTTTATTGCGCGAATGAATGCTGCCTGTAGCTTCCCTTCTGTCCTCTGTCCGTGACCATATACTCAACTGGAGGTGACATTATACCTGGGTTCTCTATCAAAATGCTCCAGTGAAGTTGTAATTCTAGTGCTGTCAAGGTTAAAGGCTGCAGCCATTTGGGGATCCTAATGGTCCAACACTGTTTTATGTGCTTTCCTCGTACCGCTTCCCCTCAATGGTGTGTTCCAGTACATTATCTCGCAAAAAGGGTCCACGCGAGCCACTCTGACCGTCAATTGCAGGTAATACATCTGTTTTAATGTCCATGTAGTCGAGAAAATCAATCCCACATCCAATTAAGTGTCCAATCTTCTTTAATCAAAAAGAGGTAACTAATTACAATTCCAGCCAGCCAAAACGTGCTTAGGGTAATTATTCACTTCTTTAATGCATATTAGCTCGCCGTGATAGTCATTTTAAGTATAGAAATCTAGCACAGAACCTCAGAGTTGGGAGCCAGATATAAAAGACATTTCCTATCCTCACATGTGTCATATACATCTCTCACTATGTCCTGTCTCTTGGGTTATAATAAAAATAGGAAAAAGCGCCCACGGCCACCACAGGACTGGAAAAGCAATGGGCCGGATTCACAGAACTAACTTAAGATAAAATCCTAAACTTACTACCATTTTGGTATTCACAGAAAACACTTACTCATTTGGTATTCACAGAGGCACTTACTCATTTTGGTATTCACAGAAGGCACTTACTCATTGATGAGTAAGTGATTTCTGTGAATACCAAAATTACTAACTTTACTCATTTTGAGTGACTTACTCATTTTGGTATTTACAGAAGGCACATACTCATTGATGAGTAAGGGTCTTCTGTTAATACCAAAATGAGTAAGTGCCTTCTGTGAATACCAAAATGGTAGTAAGTTTAGGATTTTGCCTTCAGTTAGTTCTGTGAATCGGACCCAATCTGCGTTGGCGCTTGTCATACATGGCATTTTAGTACACCTCATAATTTGTCTGCCACCCACCTAGAGTTTGATTCCACTTTTCTGACAGTTTTATTTACCACTGATAATTCTAGGGAAAAAAACTGTTCATAAAGTCCGCTCTTTTCCTAAGGAATATAATGAGAAGGGTTCATCACGGCCGTCAGGTGAGCTGCCTCAAAGTCCTGTGCCCAGATGAAACCAGAGGCGGTGCCCAGAGCTCTGCCAGCTCTCAGATCTCTGCAGGCCTGGCATGATTGTGGAAACTCACACCCCACGCCATTCTAGACATCGCGGAGCCGGATGTGAGGGTGTTCGGTGTTGGAATGTGACATTTAAACGTTATATGACCCTCAGACGGGCAGCACCTGATTTAATTGTGCTGGTCAAGTGAAATAATAACTCTTCTTTCATGAGGGGCTCAAGCTTCTGAGGGCTTTGTTCTACAGCCGCTTTTTCTAGCAGCACTGTGCACTGTGGTAGTAACTTCTTTTTAAAAGCCACCAGTTTTCCAACTTTACGTTTAGCAAATTCCAGAGTCCTTCTCTCCCATCAGCAGGGCAACTCTTAAGGGGAAGAGGGGAATATTACCCTGCATTGTGGGATGGAATATTCCTTTGTGATGGGGTTAGCACCGAGGGCCTGCCTCCCTCTCTAATGACACAGCCAATCTATAAACGATGGAATGGAATACTACACAGAGGAGTTGCCAGTTTTTGAGAAAATAAGGCTGAAGCATTTAAGCTGTGACTTTATTGATGTCCAGCCGTGGAGAGCTAAGTATGGTTTGACAACCAAAAACCTATGTAAACATGTGGCCAGCAGGAGTGAAGATAAGATAAGGTAACGACAGGGAGTAGGTGGTGTAAAGTGCAAGAGGAACTAAATTATACATAAAGATGATGGATGGAGTGCTTACATTAATCTCAGCCACTGGTAATTACTCCGGCCACATCCCAATACATTATTATCTTGCACACCATGCCACCCCAGTTCGGAGAGAGAATCCAGTACTGAGTTGCTTGTGTTCCGGTTCAGGGAGGACCTTGCTTGGCAGTTCAGGCTGGACGGTTCCCATGAGGAGCAGGGTCAAGACTGATTTGCATATGGCTGGGTCCAAACTGAGGTGGCATGGTGAGCAAAAAACGATCGGCTGGGATGGGGGCCGAGCGATTGTAGGTGGCTGAGATTAATTAAAGCATTCCATCGATCACCTTGTTGTTTTTGCATTTGATGCCCTAAGTACACCAGGAATACCCAGACATGGGTCCCAGACTCACTGTACCACTTGAACCAAGCTATACCTGCCTAAGGAGCAAAACTGATCCTGGGTTGCTTCTGTTTTGGTATAGAGAGGACCTGGCCTAGCAGTTCGGCCTGGACTGTTCCCACGAGGAGCAGGGTCAGGTCAAAACTGATTTGCATATGGCTTGGTCTAAACTGAGGTGGCATGGTGGACGAAAAACAATAGATTGAGATGCAGCCCAAGTGAATGCCACTGGCTCAGATTAAGTCAAGCATTCCATCCATCACCTTGCAGTGAAAGAGGAAGGCAAAGGCAAGAGACCAAGTAGGGGCCATGTTCTTGAACCAAAGATTGCAGAAAAGCTATGCATCTTGGGAAGGGACCTTTTGATATTTGGGATCGAATTTTGTTTGTGCAACTTTACACTCGCATATCTTTCATTTGTGTACATTTCATGCGTTGACTGTAGAGTTTATTCTTTTGTTCAGGAGTGATGACAGATGCGCCCGACTAAGTTCAGGCTTTCTCCCTATTATCTTATTCCTACAGCGATTTAGATTTACTTCATTGTTCCAAGTTGAAGGCATTCAGAAACGCCGCCGAGCTGCCATTCTTCGGTGTGCAGATGTAATCAAATGGCTGCGCCCGACGTCCATTTGGCAGCATCATTTCAGTGAAACGTCGGTGATCAGCCTTGTTACCAGCCTGCTGCCGGGGCGTCAAATATGCCCCCCAGTGCTTCGCACCTGCTAGCCTCCAATAAAAATACTGCAACCCTTTCAAACTCTCAATCCTGAGGCCTGGGAATATTACAGTGCCCGAGAGGTATTTTATGGACGACACAAAAGTAGGCCAAGAAATTGACTTTGAAGGTTAAATTGTCTCTGCACTGCTATTTTCGATAGTTACTGTAGCGCTCAGGTCTGTGGGAGGTAGCGCGAAGAAACCTATGCATGAAGTGCATGTGGTTAGTTTTATAGGAAGGGGGGCCTTTTACACCTTTGCTTCTTGGCGAAAGCGGTGCTTAAAACTCTGAGTTATGCCTTTCTGCTCAATATTATAACTGCTGTGATGGAATCAGGCGTTTGCTGGTAATAGTAAGGAAGGAAGGACAATTCCAAATCGAAAAACATCTTTAAGATGTGCTGCAGCAGGGAGGGTGGGTTGGATTTTGATTTTATTTTGTACAAGTGTGTCACAGGGAAGAATTTCTACTGATTGACAAAGCCACGAACTGTACATTGTAGGCCCCTCTTCACTCCCTCCCTCCTCTTCTCGCTCTAGGTGGGTGAAATCCACAGATTTGGTTAGACTCAAACTCTCTCCTCCCACACCTCATTCAGGGACTCTTGTTGGTCTGAAAAAACATCTTCATGGTTCTTGACACAATCAAACTCCTCATCTCCCCCATTGTGCATTACCCACACCGGTACTAATCCCACAGTATTTCTTGCAGTTAATGTGCTAATATTTAAAATCTGCTTATGTAGCAACGTGTATTACTACAAGCCCAGTTTTAAATGCAAAGTGCATTGAAAGGAAATGAAATCGTATTCTAAAATGTGATTTTCAATTGTATTATTAATCAGGGTTTCTAAAGTGCAGATACTTACCCGTGAGGGTCTCAAGGTGCTGTGGGGCAAGGGGGCACAGCAGATTACACTAAGTGCCAGTGGCGGCTCCTCCTTTAAGGGTGGAGGAGCATTGCCACTCTACTCAGCAGCAGCAAAAAATTAAATGATAATAAATAATGTTATAATCATTTTCTTTTGTCCTCCGGCTGCAGTGGCGTGGTTGAGTGGGCGGGCAGGGTTCCAGAGCAGGGGAGGAGTTTTACAACCCTCCTAAGTGCCCAATGACCATTTGGTCAGCCCTCTCGGACTGGCCAAAACAGTCATGCGCACTTTCCCTGTTCTCCATGCAGGCTGTATTACAAACTGCATGGAGAACCTGCCCACCCTGTCACGGCGCTCAGACCAATCACAACACTGCATTACAGCGCTGTGATTGGTCAGGGTAGCCTGTCTGTGCTTCCTGTTCCTGGAATCGGTTGCAGGAGAGCAGGAGCAGGGACGCGGGACGCAAGGTATGTTTTCATTTATTATTATTATTTTTCTCATTGCGACCGGGGTGCCCACCTCACCACCCGTGAGCCATACCGGCTGCCACTGCTAAGTGCTGAGTTCGTCCGAGGAGCAGGTCTTGAGGTCCATCCTGAATTGGTAAGCGAGGGTGATTTCCTGAGGTGGGTGGGCAGGGTGTTCCATGTCTCCGGTTCTGGTCTTGCAGATCCATGGAATGGTAGCCAGGGAAAGCTGGGCGGAGGGGAGGTGTCTGTTGGGTACATAGAATGTGAGACGGTGATTTAGGTATGCATGTTCGGCGTTGTGAATGGCTTTGTATGTGTGGGTGAGGAGTTTGAAGGCTATTCTTCTGGCGACTTGGAACCAGTGGAGGTTGCAGAGGTGCTGAGTGATGTGGCTGCGACTGGGGATGTTGAGGATTAGTCTTGCTACAGCGTTCTGGACATTCTGGAGTCTTCTGAGGAGTGTTTGGGTGATGCCGGCATAGAGTGCGTTGCCGTAGTCGTCAGCTGCTGATGAGGGCATAGGTGACTGTCTTCCTGGATTCGGTGAGGATCCATCCGAAGGTCTTTTGAAGCAGGCGGAGTGTGTTGAAGCAAGCCGAGGAGACAGTGTTTATCTGGCAGTCCATTGTGAGTGAGGATTCCAGTATGATGCCGAGGTTTTGTGCATGGTTCGTGGGGTTAGGGGGACTTCCTAGAGCAGAGAGCCACCAGGAGTCCTTCCAAGGAGAGAGGGAGGCTCCCAGGATGAGGAATTCTTTCTTGGACGTGTTGAGCTTCAGGCAACTGTCCTTCATCCAGGCGCTGACAGCTTTCATTCCTTCGTGGAATTTGTTCCTTGCGACACTACGTTCTTTGGTAAGGGAGAGGATCAGATGGGTGTCGTCGGCGTAGGAGACGATGTTGAGCCTGAGATTTCTGACAATAGCTGTCAGGGAGGTCATGTAGACGTTGAAGAGGGTGGGGCTAAGGGTGGAGCCCTGGGGTACTCCGCAGCTGATTCCTGCCTGTTTCAAGAGGTGGGAGTCTAACCCGTTGTGTTCTGCTGGTGAGGAAGGAGCGGATTCAGTTGACGACCTTGTCTCGGTTACCAGCATTGTGATGTCTTGTGGATAGGGTGCGTTGGGAGACGGCGTAGAAGGCAAATTACATTGACATTATAGAGTAGGCTTAACCAGGCGTATAAAGAAAGAAAAGTGCAATGTGGGATCATGTGACTTTTTGCTGACAATTTATTTTTAATATGCTGGGGAGGATGCAATACTAGATGCTTGCATCAAGGATGGGCCTAAATATTGAGCTTGTCAGGTGTGCTGATTAATGCTTTGACAGCAGCCCAGCTTCGAATGGGCCTGTGGCAGAGGGGAAACCTACGCTGGCTAAAAGCTACAAATCTTTGTCATTTTGATTCACAATTCAGAAAAGTGCTGGGACTGTTTGTTCACCCTCAGTTTGGGCTGTGGGTGTTCTATTTGTAAATAGTAGCTGGGTGTTTAAGCATCTACATAGGCCTTTATGGGGCCTACAAAGGAATGCCTGGGGGAGAGGAAGAGGGTTCATGTGCCAGGACACCAAGCACAGGCCTGGCCACAGTGAACAAACAGGGAAAGTGTGCCTTATTGCAGAGAATGCATGACCCTCAGGGCATCCGCAAATGTGTGCTGCCCTGGGGTAAGCCCATTCAAGTGAAACACAGAGTGGCACTGAGCAGGCCGAACCGGTCTATCACATCACATTACATTCCCCTCACTGGCAGTAATTGGCGAAATGAGCCAGGTGTTACTCTCAGAAGTTCCCAATATCCCGTATTTTTTTGATCCAGAGGAAACTGTCACAAAAGTGCCGCAGCTTGAATTGTGTACTCTGCTCAGTCAGATTACTGTGTGAGAAATTTGCGAGCAGATATGCTCTAGTAAATAAAATGCAGAATTTGAACCAAGATCCCTGGTTTCTAATGCCAGCTTAACTTCTGTTCGTGACATAAAATGTGGGAGCCCTGGTGGGTTAATTCATTTTTTAGAACCTCAGTTTCATCACCTATCAAAATTGGGTGTGCCTAAAAACGGATGAGCATGATTCTAAAGTGCTATATACAACATACAAGTGTAATCAAATCAGCCTGGAAGGGCTGGGAGGTGAGTCAATTTGTTGGCTTGTGCTAGACAAGCCCTGTCACTCATCTCATCGCTGTCAACTGTGAAATATTCCTTCCTGTTCTCATGATGGTGCCAGGGTTCAACATGATGCACTGCAGAAGTCGACAATGCCATGGTAATGAGAAACACATCTTTACCGCCTTCCCATGTGGTACATTTCAAATACCCCTCTTTCTGCCCTCAAGAACATATGGCCACAATTATTTTTTAATTAAGGTGCTGTTATCATATTAAATTAAGAAACAGGAGGGCATTTTTCCTCATCTTTAAACTGAAACAGAACAATCCACCCTGAAATACCATGGTGACCTACTGAGAACGCACAAAATAATGTATTAAATGTAGATGTATTTTAAACGTGTAGCAGAATTTTACCACACACATTTTTACAGTGCATACTGTGTGTCAGGTTTTCTTTGGTCTACGAGACAGGAATGTTTAACACAAGAGGTAGGTATCAGAAAAAAAGAACTCGGGACAGAAGCTGATTTACAAATAATTTTTATGAAGTTTGTGCTGAAACGCACCCTGGTTCCTAAAAAGCAGTCAATGCAATAGAGGCATGTGCTGCTTTTTATTTTAGATCCACTGATGTTGAGGTGGAAGAGGGGTGAACTATTTCAAAAGTATTAATAATAAACTGCAACATACCTTATAAAGTGCATGTTTGCCAGGGGTTTCAAAGCTCGCATTTCACTGAAAAGAGGTATTTCTGCAAATTGATTCAGTATTGAATCATTCTGCCGGATATTTAGATTCCATTAAAAAATAAAAACAGGTTAAACCCAGCATTTCGTCTTTCATTCAGGGCTAATATAGAAGACATTCCTAGAACCTAGAACATTAATCAGCACACCTGAGAAGCTCACCCTTATAGCAGTGGCGGCTGGTGACATTTGAAAGTGGTGAGGGCGTAACATTACCACCGAACAACCTATGGGGGGGGGGTTGGGGGTGTTCTCCCCACGAGAACATTTTGAAAGAAGAGTGGAAGAACTGTGCATTGTCATGCAACTTTGAGGAAGCAGGAAGGGTAATAAAGCAATTAGTGCTGGGCCTAATACACATAGATCCATCACTGCATAAGAAAAGCTACTGGAGGCTGTGCAGTTGGCGAGCAATCATTGCAGGTGGCTAAAATGGCAATGTGTAACTGCAAATTCCAAGAGCAGCTTTTGCAAATCCCCATGTCTTATCTCTCCCAAATTCAGTCCCCCTCACACTTTTTTATCCATGCATTTGCTGCAACAAAACAACCTGTCAACCGAGAGAAGAGTAAGTTTAGCAGCAGCACAGTAGAACTGACCCCGTTAGTATGCATGGCCATATCACCTGAATGCAGAGTACCGACCACAGATTGCATGCAAGGAAACAAGGGCACTTTTACAACCATAAATGCTCATTCAGAGACTAATTTGAGGCAGTGTTTGTCGGTGCTCGGCATCCGGCACTCAATTATCAACACTGTCACTTAAGTCAATCCCCCACAAGGTGGTGATATTAAAATATATGTGAGGTAAGCACTTTAGCAGAGAATTAGGCACTTCAATATACATTAACAAATAACAATGCATAATACCAACAGGTGCAGGCCATTCTTACAGCTTTGAGCGTAGCACTGTAGCGTACCCTCCGGAACAGTGTTAGCACCTGCACTAACAGGCCTTAAACTGCTTTGATGTGCCTTGAACACCACATCAACGAGGCGCTTTCTGCATTTGTCCATCGCACGTCCGTCATTGTTTCAAAATAATGGGACTGAAACGCTCAGGGTGGCATACATGACCGTGCAACCTTTAACTATGGCACATCCTGACCTGTAGGATTTGGAGGCAATGGGACAGAAAGAATCACAATGTAACCCAGGGCCATCTACTGCCTTTGTCAAGTGCCATTAGTCACATCTATTGCCTCCTTTGTGTAACCCACTCGTGTGCATTGCCTTCTATATGCAAATTACTTGGACTTTTCACATTATTTCACATTTGCATTATCGAGTCTAGTTTGGCCCTCTGTTACGGAGTTTTTATACCCAGGCAGGATTGCAGGGAGCAGTATGCCAGCAACTTGTAGAGGCACAATACATTATTTCAAGACGAAGAATTTCACGGATGAATCTCCGCTCTCTGGACTAGTACAAATCATGTGCATGAAAAGTCTGTGGACCTGCACCGCATAAAGGCACCATGTAGAGCCGAATCGGAGGGCACGCCACGGTACAGCCGCTGCACTCTGTGGACTGGTAATTGGTAAACCCAGGGTTGGGCCACGCAAATACAGGGCATGGCTGTAAACCACTTCTTTGGGAGGTGCTTTGTGAATATCTGTAAGACCAGGCAGGTGAACCCGACATCGGGTGGAAAGTAATTACGTTTGATTTTATCTTATTAATAGGCCTGGCTGTGTTGCCTTTTCCCCGTCTGTCCCAACAGGGTTGAATGTGACACACATGACTAAACACAGCAAAAATCTCTGAATCAAGCAGTTCACTCCACATCAGACGAGTTAAAAAAAAGTTAGAGAAACATGCCAAAACAGCACTATGAGGCCTACAGTCTAAACAATATTTTCCCACTATAAAGAAGCATACAATTAAAATTAGCATACCCAGTGCAGCTGTAATAATTGGCGGTCCATCCATCCGTAGTAGGCACAAACTGTCTGCACAAGTCACAACCGCACAACGACGAGTCAGGAGTCAGTCACGCGCTCTCCTTCCTGACTCTGACTCAGTACTTTCACTATCACTTTTGTTGTTGTTCAGTTGTTGTGGCACTGGTGCGCCACGCGCGGTGACGTCACTGCAGCTTAGAGAAATGGCCAATCACCTCCACATGGCTTGATATAGCCATATGTGATTGGCCATACAGTGCGCACCCACGCGAGGCACCATCCTGCTGTAGCAGTGTCTACTCAGCCAATCCTGGCGCAGCCTTAACAGCTGCACTGCGCCAGGATTGGATACGAGCATGATAAAATCTGCCCATAATGAGACCGGGGCCCCGGGTCTCTGCCTGTGTCTCAGTGCTATAGGGGAGGGGGGGGGGGGGGAGAAGGGAGAAGGTCTAATAAATGTACGCATGCGCAGGCCAGTCTAAATTAGGAGTACTCCTGGCTGTCACATGCGCAGTCACCAACGCTATTCTCAGTGCTCTGGCTGCCTGTGCGCTACTGCGCTGTCACTCTCTGCCACAGCCCCGCCCCCCACGTCCCACTTCCTTAAGCAATGCCCGATTCTGTCAGGCTTGTCCGGGCAGGTAGGCTAAATCAGTGCGCTCGGATTAATAAAAAAAAATATGTTAGTAAAACTTTTGTTATGCATGTTGTGGCACAGTGACGGTCGTCCATGGCTAGTGGGGCAACGCCCCAACGCCCCCAATGGACGCACCGCCACTGCCTTATAGTATCTTCCAATGAATCCTCCCCAGTGTGTGAAAATGACAATTGTATGCACAGAACCCCCCCTCAGCAAAAAGTTGCACTTTCCCACATTGCACTTTATATTGTTTTATATATGTTATGTTTTATTTACAAGCCCCTTGCACCGCCAGTACGTCACTTTTTCCCCATATTAAAAGTGACTCACCAGCGGCGCAGGGGCTTTTATATAAGCCCCCAAGTCTTTAGCATTTATGTGCTACAAAAGGAAAGTACATTTTAGAATGCATGTTTTTAGATTCTATACCATGCTCTTTTCAATTAAAAGGTGCTTTATAATATTTGGACCCGATCCTCTTTG
The DNA here is from genome assembly GCF_964261635.1 of Lissotriton helveticus. NCBI lineage: Eukaryota > Metazoa > Chordata > Amphibia > Caudata > Salamandridae > Lissotriton > Lissotriton helveticus. The sequence continues at coordinate 846,346,480 of NC_136057.1, read as the reverse complement.
CCGGGTCACACCCAGATGTTTGCCTCCTGTTGCTGACCCGTTTTTTTGTTGGCATTAAGACTCTGTGCACTTTTTTTCCTGCTAACCACTGCATGTGTTCTCTCCTTAAAACAAGGTAACATTGCTCTACTCCTAATTGGCACATTTAATTTACTTGTATGTTCTAGTAAATGATACTGCCTGGTGATAGGACAATGATATGTGGTTACCTAACCAAGAAGATCATGCATCTCCTAAAAAAAAGAATCATGAAGTTAATAGTTGTTAAATACTCCTTCAGCACCTTCGTGCTGGGACACATATTCATGTTTTGGATTTAATATGCCGCCGCTGTGGTCATAGCAGGGACAAGCTGGTCTGCTTCTGAGAAAGAGAAGCAGGAGAGAACTGGCTGAATCCGGTCTGTGTTCAAAATCAATACTACAGGCAATTTACGTCTGAAAACTGAAATGAACAATCCAGGAAGTGATCGAAGAGAAAAACTTAGAATTATCAAGGCCTTTGTTTCCATTCTGATTGAAGGAAGCGCCAAGTAGGGGTCCTAACAGAGTAGGCGGATCGAAGCTCCATGGAGGTGGACTGCCTGTAAGGGATATTTAATTTGCTCAGTAGAAAGAATACACGTCCTTTCCAGCAGTGCCCTACAAAGACGAAGCAGACCAGAGGGAGGGAATTATTAAGCTATATTCACAGTTTGCTGCAAACATCTACTATTTCCTTAGAACAGTTCAAATGGTGACTTAAGATCCGGAGTATGCCGGCTGGAAGGAGAGCGCTTCCTTGCAATGGACTATACGCAATGCATTATCACTATGGATGGCAATAGTGGCCACAATTCAAGACATATATATAAAACTTGTTCGTAATGAGTCGCGGATGGACAACATAGCATGACTCCAGCGAGAGCCAGACTTCTGAAGTTCCATATATTCGCACTTAGGGAATGGTCGAGTCAGAGGTTTGGTTGTCCTACGGGTGCCAAGCAGGGAACACCCAATATGGAAAATAACTCTCCCCCTCTCTCTCTCTCTCTCTATCTATATGTATATATATATATATATATATATATATATATATATATATATATATATATATATATATATTCCAACACATCAGGTAGCACCAAGCTGAGAGAGGCCACAGGAAGCAAATTGAAGTTCATTTCATCTTTAATAAATCAGCGGCTTGCAAGCAGTACTCCACCTGAATTAAGCGTCAAAGTTCATAGCCAAACGCGTTTCAAGATTTCTATCCTTTCTTCAGTGGCTCAGCAGAGGAAATGTGCAGCCGCGCTACTCACGCACTTATATTTAATCCGAACACCCGCCCCGATGGGCGCGGCTGTCAGCACAGCCTCCTGGTGTTTGTAGTTCCATTCAATTAACCACAGTGGGTGCGCTGTACATTTCCCTAATTTTGCAAAAGTGTAAACCCCTTGTGGATAGGTGCATCCTTCATGGCGTTGTAACTGCCCTGCTTCCAGCCGTTGATCGAACTTGATGCAAGTTACAGCCCTGAACTGTGACCTTGCACAGCTTCCTCCCAGTAACTCCAGCTCCCGTTTGAGGCCAGAACGGGCCTGCAAACCCAGCAGTGAGCCCCTCTCGACGGCCGTGCCAGGCCGTAAAATTCGTAAAATGGGAGCTGGAGTTACTGTAAATAATAAAAAGAACTTGCATTTCAAGCTGCCCGGAGTGCGGTTTTCTTTGTGCACGTCAATTGCAAACTTGGATTTGAGCATAATATATATATATATGGGCGAGGTAATGATGTAACCTTGTCCCCGCTTTAATTAATCCTGAGACAAGGAGGTTGTTGCGGTTGGGGACTCGAGGGGGCACCTGACATTGGGACGGCTGGACATTGGGGCTCAATGCAAAATTGCTCCACCCAACGCATTTCCTGCCAGCATAGTAAGGTGCATGCTGGGACCTGTAGGCGCTGCACATCATGTGTCCACATGGAGGTCAAGGCGTTTTGGTATCTTCCCTAGAGGGCGGAGTGATTTCTTCAGAAGCAGGAAGGGGCAGGACATATAAACCCTGGAATACTCACCTGATTTTTGAAAGCTACACCCACGGCGCTGAAGAAGGCAGATAACGCCGAAATGCATTCGCCACAGCGGGTGTATTTGAACTCCTTTTTTGCCATCTGTTTCCTGATTAAAGGTGTCTCCAACGTCTCCCCTGAAGTTGGTCTTTTCTTTTTTTCTTGGAGGAAAGTGGATGTACATATATATATATATATATATATATATATATATATATATATATATATATATATATATATATATATATATATATATATATATATATATATATATATATATATATGTCCCAGTCAAAGAACAAACACGGATCTCTGTAAATATGAATTGTAATGAAATTCGAAGGATCAGAGTTCTTACAAATGAGTTTTGACATGAATAAGCCCTAAACAATATGCTTGTTTCCTCTCCCTTTATCTTGACCTCTTCGTTCTTCTGGCTCTTCTTCTGTTTACCTTCACTCTATCCCTTTTGTTTTAAACTATGTCCACTCACACTCACTTCCCTGCTCTCTCCACACTTTCAGGTCTCCACTGTCTTCCCTTTTCAACCTGCTCAAATTTGAAATAATATATTGACATAAGTTAAGTAAAAGTCAAGAAAGGGAATTCATTGCATATAACTAAATCAAATTGCCAAAATCACGCAGTATTCGCCCATAGGCACATGCCATGCCAGTGGAAATAAATCTTGCCTAGAAACAGGTTACTTGGAGCAGGGGTATTAATAAACCTACTTAACATGTGTATCGCCAAAGTAGAAAGTTAATCTTCTATGTTATTCCAATAGTACAGTCGAGCCTTCCAGTCCATCTAGGCACTTGTCACTTCTTCACACTAATAAGGACTACCTCTGTTATAACAGGCTGGCAATAACCACTTATGCAGATACACAAAGCATAGTGTGTGCTTAGTCACTTTATAAAATATTAGTAATATATCTTACCACATCATTTATACTCCTATTATTTGTACATTGTTTCAATTTCTCAAAATAAAATATTCCTCTATTTTTAACTCATAAATGCATTCAGGGAGAAAATCGACTCTTCCAGGGGACTTATTTACATCACCTTGTATATATCTCTATGCAAAGCCAACACAAAGTCATTTCCACATCGCTATTCACCCAAGTAATTGTTTAGAATGGCCATTACCCAATGTGAAGGTCCCTCAAACCTAGAAGGATCATGGTTCTTTTGCATCAGCTAACTGTTCTCACGTCACTTAAACACTGCTGTTCTGGCATCTCTGTGTGATGGCAGACTTAGTATTTCAGCTTATTTATTATCATTATTATTATTATTATGTCCTTTCCTCTCAAACACAATAATTTGTTTTTACATGTTGATACATTCTTAAGCTGATAATCCTCTTATTAAAATTCATCAAAGCATGTCAAGTCTAATGACTGAATAAATCATCCATCTGATAGAGCGCTCCACGCTCTTAAGTTTGTAAGGGTGCATTATATTCATGTACGAATTGCACTCGACCTATATTCTGTTGTTTTGCTATAATTCGTGTTATTAGAATTACGTTGTAATGTTATTTAAAGAATGATTAGGATTTTGCACGTGTTTAGAGAAATCATGTAATCATGCATGTGCATTATGAATATTAGGCAAAATAAATGTATTCACTGTTTATAAATGATTCGTATAGAGGCTTGTGTAAAGGGTGCACATTAAAGAACGTTCTTAGGTTAGCCAAATGTAGGCCTAACTTTTGTTTTTTTAAAGTTTTGTTTCTCCTCGTTTGCTCTCAAGTACGAGTTAATCAAAATTAATGTGTGTGTAGAAAGTTTCCTTTTGCCCCTACTGCAGGTACAGGAATTCGACCTTGTTATTTTATATTTAAGAAGATACATAGGCCAGGGGTTCCAAAGTAAATCTAGTAAGTGGAATTCGAGCCCATCACATCTCAGGTCTAGATACTATTAAATCTCTTCACAATACCTCTTTTGTTCTCAGTCTTTCTTGTATATACCCCTTTTTATGTCTGTAAGATCATTCATGAACTCAGCGCTGTACCAGTCCACAGCAAATACACCTCCCATCACCAACTGATCAGGAAGGAATACATGAAGAGATCTGCCTCATGTTATTGACCAACGGAGGATTTGTAATGTATTCCACCACTGCATGTCCCAGTTAGCTACAAACTGAGACCACCTCCAGTGCTTCACAATGGCAGTCAAATAGGAGATGGTTTTAAGAAACTCCATCCCAGCAGGTCTCTCCGCCATTTCTCCCTTCAACCTATAGCTGCTCAGGAACTTTTAACAAAATATTTCAGAAGAACAAGGCCTTGCAGTACACAGGTAAGTGGAGTATGAACTAGGAAATACCATAAAGGGACCTGCAGAGGAGCTCAAATCTACCAGCTTACTGAAAACCATAAATCGTGCGCCTGTTTCGCACACTACTGCATCCATCATGCTGCTAAGCACTGCGTCCCATAACACTATACACACAGCCCGTGGTCCTCGCATACATGGAAACTCATCTCACACAGTATCAAAGCAAAGACAACACACCTCCAACCACGCACCCTACAAAGTGTAGAGTGCTACTCATGTAGGTAAGCTCTCCAGCTTCACACAGAGGGGTAGTACGCGCAGTATAAATACTGCAATACAGTAAAATACAATACAATTGATCCCTTATGGCCTCTTTTTTTCCCCTGTCCAGCCCCAACGACCTCTTTCTCCATCCTCTTATGTCTCCATAGTCGCTCCTCTACTCACCCTTGCTGTTTTTAGCTCCCCTTGAACTACCCAAACCTCCATCAAAGCAGACCTTTCATTAGGGCCTGACAGGGCAAAAGAGCTCTGAGCACATTAAACTGCAGTGTGCATGATACGTGATTCTATGGCAGAGCCGGGATAGTTCACGGCTGTCACTCATGTTTGCATAAAATTGCTGGTGAGAGTGACTTAGCTGACATCTGAGGAATCAGATCAGAACATTAGTGCAGGGCTCACCAGGGGGTCCTATCTATTGAAATCCGCCGACTGAAACAGAACCTGTAGAGTTATCTATGTAATAAAACACATATTAATAGGGACGCAAACTCCATTTCTGTATGTTCTAAAAGCAAAAATGGATCCTGTAACGGTGAGTGAAGAAAATTTAAGTGACGGATATTTAAATGTAAGAGAAGGGAGTATATTACCTAGACAAAAGAAATTGAATGTGATAACTCACATATAGCGATTGAAACTCACCCACCCACACAAGGTTGTCCACTGTGTAAGGACATTAGAATTATGAAACGTTGCCCTTCTCTGAATCCCGTCCTCTTTATGCCTGCCTCGCAACAATGTTCACAATCCTCGGATTACCTTGCAGCCACACTAAGGCTACGACCACTGTAAGGGTCAGGGCACTGGCATTATTTCCTTTGTAAATTCATACAAGTGGTTAAATGATACCCAGGCGTCTAATCTGTGTGAATATCGCAATCCAATGTTGACAGATTCTAATTAAGGGAAAGGTGAATTCATAGAGGAACAACACAGTTAAAATAACTCTGATTCATTTAATAAAATTCATATTAAAAAGCAGCCATTACATATACTGCTGACATATAAATTAAAATAATCAATAGAAAAACAAATTAAACAATTTCGATGCAGTACATTTACATAAAATATAAAAAACAAAATATAATATAAGTGGCAATGATTATATTCCAGGCGTCTAATGCCTTGTATTACCTCAGATCGCAGTATTTGGTGTAAGTATCCATTTTTTCTAATTAATGCATTGCACTTAGCATGCTTCCTCTCTCATTTCAGAGCGTCCTTGCCCAATCGCCAACTGGGATGGAGGGTTTTGCCCATGGGTGTGCGGAAGCCTCATTCTTTACTGGTTTGGGCGGTATTGTTGGTGCAGTCAGAGTAGGATGTATGGATTCAGAAGACATTGGCATACTATGCCTGATAAGTAAATGTGGTGGGCATAGAAACCTAGGGCCTAGTTTATGAGGTTCCTTGCACCGTCGGAACGTCATTTTCTGTGACGTTCCGTGGTGCAGAAGCCTGCTCTGTATTTACGAGACAACACTAAGCCACTTTTTTCGGCTTAATGTTGCCTCGTAGATATTGTCCCCTTTAACTCAGTTTTCTGAGTAAAAGAGGCATGCAATTGGTGTTGCTGGGGGCGTTCCCAGCAACATCCATGGTATTTTGACACTGCCCAAGATTACGAGAAATTGTAAATCTGAGGCAGCGCCAAAAACTTACGCCTCCTCAGGGAAGGGGTAAGGGAGGCGCAATGAGGAGAAATATCTTTATTTCTCCTTGTTTTTCCTTTTTTTCTATGTGTGCTGCAGATTGTTTTTGTGCAGTTAGGTTTCCCTTCCTGCACAAAAACAATCATCCCCTCAACGCAGACACCCTTGCACCATGGTGCAAAGGTGGCTGCGTTGTCGCACGGCAGCCCATTGTGCGCCGGGGCAGGGGAAAAGTACAGCAATGCGCTGTATCTCATAAATATGGTGCATTCCTGCCCTTTTCGTTTACCATAGGGCAGCACAGCAGGGAGGCCTGCGGCGCTGCCCTACGATAAAACCTCATTAATCTCTCTCTAGAAATGCCATGAAGGGCCTTCTCAACAGAACTCTAAAAAAAAACTTGTGTGAAAACCATGTCAAATAAAAAAAACTTAGATCTATGAGAGGCAGAAAAACGCCCATCCAAGCAACGTTTTTTGGGAATATCACTTAGTGCACTTCCAGTGCAGGCTGGAAAGACTAAATCTATGTGCTCCCATGAAACAAGGGAATTTGCTTCCTCACATGGTATGAGGCAAGATAAATGTGGGATTTTATAAAAAATTTGGAGATTGGGGACGGGTATTAAGAGCGCACATGCAGTCACTAATGGGTGTGTTTATCAGAACTAACCTGGAGGGTAATATCCGGTCAGTTTCTCAAGGCCAGTAAACTAGCAAATATCACCAAGAACACAAAGACGTATTTTATTTTGTCAAAAAAAAGATGCATTTTTAATATACCCAAAATCCATACCCACCACACATATTTTTGTAACTTATTTAACATAATTTAGCAGCAGAATCCAGCAGATAGACACTTTAAGTTAGATTTTCATCGTTCGGTGCTCGATACAGAAAACACAGGTCTGTGTCCTGTCATCTCCAGCTCTGCATAAAGGAATTTATGCAGCTGCTGAATATGCATAGGTGAAGCCAGTGCTTAATTTGAGCCGGTGCACCAGCACTTAATCATCAACACCGCGCTTTTCATGAGCACCAGTTAAGATCACATTCATTCAGGTAGGCACGGGGAGATTAAGTGATTTGCTCAGAATCACAGGATGAGTGGAAGCGGAGACTCGAACCTGGTTCCCCAGCTTCGAAGTCGGCAACTCTGCCCATTAGCGCCACATCCTCCCCCCACTTTCATGCTTAGTAGTTGGTTCTATTTTAGGCAGCGCTAGCAAGCTGCCTCCTGATGAGAGCCCCAGCACTTATTTTTTACAAATTAACCACTGGGCGCAGACCACCCATCCTCCTAAGTGCTGCGCTTTTTCTCAGCACCGCTGGTCCTTCCCTAATGTATATCTTTTTTCAGTTAGTTTAGCACTTTACGGTAAAACTCTAAATGCAGCACTATGCTTTTGCCAGTCTTTCTATTGGAGCCAATCAGATTGCACCTCAGACTGCAGAAGCATTCATCTTGAAAACCTCCTGATTAGTGCACCTCACACATTCAAGGTGATGTATCCAACACTGGAGGTGTTGCCTTCTGTTTTTTGCTCGCAGGGTTTGGAATTCATTGCTGCCTGAAGTCAATTAAGGTCCAAGGACCTTGGTTCAGTCATAAATGTCATTCATTTGGTATCTTCATTCTTTCTTTCATCTATTCTTTTCTACATGTACATTCACTTTTAAGTTGGTATATCAGAATTAAAAAACTGTATGCTCATTTTTCCTCCATCATTTATAGACAATATTAAGGATGTTAGGAAGGAGGGGCTTCGAATGGACAGTATGCAAACAGTAGGCCATGCAATATATAGTTGGCGAACCACTATATTGTATTTTCATACTGTACAAATTAATGCTCATTATCAAACTACAGAGGTCACAGGATGCAGCTCTGTAATGCAATCACAGCTGAATATGCAGAGGCAAAAAGTAAAGCATGGCTGGAAGTGAAGAACAGTCTAGGTCGCTCAGAAGCACGTTATCTTTAGGCACCTAAACCCCAAACTCTTCTCTCGATCACGCCTTGCACAGTCCCTGTTCTGGGCCAGGTTAGTGGAACTTTGATAATATGTGCATCATTATACATCTTATTTGAAGTGATTTTATTGTAATCCGGCCATGTTTTGCAACAGCTTTTAGCTGACTGTTGTCAAACACCTACGGAGTACAATACCAGCACTCACAGCGGGCTTTGGCTCAGCCCACTGTTTACCTCTGGTCGGCATTCTGGCCAATGTAATTTGTTTGCTTCTTATTCCATGGCTTTCCTTCCTCTTATTCTGTTTGTCTCTCCAGTGGAGGATAGCAACTTTACTATCCTTTTGATTATCTTTCCTCGACTGCTCACCAAGGAATTACTTCTTTTTTCTTCTATTACTCCATGGGTGTGACGTATTTTCTTGCTCTTCCCCATTGTGCTGCATCCCCTTTGCATCCTGCCCCATACTCTCCATATTGCTGCTCCCCAAGCCCGTCCTTTGCTTCCCTCACCCTTCCACATGCTGTTGGAGTTGCCAATGCTTCTTTCATGCTGTTTCCGACTTTGCCAGAAAGGGGCAGCCCTGTATTTCAGGGACGGTAGGCACATTTTGATTTTTGATGCATATTCTTTCTGCCGCTGATCTGAAGCCAGTGACACACAATCCTTGCTTGGCCGCCACAGTCTTATCTGAACAGCAGCTCTCCCCGAGCCGAGCACGAGACAACACCGCAGCCTTAACGACTCTTTATTGCAGGAGCGTGAGTCGCTATAATTACATCGACGGAATCTAGGCTGCAGCAATCCCCAGTGTTCACAAAATGAAAACAAAGCAGCCTCCAAGCCTCTCGCTTCCAATCCTAAATGAAACATCTGCTTTTGTTTAGCGTTTAATCAGACGCCCCCTACCCGCCTTTGTACCAATAGACAAGTGGTTTCACAGAGATAAACAGCAGACGTCCGCGTGCGCTACCAGGAGGGATCGAGGCGCGCGTGACGCACACGAGCATCTCAGGGTGCCACGTGCTCATTCAAATGGCAGCCATTGGACAGGAGAGGAGCAGAGACGGAGGATAGAGTGTGTGTCACCCCTGCAGGAACAGCATGCACTGGCCCCTCCAGTAGAGATAAGGGTCTGTTCCAGGGCGCTCTACTACTCCAGCATCGGTGAATGATGTCACACGTAGACATCACCAAACAACAGAACATTTTAGAATGCCTTCTGGTTGTGATTGTTATGGAAGCCATGACTGGATAAAGAGGACTGGTTTTGTTCTCTACTCTAGATTCCCCCTGTAAATGTTATGAAAATGCAACTCCATTGGCTCCCCGTGCTAGGCCATGCTATCTACCAAAAGCCAGCTGCATTATGTACAAAGCTGTCACGACCAGCCCCCTGCTTATCCTGCAGACAAGCTGAACATTGCTGGTGGATTTCAGCACACCTGCAGCCAGGGCAATATCAGACTGCTGACTAAGAAGTGTTAAAAAGAAAAAAACAGCAGATGTATTCCATCTGTGCATCCAGGACATGGAACCCTCGTATTCATCAGGACCACCCCAATGCTGCTCCAATTTGAAGACTCGCTGCTTTAACCCCTTGCATGCTCGTGACGGAACCATTCCGCCACGAGCCATGGTGGTGCTGTGCTGGTGACGGAATGGTTCCGTCACGGCCCAGTCGCCGCGCCTGCGCTGCAGTGATTCCGCGCCTGCGCGGTGCGTTCCACTGAGCTGGTGGGGCCGTGACGGAACCATTCCATCACAAACACAGCGCCACCGTGGCTTGTAACGGAGTGGTTCCGTCACGAGCATGGCGGCGCCGCGCAGCCCCCTCTCCGACCTAGTGCCGCGTCGGAATTACCGCCGCGGCCAAGGGGTTAAAGAATTCTACATCACAATGCATTAACCAGCCACAACTTCTCCTCTTATTCATTGACTGTATGCTTGTCTTTAACCATGTACATGCTTGGTTCTATCATTCCAAGTGGCAAAACTGTGAGCATGGTGCTTTATGGTAATTAAAACTGGCCTTTGGACCCATGTGCAAGAACATTTCAGTCTCCTCGATGACCGTATACAGCTCAGGACTTCTGTAAAAAGGAGCCTTTCCCCACAGTAGATTTGTAGCGCACAAAATCATCCAATTTCAATACCCTTGGGTCACCTGGGTGGCATGACATGCTTAGCAAGCACATTTCATCATCAGCATAATCAAATGATCACTTGAGAAAGCATCCTCATTGAACTACTCTCGACTGTTGTTGATAGTACACCCCCTGATCTTTGTTTTGATTAGTCACTGTATCCTCGTGGTAGAGCCCCAACCACACAGCACACATACATCTTTGCATGTAACACAGACCACAACACTGATCATACATGTGCCGCATGTCATGGCAAACGACATCTATGTATATGAAAGGAAAGAAGCCTTTTTATAGTAGATAGAACAGATTTCTGTGAGGGGGTCAGAATCATCTCTACAGGTAATAACTATGAAATCAGCCACCGCCAACCTTGTGCTCTGCTGGTAAAGCAACAAAAAATGATGCACCCACTGTGAACTGTGAAAAGATCAATAGAAACAAAGCGAGGCCAGGATACAGGAAACGGGCATTGGCAATGCCAATAGTTCTAGGTCGGGCTTTGATGGGCTGAGTTCTGAACGGTCACAGGCACACTGCTAACACTGGATTCATATGGGCAGTCTTTTACCTCTCGTATACTGGAAATACGAGTGAGAAAGAATGCCTGTCTTCTCTGGTCCAAACATCGGCACAACCAAGAGTGCATAAGAAGTACACAAGAAGTGTAATGAAGCAAGTAGGCCTGAAGCTGATAGCTGAGAAAGTAGCAAGTGCCTTGTGCACCATGTAAAGTGTATTAAGGATCAGTGTATTCACTGGTAACTGGCAGAGGAAGTCCAACTGGGATTTGTCAAAAACACAGTGACCTAAATTATGTAGCAGATGCGGCAGCTGCGTTTTGTACAATCTGAAGCACAGATAAGACGTTTATGTTAGCGAAGCAATGCATTCCTGTAATCCAAACAGGATGCGAAAGCTGCCTGGATCACCATCCTTCTCCATTCTCCCTTCAACTTGGAGGCAAGGAAGAATTTTCCTTAAACTTTTCAAACAAGAGTAACATGTGCCAGTGATCTTGTTGATATGCTGGTGTAATACAAGAGCTGTGTTAGTTGTAAAACCAACATTTTTGCCCATAGTTGCAGGGGCTGTAGGTGGCCCAAGAACCAGTGGCTTCCAAATGGATGCAAATCATGTATCCCAAACAAATACAACAGCGGGCACATTTTCTGTTCCCTGTGCAGCACTAGATAACAATTTGTATACCAACAGACACTAATTGTTAAACCAAAAAAAGCCCCTGCAATGGCTTATTGCAAGTCAAAAAACATATCACTATCATCAAGGTTGACCCTAAAGGCTTTGTGAAGACATTCAAAACTTAAAAGGAGAGGTCTACTGCCCTTGTCACCACACTTATAAAATCAATACAGTAGGCCTATTTGGATTTAACATGAACATAAACATGACCATGCCGTCTTTGCCTAGAGTGACCCATCAAACATTTAAGGCATACCCAAAGTGTACACTGAAATGAACATTACGTCTTTCACGCATGACAACAAGCATTTACTTTGGCCAGACTTAAAAAGTACCTTTGCACTAAACTGTTTCCTTTTGCACTTACCAGAGTTCACAATACAAAACCTATCCCTTTATATTTGTCAAATTAAGAAAGTAAAGCCCCTTCCTATGGAGTTTGTCCTGGCATTCACAATGTAAAACCCGTTCATATTGGAAGACGTCTATCATGTCAGGTCTTTTGCAAGGAGGCCCAACTTCAGTTTGAACACCACAGTTTGCTAGCAAGCAAGATAGGCACAGATAAACTACTGAACAAATCTGAATAATTGACACTTACCTATTCATTCGCTGAGCTGGCACCATATGTGAGAGCTTACACTATGTGACTGGAAAGACGACAATAGGGCTTTGGGAGGGGCGGCCGACCAGCGGGAGGCCTGCTCCTCCGCGGGGGGTTTTGGCCGGGGGGCAGCCAGCGCCTCAGTTGGGCTGTTTGGGCTCCCTTTGAGCTGTTTGGGCTCTGGTTGGGCTAGCTTTGGGCTGGGGACATTTATAATCGGCCATTTTAGGAAGCTACACACCATTTTGGTGGCAGTGACCCAACAGCCGGTTGCGGGGTGTCCTGGGGGTTTTTGCTTTTCCCGTCCGCCCAACCCTTTTGGAGTAGTTTTCCTTCTTTTCTTGTGTTTTTTCCTGGTTATGGAAGTTTTCGCAAGTTTGCTGCATTGTGAGGTGGTCTTATTGGGAGCAGGTGCATCGGGGCGTGCATTGTATGGGGATTTCACGACCCCGAGCTCCTACTCACCCCCGCCAGTATCATCAGATGCGTGGGCGTGTGACCTTGCCACTTTTTTCACCGACAAGATTAAGGCGATTCAGGCCTCCTTCATGGAGAGCTCGGAGGAGGGTTGTTGCGGCCCCGGGGCAGGACATGGAACATCGTCCACGTCGACGGCAGTGCTGGTAGACTTTCCACCGGTCTCCAGTGATGCGTCCCGGGTGCTGCTGGCCAGTCTTAAATCTGGCTCGCCACTTGACCCTTGCCCTGCCAAATATTTGGCTGGGATGGCGGCGGTGGTGAACCCTCTGGTCAACCCGATCCTCAATGCCTCCGTGAGGGAGGGGAGTGTCCCACGCACCTGGAAAAGGGCGATGGTGATCCCCCTCCTGAAAAAGCCTGGTCTTGAGGCAGAGGTTTTGGCCAATTACAGGCCAATTTCTCTTCTCCCGGCCTTGGCTAAGATCACCGGGAAACATGTTCATGGCGTCTTGTCAAGCTTCCTAGAATCCAACAATTTGCTCCATCCATCCCAATCCGGTTTCCGTCCTAATTTTAGCACGGAAACAGCGTTGGTGGAGGTCTCAGAGATCATCAGGGAGACCTTGGATGTGGGTGGCAAGGCCATGTTAGTCATGTTGGACCTGTCGGCGGCCTTCAACACCGTCCCCCATGAGGCGCTCCTGGCCAGGCTTTATGACATCGGCCTAAGGGGGACGGTGCTCAAATGGTTTACATCTTTTTTGGATGGCCGCCGCCAGACGATCTGGGTTTCCCAGAGCTCCGCCGAGATGCCGCCATTGGGAGTCGGGGTTCCACAGGGTTCTGTGTTGAGCCCGTCGTTGTTTAACATCTTTATGTCCCCTCTGGCGGCTGCGGTGGAGGCCTACGGAGCCCAGATCGTGTCCTACGCCGACGACACGCAACTCCTCTTCACATGTGGCAAAGATCAGCCATTTGATGGGGAGAGAATTCGGGACTGTCTGGGTATGGTTTTTGGATGGTTCCAACGGAACAGTCTGAAGGCCAACTCCAGCAAGTCGGAGGTTTTATTCTTTGGCTGTACCACCGACCCCGAGTGGCGGCAATGGTGGCCGGCTGCTATGTGTCCCCCGGCACAATCCTCTCTGGTTGCCAAGAACCTTGGCGTTAAGCTGGATAACAAGCTCTCATTGAGAGCGCACGTTCTCGGCCTGTCCGGCACCTGTTTCGGCATTATGAAGATGCTCCGCAAGTTTCTTCCTCTATTATCTGGGGAGCACAGGCGGATCACGGTGCAGGCGCTCATCGGATCCAGGCTAGACTATGCCAATGCCCTTTTCTTAGGCCTCCCGGACTACTTGGTCCAGCGCCTGCAGGTGGTACAAAACTCTGCAGCCCGTGCGATTTTTGGTCTGCATAGGCGAGCACGAGCCTCTGGGTTGCTGCAGACGCTCCATTGGTTGCCGATCCGGAAGCGGATTATGTTTAAATCCCTGACGCTGATGCACAAAGCACTGTTTGGCCCAGGTGCGGGATATTTGCAGAAGAGATTGGCTTTCTATCGCCCTGCCCGCTCACTGCGCTCTGAATCCCTTTTCACTGCTGTGGTTCCGCGTGTGAGGAAGGCCCGCATTGGGGGGCGTTCTTTTAGCCTCAAGGCCCCCCAGTTGTGGAATTCGCTTCCGTTGGCACTACGCAGTATCCCCAATCTGCTTCAATTCAGGAAACATCTGAAGACCTGGCTTTTTAATCTTTCTGTTTAGTGGGTGTCTTTTTCTTTTGAGTCTGTTTTTTTTCTTGTTATGTTGTTCTACACTTGAGCTGCCTGTGGAAAGCGCCGGGACACTCTGTTAGAGTAGCCGAGCGCTATATAAACGCAATTTAACATAACATAACATAACATTTTGTCGCTGGAGCAGGTGCTGGTGTGTTGTACAGGCTTTTGGGGTGGCGTTTTTTCCCAAGTACTGGGGGATTTTATGAGGTGTGGTTTACAGTTGGAGTAATTACAAGAAGTTATCTAGTTAGATAGGTAGGAAAGTTGGGAATTGCAAGTTTGTGTTTATAATTGTTGCAGGGGGGAACCATGCTTAGGGGAGGGGGTGGTGGGTATGTTAGGAAGACTATATTTAGAGAGGTTTAGTTTTGTACTGCGCAGGCCAAGGGAAGTTATTTGTAAGGTGCACCTGTTTCCAATAAAGCGGCCTTTGAACACCAACAAGCTGGTCTGTGGTCTGTGCTCCCCCCTTCCCCCTTGTGGGCCCAATGAAGTCTAAGCCATTTAAATCCATCGTAAGAGCAATACAGGTCTTCTTGAGGCCACTACTGGCCCACTAGGACTCTGTCACATACTGGCCCACTAGTACTCTGGTCACAAATTTTCTCTGGGGAAATGGTGTTGGCAATCCTGACATGGACATGGACATGGCCCAAGCACAGGAACCTTGGAAAATGTCATAGGGGTGTGTGGCTCCCTCAGAAGCATGAACTGCAGCTTCTAGTCCATCTCAGTTCCTGATAGATGAGGTCCATTAAAAATAATTCATGCACTCTCGACTAGAGGTGGGAGGGCCTAGCTCAGCTCGAGGTCCTGTTGCTACCTCGAGCCCAAAAACGAGCCGAGTTTTCATGTGGCTTTTGCCTGCCTGCCTCCCTGCCTCTTTCGAGGATGTGGGTTTACTGTCAGAGCTGCTGACTGGAATTGGAAAACCAGGTTTGAGTCGGCTCAAATTCCTGTGATTCCGGGCACATCACTTAAATTCTCATGCCTGTAAACAATGCATTTGACCTTGGTAACTAGTGCTCATGTAAAGCTCTCAGCCTTAGGGTCGAGGTTGTGCTATATTATTTACCTGCAGAAAAAGGACTAAGGGCCATATGTACAACACATTTTTTTCTGACCGCAAAAGTGCATGTTTTATGTGTGCAAAGCACAAATTGGGATTCGGTAACAGGTTACCGAATCACTATTTGTGTTTAGTCATTCGGTGTTTGGAAGTGACGTGTTCAGGGCATCCCTTCCACATACGGAAATACAGTGGTATGTATGAATGTTTTGTGACCGAATTATGGTTGCAAAACATACATTTTTTACTGACACCTCAAACGAGGTGGTAACCCTTTGCAAATGTAAGGGGTCCTCGAGGGACCTCTTCCCCTTTGCGAATGTTGAAACAAATATTTTTTTAGAGGAGGCAGTGGTACACAGCCTCTACTCTACTTAAAAAATGAAACAAACATTTTATCTTATTCGTTTTAAACATATCCCATTTTCCTCACTGGAAAACAGGATGTGTTTCAAAAAATAAAATGCATTAAATAACACATACAAATTAAATGCTTTATTAAAAAATTGTTTCATTAAAAAGCAATCACAGACATGGTGGTCTGCTGACCCCAGCAGTCCACCATCCCTGTGACAGCTGCAATTATTAATGGGTTGCACACTGTGACCTACCTCATTAATATTCATGAGGCAGGTCGATTTGCGACCTTCTAGGAATGGCTATTTGAGTGGGGAGGCTTTGGTGTCCCAAACTTTTATCTATACTACCTGACAGCAAAATGTTGTTACGCACATGTTTGGTTTCATCCAGACGTACGCATTCCATATTTGAAGCCGAAGGCAGACCTGGTGCTCACTCGACACCTTTCCACTATCCTACCTACGGGATTCCCTCGGGACCCCCACGACATTCAAACTTTGCAGCCCAGCACCTTGCAGCCTTTCTGGAGAACTCTGGCTTATTAGATCATTCGCAGCATGGAGTTAGGAGGGAGCATAGTACTGAGTCGGCCCTGACCATCGTGTTGGATAAGATCCGCACTCAAGCTGACAGTGGCCAGACCACCCTCCTTATCCTGTTAGACCTCACCGCTGCTTTTGACACCCTCTCTCCCTCGGTGTTAACATCTCGCCTGAGGGAGATTGGGGTGGAGGGGTCCGCTCTTGACTTGCTGACCTCCTTCCTAAACCAGAGGGAACAGAGGGTGATGCTGGGGGAATTTCTATCTCCATCCCTGTCTGTGCAAGGTGGGGTCCCCCAAGGGTCGGCATTAAGTCCGACCCCTTTTAACATCTATGTGACCCCACTTGCCAGGTTGATAAGATCTTTTGGGATGGAGGTAGTGTCCTATGCCGATGACACCCAGATCCTGGTCTCCCTCTCTCAGCCCGCTAATGAGGCTGCCTCCAATTTTAGATCTTGTTTGGATGCAGTCGCCAAATGGATGACCTACAATTCATTAAAATTGAATGGGGAGAAGACGGAGATCATGGTGTTTGGGGGAAAAGAGGACATCTGGTCGGCTAATTGGTGGCCTGCCTCTCTGGGAGTGTGTCCGGTACCTACCGCTCTTGCAAAAAACCTAGGAGTCCTGATTGAGCCTACCCTCAATATGCGTCAGCAGGTGAACAGAACAGTCTCTACCTGTTGGGGCATAATTCACATCCTGAGGAGAATCAAACACTACTTATCTCAGCAGGCCAGAAAGCAAATCGTGGTTGCTCTTATTGGCTCCCGACTTGATTATTGTAATGCGCTGTTTGCAGGTCTCAGTAGGGGGCTGCTGCAGCGCCTTCAGCTGGTCCAGAATGCGGCAGCTAAGTTTGTGTTGGATCTGCCCAAACGTGCATCGGCCACCTCTGCCAGGAAGGCTTTGCATTGGCTACCTGTTGAGGACAGGATTTCCTTTAAAATCCGGTGCCTTACCTTTGGTGCCCTAGCGAGAAATAGGTTAGGGGGGATTGGGGCCCTTTTGGCCCCTTACTGCCCCTCAAGAAACTTACGCTCCGCGAACAAATCTTTGTTATCTGTAACACGCATTCGCAGAGCTAAATGGGGTGGTAGAGCTTTTTCCACAGTGGCCCCTAAAATGTGGAATGCTCTCCCCGTTGAAATCAGGGCTCTTCCCACTCTTCAGTCTTTTAGGAAGGCCTTGAAGTCACGGCTATTTGCCAAAGCATACCTGTAGTCTTGCCTTTGCCTTTTAAGATTTATTTTGTAGGCGCCTTGATGGCTTCGGGTTTTAGTTGCGCGGTATAAATCTTCTTTCATTTCATTTCAAACTGTATCGAACACATGCTGGGGATGGAACAGGCTGCATAGACTGCTGGGCCTTGAACTGCTGTGTTCCCCGGCATTACCTCTACCTAACTCAGCGCTGCTTCCAATAACGGGTGAGATCGTGATCCAACGCACACTGGGAAAATTTAATATTCGCACAATAGGCGACCTATTTCCCGAGGGCCACGCCTTTTCGGTACTAGAGGATGCCCGATTCACCGAACGCTCCTTTATGGACACCTTTGTTTTGACTCGTATGCACTCCATGCTTCCAGCCACATTCCCTTCATTCCCTACAGCCCCCGAACCGACCCCACCATTGTCTCTGCTTAGCCAGAATCCTACTGGCACACATTTGATCTCCAAACTATACAAACAATGTGGGGCCTTCCTACCTTTTTCTGACGCCAAGGTGCTTGCGGCTTGGGAGGTAGATTTGGGTAGGCCAATTACTGACGACCAATGAGAGAAGTGCTGTAGGGGTAACAAGGAGATCTCTTTGAACAGCAGGCACAAACTACTTCATTTTAAGTTTCTTCGTAGAATGTATCATACACCTGCACGTTCACATAGAATTGATCACAATAAGCCCCACCACTGTCAGAAGTGCAGGGCTAACTTTGCTGATTTTGCTCACTCGCATGGACGTGTCTCAGGATACACCAATACTGGTCGCTGGTACACACCACACTAGGCGGCATACTTTCCATGCAGCTCTTGCCCACCCCTGAGATCGCACTACTGGGTTATGCGGCCAATTTCCTCCGGGCAGTCTGGAAGATGGCAGCGCTGGGCTTCCTGTTGGCTAAAAGGGAGGTTGCTCTATTGTGGGGTAGCAAGAGAGCCCCAACAATGCAGGTGTGGCACAGAAGCTTGGCTTTTTGTAACGTTAACTGTGAGGAATACTCCACTCTGATCCCTAGCTCGTCACAACCAGTGGACATTTGAGGCCCATATAGGGATTACCTTGTCAAGAAACAATCCAATACACACTCACAGACAGCAAGCAGCATTGTTCCTGAAGGGTTGGCTAGACGCGAGTTTTGGAACATATGCCTGTACGGTTGGTCTGCATTTTATTATGTCCGCTGTCATTGTGGTGATGTTTATGATATTTCCGTTCATGTAGAAGCTATTGTCTCCTAGTGTTGTAAATCTTCCTATTGTCCGTTTTTGATCTCTGTCATTGCTTTCTGCCCATAATGCACTGTCCCTTTACATCAGTGACTGTAATGCTTTTACCGCTTGATTTGATATGCATGTTTTTTTCTTTATGTTAATGCTGCGGATGCCATAATCTGCAATGTACTGATTATTTCGTTCTTATACATAAAACTGGGAAAAATAAAGCTTAAAAAAAAAGACACTTTTTTGAATTTTGATGAGACTTGACCAAATTTTACATGTTTGTTGAATGATTTGCAAAGCAAACATTTTCAGGGGTCAGCTCGTGCATGGGCTCTAAGATCTGAGCCAGACTGGCGCCTTGACCCTGGCTCGGCTCTCCCTGCTAATTTGTTGGCTCGCCCTCCTACTCTCGATAGCGCTTTCCATTAGCAGAGTCACTCCCATGGATTCCTTCTTTCCGGACTAATAATTTGATAAACGTCAAAATAAATGAAACTGCTGCTGCTTCCTATCTCTCTAGGGGGCTTCTTAAAAAATTACAAAGTGCAATGCGCACTCTGATTGTGTGACATTAGTTTACCTCAATCAAGGTGGAATACTACAATCTTTAATTTCATTCTGGAATTAAAATGCAATCATACTGTTAGAAGTGTGTGCCTCACAGTTTGCACCTGGACAAGCAGTGTGAACACCTTTGTTTACATAGATCTTTACTTGGGTTTAGAATGAATATATCTATTTATTGTCCACTATTTGTTAAAAATGCCTTAAATATCTCCTGGCCCCATAAAACAGCTTACATCTCAGCGCTATTGTTCCAGGATTCAAAACATTCACAATAAGTGTTGCACCTACCCAGTGCTTGAAATGGAAAAATAGAAGTGCAGTTACTCTGTAGCCGAATACCTGCTTGCTTCAGAGAAGTGCCGGTACTCTCCAACTAAAAGTATTACGTCGTTCTTGAAAAGAGCCGGTACTTTCCAGCTCAAAATAAAAAAGTGCTGGTACTCCGTCCCGGACAGTACCGGCCCATTTAAAGCACTGCCCCTACCTCATTCAGAGGTTATGATTTTGCTCATCATAGATGGAGGCGGGCCGGCCTGCTCTTGTCTGTTTCCAGCGTGAAGCACACAGGATCTCTGTGGCCTGAACTAGCTTCACTTGCTACATTAACTTCCGTCAGATCAGGCCCACGAAATGGTGCATTAAAATATAAGATGTGTTTTCTAAGAATCTTATTAGCCAGACTGCCTAAAAAAGACTTCCAGTGATGAATCGTTTATAATGTTTACATTATTATTAGTGATCTAAAGTGAAAGGGTTAACTTTCAGGGACGTTAAATTGGCATGGAGTTCATTCAGACAGAGGCCCACGTGCGTTGACTCCTGCACCGCCATGAAGCACGTGCCCTGTCAATTGATTGCAATGCCTTCTGATTTAGCTATACTCATAATTCATCTGATCGTTGTGTGCTAATTTGGGGTGTTTTTTAGTTACATTTCACTAATACTTGCCATAATTTCTTGTGTTACCTGATTTTGATGTACACTGGCAATATTTTCCATGTTTGGACTTTGTTTTCAAACAACTTAATGATCTGGGCCGCACACTTGTCTACAGGATCCCGGGAATAGCCTTCCAGGGGCCCTGGGATTCTCTCCTTACCCTGCTGTGTCCTGCAATGCTGTACATCAAAAGCCACTATCCACAAATATCACTGTCAGAGGCCATTTTATATAGATGTCACTGAGTCAGAGGTTCCCCTGTCACTGGGCCAGAGAACACTTTCAACGACTGTCACTGGGTCAGTCTGTACTTCCTTCGTCTGTCTCTGTTCCACAGGGCTGTGGTGGTCACCAGGACAGAGAGAGGGCTTCCCACAGGTGTAGGTCTGTCAGAAGAGGCTTCCTGTGGCTGTCATTGGGTCAGAAGGCGCTTTCCATAGATGTCACTTGGCCGGTTGGGACTGCGTGTGGGTCGGAGAGGGCTTTTTGCTGGTCCAGACATCACTTCCTATGGCAGCTTTTCAGACAGAAGCAAACCCTATGGTTTCAGTGGGAGATAAAAACACTTTGTATGGAAGCCATCAACTGTGAGGAGACGTCCTTTGGCTATTATAAGGGTGGATAAGGCACAGCCTAAGGAAGTCACGGGGATAGAGGAGGCTGCAGCTTCCTATGGCTACTTCTTTGTCAGAAGGTGCTCACTGCGGCTGTCGTTGGCACCGAGGGTGGAGCATCCTATAGCATTTGCCTGGCCAGAGGTCACTTCCTATGGCTGTCACTGAAGCAGAAGTCAGTCAGTCAGTCATTAAAACTTTATTTGGTTTGTTACAACCATAAAAGTGTACACTTTACATTTTATAAAACTTTATAAAAACACATAGTATAAAACAATTATAAAAATGCAACACATGTACATTTCCTGGAGGATAACACAGCTTCTTTTGTTGATAATCAATATCCTCCTGAATTATTAAAATCACAATAAACTAGACATATGTTACCAAAACCTTCCAAACACAATACACACCTTACTATTAAAATACGATCTCATTTTATATTAGGGTTACTTGTACCTAGATTTCTGTACACTGGAGAAACACCCTAACTCTACTCATGTATTTCCCCAAGGCACAGGCTATATCCAAATTTGTCATTTCCACTAAGAGGTTGGCAGCTTGCTTCCTATTCATAATCCTGTATTTTTTAAATATCGGGCATAAAATCTCCTTTCGTATATCAAGAACCATCCTACAGTCTAATAAAATATGATAGAATATAAGCAGAAGTCACATTCAATGCTTTAACTGCCGAAGAAATCATGTCTTATGGTAGTCAATCTTACCAAGGGTCAGAGGCCAATTTCTACGGCAGGCACTATGTCAGAGGTCCACCCTACAGCCGTTACCCAGTCAAAGGCTCCATCTTCCGCTTATTACTGGGTCAGAGGGCTCCTGCACACCGCAAGATGATGGATACTTTTTTTTGCCAACCATTAGATGCTCAGTGAAATCTCTGTCTTTTCCCTATTAGTAACATGTCTGTCTGCATGAAAGATCCTAAAGAGACCTTTGGTAAATTAATCAAAACAACAGCCTCAATTTTCAAGATGGCGGTGCAATCACAAGTGAATCTTAATTTGGGTCTTCATAAAATGGATGAGCCTACTGGAGGAGTAATGTTGCCTGATCTGGTATTGTCAAATGACGAGCGCCATCTTAAGTGGTGCCAGGTTGTGGGGCATCAGGAAATTATTTCTGATATTAGGGTAGATTTGGAAGGGGCACTAGCAGCTATGGAGGAGGCTACTTTATCAGGCCCTTCCTATCAACTCTTGACGGAGGCACATAATAGACTGTTTGCTAAATTAAAAAAATACTTTTGCAAACCTAACTTAGGCAGCAGATTCCAGACTAGAAAAGAAGAAAGCTGGTACAATGGCTCCTGCTGCCAAGCTAGGGGAGAATTAGGCCATGCACTAAAGACTAAAGACTCAAGGAAAATAAAGGTGGCCTGTGCAAATTATAGACAAAAGCAACATGTAGCAAAAAAAGAATGGGAAGGTAACTGGTGGCAAGACCTCAAAATGGCATGCAAGACTAAAAACCCCAAACTTTGTTGGAATATTTTTAAATGGAACAGGGGAGGGCATAGAGAGAGCCCTCAAAATAATGTTGACCAAAACTCATGGGTCGAATATTTTAGGCCCCAATACGCTAGCAGTGTAGCTGACAATAGTGAGGGGGTATTTGTCCATACCTTTTATAAAGAAGCGGCTTTCACTCTAGGAGAAGTGGATAGGGAACTAGACCTAGTTAATGAGGGTCGTGCTACAGGCATGGACTGTGTACCCGCAGACCTATTTTTGAACAACAGGGCCCGCTGGAGGATATATATTCTGTATATGGCAAATGCTATAGCACAAGGGATGGAGGTACCCAAATCATGGAAAGGTGCAGAGATAGTGCCAGTGTACAAAAAAGGGGATAAGTCGACAGCAGCTAATTATAGACCGATAAGTCTGATCGACTCGATCCAAAAAATTGTGGGCCAGCTGGTATTGGGCAAAATCCAGTTTTGGATGGATGATGATAACATTCTGAGTCACCTTCAGGCTGGCTTTCGCCAGAAAACAAGCACCATAGACCAGGTCTTCAGGTTTATTATGTTATACTGGCGTACGGTGATACTGGAGAAAGGCACCCTGTATGCCGTCTTTGTCGATCTAAGGGCGGCTTTCGATCTTGTCCCGCGTAAAATTCTGTGTCAAGTTCTTGCAGGGCTGGGGATGGCACCAGAGCTGTTGAGCCTAATCGTCCGCCTACATGATGATACGTTTGCCCGGGTTCGGTGGGGCCGTCAGGGAGAGGTAACGGAAACCTTCCCGGTTGAGCGGGGAGTGAGGCAAGGTTGCGCCATGGCGCCGACCTTGTTCTCGCTCTTCGTGAACGGGGTGGCTGAGTTCCTCTCCCTGATCCCGACTGATGCCCCGGCGATGTGTGGTGAGCGGGTCCCGATCCTCATGTTCGCCGACGATACATTGATTATGTCAAAAACGCCAAGTGGGCTCCAGCGCGCTTTAAAGCGCTTTGAAGATTTATGTTTGAAGAGGGGTCTTGAAATAAATACGGCAAAAACAAAGTTGATGGTGCTTAATGACCGTATATCATCTGGGGCTGATAAGCCCTTCAGAGGAGTGATGTATATGAATGGCGCCCCGTTGGAGCGGGTTGACGCCTTCACCTATCTGGGGGTCACACTCCAGAGAGATTTGGGGTAGACCAGCCAATTAGATATTGCAGTACTAAAACATCGCCAGCAGGCTGGCATTCTTCTGAAAAGGTTTAGCTTATCATTAACAAAGCCCATTAGCCCACTATTGGAAGTTTATGGGATGAAGGTCCTAAGTTCGACGTGGTGCCGAGCTTTGGGGTTTCCAGAATTTGAGAAATTTGACGCTAGCAGAAAATGAATTTCCGTGAAAAGCAACTAGCGTCCCTATAAGTACCCCTCTAACACCTCTAATGTGGGATTTGGGACAAAAAGCGGTCCAGGATCTTGCCTCTCTACGGCCTTTGTTGTACTGGCGCCGACTGTGGACCACAGAGGAGCTCCAGCAATATGCACAGGGACTAAGGGAGATTATGGTTAAGGATGGTTGCCAAAAAATATACTGGCTGAAGTCCATTCGGTCCCTTCTATTCAGGCTGGGATTGAGAGAACTCTGGGACGACCCGATAAATGCTGCATTCCCTTCCAAGAAAAGTTTGAAAGAAAATTACTGGGAGATGGTAAATGCAGAAGCTTGTACAAGGGGTCTGTCTTTACACCTAACAGGCCGTTTTTTAGAGTTCAAGGCCCAACCGAAACAGGAAGTATACTGGGATGCCATAGGGAAACATAAGGATCGTAAACTCGATTTTCAATTTAGAGTAGACTCCCTTCCAGTTAGGTCCTTTACAGCTAAATGGGCAGGGGAAAACGGTAAGGATAAATGTCCTAAGTGCGGGGAAGAACGAGAGACAATAAGCCATCTCCTCTTTTTTTGTCCCTTATATACTGCACCTAGAGCCATGTGGGTTAAGCCTATTTGCAGAGCGATTGGTACACGCAGGCATGCAGAGGCCTTAAGAATTGTATGTACTGACCCCAGCCCCTTAATTGCTATTGCTATGGCTAAATTTCTGAAATGGGCCTGGGTAATCCGTATGCGCCTTATTGAGGCAGGGCCCTGACTACTAAGTATTTATTACTGTTAATTATGTGTAAATATGTGGGACAATTTATCTTATGTGACCTATGTGCAATATCCCCTGTTCTGTTAAAAAATGATGCATTTTGTTTATGATTCTAGATTTTATGAAATTGAAATAATTGATATTCGGCAATAGTCCATAGCAGTTTAATTCATTCTTAGATATTATGGGGCAGATTTATGTTAACTGGCGCATCCCCAGGGATGCGCCAGTTAATGTGCGCCACAGTGTGCCACTGCTCCGCCACCCATGGTGCAAGGCAGTGAAGATGCGTGACGCATCTCTCGGCGCACGGGTGGCGCATTGCAGGAGTCATGTCGCAAGTGCGACATGACTCCTGCAATGCACAGGGGCCACCTTTTCAATGCATTGTGCGTCACCCTTACGCCTGCTTCAAGCAGGCGTAAGAAATTGACGTAGAAAGTGACTGAGTGAAATCTCATAGATTTCACTCAGCCACTTTTAGGAGGCGTTCCTGCGCAGGAACGCCCCCCCCTGCGCAGGAACGCCTCCTTATGGCGCAGGGCTTTCCAACGTGACGCATCTCCTAGATGCGTCACGTTGTAAATAGGGCGCATTGTTTGCGCCACCGTTGCGTCACATTAAGTGACGCAATTGCGGCGCAAGGAGGCGCAAGGCCTTCATAAATCTGCCCCTTATTGTACTGTTTTTACTGGATTTTTTTACATTGAAAAACTGTGGTTTTATGTATGTCTTTTTATGAATGCTTTTATGACTTCATTGTCAAATAAAGTTTATGGGTTGGATTGGAATCTTCCAGCATAGTATGAGCGTTCATAGCTCAGCGCGTCTACGAATGATGAAGGCTGCAGACGATGCATTGCACTCGCTCAACCTGCTGATGCATCTAGTTTTCATTGACACCACACATTTTCTGCGCATGCCTAGTTTTCACTTCGCACACAGGAGAATTGAATGCAATGTTCATGATGGTCGTGTTCAGCAAGAGAGGTTAGTGCACAAGGGAAAACCAGCATGACACCTGCTTCAATAATGCCTAACTGAATCTAAGGAAATTATAAGAAAAACAGGGCAACAGCAGTTTAGCAAACCCAAATCTGATCTTTGTATTGCTGCAGTATGTCACTTTTCATCAATGAAAACTGTATCAAGTATTGCATTGCTAACAAGGATGATGGAATTCTGCTGTCCATCATCCCATCTGTATGCTGCTGACAGTATCTTGCAGCAAAACAATATATCGCAGCTCCCTGTAAAGAGTAACCAAAGCTAAAAGGTCATTCGTTATAATCTGCATCTCTAGAGCAACCTTCAAGAGTATTTTCGTGGGTTTCCAGGAAGATCATTTTATGGAAGAAGGACCACCTTGAAGTGTGGGAGCACGTCACCAAGGCAAGGCATGCCTGCTGGGTAGAGATGTTCAGTCGGGCTACCCGGGAAAAGCCCGGTGCCCGCTATGGCCTGTCCGGCCCTGGCAGTGAGGCCAGGTGGGGGGGTTGACGGACGATGACGAGGGCAAATTAATTATTTGCCTCAAAATCCCCCTCCCCCCTGAGCCGCTGTATCTGGGTCTGTATTAACTAAAGGGCATGTACTACTGTGTACAGAGAGGGGAAGCAATTGCCACTGTGAAGACAAAAAAAAGAACTCTTGCATAAATGAGATGTGTAGTATGTAAATAAATCCATAGAAAAATAAAATAATATAAACCAGTGTCTGATACTCTAAATAGCTGAAAACCTATTTGTGGGAAAACAAATTAATATAAATATGCTTTTGTTGAAACGATTAGAAAAAATGCAACAAAAAAACAAACAAATTTACTTAGATCATGTGTTGGGTGTGAGCGGGGACTTCCAGCACCAAAAGGCGCTCTGTATCAATAGCGGCTCCCCCTCTGTGGCGGAGGAGAGTCGCCTCACTGCTCTGTTAGCAGAAGTTAAAAGAAAACTAAAATTATAATAACCGCAGTTATTATCATTTTAGTTTTGCTTTTCCTGGTGCGGGGCAGGGCTAGACTGCCAGAGCAGGGGTCAGGAGGAGGAGCAGTGCTCCCCTCTAAAGTGCGCATAACTGTTTGGCCGGCCATCTCGGGTTGACCATAGCAGTCATGCGCACTTTGCATGTGCTGCACCCAGGCTGCATTACAGCCTGGGTGCAGAACATGCCCAGGCCCCCATTCCCTGTCTGAGCGCCGATCCACAGCGTTCGGACCAATTACAAAATTACAACGCTGCACTGCAGCGTTGTGATTGCCTAGGGGAGTCAAGAGCCTGGGTGCTTCCTGCTTCGGAGGAGGAAGAGGCGGCAGGAGTGGACGGAGAGGCGGCGGCCGGCTGGGTGGCTGCCCTGAAGGTAAGTGTTTTTTTTTGTATTTACACCCCCAACCCCGCCACCTCCAGTAAATAGCTGCCGCTGCTTCTCTGTATAGAAGAAAGGCCATGTATTAGGTTTGTGCAGGGTGCCAACTCCCACAAGTGCTCTTTCAGGTAGGAAGATCATGTGCTGGGTGTCTGCTGCACATACCACAGGCAGCAGCTCTGAAGTTTCTGAGGAAGTCAACATCTTTCATCACACACAGCATAGGCCTAGTTTCCCATAACCGTGCAGAGTGCCTGATGCTTGGATGAAGTTGAATGCACAGCAGACATAAATGAAATGAATTCTGTGGTAAAAATGTGAATGTCTGCTGATGAAAGCCTTCTCTATTAACTTCCTGAGCCCCAGGAGATCTGTGGGCATTGTGGTTCCTACAGTTCTGTAAAAACACACACACACATGCGCGACATTCAGAGATAATCAGTGCTGCCAGCATACCACAAGCTGTAGCAATGCTTCTCTATTTCTCACACTTGTCCATCACAGTCAACCGCTGCATCCTATAATAGGATAACTGCACCTCTGTGGTCATCACGCACAACGTGGAAACACATGCTCAAAGCAAAGACAACACACTTCTAACCACACACTCACATGATATGCTCTCGTGAGGATAAGCACTTCCACACCCCGCATAAGGAGAGTAGGCGCGCTACAAAGGCTACAATACAATACACCATCTCACATGCAAATAACATTGTTTCTTTCTACAGTTTTATGTCCTCTGATTACATAGTGTCTCAAAAAGCCTCGTTCCATCATATTCCAAAAATTCCTGCCTTAAAAAATGTTCTGGACTTTAACCTGCCATATGTTTCTCTCTCCTTTCTTTCTATTGGATGACCTTCTCCTTACCGTTCAACCTCTGCATGCTTAATCTGTATGTCTATAGGGGAAACAGCCATTACAACGCGGCCGTTACAACACATCACCATTTCAATATGGCTGTTACAATGCAGGTACAGTTACCATGCATAAACATTACCACGTGGGATTTTACACCGCATTTGCCTTTACCATACACGCCTTTACAACTAATATTGTTGTGAAGGCATAAATGGTAAAGGCAAATGTATTTTTTATGTAAGTATTAGGTAAGTATTAAGCTTTATACATATATATATATATATATATGTATATATATTACCTACTGGCGGTCGCCAGTAGGTATATATAGTTAGGATTTTTTCTCTATGGGTTTTTTGAAAATTCTATGTCTAATAACTTTGGCGTTTGTGGACGGAATTGGCTGAAACTTTCAGGAAAATGGAACATTTTGTTTCTGAGCAGCCCTTGAAAATTTGGGGGGGGGTTCGTCAAGGGGGGGCTGAGAAAAAAGGGGGGTCCCAAAACGTGTTTTTAACATTGAGTTTTCCATAGGGCGGTTGGCCTCACTTTTAGCCCGAACGGGTGAATGGATTTGCACGAAACTTGGCAAAATTGTAGGGACTGGTAGCCCGATGTGCCTTTTGTAGGTCTCAATATATGTGCTACAGTGGATTTTGAGAAATTAACGTTTAAAAAAAGATATATATCTGTAACAGCGGACCGGGCAGCGCTCCAGGACGCGTACTTTTCGCGCAACGGAGCTTTGTGAAGCGAAGCTGATTGGTTCTCCGGCGTCTGTCAACATTCCAAACAGTCCGTAGCGGCCGCCATCTTGTCTCTTGTAGGATCGAGAGACAAGAGGAGGCCAAAGCGAAGGGGCAAATGACCATAAGGGGGAATAGTAGATCCTCGCTGACCCCCTACGTTTGATGTGGAGGTTTTAAAAGGGCTCCGCGGGGCAAAAAAAAAAAATAATAATAATAATCGAACGGCTGAATGGATTTGCACGAAACTTGGCAAAATATTAGGGACTGGTAGCCCGATGTGCCTTTGCTAGGTCTCAATATATGTGCTCCAGTGGATTTTGAGAAATTAACGTTCAAAAAAAGATATATATCTGTAACAGCGCTCCGCTTCGCGTACTTTTCGCGTTACGGAGCTTTGCGAAGCTGATTGGTTCTCCGGCGTCTGTCAACATTCCAAACAGTCCGTAGCGGCCGCCATCTTGTCTCTCGGTAGGATTGAGAGACAAGAGGAGGCCAAAGCGAAGGGGGAAATGACCATAAGGGGGCATAGTAGATCCTTCCTGACCTCTTAGGTTTGATGTACCATTTTGTCAAGTTTGGTGTAATTCCGTTCAGCCATTCAGGCTGTAGACGTATGTAAATGTCCTATGGAAAATTGCATGGGGAAAACACATTTGAAAGTGTTGAAATTTAGAACCAATTAAAATGTTACTTTGGTTTTGTATTTGTGTGTGATGAAAGTTAATTGGTTATGTATATATGTCAAATGAGAGGAAACCACAGCCATTTTGTGATACTACTGTCTGAGGTACATTTGTGAGGAATTTTTGGTGGTGAATTTCTGGTGTTTGATTTACACAGTACTAACACTTCTGCTACTTTTAAAAAGGTGAGTTGTTAATTTGTAAGGGGAACTATGTTGTACACTTGAAGATAATTTGAAAAATGTTTTCTGTTATTTATTTGCAGTCCTTCTGTTATACTAAATACTTGATAAAGTTAGTTTTATATTATGTATTACTAAAAACGATAAATGAAAGTGATTATTTTTTTCTGCAATTTACAGCAAGCAATTTCAAAATAAAATGGCTCACAATGAAGAGACCGTGGCAATTTCTTTTGAATTGTCCACTACATTGATTGAAATTGAGAGCACCAATAATGAAATATTGTCACAAGGAGGACATGACTTGTATGATTCCATTAGATTGATTGAAATGGACAGCACCAAGAATGAAATATTGTCACAAGGAGATGACTTGAATGATTCCACTACATTGATTGAAATTGAGAGCACCAATAATGAAATATTGTCACAAGGAGGAGATGACTTGTATGATTCCATTAGATTGATTGAAATGGACAGCACCAATAATGAAATATTGTCACAAGGAGGAGATGACTTGAATGATTCCACTACATTGATTGAAATTGAGAGCACCAATAATGAAATATTGTCACGAGGAGATGACTTGAATGATTCCACTACATTGATTGAAATTGACAGCACCAATAATGAAATATTGTCACAAGGAGGAGATGACTTGAATGATTTTTTTGATCAATCTCTTGATGGCGAATTTATCGAGTGTTTGGAGACCATAGAGTTACAAGAATCATCATTGGAGACTTTTAATGAGGACATTGCTGATGAGGACATGTTACTAGTTCTTTCAAATTTAGAAAATTCTGAAGAATAAATTTATATTTAGAAATCAAAAATTGTTTGAGACATTATTCATTTTTATTTTTAATTTATGAGGTTGTAGCGAAGTGATTGTAGTATAAAATGAGACTTATAGTATAGAGTGCAACATTTTTATGTTACATGGTAAGTTTACTCATATTTACTTCCCTTCTGCCACTATATTATCTCCAATGTGTATTTGACATCTCTTCTTCATCTCCGGCCTCCTTTCTCTCACTGTGTGTCTCCGATGCATCTTATCGCTGCTATTTTGTGTAATTACAGAAGAGAGTAAAATAAAATAGTTCGGAACGTGAAAAGGGGGCAAAGTAGAGTACTCCTCACCCCCTAGGCCTTTTTAGGCGGTCCCAAAAGGATCAGTTTCTGCTTTCCTGAGAGATTATGGTATGAGTTCCATATACCACAATAACTTGCATTACAACATGCAAGATATCTATCTCCTATTACCAACTTTTGCCCTGAGCAGTTCTTAGCCATGTTATCCAATGGGAGGTGGATAACATGGCTAAGAGCATTAGCTCGGTAATGCATGAATATCGCTGAGTTTTTAGCGATATTCATGCATTGCGGCCGTTTATTATCGCATTTGCGATAAACCTTGATAATAGCAAGGTTTATCTTCGATAATTTCTGACGATGCTTAGTGGTAAAAAATTGGTTGGTAAGCATCGTTAGCGATAAATATCGCTTAACTTTGGTAATATGCCCCAACGTCTGTTAACGTTCGATTCGAAGGAAATGAGGAAGTGTTGAAAAACATTGTCTGCGCCATCTTGCCTTTTTTGAAATGCCACACTTTTGTCGTGCACGGCAGCCATTTTAGATGTCTTGACCAGACCCACTCTCTGCACGCTGTCGATTCGTAGCATGGCTCCTCACCCACGCAAGCATCTTCCCTAGGCACTGGTCACCACCGCTCTCTGTCTTATGCATGGGCAATAAACCTCCCCCCATCTGCGCTGCTCTTCCCTGAGAATCACACTCTGTGCCCGCCCGACACCTCCCTTTCGCCCTATTCACTACCGCACCCTCTGACACTCCTCTTTCTCTGTGTCCGATTGTCCAGGCTATCAGCTAGCCCTGCAGATGTAGTTTATGGCCCCAGCTGTAAAGAATCACCCCTCTTCAAAGGAGTTATAGTAGATCAAGGCCCACACCCGATGAGATCCGTCACACCACACGTGTTCCTACTATCTGAAAACCATCCTGTATTGTGATTGGGGAGGGGACCGAGCCTGAAGCGGAAGATTCCAGGAATGACTCTTTGTACATCAAAGTTTTTACAATTATGTGTCACATTAAAAATATATAGCACTCCAACAAAGTAGTAGGAATATAAAACTTTAATAACATATAAATATATACAAGAAAACAAAAACAGTAAAAACATTTAAACAACGAAGAGACCGTGGCAATTTCTTTTGAATTATCCAATAGATTTATTGAAATTGACAGCACCAATAATGAAATATTCTTGTCAGTAGCGGTCTGTTGTGCGAATAGTTCCAAGGCAGCAGAACGCGCTGAAATCTAGATGGCACGAAAGTGATGTCTAGTAAGTTGCCGCCCAGCAAAAAACGGCGTGGGGCGCCGCGGGGGTGAGTGAGTCCAGTAGGCACCACAGCTATTCTTACCGGCATTGCAGAATTACTGCTGGGGACAATGCCTGTGCTGTAGCAGGGTCACAGCAGAAACAAAAAGGATTCTGTTGAAGATGTTGTTGGTTTTCAATTTGAAAACAGTTCTGGTGTCAACTGCTATGCTAATGTAGTGGTTAATGTTTTGTTTTCTCTAGAAAATGTAAAAGAGGGGGAGGCAGTCCAAAGTTCCGTTAAAAGGGCAAAGGAAAGGATCGGTGGTTTGAACTATCAGTCAAAAAGGGGAGGGGGTGCAATAATTTTTCCTACCGGGTCACACTGTGCTTTCACCGGAAGTGAGGTCTGCAGGATTCTAGTAATTCAAAGTGAGGCTGGCGCCAGCATGGGAGCGCCGACGTCCCGCGGATACAGTTTCGTCACTCCACGGGCGATCATGGCAGTCATTCCCCATCGGGGGTCGGAGACTCCCGCGGATCCTCTAGAATCTTCAAGGTCGTGGAGGACTACGGTGGTGGAGTCAACCAGTGACCGGGCCATTTCTTTATGCTGGGCCCGCTCTTGCCAGGTCGACCGCCATTTTGAGAGTTCGGCAGCTACCGGCGATCGCGGGGTCACATGAGCGGACGGGCTCCACCCTGCCGGGCGAGACGTTGCAGCATGGCCACAGTGGAAGAACCCTTTTCCGGGCGCCTGGAGCGCTGAGGGTGCAGCTGGGAAGCCTCCACCTGGGGAGGCGGGAGAGGCCTGTTCGCACCGTCTCTCCCTCCCAGTGCACCCCACGGCGTCTCGCTTGAGATTTGTTATGGCCGGACCAGGCGATGAGGACGAGGGGGGGGGGGGGTCGGAGGCATGTGCAAGACATCCCCCCCCAGTGTTGTCGCAGCCATTATAAAAGAAAGAAGTGTCCCGTCCGTCTTCGGGCCGGGCTTCCGGTGGATGTCGGCCGGACGCCCCTGGCTCTGGCCCCATGAACGGGTTTCTTGGTTTATCGGCTGCAGCCGGATCCCGTCGGCCTCGGCCCCCCGACCGTTGGTGGCCGGACCGGAAGAGCATGTGGCGGGACTACCTGCAACTCTCAAGGGCCACCGCGGCCGGACTGGGAGAGAGAGGGGAGGGTCGAGGAGACATTCCCCCCCCCTGCAACTGTTCAGCGTTGTAAAGGCAATCCCCTGGCCGGGTCCCGCTGGCCTCGGCCTCTCCTCCGGCTACACCCTACGTTAGGATCTCCTGGCCGAGGCGTGGCAGCAGGACCTGCCTTATATGGGCTGCTCCCGGCTGGGCGTAGCCGGAACCCTGCCCCACCTTGGAAGTTTCCAGAGTGGGGGCGGATGTTCTACTGACTTGCATTTTCCCTAGTCTATCGATTTTTTTGGCGTGGCAGGCGGTGGGACAGCGAGGGGTGATTTGGTTTCTCTTACTGTTTTTCTGGTCTCTCACCACTGGCATATTTTAACGTTTTCTTGTTTCTAGGACATTAATAGGTTTTATCATTACGTTATGTTATCGTTTCTTTGTTCGTTGTTTAATAAAAGTTCATGTTCATCAGTGGCCTACTGATTTTCGTTTTCCTATTTTTTTCTTTCCAGGTTGTTTCATGGTAAAGTTTCTGTTAACAGGATACAGTGATCACTTCGTTATTATTGCATATGTCCTTTTCACTAGGGGTGCTCTCTGGTCGGGCCAGATGACGTATCTCTAGTAAATGGTCCGGGTGAAAAAGGTGCATCAATCAGTGGGGAGTAGATAGGCATGACAGATTACAACGGGGGAGAAAGGTCCGCATTACGTACCCTTTCACTACTTGCAAAGATTTTCCTACGTTTATTTGCAAACAGGGAATACCTCCAAAAAGAACTAATTCCCAAACAGTCAATGTTCGGACAATCAATCAATCAATGAGGAATGAAATAGGTACGACGTGTTAAAGGCTTGCGTTACCTACCCTTCACTATCTGCAAAGGGAGAGAGAATATTCCTATTCTTCCTCGTTTGCAGGTAGAGAAGATCCTTAAGAGAATTAACTTCGAACAATTCAATGCTCGATTGAAACAATCAACAAGGGGTACTGTGAACACAAATGAACGCCGCTTATGTACATACGCATTGCTATTTTCAACAGGTTGTTCCTAATGTTTCTATTTTAGCGAGGTCAAAAAGAGATCCCATTAGTGGCCTACTGATTTTGCTCGATTCCTTTTGTTTTTTTACACGATTTTTCGCTATCTGCAAAGACTAAACAGAGTATTGCGACTCTGTGCTTGTTTGTAAATAGAGAATGAACCAAAGAGAACAATCAATCAAATGGAGAGAGAAGCAGGCACAACGGATTACAAAGGGGGCAAAGGGCTGCGTTAACTACCCTTCACTATCTGCAAAGAGAGAGTACTCCTAATAGAAATGAGGGGTGGGGGGCAGCATTCAAAGCAGATCAGTGTGCATAAACACGAAAATGTTTTTACTTACCACGTACTTGACATTCGACAGCTTATGATATTTGCTATTAAAAAACCATTGAAATTCACTGAAAAAACCATAGGTTATAGACCATATATAGTTAGGAATTAGCATTTACAAAACCTTGAAAATTCACTGAAAAAACCATAGGTTATACACCATATATAGTTAGGAATTAGCATTTAAAAAACCTTATTTTACTCACACAAAACCATTGAAATTCCATATATAGTTAGTTGTACTAACTATATATCGCGCACCCGCAATCCACTGCTGATCATGTCACATATTACATCATTCATGACATGGTCAGTGACATCACTGATGACATCACTGATGACATCTCAAATGACATCACTGATGAGATCACTGATGACATCATCCAGTGACTGTGTGTTTCTGTAAAGTTTAAATATGTTTTACATATTGAAGAATGAGTAGATGTATAAGTGTCTGGACGAAGGATTTAGTAGGTGCATGACTGAATGTATGAGTGAGTGATTAAATGTGTCTCACTGAGTGCATGGGTTAGTGACTAAACTGTCTTAATTTGTGCATCATTATGTCTGTTGTTCTGTAAACTGCTGCATGTGTTGATCAGTAGCTATATGATTAACTATATGGGTTATTGATTGATTGTCCAAGTATTTGTATAGGAGACTGAGTGTGTGTGTGGCTGGCTGGGAGGTGTGTGACTCTGTGCAGATCAATGTGTACTTGTATCAATGATTGTATAAGAAAGTAAGTATGTGTTAGTATATGTTTGAAAATGTAAGGTGCTCTATGTTTAACTGTATAGACAAGAAAATGGAAGTGTGATTGATTCTTTACAGGACTGACTAGGTGTGTGAGTAACTCCATGGATGAGTGGCAGAGTGTAAGTGTCTGTATAGGTGTATGAGTGCATATGATAGTGTTGTAAAGATGAGTGATTGTATGTATGAATGATTGTATGGGTGAATGAGTGAATGTGTGTGTAGACGTAGGAATCAGTGAGTACGTATGTAGTAACTAGTATTGGTGTGTCAATGGTTTCAAAAATTATACTCTGTATTTAACACTGGGTGAAACAGAGGTTATATTAAAACGTGAGGAGATGCATTGTATTGTCACATGAATGATATCATCAGTGATGTGGTCATTGATGTCAAATGAGATGTCATCAGTGATGTCATCAGTGATGTCACTGACCATGTCATGAATGATGTAATATGTGACATGATCAGCAGTGGATTGCGGGTGCGCGATATATAGTTAGTGCAACTAACTATATATGGAATTTCAATGGTTTTGTGTGAGTAAAATAAGGTTTTTTAAATGCTAATTCCTAACTATATATGGTGTATAACCTATGGTTTTTTCAGTGAATATATATATATATATATATATATATATATATATATATATATATATATGGGAAATGTTTTTTAAAGGGTTTAGGGTGGGCATTTTTAGGGTGGATATGGGTTGTGTTTTAAATGTAAGTATTAGGTGTGTGAGTGTGTTTATATATATATATATATATATATATTTAAAGGGTTTAGGGTGGACATTTTTAGGGTTTAGGGTATGTATGGGTCTTTGGGTGGCAAGGGTAATTTTTAGGGTAGGTATGGGGTCTTGGGTGGCAAATTTAGGGTTTAGTGGGTTATGGGTTTTTTGGGAGAAAGGGTCATTTTAGGGTTTAGGATGGGTATGGGTTTTGGGGTGG
The DNA here is from genome assembly GCF_964261635.1 of Lissotriton helveticus. Lineage (NCBI taxonomy): Eukaryota > Metazoa > Chordata > Amphibia > Caudata > Salamandridae > Lissotriton > Lissotriton helveticus. The sequence goes on along the minus strand of NC_136057.1, from coordinate 846,310,488 downwards.
CAAGTGATTTTTTAGGGTTTAGGGTGGGTATAGGTTTTTAGGTGGCAAGGGTAATTTTTACGGTTTAGGGTGAGTTTGAGTATTTAGGTGGTGGGGGTCATTTTAGGGTTTAGGGTGGGTATGGTTTGATGGGTAGTGGGGATTTAAGGATATATATATTTGTATTTACAAAATATATATACTCATGCACATTAATATGTATGTATGCGTGTGTAAATATACAAAAATATACATATATATATATATATATATATATATATATATGTATATATACATATATATTTTGTTTTTTTAAATATCTGTATACAGAAAAAGTATTTGTATCTACCTGTTCCTTTTTTAGCATGCAGATTCCTTTACCATGCATGCCTTTACAACGAAAAGGTAAATATTTTACAGGAAAATATAACCCCTTTATGTATATATAGAAAGGGTTTATACTTACCTCTAAAATACTTGTATTTACTTGCAAATCCTTTACCACACCTATGCCTTTATCATTAAGGCTTTTACAACGAAATTTGTTGTAACGGCATGCGCGTTAAAGGCACACTTGTTGTAACAGCATGTGTGGTAATGGTAACGTGCGGTAATGGCGTTCGCGTTGTTACGGCATGCGTTACTCGGAATGCGTGGTTCCGTCATACATCCGTGTATAGCCTACGCATGACTGACTGCCTTATTCTCCAGTATTGTATTTTTGCAAATTGCCCACATCTCAGTTCATGGATTATTTGAAACCATATCTCTGACCCTAACAATGCTTAATTGTGCTTTCCCCGTGAGAGAAAGGATCAGAGACTTGTAACATCTTTAGAGAATCAATTTTTAAATACGTTTTGCAAGAGCAAGTGTTTAAAGTTCACATTTGCATTTTTCAGAGACTGTCTCTAATGGCAATACCATTTTGCTTACAATTTCAAACTCCGCCCCCCTCCCCCATTAAAATCTGTCGCCTCGCGATGCCGAAGGACCCACAGTGGGAATAATTGATGGAGTAGGTGACATGTGGTAATGACCTGAAGACGCGCAAATGTGCGGGGATTTGTGATTATGAGAAAAAAAACATCTGCTGTGGTTCAGACCAGACAGACCTCTGAAAATGCGAACAATTAGCCCGTGTTTATTTTACGTTTTAATTTTACATGAAAAGCATTTCATTTTCCTGCAAGCGGGCCGGCCCCGGCGCTCGGCATGTGATTACCGCATAACCCGGGCACCGTACATCTGGCGGTGTATTATCATCCTGTCACTACTCCGTCACTCTGACACAAATTACACCCTCTGCCTCTGCTATCCGTCCCATCCAGCGCCGTTTAAAAATACCTCCCTTTTCAGACGAGCAGCGCTGGCGTCTCTCATTGAAACCTTTCAATTCGGATGTGCTCGACGGAAGCCCCTTGTTTGGGAACAAACTTTCTTCTGAGGAGGACAGCTATCTTTATTTCAGCGGAGCTCACAATCCAGTCTCATGGTAACAGAACAGCGAGCTGGAGGCCCAAGTATCTGTTTTTATGAGGCACGCACACAGTGCTTCAATGGGCCGGCACTGTCCGGTACGGAGTGCCGGCACTTATTCATTTTGAGACAGAGAGTACCGCGCCTTCTCAAGAGAAATGCTATACTTTTAATTGGAGAGTACCAGCACTTCTCAGAAGTAAGCAGGTACTCTGGTACCAGGGCTCGAGTCGGGGTACTTCTGAGAAGTGCTGGTACTCCAAGCACTGCACGCACACCCTAGAAGCTCCTGGACCCACGAGCAGTTTTATAGATCTGACCCAGAGACAGTCCTACCACTCTCATGTAGGATAAACAAGCATTTTCAACGCAATAGTTCTCGCATTTGCGAGAGTTTCAGCTATTGGCATTTTAAATGACAATGCCTTTTATTTTATTTATGTGTTATTGAAACCAACACACATATAAAAGGCATTGATATTTATTATGCCAATAGCTCAAGAGACCACTTTAATGGTGGTCGGGCTCCCATTTTTAGGTCTCGTGACCTACAATGCGCGCAAGCGCATTGAGGGATCGAGAATTCAAGTGCTCGAAATCCTCGTCAAACTAAGGGCTTCTTGCACTGCGGTTTTCTTAGAGTTCACGTGAATCACGTGAGCAAACAAGCACGCGCATTCACTGCCAGCCCAGCACATCAAAGGGCTTACCTGGCGTGCACAGTGTGCTGGCCTCCCTTCTCCTCCCCCCTAATTGCTTTTTTTTTTCACGGGCGCCAGGCCGTGAACTACTTCAAAGGGTTCGGCTTCTCCGCCCCCCTGTTTCTGGCTTTTCTTCTCGCTCGCTAATCACCACCCCCTCCCTCTCCATATGGTCGCTCGATGCCTCGGCTCCTCTCATGCCTCAGACTTGTCTTTTTAAACTGCGCAACCTGTTTGTTGAAACTTTAGTGAGACCTTTCATTACCCGAACTAACCTGTATTTTCACAAACAGAATTAAAAGCATCCGGAAGGCATACACATTACCAGGTGAGTCCACATCATTAGAGACACCATGTTCTGATAAAAAGTTTGTTTTTATTAACAGTGCATACTGGTAGTGGAGGTTACGTGCACCTCAACTGGACTAATTTGATTGACGTTTCAGATCACAACTGTGTTGTAAAAGGAAAAGTGGGTTGCAGGGAGTGCTCTGGTAATCCCACATAATTCATGCTTACAGAACTTGGCACTCGTGAGATTTTCAGGCCATATTACTCAAAACTCCTTATTTGAACCCTTTACGAATAATGAAAATTATAGTTCTTTTGCACCTGGTGACTTTCACTTTTGCAACCAAACCGAACGGCAGAATTCATATTGATTGGCAGCCTTGAACCTGCACAACTCACAGCATGCACGATTAATGTGGTAAAGTAATAATTGTGAAAAACAAAGCACACGGGATTTTGGACACAGCTCGTGTGACAAGGCACCGACCTCGAGCACCAGCAGAGTTAGGAATATTAAATGATCACCCGCCAGCGGCCTCACGTTTTTTCTAATCAGAAGCTTTGTCCGGAGCAAAAGCCTGAAGCCTGGTGTGTCAACCTGCATGCCACAGGTTAGAATCCTGCGTGTGCGAATTCCGCTTTTCATCCTCTCGGGGCCGATAACAAAAAAAGTACCGTTAAGGTGTAGTTAAAAAAAACAGAAAACAACACCGAAGATCGCATTCGCAGCTCTTCGAAACCGCCAATGTCTCACACAAATGCGCAGTGTATTTGAAGCGCTGCCGTGAGAAACCGCTTCACTAAAACGATCGAATATTGGTGTTCAGGACATATTTAAAACAATAAACAATTGCATGAAAGGACGCTGGGAGCGGTTATTTTCGGAGAAATACACATTTGGAAAGCCTTTCTCAACCACAGCAGGGCCATCACCATGCGGAGGCTGTCCAGATACAGAAACACTGCACCTAAGCTATTTCTACGACTTGAACCCCAACGCAATACAGAAAGATACAGAAACAAAGATACATCAAATAAAAACGTGATGAAATGTTTTATTACATTTACAAACACAAAACATGCAGAAACCGGACTTTTAATGTCCCTTTGCTGGTTCCACGATTCAAGAGAATTCTACCATCTTCATTTATATCCTTCAATGTCAAATTCTTTCACATTTCCAGAGCGTTTAACCTTTTTGAATGTCGCTTTTTTATATGTCCATACTTCATTTACCTTCTAATATTATTTCTTTTTCTAATCCGTCGTGGGCCCCCTGAGTAGGGCTCGATGGGCTCTGCGAACCCTATGTTAGGAATTGCTGCCCTAATATCCCAGAGCCGCTTCGATGGCTCCAAATAAACCTTTCAGTACAATTATGGTCGAGTTTTGGTAGCTGTTGGCAAGGATGGACAGGGCTGATGGGGACAAGCCATCCACCCCCAGGAACTGGGGGTGGATGGCATGGAGTGAGTGACTTGTCGAACATCACACATCGTGTGAAGGGGCCAGTCAAGCACGAGCATCAGCCTCCCTTCCTCCCTCCTAATTGCATTTTTTATCGGCCGCCACCACATCAAAGGGCTTCTCCCAGCGTGCGGTCTGCGGCTTCTCCTCCCCTAATTATTCATGGCTGGCCGGTGGCCGGACGTACTTTCAGTTTCCCTGCCTCTCTTGTTGTCTAATTTTCACAGAAAGAATCACGTTTTTGAGTCACCTAATAATTAGAAGCATTGTGTAAAGGATAGCCTACTTGTCACTAAAGTGACTCTTGTATACTCAAAATGGGTTGACTTGTAATCGAAGTGCTCATACGAGTACAATGAAAGAACGAAATATTTCCAAGTTTCGAAAAGTGAAGCGGTACCACAGAAGCATCATTTGACAAATAAACTAAAGATATTCACGTGATTTGTGAAAAAACATGACTTTTATATGTTACCAATTTTAAATAGTTGTCATTTAGTTAACTTTATGCACATTATCAATTATTTATTATGTTTTAATATAAATTAATCATAACGCTGACATATAATTGTAACTATTTCACTTGTCAAAAAAAATCATTATCAATAAATAATTTGTTCCTAGAAGTAAGGTCGCGAAATGTAGTGTCTGTTATACGGTTAATGCAAAGATGGCAGCTACAGTTAGCAGGAACGCTGAAGTCTTACGCAAATGTTATCGTGACTCGTTTCACAAAGTTACCGCGGAGTTAGAGCTCGTGCATGTGTTTCGGTACTCATGGAGATGGGAATACAACATGGCGGCAAGATACATTCAGAAGCAATGACACGATGAGGTGTGCACAGTGCTGAAGTCGGATCGCCACTTACCGACTACGGGCAAAGACCACTCTGCCCCATGATGAACAGTAAGTACACTACAGATAACAAGCTTTGTGCTCAAGTATTCATTTACTTGAAGGTAACTCCGGGAGGCAGGGATATCTCACAATGAGAGTACTCGTCTAGAAATCCAGCTTAATTACAGGGTGTGCATCCATGTTTAGGACTGCGGCGGCAACAATAATAATATATAACAGTAAGCGCATTTGGAGTAATGTTATCATCTAATCTTATTGTAAGAACTTCCAAGAGGGAAATGTATAGCATTAGGTGGAACGATGTTGTTTGCCCTTTGTATTATATTGGAGTGTGGACTATTTTATGGAACGTGGGGAAATGGGAGGGATGTCATCAGGCCTCCCTAAAAAAACAGGAAATGTATTTCTTAAATAGTAATTGGATGCATGCTAAAAAGTCCATCTATCCGTCCTACATGGCATCTCTGAAAGCTGAGTCTTCCCCAGTCTTCATTATAAACATGCAGACAGTCACCTTCATAACAAAGTGGCTCGCTCCTTAAAGGGTTCCTCCACTAGAATGCTCACACAGTACATAGGCTGCGCTGTTGTGGGAATGGATAAGAATGGCAGTGTGGTGACCACTTCCAAAGTTTCCTTTTTAGGGGTGGCTAATGATTGTTTTTAACCGTCACACCCTCACCCACCCTCACACCCCCTCACCCTCACACCCTCACTCATCCTCACACCCCCTCACAACCCTCTCACCCTCACTCAGCCTCACACCCTCACACACTCTCACCCTCACACACCCACTCACCCTCACCCTCACACCACTCAGAGCTACAACACATATGTGTGTGTAGGTGCAAATGCAATGTTCTTGGATTTTCGTCACAATAAAATACACTGATCATAATATTCACAAAATTTATTTACAAACGTTTAAGCTATTGCCATTATAAATTACAATAACTTTTATTTAAGTATTAATTATTTACAAAATTAAAAGCCATTGTTATTTGTAATATCAATACATCTAAGTCACGTAAATACAACACACATTGCATTACAAATGCTATAGGTGTCACATTTGCGAAAGTTAAAACTATTGACATTGTAACTGACAAAGCTATTAATTTTGCTATTTTCAAAACCAACACATAAATTAAAAAAGTGTCATTTACAATACCAATCGCTCAAACTTTCCTAATGCGAAAAGTTAAAAGTATGGGCATTGTAAATCACAAAACACAAAAATAAAATGTCATTTAGAAAACCAATAGCTCAAACTTTCCTACTGCGAGACCTATTGGCTCACGTGCAACACCTCTCACTGCTCACCTCACTGCTCACGTGCAACACCTCTCACTGCTCACCTCACTGCTCACGTGTGACACCTCACGTAACACCGCTCACATGTAACACCGCTCACATGTAAAACTGCTCACATGTAACACCGCTCACGTGTACCACCGCTCACGTGTAACACCGCTCACGTGTAACACCGCTCACGTGTAACACCGCTCACGTGCAACACCTCACACTGCTCTCGTGCAACACCTCCCACTGCTCTCGTGCAACACCTCCCACTGCTCACGTGCAACACCGCTCACTGCTCACGTGCAACACCTCCCACTGCTCACGTGCAACACCTCCCACTGCTCACGTGCAACACCTCCCACTGCTCACGTGCAACACCTCCCACTGCTCACGTGCAACACCGCTCACTGCTCACGTGCAACACCTCCCACTGCTCACGTGCAACACCTCCCACTGCTCACGTGCAACACCTCCCACTGCTCACGTGCAACACCTCCCACTGCTCACGTGCAACACCTCACACTGCTCACGTGCAACACCCATAATCACCCTTTTCAAACTCACTCACACTCACACTCTCTCACATTACACAAATGTAACAAAAAGACGTTAATATTTCACTTCTGTTCTTTTATTTTCCTCACAATAAAATACACTGAACATAATCTTCACAAAAGGTATTTACAACAGTTTAAGCTATTGCCATTATAAATTACAATTACTTTTATTTAAGTATTAATTATTTAAAAACCATTGTTATTTGTAATATCAATACTTCTAAGTCACGTAAATACAAAACATTTGCATTAGAAATACTATGAGTGTCACATTTGCAAAAGTTAAAAGTATTGGCATTGTAAATAACAAAACAATTAATTTCGCGATTTTCAAAACCAACACATAAATATAAAATGTGTCATTTACAAAACAAATAGCTCCAACTTTCCTACTGCGAGACCTATTGGCAACGCCAGTGCTTGTTTAAATGCTGCTCTCTGTATTTGGTTTACAGTCAACAGTGTCTAAAGAAAGGGAAGGGGCCAACATTAAAGTGAAAGAGTGCTATGGGGGGCTTTCACCCCCCAAAAAATAAACAAAGGTTCTGTAGCGCCGCTGCTAAAGTTAAAGCATACCTTGCTGGAAAATAACATAAATAAAGAAGCACGTCCGCTATAGTTAGAGCGGACAGCGCTCCAAATTAAGTATATAAGTGCAGGCGCTAAAGTTAAAGCGGACCCGCAGGAATTATTATAAAAAATATAAAAGTGGGCAAAATGCTGCCCCGTAGGAAAGCATGTCGTGGGTGGAATAGTGGAAGATTGTTAAAGAAAATAGTGCTTACACTCTAGATAAAGCATACTGTGTAACAACACAAGTAAAAAGTCCAGTCTTTATGGGAGGTTACAAATGCAGGCAAGACGGTACCAAGGAGGGATAACCAAGCCTATTTATCAATCAAAAACAGCGATTTGGAAAGAACAGTAACAGGAGCCAATTGCAAAGATGGGCAGGAAATGGGCGGAGCTTCTATTCCATACCTCAATACAGCATGCCTCGCAGAGCAGCGCATGTACTTCCCAGGCTCAACCTAACAAAAATTATAAAAATACATACGAGGAGGGGTTTGGAATCAGTGCTCCTCACCCATTAGTCGGTTCAGTTGTCAATGAGAGTTAGCTTCCACGCACCACATCACTCACCGAGGGGCAATGAATCAGCCCAATTCCACCAGTGGCTGTCTTGCTCTATGAGTGACGCCATTTTGCTTGACCACATGTGCACAGCTGCCTGAAAAGTTATACACTTAGGTGCCAGTGCAGGTGTGCCTTTGCTGATTGGCCAGTCCTTGATTATTTTCCCCCGTTTTAAATACTGAGTACCTAATTTTGTTACTCTCCCTCACTTGCAGCAATATTTCAATTTTAACTTATTTTTCTTTGAAACCATATGCATCCCACCTGTAGCTAGCACTATTTTACTTTATTTATTTTTAACTTTTAATGGCTATTGCAAATGCTTAAAAACACAAACCGTTGTTAAGGTCAGACCTATTGACTTTGTCAATGCTTCTTAACTTGTACAGGATCTTAGCTATTTGTGATGCAGTGTAAGTGTTGCAGACGTGTCTCATTCACTGTGTGTTTCCTTTCCTGCAATCCCTGAACATTTCTAGTCTCTGGAAAACAGGGTTCAAAAATAATAATGTTTTTATTCATTTATTGCGGTTGCCCTGGCGCACGCGGTGTGCCCCTGTATGAAGGCAGCCACCATAGTGCCGAATTCAACACATCTCAGTGCACCATTCACTGGGACCCCTTCCCACGTAAGTTACCAGGTACTTCTTCCTGCGCCCGCCCACTGGCCATCCTCTTTGTTCCCCACTCTCACCCTCCTAACCGCTTACCATGCGTGGTGGTGGGAGGGAGAGGCAAAGGAATTGAACATATTAATGTATTATTTGTGTTGCAGGTGGAGTTACAGGACAATCTAGAGGCAGATTGGTACATAGGGGTACCCTCTTCAGGAGCACAACAGGGGTGCCCAATGCCAAATCACAGGAGTCTTTACAACAGTACCCTGGAGGAAAATGTCGGTGCCCCGCTAGTCCTTCGGACAGTTGTATCCCTGAGCAACCAGGGACTTGCCTTTCAATGCGCCGTCACTAAAAGGTGTAAGTAAAGTCATGGACTGGTGCTCCATGGTAATTAAGGGGGAAATCCCACAGAAACGGGTAGAACAGATTGGGTTGGCCAAGGTGCTGTTTGGCTCATCAGGAGTGCGGACAGCTCAAGTTATTCACCGCTGCCTGCCCTTGGATCGCCAGTAAATTAACCTACCATGTTGGCATACTTCATGTATGATAATGAACCTGCCACAAACTTTCCCCAAAAAACTGGTATGCACTGATTATTTATTGCAGTGCGACCAATTACTGCTAAGCAGGGGAGGGTTGCTGATATTGGCATGAATTTTTTGTATATGAATGTAGATAATTTGGTACATTGTTTGGCTCTAGGTTTGGAGAAAGTCTCAGAGAAATGGGGAATAGAGTCCGGCCCTGATTTTAATTTGTATTTTCTAAACTGCGCAAATACCCCAAATGTGGGGTGTCATGGCACTAAAAAGAACTATGCTACATACAGAACATAGGTGGGTTACGAGCAGTTTGCAAAAGCGTGAAGACACTTTTCACCATGAATAAACAATGGCAGAGCTCTCCATGCTTAAGAAGTGACCACTTTAAAAGAGTGACGATGATGAGACCTATCTTGAATATAGAAATGTTGACATAGTGAAAAGCCCTGGAGCAAAGGCATCTCTCAGGTGTATAGAAAGAGAAAATAGAGTCCATGTAGCTTTCAGGAGGCAAGTTAAATAAAGCCTCCTGGTCACTGAGCATTGACTGCCTTTGAATGGGTTCTGCAGATGGGGGAGATCTCCATCAAAGTGAAGAATCAACTGGGAGTCATCTGCATAGGCATAGAATATAGAATGTGAGGCTAGAGGAAGAGGTGAGTGTGGCAAAGGGGGTCAAATAGATGCTGAAAAGCTTGGGGTCAGCGAGAAGCCTTGTGATACGCCACAGATGATGGATTTGAATTCAGAACAAAAATGTGCCAGTGATACTGCTTGAGAGCGACCCTGCAGAAAGGGCGATAACCAGTTGCCCCCGCATTGCTCTTTGCCTTTTCCCCAAACGGACACAACACCAAATCAAAAGTGGAGTTGTGTCAGTGAAATGAACCCGAATCCATATACTGAGCTATGCAGTCTTCAGCGTGACGTATACGAGGGGCAGTCATAATGAGTTCTTGTGCAAGGCTAAAGCGAATACTACACCATCTCAAATGAACTTGTCAGTAATTTATGTCTATATGCTTCTCTGTCATCTTGTTTCTATCTACTGTTCCATTTATTAAAACTTTTTCCAGAAATGGGAGCTGGAGCTTCCGAGATCACTGCAAAAAGGCCTCAATGACAGGCCTCACTGATATGCCCTGGGAATGGCCTGAGCACCAACGGGTGGTTTACAGCAAAAAAATGCTGACTAATATAGCCTTATTGCCCACTGTAGTGGGCTCTACTGGCCATTAAAGGCCCGTTCTAGCACTGAGGGACTTTAACAAGGGAGCGGGCCTTTATAGGCCGGTAAAGCCCACTACGGAGGGCTCTAAAGCTATTATAACATTCTGCTCCTAGAGGGCAGAATGTTTTAATTTTTTTAAACAAAGGCCTCACGGAGTGCTAGTGGTTGAAATCCCCTTGAGCTCCATGAGACCTTTATTCACTGCAACAGCTGCAAACAAACATTAGAATGTTGGCGCTCCGGGCTTCTACCAGCCATTAGAAGCCCAGAGCACTCTATTGTTTTCAATGGAGCTCCCAACATTCCAATATTCTGACGATGCTAAGAACATGAAGTCCCAGAAATGAAGCACTCAACTGTATTTTTCCCCAATCTACAGTCATTAGTCATGGTGGGCTCTACGCTAACAAGTCAGTGGTGTTCGTGAACAAGCTATACACTGTCAAGCAGGCAGAGTATCTGTCTCGGGACGCTATCTCTGGACAATGTATCCTCTGCACAGGCTAGCTCCCAATCTGCTCCTTGTGGCTTCACAGCGCCTCTCCTGATGGGCATCAGGCTGGTTAAAGTTGCTCATCTACTCTTTCAAACTTGGCTGCCTGGTTCAGAAGAGGGTATCTTTTCCCACAGACAAAAAAAACTTCAACCAAATGGACTGGGGTGCGTGGGCAGGACAGGGGACATATTGAGTTTTTATTTAAAATGGAAGGTAGTCTTTTACCAAAGAGTGACTAACTCATAAGAAAAGGAGAAGGCGGGAATTAATGATTTTTAGAAGTGCTTTCCACTGCAGACACTGCACGCTTGACAAGGATCAGCTCTGTATGTGTCACTGTGTCTATATGTTTTATGTGGAGATTATCAAGAAATCAAGAAACAAGCAGTGTGGCTATGAGTCGAATATGAAGTAACAAACATTGTTATGTGTTTTGTAAGGCCCTAGTGGAGCTGTGTTCTCTCCTTTTCGGGGTGTGATGGCACGCACCCTCCCCACTATGGCACTCCCTCCCTTCTAGCTGGCTCCTTACTTCTCGGCACTTCCTTTGTGACCCCGGGCCTCTGAGGAGGCCCCTTCTAAGGCAAAGAAAGTGCCAGAAGTAGCAGGGAGCAAGCTGGAGGTCTTAGCTACCACCAAAGGACGTCCATATACACTTTGACTAGTGTCCTTTTGGATGGTGGTACTAAATAACAAACAGTAACACTCGTTTGCTTTAGACTATAGTTCTGTTAGTGTTTTGCTGCACTTCGAAGTTTGGAATGCTCGGTTGCTATGAGAGGTTTGGGGGAGCAGGTGGCGGCCTGTAGGAGTACCCAGTGGACAAGGAACCTGAGCAGCCTGAGCCTTTCCAGTGTCTTCCTGCCAGCACAATTGGATCTCTCTGAATAACAGAAAAGACATGGGACTAAGGGGCTTATTTACAAGACCTTTGCGCCGCCGGAACGTTACTTTTTTCTATTATAAAAGTGACGCACCAGTGGCGCAAGGGGCTTGTAAATAAGCCCCAAAGTGTGGATGAGACAGACGCTGCAAGACAAGAGGCAAAGTGTAAAGGAGACAGTGGAACAACACAAGGGACTAAATGCAGAGGAGGCAATGAAAGACATGGGACGAAGTGCAGAGGAGACAGTGCAGCAACACAAGTGGCGTAGTGCAAAGGAGACTGCAAGACAAGGGGAGAAGTGCTGCACAGTGCAGCACAGTGCAGCTACACAGGGAACTAAGTCCTGGAAGACAGAGCAGCAAGACAAGTGACAAAGTGCAAATAAGACAGGAGACAATGCAAGTCAAGGGATTAAGTGCAGAGGGGACACTGCAAAACAGGTGACTAAGTGCAGATGAGACTGCAAGACAATGGACCAAGTGCAAAGGACACAGGAGACAATGCAAGACAAGGGACTAAGTGTAGAGGAGACACTGCAAGACAGTGGACGAAGTGCAGAGGAGAAAGGAGACAATGCAAGGCAAGGGGAGAAGTGCACAGAAGACACAGCTAGACAATGGACGAAGTGCAGAGGAGACAATGCAAGACAAGGATGCAGTGCAGAGGAGACAGTGCAGTAAGAAAAGTGACGAAGTGAAGAGTTGACAGTGCAAGACAAGCGATGATGTGCAAAGTAAGACAAACGTTCACGACTCACTTAGCCATAATGGAGATGAGGCAGGCGATTTGTTTTAATCTGACTAAAGCATCATGTAATAGTGCACTGTCATTTAATGACAACATGTTCTCTGTTCAAATGGGCAGTAAATTTGCACAAACATACAGTTGTACTAATAAAACTATACTGCACACAAATGATAATTTGTGGGAATTGGGTTTCAGTGAATAAGTATCATTTGTTTATCACCAAGTAAAGTGTCTTGATTTGTTTTGATTCTATTAAAGTCATTTTTTCTAACACACTTCAGAATTAAAAAAAAAACTTCATTTTGCTTTCCTAACTATTAAATGCATAAAGTTCATTTATAGGTATTTACATTTTGTTGTGTGTAAAAAAACAAATAACACCCTACAGTATTTCCTTTCACATTCTTTGCACCCCAGCTAGACTGTCACATAATTCACTTTACTTTCTTTTTCTGACTGTAGAGCAAGAGGAGTCTGTAAAAACCAATCCCCGGGTTAAAACAAATATAAGCAGCTATTTGTCAGAAGCAGTGGCGTCTCCTCCGGTAAGGTGGAGGAGTGTCACCACATTCCTCGTTGAGCAGTGGAAAGCAAAAAATAAATTATAGTAACAAGAAGTTATTATCATTTTATTTTTCTTTGCAACTCCAGACAGGTTGGACTGGGTGGGGCGGGGCTGGGCATCCTGCCGTCATAGGGAGCAGAAGAGTTTGCCTCCCTCCCTAAGTGCGCATGGCAGCTTGGCTGGCCCTCTGGGGCCGGCCAAACAGTCATGCGCACTTGGCATGTTCTCCCCTGGGCTGTGTTGTACAGCCCAGTGGAGAAGATGCCCAGTCTCCCAGGTACTGCTTGAGCGGACAAACAGGGCGCTCAGACCAATCATGACACTGCTCATGCAGCACCGTGATTGGCTGAGAGAGTCAGGGAGCCTGGGTGCTTCAGGTGCAGCAGAGAAGAAGACGGAGAAGAGATGTGTAGCGGCGGTGGCAAAGAAAAAGAAGGTAAGTTTATTTTTATTTTTTTCATCTCTCCCACTCGACCACAACACCCCCGTTCTGAGGCCGCCGCCACTGGTAAGAAGACATAGCCTGACATTTGACCTCCGTCTTTGAAGCGCAGCAAATGTGAGGAGATGAATACTGAATTCAAAGGCATCTATTTATTGCTTGGACTTATGTTACCCACCAATAAATCAGCTGGCGACCCACCAGTGGTCGTTGACCCACAGTTTGGGAAATGCTGCCATAGTCTTTATACATCTACACAGCCTTAAATTGCAAATAATCCTGTAAAGTGCTTGAGCCCGACTACACTGCACAAATAAATGTGTATTTTCCATATGCCATCTATTCACACCCACTACTACTCCAGTACTCCTAAGAGTAGTAAGTACTCTGCAAAGCATGGCATTGTTGTTTTTATCCATACGAAGATGTGAGGATTGTGTCAGTAGAGTTATCTCAAAGTTCACATCATATTATGCAAAATCAGATATTCAGATATCATTTACTATATTGTGCTATAAAAAGGTTGTTCTGTACATTTATGTTGGGGCTAACATCTGAATGAATGAATTACATATTTGTATAGTACGAAGGTTACTCAAGACGCGTATCACAACGTTGAAAAGAGAGCCACTAAGCCTGAGAAATATATGTCAATGTAACCAAGTCTTGATTTGCTTCTGAAAAAACATTTGATTGATTTTACCTCAATCTAGTGCCGAGGGTTAGACAGTTCCAGGCTCTGCAGCAATAGAAGGAGCCACTATCAAGAAAGTTTTACTCAGAAATAACAACCAGTCTTCTCGATGTTGAAAGTAAAATTCGATTAGGGCAATAGAATATGCAGGATTTGAGGATGTGAGGATTTTGTAAGCAGAGTTATCTCAAATGGCTATCACATTATGCTAAATCAGATATTCAGATTTAATTTACTATATTGTGATATCAAAAGTGTGTTCTGTATATGTGTATTGAGTGTAACATTTGAATGGATGAATGAATTACATATTTATAAAGCACGATAGTTACCCAACTAGGATGCCACAATGTTTTTTAAAAAACAGCCACTAAGCCTGAGAAATATATCAAAGTAATCAAGCCTTGATTTGCTTTCGAAAAAGCATTTGATTTGACTTCAATATAGTGCCGAGAGGTAGACGGTTCAAAGCTCTGCGGCAATAGGAGAGGGAGCCGTTTGCAAGAAAGTTTTACTCAAATAACAACCAGTCTTCTCGAGGTTGAAAGTAAAATTCGACTAGGGCAAAAAGGCAGAATATGAGGATAGAGGATGGCAGGTCCCACGTCAGCAAAAGTCTGTAAACAATACAGACTGTTTTAAAGATAGAGCATTTTCTGAACTTCGAGCCAGTGTAAAGAGCAAAGATGATGAAAGAGAGGTTGATATGGCGGGTTCGCTAACAAAAGCCGAACAGCCCTATTGTGTGAAAGGTGCAGTCTATTTCAGAGCCTGACAAAGACCAAGGAACAGGAAATTGCAGTAATCTAGGTGAGATGAAATCCCCACCTGCAGAACTGATTTGGGATGCTCAGTAGGAACCATAAGCAAGATTTTGCGCGCCACACTGAGACAGAAAACAAGCATTGGCAAAGCAAATAGGACTTGCCTATATGATCTAATGACTTTGCTGTGCAACATGGCTAAAACCATTGACAGTGTAGCTGCTGTGCACCATGGTTGAAAGTTAAAGAAAAAAGAACTAGGACAATCTCCACACTGGCAGCTTAATAGCACTTTTTTTCTAAACTTTCAGCCATGCTGCAAAGGGGGCACAGGTCAAGCAAAAACTTTCATGAAAAAACCTGGTAGGAAGAAGCATCAGAGACGGGCAAGCAGTGCTCAATTTGCAAATAAATATGTGCCAGGGCTCTCACCAGGAGTCCTCAGCAGCCTGTACCACACATTGGCCCTGCCATGCTGCCAGTGAAAGCGCTGATGCAGGTGGAGGCCTGAGGGGGGCAAGCAATGATGTTGGAGGGGTGATGAAGGAAGAAGAAAATAATTACCTCAGTCCTAGTGCGAGCAGCAGCAAAAGGACATTAATTAAAGATAAGAAGCAATCAGTACTTGGTCCATGCTCTACGAAAGGGAGAACCAAATAAAGAGAAATTGAAACTGGCACTCGCTGACCAATCAGGAGCCAGCAAATAAGAATGACAAAGAAACCAACCAATGGGTAGTCTTTTAGCCTTTTTTACTTATTTATTTTTTTAAATAACAAAAGATCTCGCAAGCGACAGCGCATGTGCTGTCTCAGACGAGACCTAAAAAGAAAGAAGTTAATCTGTTAATCTGTGGAGCAAAGCAAAGATCTGAATCAAAAATAACATCTACATTTTTTTGTTGACAGTGCTAGCGTGGGGAGCTGACCCAGTTTGTGCGCCCACCAAATGGTAGAACAGATGGAAAGATATCCACTAGAGATTAGAATCTCTGTTTTGACGTCATTCAGTTTTAAAGAATTGTTGACAATCATATGGGCACCTCTGACATACAGGATCTAAAATTAGCAACTGTGGTCTGAAACACCCCTCAAAAATAAAATAATCTGTATGTCATCTGTATAAGAGACTAAATGGAAGCCATGGCGATAAGTGAGGAGACACATTTCGCAAATGGCTGGAAATTGACCTACAATCTCCAAATAAGGTTGTAAAATGTATTAATCATTTATTTAACAGCTCCATTTTTGAATATACATGTGTAAAAAAAAACAATGAATTAAGTAAATCTCTGAACAAACAGTTTGCTGCATGCGCCTGCACAAAATCTCAAATGAGGGTAAATCAAACTATTTATATCCCGGTTTGTGCCAGGCACACATCATGGTATATGCCCAGGAGTCAGTTGAGATTACCCCATGCTCACATATTTCATATGTTATCGACTGCTGTCATAGCATGCGTCAACTGCACTTCTTCTGGAACGGTTCTGCAGCTTCACGAATGCACAAGCTCCACAGAGCTCGAAGGACCACAGCAATGCAATCACCTGCAGGCGGCTAGTGATGGACACTGGAACGCAGTCAGATTTCCATAAGCGTAACTGTAGTTGTTGAATGGTGCTTGAGTTCTTGAATAATTAGCTACATTCTCCTTTTCAGTTCAGTTCACTGCAACTGATGTGTTGTGCATATTTTAGCATATTATTAGGTTATGGCATGCATTAAGATATGTTGCAATGGGCACATTGCGCACGCAGTCTAATTGAAGATTGGTTCCCGGGTGGATGATGTCCTCATTTGTTACATATAACGTTTTTCTTTTGCCTGGTGTCACATGCCACATTGTACACACACACACCCACTACCACACCCACCACCTCTTCCTCTTCTTCTTCTTCTTCTCTCAGATCTCAATGGCTGCAAATTCTAGCCTCTTCTTGTCTCTCTCCATCCCACTGCCTGCACAGCCTTGCCTCTCTCTCTGGGTCTATCCTAATTGCATTGACTGCAAAGCCTGGCCTCTCTGTCCTCTCCCTGGTCACCCTATATTGTATTTACATTTATATAGTGCTTACTACCCCAGACAAGGCGCTGAAGTGCCTAGTGGGTGCAAAGCCTGGCCTCTCTGTCCTCTCCCTGGTTACCCGATATTGTACTACATTGTATTCACATTTATATAGTGCTTACTACCCCTGCGAGGCGCTGAAGTGCCTAGTGGGTACAAAGCCTGGCCTCTCTGTCCTCTCCCTGGTCACCCTATATTGTACTGTATTGTATTCACATTTATATAGTGCTTACTACCACTGCGAGGCGCTGAAGTGCCTAGTGGGTGCGAAGCCTGGCCTCTATGTCCTCTCCCTGGTCCCCCTATATTGTACTGCATTGAACTCACATTTATATAGTGCTTACTACCCCCAGACGAGGCGCTGAAGTGCCTCGTGGGTGCAAAGCCTGGCCTCTCTGTCCTCTCCCTGGTCACCCTATATTGTATTTACATTTATATAGTGCTTACTACCCCAGACAAGGCGCTGAAGTGCCTAGTGGGTGCAAAGCCTGGCCTCTCTGTCCTCTCCCTGGTTACCCGATATTGTACTACATTGTATTCACATTTATATAGTGCTTACTACCCCTGCGAGGCGCTGAAGTGCCTAGTGGGTACAAAGCCTGGCCTCTCTGTCCTCTCCCTGGTCACCCTATATTGTACTACATTGTATTCACATTTATATAGTGCTTACTACCCCTGCGAGGCGCTGAAGTGCCTAGTGGGTACAAAGCCTGGCCTCTCTGTCCTCTCCCTGGTCCCCCTATATTGTACTGCATTGTATTCACATGTATATAGTGCTTACTACCCCAGTCGAGGCGCTGAAGTGTCTAGTGGTTTCAAAGCCTGGCCCCTCGGTCCTCTCCCTGGTCCCCCTATATTGTACTGTATTGTATTCACATTTATATAGTGCTTACTACACCCGCGAAGCGCTAAACTGCCTACTGAGTGCAAAGCCTGGCCTCTCTGTCCTCTCCCTGGTCACCCTATATTGTACTGTATTGTATTCACATTTATATAGTGCTTACTACCCCTGGAAGGCGCTGAAGTGCCTAGTGGGTGCGAAGCCTGGCCTCTATGTCCTCTCCCTGGTCCCCCTATATTGTACTGCATTGAACTCACATTTATATAGTGCTTACTACCCCCAGACGAGGCGCTGAAGTGCCTCGTGGGTGCAAAGCCTGGCCTCTCGGTCCTCTCCCTGGTCCCCCTATATTGTACTGTATTGTATTCACATTTATATAGTGCTTACTACACCCGCGAAGCGCTAAACTGCCTACTGAGTGCAAAGCCTGGCCTCTCTGTCCTCTCCCTGGTCACCCTATATTGTACTGTATTGTATTCACATTTATATAGTGCTTACTACCCCTGCGAGGCGCTGAAGTGCCTAGTGGGTACAAAGCCTGGCCTCTCTGTCCTCTCCCTGGTCACCCTATATTGTACTGTATTGTATTCACATTTATATAGTGCTTACTACCCCTGCGAGACGCTGAAGTGCCTCGTGGGTGCAAAGCCTGGCCTCTCTGTCCTCTCCCTGGTCACCCTATATTGTACTGCATTGTATTCACATGTATATAGTGCTTACTACACCCGCGAAGCGCTAAAGTGCCTAGTGGGTGCAGAGCCTGGCCTTTCTGTCCTCTCCCTGGTCACCCTATATTGTATTGTATTGTATTCACATTTATATAGTGCTTACTACCCCAGAAGAGGCGCTGAAGTGCCTAGTGGGTGCAGAGCCTGGCCTCTCTGTCCTCTCCCTGGTCCCCCTATATTGTACTGTATTGTATTCACATTTATATAGTGCTTACTACCCCAGAAGAGGCGCTGAAGTGCCTAGTGGGTGCAGAGCCTAGCCTTTCTGTCCTCTCCCTGGTCACCCTATATTGTATTGTATTGTATTCACATTTATATAGTGCTTACTACCCCAGAAGAGGCGCTGAAGTGCCTAGTGGGTGCAGAGCCTGGCCTTTCTGTCCTCTCCCTGGTCACCCTATATTGTATTGTATTGTATTCACATTTATATAGTGCTTACTACCCCAGAAGAGGCGCTGAAGTGCCTAGTGGGTGCAGAGCCTGGCCTTTCTGTCCTCTCCCTGGTCCCCCTATATTGTATTGTATTGTATTCACATTTATATAGTGCTTACTACCCCAGAAGAGGCGCTGAAGTGCCTAGTGGGTGCAGAGCCTGGCCTTTCTGTCCTCTCCCTGGTCCCCCTATATTGTATTGTATTGTATTCACATTTATATAGTGCTTACTACCCCAGAAGAGGCGCTGAAGTGCCTAGTGGGTGCAGAGCCTGGCCTTTCTGTCCTCTCCCTGGTCACCCTATATTGTATTGTATTGTATTCACATTTATATAGTGCTTACTACCCCAGAAGAGGCGCTGAAGTGCCTAGTGGATGCAGAGCATGGCCTCTCTGGTCCATACTACTCTGCATAAACTACTTGGCCTGTGCCCCTTTTACTCGGTGTGTGAGTAAATGATGTACGTGAAAACTGAAAGTAGGCTGTAAAGGCAGGCTTGGAAAGGTTTAGAACGGCAACATTACTTAAATTGAATATGTTTAAAACGTGCGTTCAATCAATGACCAATGGCATCCAATACAAATGATTACACAAGGGTACGAAATCCCAAAAATGAAAATTGTGTCTGGTCGTCAGTTCGGACGTGGCGTAAATCAGGATATGAAGTAGGACACATTGTAAAAAGGTGACTTTTAAAATATTTTCTAATAAAGGGACACTTCTTCCATTGCTCCTTTGTAAGTTCATGGTTAAATCGGACTTTATTTCTCGTGGCACTTGGTTATCAACAATTTTTTGTCCAGGATGTGCCATCGTTCCAAAATGCTGTTTAGTTTGTTGCGCGATCCGCAAACATTCCATGCCATGTGCTATTTACCCCATGGTGCAAGTGTAAATTGTTGCGAATCACTAACAGCACTACCGTCAGAAGACAATACGTAACAGATACATAGAACACAAATTAGTACAAAACTTCACAAAAAATAAACTTATTAATATATTCAGCCCGTCAAAGTTCATGTTTTTTTTGTAAATCGGTTCATTTGTAGGGGTGTCTACAAAATGTGCCTGATTTGCTTTTGCATAGAAAATGATGAGAAATTACGCGAAAATACAAATTCGGCATTGAGCGCTACATGCTTGAATTTCTGATGTAAAGACGTATATCGCTCCAAACTAGAGCACACAAAACAAAAGCGCCAAAAGCAACATCTGCTTGTGTTCTGGGTATTTACGTTATTCTAAAGTGTCATGGTAAGATTTTGACCCAAACTGCGGGTAATCACCCGACAAGGCACAGCAGTTAACGTCTGCAAATTCGCGTAATACGAGTAGTGCGAAATTCTGTGCTTACATCGGCATAGCGTCAATTTCACCTGAGCCCAGTCACTCTGTGCTGAGGTCACAGCATGTGTTTACATCACAGAATACATTTCACTCAAAAATCCACAGATTTAGACGTAGATTTTTGTGTAAATTATAGGTAGACGGAATATTTCCACACAAAGGAATGCCACTTTAGCTGCTGCCATGTACATGTATTTAGAGTGAAATGGGGTGGGCTAACATTGCCACTGCAGGTCTGCGGTGCTCATATGAGCCCAGGGCAGCTGTTTGCGAGGAGCCGCGGTGCACACTCTGATTTCGGGTATGCTGGACAGTCCGCAGCTCGCATGCACTGAAGCATCCATCCTGCTCCCAGGTGCACGGCCCGAAGCGGAGTTTACATTATTTATGCGAGCGCTGGCCTGGGAGCTATAAAGAAACACTGGAAGCTGCATTCCCAGAATGACGGATCACTCCAATTGCACGGAAGACAGGTCAACGATAAAAACAGTTACTGTAATATTTAAACAACGTTTTGTCGCTGGTGCTCGCTGCACCTCCGGTATCTCACTGGGGACGGTGTATGCAGTGCTTCATTTGTAGCTAAAACGGAAGTGCAGGGGCGCGAACTCGCCGCTGGTGCTGGGGTTACGGAATACAAGGGCTACTTCCTCGTCTTTATTCCACCTCATGTTTCTTTCTTCCACCAAACTGTCTTCATCTCACTCTCGCAGTTTACTTTTTATTTTATTGTTTTGCTCATTCCTTTCCTATCTTTGCCTCTCGCCATTTCCCTTGCCAGTGGCGGTTAGGGATCTTAGAAAGTAGTAGGGTGTAGCACCTTTCCAAAGATTTCAGTGAAAGAGTGAGCAAAGCGAATGAGGAAGACTGGCTCAGTTAGACTCCCCATAAGGACATTTTGTAAAATTGTGGTGAAATATAGTGCGTTTTACAGCACTTTGTTTTCACACACATTTTCTAAAAAGTATTGTCCCTCCCTAGTTTAATATCTGTGGTCTTTGACCACCAGACTCTTTCCTCAGTGTCCAGTATTGCCGAACGCTCTCCTTCACGGCGGCTAAGCCTCCTGAGCACAACCGCCCCTGCCTGCTCTTCTAGACTTCATTACCTTGTGAGATGTATTTGTATGTTCCTTGTGCGCCCCACACCCCTGTGCTTATGAGCCCCATCTCAGCCCTTGCTATAATGCCTCTTATCTCGTAACCTGCGTCCATCAGCTCTTTGTATTTCTGAGTTACCACCTGATCTTTATGTATCACACTCCCTTCAGGTTCTTCACCAACTTCATCAGCCTCTCAGGCCTCTACTCTCAGTCCCCTCAATGCTCGAGCACCTAATGCTCCCTGTTGCTCCCCAAAGTATTTGCTTCTGCTTGAGTTCCTTGACTTGGGGACAGCCACAGGGGCACACTACTTTCTAATCATCAGCTGCAAAGCATTGATTTATTCCACATTGGACATTGAGCAGGCAATCAATTGAGAGCCATGCACCCACTACAATGTGCAGTAGAAGACACAGTGTCCATCATGATCTACACAATGCATGGGTCCTGGTCGGTGTTTACTAAGGGATGTCACCTCCGAATTACAGCACTTGCAAAGGCTCTGAGGGTCCACATTTGTATTAGAAAAGGAATCCATTTTAAATCAGAAACCTCTGTGATCATGACCTCTTGTTGGAGCCTGCCGTCCGCTGTCCCACGTCTAGCGTGCACGTGCTGTGGAATGTTAGATGTGAGAGAACGGGTTGGTGAGTGAGCCAATATGGAAGAATGCTTGCATCTCTTATGTTGCTTGATAAATATAATTTGCATGGTAGCATAATATCGTGTTTTTTTTTTTTTTTTTTCGGTGAGAGCAGCACAGTGCACAGACAGGGAAGCTGAGGATCGGGCGCAATAGCCCATTCCAAGAGCTCCACCAACTGAAGGGAGCGTGAAAAATAATTGCGTGAGGTACCATAAGACCTCCAAAACAAAGGAACAGGTCAATAACCTTTCTCTTTCACCATTTGAGCACTTTATTTATATATCCCATCACGTCTTTTCACTAACGGTCCTGATGAATGCCCGTAAGTCCTAGAATCCAGGCGAAAGAGGCAGAAACATGTCGACCAATTTTTAACAAACCCCCCCCCTCTATTTTTCCATTTTCGTGACTCTAAGTGCAACTGTCACTCATTATCCAGTTTCCAAGATGCACTGAAATAGAGTTTACCAGACCCAAATCCAGACAGAATAAAGTTGCGAATCTCTGTTTTTTGTTTTTTTTTAATTTTTTTTATTTCTGGCTCACTACTGCACCAACTTTGGGTAAGAACCTCCGGGTGGAGGCTGCATAACCAAACAGACCTAATGATTATGCACACACGTAATATATAAGCGGAGAACCAAGATATACCGCTTCGAAACCACCATACCCATCACGTGCATGAGGGTCTTTTTTCTGGGACACCCTTTGTGAGTCCTGTACACCTAAGGTTGAGCAGGACAAGTGATCCTTTCCTCCTTTGATTAGCATATAAGCATAATATCGTGGCCTGAATGTTGTCTGACAGATAGACTCTGTCCTAAATATTGTTTACAAACATATCCTCCCATTAGAGTTACTAACTGAAGATCTACAGGCAACGGAGCCATATTTTTTAAAACAACTTTTAGACCACGGAAATGGTCTCAGACAATATTTTTGATATTCTGTCCTACAACCAAAATATTCTGAAAATGATGATTGTAAACATTTACTGTGAGTAGAATTTTATCTTGTGGTAACCACGTAGCATTGCCGGTAAATCTACGGTACATGGCGATGATAAACAACAGGCGACTGACCCCTGTCGGCATGGGTTTCTGACAGGTTGGTACGGAGATAGTCTGAAGGACATGTTCTACTGCTATAAAAGTTCATTAACTGCTCCTCTCAACGTGAGGCGAATAAAAGGAACAGGCAATCCCTTCCATCCCATGCCATTAAGTCTCCAGTCCATTTTGCCCTGACTTGGGCAGCAGTGATCTGGTTGCTAAATTAGTTTCACTCTCCTTGAAAGTGCTCCTTCGAGGACATTGACTGAAATTGAAAAGCCTTCAGCGTTGCATGAGACAGGAAGAGGAATCCTTTCCCATCATGCCTAGTTCCTGGTCACTCCATCTCCTCGTTTGTAAGGTCTTGTCCTTCAGCTCAAATGCACTTAGCAATTTTGAAGAAGTGAGGGTTGCGGACATGGTGAGCTCATTCCAGCGGCTTTCAGTACGGCTTTGTCCTTCGTGAAGGAGCCGTAAATGGAAATTTGCTGTATAATATGACTTTGGAGTTCTGCAGAACCTTCCAAGGAGAAGAAGTCTGGATAGTTTGTTTTTTCATTGATCTCAGCATTACGTAAAAGGCGAGCTTTTCCTACTATTGTCCAATCACGGCTAGCGAGTGCATGGAGGCCAAAATTACTAGGAACGGAATCCTTGATTTCAGCCATTTATTGCTCCTCTGCACTGTGCTATTCCAAGCTTTACCAGCCAGATGGGGAATAACACGAAGAATAGATAATTACTGGGCAAATCCGAAATATTTATTGACAACAAAAGTAAGATAGACGCTTGGAGTGGATGTGCACCTAGTGCAACTCGTAATAAAGCGTAATAGGCTCCTACAACAGGTATGTTGTATACTACATGGGATATAGATTGTTCTGAGTCTGATTCAGAAGGTTGAAGTGTAATAAAAGAGTGAAGGGGCGGGGCATGAGCGGATAGGAATGGTTTGTGGGTGCTGAGAGCAACCCAGGTTAGAGTGACCGAGGAAGAAGGGCGAGATAGTGAGGGATATCTTGGTAATGGACATCAACACATATTATTTAGAAAGTAACCTGTGCAGCTTACCTTCTGGCCTTTGCAGCTTATCGCCATCTTCAGAAATTTGCAGCTTATCGCCACCTTCTGACCTTTGCAGCTTATTGTCATCTGCTTAGCAGCTTATTGCCATCTTCTGACCTTAGGAGCTTATTGCCACATTCTTCCTTTGCAGTTTATCACCACCATCTGACCTTTGCAGCTTATCGCCACCTTCTGGCCATTGCACCTTATCGCCACTGTCTGGCCTTAGCAGTTTATAGCCACCTTCTGGCTTTTGCAGTTTATCACTACTTTCTGACCTTTGCAGTTTATTGCCACCTTCTGACCTTTGCAGCTTATCGCCACCTTCTGGCTTGTGCAGCTCATCGCCACCTTCTGACCTTTGCAGCTTATCGCCACCTTCTGACCTCTGCAGCTTATCGCCACCTTTTGACCTTTGCAGGTTATCGCCACCCTTTGACCTTTGCAACTTATCGCCACCTCTTGGCTTGTGCAGCTCATCGCCACCTTCTGGCCTTTGCAGCTTATCGCCACCTTTTGACCTTTACAGGTTATCGCCACCCTCTGACCTTTGCAGCTTATTGCCACCTTCTTGCCTGTGCAGCTCATTGCCACCTTCTGACCTATGCAGCTTATTGCCACCTTCTGGCTTATGCAGCTTATAGCCACCTTCTGGCCTTTGAAGCTTATTGCCACCTTCTGGCCTTTGTAGCTTATCGCTCTCTTCTGGCAACCAGTCACCACCTCTTATATGGTTAATTATGCATTCAAGTCCCCAAAAAAGGCAGCCAAGAATGGACTCATAACATCAACTATTCACACATATCAAAGGGGGAGTCGTCTAGAATAGAGGAAGTGAAAATTCAGTAGCCATAAGTTCAGAAAGTATATGTGGACTGTGATCAAAAGTGTGCTGTGGAAGCTTTGCCCCCTGAAGCCAAGTCTTTAATTACATTTACAATAATGCAGCTCCATCCACGTCAGTAGCCGGGAACAGGACTCCTTCGTACGACCGCCTACACTTGAATGACAATATTCCAGGGATGATGCAGTGGTCACAGAATACTGCATCATCACCTTGTTGCACAGCCACTGTAAAAACATTACCTTTTTTATATGTAAAGTATGCGAGCTGCTGGTATACAAATGTTGTAAAAGTAAAGCATACGTGAATTTACTTGACGAATAATGAGTGTACTCTTCTTTTTAAAGTTCACCAGTGCATTTCCTAAAGTAATAACAATGCACAACACAGTTAGGGTCTATTTCCCAAAATTAAACTTACACATTGTAATACGTTTACTAATTTTTTGGTATTCACAAACTACAAGTTTAATTTTACTGCTAGTACTTTTACGAGTGTGGGGTCTCTACAGTCATGAAATTGTTGGTTGCAATATTAGACTCATAGTTTGTGGATACCAAAATATTACTAAACTTACTCCAAAGTGTAAGTTTAAGTTGGTGAGTCAGGCCCTTATTTCACTAGTGTAAATGTAATTAATGAAAAATCGCCTTTCTTATAAACAGAGACTGTCTTCCAGATTCCGTGATAGGAAGTTCGTTATTTAAATAGTTTATGAACTGATAAACAGAGGTGAGTGTGTTTGAGACATAATTTCTGACTATGAAAATATTTCTGTTCTATTCCTTGCTCAATAGCAGTTTCATTTTCATGCTGTTTCCCCTTTCCCATACAGACTGTCATTTCATGCTCTACCATTTAACATACTGTCAGAATAACTGAAATTGTGTACTGAAGGCAAACTTCAGTTTTTATGCTCAATATCAAATTGAAGCTTTCTTGTGGCTTCAGAGTCCAAAAACTAGATGTAAGCAAGAATTACAAGGTAAGAAGGTCCTTGTTTTACAGCCCTACCTATATAAACCGAAAGCCCTGTATCTCTTGGAATTATCTTACTCAGCCCACATGTTGCATGATTTCTGAGCTATCACATCAGGTGAGCATTCCATCAAAGCAAGTGTGCTTTTTAGGTCTTGCCTACATGCGTTTGGTTGTAATGCAACCTCAAACTGCCCAAGCGGACCCACATCACTCCACATCTTAGGAACCTCCACTGGCATCCCGTCCAGAAAAGATGCCAATTCAAGATATTGACACACGCCTAAAAAGTTCTCCATGACTTAGGACCAGCATTCATCAACCACCACCTGAACTTCCACCAACCACCCAAAGACCTGCGCTCAGCCTCCCCTGCCCTCGCACAGGCACCGCTCATCTGCCAAAGCCACATCAGAGGCTGTTCTTTCTTCTACCCTAATGCCATGTCCTGGAACGGCCTTCCCCTCCACCTCAGGACATCACCCTCACAGGCAGACTTCAGGAAGAGACTCAAGACCTGGCTTTTCGATTGAGTCCAGCAACCTAGCACCTGGATACCTTCATGGGTGATTAGCAGCGCTTTACAGATACTGTTTAATTGATTGATATCATTCCCATGCTTCTCATTCTATGACTTTCCTCCCTTAGTCTGGGCCAGCATTTCTTCTTTACCATGCTCTGATTGGATGACTTGTATCCTTCAACTGCTTGCATTCAAATCAGCAAACTCCTTATTTTTCTTGAGCTCTCCATGGAAATGCATGCATTTTCTTGCTCTTTCCCACTCTCCCCTATTAGCTGCTTCTCCTTTCACCCACCACCCCCATGCATCCACACCCCAATCTTCAAAACAAAAGTAATTTTTTTAACTCTTCCCTCTGTTGCTTCCCCGACCCTCCCTGTTCTCTATTGAGGCTTGCAGACAGACAGCATAAACTGCTTCTCCCATCCCTATCACTCACTCTTTCAACCAACTCAGTTTTTTTCAGTGTCATTTATTTATTCACCTTGAGGATCGTCCTGCTGCAGCAATTTGTTACCAGGCCTGTCCTTTCTGTAAATGCTGTATACCACATTTTTTAGAATTTACTGTACCAGACTGGGTGTTCTTCAGTAGTGATGTATGCACGTGCATACATCATCAAGCTGAGACCACCATAGCAACGTAACATAAATGCTTATTCATTATTGGTTTTTTTGGGGGGCGGGGCATTTCTGAAAAGCACCGGAAATATAAATAAAGGTTTCTTTTTGATGATGCTAAATAGCATTGGCTGAAAGCATTGGCCTCTAACCAAGGAAACGAGCATTGTCAAAGTCAGTTGTTTGCTACTATTTTATAAGACAGTGATACCGATTGGCTTTGCCAATGCTTTTTCATTTGCATGCTTTTAGTACTGTATTTGAATCAGAAAGATATAAATACCAGATCCAGAATGTCGTGAAAAACATCAGGACAGCATGACCAATTCATAACTGACCAGTGGTAGCTCCACTGCCAAGGCGGAGGAGCGTTGCCCCACTGCTTTGTAATCGTGTAAATAAAGGAACAATAAAATGCAATTTTTTACTGCTGCAGAAGCTTTGTGGGGCGGGGCTTTACTGTCATCACAGCCAGCAGGGGGAGGAGTGTTATGTGCACTTAAGTGCGATTGAATGTTTGGCTGGCCATCTTGGGCCGGTTAAACAGGCATGCGCACTTTGCATGTTCTCCAGCCAGGCTGCAGTACAGCCTGGGTGGAGAACATGCTCAGGCCCTGTCTGAGTGAAGCAGGAGAAACGCGGTGAAGAGGTGAGTTTATTGTTTCTTTTTTACCCCTCTCCCCCACATTCCGCCCTCCCACCCCGATCCATGCCAGCCGCCACTGTAACTGACAAAACAGAGAGAACTTGGACAATTAAACTTAAAGATCAGCACATAAATGATACAAATAGATATTTTTCACCTTCTGTTGAACAGTTGAAGTAATAATAATAATAAATACTACAAACAATAATAATAAATATTATCATATCTGACCAGTGCCTAGGAGGGGTTCAAAATAATTATCACCTGTCGTTAACCCAGCCCTAAAAAATAGGGCCTGTCATGCACCAAAATTAACATGGCTATTTATCAGACTGCAGCTGGTGACTTTAAACAAGAGAACCAGGTGGGAATCCCAGCCTAGGCATAAAATTGTGTGATTCTGGGCAAAACATTTTTATTTCCCTATGCCTAAAAAAATGTGAAAGTATTTATATAATCTCATTCAGTGTATACGATCTTGTGGATTTCCTCTCAACCCCCATATACTATACAACGCTCTGTTGCTTTCTAGCTAGGTTTGCACTTTACAAAATACCAATACATACTACATATCTTTTCCCCCTGTTAAACTCAGGCAAATGTGACCAGACAAAATGTAATGGTGGTGCCTTGTTTATTGTGCCCGGTAATTGCTGTGTGCGATAAAGTCCTCACAATTTATAATTTCAACTTTTACTCAAACAGAGGTTTGTTCATGGGTTGGAATGCTGAAGCCCACTTGTAATCAGGGCCAAAGTGTACAATATTTTATTATCAAATATGCAATAAATGAAGCAGGCAAAGGTACAGGGCAGAGAGGCGAGAGCAGCATGTAGAGGGAGACAAGGCAATAAGGGACAACCAAGGCTAATACAAACTTAATATGAATAGTTTGAACTCAATGAGGAGTTATTTTGTTTCCTCTGAGACCAGTTTCTTATTTCTAGGTATCACCGAAGATTGTTGCCTCGGATTCTGGGGTTTATTTTGTCTTTAGCTGAAGCTGTTCAATATCCTCACTGTTCTAAGTATCTCTACCTAAGGAGCTAAACCAAACCAGGCCCTTGACCTGTATTTGTATTTGTATTTGTATCTGAGTTTTATATCGCGCCAAATCACCGACAGGTCTCAAGGCGCTTCTGACAGAGTACAGCAACAAGAAGTAGGGTAGCGAAGAGTACAGATTACTGACCAATCTTACAGGGATGCAAAAGCGTCCCTGAAGAGCAATGTCTTCAGACATTTCCTAAAACTGAGAAGATTAGATTCTTTACGGAGGACCTCCGGTAGCTTATTCCAAATGGTAGGGGCTTGGACTGAAAAGGATCTACCACCTTTGGTCGCCATTTTAAAACGCGGACATGATAGCAGTAAAGAATTGGCGGATCGTAGAGCTCGCTTGGGATTATACACTTCAAGCCTCTCTTTTATATAGGCAGGCGCCTGCCCATAAATTGCCTTATGGGCGATGCACAGGCTTTTAAATTAGACCCTCTGCTTTATAGGGAGCCAGTGTAACCTGTAAAGTAGAGGGGAAGCATGGGTCTGTCTAGGTAATTGTGGAAAAGTAAATTTTGCCATGTTCTGTGTCCCTACGCCTCATCCATCATATGTTATGTGTGCATGACCAATATGCATATGTTATTCCCCATGCCTGATTAATGACGCAATTCCAGTTGTGTCCACCTCTAGTATGCTATTTTCCAGTCCTCGTGAATACTACGAATATCAGGCCTATGTAGAGTAATGTTGCCACGTTTCTCAGTGTGCACGTTATTCCATTATAAAGTCCCCGTTTCTAGGCCTCAAAAGGGCCCAGACCACAGATTCAGCTCCTGTCTCCTGAAAGCCTCGCTGAGGAGCGATACAGCCCCCACCTGTATCCTCGACCCTTCACTTACTTCCTGCCTCGCAGTGCCCGGTGCAGCTTGGCTCTGCCTCTGAGTCTGCCAAAAGTATGTTATAGTTCCAGTTATCAGTTCAGTCCTCCTCTGCATTCCTAAGCTACTGAACTGCATCAATAGTTTCCGTCATTGTCTAGCCTTCTCGTCTCCACGTTAGAGAAATACTGTATTTAATGGTCATTTAGTATTCTTCATCACGCACTACATGTAGAATAATGCATGGTCCAGTCTTAGAATCAAGTTAGCTTTTCCCCTCATGACTTCTAGTTTATATCAACATGTTCCCTAAACATCAGATACCAGATAGGGTTTAGGTACATGTCGCTCCGACCCTTCAGACTCTAGTCTTTGCTCCTAGCCCAGAGTTCATAGCCCCCAGCTTCTCCTAATAACACGTCATTGCCAGTTTTCGCGCACCATTAGGTTAGAGGTCCCGGCTCCTTAGGTAGCCCCCTCCAAAGTTTCCGCCCATTCATGACATATTCTGTTACGTTTGCATCACATGTCTATGTATACGCCCAGTTACACCTCTTTTTACTGTTATCTCTCGCGACTGCTACGCGTCACGCCTTCTGCTCCACCCACTGCTACGCCTACTGCAATGTAATGCTATGTGTTTGCGCTATGTATATATGCCTGTGTTTTGTTATTGAAAGCTAGCGCGCTCATCCCAGACCCAGCCCCGGCAGCTGCCGGGCCTTATTGTCCTATTCCTATGCAGGTTGTCCTGATCCTGTCCTTATGCTGTAATAAACCTGCAGAAACTCCTACTACCTCGAATCTTGACTCTTATTTTATTGAGCTATCTGTTATGCTATAAGTCTAGTCAAAAATAGGGTATTATTTATTTATTTACCACATAATGGCGCCCGAACAGGGACTTGTCCTTTCCCCACGCGTCGGTGAAGCCACGCCGACCCCCTGACCCTCTGCAGTCGTGACGGAACCATACCGTGCACTGGCAGATATTTCTGCTCCAAGTATCCCTCAGGCCCACGGAGGAGACGGAGGAGGCGGTCCAGCATCCAAACGAGACGGTGGAGGAACGCGGCGAGTCCCGACCAGAGCCCAAGCCGAGAGTCCAAGGTCCGAGGTATCCGGAGGCCCACCCGTAACTGAAGTCCGAAGTCCGAAGTCCGTCGTAGTCCAGTCCCGTTCGAGGCTTTCCGTTCCGTGCTGCCCGGTGAGTACCATTGCTGGGGTAGTATCTAGACAGGACCAATCTAAATTGACTCCTGGTCCGTGGGTTGGTGGTACCCAAGCCCACAAACGAAGTGTTCACCTAGGTGGATACGGGTCTTGATGCGTTCCTTTTTGGGACCGGTATGTTCCGTACTGTTACAGCAGTGCATCCAGTAACTCTAGTCTGTTCCGTTCTCGAGAATTCTGTTCTGTTTCTGTTTTCAGTATTTTCAGGTAGTATTCTGTTCGAACTGTTATGTTATGACATTGTTTAATGTATTTCCAATGTCGTGGTATGCCTGAATTGTTTTCCCCATTGTTATTGTTTTTCGTGTATTGTATTGTGTTCCGATTCAAGTTTAGAATGCCGCTCTTTTCCAAGTTACGTCAGTTAAAAACTAGAAAGGGTTTGTTAGAGGAAGCAGTTCCTGTCCCGCCTAGGGACAGTCCAGGTCATTTTATGTATCAGAAACATGGCATAAGCGCTATAATGTATCTAGATTTATGGGTAGAGTATACCAAACAGTTAGAAGAAAAGTATAGATGGCCCGTATCGGGTACATGGGATGCCGAATGTATCATGCGAGTAGAAGAAGCATTATGGAAAAAGAAAGCCAGACAGTCACAGAAAGATGCCATCGAGTTATGGCGCAAGGAAGCGCATAGAAGAACGGAAAAGGAAGTCAGAAAGTCAGAGTTAAGTAGAGAATCCCAAGAACGAGCCCAAGAAAGAGAATTAATCGAGATAGGTGAACAAGTCAAAGCCGAACAGTCAGACAGACAGAGGCATGCCCTTATTAAGGGTATGTATCCTCTTCTTGCCGAAGGCCTGCCAAAAACGACCCCAGAGGCATCCAGTAATTTCCCGCCACCATTAATTCCGACCAAGCTACGTCACAAACCGACCGCAGCTGATATTTTTATTTCGTCCTATTTGGACGACACAGTCCCCGAATATGCAAATCCTGTCCGCGCTCCGCCAGTCCCTGTAAACCAGGTAATTCCCGCTCCTCCAGACACCGGAGTACCTGTTACGGTACCCCCGGTCCAGCCTACAGTTCCATTTCCCACTCTGCCAGGACGTAGAGCCTCAGTAGACGACTCCAGTTTAGGGGCCGCAGGGGGAGGTCTTCCTCAAACCCCGCCGCCACACAAACGTTTATCAGCACTCGAATTACATGCTCAAGCATCACAGCGTACTCCTAAAAGTAATAAGTCTGTCACAGAAATCAGACAAGCCCTTAACGAATGTGTCTATGACGCAGTCCCAGGCGAGTATAATATGGTTTTATATTCCGTACGTGTAAGGAGAGTGACCGAGTATCTAGTCACCTTACCGAATATGAAAGAAGATCTAGACAGAATATATCGTTTCATCCGTACAGGGGATGATCCAGAAAGTATTGGCGAAATTATGTCTCAAAGGAAAGCCGAGATTCAGCTCATGATATTAAAGTTCCTGATCAATTGTTTAATAAGAGAACAAGATTACCCGTCCAAAGATCCGGCCGAAATGAGAATCCTGACAAGGTGGAGTGATAATATAGCCGAGGGTAAGCACAAGACCGTCAGTGCCATGGAGAGTATGTACAAGAAAATTCGTAAAGAAATAATAAGGTTACACGACCAGCGTAAAGCAGCACAAGTAAGCGAGAAAGAAAGTATCTCTGATCCTGAAGAGGAAGAGAACGAGAATCCCGCCAGAATAGCGTATGTAGGAAAATCCAGATTTCCAGATCGCCATTTACGTCTAGAACCCAAGTCTTTTTTTCAACATCTAGCACCAGAACAAGGTTCCCTAGAACAAGTATTTCAAGCTACCGATCACATTCTGAAATCACGAATCGGTTACAGTGAACTAAGTACTATGCATGAACAAGAACTAGCCCGATCAGCAGTCCGATGGATTACTGATTCTACCACTTTTCCAGACGAAATATTGGCACAAATGTTTCTGAAATTGCCCCCAGCCGAGCAACGACTGGTGGGTATGTATATGATCCAGCACCTCATTACTCAGTATGAGGGTCAACATTCTGATCCAGGCCCGTTGCACGATATCCTGAACGAGTTACTCCAGTATAGATGGAGAGGTCTAGGTACCGATTTAATTAGTGTCATTCTAGAACAGCGCCACAAATATAGAACGTTCCTGAACCCGCATTTTGTTCATGTCTCACCCCCAGAAAGTAAATCATTCTACATAGACAGACAGAATCCGTTACGAGAAGTCCACCCAGTCCAAGGGGCGGGTGGCGAAATGCAACGAGTGTTTGTATACACTCCAATTTCAAAGATGGAACTTCTTGAAATGAAGAAATTAATTCCCTGTCATGACAAAGATCCAGCAGGGTTCCATAGAGAATTAAAAGACATGCTCCGTATGGGAGAATACACTTACCCAGATATCATTAAAATGTTAAAGGTCCTGTTACCCGCAGGGGTGTATGAAAAGTTAAAGGAAAAAGAATGGGAGGTGGGAGAGAAAAAGATCGATTGGGCAGCTCTAGAAGCTGAAGACAAGGCAAGAGTACCAGGTACCGGTCTTGGAGATAAATGTAAAGATTTACCAGAATTATTGATCCAAGTTTTACCCAGATTATTGACAACTAGGAAAGAAGACTGGGATGCAATCTCAGCCTGTAAACAGAAACAAGACGAGGATATTAGCGATTTTTATTCTAGATTTGAAAAATGTTTCAGTATCAACAGTGGTCTCAAGACAAGTAGTGAGTCATACCCTCACCTTTTCGTTACTAAATTAGTCGAGAATTCAAGTCCACAAATTAAAAACCGAGTTTTGAAAGTCGAAAGCACCTGGCAAGCAAATACTCCGTCCCAGATGCTCCAGATGCTCCAGTATCACCAGAATAGAATCAGAGAAGAGCAAGAACACGAGAGAAAACGTATGAAAGACACGAAAATGAAAGTGCTAGTTGCACAATCCATTCCTCAAGACAGTCAGAAGAGGGGTCCGAATCAAGCCAGTCATCCTGCAGCTCCCGTTAAAGGGAACTGCAATTATTGTAAACAGCCAGGTCATTTTATAAACGAGTGTGCAGTTCTGAAACACAACATAGCTACTGGTAAGACTAAAGAAAGACCACGTCCGCCTAGACAAGAACAAGTTTCACAGACTCCTCAGCTACAGAATACACAACAGACAGTTTCCGCACCGCAGCCTATTGCTGCAACACAGCACGTTACATCACAGATGTACCAGTATGCACAGTCCGAGTATCCAGAGTACCAGTCATATTCATGAAACAGCCTAGAGAGGGAGGTAGGCTTGCCTCTCATCGAGATACCTGTAGATCAAGAAGGTCCCTATGTTCACAGTCAAGTATTAGGGAAAGACAGAAAGTTTTTGATCGATACAGGGGCAAGTAGGACCACAATTAGTCATGCCGAAGTTCCAGGGGCTCCGCTCTCAGGCTCAAGAAATGTTTCCCTTGGATTTTCAGGAAAGCCAATAGTTAATGAAATATCTAAGCCAGTTACTCTAGGAGTAGGTCCATTGTCCCGTACTACTGATCTGTTACTTACTAAGTCATGTCCAGAAAATCTATTAGGTATTAAGACACTGAAAGAGTTAGGTGCAGTTATTTGCTGTTCCCCAGAGGGAATACGTCTGTTCCTACGTGACTTTAAGGGTCACTATGTGTTACGAGATTTTGATTCAAGATTGTCTAATGTTCCACAGCATTTATGGGCGCAAGGTCCAACTGATGTAGGTTACATGCAAATCACACCCCATCGTGTGACTCTCAAACCAGGTGTAGTGTTACCCCGAATCAGACAGTACAGATTGCCACCTGAGGCTGTAGCAGCCTTATCCAAAATTATTGACGAGCTCATGGCTCAAGGAGTAGTTGTAGAAACTGACTCCAATGTATGCAATTCTCCGATCATTCCAGTCATGAAACGTACTGATCCGAATGCACCCCCAGTATATCGATTAGTGATTGATTTACGAGAGCTTAATAAATGTATTATTCCTCAGTACCCAGTTGTTCCAGATATCTCTTCCCTGTTAACAGCCATTGATTCCGAAGCCATGTTCTTCACTGTCATAGACCTTAAGAATGCATTTTTTAGTGTTCCAATTCATCCAGACAGCCAGTTTCTTTTCGGATTCTGTTTAAATGGAAGGAGCTATATGTTCACACGCGCTCCTCAAGGTTTCACAGAAAGCCCTAGTATTTACAGTCAAGCACTCAAGAGACAACTAGACAATATTCACATGCCAACTGACACTGCCCTGCTCCAGTATGTCGATGATCTACTGATCACAGCCCGTTCTGAACGTGCTTGCGAGCGAGCATCACTTACAGTTCTGTATTTTCTAGCCGAGATGGGGCACAAGGTGTCACCTTCGAAGCTTCAATTCTGTGTCCAGCAAGTGGTATACTTAGGACACTTGCTGTCCAAGAGGGGTAGGCAGTTGACACCAGACCGTATCCAGTTAATAGCGAGTCTTCCCCAGCCCAGAACCCAGAAGGAGGTACGTGCCTTTATCGGCCTTACTTCTTATTGTAGACAATGGATTCCCCAGTATGCATTTCTAGCCAAGCCACTGATACAGTTAACGACACAGGAGGCAGCCGTATCGACTGTCCTCCCTTGGACATCTGACCATACACTTAGTTTCAATGAGTTAAAGAAAGCCCTATGTCAAGCTCCAGTTCTAGCTACACCGAACTACAGTAAGCCTTTTACACTTTTCGTTACTGAACGGGAAGGTACAGCATTATCTGTTCTCACACAAGATCAAGCAGGTCAATACAAGCCCTGTGCTTATTTTTCGAGCACATTAGATCCAGTCGCCCAGGCGTTGCCTGCGTGCCTCAAGTCAGTTGCAGCCACAGCACTAGCTATCAGACAAAGTGATTCCATAGTTTTAGGACATTCCTTGACAGTACAAGTCCCACATTCAGTAGAAGTTCTTTTAAACCGAACACAAACTCAGCACTTGACAATTGCACGTTTAACAGGTTATGAATTGACACTGTTCCAGCCACACATAGAAATCAGACGCTGCAACGTTCTGAATCCTGCTACACTGTTACCATCAGTTAGTTCAAATCCAGACCCACATGACTGTGTGGAAGTAGTTAACATTACGACAAAGCCAAGACAAGACCTGACAGACATTCCGTTACCAGATCCTGACCTGACACTTTATGTAGATGGTTCATGTATGAGAACTAGTACAGGAGAACTAGTCGCCGCGTATGCAGTGACTACTGACACTGAAGTTATTGAAACACACCGTATTGATACCCTGTCCGCTCAAGCAGCAGAGCTAGTCGCTCTGACACAAGCCTGTATACATGCCAAGAACCTGAAAGTCAATGTTTACACAGATTCACGTTACGCATTCGGAGTTGTACACGACTTCGGAGTGCTCTGGCAGGAGAGAGGTTTCATGACTTCTCATGGAACCAAGATTCAGCATGGTCTCCTTATTCAAGCCCTGTTAGATGCCATACATTTACCGACATCTATTGCTATCATGAAATGCAAAGCACATACGAAAGTCACTGACATTATTTCCCAAGGTAATGATCTAGCAGACCGCACAGCCAAGCTTACAGCACAGACTCCAGACATTCCAGTTAATCTGACACATACTCCAGATCCGATTACATGCATGACAGTTAAGGACCCTACACAAGATGTCATAGATATACAGTTACATGCTACTCCCGATGAAATCAAGAAATGGTCTGAACAAGGAGGGGTCCAGACAGATCAAGGATGGTTAACGAAGGGTAGAGCCACATGGTTTCTCCCCGATTCTATGGTTCAAGTCATTATCAATACCGCACATAGTCCAGCACATTTAGGAGAAAAAGCTATGTTAGACAGTACCCAGAACATTTGGTTCAACAAGCATTTACGAGCTGCAGCCAAGCAGAAAGTCCGTACCTGTATGATATGTTGTCAGTTTAATCCAGGTAAAAGTGTCCCGGTGGAACAAGGTGGTTTCCAGCCCCCTGACCACCCTTTTGAGGTCCTCCAGATGGATTATATTCAAATGGAGCGATGTCGAGGTTTCAAGTATGTCCTTGTAGTTGTATGCGCTTTGTCCAGGTGGACAGAAGCATATCCAGTCCCAGATTACACAGCCGCGACCACTGCCAAGCAGTTGGTTCGTGAATTTTTCCCTAGATACGGACTCCCTAGAGTCGTATACTCTGATAACGGTCAGCCATTCTCCTCAGAGTTAATGAAGCACGTTTCCCTGTTGTTAGGGTACCAGTGGAAGTTTCATTGTGTACGCCATCCTGAAGCAGCTGGACTAGTCGAAAGACATAATCAGACTCTAAAAATTCGAATTGCTAAAATATGTAAAGACAAGGGTGTGGACTGGCTAGTAGCTCTGCCAGTCGCTTTATTTTATATGCGTATGGTCGCACATTCCAGATCAGGTCTGTCCCCGTATGAGGTCGTATTCGGCCGCCCCCCTAACATGTGGGGTACTCCTAGACCCCGAAGTATTACCGATGTTTCATGTAATATGCTGACAGATTACCTAGCTTCCTTGATGTCTGCCCTCAACTCATGTCGTTCACAGGTTGCCGCCGCATTTCCAGACAATACCGAGGTGGCACCGCACGAGATCGTTCCAGGCTCCCTTGTGATGATCAGAAATTTCGACAGATCAAGTCCGCTGGAACCACGTTGGAAAGAGCCACGCCAGGTCCTCTTGACCACCCGAACTGCCGTCAAGTTGGAAGGCAGGAAGGGGTGGGTCCACCTTTCTCATGTAAAACTTTTCAAAGGATTGAAACCAGCGTCTAAAAACATTTCCCAGGATTCGAAAGACTGCCAAAATATTGCTCTTAAGGACTGTCCCGCACAAGACATTATTACAACCCCTCCCTTGTTAGAGAAAACTCCGCAGCAGGAGTATAAGTTGAAGTTAAGGTCTAGTAAAATAAGTCAGTCAGTTTGATTGTATAAGTCCTCCCCTAGGTGAAACGGTTAAATTGTTTCTGACATGTATAAAATAGACCCCCATAGTGAGAGAGTCAGTCGAAGTTCACTTCAATGTATCGTTTTCCTGAGTTTCATATTATTTCTCAGCATAATGATTTCCTGCACCAGCTACGCACTTTTCCTGTGTTTTCCAGTTCCTCATGCAAATATGTCTGCTAATGCTACAGTAGAGCACACGTTTAGTGATCTGCCTCCTCACGAATATTCTTACCGCCTCGCTATGCGCAACAACACATTTATCCGTATGTTACATTATTCACACCAGACCAGCAATGCCACTAATTGTTGGGTGTGTGGTCGACTCCCCCCTTTCCAGACACCGAAGGGAGTTCTGCCACTCTTTCCTTATCCATTCTCACACAATGGTTCGTGTGGAGCATGGTCCACGTTAACGTCATCCTCAACAGATATGTCTTTTCTTAACAGTACATGTTTTCCAGACAAGCAAGGTCTCCCCCACAGAACAGGTTTAGATCTAGAAAACGAAGTATATAATTTAGGTAATTATTCGTCGAATTTCATGGTCCTGAATGTTCAGTCTGATACTACTCCAGACTTACCTGCTATTTCAGTACTACCAGTCAAAGGCGAATTATGTGTCCGTAGTTATGGTTCTGTACACATAGGTCATAGTGAATGTACTACTGTTATCCAATATAGTGACAGTGGGAAATCTATTTTCAAAGCTTCACGTCATTCCTATTTTATTTGTGGTCAAACTGCATATGTCCGTCTGCCCCTCGATTGGGAGGGAACCTGTTACATTGCCTTCCTACTGCCACCTGTTTTCCTAGCCCCACCTGACTATCATAGGAATTCCTTCCTAGTACATACCAGACACAAGAGAAATCTCCCGATTGTCGATTATACTGAAACTGCTGCAGAGCAATTCATTGATATTGATAAAGGTGTGTTCCCTTATTTAGGCACAGTTGTAAACAGTAAGCTAATCCGTAGGTTAACAAGAACCCTTGAAGCTGTAGTAGATGAGACTGCCTCTGCTCTAGGTAACCTAACCGAAGAACAATCTGCTATGAGATTTGTCGTTTTGCAAAATCGTCTCGTCCTTGACGTCATACTGGCCGATAGGGGCGGGGCCTGTAGAGTCATCGGATCTAGTTGCTGCATTTTCATTC
Organism: Lissotriton helveticus; assembly: GCF_964261635.1. NCBI lineage: Eukaryota > Metazoa > Chordata > Amphibia > Caudata > Salamandridae > Lissotriton > Lissotriton helveticus. Next base: position 846,271,610 of record NC_136057.1, on the reverse strand, counting down.
CAAATAACGCGCCGTCTGTTTATTCAGCTATAACCAGACTCCATAAGATTGCCCACCTGTTACACCAAGATCCAGGCACCTGGACATGGTCCGGTTGGTTCTGGAATGTAATTTCCGTATGGGGATGGAAAGTCCTGTCCTTTTTAGGTATTGCAGTAGCAATCATATTTAGCTGCTGCCTCTGTATACAATGTGGCCCTGCGATTTGCAGCATGTGTACTACCTCTTGTATTCCTAGTCCCAAGCCCCGTTCCAAATCCCGTTCCAAGATAATTCGAGATGAACAAATGGTACTGTATGAAATGATAGATGGTATCATGAAAATTGATGTTTCCTGATGGAAACGTAGTGACAAGGAGGGAATGTGGAAAAGTAAATTTTGCCATGTTCTGTGTCCCTACGCCTCATCCATCATATGTTATGTGTGCATGACCAATATGCATATGTTATTCCCCATGCCTGATTAATGACGCAATTCCAGTTGTGTCCACCTCTAGTATGCTATTTTCCAGTCCTCGTGAATACTACGAATATCAGGCCTATGTAGAGTAATGTTGCCACGTTTCTCAGTGTGCACGTTATTCCATTATAAAGTCCCCGTTTCTAGGCCTCAAAAGGGCCCAGACCACAGATTCAGCTCCTGTCTCCTGAAAGCCTCGCTGAGGAGCGATACAGCCCCCACCTGTATCCTCGACCCTTCACTTACTTCCTGCCTCGCAGTGCCCGGTGCAGCTTGGCTCTGCCTCTGAGTCTGCCAAAAGTATGTTATAGTTCCAGTTATCAGTTCAGTCCTCCTCTGCATTCCTAAGCTACTGAACTGCATCAATAGTTTCCGTCATTGTCTAGCCTTCTCGTCTCCACGTTAGAGAAATACTGTATTTAATGGTCATTTAGTATTCTTCATCACGCACTACATGTAGAATAATGCATGGTCCAGTCTTAGAATCAAGTTAGCTTTTCCCCTCATGACTTCTAGTTTATATCAACATGTTCCCTAAACATCAGATACCAGATAGGGTTTAGGTACATGTCGCTCCGACCCTTCAGACTCTAGTCTTTGCTCCTAGCACAGAGTTCATAGCCCCCAGCTTCTCCTAATAACACGTCATTGCCAGTTTTCGCGCACCATTAGGTTAGAGGTCCCGGCTCCTTAGGTAGCCCCCTCCAAAGTTTCCGCCCATTCATGACATATTCTGTTACGTTTGCATCACATGTCTATGTATACGCCCAGTTACACCTCTTTTTACTGTTATCTCTCGCGACTGCTACGCGTCACGCCTTCTGCTCCACCCACTGCTACGCCTACTGCAATGTAATGCTATGTGTTTGCGCTATGTATATATGCCTGTGTTTTGTTATTGAAAGCTAGCGCGCTCATCCCAGACCCAGCCCCGGCAGCTGCCGGGCCTTATTGTCCTATTCCTATGCAGGTTGTCCTGATCCTGTCCTTATGCTGTAATAAACCTGCAGAAACTCCTACTACCTCGAATCTTGACTCTTATTTTATTGAGCTATCTGTTATGCTATAAGTCTAGTCAAAAATAGGGTATTATTTATTTATTTACCACATAATCCAAAGATCAACCGTGCTGCGTCATTCAGGGTGACTTGTAGACGATTGATTACATTTTTGGGAAGACCTAGATATAGTGCGTTCCCATAGTCGATTCTGGAGACTAATGTAGCTGAAACAATAGTTCGAAGCATGTTTGTAGAAAGCAAAGGGGCTAGCTTTCGCAACTGCCTAATCAAGTTGGTACATGATCCGACCACAGCGGATACTTGGCTGGTCATCGAGAGCTCCTGGTCGATCTTAATACCAAGGCTCTTTACGCTGGGGCATGGCTTTGGGGTAGGTCCAAGTTCTTGGGGCCAGAACAGATCATTCCAGGGTGAGGCAATGGTTGAAACTACTAGGACCTCCGTTTTATCTGGATTGATTTTTAATAGGTTAGACGTCATCCAGTTCACTGTAAACCGCAATATCTTTTGGGCCATGGACTGAGCCGATGTTGTATTATCGATACTCAGCAGCAGCTGAGTATCATCGGCATAGTTAAAAGCTTTACAGCCCATGTTTACCAAAGAGTCTATCAGTGGCTGCAGATATAAATTGAATAGGAGTGGCGAGAGTGCGGACCCTTGCGGGACTCCACATTCCAAGACGCCTACATCAGATACACGATCTGCTAATTGGATCCTCTGCGTCCTCCCTGACAGAAAAGACGTTAGCAATTGGAGAGCTTGTTCTTTTATCCCAGACATGGCTAGTCTGTCCAGGAGCAGTGCATGGCTGACAGTATCAAACGCCGCTAAAAGGTCTAAAAGTATCAGGGCGCTTGGTTTTTTACTGTCAGCCATGCATCTAAGCTCATCCAGCACCGACAGCATTACTAATTCGGTGCTGTGGTGGGCACGAACCCCCTCTTGCCGCTCCTGGAGTAGATGATATGATTCCAGGAGAGGTGACAATGATTTTAATACATGCTGTTCTAAAATCTTAGACAGGAAAGGCAGCTGGGAAATTGGCCTGTAGTTTTTCAGACTGGTTGGATCAGCCCCTGTTTTTTTTATCAGGGGTTTAACACGTGCCTCTTTAAAGCTAGCTGGTAGTAGTCCTGTGGCTAATGAATTATTTAGGAGGTCTAGGATCTGGTCCTCCAAGATAGGAAGTGCCAGCCGAAAGATTTCAGGGGGGCAGGGATCTGCAGGGGAGCCTGACTTGGTTGAGATAGCAAGTTGTCTGAGGGTTATCAAATCTATACTAGGGAATCTAGAGATAATAGAGGTCGAAGGAATTTGAGGGGGCAGTAAAATGGTAGTAAAATGGTAGACCTGCAGCATCCAAGCCCACAGAGAGACATCCTTAGTCACTGGTTCTGGCCTCTTACAGGAAGAGCAGGACCACAGCCCATAGGAGGCACCTATGCACTGGCTGTGAGGTTAATCTATGTCAGCTTTATTGACCCAGAGAGAGGGCACTTCCAAGTAGTGACTGGCCTGGGTGACCTAGGATGTAGCTGGCTGTTGCTGCATTGATCTCATGGTCATCTGCTTGACAAAGGAGATTGGATGAAATGCGTAAGGCATTGTTGTGATATTTATATTGTTGGTGTTCCGTGTCTAAATGCTTGTTCTTTTTTACTTGGCTGATCATGATAGGTGTGAAGAAGGATATCTCTGTTTGCGATAATAAGATAGCGAATGGACCCTTTAGTGTGAGCCTGTTTCTGGCATTGCAGGATCAGGTCACTTCCACATAGAAAAGAGGACAGAGGAGTGAACAAGGAATCATTGGGGTAGTTTCAAGGCAACCCTTACGATACAGAACACGATACCGCAAGGCTGGCGAGGGACACTACAGATTGGTTATATGGAGGACTCCCCATTTAACAATGAAGCAGGAATGCTCCTGAGGAGTATAGTCACAAGCCTGCGGGTCCACAAGATATTGGTGGGGAAAGGAGTAGACCTCGACATGATAGGCTGAGTTCAGGCGCTCCTAGTCGCTCATAATCGTTTCATGAGGTTGGTCACAGGATGGGGGTGGTTGGGGGGGAGAGGAGGGTTTTCTTGGGAAGGGTTGTTACAAAATGGAAAAGTGGACACAGGTTCTCCCTTCTAGACGGCTGCGATCGACTCTTGCTGTAAGATCTTTGATTCCTCATGGTTAACGCCGCCCGGCCTCCGGGATGTGGGCACTCGGGCTGTGTAACGAGATTTTAAGAGTTTGTGCGCTGCAGCCGCCGGGTGTGGAACTATAGAATGTGGAATATGTAACTTTTATATTGTCTGCAATAAAAATATATTTAACAAAAAAAATTGGGGTAGTTTCAGCAGACTAAACTCACTGACAAATAGGTTGTAGTTTGACAGAAACATTTGAGGAGGGCTATCCAACTTGTTTTGTTCAGTGAACAACGTGTTATCCCTCTGGAGGGTGATAAATGATGCTGATCATAGTGGGCTTTGGGGTGCTGAGTTTGAGTTCCATGATCATGCAGTGGTAACTGGGGATAGTGATAGGAATTTGGGAATTTACAGCATCCCTACCCCATCTTATTTACTTGATCAAAGTCGGCAATGAAGCAATTGGCAGAATAAGTAGACCCATGGTAGGCTGGGATGTTTCACTGAAACAGTTTCCACTCGACACACACGCACGTTACATATATTCACTCTTAGTATTCAGAACATCAGCTCAGACAAATGAGGGATGTGGACAGAAAGGATGCTGCAGGAGGCCTTTTCATAAGGGTGCAATTGAAGAGAATCTCCGAGGTTTTTAGATTTAATCTACAAATTAGATGAATCTGTGGATGTTGGTAAGAAAACGATTGATATAGCCCTCTCAGATCATGCTTGTGGTAGGGCTCTTAGTAACTTGTCAATTAGGTATTTATTTCCTCCAGGAGTGCAGAGAACAGTTCTTTTGAATGGGGTAACCTGGTTGTGTCAGGGGCAAAGTCAGGGATGTGATTGCAGTTGGAATGAGGAAATGTGATGTGGACTAGAGGGAAGAATGAAAAAGAGGGGAGGTGAACAGAACAACTTCTGTATTCACACTGGAGGGACTGTTCCTGGTACTAGACACCATGTTAGAACGGCAGAGGATATAGAAAAATGAGAGCTGGAGAGTGGGTGGGTTTAAGCATTGTGTGTGAAGACAGTAAGAGATTGTGGATTGGAGGAAGGGGGTGAAGTTGTCGGTTGAGGAGAAGGAAGTAAGTGGAAAGGTTCTAAGGTGGAGGGTCTAAGAGGATGTATTAGGTCCCAGATATGTGATGTGGCGGAAGAAGGTTGTGGAGAGGAGAGGGTCAAAGCAGGGATGGTCATTTGGGGGAGATCTAGATCCAGATCCAAGTTGGATAAAGCTTTATCTCGATTAGTGAAACCTTAATTGTATTGTATTGTATTGTAATTGCATTTATATAGCGCTTACTACCCCTGACGAGGCGTCAAAGCGCTTTTTTGGCGGGTAGCACGCTACTCCGGGATCCACAGAAGATTAGTGTTGAATTAGTATAGTGAAACATGCAAGTACATTTTAAGTGGTGGATAGGTTAATCAGTTATTTGGATTTGGAATGATAGCAGAAGGATAGAGTAGGACAAAGGTTTGTATTTATTTATTGCTCGCTTGTTGACGCATGCTATTCAGGGAGCCTATAGAGGATTAGTGGTGAATTAATATGGTGAAATATGAGGTAATTTCAGTGGTGGATATTAGTCTGTTACTTGGAGTGAGAAGGATAGCGGATGGATAAAAGGGGAAGAAAGATTTGCATTCATATAGCACTTGTTACCCCTGATGGGCGTTGAAGCACTTTTCTGGCGAGTAGCACGCCACTCCGGAACCCATAAAGGATTAGTGTTGAAAATTAGTATAGTATAAATATGAAGTAATTTGAGTAGTCGATAGGTTATTCAGTTATTTGGGCAGTATATTAGTATAGTTGAATATGGAATATGGAATTTGAGAAGCGAAACATGTTAGTCTGTTCATTTTGATTGAAAAAGGATAGTAGAGGGATAAAAGAGTGAAGGATTTTTTTTTTTTTTTAGTCTTAGCAGTAGGAAGAGGCTTTTGGATGAGTAAAACGGAGTTTTGAAGGGAAGGAGTCAGAGGGGAGAGTTCAGAAATGTTTGTTTTAGGGGATCGGTGTAGTAAAAAGAGGTGTCAGATGATGCAAGGAGGGATAGAGCAGGAGAGAGTCTACAAAAGGTTATTTTGGCGATCATAGTAGTGGTATGGGGTTTGGGATAAATGAGAGAGTGGATGTAGAGGATATATTGATAGATCTATAGGATGAGAGATAGGGTAGTGCATTAGAAAGAGTAGTAGAAAGAAGTTTGAGAGGAGTCAGAAGGTTGGGCTAGAAGATATTTTGAGTGAAGTATAGGCTGAGAAATAGGCTAGTGCATTGGAAATGCTAAATTAGAAGAAAGTGATAATTATATAGATCCATAAGTTCATTAAAAGTATATAGATACATAAAAGAAGTAAGTATATTTAGATTAAATATATTGATAGAGGCACTGGATGAGAAATAGGGTAGTGCATTGGATATGCTTTTTCAGGAGAAAAGTAACAGACACACAGATCCAAGTACATGGAAGGTACATAGATGCACAATGGAAGTATGTACATGTAGACCAAAAATGATTTTTATTTATTGGGGAAAGAAGGGTTAAAAATAAGAGCGGGTTTGAGGATGAGGTGTTTGAGAACTATGGGAATTGATCAATTAACAAGCAAGGATAGGCGTCAGGATCACCAATGTAATTTTATGTTTTTAGATTTTGACCCCCTATGCTGGCTCCTTTTCCTTGGTCAGAGGTGCACGCTCATCCTTTCTGGGCTGTGCTGGACCCACTTCTCTCTTGACTGAGCGGTTGCTTTTCTTCCCTCTTCTTTGGCTGCGCTAGGATAATCTCTCTCCTCCTTTGGCTGTGCTGGACGCTTCTCTTTCAGCTAGAATTCGTTGTAATGGTGTCCCCTCTTCTTTCTTGTCTCTTATCTTTAGGTACGCTCATTTTTGTTTTGTTTTCCTGGGCTCTTTCCTCTCTTTACAATCCCTGGCAGTGCTAAAGTTCTCTTCTTTCATGACTGTGCTGGGCTCCCTGCTCAACAGGCTGGCTTGGTTGTACCACCTCAGGGTGCTGCCTGCTCCTTCTCTTGGCTGTGGTCTCTCTCTATGCAGGGTCATCCCTTCTCTTGGCAGTAAGCACGGGCTGGGCAGGCGCTCTCGGTTTGTATTCACTGTGCTGTGCAGTGCTCTTCTCCTGCAGCTGCTCTGGGCGGCTTTGATGGATTCTTTCCTTTTGTGGCTCCAGGTACCCTGTCCTCTGATTGCGCGAGGCCCACCCTTCTCTTGAAGTAAGTACATGCATAAAAGAACACCCTGAGAACCGAGCAATAACATCACATTTCCCCCCACCTTCCTTATTTGTCCTGGCCGGCCCTTCAATCAGATGAGTTGAGTGCTAAAAATTAGCCTTTTTGACTCCCTCAGCAGTCAATCACGACACAGTGATAATGAAGACATTGAATAACGTGTTTGATTGGCCACTATTGAACCCCTGTCAGTATCTTTCACCGCATCAGAGATGTCTTTCCCTCACATCCACCATGCACTTCTCGAGGGCACCGAGTAACCAGGTAAAATGGAATATGATGCTACCGTCAGCACATCTGGCCAATATTTGTGCAAAAGAAACAATGTTTATGTTCATCACTTCCTTTTCTGTGCTTTGCATTTTTTCTCAAAGACAGAAAATTGCATTTGGATATCTTGAGGGTGGCAATTTTTGCCTTAAGTGCATCGTAATATGTGTTTCTCACTTGAATTCTGATCAGGGGTGTGTTTTTTTTATTTGCTCGCATCATAAAGCCTTCCTGTGGAAAGTGAACCATTGCATTAGCTGCCAATGTTCTTCTAATTCATATCATTTCTATAAGCAACCGTTCCCCACAAAACATTTGATTAGGGCATTGGAATAATGTTATTTATGATACCGCGGCTGAAACTTTGCCAAGACTTTGAATTATGCTTGAGATGCAGCTGGCGCATAAACAGCCTCGCGCGCTGATGGCTGCCTGCCCCATATACGTCACTGGGGAGGCGGGTGATTGGCGGTCCCCTGGGCCTTGCCTTTATTGAATGCTAAGTGTTCAGAGGCGCCTGTCTCATAGTGAACCCTCAATGGCGCAGCGGCAGAGAAAACAGGGTCTGTCGACACCATTTTGCCTCCAGCACCCCTCCTTTCGCCGCTGAATGATATAGACTTCCAGCTAGCAGCCCCTCATGAAGGCAGACACATATTTATTTTATCAATTTAATATTTTATGAATCTCTGCTTTGGCTTTCAGGTACTTCAGAGTTCTAGGAAACAAGATGGAGCGTGAAGGAAGACGGAATCGGGAGGAAAGAGTGAGTGGGCTCAGCCCTGTGACTGACATTCTTCCAGCAACATTCCTACTCAGTCGAAGATCAATTTAAATAGTTCGATTTTCAGGCATTTCATTTGAAACACTTAAGCAGCTGAGGAGACCCTGATGTTCAGTCTTTTGTGCCTCCTGAGCCCCAAGTGTGTTGAAAATGTCGTGATGTAATGACTGTTGGGATGCCGCACAAACTGGTGGCACCCCACATTCAAGCCGAGTTTAGAGAACCACTGAGCATCGTTTAAATCAACGATAATGTCGTCCATTGTAGGGTGTTGTGGCACTCTCTTTAGATTGCTCGATTTTGCAGCCTCATGTCCGTACACAAGCGAATTGTCCCAGGTTGTTTTGGCTTTTCCTTTATTACGAGGGGAGACACCCATGGCGTTGGTCCCGAAACATTTTCAATGTGATCCATGCAATTGATTTTGTCTATTTCCACCTCCACCTGATTGCGCAGGTGGAATGGCACTTGGCAGTGTTGGAGGGCTGTGGGTTGTATTGTTTTATCTATGTATAACTTGATGTCAGTCCATTTCCGGCAGCCTAGCCCCTGGAATAGCACCAAGAATTGCGCAAGTATCTGGTCTACCTGTAGGTAGTGGACTTCCCTGGTGAAAAAACACTAGGCCTAGGTCTTCGGCCATGTGGCATCCAATCAGTATCCCCTCTCCGCCATTTGTCACATGAAAAATCAAGCAGATTTCTCTATCTACGTGTTGTTCAGTCACATCCATGGCCCCCACTAGGGGGAGCATTTCCCTACCCCATATGGATAGATTGTGGTCCGCAATGGTACGATGGGTGGTCTGGGATTCAGTAGCAGGTATTGCAGATGAGTCATTATGTTGCCCGATGCCCCTGTGTCTATGAGGGCCAGCATGACTGTGCCCATGATCATCACTTTGCAGAGCAGATGAGGGTGGCAGACTTTGATCCCTAATGCTGTGCTTCACTAGCTACCTTGTTACTCCCAGGGAGTGTTTGTTCCTCCAGAGTTAGAATACTTATTGCTCTTGTCAGCGCTCTTCTGCCTTGGACTCAGCATCCTTGATTACTGCTCCCGCAAATCCTTGCAAAGTGGTTAGGTCTGTTGCATGCAGAGCATGTGCACCCAGCCGCTGTTCATCTCTCAATTTGGTGGTATTCTAGGCCTCAGTTCCTGCAGGATGCCTGGGTCTCATGCCTAGTCTTTGGCAGTGGTGGCGGCCGGATGTGTATGGCGTCTACCGCCTCCGTCTTGATCATTGACATTCTCAGGCTCGTGCCCTGCCCTTCTCTTCTGTTCAGCGCCATCTTGTTTGCCCTCGCACTGGATAGGTCATATGTGCATGCTATAATGAGCATGTCCTCAAGTGTGATCCCGGGTTGCCGGAGGATGATTCTCCTGAGGTTGGTCGACCTGAACAGTTGTAGGAGTTGCGTCCTGACCTCTTTTTGCTGGTGGTCGTCCGTACAGGTGTTGGCTAGGGCTCTCAGGTGAGCATAAAAATTGTCCATGGAGTCCCACCCTCATTAACAGGCTTGGCGTAACTTGAACCTTTTAAAACCTGGTTTCACTTGTGGGTCAAAGTGTGAGTTCAGTGAACATCATAATTGTTGATCTCCCAGTGTTTGGGAGATGTTGAAACAGCTTGTACAGTTTGTCTCCCCTGAAGTGGAAGTGGAACAGTAGGAATCTCTTGACCTCAAGGTTCTTTTCTCTTGTGGCTCTAAAGTAGTTCTCCAGTCTCCCAACCCATGTTTTCCATCTGGGGGCTGCCGTGGCCTGGTCTGACAACTCACTGAATGATGCCAGGGCCCCTACTGCTGAGTGGGTTTTGACTGTCGTTCTGATAGCCATCCCAGGAGTGCCTTTATCTGCTCCTCTAGCCTGTGTATCATCTGCCATTTTTGCTCCCTGCAGTCAGCCTCCACCAAGGCTGGGTCACCGTTTCACTGTTTGGTGTGTAGCTCTGTACCAAGTAGTCATGACACGGTCCCTGACGTGGCCTGGTCACGATGGCAGGCACCCAGAAAGGGGCAGTCTCACCTCTAAGTGCTGTGCCTTGTGACTGTGATGAGGCCTACCAGGCCAATCCAGCCCCCTCTAGCTGCGCAGTCTAGAACCGACGTGGAGCTATGCTGCTCCGCCCCCTTTTGTGCACTGATATTGCCTTTGCACACGGTCACCTAGGCAGGTACAGATGCTTGTGTCTTTTTCCTTTCTTTCATTTTCCACTGTGAAGTATTTGGCAAATTTTTTTTTTCTTATTCCGTTTTTTTCTTTCTATGCATGCCTGCGTGGTGATTGTATGTCGGGATTAAGCGTGCATTTAGAACGCATGCCATTTTAACGCCGTCACTAGTTTGAATGTGTCGTAACAACATGTTTCTTTCGCACGCAAGTTGTTACAACTTGTCTTAGGGGGGTGCTGGATTTTCGATTAGTATAATTTCCTAATCCAGCTCCAGTCTGTGCATCGGTAGGGTAGGAGTTGGATTTCAAATCCAACACCTCTGCACCAATGCGCCCCCTAAAGCAAGTCGTTTTAATGACTTACGTGTTAAATGAATGTGTGTTAATGACACGTTTGTTCAATTACCAGCGCTGTAAAGGCACAGCGTGATTCTGGCATCATGCTAAAGGCTGTTTCCCCTGCGTGGTAGGTCACTAAACATGCGGCACCCAGCACATGGAGCGACGCACACGCTGGACCGCCTCATCTTCTTTCGACGGCGGTGGTCAAGTGCGCCCCCAGATGTGGTTAGCAGCGAGTGGGGCTGCATGTGCCAGACAGCCTCACGCGGGCAGGGAAGGGCTCCACAAGCTGCCATTAAGTTACACCCTTGTCGCCTGTGAGCTGTTTCGAAGAGGACAGCGTTCGCAGCTGAAACAGGCCCAGGCCGGCAGAGCCGGATTGGCTACCGGGCAGTTAGGAATGCTGCCGAGCTGCTGCCTGATTTTACTGCAGTGGAGGCTGATTTCGTCCATGGAGACCTGTGTGTGCTACGAAATACTGAAAGCAAAACGAATTTCGTTTAGCTCACGCAGGTCCCCATTAACGAAATCACCCCCCAGCTCAGCAGCATTCCTAACTGCCCGGTAGCCAGTCCGGCCCTGCAGGCTGGGCAGGGACAGGCACTGGTAAATAATACACTTGTAAGCTCTGGTTACTGCGCCGGAACTGAACTACGAGCAGTTCGTCCCAATTTATTTATTATATCATAATCAACCACGCCCGTCCGAAGCATAACGTGCATGCTCTGTGCGTGGGGCCTGTCGAGTCTTGGGGCCGCAGGCACAGGTGGCATGAGCGCTGCGGCATGAGACAGACTCGGAACACCAGTTTGTGGTTACCGCGTGGTCCGGACTTGGTCTTGCCGGCCACGCCTACTTTATTTATATTCTACCCGCCGTGACATAGCACGCCCGCGTACACGCACTCTAGCGTGCACCGCTAACTAGACCGCTGACCGTGGTTGCAAACATTACATTCCTTTTAACCTTTATTAAAACAAAACAATAAGTATAAAGTCATTACTGGGCCATCCGGCCTGTTACCAGTCCGACGGGTGCAAAGTTCTTGATCAGCCCATGGCAAAGTCCGCCAGTCGGGACGATGGGGCCGGATTTCTTCTTAGCCCGTATCCTGCCCCTTCTCCCCGGGACGGCGCCCTCCTCGGGGTCTCCTCAGGGGATCCTCTGGCACCCCCGGGGACTGCTGGTTCCGGGGGTTTCAGTGACTGCGGGGCTCGCCTCCATGTCTTCATTCGGGGCATCGCTTTCACCCCCTCCTGGACTGCTGGGTCTCTCGGATTGATTGAGCATTTCTCTCTCTGGTTCGTGTCCTTGGGGGCTTGGGGAGCTTGTGGAGGCTTTCTTGAAGAAAGATATATTGCGTGTGACTGTTTCCGTTCCTCTTTGAGCGGTCACCATGGTGCCTGTGCGACGCATGACTGTCCATGGTCGGGCTCGAATGGGAGTCGGAACTTGCTTCCTGGGTATCTATCCTTTACATAGACCTGGTCCTGTTCTCGGATGGTCGGTTCTTTGGCCCTTCGACGGAAACTGGCATAGTCATTAGACCGAGCTCTGTTGGAGAGGGTCTTCCTTAGGTCGATGTTGGCTGGGGTCCAGTTTGGGTGGCTGGGAAGGGTGTCTCTCACTACCCGACCCATTGCAGCGGGACCCGGAGCTGCTTCTGTGGTGCGATGTGGAGTGAGCCGATACTCTCTGAGGAAGGTGTAGATGGCTTTCTCGATGGAAGCTTCCTCTGCATGGGCAATTCGAATCACTTTATTCAGTGTGCGCATGAAGCGTTCTACCTCCCCGTTGGCTTGAGGCCAGCAGGGAGTCACTTTCCGGTGATGGATCCCCCATTCCTTCAGGTATTCTCCGAATTCTTGACCTTGAAATGGTGGTCCGTTATCCGTCTTGACACACTCGAATATGCCATGCGTGGCGATTGCCTTCTCAAACTTTGCAATGACTTCCTTGGCGGTGAGAGTGGTCACGACTTCCACCTCAGGGTATTTAGTGAAGTCGTCTATGATGACAAGTACGTATCTTCCATCCGGGAGATGCCCAAAGTCCGCGCTGACGCACTCCCACGGTCTCTGCGGGTTGTCCTCTGTGATGACTGGGGGGGGTCGTTCAGGTTGTCCTGCGGCCTGGCACCATTGGCATTCTTTGACTCTTTGTTCTACTCTGGTGTCCATGTCCGGAAACCACACTTTTGCTCGGAGTCTACTCTTGGTCTTCACTATCCCTTGGTGGCCACGGTGTGCCAGCTTGACTGCTTGCTGGGTGAGGCTCTCTGGCATCACGATCCGTGGTCCTCTCAGTAGGCACCCTTGGCTGTCGACCGACAGTTCATCTTTAACCCTTAGTAATGTCTCGAGGGATCTTCTTGCTTGTGGCGTCCTTTTGTTCAGTGAGTCTTGGACAGCTTTCCAGTCGTTGGCTTGTAGGGCCTTTAGCACCAGCTGGAGTACTCCATTGTTGTGGGTTGCTTCAACGATCATTTCCAAACTCATCGGCAGGGGCCTTGATCTCTCCAGCACATCTCGCACATACTCTTCTGTTTCCTCGGCATCCGTTTTTTCTACGTGGGTTGCGGCTCGGGGATGCCTTGAGAGGTAGTCTGCTGGGTTTGTCGCTCCTGGCTTGTACTCCACTTGGTAATCATACTCCTGTAGTTGGAGAATCCACTTTTTAATTCGGGGCGGCGGCTTGGACACTGACCCTCGGAAAAGCGGGATCAAGGGCTTGTGGTCGGTTGACACTGTGAACGGGTGTCCATAGACGTAGACGTGGAAGTGTCTGCAGGCCCAGTGGATCGCAATCGCCTCCCTCTCTATCTGGGAGTATCGTTGTTCAGTTTCGGTCAGCGACCGACTGGCGTAGGCGATGGTTGGCCAGTTATCCTCTCCTTGGCGTTGCGTCAACACGGCTCCCAGGCCGTAAGGGCTGGCATCCACGGCTATGTTGGTAGGCTTCGCGGGGTCGAAATATGATAGGGTTTTATCTGCAGACAGTGCGGCTTTTGTGTCCCGGAAAGCTGTGTCTTGTTCTTCACCCCACTGCCAGGGTGTGGTGGACTTTGTGAGTTCTCGGAGGGGTCGAGTGAGATTTGACAAGTCCGGGATGAATCTCCCACAGAAGTTCACCATCCCTAAAAAGCTTCTCACTTCTGATATGTTGGAGGGAGCCGGGGCTTCTTGTACGTCTTTCACCTTGTCCGGGTCGGGGGCGACTCCTTGATCCGAGAAAGTGTATCCGAAGAAGCTGATCTTGTTCTGGAGGAATTGACATTTCTCGCGGTGCAGGGTCAGGCCCGAGTCCTTGATTCTCCGTAGTACGCCTCTCAACCTTTGGTGGTGTTCTTCCATCGAGTTCGCATAAACCAGCAGGTCGTCACTGACGTTCAGGACTCCCGGGAGTCCGCTCAGAACTTCTCTGATGGTGTTCTGGAAGACCTCCGCGGCACTGGAAATGCCGAAATTGAGATGTCGATACCGTTGGAGGCCCACATGGGTAGAGAAGGTGGTGATGTAGCGGGAGTTGGGATGAAGGGGAAGTTGATGATAGCCCGACCTGAGGTCCATCTTGGAGAACCACTTCGCTCCATTTAATTCCCGTAAGATGTCATCGATTGTGGGGGTAAGGTGTCGCTCCCTCTTGACAGCCGCATTGGGTAAGCGCATGTCCACACATATGCGGACTTGACCAGGCTGTTTGGGCTTGCGCGCCACCACGATTGGAGACACCCACGGGGTGGGTCCACTGACCTTTTCAATGATGCCCTGTCGTTCGAGGGCTTCTAGTTCTTCCTCGACTTTCTTTCTGAGGTGGAACGCTATTCTGCGATGTCGCAGTGCGACAGGTTGGATGGACTGGTCAATGTAGAGTGACACCTCCTTTCCCTTGAGGCATCCGATGCCTCGGAATGTGTCTTCGAACTCTTCTAGTATCGTGTCTAACTCTTCTGCTAGCACGGCCATCGCGAATGATATCAGTTGTAGTTCCTCTGCCGCCTGCCCGCTGATGAGCATGCCACTGCCCTCCTTGGTGAGGTAGACGGTCGTCGGGACTTTCCTGTCTTGGTGCTGCAATTCCGTTTGGAAGCAACCTATCAGGGGAATTGGGGTTTTCTGTCCGTAGGCGAACACCCGGATCTTAGCTGCTTTCAGGGTCGGTTTGTCTCGCAGTTGATTGTATACGTTCGCCGCCATGAGCTCAATCGAGGCTCCCGTGTCGATCGTAGCTCTCATTTCTTGCTGGTGTATCCTTATGCGGCACTTTGGGAGGCGCCTCTTCCTTCTCAGCGGTTGGTCAATGGCAAACACGTAGTGGACCGGGTAGTCATTGGAGTCATCATCCATGTCTTCACTGTCCTGGCTTTCCCTTATGGCGTGGGCGGCCTCGTTCTTCGGCTTCATGGATCTACACACTGCTGCGAAGTGGTTTATCCGTCCGCACGAGCTCCATCTTTTCCCACGTGCTGGGCAGTCTTGAGCACGGTGGGGCTGGCCTCCACAGTATCCACATTCTCTGCGTTTTTCTTGTGGCTTTTTACCTCCAAATTGACGTGATTTCGGTCGGACGACATTGACTTGTTCAGCTGTGTTGACCTGTTCCGCCTTGCCTGGCCAGTGGAGGGCCGCCTCCATGTGTGACGCCCTCGCTTGCGACAGTTCTTTGGAGCGCCCAAGCTTCAGGATGTCCGCTAGCGGTTTTCCATCTTCCTGCAGGATCTTCACCCTCAGATTTGATGAGTGGCACCCTTGTATTATTTGGCCTCTTATTTCCTCTTGTTCATCGCGAAACCCACAGGTACTGGCGAGTTCCTTAAGCCTGCCATGGAATGCGTCGAGCCATTCTTCGGCTTCCTGTTTGGCCTGGCGGAATATGAATCGTTCATAATCTTTGCTGGCCATGGGCTCGAAGTGTGCGTTGAGCGCATTGAGGAGTGTGACGTAGGTCTTTGGAGTGGCCTCCACTAGGGTCTTGTAAATCCTGTGGATATCCTTCCCTCCTAGATGAAGGAGCAGCGCTCTGCGGCGTTCCCTCGCGGTGCCCGCGCCCTCAAAGTAGAACTGCAGACGCTCCGTCCAGTCCTTCCAGCGCGGCGCCAGGGAAGCGGGAGCGCCGTCCACCACGAATGGCTCTATGGGGGGTAATTGCCGCCATCTTGGCACATGGAGCGGCCTAGCGTGGGGCCTAGGACAAAGTGCGCGTGCTGCTCTGACTTCGCCACGTGGCAGGGCTGTCTGCACTGTGTGTGCGCTGCTGGGCTGTTCACTCTGGGGTCTCCCGCCCTGGTAATGGCCTCCTCCCTCGACTGCGTGGGGATCGGTGGCCTAGGCAACACACCGCAACCTGCGCCAGGGCATTACTCACGTTTCCTCTTCCAGGGCCAGAAACGCCAGCAGCGCTACTCGGGGACGCCACGCCCATTGTCCGGCTTCGCAGGCAGTAGGAGCATCGGCGGGGCTGGCCGCCCATGGCCGCTGATGTACGCCGGTGCAGGCGTGGAGCGGGCCGCCCGGTCTGGGCACACCGAGCATGGGGCCAAAATGTTTGCTGTGGGCCCTTACACCGCCGGGGCAGAGCCGAGGTGGGGCAGCGTGGGGCACAGCATGGGTCGAAGGACCCTCGTCGCCAGTGTCGAGTCTTGGGGCCGCAGGTGCAGGTGGCATGAGCGCTGCGGCATGAGACAGACTCGGGACACCAGTTTGTGGTTACCGCGTGGTCCGGACTTGGTCTTGCCGGCCACGCCTACTTTATTTATATTCTCCCCGGCGTTACACGCACTCTAGCGTGCACCGCTAACTAGACCGCTGACCGCGGTTGCAAGCATTACAGGGGCAGAGCCCATGTGGCTCAGTGCAGTGCTCTGCTCTGCAGTACCTCGAAACTGTTTCAATGCCATTAAGCCACTGTATAAAACACCACATAAATGAATAAATATATACCACAGCGTTGCAGATATCCTTGAAATTTCTTCAATATAAAATCAACTAAAATATACTTAGTTAACATTCGTGGCAGTTTGCCGAATCAGCTCAGCTTCAGACAGTGAAGCGTGACGCTGTTTACCCATCGCTCCGTTCATCCGTCATCACGGCCTTGAACGCGCTTGCAGCTTCCGTTCTGCCCATTTTCATTTGGAATTCTTGACTGCATTTGAAGGCAAACGTCCCCAGAAGAATCATAGCCGGCGTGCGCTACTTCTTGGAAAACAAGGTGCTGGCTTTTCTCGCTACTGCACAGAATAATTACTGCACCTCTTTTTTCCATCCAGTATCTTTGAAGTTCTTACTAAAGTGTTAAAAAGTGTCTCCAATGGCTCTGTTTTAAATCCCCGCAGCACGCTGCAATTTCACGTGCCATTCTTACATACATACATGGTATGCTGTAGGAGGCCTACAGTGGTTCTCGGTGTGTAAAAGATACGCAAACATGCCTGCGCTTGGCGCTTACTCAAAGAGACGTTTTTTGTTAATTAAAAAAAGGAACGTTAGAAGGATAGCCACTTTTGGAAGAGATGCAGTTTTCCAGGTAACTTAGAAACATGAGTCACTTTCATAGGCCCTGTCGCCAGCGAGTCAACAAATTAACTGGAAGAGCCGAGCCAAGGGTGGGGTCTGGCTCTAAGAGCCCGCGCACGAGCCGATCCCTGGGAATATTTGGCATGTAAATCATGCAACAAAGATCCTGTTACAGTATGGTATGGTGCTATCAGAATTTAAATAAGTGTATTTCCTTAACAGGTGGAAGTGTATCATTTAATACATCAAATTGTATCTCTGTATCAAGAAGTATTTATTAAAATTGATAGTTTTTAAATAGAAACTGAGAAACAATTATGCTCCCGCCCGCTGTGTACCCTTTATGTGGCCTAAATCCTTATTATACACTAAGCAAGATTATAGTTTATTCATCGAAACACAAGTGAGGTTCCTGTATAGCGCACACCCTGAATTCATGTAATTGAAGGTGCTCTGATATTTGATAATGAACAAAAAAGAGACTTGGTGACAAAAGTTATTTGCCTACGATCACAGCATTTGGTCACTTAGGGAAGCCGGGACTGATCCCAGAGTTTCCAGTTTTACGCTGTGCAATTCAGCCACTAGATGGATAGCTCCTTCTGACAAATAGTGAAGTAGTGTGGCTCACTGGTTAGAGGCGGCAGACCCGAGGGCAGAGGACGGCCCGGGACCAGGGTTCGATTCCCGACGCGGCAGGTTTCTGGACCAGGGTCAGCGGACTCGATAATTCTCTCGCCTCGGTGCCCACTCTGATCAGCGATCACACTCGGCAACTCTGGGCATTAGCTTGCCTCATCTTCACTAACGGCCCCACCAGACCGCCGGGGATGCCTGGTCTCACCCTGGAGATACCCATTAAGGGACCATCTCTCAGGGAAGCCAGGAAGGGTTTCGCAGCGGTCGAAGCGCCTTGGGACCCTACGGGTAAGTAGTGCGCTATATAAATGCCTATACATTTACATTTACATTTACAAAGTTAATGCTTTGTCTCTTGGAAGAGGAGATTAGTAAATCGGTGACAGACAGAATACACATTTTATTTTTGGCAGTTTCACATAGTGCTAACCTTGCCCATGGAAATATCAGCGCTTCACTACAGACACAGATTACTCTACACTCTTTTTTATGACATGGGGGGTTTCCAGTATGCATAGCAAAGACCAGTATTCACCTGGTACCCGATGGTACAGTGTCTACATTTGTAGTCAATAAGCCATTCTCCTAGGAAAATTAGGTTGTTTTGGGCTCAAAGTTACAAGAGGACCTCAAGCTGAGCCAGAATCAACATCTAGTTCAAGCCTGGCTCGAGCTTTCAGTGGCTTGCCTACCTCCACAAAAATGTTAATATCTATAATCCACTGCACAAGTACAAATATTAAAAGTTAAGGTAAAGTCATGATGTTTCAATAAGTAATTCCAAGGAAAGGTTCTACAATTGATCATGGCGTTCTTGTGGTATTCGTGCCTGCTACGTTAAACAAATCCAAAAAGCTATTTTCACTGTAACAAGGCTGGCTGCTTCCATACGGAAACACTGAGCTACATTGTTACAGATAATAAACACCAAATTCAGTTTGGTAGTAATTAGATCAATAGTTCAAGGAATCTTTTGAATAGTTATTCAAAATCCACTTTTATGGTAAAATCGAAATTTGTATAACATGTTATACAAAGGGCACTTTCTAAAAATTACAATTTTACTGCCTAAAGTCTCTGGAGGACTTTTTGTATGTATTCAACTATCACCTGGCAGTTGAAAAGCTTCCCTTTAGGGAGGTGTAAATTGCTCTCAGGACAGGGAAAAATGGCCAAGGGTGTGGAGAAGTGTTGTCCTTCCCTTGACAGGATGGCCCGGGGGACTGTGCCCAGCCCCTTGTTGCACTTCATAGGGGCCTCTCCTGTCACAGGCAGGTGCAGCTCACACTTGTGCCTGTCCTCCCTTTTGTTCTTCTAGTCAGGCTGGCTCCAATCTCAGTGGGAGGGGGAGCTGCACCAGAACTGACCACAGAGGAGGGGCTGCTCATTTCTATGCCACATCTCTGGGTGCGCTCAGGAGCTCTGCACAGGTAAAGAATGGTTCTGACATACTGGATTGTTCTAGAATGCTATGCAGGCTGTTTAGGAAAGAGATGGAGGGATGATGTGGCATCATAAAATTGGCCTGGGGTGAGTGGCATCTAGAACTTTACACCCACACTTATAAGGCCCTTGAAGATCAGTTGGGGGAAGACTGAACTTTATGCCACCACAAATGCTCTGCAAGACAGCCAGGAGGCTTTGGTGCCTGGGAGCATGGGCAGGAGGGGGCTCTGCTGGCTGATAGTGGAGGGGCTGAACAAGATACCCCCACCAGCAGGAGTGGAGCTCCAGGAGTGGAGAATACTGGCACAGAGAGGCAATAAAACCAGCTCTCAGTAAGTGCTTGCTTTAGAGCCCAGGGTGCCCATTGGAAGTGATCCAGGTGGCTATAGCTCACCACAAGGAGGAAAATAAGCCAAAGATCTTCAAAATCTTTCATGAGTTATCCTCCTTGAAAGATCTGACCTTTGACCCCCAGCCTCAAGGATAAAAAACATGCGGGGCTCTGCTGCTCATTCATTTTAAATCTCCAAGGTGAGTAAGGAGATGAGTAAGGGCCCTGGGGTTAGTGCAGTATGCATTTTTCATTATCTCTTTGGGAGGGGGCACATTTTCTGGCCCTAGACGCATTCATCTCCCCGGGGGCCAAAGGAATAGAAGTGGACAGTGTTACCCATCTTCCACCCATGAAGAAAAGCTTATAGGGCACGCTGTCCATCCCGGTGTCTTTGGGGGTGGGGGGTATGGGCCACGCTGACCTCACTTCTTCCTGCCTGCTCCCACTGTGGGTAGGAACATTTTCAAGGTTCCTGTGTGGGTGGGAACAAAAGGAGAAGCTTGCTCCCATCACCCAGGAGCACACAAAGAGATGCTTGCGCCCATGCATGCACAGGAGGCACACGTGGGCACATGGACACAGAGAGCTAACGGGGTCTTGAGCCTTCCCCGTGGGACCCCTAAAGTTACTGGAGGCCATGAGTGCCCCAGGTGGGATTGGGTCACCCAATCAAAAGGAAACCCAAAAGGAACACACAAAAAGCTCCTAAAAGTAAGCAGATCAGTGTACTGCCTGCCAGCAAATCAAGATAACTAGCCTACATCAGCTTCCCTGAGTAGTCCTTAGACTGCTCTGCTTCGCTATTCTTAGAGAGGCAAGTGCTACAATAGGGTACTTGGTTTCCAGTAAGGAGACAATTGTGGACCAATCACTTGTGAAGACTCACGGTCATCACATCCAATAATCAAACTTCTTACAGTTATCCACACTTGTTTAAGTAGTGGTTAAGAGGGGATAGCCTTTCCTTCATTTTTAGGTCTCGCCCTGGAATAAGCATCCAAAGGATGCATTCCAGGGACGGAGACGTATAGTCACCTGTCTCGAGGGAAGGACGGACGAGAAGGTGCACGCGCTTCTCCCCGGCTGGATTCAGCTGCTTGCACACGCACGTCGGCTCCGTCCACATTCACAGCAATTCCCGCGCCGTGCACATCCCCACACATACACACATGCATGCGCATACACACACACAGACACTCGCTCGCACACACTCTCTCCCCCCCCCGCAGTCATCACACACACATACACACACGCACGCATACACACAGACTCCAAGACACATACACACACGCACGCGCGCTCACACACATACAGAGCCCCCCGCCGCCCCACGCACACACACATGCCCCCCGCCCTCGCAGCTCAGCAAAGGCCCCCACTCACCGGTACTTGTCTCCAGGCGAGGGCTCGTTGCAGGCGGCGGCGGTCTCTTCCTTCTGTGCGTGCGAGGCTCTCTCACCGGGAGCCCGCCCGGGCTTCCGGTGTGTCTTGACGTCCCGCCCCCGGCCTGCCTGACTTCCGCCCGGGATTGTACACCTTGTTTTTCTCGCCGTCTGTCTCGCTGTGTCTCATCTTCCGGTCCTAGTACCGTCAAGTGGTCAGTATTTGGTGAAGCTAGTTTTAAACTGGTGACGTGTTTAATTATGTAACATGTCATTTTACACTTATAAACTGCTTCATTATAAATGATCGCTGTTGCGTCTGCAGTTTGGTACGGTGTTTGCGAGTTGATGGCTGTTTTTTTCCCCCCATATATACGCCTGTGTGTGTTTATATAGATACATATTCACAGATATATATGCGTTATAGTTTAAAATATGTATTCATGTGCATTTACATGCGTGTATACCAGTGATTCATCATGAGGCAATGCTAGATATGAAACCGCTACACCCATTTAACATGTGTTTGTTGTGAATCGCCTTTTTAAACACGTGATTTCATTGCCATGTTTTCCTGCATGTGTTTCAGATTAACTAATTTCTCAGCCTGCGTGTACCGTTTAATGTCACCTTTCTTATATCTACCCGTCGTCTGCACCAACTGTAACTTAATAATGAAAAATACGACTATTCCTGAATAAACCCTTTTTCTTTACCGACAAATATATTCGGGTCTCTAGTGGAATGTTAAAATACCTGTGAAGGTGACCATTTAACATGTGTCTGGTTTTTGTTGTGAATCGCCTTTTTAAACACGTGATTTCATTGCCATGTTTTCCTGCATGTGTTTCAGATTAACTCATTTCTCAGCCTGCGTGTACCGTTGAATGTCACCTTTCTTATATCTACCCGTCGTCTGCACCAACTGTAACTTAATAATGAAAAATACGACTATTCCTGAATAAACCCTTTTTCTTTACCGACAAATATATTCGGGTCTCTAGCAGTGTATTTTGTCCTTGTTTACTTTGTAGCGCCTCGACGTTCACCGCGGCACAAAACACGTTTTTTCCGTAAAACAGTAACGATCATGTTTAACCATAAATAACTCTTAACCGATCTTAGTGGAATGTTAAAATACCTGTGAAGGTGAGGCGAGGTACATTTAATAAAAACACTATTTATTAAACTACAAAGATATCACAAAACAACAACATGGGGAACAGGCAGGGTTTTGTAAATGCCCCCCTTTGATTCAAATGTGCCTTGACGGGAAATTACTGTTTTCAGCGCTACAGTCACAGTTCACAACAGCGATCTTTTACTCATCCTGTATTCAAACCTCAAGTCGGCATTTCCTGGTCTTTAGTACATGTTCGCTGGTCGGCAGCTGCCTCACTACATGTTCGTTGTTTTATTAATACATATAAAATTTTACACGCCACCATCTCCCATCGAGCGTGCGTGAGTTTACAAACTACACGTGCAATGTCAACAACAGGGGTAGCTCACAGCCGAACAAATCTCAGATATAGTTAATAAAAAACGGAATCCTGGGAAAGTCCAACTTTGTGCAGGCAACAAACATCAACTGGTTCACTCTCGAGAGGGGGACAAATATTGGAACTTTAGGCCACACACACTGCGCACTCACACACTGCACACTGCTTTAGGCCACACACACTGCGCACTCACACACTGTGCCCTCACACTACTTTAGGTCACATACACTGCACACTCACACACTGTGCCCTCACACTACTTTAGGCCACACACACTGCACACTCACACACTGCGCACTCACAAACTGCACACTCACACACTGCGCACTCACAAACTGCGCACTCACACACTGTGCCCTCACACTACTTTAGGCCACACACGCTGCACACTCACACACTGTGCCCTCACCCTACTTTAGGCCACACACACTTCACACTCACACACTGCGCACTCACACACTGCGCACTCGCACACTGCGCACTCGCACACTGTGCCCTCACACTACTTTAGGACATACACACTGTACCCTCACACTACTTTAGGCCACACACACTGCACACTCACACAATGCGCACTTACACACTGCGCACTCACACTTCTTTAGGCCAGACACACTGAGCCCACATACTACTTTAGGCCACATACACTGCGCCCTCACACTACTTTACTCCACACACTCTGCACCCTCACACACTCTGCACCCTCACACACTCTGCACCCTCACACACTCTGCACCCTCACACACTCTGCACCCTCACTCACTCTGCACCCTCACACACACTGCACCCTCACACACACTGCACCCTCACACACTCTGCACCCTCACACACACTGCACCCTCACAAACTCATTGCCACATAATTATATGCTACATAATTACACTGAACTCAATGCAACATACACTCCAAACGATACCACTCAGTGCCACATAATTATATGCTACATAATTCCCACTGCGCTCAACGCAACATACACTCCAAACACCACTCAGTGCCACATAATTACACACCACATAATTACACTGTACTAAATGCAACACACACTCCACACAATACAACTCAGTGCCACATAATTATATGCGACATAATTACAATGCAACATACACTTCAAACAATACCACTCAGTGCCACATAATTACACTCCACACAATTACACTCTACTGAATACAACATA
Source organism: Lissotriton helveticus (assembly GCF_964261635.1). Taxonomy (NCBI): domain Eukaryota; kingdom Metazoa; phylum Chordata; class Amphibia; order Caudata; family Salamandridae; genus Lissotriton; species Lissotriton helveticus. Next base: position 846,248,150 of record NC_136057.1, on the reverse strand, counting down.
CACTCCTCATAATACCACTAAGTGCCACATAATTATATGCTACCTAATTACATAGCGCTCAACGCAACATACGCTCCAAATACCACTCAGTGCCACATAATTACACACCACATAATTACACTCTACTGAATACAACATACACTCCAGACAATACCACTCAGTGCCACATAATTATATGCTACATAATTACACTGCGATCAACGCAACATACGCTCCAAATACCACTCAGTGCCGCATAATTACACGCCACATAATTACACTGCACTCAATGCAACATACACTCCAAATACCACTCAGTGCCACATAATTACACGCCACATAATTACACTGCACTCAATGCAACATACACTCCAAATACCACTCAGTGCCACATAATTACACGCCACATAATTACACTGCACTCAATGCAACATACACTCCAAATACCACTCAGTGCCACATAATTATACGCCACATAATTACACTGCACTCAATGCAACATACACTCCAAATACCACTCAGTACCACATAATTACACGCCACTCAATGCAACATACACTCCAAATACCACTCAGTGCACACAATTACACGCCACATAATTACACTGCACTCAATGCAACATACACTCCAAATACCACTCAGTGCCACATAATTATATGCTACATATTTACACTGCACTCAACGCAACATACACTCCAAATACCACTCAGTGCCACATAATTATATGCTACATATTTACACTGCACTCAACGCAACATACACTCCAAATACCACTCAGTGCCACATAATTACAAGCCATATAATTACACTATCTATCTATCGCCCTCACTCTTTCTATCGATCTATCGCCCTCACTCTTCCTATCGATCTATCGCCCTCCCTCTATCTATCGCCCTCCCTCTATCTATCGCCCTCCCTCCATCTATCGCCCTCCCTCTATCTATCGCCCTCCCTCTATCTATCGCCCTCCCTCTATCCATCTATTGCACTCACTCTATCTATCTATTGCACTCACTCTATCTATCTATTACACTAACTCTATCTATCGCATCACCACAGCATCACTCAGCACCACCACAACATCACTCAGGGGCACCACAACATCACTCAGGGGCACCACAACATCACTATGAGCTACTACAGCATCTGTTTGAAGCCTCTCTTTCAAACACTAATGCATGTCTGTATAATAATGCGGCTGCTGCTCTTCAAAGGTACAGGGAGCAGTTCACAGACGGTCCTGCCGGATCACATTTTGCAGCCGTACAATACCTCAAAGACGCGCTGACGCATTTTAAAGTTTGACGAGACAGAGCACTGCACTGAATTTCCACATTGGCCGCAAACCTTAGGAGGCTTTTGTTCAAAGCTGCAAGAAAAGTTCATGCTATCTGCTGCATTTCAATAGCTGTTGTTGGATCTGAAGTGTATTTCATGTTTGTCCTCAGAAAAAAAGAGCTTTTCTTCAAAAAATGATCACTGTTCTATTTATAGTGCACGCTGTGTACCTGTTTTAAAAGTGCGCTGGGTAGCTGGGGTTATAGTAACGCGAGTGATGCTCACACTCAGGTGCAGTTTACAGTAAAACGGCGGACCCGCAGCAACTCTGAAAATCGCACTGTAGCAGCCCACAGGTGAAGTCCCACATCGCCACTGTGGCTAGGACATCCCTGATCTCTATTTTGTTTTCTAGAAAGATGCCTCCCCTGTTAATAGCAGGCAAATATTGCTAATTATTTTACCCAGTTGCTATCACAATAGACATTAACAGCAGGAAACCACATCCAGCGTTATAAAAACAAAACGTAACTACTGCAAAAAAAAATAGCCAATGCCATTTACAATACTAAAAGCTCAAACTTATCCTAATGCAAGACCTATTGCATTGCAAATGCTTGTTGGTTTTGTTGTGGGTCTTCCCTGACAGGAGGCTGCCAATTACAGTGCAACTTCCTGCTGACACAAGACTAAGAACATGGCTGGACATATCTGGTAGGTGCACCAAAAAAGAGGAACTACTGGAAACTAGGCCTGGGCAAAACTTTGAATACTTCATCATCAATTTTGTAATGTATTGAATTTGGTCTTAAGATTGTTATGCATAATTCCTTTAATTAGAAAGCACTGAAACAACAGAGCGTCAGTGGCTTGAATCCTCTTGTTTAAATGCATCCTTGCTCCAAAAATTGATGCGAGGATGCATTTCATGCTAAAATACAGTGCAAAATGATGAAGCTCCATTTCGCATAGTTACAGATAGTTTTGCATAACTTTGCCGTAATTATTTGAAAGCAAATTACAGGAATTTCGCACTCCCCTATTTGAAATCAGTTCTATGATTGGACTAGGGGAATACACAAAATCCATCTGCAAACTTAGATTCAGCATGGGGTAGAAACTACCAGCCAGTGTACCAAGATTTCTCTACCACACTCCGGTGTCCCAACAGGGCCCGACTGGGAACCAAATCCGGCTGTGGCAAAGTGCTTGGCTAGCCCCCCGGGGGGCTCAGGGTGCGACCAAGCTCTTTGCCAGGGCCCGTTCCGTCCGATTTCGTTACAGCGGCCGATATTGCAGATATGCTGCAAAAATGGCCCTGTAACAAAAATGGCCCCCCGGGGCACAGAACCAGCCCGCAACTCTGGCGGCCCACAGTGGAAATGCCCAGTGCCCGCTACGGCCAGTCCGGCCCTGGGTCCCAAAACAGTGGAGACCGAGAAATTCTTATGTGCACCAGCGCTATCGTTTGGACTGCTATCTCCCCTTTCCAGGTTCTGGACCATACAACAGGGAAGATCTACAGCATTCCAAGAGAAGCTGCTTTGGGGTTGCATTTAAAGAGGGACGTGGCTGCCTGCTTATAATGAATGTTGAAGGTGCCCTTGTATGAAGATGTAGTTGCCTAGAAGAAGGGGAACTGTCAGGAGCTGGAGCAGGAAAACTGAAGAAGCTTGCTGTGACACAAGAAAAAGACTGGCATCACTAAGCCACACAGGGAGGCCCTGAGTATACCTCTAGCATGTTCAGAAATGGAAACGCCATAGACTGCAGGGTGCCCGGCGAAGAGCAATTGTATTTTATGGGATTCCCAATAAAGAAGACATTGCACCTATGACTGCTTGGTGCAGAGACGCTGTGGTCAAATTCAGTGGTCTCAGCTGAAGAACTGAAGTACTGGAAGAGGTGTTCCACCAAACCGATAGTCCCTCCCTATGGTTGGCGGGCTGTCAGCGTACACATCTCCATTACTGCTCCAAATATGGCGGACACTTTGAAGGATAGACAGTCTCTTAATCCACAGTAATTATTACCTGATACCTATGTACCTTAAGAGGTGCTGCCCTCCCCCGCCAGCACTTGCAGGCCTGGCCTACTAACAGAGGTAGCCTAGGACAGAGAGGAACTGTGCATGGGTGACACTTCTGGCTGGCACGAAATCCTTGCATTGGTACTGATTTAATCACAACTCTGGAGAGGGGTCAGGAGGAACAACATGCAAACATCACCCGCTAAATCACCGAGGAGGGCGAGGACTGACTTGCATTGTCTACTACTGTGCAACTGCCCTAGCATTGAAGGCTAGGTTGTGTCTTAAGCCACAGTAATTGTTACCTGATAACCATGTACCAATTGAAATGCCCTCTGAGGATCACACACAGTATTGTGTTATGTGTCAGAGGTAATGTATGTTCACTTTTCCATGCGAAAGCACTGGCTCGACCTGTTTTTATTTAGTGTTGTTGCGTGTCTCATTGAGTTCCGAGATTGTATCCCACACCACTTCCCGGAGTAAGCCTTGGCCTTCTCGACATCATAACCCTCAGGACCAAGTGCTAAGGGGTGTATTTGGTGCTCAGTTTTGGGCTCAATAGTAGGGTAAAGCCTGAGAACACTAAAGGCTCTAATTGTTACATTATGAGCCCACGCACTATCTGCCCTGGAACTCCCAGAAAGCTGCTCCAGAATGTCGGTGCATAACCGCAGGACAAAATATTCTATTTATCTCACATTTTATATGTATATTGTAGTTTTTCAAGATGGTTTGCTGCGGTCATGTTTTTCTATTGTTATTTGATGGCACGTTTGCTGTCCGGTGGTATAAAATGGTTTATAAGGTAAACAAAGTGATATTAAAAGCATTGGCAAAGCGAATAGGTCTTGTCTTTTTAATGTCAGTGCCAAGCCAATGGCTTTGTCAATGTTTGTTTGTAAAGCTTTGTTAAAAAAGTCGATATTTCAAAAAGCATGAGGGTAGCAAGCATGTATGCTAAGCTATTATGAAACTGAACATTGATTTCAATATTTTGAACTGCATATTTATTTTTCAGATATTTTTACTCAGGAAAACCTGAACAGAATTTAAAAAGTCTGTTGCTGTAATCCACCTTAAAGGTAACACAGAGCACAAGTTTAATGAGCTTAAAAGAACACAAAAACTGTCTGGGGCTGTGGATAGGGAAGGGTTAGAATTTAAAGGAAAATGCTTGCCAATGCTGACTTGGAACTGCTCTGCCCATTTCGTGCTGTGCAGCAGCCCAGGGCCTATAGACACCTTCTGCCTCAAACATTGGCTATGTGAGTATGTAGCCTCCTACTCACCCAGTGCCATAAATGCTGCATGTTTGCCAGATTTTGCCAGATTCATACAAAATGTGGAACAATGGAGTCAAAACAAAACCTACCTGACAAAGTCTATTTTGCTGTCAAGCTTTGGCTAAAATATGCCTTTTGCTGCAATTTAAGGATAACCTTGGAGGGGTGGGGAACAATACAGTGAGCAGGGATGGGGATCTGAGGGCAAAGTAGCACTGGGGAACAGAGAGCAAGAAAACACATACACTCCCATGAAGCGCTCAAAGAAAAGGAAAACAGTAGCTCCTTAATGTTAGCTGTTGAAGGGTACAAGTCATCCAATCAGAAGGGTGGTAAAGAAGCTATTCTCCAGGGGAGCGACAGATATAAGTGAGGCAAGCGATTGGGTGGAAAGCCAACAATTGATAAGCAGTGGGCAGAACCAAAGTCCTCGCTAGGTTTCGGTATTGCACCTAACAGGTTTTCTACAAAAGCCAGCTAAAATGTGTCTGTAGCTGAGACCTAATGAGGACATGCTATAAATGGATACCCAGACAGCAACATCTGTCCATGCCATGTAAGGCCTTTGCAAGGACTGAAATGATTCTACAGATTTAAGGCACCCGGACAGTAACAGTACAATTTGAATCTCCATTTTATCTCAGCAACTCTGTAATTGAATGCTACTTTAAGTCAATGAGAAATATTTGCGCTCAAACTTTTCTGCTACCGGTAATTGCGTGACTTCAAGTGTGTCCTGTTGAAAGGTTAATATTGGTTCCAGTTACACTTGGCCTCCTGCCTTTTTCCTGGACCATTATTTCATATTTCTGTTATTGTGGTTAGCTATTTGGACACCATCTTTATGGTTTACAGTCCAAGTTATAATTATCTCCACCTTCCCTGGTTTATCTTCCCAAGTTTTACCCAGTTCTCTGGTTAGTGTCTCCCATTAATTACAGTCTGTACCTCGGTTTCATTCTTCATTACCATGTGTAATCCTCCTGTCCAATGCCCACTTCCCCGTTCCATTCTAACCACGCTACGGGATTTGTCTGCTCCATCCTTTGTGCAATTGCTGGGCACAGATCAGGGCACTGCACTTGTCCTTTGTTGCACCCAGGAACTGCCCCAATAAAGTGGCACATGAGGTATTGGGTTCTACTCTTCCTGGCATTTAGTCATTCACAAAGCTCAGTAGAATGTGGCTCCTACCTCTGTCCATCGGGGCATCAGCCTGTTGCGAAAAACAGACCAGCCTACGTAGAACATCTGGAGATGTTCTGACAAGTCTGTAGGGCTGGGGCCGAGTGACTCGTGTGTCATACTCTGAGTGTAGGCCAAGTCTTACCAGCCTTTCCAAAGCACCGGCCTGTAGGAACTTCCCAATTATCCCCTAGGCCAGCCACATCTGCCTGTGGCTAAGCTTCCTTTTAATTAAACAGCAAATAAACATCGATATACACATCTCCATTTAATTGTTAACAGCCATTCGCTTTAATTACTTTTCCCACCTCCCACATCAGACAACAACACACCATCACAGGCAGTAATACTGATAACGCGGTACATGCATTGATTAATCTATAGCATTGATTGTAGGAGCATGTATACAACTTGTGTAAATGCACTCCTCAGTAAGCGATTGGTTAATGTCAACAGAACTTTTCACGCAAACAGATCAATGCCATAGGCACTTGAAGTAAGGGTGCAGGGGGTGCTGCAGCACCCCTAAAATAATTGTGCTGGAGTTTGGAAGATGAAATAGCATTAAACAATACTATATATTTTGTTTTTATCTTGTCACATTTATTGTGGTCAAAGAGAGGTCAGTAAATTGCTACTTATTCTTTTATTGTGGAAACTGGAGTTTACTTTTCTTTGTCTGACAAGAAAGTGTGAGGATTTTGTAAAGTTAACTATGTGACAATCTTGCTGGTGTGAAAGAAAAGTCTTTAGTTGCGTTTTCTTCTAAAGCACATCAGTTAAACACCTACAAATGAGCTACACAAACATTTCGAAAAAAATGAACAGGAAATCACAAATAAAGCGCTTTTTTAATAAATTGAAGTGTAATGGAAACAAAGATTTTAATAGGATCGAAACAAATCAAGACACTTCACTTGGTGTTTCTCAAATGACAAATATTCGCTAAATCCCAGTTTCTACACATTATCGTTTGTGTGCTACATAGTTTTAGTACTAAGACTGATGTCTGTACAAATTTAGCAGTCATCTCAATGGAACATGTGCTGCCTGTAAATGGCAGGGCACTACACCACCATGCTTTAGTAATATATTTGTGGCAGTGTGCTGCTAAATGTGATTCCAGCTACATACTACACCCGTACCACTATCCTGCTGATAAGTGTGGCTCATTTGTGACAATTGTTCTGTGTGTGATGCTTGGATTTTTCAGAATCTCTATGAGTTCATTGATGTAACCTTGATGGCAGCACCCTCAGTCTGGAAATTGTTGCAGCACCACTGAACCGCACATTAAAAACAATTCGAGAACAAAGGCGTGGAAGCAGCGACCTCCACCGAGGAGGTTCTGAGATCCATAAGAGCCTGAGTTTTGTACTAGTATGTGTTTGCGATATAACAGCATTATTCAATGACCCACTGAAGAGTAAATTTCACAGGATCATGAAAGAAGGGCTCCAGCGAGGATACGTACGAGGTAGCATTTTCACTCATTGCTTGGTGTATTCGGCTTCTGTTGAGCGGTCATGTGGTGTTGATACTGCTGTGCAGGTTATTGGAGGGGGCAGATACACTATGTTGGGTTCAGTAAACCTTCAGTCATGATAGGGATGAAGTTTGAATGGTTCAGTTCACCAGAACTCAGGCAAGTGATGGGACTAGGTATTGCCTTTAATAAGGTAGCATGGAAAACGGTTTGAAAAAGTCGTTTTCCATTTGTTCATAGAGTGCGACCACATGAGGTGCGTTTCCGAGGCTGAAGATACGTTCAGAATTTCTACTCACAACCACCATGCCACCCCTTGCTCACCAGAACTGGTCAGTTTTTAGGTCTCTGCTAGCGTGGCTGCGCACATGCGCAGTTCGCTCGGCGAGATTTAATGTTTTAATGTTTATTCTGTAATCTGTTTTAGCCCTAAGTTATGTTAGTTTTATTGTTCTTACCTGTGTCTGAATAGGAATTGATTCAGAAAAGGGGGTGGTGATGAACAGAGTGTCTGAATTAAGCAGACCAATCTTACCCAGTCCAAAAATCAGGGCTTGATCCATCACCTTTATTTAGCTCACTGCCCCATCCCAGCTCAGAACCTGGCTATATGCAAATTAGTCTGTCCCTGGCCCAGTGCATCATGGGAACAGGGCAGACCAAACTACCAAGCCAATTCTTCACCAGAAAGGAGACAAGCTACCGGGGACCGGTTTCTGGCATTTCAGCCTCGTCGGCCCGGCTTGCTTGAATCCTGATGGAGCAGTGAGCAAGGGACTCATGTCTGAGTATACCCTGCCACACTTATAGTGGCCGAAAACGATTCAGAAAAGGGGCTGGTGATGATCAGAGTGTCTGAATTAAGCAGACCACTCTTACCCAGTCCAAAAATCAGGGCTTGATCCATCACCGTTATTTAGCTCACTGCCCCATCCCAGCTCAGAACCTGGCTATATGCAAATTAGTCTGTCCCTGGCCCAGTGCATCATGGGAACAGGGCAGACCAAACTACCAAGCCAATTCTTCAACAGAAAGGAGACAAGCTACCGGGGACCGGTTTCTGGCATTTCAGCCTCGTCGGCCCGGCTTGCTTGAATCCTGATGGAGCAGTGAGCAAGGGACTCATGTCTGAGTATACCCTGCCACACCTATAGTGGCCAAAATGATTCAGAAAAAATCAGAATTGCTGCATCTAGTTTGCGGGGAAGAGTGTGAGCCCGTTTCTCTACAGTCTCCCTTCAGGCTCCACTCCCTGCTGGGACAACTAGAGATGCCATTTTTGGTGGGTGCGTGCTCTAGTCGTCCAAGGGGGTTTTACTTAAAAAGCATTACAAATACAATAGGTCTCGCCTTTTATTAAGTTAAAGCCATTTGCTTTGCTATACAATACCATTAGCAAAGGAAATGGCTTTAACTTAATTAAAGACAAGACCTATTGCAATTTCAATGCTTGTTTTTTGATGTGCTCGGGTTCATGGCTACGGCTGTTGTGATTGGCCACTGGTTTCCTCATGCCTCAAGTTTGTTAGCCAGGTTGTATGGCTTCTTATTCGAGAGGGCCTCGTGAGCGATGTCTTTTCTAGAGATATTCACGTCATTTGAAGGGGAGGTGGTGCTGTTGTGTGGGTTTGATGTGAATTCTGTGTTTTCTGTAATGTTATTAGTAATGAGGCTGCACTTTACCTTGCCACAGGGCAGCAGAGCTCTCTAGTGAGTATTACCAAAAACATTGAGCTTTAGTACAAGAGATGGAATAATACATGTAATTGGCACAGTGGCTTGAGGTGAGTGGACAGGGGAGGAGTGTGATTTTCTCTCCACAGTTTTAAGGTGCTGGTGGCTTTATTTGTGTGAGCTGTGAATGAGCCAAATATTAATTTAATTGACTTTGGGGCAAATTTCTGTGGTCTGAGTGAACAGGCAGCAGTCTACGAGTAGTTATGTAATTCAGGAAAATTCGAGCAGCAGAGTTTACATTTTTAGAGAAAGCTGTTTGTAACTATCCTTTTCCGGAAGAGACTGGAATGTGTGTTGTATGGTACTGTATTAAAAAATGAATTTATATAGCCCTTACTACCTCTGATGAGGCGTCGAAGCGTTTTTTCGGCGAGTAGCACGTGTCAGTTCCTTGATGATTTCTATGCTTTTCAGTCAGAAGTGATTTAGAGTTTATGTTGACTATCTGGATTGCCCAGAACACGTGTAAACAATACAAGGACTATCATATCTGCTGATGAGAAACAGGGTAAACATATAATGTTATCACAATTGTCTCATGTGACTCATTTGTAAATACCCCCATATCCTTTTGGGGTGTATGAATTTATTTAAAACATTCATTACATACTGATTACTGTCAAATAGTGAGTAAAGGACACTTTTCCCCTTTTGTTTGCACACATCATTAATAGACTATAGGAACAAGGTAAAAAATGTGTACAAAGTAATAATAGGACAGATGACGCGGTGCTGAAAAAATGAACATATAAACTAAAACATACAACAAAACAGTTTACAAAGCCAAAGGTTGATAAATGATTTACAACAATTGTAGATCGAGATAGTATCAGTTTGTAGACAATATCTCTCAGCAAATTCGAAAGAGCTAAACAAGCGTGGAAATTTTGACCCATGCCAACTTATCAAGTGCCATCAGGACGTTTGTACCACATCCTTGTGAGCAAATCTGCACTCAAAAATAGTCGCCACCTGGATGTCTTCACATAAACGCATCACATAAACTAAGTCAAAAACCTGTAACCCTGGCGGCTGATATGAATGAAGATATGAATAAATAAGCACCACAGTCAAAGTTCTTTGAAGGCGGCAATGTAGTGAGGACACATGGAAGGGAAGCTGACGGGACCCTCGAACGTAGTGCAGTGTAGTGTTGCGGACCATGAGAGGTTTGGGACTTAGGGCCAGATGCAGGTAGCTAAATACCGGTCGGTAACGGCTGAAAATCTGTGATTTTCCCGTTACCGACTGGTATTTAGCCCTTTCTAATGTAGGAGGCTGGAAATAAGAACTCGGTATTTTACCGATTCCTTATTTTAAGGAATCGGTAAAATACAGAATCCTTATTTTAAGGAATCGGTAAGATACCAAATCCTTAAAACCTATGTAGCTAGCACTCAAGTGAGTGCATTTTTGCTTTAAGGATTCGTTATTTACCACCAACTACAAGTTGGTGTTAATACCGAATACCTTTAAAAAAGCAATAATTTGCTTTTTTCAAGGTGCCATGCGGCAGACATACATGCCCTTAGGGCATGTATGTGCGCCACATGTGCACACATGCATGATTGAGGGGTGCAACAGGGTGTAAATGTGACACCCTGCCACCCTTGAATATGCTCCCGCTATTACCAATTCGGTAATAGTGAATGACTTCCCATTCATTCCTATGGGCCTCCAGGCCCATAGGAATGAATGGGAAGGTATTTCTTATTACCGAATCGGTATTACCAAATCGGTAATAAGAAATGTTACAGAATCGGTACATTTTACCGATTTATTACCTACATCATATTTACCGATTCCTAAATACCAAATCGGTAAAATTCGGTATTTAGGAATCGGTAAAATGAGATTACCTACATATGGCCCATAGTGTTTATTTGATGACATACAGGTGGCAACTATTATTAAGGATTATTTTTTACTATTGTAAAAAGAACACTTGTTAATGTAACTTGTAAAAGTGAATCAACATGTTGGGCGTCCTGTAAAGAAGTCCAAAGGGGCACACTGGAATCTTTTTTTTTTTTTATATTTCTTTTTATTGAAACTTTTAACAACATAAACAAGAAAAAATGACAAGGCAATACAATCAATCAAATGGCGAAGCGTCCTGCGGGGGGAAAGGCATAAGATCATAATACAAACATTGACATTACAGGATGGGAGGAAAGAGGGATATAGCAAGTCCGGAGACAATCCAAGCAACACAATAGGAGGAATGTTGGGTCAAGGGGAGGGAGGATCAGCCACTAAGTGTGAGAAGGGAGGTGTACAAATGTCTCCCCGGTAGGAGTTCCATCGACCCCAAATCTTGCCCCACTTGCGGAGCCTGCCACGTGCAACATACACCGTCTTCTCTCTGAACATGCACCAGTCCATATTTTCCTTCCAGGCCAGGACTGTGGGCGGCCTCCGAGAGCCCCACAACTGGGCGATATCCCTCTTTGCGATCATATTACCAAGGGTCACCCACTGGGTCTGGGCCAAATCATAGTCATTGGGTCCCCAAACATTCAACAAACATCGTCTAGCTTCAGGCAACAACGCAACACCCGTGACCTCTTCCATCACTGCATGCACTCGATTCCAGAAATGAACAACCTCCGGGCATTCCCAGAGTATATGGAAAAAAGTGCCCAAGAGGCCGCAACCACGCCTGCACAGCCCATCCGAAGCATAACCCATACTGACCAATCGTAGGCCGGTAACATAGATCCTATGAAGAATCTTAAGCTGTACAAACCGGAGGAGAGCCGGAATTGCAACCTCGGCGAGGATATGGCCGACTGCCAGTCCTCGTCATCTAACTCCAGGCCATCACCGGTCCAAGCTTCCCTGAGGCGCTGTAGAAGGTCGGCCCTATTGTTTATCAACTTCTTGTAAATAAGAGAAATCGTACTGTCGGGAACATGTCCGTCAAGCACCCGATCCTCAAGCGGCGAAGCCTCCGGAACAATAGTGCCCGGAGGAAAGACCGCCGTCAACGCGTGTCGGATCTGGGCATATCTAAAAAACTCCTTGTCACTCAAGTCATACTCCAGTCTCAATTCCTCAAAGGTTTTAACCCGATCCCTGGTCCATACATCGTTCACCCTGCTTATACCAATAACGTCCCATCTATCAAAACCTTTCGTCTTCCACAGGGAGCCTAGCTTCTGGGAAGCGTAAAGAGGGGTTGCGCGTGTGAGTCTATCCTTCCATCCCATTGCATCGTTGGCAAGATGCCATACCTGTACAGCCATTTTGGTAGGGCCAGTAAGCGTCCTCCCAGCGGATTTCATATAAAGAGCCCTGTTGTAGTCTCCACCAGGCAGCAACCATCTGTCCATTTCGAACGCAGGATTCGACGCAGGGCCGTACATGCAGTGGTTAATCGCCCCCAGCTGGGAGGCCCAATAGTAGCGCTTAATATCCGGGAGAGCGATTCCACCGTCATACCAAGGAAGTGTTAACTGGGCAAGGGGTATGCGGGACCGTCCTCCCCAGATGTAACTGGCCGGGATGGTATCAAGAGTATTCTGGAGGGCATAGAGAAATTGGGGCAGTGACATCATCTTGAATAAAGCCGCCCGTCCGAGGGGGGACAACGGAAGTCTACGCCATGCCTCAACATCGGACCGCAGGCGCCAAAGCGGGGGTAGCAAGTTACGTTCGAAGCGAACAACAGGATCCAGGGTGATAAACACCCCCAAGTATTTGAAACCCGCATGTGCCACCTGTATTGGGCACCCACGCGGCAAGAGAGGAGAATCTCCCGAGAGAACGTACACGCAGGACTTGGACCAATTGATCACAAGGCCAGAGTTTTTACCGAAGGAAGTCAATACATCGAATAGCACTATTAACGACTTCCGAGGAGACCTGAGGTATAGCAGGATGTCGTCAGCATAGAGCGACACTCTGTCCTCGAAGTCGGGGGTCCAACGTATACCCTTCATCGTCGGTTCCCACCTCAGCCAAGCCGCCAAGGGTTCCAAAGCAAGGGCAAAAAGAAGCGGGGACAACGGGCACCCCTGGCGAGTGCCCCTCCCGAGAGAAAACGAGCCAGAAACACGACCATTAACGACCACCTGAGCCAAGGGGTCATGATATAGTAACTTCACCCAACTGATGAAAACAGGGCCAAAACCAAACTTGGCGAGGGCGACCCAAAGATATGGCCATTCCAGCGTATCAAACGCCATTGTGGCATCCAAAGAGGCCAAAATGGCCGCTTCACGCAACGAGGACGCTCTCGCAAGGGTGCCATGCTGACGCCGAAGGTTAAGTGCCGTGTTACGGTGTGGAATGAACCCGGACTGATCCGGATGGATCAGGTTGCAGACAACGGTTATCAAGCGATTCACAAGCACTTTTGCGAGGATCTTAGGCTCGGCGTTCAAGAGCGAGATGGGCCTGTACGACGCGCAGCGATCGCGTGGCTTCCCCTCCTTGTGGATCACAACGATAGATGCAAGTCGTTGATCGTAAGGGAGGGTACCAGCTTCTAGCGATTCTAAAAACATAGAGCGAAGATGCGGTGCTATTTTATCTGGACGTAGCTTATAAAGTTCGATGGGAAGACCATTCGGACCCGTGGCCTTCCCGGATCTCACAGAGCGAACCACGGCTGCGACCTCCTCGATGGAGAGTGCCGCGTCCATCAGCTCCTTATCCAGATCCGACAAGCAGGGCAAAGCAATATCCCTAAGAAGCTGATGCGAGTCCTGTTCCGGTCTATCCGATACTGGGGAGTAAACGGTTTGGAAATACTCAGAAAAACACTCCACAATCTCAACTGGGTCAGTCACTCTCACACCATCCGCCTTCTCAATCAAAGGAACCACACGACTAGCCCTCTCCCTCTTGTCCAACCAAGCAATCAACTTTCCGGCCTTATCACCCACGTCATACAAACGTCCTTGCTGCTCCCTACTCATCACCTTAGCGGCATCAGTGATCAGTGCTCTATAGTCAGTTTGTTTGAGGTGTGGAAGGTGCAACTTGTCCTGAGTAACATCAGAGTCCGGGTCTCTTTCTATGTCTGATATCTCAGTTTCAAGTCGGACCACTGCCTCGCACTTGCGCTTCTTAGCGTTATTAATTAACGATAAGGCGTGACCGCGGATGACAGTCTTATAGGCTTCCCATAGCGAGACAGACGATGACACAGACCCCACATTATCCTCAAAATAATGGTCGAGTGATTTGATCAGTTCCTTTCGGATCTTAGGGTCACGGAGATACCAAGGGTTTATCGGGGCTACCCGGCCCTCAGTTCCCGGCCCAGTTTCCATTACAAGCCATAAGGGTGAGTGATCTGAGATACCCCTAGCCAAGTTTCTGATTTCCTTAACCAACGGGGCCTGTGTTGCTGGCATCAGGATATAATCTAGTCTCGAGAGGCTACCGTGTGCACCAGAGTGGAAGGTGTATTGCAATTGTCCAGGGTGGAGCAGCCTCCAGCAGTCTATCAATCCCAGAGTGTCAAGAAATCACCCAACCAAGACTGGGACCTCCCAAGATCCCTAGGTGGGTAGCGATCGCTATGCCCGGGGACCACTGAGTTGAAATCGCCGCCCACCACAAGAATGCCCTCCGGGAGCCGCAGTATCACCTTCCCCAGATCAGCAAAGGTCGTAGCCTGAAGGCCAGGTGGGACGTAAACGGAGAGTAGAGAGATGACTTTCCCCTCCCACCGTCCAGAAATGGCGGCGTAGCGCCCCCTGTCGTCAAGAATAACGTAGTCGATCTCGAGGAGGAGGGAGGCCCTGACCAGGATACCCGCCCCCCTAGAGCCAGTGGTGAAGCCGGAGTGCGCAAGAAGACAGTAGCCCCTTCGATTCATAGCATGACATGTATTGCCTATCAAGTGTGTCTCTTGCAACAGCACAATATCAGGGGAGAGACGTTCAAAAGAGTTGGAACACCACACCACGTTTTATCCTGTCCCCCAACCCGTTAACATTCCAGCATAGCAATTTTAGCCCCCTACCCCCCATCCCGAACATGGTCGCAGCATCCACCCCACATTAGTCGCAACAGCCAAGTCCAAAAGTCCATCAATATAGTGCCTTGAAATGAACCAAACAAAAAACAACTTCCCCCCTCCTCCCCCCGATCTACCCCAGAAACAATACCACCCACCCTGCACCCCTGCGTTAGATTCGAAGGCCCCCCCCAACTTGCAGTGTGCCTGTCGCCCAAGCAAATAACTAATCTACGAAAAGAACCCCCGAAGAGGAAAAGACCCACGTCCTCCGCCACCCCTGGAAAACCAGCTCAATTAAACGAATTTAACGGATCAGCAAACCACGGCTGAAAGGTCTATACGAAGTCCAGCGAACCAAGTCCCATTACTATTCCTGCTCCATCGGGCCACCCCCGGCTCCACCAGAGTGTTTAGGATGTTCCTGCCCCCTGGGCAGCGTATCGATCCAGTCACTTGCAGCCTCAGGGTGATCAAAGAAGAACGTCCGATCTCCATTTTTTTTTTTAGAAATATATTTTTATTGCAGGAAATGTAAGGAAGTACAACGTTGCCACCTGTATCAGTACGCAATCCAGTGTGGGTGGGGACCACTTGTTCCCTATACACGGCCATTTAGCCCACAACCCGGAGGTCGGGCGGCGTATGTTAGTCCCTTAGAGCGTGGTTCTCTCCAGCCGCATATCAAATCACAGGTATTAAAGTAATTCACATCTGCTTTTATTCACCTGCCTCAAAACTGACCCCCCAACCCCCCTCCTCTCGCCCGTCCCCCTAGAGGAAGATGGGATTGTCCATCACCTCTCGTCGTTTCAATGCTGCATAGGATCAGAGACATCTCACTTCCTCTAGCCCCTACCCCCCCCCCCCCCCCCACTCGTCATCGGTAGGTCAATCTGTGTGTGGTCAACTGAGGATAAAGTGGCCGTGAGTCTGCTGCGGCATCGCCGCGCTAAGTTATTATGGCGATACAGTGGGATCTAGGCCTTCTCCCTCCGTACTGTCTGTGTCAACATGTGCGCCATGGTCGCGCAGGGTCTGCACTATTGTTTCCCAAGCCTGCGCCGCCTCTAGCGCCCGCTCATCTTGTCTTCGCTTCGCCTGCTGGAATCTTAGTGTGCTTTCACTCCCCGCCCATTTAAGCATTTCATTGCGCCATTTATCGCCCGACGGACCAACTCGCGCCTTCCAGTGTCTGGTAATTTCGCGTTTAGCTAACAGCAAGCCCAAATCAATGAACTTACTGGTGATTTTAGTCTTGGGGGTATGCGGAAACCAGTGTAAAAGTCCTACCGCCACGTCCACTCGTAGCGATCTACCAGTTACCGCGGTCAGCGTGTCACCCACCATTGACCAAAAGGAGGTCAGCTCAGAGCAGGACCATAGCATATGCAGAAGGTCCGCACCGGGCGCCCACATCTAGGACAGGCCGCCGTCTCCAGACCAAAATACTGCTGCAGTTTCACCGGAGTCAGATAGGCTCTATGCAGCACATAGAAGTGGACCAACTGGAAGCGTGCATTTCTCGTCCCCTTCCAGGTCCTCCGCTGCAGCTGGGACCACGTGGCCTCTGGAATTTCCCTACCTATGTCTGTCTCCCATCTGGATTTAATGGTCGTCAAGGGGGCCAATCTCCCCTCGACCATTCTGGAGTAGAGGCACGATACCGCCTTAACTGTCCCCGCAGACATCATTACATATTGACATGTCGTTGACAGTAGTGGTTCCTCGTGACCGGTCCTCCAGTGAGCCTGAATCGCTCTCGTGAGTGCCGCGTGGATCAAGAAATTGCCTCTAGGGATGTCGTAGCGATCCAAAAGGGTCTGGAAGGGCAGCAGCCCCCCATCCTCGTAAAGGTCGCCCATCGTCTGTATCCCCATGTCTTCCCAAACACGGAGACGGGACCAGTCTCCGCCGTGGGGTAATGCAGTAAGCATTCCCAGCGGGATCTCCGGGGCATAGGGTCGCGAGCCACCGAGCTTGCGATGTGCACGGTTCCAGCAGGAGCGTATGGTTCGGTCCTCCTGAGTGAGGTGTTTCAGTTCTAATGTCTGTTGCAGCGCAATATATGATAAAACATGCCTGGGTGTGCCACTGCCCCTCAGCTCTTCCGTGCCTCGGAATTCACGCGCGATTTCCTGGGTGTAGAACTGTAATTGGGCTGCTAAATAATACGTCTCAAAGTCCGGAGCCGCCCACCCTCCTTCCGCTCTCGGTCGCATCAAAGTTCCGAGCGCCACTCTACGGCGGCCCGCTCCCCATAGGAACGACACTATCATGGAGTCCAGGCCCCGAAAAACAGATCTGGGGATCCACACCGGGAGCGTTCGGAAGTAGTACAGCAATCGGGTCAGCGCCACCATTTTCAAAAGAGCAACGCGCCCCGCCAGCGACAGGGGCAGGGTAGACCAGAAGGCCATGCTGCCCTTGAGCGCTCGGATGCCCCTGGAGATATTACCCTCCAGGATGTCGATCGGGCGGTGATAAATATGTACCCCTAGGTACTTAAAGCAGGCCGGTTCCCACCTGATTGCTCTGTGAGTATCCGGCTGGAGGCCATCTTGGCGCATCGGAAATAGGCAGGTCTTAGCCCAATTCACCCGAAGTCCCGACAACTCCCCAAAAGACGTGAGCACCGAGTCTGCCCCCGTCAGGGCCGCATCAGCGTCTTCGAGGAAGAGCAACAGGTCATCAGCGTACAGGGAAATGTATTGGGGACCCAGCGGAGTCTGTAGTCCCCTATAATAGGCTCCTGTGCGAATTGAGATAGCCAGCGGTTCCACAGCTAGAGCGAACAGCAAAGGGGACAACGAGCAGCCCTGCCTCGTGCCTCTTTCCACCGGGTACTGTTGGGACACCAGCCGGCCCGATTTCACTCTGGCCACCGCCGCGGTATACAGCACTTCGGCCACTTCAGGAATCCCTCTCCTAATCCAAATCTCTCGAGAACTCTGTGAAGGTAGACCCATTCCAGGCTGTCGAAGGCCTTTTCCAGGTCTATCGAGAGAATCATAGGGTTGGGAGCATTCTCGTGCTCCATCTCTAATAGTCTGAAAAGTCGTCGGATGTTCATTGTCGTGTTGCGTTTGGGGATGAAGCCTGCTTGGTCGGCGTGTACCAGGGAGCTCATGTGTTCCAGTAACCGCTCGGCTAAGACGCTACTCAAGATCTTGTAATCTACCGTGAGCATTGATAGTGGTCTATAAGAGGCCGGGTCCGCGCCTTCACGACCCGGTTTCAGAAGAGGAATCACCAGTGCCTCCCGTAACGAGCCCGGCAATCTTCCCAAGGACTTCGCCTCCCTGTAAACCTGTAGGAGCTTTGGGGCTAGGATATCCGAGTATGTGGGATAAAATTCCACCGGCAGACCGTCTAGGCCCGGTGTTTTGTTACGCGCCATTCTTTTGATCGCCCCCTTGATCTCGCCTAGCTCCACATCGCGTCCCAGGGCCTTCGCCTGAACTGATTCAAGAGTGGGGATAGGCAGGTCCTTCAGGAAAGCATCCGTCGGGGACGTGTCCGGCTGTAACCGACTACGATATAGCCGCTCGTAGTAACTTCGGAAGCAATGAAGGATTTCAGGTGGAGTGTAAACCTCTCTATTCCCGTCCGACCTCATCGCCACGGTGGGGGAAGAGCTTCTAGAAGGGTTAGCAAGCCAAGCTAACAACGCACTTGATTTGTCGCCTTCCGCCAGCGATCTAGAGAGGTAGGTCTTATGATCGTAGCTACGTAGTCGCTCAACCTCTACCGCCACTGCCTCTTTAGCCACTAGGACCTGCTGCTGAAGCTCCGGGCGGCCAGGGCGGGAAAGCTCAAGGTCACGGAGGGCCCGGTCAGCTCTGGCTAGGTCTTCCAGAAGTACGCGGCGCACTCCTACCTTTTGCGTTATGCAATAACCTCTCACCACGACCTTAAAGGCATCCCACTCCGTGGCTCGTTCCGTCGTCGTACCCTCGTTAATCGCAAAATAGCTTGCTATCTTATCCTCCAGGTCTCCGCGAAACACCTGATCCTCTAGCAATTCCGGCCGCAATTTCCAGGAAGGCACACAAGGGGCCCCCTGAATCCATCTAAGGTCTATCAACAGTGGGTTGTGGTCAGAGATCGTCCTCGTTAAATATTCAGACCGTACCGCCGTAGTGGCCACCTCCCTAGACCCTAGGAAGCTGTCCAACCTCACATGCAATTCATGCATCCCCGAAAAGTGTGAGTAATCTCGAGTACCCGGGTTATGGGCCCGCCATATATCCGTTAGTCCCCACCCAGTCTGCCAAGTCAGTCTACCCTTTGCCACTCTGTGTGCCGGGGAGTCCGGAAGGGGAGGATGTGATCTATCTAAGTCAACGTCGAGCACCGAGTTAAAGTCCCTACCTATCAGGACAGGTCCCGACAAGTAACGAGCCAGAGAACCGGATAGTGCATTAAAAAAGGCGAGCTGGTCCGTGTTGGGCGCATAAATGCAGCAGATGCTCAAATCCCTGCCCCCAAGTTTCCCTGCTAACGCGACATACCTCCCTTCTGGGTCTATGGTGTGATCAACTACCTGCAAGGGTACTCCTGCCTTTATCCAGATCAGCGCGCCTCTCGCATAAGCCGAGTATGCAGTGCAGTACACCTGTCCCCGCCATCTACGCTGTAGCGCAAGTCCCTCGTTTTTATTGAGATGCGTTTCTTGTAGCAGAGCGTTCTGTACTCCCCTACGCACTAAATAAGCATGGACCTTGTGACGCCTGGACATGGTGTGCAGGCCCCGTACGTTCCACGTGACGCATTTCAGGTTTGAGAAATCAGCCATTGTCCCATATCGCATTCATCAGTCTCTCCGCGCACCGCACAGCTAATGGTATATGTCCAACAACAACCTCCCCGATGACGAGTCCCCCCCTCACTAACCGTAACTCAACTTGTAAACATGAACCCCAACCACCCTCCCCAGAACAGGTTCCAAATAGCAACATCTAGTCCCCATCCAAACTATAGGTTCTAAGACCTCCTCTCCCTCTATCCTTCCGGTAGTCACCGTAGGCGTGCCTTAAGGGCAGTGTGGGGGGCCGAGCGCCGACGCGGGATCCCTCCGCAGGCCGCAGCGCGGCCGAACTCCACACCAGCGGACGGGGGGGTCGGCCCTGTAACGGGGGTCGGGCAGGTACTCTGTGCGCCCGCTCTAATGTGTAGAAAGGGGACAAACCTTCCAGTACCACAATTGCCCGCAGCCAGTTCTCCAGGTACTCCACCATGTCCCCGCCTTCAATTTTTTCGGGAAGGCCAACCACACGAATGTTATTCCTCCTGTTCCTCCCTTCCGCATCCTCCGCTCGCTTTTCCAGCGCTTCTATGCGGGCCAAGGCGTCCTTCATTGATGTGTCCAAAACTTTCTGCGCCGGCTCTAGTTGTCTCACCGACCCCTCAACTTCCTTCACTCGGTCAGAGAGCTTGCCATGATCCGCTCGGAGAAGACCCAATCCCGTCGCCACCTGCGCAATGTCCTCTCGCAAGGCTGATCTGGTCTCCGTTATCGCCTGTAGGATCTTGTCCAGCTGTGTTTGAATAGGGGAGTCCCCCAGGTTGTCCACACGAGACCGTTCCTCGTTGTCCGGCGGCTCTGCGTCCGATGCCGCCTGGGCACCTCCCTTCGGGCCTTTCGGTTTCCCCATGGTTGGAGGTGCACGCCGGCTAGGCGCCTTTGAGTCGGGGTCGATCAAACTGTGCCGCCTCCAGTCCAGTCAGTAGGTCGGCGGATGATGGGCAGGGCGGCGCAAGCTCTCGGGGCGCTGATCGTGGCTGCGCTCGGTCACTGTCCGATCAGAAAGCACGTGTCTGCTGTCGCACAGGAGTCCGGGGGGAGGGCAGCAGCAGAAACGCCACCCCCCAGTGGACCGGGGTTGTATCCCTGGGCCTCAGGCCCTCTGAAGGTCCCCGCAGGGCCACGGCATCCTCACCCCTGTTCAGCGTTCAGTGTAGGACTCCCTTCCGCGATTACGGGGGGCAGTGCCAACTCCCCGGGCAGCGTCCTCCAGCGTCTCACCCAGGCCAGCAATGCTCCACAGACCCCCTCTCGTAGCGTCCCATTATGAAAGGCGGCCTCACCAGTGGGCCCTCCGTCGGCACCTCCTCTCCTCCGTCCGCCGCACCTCAGTGCCTCGTCATGAGGCTTGTTGTCTCGCAGGTAGTTCTGCCAGGGGCTCAGGGGGGTCCCGCTACGGCCCCAGCCGGTCCGCCAGCGTCACTCGGCGAGCTCCGGGTCAGGCGTACACACTGCCCCCGCCGGCGCAAGTTCCAACCTTCTCCCGGCTGCGGTCGGGTCTCGCCGCCCTCCCCCGCGTCTCCACCGCTCCTCTGGCCTCAGCCTCGGGCCCCCGGCCTGGAGGTCCCCGGGGTAACAGGCGATTGTCGCTGTGTCGGCGGGGGTGGGGAACGCCCGATGCGGCATGGCTACCGCACTTCTCGGGGTCTCGGTCGCTCACAATTCAGCGTCGGCGCCATCTTGGGCTCCTCATTGCCGCCGTCGTCCCTCGACTTTTCTCCCCGCTCAGGGGTCCCCGCGGGCCACCAAGGTTGTGGGGGGGCAAGCGGGTCTTCCGGAGTGTGCTGGAGGGGTAATGGTGTCACTAGGGACCCCCCTTGTCAGGATAACTAGGAGCCCGGCCGCGGAGCTGAGACGCTAGGCGACCTCCGCCATCGGCGTCCAAGCCACGCCCCCAACGTCCGATCTCCATGTACCACACGTAGCCGGGCTGGAAATAGCATTGCTATTTCATGTCCCTGTCTCTCAATCGTCTCTTCACTCCCTGAAACCCCATCCTCTGTTTTTGCACCAACTGAGTGAAGTCTGGGTAGAAACTCACCGTCGTATTCTCAAATTTCGTGGGGCCACCCAACCGCGATGCTTGCAGGATAGCATCCCGATCACGGAAATTGAATATCCTGGCAATTATGGGCCGCGGGGTAGCACCCAGCTTAGGTTTACCACCCGGCACTCTGTGCGCCCGCTCCACCGCAAAGAATTAACTCAGGCCTTTGGGTGCCAGATGGTTGACGATGAGGTCCTCCACGATGAGGTCAACATTTAAGTTGTCGGAATTCTCAGGGACACCCACAATACGGACGCTGTTCCGCCTAGCACGGCTTTCAAAATCCTCCAGACGGCGGGAGAAGGAATCATTAGAGGACCGTAAATTATGGACCTCCGTCTGTAGGTCGGAGACATCCGTCGTGAGGCTAGAAGCCTTCAAGTCCAGGGAATTAACTTTTTCATTTGTTTTAGCTAAATCCGCCCTTATCAAGTTGACATCAATCGCCACTGTGTCCAGTTTTTGAGTCAGGGTTTCATACTGCACACCGATTTAGGTCTTCATGCTCGCAATGGCGCCCATAACATCATGCAGAGTCAGGTCGTCTTCCACTGTGGAATCATCACCCTTGTCCACCGGATGCTTTCCCATTCCACCGGGGATCCCTTAGGATGGGTGTATCGATCCATGACATTAGATTGTATGGAGCCCCCACGTTGAACAGTCTTGGGCTTTCGCTTTTCAACCTCGGGCTTGCCGGCCATCTTGGAAGCTATGTCCCCGAGGGGACCCTGAGATCTGGTGAAAATGGCTACGTCAAAATCACTCACAGATGCTTATCCAAAGGACGATGTGTCTCACGTCACACACTAAGCGATGATGTACGGTCCCGGCCCTGGAGTAGGACAACGAAGTAAAGCAGTCCCCAGGCAGCGGGGTCAAATCCGCGGCATAAAAGGATCCAGACCAAAAACGAAACCGAAAGCCACTTCCAGGGTCGAGAATCGGATCAGGGGCAACCGCTGTTGTTCAATTGCCGCCCAGGCAGATATCATCTCGAGCCCGGGGCATATCCGTGGAGCAGGCCAGGAAAGATCAGATTGTCATAAAATCGGTTCCCTTAGACCAAATCAAATTTTGAAAGTAGCTGGCAGATCAGCCGGGTTGCATCTTCAATGATCCGTCGTCAGAACCAGGATTATATTCAGGATAAGTGCCGGAGGTGGTGAAGGTCCGGGAGCCCTGTGCTCACGCGACCATCTCGGTTGCGCGCGAAGCTCCTCCCCCTGGAATCTTTAAGTAGCTTTATTCAAGAGTACAAGGTAAAGGACCACCAGTTCAGGCAGCAACTAAACTCCACCTGCCTGAGAGCCAGTTCAGAGCAGAAAATTCTGTTGTCAAGCTATGACACATGGAATGACACATGGAATGTAAGAACACAATCCAGCATGGGTGTGGAAAGGGAAAAAGGTCAAGGTAATGAGGGTGAGAAAAGGAGAGAAATCTAAGCAAAACCACAACACGTTCACTAATCATTTGATAGTAAAAATACGATAAACTACTTAGACACAGTGCTTTAAATGGGCCAGTACTGTCCGGTATGGAGTACCAACACTTTTTTATTTTGGGAGGGAGAGTACCGGCAGTTCTCAAGAGAAATGCTATACTTTTAATTGGAGAGTACCGGCACTTCTTAGAAACAAGCAAGTACTCTGTTACAGAGTACCTGCACTTCTATTTTTCCATTTCAAGCACTGCTTAGACAAACATGAAATAGTTAACAACCTGGGTTGGTAGTAAACATTCCAGCATCAGCTTATTTTTTTCTCACATATAACCTAGTCCATGACCTTCAAATACACCCAATGGCATGAAGTGCCTTTTGTCTTTGACACGTTTCTGCACTCTTTTACATTATTA
The DNA here is from genome assembly GCF_964261635.1 of Lissotriton helveticus. Classification (NCBI taxonomy): domain Eukaryota; kingdom Metazoa; phylum Chordata; class Amphibia; order Caudata; family Salamandridae; genus Lissotriton; species Lissotriton helveticus. The sequence goes on along the minus strand of NC_136057.1, from coordinate 846,224,482 downwards.
ACATCACTAGATCATGGGCTTCGTCTAAGGCATTGATCGAACACTATTCAATTTCATTACTGGCTGACAGTAATGTCAGTAAAGGTCAGAGACGGCCAGGGTGGCTACAAAGAGCCAAAGTGGGGATATCAGTGCAAGATAGAGATCGCCTCTTGACCCCATTTTCCAGTAGTCTGTGCTTGCATTATTTTGAATGTTGTTGACGTTCTGTACTAGTAGCGTCCTGTGAATAATTGTAGAAAGTAGTGGTAAAGTTTCGACCTGCACTTACATTTGTAGCCAGAAAAACTCAGATTTCACTTATTTTAGGGCTGCCTTGTTTTACTGTTTGAACTCCACTCCTGTGATATGAAGGGCACGTGCTTGATCGAGGTTCTTGGTGCAAGTTGAATTTTTTTGTCAGGAGATATTTACATAAGGTCAGGATTTTGGCAGTCTATATTTTGTTGTCTACATTTTTATAGTTTATGGTTTCACATGCCTCTGGATTGGTGACCATAAAATACCACTGTTTGAAACACAACTTTAATTAGGATGGCGAAAAAAAGGATCATTAAAAACGTATTTTTAGACTTCGCGGCATGCGTGCCCTCTCCTAACAAGACCAGCCCTCTATACTTATGAAAGGAGGGTCTGTGCTTTACAGGGTGTTTGGTGCAGTTCACATTACGATGAAAACCCCAGGCAGGCCAAGAATAGATGTGCGGGGCCCGTTGCTAGCGACATGCGCACGTCTCAGAGTAAACTCCTTCCTTCGCTCATACTCTCAAAACTCTTACCCTGTAACACTAGGATGTGAAAAGTGTGTGTTAATGACTAAGGTAGCCGCACTTTGTTTTAGTTTGGAAACAGGAAGCCAGGGATTTGCAAAATCCAGGCGAAGAAATGGCGTTATTAGGACAACATCGGAGTGAGTAGGTAAATCCATCCAAGATGTTGAAAATGTCACGCAACGCATTGGATGAGGAGGAGGAAATGCACGATTGGAAATAGATGGTTTGAGATGTTCTGATTTCGTATGCGTATTTTTTAATTCTTGGTGTACTGTTATGGCTATTGACTCGCTGTGGTGGGGCGTCGTTTACCCTCGCTCTACATTTGATATCATTCTGTAAAAATCGTTCTCTTTATTTATGAGTGGGGGCGTTAAAACCATTTAGAAATAATGGAAGAATACAAAGAGGACTCATGGAAAGAGATAGGCCTCACTTCCCTTTCATATTGCATGCTCTTTAAAAGAGTGGAAGGCTTGTACTATTGTGCTTGCATGGCACTTGAAAAGATGCTCGTTCTTTTTATCCTAGGCTATGTATGTTTACACTAATTCGAAATAATGAGGTCATTTTGAATATTTTATAATTGTAAGAAACTTTAGAATATGAGATTTACTGCAGAGGTACTAGGGTGTGTTCTGGTGTGCAATAATACAGGAAGAACCAAGGGGGGAAAAAGACAGGTGGGCACTTTGTCCAAGCCACAGTCCAGCATGCTGTGTCCTCTTCTCTACATGTCTCCTGACTTTCGTGTCTTCCGTCCGATATGGCGGCAGTAGCGGGTGGCATGTAGGAGCCACAAAAGAGGGCTGGTACTGAAGTGTTGGCTCTCAACTCACACCCCGGGTCAATAACCTATTTAACCACCGAAGATGGGCACTCAGTCAGGCATGCACCGCCCTTAGGATTCGGACATGGGCGCTTCAGTTTTAAGCCCTGAAGTACCTCTGGCAGAATGCACATCATTGGCGCTCGTCACAGAGTTGGGTGGGGTCAGCAACTCTCAGTGATCGCTTCCCACTCTGTGATGAGTGCTGCCGCCTCCTCATTGGCTGATCCAAGGTTAGTCAGTACGAGGAGGTGGCAGGCTTATTCCTCCAGGAACCTCGAAAGCTCCCCTCGCACCACCTGAGGTCAACTCTATTGCCCAGTAACTTTTTGTTCTTTTTAAAACCAAATGTTGTGTGTGTGTATGTGTAGATGGATGTATATTAGTGTGTGCGTGCTGTGAAAGTGTGTGTGTATGTGCTTGTTAATGGTGAGTGTATGTGCGCATGCTTGTGAATGTATGGGTGTGAGTGAATGTGTATGTAGATGAGAACGTGTATGTATGTGTTTGCTCCCCCCACCAGTCCCTGAATGCTCAAATTACAGGCCGCCATTGCACTCAGTTCCATGGGAGTCCCTTCACTGTCCATGAGTTTCCATGCCTGGGCTAGCGCATACCCTCGTAGTAAAGAAGCATCTTCCACATGCCAGGCTTGACCAACGCGATGCTCTACCTAAGCCTAGAGCGTTCTAGTCATGTGGCCAATCTGTTATGGACTGCCTCATTAACGACTGAGTGTAGGGACACTAACAATGGTTTCCAAATGCTGAAGAAGTATTTGAGCTCATATGATGAGATAGGGCTGAGGCTGGAGGCTACAGTGTAAAGTGGTATATTATATGGTTTCTGCCCAAAATTTGAAGCGGCATCAGTACTACTGCTATACAAAGGAGAGGGAGTGTTCCAAAGGCAAGCAGCTTAATAGAGAACCACTACTGTTTAGACACTGCTGATGATGTATTTAACACACTGGGAGCTTTCGGAAGATACTTTACTACTAAATACAGCCTTCAATCTAAAGATAAAGTCAACGATATACACAGAGGTAGGTGGGCATGTCACTCTGCTCTCTGTATTATTTTGTGAATGGCTCATCAGCCGTTCCCTAGTCCCCACCCCCAAGCCGGCGGATTCACCTCATTCACCCACTATAGATTCCAGGCATATTGCAGGAAGCACTTTCTCAGCATGACAAGAACAAATGTTCAGTCTAGTAAATGGGCTTCCATACCCCTGGGAACCGTTCGATAAGCAATCACATGCTGCCCGGCCGAGACGCCATGCGGGGATAGAAAGATGCATGGAGTGAATTTGTTGCTCTGAATTTTTTCCGCTTATTATTGAAACCACTACACTTTCTGCGTTGTCCATGGTCAATGCACAGCTAGTGCTGCTTAACGAAAAGGAAAGCACGGTAGAACTACCTCGTCATTTTCAATATCATCCATCAGCCTTTTGTGTAGCAATGAGAAGAATAAAAAACAGGATATGCCAGAAGGCCCCAAAAAGATGAGAAATTGAGCTAATATTGAGCCAATATTGAGCCATCAAAAGAAGTCAGTCTAGACTAGCAAAACCAGACTCAAGTGAACATCTCTCACATTTAGGACGCTGATCTCAAAGCCTTTAATTCATTATGGTGGTCATGGAATGCAGGCAAATACACATGCTATCTAGATACACAGGTACCATTATTATGTACCGCTCTCACTAACAAATGCCCTTTTGACCTGTAAACCTGTGCTTAAGAATTCTAGCAATATTGGCAATAGTCACAGGCCTTGATGGCATTACTAAATGTTGATCGGCATGGTCAGAGGAGAGGCGGCAGAGCCATTATCTATAAAGATCATCTAATTTTCAACTAACCTTTAAGCAGTTCTTTTAAAGAAGCCAGGCATCTGACATTTAAAGTTTCCATTAAAACCAAAACCTGATTTATCACCCGTCAGGTCACAATACTGAATTCAGACTCAATTTCTCCAAATGTATCCTGCCCATCGCACTCAAAGCACTTAGAGTTATTGTACATGGGAACTTTAACATTTGGCTTGACTCTCTGGCGTAGGCGGATACCAAAATCCTCCTTGATTCTTGCCCCTCTTAAGCACGTACACAAGTCATGTTTCCTACTTATACGGTAGGGCATATTCTCAATCTTGCCTTTTCCCCGGTGATTTTAAATATACTTTTAGGCAAGAATTGATACCTTAGTCTGGCCATTTTAGTATTATCTCTAATTCACACCATCCCAATAGAGGCTCGATTGACTGTGTACCAAACACACCAGGTCTGAAGCAAGAGCTCAACAAAATTAATAATATCAATACTTAATACTTACAATATTCCTAAATGCATAGTGGAAAACTCCCTTGTGTGCTCCCACGTGATGTAGAATGCAGTAATAAAATCGTTCACTTTTGGATCACTACAGCCACAATGCACTTGCTTCCCCCAAGGCTGTTTTCTGCACATCGACGTAGACACTCACTCAAACAATTTTACAACAATTAAAAGAGCTGATAAATCATTGGACAAACCACGGATGCTTACTGATCACATAAAACCACAAAAACGAAATCAAAGCTGCTCAGACCACCTACTTTTCTCCTCAGATCTCATTGCTCTCCGGTGTAATGCGCAAAGCTTTCAACATCTTGAGTGAATTTACTCTCCCACTATGTAGTACCATTAGCGCCACTCATTTACATGGATTTATCAATTTCAAGCTTCCTATTTCCACACAAAAATACAACTCTTTTGATCCTCCTGCAGCATCAGGCCGTCGTATTCCTGACACAAGTAATGTCATGGAAACTTTGGAAGGGGAATCTCCTTAATTAATGGAGTTTACCCTTTTAGCCTCCCTTTTAACTATAGAACTAAGGAAGCATCTAGCCTGGTCTCTGAAATCTGGCTTCCCACTGGATCCCTGCCCTTCAAGAATCTTCCATCTACCAGGAGACTTATTTACGACTAAACTCTGTGAGTTGATCAACTCCTCCCTCAACAGTAAGTAACTACTGTCCAAAGTTTCTACTACCTGAGTTGCACAGATAGCCGAGGAAGAAGTGAACAGGCAACTCTACAATTTTTCAAAGCCAACTCTTTTCTAGATATGGCTCAGGCTGGCTTCCGGCCTCTGCACGGCACAGAAGTAGCTTTAGGTAGCACATTAAACAAATTATGTATGACATTAGACCATGGTGGATGAGCTGTCCTGATTCTACTGGACCTCTCTGCAGCCTTCGACACCTTGTTTCACACTGTTCTGTAAACCAGACTATGCGGCTGGCGTAGAAGGGAAAGCTTTCAGCTAGTCATCTTCTTTCCTCAAAGTCGGGCCACAAACAGTTAATCAATCTGCTTCCAAAACTATATCTTGCAGAGTGCTTCATGTGCTATGCTGAGCAGCCGATGACACACAGTTGATTGTTTGACTTGACAGGAACTAAGACGCCTCAAAAAGAAAATGTAAGGCTTGTCTTTCTCATCTTGCACAGTGGGTGACAACCAACTGCCTAAAGCATGACTCAGATCAAACCAGGATTATGATTTGAGGTGAGGCAAGCTCTCTGTGGTCTTTGTTCTAGTGGCTCCCAACAGGTATGCTTTGTACACAACCTAGGGTATGTTTGATCAAACTCTCCCGATGGAACCTCTAGGGTAACAGTAAACTAGTGGTACCATATTAAAGTAGTAAATAGATACTACCCTTTATTCCAGCCAACTTTCATTTTCTAGCCATTCAACCTATTGTCAGCTCTCAAATCAATTATGGCAAATAAACTTCCCAAATATCAACTTCGTCGTCTGCAGCTTCTATAGAATGATGCAGCCTTAAACTTCCATGCAGTGGCCACATATCTCATCTTCTCATGGAACTGCATTGGCTGCCCATCAACAAACATATTATGTTCAAAACTCTGGTGCTCTATCAGAAAGCACCCCATTTTCTTGTCCTATTTTACATCCAAAAACTGAAACAGTCTTCCATTGGATCTGAGATTCATCCATAATCATAAACTTTTGAGAAAAAAGTCTCAAAACGTGGCTTGTCAGAATTGAGCCTATTCAAATTTATGTCAGTACCTGCTTAGTCTATAAATCATCCATAGGGTTCAGTGCCAGACAGAGCCGGGCTGGCCGTAACGGGCATCGGGATTTTCCCCGGGAGTCTGGAAGGTTGGGGACCGATTTTGCCGTGGTGGGGGTCGGGGGGGGGGGCGTTTTTGTTACTGGGGGCCTCGTTTGTATCAGTGCTGCTATATCAGCCCCCGCAACAGAAGCAACAGGGGGGTTGATCCATCAACATTACCAGGGCTTCTTTGGGTTCCCAGTCCGGCCCTGGCGCCAGCCTCCTTATCTGGTATTTGCATAGTTACAAAACCAAAAAATAAATAAATTAGTATGTGAGAGGGTGATGTTCAAGGAAGTTATAAACAGACCTAGCAGTATAAAAAAAATATCAAAACATTACATGGTTATACAACAGTGTTAACAACCCACTGGTATACCGCATGCATACACAGCATTGAAATGTTTCCCAGTTTCATTTACCACACGTGAATCAAATGAAATACAAATTGGTGCTCTCTCGTCCATCGAAAACTCTCAGCATTTAAATAACACATTGCAGATTTGCAGGAAAGACTGTAATACACCGTTAATGTGTAAATGCCTCAGCTGAAATGTGCTTCTTTCCTATAACAGATAAATGCATTACTTTAATGATATGGTTAAGGATTCATCGCCTGATTTAGCATCTGTGAAAAGCACAACTTCAAAAACATCCCTTAAGGAAGGAGTTGTCAATGGGTTTGTTCAACCTAAGACAGCCATTGTCACAAAGTCTGCAAATCTCTGACTTAATAGGGCAAAAGAAATTAATTTTAACAGATTTTTCGGAAAAAGGTACATCCAGACTTGAGAATCATCAAGGCATAGAGTTCGCAGGAGAGCCTTACATGTATTGGGAAGTATCCGGTTTACACATGCATGCCGAGCAGACATCTTGACCAATGCTGGTGGTGGCAAGTGGTGGGCAACAACTGTCGTTTGTGGGTACCAGAGCTTATTTTTCATCATCAGACTTAGACCCAGAATAGAAGAGAGAAAGGTAGAAAAGGAGAAAGAAGATGGGAAAGAAAGGTAGGAAAACACGGACGAAGGAAGAAAAAGGGATAAAAGGAGACAAAAAATGAGATATAGACAGCAAGTGTAGAGGGTGGAAGAAAGAGCCTTTGAATTCAACAACCTCGGCATTCATCAGCACCAGCAGCCCACGCTTCAATTTATTTATTTATACAAATTAAGCACTGATCTTGGCTGGACAGTACTATAGTCCTCTGTTGCGAATCTTCTAGGTCAGGAAACTAGATGATCCCGGCGCGCACTCAAATTGCCTTTATTGCACAGCCCCAGGTCCCTAGAATAGCCCTGTCTCACATCCACGGTCTGCAGCGTTTAATGCCACCATCTCAAATGAGGGCTCTGTTCCTCAATCTCTCATGAAGCATATTGCAGCATCACTCACCGGGTGGTGATTGGCAGGAGCGCTCTGGTATCAAAGCTGTTACTTCTCAAATGTGCCAGACTTAAGGAGTTGAGAGAAAAGTCGACGTCTTCCACTTGCGAATAGAGGGGCATATTAGCAAGAACCTTGTTAAAATTATCGCCGTATTCGCGGCAGGAAACAGCTGCTAAAACGGCGATAATGGGCTTGCTAATATGCGTTAGAGAATTCCAATAGAAGCCCAGGTTAGATGCGCAGGACGTCTAACATGGGCTTCTATTGCAAATCTATAACGCATATTAGCAAGGCCATTATCGCCGTTTTAGCGGCAGTTTATTGCCGCTAAAACAGCGATAATTTTAAAAAGGTTCTTGCTAATATGCCTCAGAGTCTTCTAAGCCATACACAGAAGTATGTTTTATATTTTAGTTTCTTTTGCAAAATTTGTGGGACTCTGATGCTTCACTAGCTAACGCAGCAGCCAAGGTGTAAGGGGTCTGTGCTCTACAGAGCCTCTGACAGCAACACAACCACTCACCTAGGACCACTGCCATCTACTTAAGAATAAAGCAAAAGAATGAGACTGAAGCACCCTATTCCAGACAATATCATGTTAAATCGTTTAGCGGCTTGGGGTCAGGCTGCAGACATCTCTGGCCCACGCGTAATAGATTACAATTACATAAGATTGAATCAAAATGTGGAGAGGACATTTAATCCTTCCAAGATCTCAAAAATGATTAACAGACAGCTGTGTAAAAATGACAGCTATGATTTGAGTGGCAAGAGATAATTGTACTCCATACAAACATCCAATGTCTGTTCTCCATTCAAACTCATGTATGTATGTGGTAATCATGTAGCCTGGACCTAGATGAAAGGCAGCAGAGAGCTGTACAGGGTCGTAGCAGAGTGCTGTACAGGGTCAAAGGCAGAGTGCTGTACAGGGCCGAAGACAGAGTGCTGTACAGGGCCGAAGGCAGAGTGCTGTACAGGGTCGAAGGCTGAGTGCTGTACATGGTCGAAGGCAGAGTGCTGTACATGGTCGAAGGCAGAGTGCTGTACAGGGTCGAAGACAGAGTGCTGTACAGGGCGGAAGGCAGAGTGATGTACATGGTCAAAGGCAGAGTGCTGTACAGGGTCGTGGGCAGAGTGCTGTACAGTGTCAAAGGCTGAGATACAATCAGTGAGTGAATCTACACAGTGGTTGTTTGGTTCGGTGTTTAGTCAAAATATCAAGTCCAACATATTGTGTGGACAAAATATTGGGTTGAGAATATAGAGGACAAGAATATCGTGATGGTAAGTTTCTACGTGAAAGCAACGTTTTCCTATACTGAACTCCACCTCTATGTCCTTTGACCATATATATATCTTCAGGGTACGTGGATGTGGAGTTAAGATTAGTAAATCTATACTCACTTATTTGCACTTACCTTCTCGATATTTTGATCCTCAATATTTTTGACACAATATTCTGTCCACACGATATTTTTGTCCTCGATATTCTGTCGGTGATCCTTTTCGTTCTGAGAGTGGAAGTGTCCTGGTAGTTTACAGTGATGTAATGTTTAAAAAAGTGTGTCTTCAGCTCTTTCCTAAACTAGAGTATGGTTACAGAGATTTTAACCCAGATCCTATATGCATAGAGGGAGAAGACCTGTTGTGTAGTTCTTTTATTTAGTTAATTAATTAACATAAATGGTTGGTGGTTAAGACAAAAGTGTGAGCACAACCCTTGCTCACTTTCCATGTGATAAGACTGCTGAAGTTTAGAAAGCCAAGAAAATACATTATTAATTTCAGTGGAATTACATATGGGACCAGAAAGGTGCGCAGACTTCAAGCACTCTAGGCAACAGAGGATTTTACTTACCTGACCGCTTGAGATGCATTGTAATCGGCCATTTTATACCCCTTTTCAGTAATTTGGCATCACCAGTAAATCTCCAGCTCATGGAAAAGCCAGTCCTGTCCGAGACCCCTCCCCCCCAAATGCTATGTACAAAAACATCTGACTGTTGGTCGTAAAATCACACAAGACTAAGAGTAAATCACATATTAATAAGTGATATAAGCCCAGGAGGTGAGAGAAGGGAGTGAGTGTATGAGCCAGTTTGGAGAGTGGAATGGGGTTAGGTGTTAGGCTGTTCAAAGGAGGTAACTTAAGATGTCCAAGCTGCCATTAATGGTGGGAGAGAAATAGTCTACAAGTCGCTAGTCAATTGAAAGAGCTCAGAGGGGTGAAGTACTGAAACCTAGAAGACCCACAAGGTAGTTTAGGAGTAGCCAGAAGGGGAATACTGCTGGATTGTAAGTTGCATGAGCCAGTGTATTTGGTGATTGTCTGTAAGAGATACACAGGGGCTGTGTCAACCATAGTTTTGAATGTAAGTATCAGAAGTTTGTTTTGGACACAGTGCTTCCTGGACAGCCAGGTGGCTTGGTCTTGGAAAGTGGGGAGGTCAAATAAAGTTCTGGTTTAAAAGTGAATCACCTTGCCTAGAGGGGCGCGTCGGTATTCCAACAGACCACTTCAGAGGGATTTGCAGTGGTTGATTCTACTTTTGACGTGACTCTTGAGGCACACACTGGTATGAGTGAAGTGAAGTCAAAGTGTGTTTTACAAATGTTCAGGACTTGATACATGATGGCAGCTGCAGCTGTAAGTGGCCGTAGTTTAATGCTGGGATTAAAGAGCATGCAAAGGTGTCTAGCAATAGGGAATGAGCATAGGGTCTGCGCGGGAGCTTCAGAGTGCTGCCAAGTAGGGTGTGGTACAGTCATCATGATGGAACATAATCTTTGTTTTAGCTGAATTCAGCATGAACGCCATCCCACGTCAGGTTTCTGGCAAGAAATTTAAGACTATGGGGCCTATTATGATTGTGGTTTTTCCGCATCCTCCGGGCCGGCGGAAGCCACTGCCGGCCCAGAGGATGCGGAAAAACCGCAGCGGACCTACCAAAGACCCACCGCCACATTAGGATGGCTGGTGGGTCCTGGTTTCCGTCCGCAGATTTTCCGCCGCGGTTGGCTTACAACCGCGGCGAAAAAGCTCTCATATGGTGGCGGTGTCTCTCAGACACCGTCCGCCATATTAGGAAGGGCTTTAAAAAATGCTTTTCCGCGGCGGGTTTTCCGCCGTGGAAAAGCATGTGTAACTTCACTGCGGGGGCCCGTTGCGGGCCCCCTAGGTGAAGGGAGGGAGGGAGGTGCACATGGGGGGTACCTATGGTACCCCCCTGCATATGTATGCAGAAATCGGCAGGCACCGCACGGTGCCTGCCGCTTTCTGCATACAAATGCAATGTATGCATTTTTACCATTGCGGCGGATGCGGCTTGAAGCCGCACCCGCCGCAATGGTAAAAATAGAGGATGTGACCGCCAGGGTGGCGGTCACATCCTAATTGCACAGGAGGGAACTCCGCAGGCAATGCGGAGGTTCCCTCCTGCTCTATGGTGGCGGACGGACTTAGGTCCGTCCGCCATCATAATCGGCCCCTATATCTCTCAATAAGGAGCCCAGAGGGGATCAATGTGGGAAACGGGTAGCCCTCCACTCAATAAATCACATAAATCAACAAAACCCGCCCACAAGGCAAGTGGTATATATATACCGTGTATAGAACACTGATTGTTGTCTTACCACACAAGGTGTATATAGCACACACATTTTTTAAATGTTTTAGCAAAAATAACCTGTTTTTTACTCATGGTTAATTAATATACATCACTTGCCTTAACAAATTTATGAAAATTCCTTCCTTTCCACTGACAGTCTCTCGAGAGGGGACAACGCTTGATAACCAATTATTCACAATCAATCGGAAATACATCTGAAATAGATGATTAATACCACAAATTCAGTGTAACCGTGAAAATTTTTAAAAAAGGCAAAGTGACCCCTCACGGGCGAACCACCCAAGGGAGAGCTGGCAGGTACTCACTAGGTCAACCCACTGTTCTCATCATTGGTAGTCACTTTGTCTATAACAGAAAAGAGTGTCCAACAAACAAACATAAATGGTGTAGGTGCCCAGAGAGTGATAGCGAAATACACTCTCTGATAGTGAAAACAAATATACTTAAAATTGACAGGCACACCTTTCAGTCAATATTTTATTATTTAGTAGGGGTGAACTGTCAAATAAAAAATGTGTATAAGTAGCTATTTATGCACACCCAAATCACATGCCAACATGTTTCAATGCCTGTAATTTTGCGGCAAATTCTTCAGGGCTAGACCGGTTGTCACAGCACCTCAAATTGGACACATCCTCCTCAAAACCGACCTCGTATGGCTATTCTTGCTCGTACCAGCCTATGAGGGAGCTTATATGTCAACAATCCAATCTCCGTCTGTGAGCTTTCTTTTTTGGATCGTAGTCTCAATCGATCTACAGTCCCACCAGACTGTAGATCGCTATCACTCTCTGGGCACCTACTCTATTTATGTTTGTTTGTTGGACACTCTTTTCTGTTATAGACAAAGTGACTACCAATGGTGAGAACAGTGGGTTGACCTGGTGAGTACATGCCAGCTCTCCCCTGGGTGGTTTGCCCGTGAGGGGTCACTTTGCCTTTTTCACATTTTTTCATGGTTACACTAAATTTGTGGTGTTAATCATCTATTTCAGATGTATTTCCACTTGATTGTGAATAATTGGTTATCAAGCGTTGTCCCCTCTCGAGAGACTGTCAGTGGAAAGGAAGCAATTTTCATAAATTTGTTAAGGCAAGTCATGTATAGCAATTAACCATGAGTAAAAAACAGGTTATTTTTGCTAAAACATTTAACAAATGTGTGTGATATATACACCCCGTGTGGTAAGACAACGATCAGTGTTCTATACACGGTATATATATACCTCTTGCCTTGTGGGCGTGTTTTGTTGATTTATGTGAAGCAATTCAAGACACAAGATAAAAATTAGGGGAGAGAGGGGGAATGGTCGAAAGAAGTCGAGTGCCTTCTGCATATGTGGGATAAGAAAATCAAAACAAAAAAATGATCCACATTTTTTTTCCGTTGTATTCATTTTCTTCTTTACATAGCAGAGACAACAGTCATTGCATTGCCCGTTATTGCCAACAGGGTCAACCCGGGGCTTCCATTGCAATCTCATCCAGAGTTTGAGCTTCTACATGGCCAGTGATTCTCGTACGAGGTTACAGCAATGTTTCCCCATGGCCTGTGAATGAGCCACAGCGCTTAATCTCTAAAGAGCTAGTGTTGCTTTCATAGTATGGTCTGTTAGTCATGCTCCTCTCCCATGAGCCGTGTGCACGAAATCACATAGTAATACCCACATGGTCTAAAATTAGACTCTGTCAACATCCTGGGGAACTCGGAGAGATCCCTTGATGTGGTGGTGGTGATCTGGAGACGCAGATGAGCCGGTCCGGTCTAATGCAGAGAAAGAAAACCGCAAGAGAGGTGAGGAAAGGAGGAAAGGAGACAGGTCCTCAGACTCTGGTAATATTTCTTCCCGGGCTGCAACCTGTTAATCACTTTGAAACATTCCCCAATTGAAATGCTCTCTTAACCACCCTCAACCCTTTGTCAAATTCTTTTTTTTTTACCCAAGATGAAGGCAGAAGATGGGCAAACCAAAATGTTCCTTGATGGCGTGCCAAAACATCTTCTATAATAAGGGAAGATCATTTTGGATAGTCGAGTTAAAGAATATTTAAGTATTGCTGTAGATACATTAACAGAAATAGAGGGCCAAAAAACTATAGTTCAGCATATGAATCGTGGTTGCCGCAGAGTTGGTACTACGTAACGCATATTCCCCAGGGTCAAAGAACGGAAGGGAAATAACATATCTGTCACGCACCAGAAACAAACTTCTAGTGGTAATAAGTTTTTCTTCCAAGCTAACTGTTTTCCCATTATTGCCTGGCTCTGCACATTAGCCTCATCCTCTGTGTAATAACCCCTGTTCTGCGATTTGAGAGAGGATGGCTGCACAAGCCTCCAGTTTCAATCAGGGGCCTGCTGAGCCCACACACCAGCTCCCTGGAAGGTAATTTTAAAACCAATCACCGAGTTCAGCAAACTGTGGGATTTCCACACACCAGGTCCTGTTTCTACCACTCCCCGCTCTCCAGAGAGGTTAAAGCTGAGGACCGCCTACCGGGCCCTTGTTCAGCATGCACTTGATCAAGTCAGCCGCAGGCCTCGTCCCGCATTACCTGGGACCAGGAAATGCTTTTATTCTGAAAATCAAATAACTGCAAAAAACCTCAAATGAGGAAAAACAAACCAACGAAGCACACATCTGTAAACGACACTGGGATAGCTAAGAATAGTCCGTTAAAATTAGGCTTCGCAGATCACTGCAGGGTTTTCTTTCCTACAGGAGCACAGCCTCCTCTTTGTCCATGGTCTGAAAAATGGGAGGCGGCCAGTGGAATGGGATCCTACCCCAGCCCCCTGCTCACCTGTCCTGCCCACGCAGTATTGGCGCCTTATGAATCGATTTAGGGGGCTGCAGCTTCGGCCCGTCTGGTTTCTCAAAGAGACTTTGAGGAGTGTCATTGAGGATGAAAGAGGCGCAGTGCTAAGGGAAGAGCGGTCACCTGCTGCGCTGGTGCACAGAAGTGGATATCATTTCAAAAGGTGGAAATCTCTTGTACAACTTCCTGCTCAAACTCTACCACTTCACCTGCTTCTTGACCACACACGTTCTCTGGGACATGTTTTCAGCTTTTTGAGTTACTGTCGGAGAGCAGAGCCAGAGTTTGTCAGCGAGCGTTGTAAAGGCATGCATGGTATAGGCATATGCGTTGTAAAAAGGTGCATGTTAAAGACACGTGTTGTAAAGACCCCGTTGTTGAGGCATGTGTGGTAGGGGCATGCGTGGTTCCGACATACAACCGCTGTAATTGCCTAGTCACAATTCATTTTGACAATGTGAATGTTTTAAGTATTCAACCACGACATTGCTTATAGCGCAAGGAACGATATATATATATATATATATATATATATATATATATATATATATATATATATATATATATATATATATATATATATATATATATATATATATATATATCTCAGATCTGGCTCTTCCTTCTGCATTAATAAAAAGTTATTGTGTAATCACAAAATGGATTTATCACATTACTGGTACTCCAACCCTTACTGGGAGCACCTACACACTGGCTATATTGTGTTTATTTGTTTTATGCTGTTTTAGATCGCTGCATTTCTTGGAATAGGTCTGAGGGTTCTTTGTGAGGGAAATAGAAGGTAATAATTGTTTACAATGTTTGTTGTTTTGCTTGCGACTACTGCTCAGCGGCAGATAGATAGAACAGGTTAGTGCGTCATGCTTACCAGTAGAGGTAACACGCAGGAGGGGGTGATGAATAACATATGCAAAGGACAAGAATGAATTAAAACAGGCAGCAAGGTAATGAAAAAATGATACTTAAAAGCTGCTGAACTACTCATCTATTGGGAGGCAAGTACAGTTTCCACACCCACCGTACTCTGTTCACGTACTGTGCCCCTGCTTGACTCGGTGTTTAGAATTTCCACCAAGGGTGGCTGTGTCTTTTCAAGATTGAGTAAAAGGCACTGGAACAACCTCCAAGAGTTCTTGTTTTTTCAAACAATCTCAAGTTGGGTGCTTGCTTATGAAGATCCCAATTTCTTCTACACTTCGAACTTGGTCTTCATTCCTGTTTCCTTCTAGTTTGAGTCACCTCTTCAGAGTTTAGAAACCATTAAGATCTCAGTTCTTGATGTAGCTGAGACCCTAGGCTAACTTGATTTGTTCATAACATGTGACCATACTCACAGATTCACTCAATGACCCACTCAATCATTCACATTAGCTTTACTGTTGTGTTCCTTCCGCTATGCTTCCATGCTCTTTGCATCCCCCCTCTACACAGCCCTGGTTATAAAACCACACTCCAATAGTTTTGCCTCAAAGCAGTGCTTAATTTGAGGCAGTGGTTTTCAGTGCTCTGCACCGGTACTTAATTGTCAACACCAACACATGGTGGCGTTGTTTGTACAATTAAAAGATGAGCAAAACAGTTGTTTATTAATTCAATATACATTAAAAACTATCTGCTGCCCAAGCCATTCTTATAGCTTTGGGGGCCTCAAACTGACTGAAATGTCACAGTTGTAGCAGTTTGATAGTTAGTAGTTGTGTAGGTACTGCCATTGGCAGCACTGTCAATGGCAATGGGTGGTGCACGCTGAGGTGGTCTCCTGACGAGGGCCTCGGCCCGTATATTTTTATCAAATAAGCACTGCCTCAACGTATTCTCGAAATAATTTATTAACAAATACAAAATGTCCAACTTGTAGAATCTTTTGGGGAAGCCAGTTACATATGGTTAAAGGGCCATGGGCGTAACAAGTCCAAGCGTAAAAAGTGTTTAGTGGCAACTGGGAACCATTCTGATTGGGTTTCATTGGGAGACAACCTAGCCGCAAACAAGTGGGAGCCAATCCCAACACTGTGACTAGCCTCCAGGAAGAGAGTGAAACTAAGAGAAGACATTATCTTGAAAAGCGTGAAATGATGTCTGGTTCATAGTAGTAGACTAACCTGCCTCGTTGCCTTTTGACACAGTCGCACAGGAGCTTATTCTATCCATCGCGTAAGTGTTGCCCCAGCACCAGTCATATTTTCTTTAATCACTTGCTGTAGTTACCACGAAATAACCAATAATAAACAGAAGAATTAAAAACCAATTAAAAACACCAGGCTTTGATGAACTACGTATATCAGCTAACATTCAAGAGTTTAACACGAAGGAAAAAGGAGCAAAATACGAGAACAACGACATTGTTCTGGCGCTTTGCTCAAAAAGAGAGCAAATGAGATAATATGTCTTTGAGTTTACAATCCACTCTGCTGTGATAGGGTGTAATGGATGTGGAGCTTGGGAAACCATTTAAAGGGAATGTCATGCACCAGAATATGTGGAAATAAGACCTTTTTCAGGTATTAATTCTAACATGAGTTATTCTCTTTATTAATTTTGTTGTTGTCGTTTGATATCGCACAAATATAATCCTTACAAGCCCCAGAGCAGAACGTTTGTATCATGCTTTACTAAGAACAGTACGTAGGTTGTGTAGCATCCAGACGGAACAGTTTGCCACCCGAAAACACCACTGGGATAGAAGACAGCAAGCAGTACAGTGTTTCTATGATGTGCATATTTACACGTTAATGTAGAGAAAGATAAAGTGATTTGCTAAGAGCCACGAATTTTTGTTTGGTCTAGTGTTGAAGTCCTGATTAAAGCTCAGATATTCTGGTTCTAACACCGCAACTTGGCCACTAGGCCACATCTCATCTGCAGGAACTACATTATTAGTCTGATATAGACTTGGTGGTGGAAATTCCTAGAATATTTGGAGTATGTTCTATGTCAGGGGTGTTCAAACCTTGGAAGGTCCAGATTCAAGCCAGATTTTTGGTATTTTCCAGCAGAATTAATTATATATATGGTGAATTTAAATGGAACCTACTTATATAGTCTTTGGTTATTTTGAAAATCTGGCATTCATTTGCCTTTCTTGGAACTATTTTGGACACACTTGTGGTGAACCGTATGTGTAATTCCCTACTAATCAGGAGTACATTCCACTGGTGAATTCTCCTCTGGTTTCAGCATTTCCTCCGGATGTCAGAGTAATTTCCATTACCCTGAGTGTGCACAGTTCTCAAGAGTTCTGGTGCCACTTTTGACTAGCACACATAGGGCGACAAGTACCCCTAGTTGCATACATGAATCCCTGCTTCACAGGGACGCGGGAAACACATAGACCTGCGTTAGCACCATTTGAGAGCAGTACGGCTCAACCAGAAAGCTGGTTGTTATTTTGGTCATCCATCTAGATTTGGCATCTTGGGTTTCCTTGTTATTAGGAGATGCCTGGCTCCTATCTGAACATTTGTTTATTTCCTTGGTAGTATGTGAAGCAAGGGATCCTGACCTCACACGCGCTGTGCCGGGACCCCAGTTAGACTATTATTTTGCTCCCTTCTGCTTTCTCTTCATGCGCTGATCACCCTGAGCGAGTGCGACGTGCTGAGAGCAGCAAACTCCAGCCAGGACACTGGTTGGTATTTTGCATATCTTGGATAACATCTCGATTTGGTACCCGGTGCCTATCTGAACATTGGCTCCTGCATAGTGTGTCCTTTATCTTTGCATGTTTATTTACTCGTGCTTATTTTACCTTTGTTTTATTTCCTTGGTAGAGTGTGAGGTAAGGGAGCGTGGCCTCACACACAGAATATGCTGAGATCAAGTTACACTTTCATTTTGCCCCCTCTGTCTCTCCCTTCATGCTCTCTCGCCTTCCTGGTCACACCACCGGAAGGACAGAGGACTACAAAAGTACACTGCTGTACAACCACAGTGGGCACATTCAGCAGGCTCTCCAGCAGCAAACTTGGGGCACACCAAAAGTAAACCCGTCTGTACCGGTCTGTGCCCGGACCGTGACCAATACCAGCCCTCCTGGCTGTAGGATTCCAGACACTGTAATGTACCCCCAGCAGCAGCTTCTTGCCCTCTGTTCATCCACTAAGTGTCTTCACTGGATAACCTTTTTTAAATCTCGAGCCAAAACTTTGCTAGGAAATTCGATATTAAAAGGTCTTGATGAAATAGCTCCTCAACAGAAGAAACAAGGACCATAGCTTCGCTCCTGCATCATGGACCATGCAGTCAAAAACATCATTGCCACCAATCAGGAAAGAGAGATTAATACTGGAGGATACAGCGAAAATGATCTATCCCTCAGCCATCAAAACTTATCATAACCTGAATAACCTGGTGAAACATATATATATGGCACGAAGATCGAATCAGCTAAGAACTCTGCCAAAGAAATCTTTTCTATCATTAAATCCATGACAAATCTATGTGATAGCCTATTTTTCAGGATAAAATCCTTCGCATTCATTCTACTTTTGAGCCTCAACTCATGATTGAGGACTTCAGTCTATTTTGTTGTGGAACCAGTGTCACTTTCCCCCATCTCCCTTCGGTAGATGACAACCCTTATGAGGAACTGGAATTCTGGCTCTCCTAGAGATCCATGCCCCCACCCAATTCTCAAGATGGGATAAGATTATCCGACCCCTTTTCTGTGAAATCCTTAATAACTATTGCTAGGGCCTCTATTCCTGCTTTTCTCGAAAGAACCCCAAGTTACGCTGCTTTAAAAAAAAGAAACAATGCTAATCCATCTATTTTGGCAAATTATCATCCCAGATCACTGTTGCCTGCACTATCCAAAATGATAGAAAAAGACATCAACTGCCATTTATCAATTATTTGGAAACCCATAACATTCGGGATACTTCCCAATTTAGTTTCCTTCTTTTAGACAGCACCAAAACCATTGTGCTCACTGTGTCTGAACATTTTACATCCTTTCTGGACAGTGGCGGGACAGCTGCCCTTGTCCTTTGGACCTACAGGGATCACCATTGAGCCCTATGTTCTTTAACCCCTTGCCTGCGGGGCTAATTCCCCAGCTGTGCTGGGGGGCGGAGGGGACGCGCACAGCGCCCCGGTGCTCATGACGAGCTGAGCTCGTCACGGCCACACCCGTTTCTTCAGAACGTTCAGCACAGCAGGGGAATTAGCCCCGCTTGCGAGCGTTCTGACCGTTATGACGAGCTCAGCTCGTCATGAATGAGATGAGAATAGTATGAGAATGGTTGTTCTATCTGAATTCAGCTTCAGACAACAGCTTTTTCATCCAGGTGAATACTGCAGTAAGGCATTGTTTAAACTTTTCCAGCTTTGCACCGTGAACATCCGTACGAGTCACGATTAGTTGGGTATCGTCTGTATGTGATCATATTTCAAGGCCAAAGATTCTGATAAGAGAAGACAAAGGGATCATTTATATGTTAACCCCTCCCATGCTCATGACGAGCTCAGCTTATCATGAGCCACGGTGGCCGTGTGCTCATGACGAGCTGAGCTTGTCATGAGCCACGGGCAGGATGGGCAATCACGAGCTGAGCTCGTCATGAGCACACGGCCACCGTGGCTCATGATAAGCTGAGCTCGTCATGAGCATGGGAGGGGTTAACATATAAATGATCCCTTTGTCTTCTCTTATCAGAATCTTTGGCCTTGAAATATGATCACATACAGACGATACCCAACTAATCGTGACTCGTACGGATGTTCACGGTGCAAAGCTGGAAAAGTTTAAACAATGCCTTACTGCAGTATTCACCTGGATGAAAAAGCTGTTGTCTGAAGCTGAATTCCGATAGAACAACCATTCTCATACTATGCAAGAGAGGGCAGCAAAGGACCCAAGCCTGATAGCCACTGGAAGTGAGTGCCCATCCTGCCCCATCTACAGTGGTTAGAAATCTTGGAGTGAATTTTGACACAGATCTCTCTTTCAGACAGCATATAACATCTATATGCAGGTTGTTTGGATTATTCAAAACCCTAAGAAAAATCATTGAGTATTTACCTAACCCAGCAACAAAATTGGATACCCATGCTCTTATTACATCTAGATTAAATTGGCAAGTGGAGGCCCATCTCTGCTTTTGCACCTCTTGGAAGAACATCTCAAAGTCATCACTGAAAGGTTAGCTTAGTAGTATTAGGGATCCCTGCAGAGATTTCAAGAGAGAGGTCAACCTCAGTAGTTTTTGATAAGGAAGGTTGCAAAGAGAAATGTTTACAAGAATGATTCATGAAGGACACAGACGAATGCAGAGCCATTGCTCACATGCATGTGAATTGCATGAGATATCTTTCATATATCAAGTGGGCATGATCCTTTTAATGCATGTCTATACTGTTCTTGTGCAAAAATGATCTCTGACGCTGGAAGAACTAATGAGAAACAGGAAGTTAAATGTAGGGAGATACGTGGATACAAACTCCTTTATTGGGCCTGTGTTTGTGGCTCAGTAGGATGTATCACGTCAGGTAAAAGTCTGGTCTACATTATCCTCCAGACACTCCCGCGCATGCGGTCTTCAGGCGTGTTCAATATGTTGTACTTCTATGTTATGTTTTTGAGGCCTTGAGCGCAACAATAAAGGTGAACTTTGAATGCACGCCAGGAGTCTAGCAGTTGGCTCTCCAGCAGCCAGTCCAGAAAGAACACATGCGTAAGTCCAATCAGTGCTGCTGGCGCAACTGGGCAAACAAGTCTGACTGCCTTTATGTCCTCTCAAATTGAGTTTTCTTGTTTAATTCAGTGGTGATAAACCCCTTACTTTAAACAAAAAATTTATGACTAAGCAGTTTACGTTTATTTTAAAAATTCATTTGACAATCTTCAATTGGCTGTACCTCCACTTTCCGGTTACCTTTGCTAAATATTCTCTCACTCAGTCCCCTGCTACTGGCAGCCCCAACTTCTACCTCTCTGTATGACCTCATTGGCCCCTAACCACTCTATTTACCACTCCTTGTGTAACCTTAGAACAGTTCCAAAGAGAGCTCTCCCAACAACTGCCTGCTAAAAAACGTAAAATAACTACATGAACAAACTTTCCCCTCGAGCTTGCTCATCCTTTAGATGCACCTCTTGATGTGGTTTACTCATTCCCCCCATGTCTACTGCTGTGGTCCTCTCAAAGGACATCAGCCTGGCTTTGGCCACAGGGATATTTACTGGAGGGAGGAGAGTCTTTCCAGCATAATAGCTGCAAAATCGGCTCTGTAACAAAATCGGCCGAAAACCAGTCCTGGCAAAGAGCTCGGCGGCATCCCCAACCCCCCCCGGGGGGGGCGGCCGAGCACTTTGCCAGGGCCGGTTTTGGTTCCCAGTCCTCCCTGCTCTTCAGCTGGTAAAATCATTTACATCAAGTATATTTATTTAACCAAGACCAGTTATTCGCCAGTTTAATTGTTTTTACTTAATTCACCGCTCACTTGTGTTCACTCCACCAAAGCTTTCATGCCTTGCCATCCATCCCTTTGGAGGAGCCTTCGTTTTGGCTAGACTCCTTCTGTGTGTTCTTCTGTATCCTGATGCTTACTACTGGATCACAATAACAACTCTTAAGAGCATCTGGAAAACCGAACACAGACTCACCCCAACCCACAATCAACCTCAGTATTTTCTATCTGTTTCCCCACATGCAAACTGCAAACGTATATAACTTAATTACCGTTTCATGGTCTGCACTATTTAATGGAAATTACCAGTGTGAGTACTCAAGCACACATTCCACCAGTCCTCTGTTTGTTTCCATTTGGTTGTTTGCCATTTCCTAGAGGCTTTTGACATGAATCTCAAGGGAATCACCGGGTTAAAACAAGGCCTCGCCCGTTGCTCCCTGATCAGTATTGAGTAGAAATCCATCAGATGGCACGAGTTATTCAAGTGGCTCGATAAGTCTCCGTAAACAGCGGTCAGTGAGGTCTTTGACAGTAGCGGCCGGCAACATTAAATTATGGTGAGCGCGATGACCAAAAAAACCCCAAACATATATGTTGCACGTAGCCACGTCCAGTGTCTCTGTCCACGGTGGTGACTCCAGCAGACAGCAGGAAAGGGAAGGACTTCCTCCCTTGTGCAATGTGACTCTGCAGCTCCAGGATTGGCTGAAGCAGGCTAACCCAGCACTCATTTTGCGGCTGTGTGTCTGGGATAGAGCAGGTTAGAGTGCACATGTCAGATTGGCCGGTTGTAGGCAGCCAGTCTGACATGCGCACTGGCATGGGCTGCAGTAATAATGCAGTTGCACGAATCAGCGCTGCCCCCTGCCCTCACGCTGTAACAGCGCGAGCCTGTGGCCAAAATAATATGTTATTTATTATTATTTTATTTATGTGTGTGCCTGCTGTGCTAGCAGCAGGCGTTGCAACGCTCCTCCCCATAACGGAGGAGCCCCCACTGTCTATGATCACTTATTTCATTTATGAGAAGGATCTTCTCTCTCTGGACCACAACGAGTCTTTCAGTCTTCAGCCAGGGATGGCTTTTCGGAGATTTCAGCTGGCTGTACCGGTAGACTTTCGTGCTCCAGGCAGGCGGGTGGATGCACCCTCTTTAATCTTAAATTATTACGGCAGCCAGTTCTTATGCTTAGGTTTGTCTTGTGATGCAACAGGTGAGGCATACCCTGAAGTGACTTTTCCTTATTCATTGACGTGTACCTCAGTATCGCTTATGTTGTTTAATGGACAGAAACATTTGTGAGGGGACAAAGGTGTCCTGCATTTGGACTTTGCTTTGGCATAAAGGGAATGCTGTCTACATTAATGAAGTACTCACCAATAAACCTCATCTTGTGTTTTGTATGGCACAGAGAACCTTCTGGAAATACAAGCCAAAAAACTGGAAGCCACCTGTTTTGGGATTCTCCGCATGATTCGGAAGATAATAAATCTTATCCCTGAATAGACCTGGAGAACCGTGGTTCAGGTCTTGGTAGTGTCCCGGTTGGACTACTGCAACTCCATCGATCTGGGCTCCCCCAAATATGTAGTGAATAGACTACAGATGTTTCACAACGCCACAGCCAGGATACTCCGTGGCATTCCCAGACAAGATTCAGCAAAAGCTTCACTAGAAATACTGCAGTGACTACCGATCCAAGCCAGGATCAAATGTAAAAATGTATGTACAGCCCACAAAGCCATGAACAGCAAGGGTCCCGCCCTACTGAGAACTCTCGTCACTCCATATGTTCCTGGCAGGTCTCTGAGATCCTCCTCAGACCTACTCATGAAGACGACAAGAATAAAGAGATCTAGATGAGGAGGAAGATTATTTTCACACTTGGTTCCCTGTCTGTGGAACTCCTTACCCAAAGAAATGCACCTGTTAAGAGATTAACTAATTTTTAGGAAAAGATTAAAAACATGGCTCTTTCCCCGATAACTTCCCTTTTCCCTTACAGCACCTTCTCCTCAGCGCTGGGAAGCGTTTGGGCAGCCATGCACTTTATAAATCCATAAACAAACTTTTTTGGAGTGTTATATAATTGTGGTAACTGCATAATCCAGGTACAGTGAATATTGAGTATTTCTATGGGGTTTTAAGGAAAAGGAAGGGATAGGTACACATACTCTTCACTAATTGAGTTTTCACATTTTTATCTTTTCCGAACTCACTCCCAATTGCTCCTTTTCCCATTACCCTACCCCTCACCTGGCCATTCCAACACCCTATATCCTCCAGAAAACCTTCAGGGGGTGGGTCGAGCCTGGTGGTGGGCCCTTTTGAGCATCGTAACCTGGCTACCGGGCAGTTGTGTGTGCTGCCGAGCTAGGGGCTAATTTCTCTGTGGTGGGGGCTTATTTCGTTGATGAGGACCTGTGTGCGATTTGAAATAAAAAAAAGCAAAACGAATTTCGTTTTGCACACGCAGGTCCCCATCAACGAAATTAGCCCCCAGCACGGCAGCACATACAACTGCCCGGTAGCCAGTCCAGCCCTGATCGTAACACTCCTGAGGATACAGTGGCTTGATGCCAGCACTCTAGTGCACCATTGTATCTTCCAAGAAGATGGTTTATTATAATGCAGTCTGGGATCGGTTGATTAAGCTATTTCACTTTCTAAGATCACAGTGGTACAACTCTGACTCTATCTGTCTTTCTGTTGTCTGTCCGTTTGTCTGTCTGTCCCCCGCACTGTTACTGTAAAAACCACTCAGTACATTGTCATTATTGTTGTGTTCCAACAAAGACAGTCGTAAGAACTTTTCTAAATGTCTGCATGTTTGTTTTATTTCCATTAAGAGTACATTCCACGCTTTGTGGACCTTCCTTGATAGTCAGATTTTGGGCGCAGTAAGGCGTGCACTGAGTCAGGTGAACATATCTTTCAGGTCGGTGCAGAACCTATAATTCAACCAGAAAGTTTCTATGCTGCCACCTGAATAGCTCTTTTAACTACAACGGAATCTCATCCCACTCACTCTGGTATAGTTAGTCCCTTACGACGGTAACATGACTGCCCAGGATTCAATTAATGACATTGTACGGTTAGCTTTTCGTGGATACAGTGGCCCTGGGTGGTTACATCTCAAATACTCCTACGAGAAGGAGATTTCGTCTATTAATAGAAGTATACTTTCTTTCCTACGTGGCGCCTAATCTCCCATTTGGAAATGCGTTCAAATCAGTAGGCTGTAAATGTTTTGGGTTCTATAAAAAAAAAGCAAAAATAACCATGTAATTTATGTTTACTTTCGACTTACTGATCGGATGGTACAATGCTAAAATGTGACAAAAATGACTTGAGCAGCCCAGTGTGAATACAGGGCTCGTCTCGAGGTACTTCCAGACTGAAGAGTGGGGGATCTTCTCTTTCTTTCAGAAGACCGAGTATTTGCCTGGGTGCAGATTTAGCTACGGGTTTTCTTCCCCCCATGTGTTTTCAATTCTCACACTTGCACACGCCTTACCTTCTTTCATGGAACTCCACGTCTCTGCCCTGCACCTTCCACTTCGAGTCACACCCTACTCTCTTCAAAAATCTTGAACTCATCCCACCCAGCTTCAGTTTCCAAGCCATGCCCCTAAGTACATGCCCATCGTCTTCCCACACATATTCCATCTCCAGCTAGTCATTCTTACTGTTTCAAAGTCCATGATCTATGGGGCTGCACTGAATCTGTGACCCACAAATCTAGGTTTTCATCCTGGACTTGCATACCCTTGACTTGCATATCACAACACAAGCAAGATGAGAGCATAATGTGACATAACACAGCAG
Organism: Lissotriton helveticus; assembly: GCF_964261635.1. NCBI lineage: Eukaryota > Metazoa > Chordata > Amphibia > Caudata > Salamandridae > Lissotriton > Lissotriton helveticus. The sequence goes on along the minus strand of NC_136057.1, from coordinate 846,199,635 downwards.
AACACAAACATACGCAGCACACTGCAACAGAACGATGCAACACAGCACAACACACACCAAATCCTAACATAACAATATGATGCACAATTCGAGAAATGCATGAATGTGCATCTCATTTGACGACTTGATAAATGACCATATAAGTCAATATGATTAATATTGCATAAAAGCACACAGGTGGGTACATCACCCTGATATACCAGAGAGACATTAACCTGCAAAATCAGAATTTAACCCAAACTGTAGGCAAATAACATCAAAGTACATAATGATCAGAAAAATAAAAAATGTGTTAAGTTATTTATAGCAAGATGGTATCATAAAAACATGATTGCCACACCAGCCTGTGAGCGGGTTAGTTATCATCCGAACCGGCAGTCCGTTTGAAAAGACATTCATTAAATTCTGCAAAACTGTGTCTACGGTACATTATAAATTGTTCCTCACTTTTATCATAGACTCCTATACAAGTATATTGCTAGCACCATTTTATACTTATTATCCCCTCCTTATTTCGAAATGTAATAGCACTGAGCAATTCAATTTCTGGGACCTGGAAATTACCCTGAAAGGCTTTAGAACAAATGGAAGCGGATGTGATTAGAAGCAAACTCGTTTACTGATATTACTGCTGTAGTTTTTTTTTTTTCTGGGAACACTATAACCTGTGATTACTTTTGTGAACATATATAGGAAGCGTGTGCGAGTCAAGAGAAGAGGACTGTGCCCCGCCATTTTCTACACAAAGGCGGCCTTTCCATACTGTGGTACTTATTCCACGTCTTTTGTCCTTCGCTCACTGGCGCCAACAATTCACTCTCTTATTACATCCTATTAGATCCTAACATGATCATCAGAAGCTGTAAAAATGTAATAAAGCAGCTGTGCCAGGCTCCTCCAATCACACATCCAGTTGGCATCAGACAATCAAAACCCATCATCACCATTTTGTTCATTCCATACCTTGTGTGGCGCACACTGTGCTGGTGATTATATTACCCAGCCTGCCTTCGGGTAGGCATTAGAATCAATTGATTCTGAGCAATTTCCGAGCACACAGGTGGTTGGTACAAGACCTTTAGTGAGGCAGCCGAGATTTTCATCTCTTAAGGCCGGATATTGAAAATCGAGCTAGTCAAAAATGACTGATTCTTGCTTTTATACTGGAGGTCGGTTAGTAGTCGATACAATATTTTGATAAAAATTTCCACACAAAGGTATGTTTAAATAAATGAATCACCCACCCATAAATATAAGGATCATATCTAAACATTTGATAATGCACTCATGACGATAACCTCCAGACCAAGTTGATGTTATGCTGGGTCATACCAGAATCCGTCACTGGGACAAGCTCTTCCGTCCTGCCTTGTGTGAAATATAGTACCGGCACGACCTGTAACTCCAAATAATAGATAAGGACCCATAATGCTAATGTTTCCATAAATATGTCTATATGTAAGCATTTTTATTAGAGCTATTCCAGGACCATTCTATACTGATGTAGCAGCAGGTTTGCGTACCCATCGATGTGTGATATCTCACTATGTTGCTAGTGTGCTTTGCATTGGGACATTTGAGTTGTCCCAGTTGTACACGCTTTCTCTCTTTTCATGCAGGCAGATCCCAGCTTGAGGAGCTGTTCCCGGGCAATTTGCGCTAGGGATGCCGAGGTAATGGTTTTCAAGACCATCTAAAAGCATGAAGTGCTCCAATCATTGAGAAGTTGTAGCTTTTCTTACCATTGTACTATTGCACCCTACAAATTGTATTTACTCATCGGAAAAGAATGAAAAGATGGCTCGTGCATGCCGGATTCAAACTAGTGGCTTGCCGGTGCCACATACTTCCATTTAGCAGATGGCCAAACCATTCTACGAAGGAAGATACCAAATATTAATCAGTAGCGTGCTGCGGTCAAGTTAGTTAATACCTTTGATTTTCCTTTACTATCCTTCTCAGTTCTTCAAGCTAAGGCGAGGCGGATGAAAAGGAATGTGTTAGTAAGATCATATTTTTCCAAATGGTATAACTGCGCTAGCCCACAAAGACAGAACTCTAGTAGAACTTAGGCCAGGATGAATGGAAAAACCCAAACACAAAATGTTTTGGTTTATGCACCTTGTATAAGAAACAACATGCCCTTGGGTTCTTCGTCCCCAATTTTATAATAAATGACATTGAGTACAGGGTCTTGAAAAACGTGCCCACTGTACACTTGCGCACTGAAAATAAAATTGTAGGCACGGGGGACCAACCAACGTATGTGAGGAATTGGAGCCGGATTTGTAGCAACACTGATTATGGAAAAAATAAAAATGGAATTTACCACTGAGAATAAGTGAATACTGTGATAGGAGAGAGTGCCCTTTTTGTTCTTCACCAGTACTTATTACCCTTGTAAATCATGCTTGCATGGATTTCCGGCAATTCACAAAATAGTCAAGTCACTATCATATGAGCCTCAGATAAGGAGCCTCCAGTCGCCCCACCCCTCCCGTCCGACCAAAGAGCTTGACCCTACATTCCCTTTGTCTTCTCAAACTCAAATCGTTATTTATCCTCTCAAATAACTCACTGCAACCCTCTGCTGCTTCTTACCTAGTTTTGTGCAATATGAATTCCATTGCATACAGAAAACATACAAGCGGCAGACTACGAGAGTGCATCATTGCATAATACATCTTCGCTTGGGGCTTCCACGTGGTGGTCAGTATAGGCTGTGAATGATTTCATCCATGCCAGGTATGAGCATGTCTCCTGATGCAGAAACAGCCCGCTGCTTACCGTATATAGCTCATCCAATCAGAAAGCTCTATAAGGGAAAACAGTCACAGGAAACAGCCAACGCCATAGAGGAATTATCTTGTCTATATGAAAATGATAAACCATACAGGGAATAATGTGGGCATTGCAGACTTTTACGGAAATTGATAGTCCCCTCAGAAAATGTCAGCTCTTTATTAAACAAGCATTGGCAAAGCCAAATAGGCCAGGCTTTCATATGCTGATGCATGGGATGATGCTGTTTTATCATTTAATCCAAGATAAAGCATATTCACACAGTTGGGGGTGGAGTTGTCCTCAAGAATGTGTGAGTAAATGTGTCCCTCACTAGCTTAAGACTGTCAACAAATCAAACAGTGTAGCCACTTAAATAAGCCTTCGTGAGTCAGATATAAATTAGAAACCATGAAGGCATATTAAAGTTAAATATCGTTTCAGAAGGCAAAGATATGGTTGTCACTCAATGATGTGCAGGGAATTCGCATAAAGCTCAATGAAATGCAGAAATCAATAGCTAGAAACAAACGTGATTTAGAATAAACGAGTATATACAGCATGAGGTGATTTAAGGCCTTCCTCAAAATATATAAATGATCTAACTCCAGAGTATGACATAGATAGACCAATGTAGATCTGCTCCGTAAGAATGGGATGAGAGGGGAAAGTCAACTCTGGCTCACCTCAAAATACGCCCTTTTGACAGCAAGATTACATAGCAAAATGATACAGTCAGCATGAGGTAAGCAAAATGATAAGTAGACTCAACAAATCACAATACAAAATAAAAAGCAGCAATACCATGACCTAAATTAAAATAATTTGTCCTCGTTGCCCTACTGACATTGGATGTTCCAGTGCACATTTTGTTACTCATAAAATAATGACAGATTTATTAAACGAATGTCCCCACCGAGCTCCAAGCAGGAGGAACCTTGAACAGTGACATACGAGACTAAAAGCGTTCTCGCGAGTTTACCAAGAACAACATATTCTTGATAGAAGGTAAATATCATGACAAAGCATTTCACATTTCAGAACGTTTCTGTGCGCATCTACTGTATGTAGAGAGAGAAGAGGTGAAAACACAGCCACGTTTTGAATTTCAGAATGAGCTAAGGGCCTAGTTTAGCCAACCTAAGGAATCACAGTTCTGTGGAGTGCAGTAAATTCATTTCAAATGCAAATCGTTCATGATACTAGGCAAATGTTATGTGTTAATTAGAATTAAATGCATACTGCACTTGTGCATGCCTGCGTTTCCATGCATTGCCCATTAATGACAGACCTAATTGCTTTGCCGATATTTGTTTTATTTTAAACAACTGGATTCTGTGCTCTTACGTGTGCGGTTGTAAAAATATGTGCACGTGTGTGTCACTTGTACAAAATTTCTGATTAAAAAATTAAAAAGTCTACTGCAGTAAAGATAAAAGACAAAACAATTGCTTTCTTCATGCAATGCAAGTAAGAAATAAATTATGTAAAATACGATAACTGTGTGTACTTTTGAGATGTAAAATATCATGCCTTGTAATTCAAACACTCCATGAGAGGTGGGTGATACATCAAACAGCCAATAGAGTAAGGTGAGACAGAGAGCATTATTGTTCTAGGTAGAGCCAAAGTCCACTCTGTATATTTTAAGGGATTAGTAACAATGGGAATTGCAGACATCAGCACTGTCAAGCCAGACCTAAAAATGAACAGTCTCAAAGAGAAAGGCTTGATCCCACAGGGAAACATTCAACCCTAATAAGGAAACATCTCTTACACAAAGAGGGAGTAGATGGGAGCCAGTATTGTGACAAGGGCACAACTGACAAGAAGATAAGTACACTGTGGGCACGCGCCACCACATCACCGAGAACCTCTGCAAGCCCCATCCAACAGCAGGGTGACTTCAGGGTCCTTCTCTCCAACACTTCCTGAATTTTGGGACGATTTGTGGATCTCTGGGGAAATTACATTTTGCCATCCTCAGCTCCCCTGGATCTAGGACCGTTGTTAATGCTTCGGGGGGCAGTTGGCGGCCACCTTGCTCGTGGTGGGACACCAGGAAGTTGACTAGCATCGCTTGATGCGGCCCTTGACAGGGCAAAAATAACCCTAGGGAAAACAAACGGGCTGGAGAAGAGGCGCCTGAGTCTCCTTGGCGGCTTCAACTGAGCGAAAAATGGAATAAACTTATGAAGACCAGTTGCGGGCCAGAGCGACCCTATGAAAGAGCATCTTCACACCTCTGTATTCGGGGAAAGTAATTCGGACCCCGGGAAGCGCTGCTCCTGGAAGGGTACAGTGGGGTTTTTCTTTAACGAGGAGCAGTTTTTCAGATCATGCGGTGTTTGTTAAAGCCTTTGGGGACGTTATTTTCGCTGCTTGTTCCGAACTTCATGTCCAGATTTCAAATTGCGTTTTTTTCCCTGAAAGGTCAACACCGTGCGTGGCTTCAGATGCATAAATATTAGCAGTTTTAATTACTGGTAAGCTTCTTTGCCTTGGTATCTCGGATGGACTCATTGAACCAGTGGAAATTTCCTTCCCTGGTTTTATTTGAAGACAGTATTCTCATTCACCCCTTCGCTCTCACCCATGAAGCGCCCTTTCTTTATGTCTGTGTGGCGTGGCTTCAGGTGACGCGGCCCAAATAGAAGAGACCGCCACAGTGCTGTGCTTTGGCTCATGGTCATGGCCACGCTGCCCGACAAGACACCCCACCATTGAGGAGGAGCATTCAAAAACACGCTCCCTCGGGACGGCATCGGGCAGTGACAGTGCCACGCGGAAAATAGGCCATAATGCGCACTGCTGTATGGTCAGTCAGTGGCATCATGCTACATTTTGGAAGGCCCTCCTGCAGAATCTTATCAGGGGCCCTTGAGTCTTGCATATCTCACAGATATTCATAGGCCTTGGCTGCATGGGGGTCCCTGTGCGTCCCTCTGCACTACAGGGGCCTGTGTTATGCCCGTGGGCTCAGTTAATCATGCATGTGAATGGTAAAAACCAAGGGGGGGAACAGCTGGGAGCTATATATATGTATAGCAACCGTAAAGTGTCTTGTTTCATTGCCGATGACAGAAGATCGAAATACTACTTGCATATTAGCTAGAATACTAAGGTGTCGAATATATGTCTACGGTTCAGGTACATAAAAACGAATGTCGAATGTTTGAGTTCTGAAAAAGTATGAAAGCTCTTTATGACAAACAATTTTATAATAGACGTGCCTGTGAATTCTTACCATATTTCAATTAGATAGGCACCAGTGCACATGGAAGGATACCCCTATAGCCATCAGAATGCCCCCAACTTTTCTTTTGTTTAGGAAAGAGCTGAAGGGCACACCTCTTTAAATCACTACATCTAGACACAGTAAATAGTTCATCTCCTCTCTCTAATTCAAGCAAGCCCACTTAATATCACTCTCTGAATGTATATCTGTCTACTTTCCCATACAGCACTTCGTTGCCTAGGCTATGTTTGCCTATACAAATACAACTTATATACATAGATATATGTTTGTAGGAAATCCCACCCGAGAATACAACAGGGGCTCCATCTAAATGCACAATACATTTTACAAATAACACCAAATTGGACTGCTATACACGCCTTCTTCTTGAAACCCTTATCCTCCCTAACTATACTCAGTGCCACAACAAAGTCTAACACCGGCGCCTTCAGCCATGGGACCTCAGCGATGGAACCCTGTCCTGATCCAGTATGAAAGGCTGAGCCTCAAGACCCCTTGAAAAGTCCTCCAATCTTTCCATGTCTTAATGCACCGTCCCTACTGATGGCTCCTACCTCGTACCGTGAAAACTATAACTGCAGCTGCAGGTGATTCGATTCATGAAACACTTGTAGATTTGCCTCTTTGCATCAATTAGACGTTGATAAGAGTTCAAATGGATCTAATTTTCTGACTCGTCAATAACAGCTGTATCGCTACTTGCATGGGTTATGTTGATGTTCTCAGCAGCTTCCGGTTGCTGTCCCTGCAATGACCAATCATAGGCAGTGATGTTTTGGCCAATGGGAACTGGCGGCTCTGAAAGGGCCACAGGTCTGAGAGAGAGCTTCATATCAGGCTCTGACATGTGACCCCTGCTCTTCCTCTCAGTAAACGACATCTTCACAATCTATGGTTGGGAGGTTTGGAGACTGTAACTGACTCTCTTCCAGCATCACTGGCTTGTTGGGCAGTCTTCTAAATCTCCTACATACAAGTCCACCTCTGGGGAAGACAAAGGAAATGGGAAATGTTGACACAGTTTCTGGTTCTTGTGCATGCTTGTTTCTGAATCAATCTAGCCTTACTGAAACTCTAATTGTTAGCAAGCTGTGTGTCATTCCTTCGTCCTAATATATATATATACAGGTATCCTACACGTGCAACTCCAAGTTGCACATTCCCCAATATGAATGTATTCGTGTTTGTACCCCTCGCGTCTTGTTCTTGCTCTAAGGCTTCCATTCGATGGTATCATGATATCTATCCAAGAACTATACATTCGATGCAATAAATAAACTTGCTTCGCAGCTGCTGCTGTTCTCACCTTCCTTCCTGCGTCAATCACACATGTCTGCAAAAGACTGGCACCTAGAAAGGATGTCGCTGATTAACAAACTGGGACATACTTACATCTCTGCCTCCATTCAGCATCCCTTTCCTCTCAGAGCAGAAACAGGTGAACATGGCTTCAAAAGCTCCTTTATTTGTACCCGGGACTCAGGTGAACGGGCTGCGGCAGCTTCTGGCTCCGCAGCATTGGCACAGACAGAGAGAGCTCCCTGCCCACTGGTCGCTATTCAGCCACCACAGCTAGGATCACGTGTGATCAAAGGTTCCTTGGTAGAGGTCACTATGTACACCTGAGGTGCCCATGTTAACAATGTGTGCACACATGTGATGTGCCCATCCAGACACATGATGCCTCCGTGCACAGGGCGTGCCCTTGCATCGGCTCTGCCCTAAAACATGATGTACACATACATATAATGTGCCTACAGCACAGTGCGCCAGTGACATGGTATAACCATGCACAGAATGCCAGCGAGGGGCACATACACACGACGTGCTCCCACTTACAATGTACCTGGGCATTCGATGGGCCGTTTGTGTATATGACGAAACCTAGATCATGTATCCGAAGCGTGTTATGCCCATGGACAAGGTGTGTCAATGCTTGTATCGTGGATACACACAATACACAAGCTGCTATACACGTGACCTTCCCACCCAAAATACATGCATACAGGTAATCTACATGTGCACCCAATGTGCCAGTACACCCATACATATATTTGACTTCTTATACACATAAAGTTCCTGCACAGACTATCTATCTGTACATTGTATGTCCAATCATGCAGTATGACTGCACACATCATATGCGTGTACACAAGGGGAACAAAAATGTGATGCGCCAAATCTCAAGAAGTGTCAATATACACAATTAGTCCACACACAAGAGGCCCCTATTCTCATGATGTGCCCAGACCACACACACAAATGCCTGTTCACATTACGTCCACATACACACAGTGTGTTCATACAACCATTGCCAATTTTACAAGATGCGCAGATTTACATGAACTGCCCTTAGACAGGATTTACGCATACACACGATGCGCCTATAAATTCACGCTCCTCACAGTATGATCATACCACCTGATGTCTTTGCAGACAATGTACTCATACCAGCAAAGTGCCCATATATTAAAAAGAGCACCTGCACATAATGTACTTAGACTATGATTCTCATATATGCAATATTTGCCTAGTAACATAATGCACATAATTGCCCACACACACATGGTACCCTTACACAGGATGCCAATGTACATAAAAGTGTGCACACATAACATGTGCAATACTCAAATGTCTGTGCACATGATGTGGATTTTTACAAGAAGTGACCTTTTATTCAATCGACCTGTACATGTATTGTGCCTGTTCACGTGATGTACACATACACGTCATGCAAAGAAGGGTGGAAGAAGGATCTCACATGCTAAACGGTCCCTCCAGGGACTGCACATATTTTAAACACATTTGCACAGAGCATATGTTAAACGAATTTTATAATTCAGCCTTTAAAGATACCCATACATAAAACTGTCGTGTCCTCCTCCTACATATCTGACCCAGCTTACCTGACATTACCACCTATGGTGGGAGCTCCTTTTACTCCATTACTATTGGCACGATAAAGAACAGCCTTGTTTTCCGGAAGAACATAGAAATCAAGATGGCTTCCTGTGAGTGACAGATGAAAGAGCTTAAGTGGGACTGAAGCAGTGTCATACACAGAATATGTATATTTTGCTCCCAGTGTCCTGAGGCAAGCCACCCTTGGGTGCTTTTTATAGGCCGGCCTCCAATCTTTCTCTCTCCACTCTTGATGGCACGAGCATCCTTTCCTATGAGGCCTCATATAAGTAACCCGTGTATGCGTAACTACCCACCCATGATCTGTATTTTCAATTGGTCCTACATTCCCCCGTGCGAACAACAAGGGAGGTGGCTTAACGGCCAGAGCTGCAAACTTTGGAACTGTAGAACAGGGTTCGAGTCTCGTGTTGGCGCAGTCCTGGGGATCTGGTCAAATAACGTAATTCCCCCCCCCCCCCCCTCCCCCCACTACAAAAATAAAGGTGTCCTTTTGTAATGTACCTGGTGCTCATGTAAAGTGCACCAATACCTTTGGGATGAGTTTGCTCTACCGGGAAAACAGGCCATTCGGGAATATTCCTGTAAGACAGGGAGAGGTGCCAAACGCAAATCTGTGCAGGAACGGCTCCAGAAAGCGGTTATGTCATTTAATGCAATTATCTCTAAAGGGACAGAAAATTGGCTGCTATTCACTTGCTGCAGTGTTTAAGCTTCTGAACATTATGCCCTATTAGAAATGCTGGGACAAACAATATTTGGCACAGATGGTATTAAGACGACCATTTTAAACAGAAAGCAATTGTTTTAAAATGGCCGTAGTTCAAAACACTGTAGGGCGTAAGGATCCATGGAGGTGATGCATTGTCTCCACACAATACCTGTGTGGTAATGCGAGCGTTAGTAGTGGTACATCCAGAGCTCGCCTTTCTGAATCGGTGCCATTTTTTATTACTCCGCTTATGTAACACGAGATTGGGGAACATCATATTTCTATTAGCTATCCAATCAGTTGAAGAAACAGAACTGTTAACAAATGAAACATCTGCAACACTGCAGGATAAGACATCATCTGCAGCTAAATGAGGTCCTGAAATATTAAAATCCACACATCATTTTTACAAGCAAAGAACGGCGAAGATTAGGAGCAGATGGTTTCCGAAAATACCACAAATTCGACGATTAAATCACGTTACATAGATAATGATGAGAAAAGACGGGAATAATGGGAAGGAAACCAAATCGCAGATCACCAGTCTCATAGCGCCGAGAGCCGCGCGCACCCACATCAGCCGCCCAATTCGTTTCAACAGGGGGTTATTACTGACGACAAATAACGACCGCGTGTAATCACAAAGACAAGGGTACAGCAGCTGCGTGAGGATTCCTCATGCAATCAAGCATCGTGAAACACATGGACTGGACGAGCAAGCACATTAGCCGCAGGAGCTACGAGGCAGAGCATCGATATACTGAAGACCCCGTCAAACGCTGCAATTGGAGGGGAAAGAGATGACGTACTTAGAGACCCCTACGCTCCGGGCACACACGGCCTCTAGTGCGCGAGACCCTGTTCACTCAACGGCCAGTGCTCTGATCTGTATGACAAATCAGTACGCCATTAATGATAGCGGTCATTTTAACGTGAACTGATTTAAAAAATGTCGCCCCACTTAAAATCCCCCCAAACCCCATAAAAATAAAATTTTAATTTATTATTACCATTTTATTTTTCTTTCCCATCCCAAGCAGAGCTTCAGGACAGGAGTGAGGCCGCTGCTGAGTGACAGCAGCATGTCAATCAGCAGGGAGGAGGGTGGGCTTGCTGTGCACTGTTTAAAGTGCGCAGGTCTATTTGGCCGGGCGTCGCCTCACATGGACACTTTAAACCGCTCTAACCTAGCTGACTTGAGAAAGCCGAGTTAGAGCAAGCCAGAGCCTCCAGAGTGCTGTGGAGCGGGGAGTGAGACCGCTCCCTTCAATCAGGGCACTGCTCTCATGCTGCATGAGAGCAGTGCTATGATTGGTCAAGGGAGTTGTTGCTTCCAGTTCCAGTGGTGAGAAGAGGACTGGAGTGGAGGACGTCAAGTTCAGGTAAGTTTTTTGTTATTTTTAGTTTATTTGGCATGCACGAGCCCTACTTCGTAGATGCCAGCCCCATTGGTTTGATGTGACCCCCAGACTACTTGACCAATGGGGACATCAAGTTTGTAAGCTGTGCTCCTTCACAGTAATGCACATTTCTTGAGGTATGTCACCTACTGATATGCTGAACCTTGCTTGAGGAGCACACTGCAGGAAAAGTCAGGGTTCTCTGATACCATCTTTGGAGAGACAGAGAACAGCTACAATTTACGGTTCTATGAACCATTTGACTTTTTAGGTCTCACCTACCTTTTAGCTCAATGTTGGTAAAAGCCTAATGTGGACCATACCCATTGCTTACCAATGGTTGGCTTTATTGTAACTGTCATGTGCTTGCTTGTTATGTGATGGTCTTCCTTCCCCTTCATGTGTTCGTCCCTCCCCTCGAGCATAGCATCTTTACCATCCTTTTGAATGGCTGACTTGTATCCTTTCACTGCTCACATTTAGGGAACTACTTTTTACTTTTCCTTCCCAGTATAAGAATTGGCTTGGTAGTTTGGTTTGCCCTGTTCCCATCATGCACTGGGACAGGAACAGACTAATTTGCATATAGCCAAGTTCTGAGCTGGGATGGTGCAGTGAGCTAAAAAACGGTGATGGATCAAGCCCTGATCTTTGGACTGGGTAAGAGTGGTCTGCTTAATTCAGGCACTCTGTTCATCACCACCCCCTTTTCTGAATCATTTTGTCCACCATAAGCGTGGAAGGGTATACTCAGATGTGAGTCCCTTGCTCATTGCACCATCAGGATTCAAGCAAGCCGGGCCGATGAGGCTGAAATGCCAGAAACCGGTCCCCGGTAGCTTGTTTCCTTCCCAGTATAAGAATTGGCTTGGTAGTTTGGTTTGCCCTGTTCCCATCATGCACTGGGACAGGAACAGACTAATTTGCATATAGCCAAGTTCTGAGCTGGGATGGTGCAGTGAGCTAAAAAACGGTGATGGATCAAGCCCTGATCTTTGGACTGGGTAAGAGTGGTCTGCTTAATTCAGGCACTCTGTTCATCACCACCCCCTTTTCTGAATCATTTTGTCCACCATAAGCGTGGAAGGGTATACTCAGATGTGAGTCCCTTGCTCATTGCACCATCAGGATTCAAGCAAGCCGGGCCGATGAGGCTGAAATGCCAGAAACCGGTCCCCGGTAGCTTGTTTCCTTCCCAGTATAAGAATTGGCTTGGTAGTTTGGTTTGCCCTGTTCCCATCATGCACTGGGACAGGAACAGACTAATTTGCATATAGCCAAGTTCTGAGCTGGGATGGTGCAGTGAGCTAAAAAACGGTGATGGATCAAGCCCTGATCTTTGGACTGGGTAAGAGTGGTCTGCTTAATTCAGGCACTCTGTTCATCACCACCCCCTTTTCTGAATCATTTTGTCCACCATAAGCGTGGAAGGGTATACTCAGATGTGAGTCCCTTGCTCATTGCACCATCAGGATTCAAGCAAGCCGGGCCGATGAGGCTGAAATGCCAGAAACCGGTCCCCGGTAGCTTGTTTCCTTCCCAGTATAAGAATTGGCTTGGTAGTTTGGTTTGCCCTGTTCCCATCATGCACTGGGACAGGAACAGACTAATTTGCATATAGCCAAGTTCTGAGCTGGGATGGTGCAGTGAGCTAAAAAACGGTGATGGATCAAGCCCTGATCTTTGGACTGGGTAAGAGTGGTCTGCTTAATTCAGGCACTCTGTTCATCACCACCCCCTTTTCTGAATCATTTTGTCCACCATAAGCGTGGAAGGGTATACTCAGATGTGAGTCCCTTGCTCATTGCACCATCAGGATTCAAGCAAGCCGGGCCGATGAGGCTGAAATGCCAGAAACCGGTCCCCGGTAGCTTGTTTCCTTCCCAGTATAAGAATTGGCTTGGTAGTTTGGTTTGCCCTGTTCCCATCATGCACTGGGACAGGAACAGACTAATTTGCATATAGCCAAGTTCTGAGCTGGGATGGTGCAGTGAGCTAAAAAACGGTGATGGATCAAGCCCTGATCTTTGGACTGGGTAAGAGTGGTCTGCTTAATTCAGGCACTCTGTTCATCACCACCCCCTTTTCTGAATCATTTTGTCCACCATAAGCGTGGAAGGGTATACTCAGATGTGAGTCCCTTGCTCATTGCACCATCAGGATTCAAGCAAGCCGGGCCGATGAGGCTGAAATGCCAGAAACCGGTCCCCGGTAGCTTGTTTCCTTCCCAGTATAAGAATTGGCTTGGTAGTTTGGTTTGCCCTGTTCCCATCATGCACTGGGACAGGAACAGACTAATTTGCATATAGCCAAGTTCTGAGCTGGGATGGTGCAGTGAGCTAAAAAACGGTGATGGATCAAGCCCTGATCTTTGGACTGGGTAAGAGTGGTCTGCTTAATTCAGGCACTCTGTTCATCACCACCCCCTTTTCTGAATCATTTTGTCCACCATAAGCGTGGAAGGGTATACTCAGATGTGAGTCCCTTGCTCATTGCACCATCAGGATTCAAGCAAGCCGGGCCGATGAGGCTGAAATGCCAGAAACCGGTCCCCGGTAGCTTGTTTCCTTCCCAGTATAAGAATTGGCTTGGTAGTTTGGTTTGCCCTGTTCCCATCATGCACTGGGACAGGAACAGACTAATTTGCATATAGCCAAGTTCTGAGCTGGGATGGTGCAGTGAGCTAAAAAACGGTGATGGATCAAGCCCTGATCTTTGGACTGGGTAAGAGTGGTCTGCTTAATTCAGGCACTCTGTTCATCACCACCCCCTTTTCTGAATCATTTTGTCCACCATAAGCGTGGAAGGGTATACTCAGATGTGAGTCCCTTGCTCATTGCACCATCAGGATTCAAGCAAGCCGGGCCGATGAGGCTGAAATGCCAGAAACCGGTCCCCGGTAGCTTGTTTCCTTCCCAGTATAAGAATTGGCTTGGTAGTTTGGTTTGCCCTGTTCCCATCATGCACTGGGACAGGAACAGACTAATTTGCATATAGCCAAGTTCTGAGCTGGGATGGTGCAGTGAGCTAAAAAACGGTGATGGATCAAGCCCTGATCTTTGGACTGGGTAAGAGTGGTCTGCTTAATTCAGGCACTCTGTTCATCACCACCCCCTTTTCTGAATCATTACTTTTTACTTTAAGCACTATGAGAGTGGATGTGTTTTCCAGCTCTCTCTCTCGTGAACTGCTTACCCCTAAATACACACCACAAACTCCCTTACACACCCTTTCCCCTGTTGCTCTCTCTTGTGATCTGTTTTTTTCTCTTTGATAACTACCCCCAACCCATAAGTTCCTTCTTGCTTGCTTCTCAGAGCCGTTTTAAGGCATGGGCAAAGTGGGCTGCGACCCAGGGCCCCAGCCCTTCAGGCTAGAAGCTAAATTATCAGCCATGGACTCAAGAGACTTTACTTCTAAACCTAGCTTCACCAGTCAACCAACTGGTGTATTCTTGAGCAAATCCCGGTTTGCTTGATTTAGACGGGAACAAATAACAGGGGATATTTACAACCAAATGTTGGAGTACAGTGTTACGCCAAAATAGGTAACGCCATGCGCAGACATTTTTAAAATGAAGGGATGCATCGTATTTACAGTCCCTGCGTTTCCCTTAGCGCTGGTGCAAATAAAGCTGCCTAGCGCCAGTGCAGGCATCCTTGCACCATGTTGCAAGGGTGCCTGTCTGCTGCGGTGATTGTCACCTTCCTGCACATAAACAATCTTGAAAGGAGATTTGCTCTTTTTATGTGTGCTGCAGAATGCAGCAGACATGAAAAGAGCAAAGAAACGAGGAAAAATTGATAATTTCCCCTTGTACTGCCAGTCTAAGACCAGGTATTCCCTGGTCTTAGTTTTTGGCACTGCCCCAGCCTTGTAAATATGGGGCATCATCAAAAAGCAATGGATGTTGTGGTGGAATGCCCGCTGCAACACCCATTTCACACCCCTTTAATGCTAAGTGAAGCGTGAAAACGGACCTTATTTACAAGGCGGTGTTAAGCCACGTTCAGTGGCTTAACTCCGCTTTGTGGAGAAGGGGATAGCGCCATCAGAACATCACTAAAAGTGACGTTCTGGGGCCGTATTACACTAAGTGCCCCAGAAGTGCAACAGGTGTTTGCGCCGGTTTTGCTCACCCCTAAGAAACTTTAGTATTACAGATGGGGCAGCAGACGCTTGTGCAGCACCTTCTGTAATGCTGAAAGCACTGGCGCATATAAGTTCCAGCGCTTTCTCAAGCAAGCGTTACCTCATTTGCATGAGGGCGTTCCCCCGTACAAATGAGGGAATCCCGTTGCCTCTGAGCCCGCGCCCTATTACAGACGTGGGCGCAGAGGCAAAGAAGCCCACAGGAAGCGCACTAACAGTGCACCATCTAAAAGGTGGCACACTATCTGTACTCCCCCTGATGGCATCCCTCTGCAGGGGAAAAAAGGGACCCCCAGGCATCCCCTTGCAGGTGGGTGAAGTCACTCACTGCACCCGCCTGCAATGAGATCTCTAATCCCATTTAAAATTGCAGACAGGCGGCTTGCTGCTTGCCTTGTGAAACATGGAGCGAATGCTTCAAAGGTGCTCCATATTTCACTTGAATGTGCTGCCCCCATGGGGCAGTGCATTCTATGTAATGGGGCGCACTTCCTCTGGTTGCGCCCGGTGCACCTGTTTTAAGGTGTGCTGGGGCGTAAACAGGGAAAGTGCGCCCTATACATAATAGGGCCCCTGGCAGTCGCAGCCGGCATGACTCATGGGTGGGAGGGCGGGGGTTGCGTGAGCGGTTAGTTTTAAATATAAAAAAATAGTTAACTTACCTTCGCTGGCCCGGCCTGGTCCCGCGTCGCCCCGCGTTGTCTCTGCTCCTCACAGGAAGCATGCAGCCTCCCTCCCCTAAGCCAATCAACGGCAGTGTTGTGATTGGCTGGGACGCTGACCACACAGGCATATATGGGGAGGCCATTTTATCCATGTAGGCTGCATGCAGCCTAAATAGAGAATAGGGAGAGTGCATATGACTGGTTTAGTCGGACCTGGGGCCGACCAAACAGTCAGCGCAATCAGAGTGGGCAAGCCACTTCTCCTCTGCTCTAGAGCAGGACGGCCCACCCGCCTGCCCCCAACCAAACCCTTCTACTTTCTCGCAGTGCGAGAAGCAGAAACATAAAATTGTATTTATAATACCATTTTATGTTTCTGCTTCTTGCACTGCAAGAAAGCAGCGGGGCAACGCTCCTCCGCCCATATGGAGGAGCCGCCCCTGTTTGCGATATGCCCTTGTAAATATGCCCCAGCATTTCTTCAGCAGGTGGACTTGTACCTCCACTACATCCACAGAAGATAATCAACCATACTTGCACTCTGCTAACTGTGATTGTCCGAAGAGAGCTTTGTTATGGTGGTTCTGCATACAGTGTTACAGAGCGCATTGGTGTGGTCATATGGCTGCATGCCAGGCCAAACTCAAACACATAAACTAACAAACAAAATATCTAGACATGTCTGTCATGGGAAAGGTCAGAATAAAATGTTCCAGTCGGGTTGCAGCACAAATGACCAACTTGGCTTAGGCATTTACAGCCAATACGCAAGTCTGCCATCAGAATTCTTCAAAAGAGCGGATGTTCCAATCCAGCCCCCACTGCAAATGCACTTAATGTAATGGGAGGGTTTATGCACAGGGGCACACCTCTAAAGGGGAACCTTTTCCAATCCTGGTGGGTGGAATGAGCACATTTCCCGAGGGTTTCATGGATTTTCCACTACTGTTGCCCTTTGAATCGAGTTTTTTGTCTTCTTTTCCCCGATTTCCTTTTTTGTGAACAATGTGACTGTCTAAGGAAGAGAGGCTGTGGGTGTAAGCAGTCTAAAAACACCCGGCCATTAAATGATGTTTCAGAACTGAAGCAACAAAAACAGAATGGCAGGTTCCTGGGAGTTTAGGGGCCCAGGATCTGGAACACTGTGACACTGTTCCTGTTAGCACAGCCAAACAACCTGCTCTTTGGGTGATTCCTGGAAACCCAGAGGTCACTATTGGACCGGATCCAGATCCGGAATACATTTGCATGGATTGAAGCACCGACATGCATCATGCTCTATTGACGTAAGGGATGCCACACACCCAGCTCGTCTGAGGGAATTATTTTAATAATCACTGTACACTGGATTCACTTGTCATATTCTTTCGATATATGGTAAGGGGTATTTTATTCCGTGTAATTCAAGCTACTCCTTCAGTATATGCTTTCATTCTCCCTCTGATGGAAGAGGTCCTCCCAGT
This sequence comes from Lissotriton helveticus, assembly GCF_964261635.1. Taxonomy (NCBI): domain Eukaryota; kingdom Metazoa; phylum Chordata; class Amphibia; order Caudata; family Salamandridae; genus Lissotriton; species Lissotriton helveticus. The sequence goes on along the minus strand of NC_136057.1, from coordinate 846,182,281 downwards.
GCAGCTATAAATTATTGTTACAGACACCATACAGTGGAAATGAAAAAAACACAACATTCAGTATTGTGGCATGCATATGCTGTAAGCAGCTGAAAGTAGGCCACACTCTGTTTTCAAATGTAAAATATATCCCTGCTCATTTGATTTATTAAAAAAAAACCAACGAATTAGCTACAAAATAAAACCAAAATGTGTCCTTTCAAACTAATGACTCTGAACTGTCAGAGAAAGAAAAATGACACAAAAGAAGCCTCAACAAACAGGCCTCACTTCTAGTATGCCTGTAAGAGTCATTAGGAAGGTGCCTGTAATGTTGTTTGCAGTGAGCTGTTCTCACCAATCTGCTGGTAATCTATGTTAAAACAGAGCTCAACCTTAATGAGCTATCACTGACTACTTCTATTGTGACCAGTAAACTGATAAAATGGAATGATTACGAGCAATTGTTATGAATATATAAAAAAGCAATGTTTTTGAGTTCACAATCTGTATATTTGTGTTGATGGTATGCATACAATCCAATATGTGACAGAGCTCGTCTAAGGACGTGAGCAATGTGTACACCTCCAATTGATTAATAAAAAAACCGAATGTGAGCACTTTTGAGAACCCTTAGTAAGTCAACGGTATCTCCTCAGAAGGGGTACTATCGCAGCTTATCTTTCTACATCCTTGAGTGTATTGAGCTGCTGAGGACATAGGCATAGATTTGTTGTGTATACGTCCACCCTGTGCCTTTATTGACCTCATGACCTCATAGGGGAGAGGGGTTGGCCTAACGGCTAAGGCGCTCGACCTCGGACCTGGGTATCTGGGTTCGAGTCTCGGTAACGACGCCAAAACCCCCCTGTGATTCTGGGCAAATCACTTAATCTCCCCGTGCCTAAAATGAAAGTGTGTCCTCATGTAACGTAACTGGTGCTATGTAAAGCGCTCTGATAACTGATTCGGTTCGGTTCTAGTTCGCGCTATATAAAACTCTGCAAAAAAAACCGACCCCCCCCCCCACTTTGTTTACTTTTCTTCAGACATCTAGGATTCCCAGTACACTAGTAATCAGGAAGAGGTGGTTCGGGCAGGGCTGTGATCAGAAGATGCCCAGGACAACAGATAATAAGCCCTCTCATGCCTGGATACAGGACTCAATGTTTCATCTCCTCCTGGTGCCTGCTGTCTGTGCCAAGAAGCGGCCGGCACACGTCAAACATAAACTGTGTTTACTGCTGGCCGCTTCCTCCAATAGGTTTACTTTGGAGTTTCAACCATTCTAGTATCTGGATTCTTAAAATAAAATAATGAAAGCGGGATTGTGATGCCTTGTTTACATATGGTAATCGCTTTGTAGGTATCCTTCCAATGAAAGACTTTAATAAGTGTAATCATTTCAGCCAATAGGAAAACATTCCCCGAAGAATTATTAAATAAAAACACAGCCACGAGGTCTCCAGTGCAGCAGGATGTCTTCAGGCTATCACACAGCTGAGATATGGCAGAGGCTCGCTTATCACGAATGACAGATCTGTCAGGTCATGTAAACGACAACACAAAGTGGAGAATCTCCCCGCAGGGCAATGCGCACACTGCTGACCTGCGAGCCGCCCCGTCAATCGGTAAAACGAGCCAGACTCAATATCTGGGACACGATGATCACACGCCTAACGCTTCCTAACCACCCCCAAAGAGCCAACAGGGTCGATCACGGTCCTTTACAAATCAATCCATCCTTACACCAAGCAAGTCACATATCACAACCACCACGTACACGAAACAGAACAAGCTCAACATAGCTCCACAGGGGGGTTCACACTGCCGTGAGATGGAAATGATGGAATAGCCTGGACGTCACCCCAGGCAATACATCTTAACCGCATGGTGTGTGGTATTGTGCCACAGCGGTGGTCCTGCACGGGGGCTAAGAATTGGAATGCTGGGTGGAATGCTAGGGTTTGAACTTGGGGGGCATTAGATTCGAGGGGAATTGCAGCTGTGGCAGGTCGCTTGTTATGAACTTAAAGACAAATTATCTTTAACTCGCCTGGAGTCCCTCACTTCACATTTTGGTATCCCATCTTCTCCTATTATTAAACAACAAATAATTACAATTCCAAAAATTCCAGGTTCTCCAGGAAAAAATATACCCCACACCACAGAGCTCTAGAAAAAGAACACTATAAAACAGAGTGTAATTTAAGAAACAACAACATCCCTCATTCTCTTAGGAGGCACCACAACTCTCCTACTTCTGGGGACATTTGCAAGTTGTGCAGTGGCTAGACAACTTGGTCCCGCAATAGTCAAACCAGTCTGATCCTTTCAACCCGCACTTCCCACAACTAAACTCATCATATACTTTATTCGATAGATATATATCATAAAAGTACAAACATTTAAAAAATACATAAAACAATCCATCTGATAATACTACAATTCCATCCAGAACAGCGAGGGTAAAACAAAGTTAAAAACAGTACATTCTTTCTAAAAAGAGAATTATACATTGCCCAACAACCTTGAGCGGATTAACCAAGCGCCCGCTAGATATATGGAAACCCCGCAGATGATAAACATGGAGACAGTATTAGTTGAGATAATACGCAGGGCTGATCTATGATCCTTCACTCCCAATTCCCTACATACTGGTTTCAACCATTTAGCTCTAACATGCTTATAAGCTGTACATGCAAACAGAAAGTGGCCAAGAGTTTCCTCTGGACATGGGCAGCCGGGACATTTTAAGTCATGCCCTCCCTTGCTCTTCCACCCCACCATACATTTTTTAAGGGGCAGGATACCATATCGTAGTTTCAAAAACAAGGTTCTATCTCTAGGTAATTGGATAAAATCCAGAAGAGGTTCTAGCTTCCTTGAGGATTTATGATCCAAAAAGTTGGGCGTCAGGGTTCCCGGATTTGAGTTAGAATTAACCTTAGCCTCAACCCAATCCCAATAAAGTTTTTTAACAACTTGTTTGACCGGGGGGCATTATGAGACCCAAGACTCTCCCAAACCTATAGATAATACCAGCGTTTTGAGCTTGTTTAGCCACTTTATTTTATTTGCGACATTTAGGGAAATTAACTCGTCCAACACTCGAGCATATTGTGCTAGTTCTTGTGTGCTTCTAAGGCGTACCCAGTATAACAGCGGCCTTAGTTGGACTTTATCTGTAATTGATTTTTTACCCATATCAAAAAATAGTGGTAACAAGGGGGTTGAGACTGGGAGTGAGACTAAGTCCCTAACAAACGTATTCTCCGCAGTAGCCAGGGCCTTGGTGTTCTCGGCACCCCATAGTTCGGAGCCGTAGACTGCCGAGGCTAACGCCTTCCCCTCGTAGACTGCCAACGCAGGGGCCACCGGTCTGCTAATGGAAAGGCGCTGGTTCCTTAATATAGCTCCAGAGACCCTTTTGAGATTCAATACCATCTTTGATATATGGGAATCCCAGCTCATATTGTTGGACAATCTTACCCCAAGATAGTCAAATTCACTCACTACTTCTAAGGGGGACCCATATAGTGTAAGATGAGCCTTCCTAACCTTTCTATGCGGTGATAAAACCATTAACTTTGTTTTAGATGTGTTTACTGTTAACCCACGATCTTTACAAAAGAGGGAAAAACGGTCAAGTAGTTTTTGAAGACCCTTGGGGGTCTTGGACATCAGGAGGGTATCGTCCGCAAAGAGGAGTGTGGGAGTTTTCTCCCCGGCAAGGACAGGGGCATCCGCTGGATCCTCCCTCAAATGGTCCACCACCCCATTTATGAAAAGGGAGAATAGTGTCGGGGCCATCACACATCCCTGCCGCACCCCTCTGTTGACTGGTACCCTCCCTGTCAATTGGCCCTGACTGCCCCACCGTATCCTAGCGTAGTTATTGTCATGTAGCTTAATAACAAATTGTAGCAAATAGCTAGGAAACCCCAAGGCCAGTAGAACCTCCCATAGTTTGGCGCGTGGAATGACATCGAACGCGGTTTTCAGGTCAATGAAAGCCAAGTAGAGGCTGCCTTTGGTAATTAATACTGACTTCCAGTAGACCGCACAAAACCGGAAGACCTGATCCACTGCCCCAACTTTCCGCCTGAACCCGGCCTGGAAGTGGGTTAGAATACCCTTGTCCGCGAGCCAGGTCTCCACTCGATTTATAATGACCCTGCCAACTACCTTTTGGATGGTATCAATTAAACTAATTGGTCTGTAGTTGGCAGGGTCCTCTCTATCACCTATTTTTTATATATCGTGATCACCTCCGCCCCTTTCCATGATTCCGGGACGGGGTGGCCTAGCTTGATTAGGATGAAAAACAAAACTGGTGTGTGGAGGGTCTAGGGGAATGTTTAGTGACCTGTCTGCTCGCTCCCCTGTATCACTATGCAAAACACAAATGAGCAGAACAGGTCCAGAATGGTAGTGTGCAACTACCACAGCTACTGTGAGGCAATAAAGGTGGATGCGTGAAATAAGTTGTTGAGAACAGCGACTGTTGTTTACAGAAGACTGAAAACAATTTCCATCAGACCCCCCAAAAGGTGGAGTTAACATCACGTGGAAATTGCTGGTAATACCATACCAGATCCGACCATAAAGTGCTGGTGCGGACAGATGTCAAAAGTATGCTTTATAATGTACATCTTGGAATATGAAAAGTGCAGTGCTCAAATAATAAAAGTGAATAAAAGTGACTACCTAGACTCTAAACATTATTTAAACAGAGAACTAAGTGTCAATGATTAAAAACACGCCAGGTAGTAAAAATTACACCCTGTGGCGCTGTGCAGTGTGGTCGACATGTTTCAGCCTGATGGACATTTAGCCCGGCTTTCTTCAGGACCTTAAATCAGATTAGCTACTGCAACGTCATGTGTTATATTTACGTGACGGTTAACAAAAAATGTACTACTAGAGAGTTACATCTGTCTCAAAATTTTTTTGTTTAATACTTAAGTGTCCACTAGAGGGGAAGATAAGTGTCTTCTTCCCAGCATTGTGTGGGTGATGACCTCACCTCACCCGGCAACCGCTCGGGAATGTGAGGCCCCGCTCTATCCGTCGGTGCCCTCAATATTTGAAACGAGCGGTTCATTAAGCATGCTACATAATCAGCCCAAATTTTGGGGTCAAGTAATAATAGGTCCCCAGGCAGACCGTCTGGACCGGCTGCCTTACCTGGAAGGATTTTTAAAATGGCATCTCTAACTTCTTGCGGGGTGAATAACTCCACCTTGCTATCCAAATCCAAACTAGGGCTGCTCTGGTTACCCAAGGGTGGTGGTATTAAAGAGACTTGGGCACCATCCTCACAGTACAATTTAAAAAAATGGGCATACCATTGCTGTTCATTAATGTGGTTTAAAATTGGGTCAACTCCCCTACGCTCTAAGACATTAATTAATTTCCAAAAAGCGGTTGAGTTCTTTCCACGGACAGCGACCTTAAGCTGTTGCCAATGCTCCTCCTCCCAATTTTTCTTGGCTAAGATTATAGTGCTACGGTACTCCTTTCTAGCTGATCTCACTGCTATAGGGTCTTTCGATTTAATGGCCAGTGTAATAGCCTTCTTCTTTGCTCTACAGTTCAATGTATACCATGGATTAGCATTTGAAGGTCTAGGATCCACTCGAGTGGGCCCCTGGGAGTTTTTAAGAAAATACCTTCCTATTTTAGCAGTTAGGTTTTTGTACTGGGCTAACAAATTAGGCCCTGAAGAGTGGGGATCTGTTAATTCCACCGCTGTGAGGCTAAGGGTTTCTGCTGTAACTAACTCCCTAATACTATTTATTTTCCCCTATTCACATTTTACCACATCCCATCTTAGTTTCCGGTTACAGTTGGAGGGGAAGACCTCCTTAGTGATCAACTCTGCCCCCCCACTCTTACAAAATCCATTACTCCAATTGATTTTCATACATAATGGGTTGTGATCACTGTCTGAGGTCTGTCTAACCTCCATATCTACGAAGCTAGCCCAAGATTGTACATCTAAAAGAATGTAGTCGATTCGTGATGGGCAGCCTGGCCTATTGTAGGTCATTGCCCCATCACGATCGGAAATAGTCCGACCATTTAGAGCCCGTAGGTTGTGCTCCAGGGTGAGGGCATTCAACTGGATTGCTCTGGCAGACCATTTCTTAATAGGGGCCAGAACTAAGGGGGGAATTGTCTGTCTCCAATCCTCAGAGCTCAAACCCAGTACATCCGCATCATCCAAGGGTGCAAATGTACAGTTAAAATCACCCCCCACCAGGATATGGGACCTAGGTGGTAATTCTAAAAGCTTAGTATCCAGTAGCTCAATTATCGGCGAAGTTAAAACACCCTGGACCCCTCTTGCATAAACACAAAAAAGATGAACAATACCCCTATATAGATTTTTCAGGGAAATATGCAAAATATCATTGGAATCAACTTTATGTGTAGTAACAGTACAATTTAGATCAACCTTCGCCCAGATGAGCAAACCACCAGAGGGGCGTCCTTTCCCTGAGGAAACTGCTGGAACAAAATAGGTGGAATACCCATTTTTGTAATGCGGGGTCAAGGACCAAGTTTCCTGAAACATACAAATCTGAAAGGAATCAATAAAGTTGCTCCATTCCGGGTTGACAAGGTTTCTCCTAAGCCCTGCTATGTTCCATGAAAGAATGTTAATCGGGGTGAGGGGTACAGGAGATGCCTTGGTTGTGACTATAAGGCTATGTTCAGATTCACCCAAACTACGATATATCGTTTCCATGTTCATTTGCTCCCCCCTACCACTTCCAGGAGCAACCAATGGAGAAGTTACCACCTCCCCCATATCATTATTGCCAGATGAGAATATTAAATGTCAGTCAACTGTTTCCAGACCACTATAACGATTGAAACAGGGTATTGGAAGGGGATTTTGCTGATGACCAAACCATACCCCATTAAACTGATTAGCACCGAAAGGGGACCTGCCCGCTCCTCTTTGTACTATGTTCCATCCTTCATCAACACCCCCATCCCACTGATTTGTGTTATGATCCAACAATATCTCCCCTCTCATTCCCCCTCTCATATGCTTGGAGGCTCTCAACCAGCTCCACCTATTGCTGCGATGATCTGTAAAAATTCCAGGTTCTCCAGGAAAAAATATACCCCACACCACAGAGCTCTAGAAAAAGAACACTATAAAACAGAGTGTAATTTAAGAAACAACAACATCCCTCATTCTCTTAGGAGGCACCACAACTCTCCTACTTCTGGGGACATTTGCAAGTTGTGCAGTGGCTAGACAACTTGGTCCCGCAATAGTCAAACCAGTCTGATCCTTTCAACCCGCACTTCCCACAACTAAACTGTCAGTGACAACACCCAAGGGAACTTGTGAAACAAATCCACTTCCACTTCCCAAAGCGGCTCCCCCCACACAAATATTCTCATCTCGCAACCACGCTTCACTAGTTAAGATTTTATCCTCACTCTCTGCCCTCCATGCAAGGATTTTACTACACCTAGCAAGCTTGCTGAAGAGCCACACTTTGTCACTCAACTTAATAGCATTCGGAAACAACTTGATCACTATAAAGGGTTACACTATTTACTACTTTCTTTCATGGTGCTCATGGGATTCATGACCCGGACCCAGTGTCCCAATTACAATCCAGCTTCTGTCACTCCATGTTTAAGATCGTGATGTTCTGTGTAAACACTTTCCACCTTCGAAATATTTTTTCTCACTACCTCAGGTGACCATTCTTTCTCCCTGTCACCAGACAACCAAGCCATATTATCTATGGTAAAAGGTTTTCTTCCTTTTAGCACTTTAAACGTACTATAACCAGTAAGTGCAGGAGTAATCCCATAGGCCCATATTCATCTATTGAGTTCCTTTTCCCCACGTATACCACTCCCAATGGCATTCTGAACGCTTCCCACGATCACTCTATTAAAGCGTTCAACCATGCCATCCCAGCTGGATGGTACGACAACATATGCCTTAATTCCAATCCATTACAAAAACTTCTCAAGATATTCAGAAACAAATTGAGGACCATTGTCGCTTAACAAAATGTTAGGTAGGTCTTCCTGGAGAAAAACTGTCTCCAAAAAGGAAACAACAGCCCTAGCATCAATTTTAGGCAACACCTCGACTCCACTACCCATTTAGAGAACAAATCATTAAGCACAATTATGAACTTTGATGCACCATATGAATCCAAAATAGGACCTTAAATGTCCACAGCCAGGAACTACCAGGTACCTGCTGGACACTCCATGCGACAGAGTGGCAGTCTCGAAATGTTAAGACTCATGTCATCACTAGCACACTGTGCACGCTCATGTACAAACCTCTCCACCACCAAGTCAAGTCCTGGCCACCAACATGAAGTCGTAGGACCTTATTTACAAGATTTTGCAGTAGGGCAGTGCCGCAGGCCTTCCTGCTGTGCTGCCCTATGGCAAACTATTGTGCAGAATGCAATACAGTAATTCCTGAAGGAACAGCAAACAGATATAGAAGTGAAAAAAACTTGCCAGCAAAAGGGTTCTGTCCCTATGACGAGATATGAAGTTTCTTTTTCTTTTTGACACTACACAAAGCAGCCTCCAAGGTTGCCACTACGTAGGATCATACAGCGTGACCTGATGTCCTACATGTGTTGCTTCAATGCGCACTCGGTTGGTGGGAACATGCAAATTTCGCACACAGCTCTTAAGAACGAAAGCATGCACACATGCTATGTTTTTACACAAATTTTTAATTGGAAAAATATGTCTCAATAAATAAATATTTTATTGTTTTGATTTGAGTTCCTTATCCTTGTGTGTATTATAGTTGTTTGTTGGGTTCATATAATGGTGGTTTATGTGTATTCCATGAATGTTTAAATGTGTGCGGGGTATATATAAATATACGTAGTTGAAGATAGATTTGTAGTAGTCTCAAGAGAGTTTTCTTTTATTTCGTAACCCTCCTCTGACACAGAACTTCAAAAAACTATAGAGCCCAACTTGTTTAGATCAATCTAACAACCCGTCCATCGGCCTAAGTAGAAAAGAATACTTTTGCTTTAAAGAACTCTCACCCACCAGGGGTACCCCATAGTGGCATGCTTCATCATAGAGTTCGCTCCTGATGCAGGCATGGGCGGAGGTATTTTCGGTAAGCAGGCCAGATGGGAACGTTGGAGTCTGTGTGACTATAGGGACGCTTTTTTTGCCATATACCTATGGAGCACTATTAAATGCTGTTATATATAGCAATTTATGAACACTAAATAGGTGTTTAGGTGTGCTTGACATATGTATGGTAAATGCATCAGTTACGTCAGCATTATGGAATAAGTGTGGATTGAGCATTTTGGAACACAAGTGGCAGAAATATGTTGACCCTAAGAGGAAGTAGGAGTAACTAGAGCCCTGGGACTTCCTAATTTTTCCTGTTTTTAATCACACTGGCTGCTAGCCAGATTAAAATGTTAGGTGTACCAGGCAGGTATTTTTAAAGGTTAACCCTACCCCCATTCAATACCCTATTCCTTTTCCAACAGAGTGCTCCCATGCATCTCATGGGTTGTAGCACACCCCGTTCTGCAACGGCCGGGAAGGAACTCTATGATGAAGAATGCCACCAAGGAGAACCCCTGGCGGGTGGGAGCTCTTTAAAGCAAAATGATTATTTTTTCTCTTTGGGTTGATGGGAGGGTTCTTAGATTGATCCAATTGAGTTGGGCTCTATAGTTTGTGCATAGTTTCAACGTGCCCATCCAAGTCTGTGGTGAGTGTTCAGCGGAGCACAATACATAAGCTTGAGGTCACTTATAACACTTTGACCATCTAGGGGTAGAGGTGCTCGTCTTACCGACAGGAGTCTTAGTGAATCACCTGTAACAATATCCAGCAGGTTAGGTATCATTACTGGATCAGCTGAGGTAACAGAGACACTTGCAGAAGGAGTTTGCATCCAAATGTGTTGTTGTTTCCGAGTGCACACTGGCCGACCTGGCTGCCTTTCTTGAAGTGTGAGAAGGTATGTGTTTAAGCAGTCACAGACCATGCATTTCCTATTCGTTTTCTGATCCTTTCCAAAGTCACTAGGGGTGCACTGGTGTGACTGGATGCTGTACACATGATGAGATTGTGTGGATCACTTGTATGATGTATATAGCTGTGCTTCTATAGCGCCAACCCAGCTGTCAGTAACAGAGCACATGAACACACCAATATCATTGTATACACTTGGGCTCTGAGGCCATTAATGTACTCAATCTTTGAAAAAAATATTAAGGATAGTTATATTGTATTTTTTAAAATTTTTTAAAAATAAAATAATTAAACTGAACTTGAACACAATGGCATGACGCCCTGAATGCAACATAAAAAACACGACCAAAGCTACACCAAAGCTCCCACTACCCCTGGGTACGGTTATTAATTGAGTGATACCCAGTGTTTGATAGACTGGCCAAGCTCAAGCCTTGTATCCTTCAACTGAAGATGGAGAGTGTAAGATTCAGTATGATTCACTCAAAGATATTCTGTGAAGAGCATGCACTCCATGGACTTGTCTGGACTACCTGGAAGCACATTCCCTTCATCCTGCTGGATGGAGACTGCTGTCCGACAAGCGCAGACTGGAGTGCCACTGCATGCTACTCTGAGATGTCCCCGCTCGCCATCCCACTCAAGGATACTGCTAACAGAATGGCTAACTTTCCTCTTCCCACATCTATGTTAGGGAGAATTCTGCGGGAAAACCACTCTGTGCATGGTGGGCAGGGACGCAACCGGGGAGGCACTTCACCCTACTAACTGAGTGAGGATCATCAAGTAGGTGTGTACAGATATCCGAGACACTCTTCCACGTGATTGCTTATGAGATGTGACATAGGGAAAGAATACTAGACCCTGATTACAACTACTGCTCTCCCTTCCCCTGCAGGATCCCTGCCAAAGGTCTCACAAAATGACATTGCATGGTTGCCAGTTCAACCCAATCCTCATCCTTGGCATCAAACTGGTGGCCACTGATCTTTCATGGCTTGGAGTTCATGCTGCCTCACCATCAACCGGCAGCACAGTGTGGCCCCACCAGCTCACCCATTCCCTGCTCTCTGCAGTGGCCCAAACCTTAGAACCAGCTCACTACCTTCGTCAGTCACCCAGGACTTCACACCATCTATGAGAACTACCTTAGCACTTCAACAGGCCTGACTATGAGTCTTGATAAGTGACTGTGTTTGAGACAACCGGTGGCACTGCATGCAGTTAATTGCTGTCTAACCCGTTGCTTCCAGGTGCAGTGAATACACTGGGCTCTACTGGGTGCTTTGATACTGGATGGGTTTTTGTTACCAAGGATGGTGTATTTTCCTTCCTTTTGTACAGATGACATGTTATGTTTGATATTTTCCTCATGCAAGGTCTGTGCTCTTTTTGATTGCTAACTCTGGGATCCTTGGACCCCATACTATGCCCAATCACCCTTTGGGTCCGACCCGGGTAACTTTTATCACACTATCTGGACTAGTCCAGGGGTGGAGGATTATTGGGCACTGATTGTTGAACACATGGGTTGGGTGCTGGGTATCCCACTAGTATTCGATCCTAAAATAGTGTTATTGTGGATGATGGACGCTGTGGAGGACCCCAGGGCTATCTGAGCACTCTTAGCGACAGCATATATGGTAGCCAAAAGAGATCTGGCCAGACATTGGCAGGAGGAGCAGGCCCCATCTCTACAGGCGTGGATTGGAGGCATGGTTTCCTCTGCCACTCTCGGAAAACTGGTGCATAAGGCGAGGGGGGTTTCCAGAAACGTGACTGAATCTGGCAGAGGTGTGGATCGTGGAGTATGGCTGCTTAAGTTATACTCAAATGTTACGAGGTTGTGTGCCTCCGCTCCAGCAGCTGTGATATATATTGTGGTTGCCTCTGTGTGTAACTTTCAGCAATCTATTTGATTTTCTCACTGTTTATATTGTGGTCCATGTGGCTCGCGCTCAAACTTTGTCTTGTTTACATTGCTTGACTAATAAAAGCAATAAAATGTGTCATTAAAAAGAACAATGAAATGACCATAATAGAATGCAAGTTTTCACAGGTTCGTTCTGACATTTCTAGAAAGAGTTGACTGTCTGAACTTCCCACGACAGCAGTTCCTGGCAATGTACAGAGATGTCTGAGGGTTTGGTGGACTTGTCTACATTTTGTGGGTGGAGTAAAGACAGCCTCCGCCACCCTGTGTGCCTTTACTTCATCCACCAAACCCCATATCAGGCCCTCTGTCTAGAGTAGCACAGTGGGTGAAAAACGATGATTTGGAATGCTATCCCAAATGATTGCCAGTTGTTAATCTATGTGCAAGTATTCGTCCCATCACCTTCTGGGTGTTTGATTGCCATTAACCCCTTCACTGCGGCGGCTATTCCGCCGCAGTGCTAAGGGGGCGCGGCAGCGCGCGGCGGCCGCATGCTGGTGACGGAACCGCTCCGTCACCAGCCGCGGTTGAGCTGTGCTCATGACGGAGCGGTTCCGGAACGTCCAGCGCAGGCACGGAATTCGCGCCGTGCAGGCGCGCCGAGCGGGCCGTGACGGAACCGCTCCGTCATCAGCACAGCGCGACCGCAGCGGATGACGGAGTGGTTCCGTCACCAGCAGGGGAGGGGCTAATACGCCTGGAAACCTGAGGCTGGCTCAGCTTTCCAAGCCTCTTGATGCCAATGTTTGTGAATTCTAAAAAGTAGTAGATTTGCATCCATTCAAGGAATACTTATATGGGTGCAGATTTGCTGGTATTTTTTTGGTACACCAGACACTCTATCCATTTGAGCTCCTGCTCCAAAATAAATGCACAGATTAAAAAATAAAATAATGTGAAAAACTAATGTAGACATAGCAGACCTCACTCAAGGCCCCCAGAGCCAACTGCCAAGTCAATAATTCACTTATTGGTGGGTGTCACATTCCAAAGACCCGCTGAGGCTACGCACGTCATGTAAATGTGAAAGAAATGTAAAAGGCCAGATTTCGTCCTTATAAAACTGAAACGAAAATTGTCTACATTCACCAGGACGAAAACTCCGCTTTCCGCTGAACCTGTCCACCACTCAGGAGTAGAGGCGGGCTCTGACCGGGTCGTCTCTCTACCACAGATCGACGGCATGGAGCTTGAAGGGAAAGTTTCTGCCCTCCTCGGTGGGCGGGGCTTGTTTAGAACCCATCACTAAATGTATTTTGAAATATTATGAAACAACAAATTCTCCAAAGTAATAATATGAAAACCGTATATTTTCCAAAAGCGTGTTTTGCCTATGCTTGCTCAATGCTTTAGTTAAAAAACGTTTACGATAATTGAAAAGCAGAGCACAGATAATCTGTGGAGTTCTTTAGTTTCACGACAATTGACGTCGGTGGATTAGACACGCGCTGTAACTCATTTGATGTTTGATTGTATTTTACTACTTCGACGGCTACTAAATCAACACGGCCATTAGACCGACATGACCGTTACACCGACATAACAATTACTGTGACCAGCCATGACCTCGACATGGCTGATTTAGCCAACTAACTCCAAGCCCAGCTGTTAGGACGCTAGAGCCAGGCCGAGGTCAAGGCGTGGTCAAAGTGCAATATTTTTTGGTCAAAGTGCAATATTTTTTGCCCATCATAACCCCGCACCCCACGTATTACCTTTTCCCACAATTATACATCATATTTTTGACCGAACAGTTCTTTTCCGGGTAGTAAAAGGTTAGTTACCTTTTCCCCTCAAGATTATATCTAATCACCGTCTGCTAAATTAAATGATGTTCAACTTTTAAGACATGTTTACGATCAACAACAAATGGGACCAGCAGAAGCCCCGACACAGTAAACTTTGCAGCTGTGTTTGTGGACCAAAATTAATGGAAGCTAGATGCCTTTTGGCAGAGAATGTACATTTATATTTTCGTTGCATAATGCAATTCTTTTGGAAGAGGTTCTAAAATGTGCAAATCGGTCTTGTTCTGTCTCCAGTAATAGTTTGCTCGCAGTAAAGACAGATGCCTGGGCGGAACAGGAGAGCGCCGCGAGCATGTGGTCGCGAGGACGCTGCTGAAACCACCATTATTGGACCATAAGGAACACAGATCATGGTACATAGAATGCTGCATGCCTAGGTGCAGACGCTCACAGAAACAGATGGCAATGACAAGAGTGGGCTATTTGTACCTACACCACTCTCCTCATCAGTGACATCATGATCACATTGTACGTCACTTACAAGCTGTGTTCTCAGAAAGGGGTTGACCAAAACACAGCCACCAAAACACCGCCAACCACAGAAATGCCATTGGCCGACTGATCAAGGTCTCAGTCATGTTGCAAAGGGAAAATGAGAGTAGCCATCGAAAAAACACAATGTTAAGGGCGGTGAGTAGGACGGTAAAACTAGTTTAGCACGGCACAGCGAGAGGTCTGGTAGACTTCAATCCATTGCACAATATGAGTACCATTAGGTCTGGCCATCCTTTTGTTTCCTAAAATGTTCACATTACAAAATGCATTCATACAGGCCTTCTCATGCAGTGGTCTGTTCAAGTACCATTCACATGTTGCTACCAACCACCACAGCAGGCAGGAATGGGCCAGCTCAATGTCTTATATTGTTGCATAGGCAGTTATTGACCAGTGATGAGATGTGCCCCTGCTGCCTCCCTCAATATGTCTGTTTTGGAGTGGTCAACACACCCTGGCTCCAAATTCTACACCAATGAGGTCTTGGCATCAGCAGGGGCCCTCAAATACCACCACAAGACAGTTCTGAAATATCAATAACATCCCAAGATTTGTGGCAGTGACATTTCTCGGACTGGGACAAGTGGTTCAATGTGAAAGGGCCTTGTAAGGGCATGCATTTATCATGATAGGCACAGGCGGCTACATTACTCACTCAGCAGAGGATCAACATCACAGAGTGGGGGCTTCAGTGCACCTTAAAAATTCCCAGATTCATGGCCAGAATATCGACGAATAGGTGCAATTGCAAGTCCTTTGTTTGTGCCTCTTGTTAACCAGCTACAGAGTCTCTCTGGGGTAGAATATCAAGTGGTGTACAAGAGTGCACCAATCTGTGCTAATTTATCAAAACGTGTAGAAAGAGGTGACCTGTGTGTATTTATTTGGGGTAAAGAGATATGAAAAGAAAGTAATTTGTGGATTTGTATCAGAATCAGCTTAGATTTATCCAGAATAATTATTAACTGCTTGTTTATAAATGAGGGAGCCATGTGAGCGACAAGTGAATTATTAGTGTAGGGAGACTTCCAGGAAGCAGCCAAGTTGGGAAAATGCATAGAAGTCATAGTCATCATATGTACTAACGTAAGTTACAATTTCTACAAGCGGTTAATGTTTTTTTCATTTTTTTCCTGTTTTTTTCCCCCTGATAGTGCAATTATATTTTCCTTATTGGAACCGATCTCCGGTGGTCAACCTGTACAAGGTGGCCAACTAGTGTACATGTTAAGGGCTTTGTTTAGCATTTGTCCGACCTGCTGCCTCACACCTAGGGCAGTGGAGGGAGGTCTTGTCACCAGCAGCCCTTCCAAGGCCATCCTGCTCTTCAGGTCTTGACTAAGACAGAACATGCACTGTCTCTTACAATACCTTTTGTTACCTTAATGGGGCTTAGAGGCCAGTCCATTGCTTACCATTGGTTGGCTTAATTTGCAGTCTCATTTGCATGCTTCTTGTTCATGAGCTTCCATAGACTTCTTTCTTCTTTGGATGTTTGTCCCTCCCATGGCGCATGGCTGAATTACTTTGTCCTGCCACTGATCGCTTTTTCAGGTGCTATTTTTTTCTTTTTGTTTTCAGCACTCGACGAGAGAGTGTCTGTTTTTCAACAGTTACCCTTGTCGTCTTCCACCTGTCCGTGTTCCTCTCCTGCCCTCCTGATCACCTTCAGTTGTTCGTATGCTTGCCCCAGACACTCCCACCCACCCTCAGTAGTCCGTCTGCTTGCCCCCAGCCCGTCCCGCTACCCTCCATTGTCTGTCTGCTTGTCCCCAGCCCCTCCCACCCACCACCTATTGTCCATGTGTTTGCCCCCTGCCCATCCCACCCTCTCTCAATTGTCCTGTGGTAGACCCCACCCCTCCTGCCTACTTTGCATGGTCCCTGTGCTTGCCCCGAAACCCTTCCACCCACCCTCTATTGTCTGTCTGCTTACCCCAACCCCTCCGAATATCATCCATTGTCTGTGTTCTTGCCCCGCTGACCTCTCTCCTTTGTTTGTCCGCTAGCCCTCCACTCCTCTGTTGTCTGTGTGCTCTTCTAATCCCCTCTTGCCTGTCCTCTCCACCATCCTGCACCCTTCTCTTTCACCCTCCTTCCATGTTGCCTTGGGAAATGAAAAAGTAAAAAAGTGATATGACGCGGACAGTGCTGAAAAGCAGTGGAAACAATTACAGAGAATATTTTGGGATGTGGCCTGGCTCTAGGCAGAAGGTTTATTACAGCCAGGAACCATCAGGGATGATACTGTTATAGGGCATGTAAGTGCGACTCCTGGATCTATTTCAGGGACACCAACGTCAGAATGGACTAACCCTGTGCATGGGAACAACCTTTTTGTGTTGTAAACTCTATGTCACCCCAGAGGACAACAAAACCAACAAGACAGCAGTCATTCATCGAGCCATCTGCAGTCATCCCACACAGGAGTCCAAACACACAAAGCACAAGGATGTTGTAGGACATACAGGCGACATACAGGCCCACTCCATATTCACAAGGATATCCTGAAAGGATTTCACCAGGTAGTGGGAGCCCTCTTCCAACCAGGAGTACCGTCAAAAGATCCAGACCACTTTATTCAGCTGATAGCATCTGTCAGCCTCCTCAGAGCATAGTCTGAGAAGCCTCTCCTACTACCCTCTGTGGTACTCGTTGGGCACATCCCCTGTCAATTCAACATGGTGCTCTGCCAGGGAATGTCAAAAACACAAGGAGAACCCTCAGTGGACTTGTACTTTGTCAAGTTCACTGAAGGAAAAACACAGGACAGAAAGTGGGCCACAGGTGTAGGGTGCCACTGGAATCAAGCTATCCAGGCTGATGAGGGCTGAAAGCCGAAACCGGTCCTTGGAAGCTTGTTTCCAGTCCAGTGAGGACCTGGCTTGCCAGTTCGGGCTGGACTGTTCCCATGGGGCACAGGGTCAAGACTGATTTGCATATGGCTGGGTTCAAACTGGAATGGCATGGTGAGCAAATAAAACGATGGATATAGGCCCAGATCTCTGTACGGGGTGAATGTATGACATTGTTCTGCATTCTGTCCATCACCTGTTGTTTTGCATTTGTCACCCCGAGTGGGACATGTATGCTCAGACGTGAGTCCCGTGCTCTCCATGCCACTGGAATCAAGCTATCCAGGCTGATGAGGGCTGAAAGCCCGAAACCGGTCCGTGGATGCTTGTTTCCAGTCCAGTGAGGACCTGGCTTGGCAGTTCGGGCTGGACTGTTCCCATGGGGCACTGGGTCAAGACTGATTTGCATATGGCTGGGTTCAAACTAGCATGGTGAGCAAAAAAAACGATGGATTTAGGCCCAGATCTCTGTACTGGGGTGAATGTATGACAATGTTCTGCATTCTGTCCATCACCTGTTTTTTTGCACAGGTGTAGGGTGGCACAAATCCCGGTGCCGCCCTACAACCCGCACATCATTAGCTAATAAATAATACAAAATTAATAGGTACACATTCTAGTGGCATTATGATCTCAAACAATGGTATTCATTTTATCAACCTCAGAAGAATGAGAGGCTGAGCAGACCTACTGGGATCTGCGCTTGTAACTAACTGGTTTTGTACAGATCTTGGCTATCATTGCATTTACCCGCCAAACTATCTTACCCGGAGAGCAACTGGAGCCTTGGCAGTATCATTTGGCACAAACTTTCTTCACTGGTTATTTCGGGTCTTCCACCGGGGAAATGCCCGGTGCCCACTATGGCCAGTCCGGCCCTGGTGTTCCATATTAGATTAGGTCTGTGACCGTTGACAAGGCCTCCTTCACATAGACAGGATTATTCAGCCCCCTCCTAGCTCAAGCCAAGCACATGGCACCCTGGCACAGGCATGACCACATAGCATGTACGATGACCGTGTCCGGTTCCTCATACCACACCAGCTCACTGGCACACGAACGACCTACGCTTCCATTTGTTGCATTTTTAAAGGAACATTTTTAAAATGCAAAGGCCAATAAACTTTGAGAAACATTTTCTTTTCCCTTAAAGATTATAGGAACAAATCCAAAATTATAATTAAATAAGATATTCACAAGAAATGCCAACTTTAACATCCTCACAAAAGGAACAATAATACCAGAAAAGTGAAACTTAAAGTGAAAGAAAAGTCCTTTTAATGCCCGGGCACTGCGATGTGCAGGGTGTCTGGTTGCACCAAGGCACTGTGACACTGTAATTGGATTGATATAGCGCTTATTACCCTTAACGAAGCATTAAGCGCTTTAGGCCAGGCATCACACTGAACCGGAACCCAAGGTTATAGAATGTTTAGCTCCTGGGAAAAGGAGGGAATATTATTAGCTCAATGTAAAGTACATTTGAAAATATATAACGTTGTTATTGTGACATTATTAATTTCACCGGTCTCATTTCTCTTAGTTCCCCGACCAATAAACCATATTAGCTGTTGCAAAAGCACTAATAATTGTATTATCAAAATTAAAAACATAAATCACAGGCAGGCTGCTTATGTAAGCCAGCAAGTGTCCACAGAAACACTCAGTGGGTGCTGCTCCGCTCAGTGGGGGATGAGAGCGGGACACCTCGGGGCTAGAAATACAGCGGCAGAAAGACCATTAGAGCTACAGGTGCATATATCACTTCTTCGAGGTGTAAACAACGAAATAGGATGAATTTTACAAATCAGTCTAGGAGCCAGCTCCAAAGAGGTCAGCAAACAACTGAGGCTGGCCAGGGGGACCCCTGCATCAGGCGAAGAAGCTGCAAATCTGTTCATTTGGGTCGAGACTGAGTTGTTTTGGGTAGAACTAGATTTAACAAGCATTTACAATGCAATAGGTCTCCCAGTATTAAAGTTTGAGCTATTGGCATTGTATATTACAATGTGTTACATTAATTTGTTATCAAACTCTGAACTGTTGTATAAAGATGATTTGTGTCATGTGACTTCCCTACCATCTCCTGCATGGCCTGCTGCCTGCAATGTCGTAATGCAAGAGGATGTTCCTGAAAGAACTTTACAATCTACTTCAGCAAAGACAATCAGACACTGTCAGACACAGAGACGAACCAACACTGTCAACAAACCATAGACAAACGGACACTATCAGAGACACCCAGAGAACAACCAACACTGTCAACTAACCATAGACAAACAGACACTATCAGAGACACCCAGAGAACAACCAACACTGCCAACTAACCATAGACAAACAGACACTGTCAGACACCCAGAGACGAACCAACACTGTCAACTAACCATAGACAGACACTGTAAGACACCAAGAGACGAAGCAACACTGTCAAATAACCATAGACAGACACTGTATTACTCAGAGATAAACCATCACTATCTAATACACATAGACAAACAGACACTGTCAGACACCCAGAGACGAACCAACACTGTCAACTAACAATGGACAATCAGACACTGTCAGACACCCAGAGACGAACCAACACTGTCAACTATCCATAGACAAACAGACACTGTCAGACACCCAGAGACGAACCAACACTGTCAACTAACCATAGACAAACAGACGCAGTCAGACACCCAGAGATTTCAAATTACATTCAGTATCCCTCGAATAATAATGAATGCGTTAATAAAGCGGATTTATTTCGAGTCAGATCGGTAAAACATTTCGGTATAAACAAACACTAGAGCTTTCTACCAACTTCCACTGTAAGAGAATTCTTAGCGCAGAGATACTCCCATGTGGAGTCGATTCTAGCCGCTTTACAAACCCGCTAATAATACACTTGTTACGGGCATAAAAAAAAACCTGGCCAAACGGTGTATCTTCTAACAGTAATACAAGTCAAACAACACTCAGTATGCTGGAGAGAGGAAATTGGGGTGCGCTTTCTGTGTTGAACTAAAGATGATAAAAACGTCTTCGTCAATTAGTACTCACTTCCATCAGAGCTGCACTAGGGAGGTAGCAGTCAGACAAAAAACAAGTTTCACTTTCAGTTCGCCACTAAATTGGAAATAAAACTGAATGTCCAGATTAGGCTGCCAAAAGTTAAATGGTGAGCCTTGATCTCTTGCTTTTGCATTATGTGTAGTAAACAGAACTTCCAAAGTGTTCACATCATATGCGATCTGAAGCATGCGAGCAGAGTGCCACCGTAAAATAACGCCTGTGTTAAAAACCAGAAAAGCTCATGCTTCCCTAACTCTGAGCACTAAAATACGGTCCCTACTCAAAACGGACCTACGGAAAATGCAGAGCACATCCAGATTAATAATTTGCCCGTGCCGATGGAGGAAACTGATTACTCTATATTAACTATAGAGTGTATACACAGCATGCTGACCATTTGACAAATTAGAGGTGCGACAACCCCACTAATACCAGGGGTACGTTTTGACAGGCAGCGTGCATTGCGCCCTCCTCATGTACTAGACGAGAAAACAAACTGCATATATTGTTAGGACAATGACACAAGGTACCTTTTGTCTTTGATATTAAATTCAATGCGGCGTTTTCTGAGGCTGCAAATTGTATTTGAAGTCAGAGACGGTTCTAAACAGATGCGCTACAAAACATAGTAAACATTATAACTAGATGTTGCATCACGACCCTGCGGATCTACCGTAGCATTGGACTACAAACTCTGAGAAGCATTAGTAGCAAATGACGTAACACCACTCTCACGCCATTAGGTTCCACTATGCTCGGTTTGTGCCATGTAATTGAAACTACCTGCAAGGCTTTAAGTTTTGAAACAGATCTGCGACAGTTTGAAAGGCAAACTCCAAACTACATGTTGCGCCCATACAGAAGCAGTGTGTTGAATGCTAGACACTATACATAGCGTACTCGTGCACCGAGTGCTGACAGGCTAAAAGGCAACACGTCCCCTCCCACTATGCACAGAAGTTAGGATGGTATGGCTCTCACGTCATACCTACTTGCTATAAACAACACCTATAGGGCAGAAAAAACACAAGGCTCGTGCACCGCACAGATTCGAGTAGAACATCTACTAAAGGTCACAACACCCCTGTCCCCCCCGCCCCCAGAACGGACTCAGTGGATGACGTCGTACTGCACCCTCCCGGCATACATTGAACTCGGGCCGTGACGTCACAACGTGGCTACTGTCACCTTCTACAAGCCAAGAGCGCAGCTGCGACCCTCTCAGCGAATTCCCAGCCTGCACACAGACCAGGGACGCGTATGACGCCATACCCAGCAACGCCTGCAGACCATAAACAAAAGACAAGGCCCGTGACGTCACATCAGTCGGACTGCACAGGGGCTGAGGGGTCCGAGGTCAGGCCCTCCTGCGGGGGCACAGTGACGTACCGAGAGGGGGCTCGGCCGCCTGCAGCACTGAGCCTTCCCAGACATCAGAAAGTGAACCGAACACCCGTTCCCCTACACCAGCACAAAAGCTGCGCAGGCCCCGGAGCCCCCGTACCTTGGTGCGAGTAGGGTGCGGATCCAGGGGGAAGGAGGGGGGTCGGTCTAATGGTGTGGTTCGCCGGCATGGACGCAGCGGTAGAGAAAGAGGTTGGCAACTGCCATTCGTGCACCATCACAGGCCGGGAACCTGCTCCCCACCCTGTGATCACCGAAGATCCCTGTAAAGAGCCATGGTCAAAAATAAGTGTGGACTTTGGATCATTCCCGGATGGACGGCACACCCTTGTCTTGATTGACTCCTACTCCCGTTTTCCCATAGTGGAAATTGTACCCTCCACAGCGTTCCACCATGTCAAGAAGGCCCTGGAGAGAGTATTCGCCATGGTAGGCCTGCCAGAAGAAGTGAGGTCGGACAACGGCCCTCCTTTTCAGGGGAAAGACTTCCAAGCATACCTCGCCGCCCGGGGCATCCACCACAGAAAAATCACTCCACAATGGCCCCAAGCAAACGGGGAAGTCGAGAGATTTATGCGGACCTTGAACCGCGCGCTACAAATCGGTGTGGAAAGAAGGGAGGATGCCGAAGAGTGCCTGTCACAGTTCCTCAGCGCATATCGACAGACACCCCACTCGACCACCCGCTGCGCTCCGGCGCACCTAGTATTCAAGAAAGTACCCAGAGACTGCGTGCCGACTACACCTGCCTGGTGCCCCCCAGAAATAAACCACGAAGCCACCCAAGAACGACGGAGGCGCACAAACGACAAAGCCAGTCAGGCCAGGAAAGCCCAAGCCAGGTCATTAGTAGTTGGCGACAAAGTGGTCCTCAAGAACAGGCACCGAAATTCTAAATACGACCCAGCCTTTGAACCGGAAGTGTGGGAGATCGTGAATGTGCACGGCACCATGGTGTCCGCATCCAGAGGTACACGAGCTGTGACTCGCAACGTGTCGTGGTTTAAGCGTGTCTCTCGCGAAGGTGGACACGCCGGTTCTGCATCTAAGGAGACGGAAGACGGAGACCAGGAGCCAGCACGCATGGAGTCACCCACGTCCCCACGAGAAGAAGAAAAACCGACTTCACCGAGACTCGAGCCGGCCGACAACATCAGCCCCGAAAACTCCTCGAGCAATGATCAACATCGCCCTGAACAACCAGCGGAGACGGGGAGTCTGGAAAGTCGTCAAAGCCAAAGATATCACCTGCGACCCAATCCGACCCCCAATCAACGATTGAAGGACTATGCATGGAATATGAACTGATCGAAAACCTCTCATGGCCGGGACTATTGATCTGTGAGTTTGGAGGGATGTAGTAATGGAGCCACCCGGCCCGCACACGTACGCACACACGCACGCATACGCCTCGGGGGCGGGGTAGCCCCTGAGTATAAATAAACGGCCGGAAGACCGCTCGTGGTCTTTGGCCCTAACTGTCAGTCAGTGTTGCGTCATCTGTTCAGTTTTAGTTAGGCCCCACTTCGCGGCCTAGGCATCCCTTGCCCCCGTGTCTCCGGACACTACAGGGGGGAAGGGGGTAACTAATTGGACGAGACGCAGCCGCTCCGCCCCGCTGCTACCGCACCGAGCGAATGAGAGCGACAGACAGGAACTGGGGGGATTTACAGATCAAATAGGGCCTCCCGGTAGGGCTGTCCTGCGCGAATGCCTGAGTCAAGTGACGGCGTCAGGCACGGGCTGTAGATCATGGGTCCACAGCGGCGTCGTAGGGTAGCGCCTTGAAGTGCGGCGGAGGTGGAGAAAAATACCTCTTCGCACGAGGTCAGTTTAACGGCGTACTCTATATGAAGGGGTCTTTCAGGCGACATCTAACAACAACTAAATGGCGCAGCGGAGGCGGGCGGCCATGAAACACAACGGTCTGCCACACTTTGAGGACCCCAAACGTGAGACGAAATCGGCCATGAAAAGAATAGGAGGTGCCTGCCCAGGAGAGGAGCGGTGGCGGCTGAAGTCCGGAGTGGCGGTAAGTGGGGGTGGGGGGGCGCTCGGTGCACTTGTGGGTGTGTGTGTGCACGCGTGTGTGTATGCGACAGCGGGGGTAGGTTCTCTGTATGTGTGGGTGCGTGCGTGCATGGGCGCTTGTGTGTGTGTGTGTCTGTGTATGCGTCTGTGTATGCGCATGCGTGTTTGGTGAAAGAGCTTCCCGGGAGACAGCAGCTGAGCGCGTTCGCGAGCGCGTGCCCCGCTCAAATAGCCTCCTTGAAGAGGCAATGCGCGCGGCCAGCCCTGTCTCCTGGGAAGCATAGTCACTGACAAAAGATCTCCTGGCGGACACAGCGCTGACGCGCTGTTAAACGCCAGGAGACCTAAAAATGGACCACAATGTCATGATGATTAGTTTCCAGTTCCAGAACAGGAAGAGGTCAACAAAAGACAAAGGCGGCAGGAGATTGAGACCAAAAAGGAAAACATGACACTGAAGAAAGCACACTTTAGAGGAACTGCAAACCTAAGTGAAAACGGAAACTGAATGAGAGATTCTGCATTTACGATCTTATTAACTTTTCCATTCATTGGCTGGCATGTAAAGTCATTCACAGGGCTTTGGATATTATAAAAGAGCAATTTCAATGGGAATCCATGAAGGGTATTGACCGCGAGGTCTGGTCTCTCAGAGAGGACTGGGTGGGTGACACGAGACAGCCTGGGAAAGAGAAGCACAGTTGACAGCCCCTGTGGATAAGAACACGGTATCACAAAATGTGTGGGTCTGGGATTCCAAATTATATAACGGGATGGATAATTAGCTATGTGTGATGCAGAAAAAGTTCAGTCAACTCTTGCGAGTTAAAATGGAGAAATAAAATCCAGGGAAAACCATCAAGAGTTTTTCCGATAGCTGGGTTATGAAGTATGGTTCATGGATAGGTATACAACAACTCAAAAGAGTTAAAAGACTTTCCAATCCTATCAAGGATCTCACCTCACGCGAGTCGCCCAGCTCTCCGCGAGTCCCTGGAGCGTAAGCTGGGGAGTTAAGTCCACCGGCCACCCCAGCACTTCAGTGAAAATGTGTATAACCTTCGGCCAACGATCTCTTGAAAGACGTCAGGTCCCTGTCTTCTGTGGAAGAAGCCACTGTCGCCAAGTAGCATCCGAGACAGCTAGGGGACTGCGTCACTGATCCCTTTTATGAAACGATTTTTAGGTTACCCACTGGGGTACGAGCCTACATTTGAAATTCTGGTTCATTGTAAATTATTTTGTCTTTTTAGGAAATTTGAGTTGACTCATTTTATTTTGGTTGTTTCTGTCTGTGTTTGAGCACAATGAAGTGTGTATTGTTCTGGACACTCCTACACGTGTCCTCTATTTCTCTTGGATATCTGCCCTTTCTTATGGGGCTAGAGCTTTCCTGACATATGAAGCCATGGAAATGCATTAATAATTGAGGCTGCACCAGTTAAAAGAACCATTTATGAGTCTATAAGATAAAATGAATTGAGAACCTAGGAATGTCAGTAACAACACAAGAACATATCCAGTGTTTGACATTGTAATCCCGGTCACTGGAATTGTGCAATTCTGCGGCCACTGTTTTTCTGCATAATTATAGATTTACAGCCAGCACTTGCCACATAATCTATCATCTGCTTCATAACCGCCTGATCAAAACATGGTTTCTAGCACAAATAGATCATAAGATACAAAATAAGCATTGAAAAATACAGTATGTCTGGTTTAAGGTACATATGCATGTAACATTATCTTTAAGGGCAAGACACATAAGAGGGAGACATCAGGAGTGGAGGGAGATGGCTATAGTTGTAAAATAGTCCCTCATACATTTCAGTGCAAGAGATTAGAGGAGGAAAGATACATCCAAACAGCCAGTAGCAGTAGGAGAGAGATAAATGCTCAGCTGGGCTGTGCCAAGATGTAAGTGACAAACAGCCTGATTCATGTACATGCCGTTTTGCGTGGCCCTAATAGCGAATCATAGCGACTCGCTATTGAGGACACGCAAAACGGCATTCATGTAGGAATTGCTAATAAAATAGCGATTCCTACATGTTCTTTATTTGCGAGTAGCAAATTGCTACTCGCAAAAACTCCCCATTCATTCCTATGGGCCAAGAGGCCCATAGGAATGAATGGGGAGTATCCCTTATTTGCGAGTAGCAATTTGCTACTCGCAAATAAGATAGCGATTTTAAGGGTGCCAGGGGTGTCCAAAGGACGCCCTGTAGCACCCCTAAAATGCACATTTGAACAGGTGTTGCGCACACACATGTCCAAAGGACATGTGTGTGTGCAACATGCAACTTAGAAAAATGCTTTTAAAAGCATTTTTCTGAGTTTTTGCTATTTACCGACAGGTCTCACCTCTCGGTAAATAGCGGCCCCAAAAGTGCAAAATCGCTATTTCTTGATGTGTCATGAATAGCATTTGAGGAATCTCTATTAGAGATTCCTTAAATGCCATTCCTCGCAAATATGCGAATTCTTAAATAGCGATTTTTGCATTTGGGATTGTGAATACCAAATGCAAAAATCGCACTTGCAAAGGGCCAGATTCTCAGAATCTGGCCCTTTTGCGAGCGCTATTGCCTACATGAATCAGGCTGAAAGTTTGAAGCCAATGGCTGAAGGAGAGTGTTTGAAGAAATCCAGTAGTTGAAAGGGGCAGACGCAGAGTCCACTCTTTGTGTATTGTTAGCAATAAGTAATTTTGATAGCTGCTTTATCAAACCCAAGACCTAAAGAAGCACCACAGAAGGTGCCAGGCAAAGACTGGTCTTTTGCATTGGTTAATAGCTCATATTTTCATTGCTGAATGCTGTGTTCATATGTTCAGTTGGCACTAAAAGGAGACACCTTGTATAACATGCATTAAATGTGAAAGTACCAAATCAAAATTGACACAATGTGCTGCCTTAGGCCAGATAGCTTGACATGTGCTGCTGCATCATTTACTAGCCAATCTTGCTGCATAATTTGGTCTATCATGGCTGGGCAGAAGTGGATGGACGGAGGTATCATCAGCTATCCAGGCAAACAGCCCAGTAGGATAACACACAATTTTCTCTTTAGAAAGTATACAATATGCCCCCCGCTATAATCCTCCTTTAGATAGTCGGGCTCTCTTGCTACTCTCACTCGGTAGACTACAGAGTGGCATGAATACATTCCCAGGGCTGCTTTTAGCTCCTGGTCCACCACTGTTGCAATCTCTATTATCGAAAGACATTAACAATGACCATCCGCTTGGTATGAAACAGAACATGTTGTGAATACAACAATATGCACAGCGCATAGCCACATGTAACAATAGGGAGTTTGAAGCAATTACTACCTGCAGCCACCAGGAAACCTGGGGAACAATTGCACATAATATGAACCAGCAAATGATGGATCCCGGCGTTCTCATAAGGAAGAGCCTCTCCATTCACTGCGAACAAAAGCCAGTCTATGCATGTTGTGAAAACGATTGGTTATTATCTTTGGTAGACAATAGTGTTTGCAGTGGCAACCTGTTGTACACCAGAGATTGAGAAAAATGCAGAATCCTGGTAAATTAAATGCAAAATGCAATGTTTGGAGCAGGTGGTACATATGTGAGCGAACTACAGAGTGTTTCCTATTTTTTTTAAATACTGGATAGGTTTTACCATTCTGAATGAATTCATGAATGGTTTTATTATTATTATTTTTTTGTGCAACCCCACACACACATACTGATAAAACCAAGTTAATGGAACGCAATGGGTGTTTCCTGAGAACAATTAGATTCAGGTGGATTTCCTTAAACCAAGTTTTATATGAAAATATTCTTTCATTGACTATAGTATAGTAAGCCATCTCGTGGACTGTCAATCATATATTTTTATAACATGGATGACACAAGACTAAATCACCACCACAAACACTGCCCACCTCAACTGCGGTCTGCGGGTTATCTCCAAAGGTAACTTTTCCTTGTAGCAGAGTAAATTAGTAGCGCATTTAACAGAGTACTGGTGATACATTTTCTAGATCCTCTACAATATGCCCGAGAGTTGGCGTTCTACATACCCTGAAACTAAGGACGTAGCCACTATGCCAATGTGTCAAAAGGAGACAGAAAGCCAGTTGGACTGCAACCACCTCAGAACCCACCTCACAATACTCGAGTTAGATGCATTTCAGGTAAAAATCACTTATATATATACTGTCTCTGCAATAATTAACAGAATACAACCCCTCTTTCACATTAGACAAGCACACTCAAGAACATAAGGAAACAATGGGTATCTTTTTAAAGATTTAAAAAAAATCACATTCTTTCTTTGTGCACACGATATGTGTAGTAACTGTTATAAAGACAAACAGAATTGCAGAGGCAATTTTTACATGTAATGTGATTTGTAGGAAATATTGCAACATATTGGCTGTTTAACTTTATATCAACCCCACCCTCCTATCTTTGGCTTTCTAAGCTAAACTCAGCACCAGAAAAAAAGCCTAATTTGAGTTTCAAAGATGGTTCACACCCTCATACTTGATTCGAACAACAAAGTTACTGTTCAAGATAATAGCACAGGCTGCTATTGTCATCTGCTCTGAAAGGAAGACTGATAAGCCCAGCAGTAAAGGCTAAATATGCGCCTCCCGGTAGCCTTCATTAAAAGTAAGAGAAGCAGTTCTGCGTGACCTGTATCATCTCATTCTCCTGGCATGAAGCTCCTCTCTAGCTCTTCACACTCTGTTGCTTACTTATAGATAATTTTCTGGTCATTGGTCAATATTTCAGATTCAACAATTAGCAGAAACAGGCTTGATGCCCTTTTTACTTATTTTCATTCCATGAAACACTGCCCCTTGAATTTAATATA
Organism: Lissotriton helveticus; assembly: GCF_964261635.1. Lineage (NCBI taxonomy): Eukaryota > Metazoa > Chordata > Amphibia > Caudata > Salamandridae > Lissotriton > Lissotriton helveticus. The sequence goes on along the minus strand of NC_136057.1, from coordinate 846,153,831 downwards.
ATAAACAAGAAAAGAAATGGTCAGCTTCCATGAAATTTTGTTCAAAACTCAATAACCATTATTTTAGACTCTGATTAAATACTGTGAGTATATTTGATGAGACTTGTTTTTATCTAGTTGCAATCAAAAAGCATTTTATTAAAGAAACATGCATTCTATATCTGAAGATCATACTTAAGCGATTTACATATGTAACCAAAAAGGAGGATACCTAGAAAAGAAAAACAATATAATTATAAAACTGGTGCAGATATAATTTCCGGAGTGATTGCATTCATCTGAAGATCAGATGAGCACAGTTGTCTCCTAGATGTCCCTGGCACTGAGGGCTTCACAGTTCGTCACTGCTCACTGATATGATCTGCTCTCTCACCTCTTCACTTGCTTTACTTACAGCTGGTTGAAAAGCAACAGAATAATGGCTGATCTTGGAAAGCAGCGCTATCATTATTATTTAATTTCCAAGGGTGTTCAAATTCTTACCCTCGTAGCACCGTAATTACCATAAAATATTTAATTTTATTGCTCCCAAACAGATCGATCCCCTCCTCGGGAATCGAACCCTAAAGTGTAGGGCGAGTTTGAGCTAATGCAGCCACCATACGTTTCCCAGCGCCCATGACGACATTGACGCCGACCCACGTGACCGGCAGCCAATTCCGCCCACCGCGGAAGCAGAAAGCCTACACACCGGCCCAGACGCCCGCTCCCACTGTAGCAGGGCGGAGGACCGCAGTAGGTATACGGCAAGCAACCTCTCCACTAAACTGTAAGTAATTCAGGTGCCGGGTCCCGCGGGCTGCACAGACCTCAGCGCCCGGTCCCGACTTGTTCGTAACCAACTATCTTTACCCACTGTTCCTAGTTAGACGCTATTCTTGAAACATACCATCGATCTTTGTTTCAGAATACGTTATTCCTGACGAGGCTAGCCTTCCCCGCCCTACGAGGTTTCTTAATACCCCAATACGAGTAAGCTTAACCCTTGTGTGTCTTTCAATGTTGTTTGTCTGTGAGTCCGGTACGAGTGACGCATGTAGAGCATGGCAGCCTATGCACTTGTAAAGGAAAAATTTTGCCCTCACTGTAGGCTTGCAAGATTTGTTCACGCCACATAAACTGGATGTCTGGTGTATGCATCTAATAGATATTGACGCACGCAAAATTAGCGTTTTTGAACTTGAGTGGTTAAGCAGCACACCACTTATAAACTCAACTCAGGTACCTCCACATCATGGCACTGATCACAAGTACCGTGTACACGACCACAAGGTACCTGTCCTAATGGGATCATCAGCATGCAGACACGAATGTGAGACACTGCACGACGTTACAGGCTTGTATACAAACCGATTATCTGACATTGCTCCCCAATTTCTTTGCAGGTATTTTGTTTTCTCACGCTAACCCAACCGGGTTATAGCGTTTACCACAGACAACTACTTTTCTGTCAATCATTGTGGTCCCAGAGAGTAGGACTGGGTGCGCCTTTTAGGGGACGCACACCACCCACTCTCCGGGCAACGGTCCTGATGAAAACCTGGTGAACCCACACCTTTATGGTTGAAACATGTAGACCTGATAAACACATAGAGATACAAGGGCTCATAATCACCCTCACTTTATCTCGCACTTTTGTTTTAACATTGTCCAGTTGCTTATAAATAAAAATTCCATTTCTTAAGTTAAACCAGGACAATTTTTAACACACATACCCTTTTTCGTTTCACGCATCCTCACTCACAACCAGCTCCACTGTAATCAGGTGTTGTAGCACACCCTGATGACGCTAGGTCATTAGGGTGGACCCCGATGATGAAGCATGTCACCACTAGGTGGTGAGTGAGGGGTTTCTAAACAAAAGGAAATTTCCCCCTTTTGTTCCAGCCTGTACCCCATTAGGAACCACCGTTTCCACTGGGTGGTACTCCTTCTTTTGTTCTTTATCAATATACCCAGGGGTAAAGGAGTATTCCCCCATTCACTTGGTGAACCAAATACCTTGCTCTCCCCTCTGTTTTTCATGATCTTGGAAAGCACCACCAGCAGAGTGGTGCCTAAAACAGCATTTATATATTCATAGCAGGGGAGGCTCCTCCGCGTGGGCGGAGGAGCATTGCCCCACTGCTTTCACGCAGTGTGAGAAGCAGAAACATAAAATGGTAATAACTTCCTGTTATTAACATTTTATGTTTATTTGCGAGCGGGCGGGTGGGCGGCGCTGCTCTGCGAGCAGGGGAGGAGTGGTGTGCCCACTCCCGAGGGCGCAATGACTGTTTGGTTGGCCCTCTGGGGCCGCCCATACAAGTCGTGCGCACTCTGCCCTTTCTCCATGCCATGGCCTCCCTGTAAGCCCCTGGCTGGGCGGCGCCTCAACCAATCACAATGCTGCCATTGCAGAGTTGTGATTGGCTTAGGGAAGGGGAGGGAGTCTTCGTGTTCCTGCCAAAGGCAGGAGAGCAGGAGCTGAGAAAACGGGGACCCGGCTGGCGGTCAGGTACGTTTTTTAATTTATTAGTAAATTAACCTCCCCTCCCTCCCTGCGTGGCCACCCGCGATTAATGCCAGCTGCTACTGCACAAAGAGCATTGTTGCTTCATATTTGCGCATAAACTCAGAACAAATTATTCCAAGTGGAGATTGCATTTACCATCGCCCCGTCCACCAAAATGCTACCTGTGGCTTCGAGGAAATGCTATTTATTAAAGAACTCCAGCAAAAATGGTACTCATTAAAATGGACTGCTGTGTGCATTCTTAAAAGAGGTGGTATAATAGGCAACAATTTCATGATGTCCCCCAACGCTCACATGTGCACCGGATGTACAATAGAAGGAGAGAGCATAGGGGTCCTGTGTCTACCTTGCTCCCTGCCCGTGCCACCCAACTATCAGTTCCTTACTGGTGCAAGGCAGATGAGGAAACCAGGGAGGGTAATGAATGCATGCTTCTCCTGTTCATTTGCCTCGCCATTGAAAGACATTTTGTGCATGGCGTGTTGCGCACGTGCAGCACAAATTGCTGATGTGCACCCACAAACCAGATGTTGTGAAAACATAAATGCAGTGGGAAACAGGCTACACACTAAATGGACTCGTTTTCAATTCACCGCAACATTTCTATCCACACAAAAAACAAGCATTGGCAAAGCAATAGGTCTCACCCACCCTATATCTATTGGCTTTCTCAGCGTTTTTATAGCCATGTTGTGCAGTAGCACAGCTGCTGTCTGGGAAGGTTGGAAGAGTAGGTTTTTAAAAAGTGCTATGACCCGGTCAACGCTGGCTGCGCTATAACGCGTTAAAAAAATATATTTTTTCCAGTTTTGTAAAGGGCAGCTCGCATAAAAATGTGGTCATAGGGATTTAAACTACTAGAAGTCCATGTATTTGCAATGCCAGATGTTGCAAAATCATGCTTAGAACTCCGCCGATTTCCATCTTCTCACGCATTTCGAAATTAGAAAAAATACTTAGGATGCGGTGAAATAGAGTACATCCGACCAAAAGCTGTAAATAGCTCTTAGATAACTATTTGTACTGTTCTGTAACTAAAAAGAACACAGCAGTAATACATCCCTAAATGTTGATCTATTATGGCTTCATTTTCAATTTTAACATTATTGTACGTATTTGGACATATAAATGGTGCACTAATTAAAAATAACCGTGCAGAATGTGATGGCTCCACTTACTACTTCTAAAGTGAGGGTTTCTAAATCGACTACACATTATGATAAAAATGTATTAGCATTTAATAAATTTCACTTCGTGTACACGAAATGAAAAGTCGTTTCGGAGTTATTGATATCAAAACCATTACAAAGCAGTGCCCTGGACAGGACCTAGTAGAGCATAAATCCATAAAACCAGATTGGAATTAAACAATCTAACACACCAATCTCCGGCTGGGAAGACAGGAAGTGGAAACACTGGTAAAGCGCTCTGTTAGTGTATTTGAACTCTTTCCTGGTCATTCGTAATGCTGCACACATGCTCTTGAGCGCAGCCTTGGATACTGTCTCCCACACTATCCTCCGACATAGGCGGCAGGCGGCAGATGTCACTGGAAGGGCATTAAAAGGGTTGGCCTTGTTTCTTGACAATGGAAGTTTCCCGGTCAGGGAAGGGTCTTGTCTGTCGGAGGTTGATCAGATCAGAGGTGGAGTGCCACACAGCTCATCTTTGAGGCCCACGTTCTTTAGCATGCACGTCCTCCCTTAGCAGACATCATCTGCTTATTTGGCCTTACTATGGTGTTGTATGCAGACAACACCCAGATTGTAGTGTCCTTGTCACCCAATACCAGCTTAACATCTGAGAAACTGTTCAGGTGAACAAGTGGATGGCAACTAGCTGTCTTAAACTGAAAGGCGAGAAAACGGGGGTCATGGTCATTGGAAACAATCCATCGCTCTGGGACTATGTCCTCTGGCCCTCGTGCCTGGGTGATCGCCCTTCCCTCAAGATGGAAGTGAAGAGCCAGGGGTTTTTAATGGATAAAGATCTGAACATGGCCTCCCAGGCAAAGAAAATTGCAGGTACATATTTCAGTCTCTTGAGAGGTCTCCGATAGACGCCTAAATGTCTCCCTGTGAAAACTCAGAGAATAGTGGTTCAAAGTTTGTACTTTCATGCCTAGATTATGGCAATTCTCTCTACCTAGGCAGCCCTGTCTATGTCCTCTGGAAGCTGCAAGTTATTCAAAATGCTGCAGACCGCGTACTACTGGGCCTTCCAAAAATGCAATTTGCTCATCTTGCCCTAGTAAGCCTCCACTGGTTGCCAGGAAGCAAGAGAACTGAATTCAAAGACTTGTGCCTCAGTCATCTCATCACCCCGTATAGCAATGCGAGACAGATAGGATCCAACAAATGCTCTCTCCTGGCTTTCCCCAGAATTAAAAGAGTGAGAAGTGGAGGGCGGTCATTTGCCTATTCAGCGTCGGAGCTCTGGAATTCACTTCCTACTCACCTTAGCACTAACAGCAACCTGCTAATCTTCAGGAAGTATCTAAAGACACACATTTTCGTGTAATCAGTGCATTCATAACCTCATGAATCCTGTTAGAGTTGGGAAGCCTGTGTACTGCGTAGCTATGCTCTTTACAAGAAACTGCAACATAACATAACGTTGTTTTTAGAAAAAAGAAAACAACGCGGCCAGCGCTGGCTGCGTCTCTGCGTTTTTGTCTGACGGCAGGTGTCAGGGGTGATAAAGCACATGAATAACGGGCGGGTGGGGATTATAATGCAACAGAAATAACAGGCAGTTGTGGGTGATAAAGCAACATGAATAGGTGGAGGGCTAAAGCAACACGAGTAGCGGGCGGGTGTACGGGGCTAAAGCAACACGGACAACTGAAATAGTAGCTGAATCACAACACAAGCAACGGAACAACACAAATACACTGAATCAACCAGTACTTGGTCCATGCTCCAAACTAAGAACAGGAAATGACATTGGCAACCGCTGGCTGATAAGGAGGCAGCAACTACAAATGACAATTAAGCAATGGGCGAGCTAATAGCCCCTAATAGTAAAGACGACCCCCTCAAGCGACAGCACTTGCGCTGTCAGCAGGTGTGACCTAAAATCATTCTTGATTATAGCTGCTTATTGCCTTAAAGCTTATATTTAACTTATAATTTCATGTGTTTTGTGTAATACCAAGATGTCCCTTTTCAGTTACCTCTTTGCACACAAAGACATACAAATATCAGATGAAAATTGCATTCGTCTGGAAGCATGCGTTTCATTCACTCGTTTTACTCCTTTTTCTACTTATTAATTTTGAGTTTTGCTGCCTAGGGTATGGTGTGAAATAAAGGACTTTAAAAAGGCACATATAATATTACCTTATGGAAATCTTATACATTCACAAATACAGTTGTGCGTTGAATTCGTGCTCTACAGAGGTGCAGACATTGCAGTTCATAATAAGGTACTTCTACACATCTTTGGGATACAACATAATGTTTGTCTCCTTTCCAAGCGACTGCACAAGACCATCTAGGCCAATCCCATTCATATTGTTACTTTTTGTGCTGCATACGTCATCAGGCAGGTATTTGTGATAAATAAATATACCTCATTTCGTTCTCTGCTGCTGAAACTACAGAAGCACGATGGCATTTGTGTGTGCTGCTTTGCTAGGAACAATTATAGTTTGTTTTTCCCAGGGCGCTTCTACAGATAGACATGCAAGGTGAGGAAATTGCTGGTATAACAACTCACAACAACCTCATCTCGAGCGTACATCACCCGGGGCCTCTGGGGAGAAGGATGGAGCCAAGCAGATGCTAGATTCTGATTCATTACAAAAATTCCGCAGGGCTGTTAATAAGTCTCAATATTCGTCTATGTCGCTGCATTCTATGTAGTGTCTGCCTGAAGCAGCCAGCCACACAGATGAGCGAAGCGCTGGCCTGCTTCCAGGGGACAAGGATGTGCCCCCCCCTCACTCCCCCTCCCCCACCAACAGGTCCTCTCTTCAGTCGTAACATGGACTCCAGTGGACCATACCAGCAGCTCCCAGGCCATCCTTGCGCACATGCAGATTTCACTGCAGCCAGTGGAGGGGGTTTGGAGGAGGAGTTTGGCAGACCACTTCGGGATGAGGAATGGGAAGAGGCACTGGCATTTCCGAGGAGAGTGTCTCTTAATGCTCGCCTCAAACTCATCCCGTTTTAAATCCTGCATTGCGCATATCTTTCCCCTAAGCAAATCGCCTGGATATTTCCCAGTGCCTCCGACTTGTGCCCTAGATGTTGCACTCAGGCAGCTAATCTGAAACATATCATATGGACTGCATACATCTGCAGACTTCTTGGCCCTCCGTCCTCATGCAACTGGAGCACCGCACAGGCATCCTGGGAGGTGAGCGCCTTGGGCATTTATCCCACACCTCGGAACTGTATGGGACGTGTGCTACCGGTTTCGTTGAGTTAGCTCTTATATTGGCAAAGAAAGACGTCACACTCAGATGGAGTCTCGCATTCCTCCGACCTCGGCTCAGTGCTTGGCGCTGTTCACCAGGTGGGTGAAGGCTGAGGCCATGGCGCTGCATAGGGAGGGCACGCGAGGTATTCGCCAGCGCCCAATGGCCCCGGACTGGGAGGCCTTGCTCTCTAAATGAATAGATCAGCAGTAGGGGTCCTCCTCAGATTCGGATACTTTATCCACGGGAGGCCTCTTCTTTCCACCTTACAGCGCATACCTCCTTTCTGCCTAGCATGTGATCATCCCAGACTTTGTAGCCGCAACACTTGACCTTTCCCAGTACTCCCTCTTCCCCGTCATCCCATGCACCCTGTCTGGCCTGCCACCAGGCCATCCCACGTAGCCTGCAAGATCCCCCTGGCCCATTGACGTGATACCTCCACTTGCCTGGGGTGGTGACGCTATTTGAGTTTATTGTTTGAGCTGTGTATGACAGCTGCCACTGGATGCCTGCCACCATATGCCATCACCAGTTTGTAAAACCTTTGGAGAAAACCTCAATAAAAATACGTGTTTAAAAATAAAAATAATAGAATGAATCTTTTTGTGGAAAAGTGGTGCAGGGCTGTATCAATATCTCATTTGTAATTCTATTTTAACTGCTGTTTTCTGCCGGTGGTGTCTTAATGACTCTACCCTTGGGTTGTGCCACAAACAATCATCTCATCGTGAGAAGAGAGCAAGATCTGAAGGCGGAATCTGCAAGGAGGCATCAGACAGCACACCTAGCAAGCCAGCTAGGTGTCAGGCCCTGCAGGGTGTCAGCCCACAGGCCAGACCTACAACCCTAGACCCACAGGGGGCTTAGACATTTGGTGGGCACTGGCCGCAGTCCTCCCTTACTGCTGCCGCCTCTGGGGCGCCTTTCTAAGTTTCTAAAGCCCTTTCCAGTCTCGCTGTGGCACCCAGGTTTCACCTGGGAGTGATGTAAGTGTACAATGACGTTCAGTCGTCGAGATGTGGGAATTCGGCTCAAAAGTCATACCTCAGAGTCTCAACCGCGCGTCGATGATAAACGCTCAGTTATTGTCCTCCGGAGGGAGGCAGGTAGGCTTGTCAGTACTGAACTCTTCAAGGCTCAATTTCCATGGGATTTCACCCAAGTATATTTAACTCCTCAGCTCTCCTCCGTGGAGCAGGCCTGATGGGGACTCCAGTACACCTCGATTAGGCTGGGATCCAGGGCTTTCAGCAACAGCCGGCCCCCCTCTGGTGTGGGAAACAAAGAACTGCTGAATGAAAAGAACAGAACAGCGAACGCCTAAAAAGACCGAGGGGAAAGGCTGTGCCTGGTCAAGTCGAACTGTAGGCAGGTGAGAAGAGGAATGGAGGTGACAGAATGGCGAGGATGCGGAAAATTGTTTTTTTTTTACTGCAAATGCCACACGCAGTGCTCATTGCAAATTGAGGACCAGTTCCAAAGCTGCAGGGCGTTTTATATAATTGTGGATCTGCCAAACTTTCCATATGATGCACTGTTTACTCCACAATGTGCAGATTCAAATTACAGAACTAGATTTCACATCAAATGGCTCAAAGGACGATAACATAGATTTTCGTTGTTTCAGAGACTATGCAAGCTATCGATTATTGCATTTTTGGCATTACAGACGAGAGAATTTTGCCACAATGTAGATAATATCCACCCCCTTCCCAAAGGGTACTAATCGGGACTCACAGATCCTGACGAAAGCCACTGTATTGGGGTACGTGCCAGAAACTAGTTGTACATATTTAGGGCTAAGGAGTGACAGTAACTCAATTTAACCTATCATCCCCAGGTTTTAATGTTGTCAGACGGACCCTGGAATAAACACTGATATCGGCACCGCCTGGGCAATTTTAACCATCACTTCATATAGATCCCACACCCTCTTCCTTGAAAGTGCTCCCTTGTGAAGAAAAAGGTCGTAGCACGCCTCGAACCTCAGAGGATCATGAAGAACTCGAGGATGAAACAAGTCACTGAATAACATTCAGTGAATGGGAGTTCCTTTTAAGAACAAGCATTGGCATAGCCGATGGTTCTCGCTTTTGGGACCTTATAAGTATTTAGGTATGCACCACACCATCCTGGGTGCTACAACATCTACAGATGCAGTATTATTCCATTCCGGGTTGAAGTAGTGCCATTATTAGTGGATCAGATAGAAGATGCTAGCGACTGACTGCGCTTAAAACAATGTTCAAACAAGTGTCCTCCTGGACAGACACAGAGACAGATGCAAGTGTGCACACGGGCAGACATGGTAACAGAAGAAAGTGTGCACAGACACTGAGATAGATGCAAGTGTGCACGCCAATACAGACAGTGCGATAGTTATAAACACGCAACCTTACAAATGCAAGTTTGCACAACACTGACAGACGCAAACGTACACAAAATATACCCAGCCACACTAATGCAGCGCATAGGAATGTAAAAAGCAGCACACATATGGAGACAAATACACAACTACAGTCAGACAGTCACAGAGTAATAAGGACAAACCAATACGGACAGGCTGATAGTCACAGAGGAACATTTTTAATTAACCATCTCACAAGCAAGTAAAGGAAAACATCGACTTTAGCATGTATTTAAAAAGGGAAGATAGAAACACGCAGTTTTGTTTACAGTCAGACGTTCACAGAGACATACATGTGCACAGACATGCAGAGGCAAACATGCACGCCTACCTGCAGACTGCCACGAGGATGAGGAGATATGCACATGAAACATAATTGTAATGCAGAGAGCACGAGACATACCGACAAATACACACACATGCAAAGAGGCACACATGCACATTTTCAGATAAACAATGGGGGAGGGGTCAGCATGCAGACACACAGATGCAGGGGGCTTCGTTAAACAAAACCTAGACCAAAAGAGAGCTGGAGAAGTGCTTACTCGAACACGCACGACAAGCACAACACAGTCGAGCTTGTATGCCCTGCACTGCTCTGTGGTTTTTGGTCACGTTGATGCTTCCTTGTGGAGCAGGCAACAGGCAGAAACACAGAGAAAACAGCCACAATATGAGCAGGCATATCAGTGGTAAGAAAATTTTTGGGTGAAGGTGATGATCTGCAGAGAGATGCAGCAAATAAGAGTGCATGTCAAAAATTAAAACATGAGGGAGGAGGGTGGTAAACACATCGAAGCGCAGTGGGGGGGTTGAGTTAAATCACGGGGTGGGAGGAGGGTGCTAAGCTCAGCTTATTCAGAAACTTCCAAAGAGAAAATGAACACAAACAGAGGCAGATTAGCGAGGTCATGAGTGCAACAGAGCCTGTGCACATAAAAGTGGCAAATAATCCATTTGACAATTAAGACTGAAGTCGCTGTGGACATTTTGCCTGGCTCTAGTATTTCTGCCGTTTCCTGATGCAATGCAGTACACAAGCAGAGTTTAGTGCACGTTGATGCTTTTGTTGGTTACGTGCTTTACAACTGAAGTTAAACAAATGACATGAAAGAAAACTTAAGAACGGAGTAGTATGTGCTTGCAAAGAGAAGACGCGCATTGTGGCAGATATGTCCAACAGTTCAAAAATGAGGATTAAAAAAAGATTTAACGAGTGTTGGAGCAGCAGCAACGTGTGGGAGTTGGCGGCGGGCGACATGGGGAGTTGGGTGATTTACACCAACCATAAAGTGTGACAGCTGCCATGCTGATAAAAGTCACGAGGCCGCACACTCACAAACAGAAGTGCTCATTGTAAATAAAAAATTACAGTTACAGAAGCAAAATTGGGGGCCGTCAGAGCACAGTGAGATAAGGTGATTTAAGTTACACATGCAGCGCGGCGTACTCCGTGCTGACAAAAGGCATGCAGCCACACAGCCACAAACAGAAGTACTTGTTAATAAAAAATTACAGTTACAGAAGCAAAATTGGGGGAAAAGCATGAAAACAAACCAAAAAAAGCAGACGGGTCTCACGGTTTCATTATTAGCCTGGGATGACGCCCCACTTTACCCTCCAATCTAACAGAGCAGGGGCTTGGCGCCTAAACTTACGTCCATTGCTGTTGCTTGCGCCGCAAGATGTTTCGATGTTAGTCTATTCACCGAGGAGGAGGAAGAAGAGACTGAGGTGCCAACCAAAGCAAAAAAAAAAATTAAAAAGTAGTGCGCCCAAACTAAAACATAGGGCCAGTAATGAAAGGATCCATGTAGCAGGGGCAGTCTCCAGGACGGTAACAAAACAGCCAAAAAGTGGGTCTATTGCAAGCTATCGCCAAAAAAAACAAAGTAGTTTCTAAAGGCCCATGAAACAACCAATAAAAAGCAGTAGGCGTGTTCAAAGCCCAGAGAGTGAATACAGCATTCCTCGAAGACAGAGCATGCTCACTGTCTAGGGGCCAACCGAAAAAGGTTGTTCTCCTGAACAAGAGTGCTCCTTTGACATGACCCAGGGATGACACTCTTTTGATTGCTAGAATGTTCAAAATACTAAGCCTGGGAGTTGAGCTCCAGTCCGTTCACAGAGATTGTGGACTTTTTCACACTCAGTGCTGTGCGGAGTTCACAGAGTTCCGAAATCCTCCGCTCAGCAGAACATACTCTTTCCTCGCTCGCCAACGATAAGTTGGCAAGCGCAAGCGAGGAAAATCCAAAGCTAGACCACTTCCCAGCGAGATTTCTCAACGCAGACGGTCACAGATGGTCTCTACTGCTCGTTTTGAGAAACCTTCCGTTTGCGTTGAGGAAGCTGCCGTTCGAATAAAACTTCTACGTGAGCAGCAAAAAGAAACAGCACCCTCTTGCACTGTGCAAGATGCAGTTTGCCCTGATTTTACAGTGTGGGACAAACACCCAGCACTAAAAATCAGTGCGAAAGACGTGAGGTCACTCACTCCACCACTCACAGAACTCCACGTAGCTTGGTGGAGATTATCACTTCATGGAACTCTGCAATGTGGAACTCCGCGAACTCCACCCAGGCTTAGGAAATACCCTTCATGAGACTATATGCCAGGTTTTCCCATTAGACACCCAAACATTATCCACTGTATCTGCCTTAGAGAGTTAAAGGATGAGTTGAATCAAAAGGTTTGATTCCTGAGATTTGCAGGCTGCATGCATATCTCCAGAGCAAGTGCACCAACATGCTCAGTTCACCTATCGACAATAAACAGGCACTGACAAAGACAATTAATCTTGTTTTTACTCTGAGTCCTTATTAAAAGTTTAAAGAAAGACCTGCTACAGAGAACAAAAAACATTACAAAAGCGACTGGTTTATGTACATAGTGCATCTATGAGATAAATAGTTTCATATGTGATGATTCAATGTAATTTTGAGATGTTTAAAATAATGCCAACTGAACTTCAATGCAAGCTCTCTAAAGGAGGTGGAATCATGCACCAAGCAGTCAAAAGCATGGTGTGAGAGAAAAGTGCTCCTCTGGGGGGGGGGGAGTCAAAGCCCACTCTATGTATAGTTTGAAGAATTGGTAACAGTAGGTCTATGACACAGCTAGGCTGTCAATACAGACCTTAACAAGCATTGGCAAAGCCAATAGGTCTCGCCGATGGGAGACCAATTGACTTTGTCAATCGGGTAGGGGTGGCTAACAGGGGTAGTGAAGAAACAGAGATGAGGAGGGTGGGAAGACACAGGGTTGAAAAAACAGGGAGCAGGTGGGGATAAGTAAAGCAGAACTTTTTTAATTTAATTTATTTATTGCTATAGTGCTCTGTTACCCGGAGGCGTCTAGGCGCTTATGAAGATAGTCCGCGGAGCACTGCCTGTAGGAACCACTGTGAACCCAGTTACATTGTGTAAAGCCACATTTTCAGTCCTTTCCTGAAGGATAAGAGATTGGTGGAGTTTCTTAGATGAAAAGGTAATTTGTTCCACCATCTGGAGGTGACATTGGAGAAGCTTTTGCCACTACACCTTTGGAGGCGGGGATGGTACCCTCATTAGCTTTAGGGAAGCCGAGCGGAGTGCGCGGGGTTCCTAAACACCATTGAAATTGTTTAATTATGGGACCTGAGTTCTGTAGGGCCTTAAAAGCGACACACAGTGCTTTAAACCTAATTCGCTTCTCGATCAGCAGCCAGTGCAGTGTGTTGAGGGCCTGTTTGGCTGATAAATATTTGGACAGGCCAAAAAGCAGTCTAGCAGTGGAATTCTGGAGAACCTGTAATTTTGTTATTACTGATTTGTTTGCTCCAACTAGCATTCCATTACAATTGTCAAGCTTGGATAACACTAGGGCTGCCACTACTGTTTTCTGCAATCCTATTGGTATAAAGGGCAATATCTTCTTCAGGATTGTCAGGATGTAGCAGATGGAAGCAGCAAGTTTGTTTACATGGTGTTGGAAAGAGAGGGTTGTGTCTACGATGACTCCAAGATTTGTTGCCTTATTAACTGGTATTGGGAGGGTCCCTAGCTCCGCTGGCCACCATTCTGAGGACCAAAAGGAGATAACTTTCCCGAAGAGAAGTACCTCAGTTTTGTCCAAGTTTAGCTTGAGACAGTTCTCGCCCATCCATATGCTAACACATCTCAAACACTCCTTGAATTTCTGTGCTATTTTAGGGTTGTTGCTAGCGATTGAGACAATAATTTGGGTGTCATCAGCATATGACACCAATTCAAACCCATGGGATTTTCTCAGACGGGCAAGAGGAGCAACGTATAGGTTAAAAAGGGTAGGGATAAATGATGAGCCCTGTGGCACCCCGCAAGGAAGCTGGAAACATTTAGATTTGTAGCCGCCTATTTCGACAAATTGTTCTCGGTTGAGCAGGAAGGATCTGAGCAGTGCCAGCGCTGCGTTTTCTACTCCGGCTTCCTGAAGCCGCTGAATCAGAATGCCGTGGTCAGGCAGCCGATAGGTCTAATAGTATTAGTGCTGACCATCCTCCGTTGTTAACCGCCCATCTGACTTCCTCCGTTGCGGTGATTAGGGCCTGTTCAGTGCTATGTCCGGCTCTAAAGCCGTATTGAGTAGGATCCAAGATATGATTGTCCTCGATGAAGACTGTCAGTTCCTGATTCATATGTTTCTCTAGTACCTTCGCCGGTAAGGGTAGCCGGGAAATAGGTCGATAGTTTCCTGCTTCTGTTTTATCTAGATTAGATTTCTTTAACAGAGGTAGTATTGATGTTTTCTTCCACATTGAAGGGAAAGTCCCTGTTTCAATGGCCGAATAGAGGACCTCCGTGAGTGGTGAAGCAAGTGACTCCACTAACAGATGTGCTATTCGCGAGGGACAGGGATCGAGGAGGGAGCTGGGTTTTGTTGCTAATAGAAGCTTAGATGTTTGTTCGTGAGAGAGTAGTGAAAAAGTAGAAAGACGGGATTCGGTGTTGTTGATTGCCGAGGTAGGCTGGACTGGGGTAAAACAGGTGGTAACCGATTGGATACCCTGGGAATTAACTGGTCTTAGGACAAAGGTGTCATAAATTGTGCTAACTTTCTTGTGAAACAAAGAGGCCAGTATGTCACAGAACGTTTGGTCTATTGTGCCATTATTGGTATCTTGTATTTGGCTAAGTTTTATCACTTTTGCAAAAAGTTTCTTTGAGTTGTTTTTTGCTCCCTCAATTTTTTCAGAGAAATAGCTGATTTTGTTTTTTTAATCAATTCTTTGTGTTGCACCAGAATTGATTTGTAAATTTCCTTTTCTTTGGGCTCATAATGTGTTCGCCAGCGCCTTTCGTGACTACGACACTGTCTTCTCGAAATCTTTAGTTCTTCAGAGAACTAGGGTTCAGTAGGTGCTGTCCTACTAGTTTTCCTTGATCTACTAGGGACAGTGGTGCTGGCTGCTGCAGCTATACAGTGATGGTATTGTGCAGAGGCAGCATCGGGGTCTTTAGTGGGACACAGCTTGTTTTTGTTCAGCTGGGTGGAAAAATCGTTGCTATCAAGTCTGTTCCATTGATAGCTTAATTCACTGCTCACTGGAGCATGCTGAGAAACCATGGGCGAGGGTAAACATCACAGCGTGATGGTCAGTCCAATGAAGTTGTAAGGTATTATTATATTTCAACAATGGGCAGTCTGTGAATATGACATCTAGGAGATGACCTGCAGTGTGGATTGGGCCAGTCACAATTTGCTCCAGTCCTGTGCTTGTCATTAAGTCAAGGAGGTCCTTGGAGTCATTATCCACGGGGTTGTCTAAATGGAAATTAAAATCGCCCAGAATGGTAAAATTCTGAGATGTTATTTTAAGTTCTAGGATTTGGCTCATGGTATGTAAAAAATGTATTCTAGAACTTGGTGGTCGGTAGATCAGTATTCCATTAAATGAGTAGACATGGTTAACTGATATCTTATGCAGAAGCATGTCGGCTTCCTTGTCTAATGTGGAGTCTTTAAATGATGCTTTTAGGTCGTTTCTGTAAATTATTGCCAGTCCTCCACTCTTTTTGCCCAGGCGATCTCTTCTGGTTATTGCAAATCCCTGTGGAACTGCTGTCACCAGATCGGGACCTGATGCTTCGCCTGCCCAGGTTTCTATGACAAATATGAGGTCCAGGGCATGGGCGTCAAGAAATTGACTGAATTCTAATTGATGTTTAATTAATGAACGTGCATTTACTAGTACACATGACAATTCTGGGGATGGTTTTGGTATCTTATGCACATTATTGTGCATCATAATGCTTCGCTGCTGTGTTTTTAAGCAGAATGAACGGACTCACTTGCAGCCCCTTTACTTTAGAGGTACTGGTGGTTGAGGCAGCCTTACAGTGTTAAGCGCTCCACTGTCCATTACAGGAACTTGCTGCCATGCTAGCGCCTGCTGGAGTAACGAGTAACCCTGGGCCTAGTATGCGTAGTGGGGCTACGCGAAGCTACGCAAAGTGGGTGAGAAACTACGCCCACCTACGCACTTCGCGGTGCACAGACATAATATCAACTCCAAAATATCGTTTGGACAGAATATCGAGTTTTAAATATCGTTTGGAGAAAATATCGACAGGACAGAATATCGACAGCCAAAATATCGTTTTTAAGGTAAGTGAAGTAATATCGACTGTAAATAATATAGAAAGTGAAAATATCCAAGTATATAATCTAGATAGTAAAAAATATCGTTTTTTAAATAATATGTAATTATTTATAGTGTTTTTATGTTATAATATGTGTGAAAAGTGTCATTTTATGTTATAATTATTTTTAATTAATGATTTTTTTAAAATTATTGTGTAATTTTATTCTGTAGCGGGTTGTGGGTTTATAGGGGAATAGGGTGGGAAGTAATTTAATTATAATTAATTAAATATGTAAATTTATTATTTGGTAGTAATAATTAATTAATTGGTAATTAAATAATATATGCTAATTATTTAAAATTTAATTGGTAATTAATTTAATTTAATTTATTAATTGCTAATTATGTAAATTAAAATAATGTATTTCCTGTAGCGGGTTGTGGGTTTATAGGGTGGGAAGTAATTTAATTATAATTAATTAAATATGTAAATTTATTAATTGGTAGTAATAATTAATTAATTGGTAATTAAATAATATATGTTAATTATTTAAAATTTATTTGGTAATTAATTTAATTTAATTTATTAATTACTAATTATGTAAATTAAAATAATGTATTTCCTGTAGCGGGTTGTGGGTTTATAGGGGAATAGGGTGGGAAGTAATTTAATTATTATTTATTAAATATGTAAATGTATTAATTGGTAGTAATATTTAATTAATTGGTAATTAAATAATATTTGTTAATTAATTAAAATGTAATTGGTAATTAATTTAATTTAATTGATTAATTGCTAATTATGTTAAATTAAAGGGGTATTTTTAGGGTTCAGGGTCAGTTTTTAGTTTTTGGGTAAAGGGGTATTTTTAGGGTTCAGGGTCAGTTTTTAGTTTTTGGGTAAAGGGGTATTTTTAGGGTTCAGGTTCAGTTTTTAGTTTTTGGGTAAAGGGGTATTTTTAGGGTTCAGGGTCAGTTTTTAGTTTTTGGGTAAAGGGGTATTTTTAGGGTTCAGGTTCAGTTTTTAGTTTTTGGGTAAAGGGGTATTTTTAGGGTTTAGGGTCAGTTTTTAGTTTTTGGGTAAAGGGGTATTTTTAGGGTTCAGGGTCAGTTTTGGGTTTTTGGGTAAAGGGGTATTTTTAGGGTTCAGGGTCAGTTTTTAGTTTTTGGGTAAAGGGGTATTTTTAGGGTTCAGGGTCAGTTTTGGGTTTTTGGGTAAAGGGGTATTTTTAGGGTTCAGGGTCAGTTTTTAGTTTTTGGGTAAAGGGGTATTTTTAGGGTTCAGGGTCAGTTTTTAGTTTTTGGGTAAAGGGGTATTTTTAGGGTTCAGGGTCAGTTTTGGGTTTTTGGGTAAAGGGTTTTTTTAGGGTTCAGGGTCAGTTTTGGGTTTTTGGGGTACAGGGGTACAGTGTAAAAATAAAGTAAAATTAAATTTACATTAATTTAATTTAATGAAATTAAATGAAATTAAATTATATTTAAATAATTTTAAATAATTTAAATTAAAAAAATTATTATATACTTACCAATACTTACGTTGTAATGGTAGTGCGTTGTAAAAGTTGCGTTGTAACGTCATATATCCACTGTTGCACTCTTTGCAGTGGGAATAGTAATTTTTACTCTTTTGTATTTGTACGTTAATAATATTGGCTATTATTTAATTAAATTTTGTTACTATATATATATATGTTTTAAGAAATATGATTAAAAAAATATTATTTCTTTACTTTCATTAATTATTTAATTATTAAAAGTTATTTTAAGTATTGTTAATTATATTTGAGTAATTAATTTTTTATATTAATGTAATTAAACATTGTTTTTATTAAAGTCGATATTTTTTAAAACTATATTTTTGTAAACGATATTTTGTACTCGATATTTTTGTACTTACCTGTTTGTACATACAAACTCGATATTTTGGTTGTAGATATTTTTTCCTCGATATTTTGGGTAGTCGATATTTTGGCAGTCGATATTATTTCAGTGATCCGCACTTCGCGTAGCCCCACTACGCGCCGCCTGCCCCCCTCCCCTCCATACCTAATTTTTGAAAATATTGAAATAAAAGTAAATAAAAAGGCACTTACCTTGTGCGCTGCGTCCCGGGGCTCCCTCTGCTCGTTCGCGCCGCCGTCGCCACCATCTTGGATACCAATGCGCATGCGCGGCCGCCGCGCATGCGCATTTGGCGGGAGGGAGGCGGGTGGCAGGCAACTTCGCTACGCCCACGGGGTGGGCATAGTGTTGCCTGCTACGCCTACTTTGCAAAGGGCAAAGTAGGCAACAATACGCCCACTCCGTGGGCGTAGCGAAGTCCTTCGCCCAGGGTTAGTAACGAGCCACGCACATAGAGTATGCCCATGTGCAGTGTGCTGGATGTGAGCCCCACCGCTCCCGTGAATGATCCTCTCAGGCGCTCTGGTTCTGCTAATGGATCAA
The DNA here is from genome assembly GCF_964261635.1 of Lissotriton helveticus. Classification (NCBI taxonomy): domain Eukaryota; kingdom Metazoa; phylum Chordata; class Amphibia; order Caudata; family Salamandridae; genus Lissotriton; species Lissotriton helveticus. The sequence continues at coordinate 846,135,433 of NC_136057.1, read as the reverse complement.
GCATTAAGAGGATCAAAACGAGCAAATTATTTTTACATCCCATGTCAACATTTTAAAACTAAAGCTCTATGCTTAAAAGAAAGTGAAAACCAAAATGACAACACATAATGTAAAAAAAAATTGGCAATCGGGACAATAAACAGGAACGGAGCGACATTTGTCACAGCAAATATAACGATAACCAGGAGTGGAGCAACTCAAAACTCAAGCGCTCATGCCAAATGTGGTAAATCTGACAATAAACAGGGACGGAGCTTGGAGCAACATCTGTCCCAGCAAATGTGATGTTAAACAGGAATGGAGAGACTGAAAATACGTGCGCTCATGTTACGGGCAGAAACCAACAAAAACAAGGAGGGGGTGAAGAGAAGCATACTGAAGAGAGAGAGAGCAACACCATATTTAGCTTCACAACACACACAAAAAAAATGTATATGTCAAAAACTTTACATGCAGCTACAGTGCCCTAGTTTCTTCTTTTTATGGCCTGTAGGCAATTATGGAGTGGGGCACTGGGGAGAACTATTGGGCAGAGATTGGTCCCTGTGCCTGCTGAAGAACGGTGTCACGCACAGAGAGTATGCGAATGCGCAGTGGGGCAGGTGTTGGTCCTGCCCCTCCTGAGAATGATCCTCTCAGGCTCTCTGGCTCTGCTAATGGTTTGAGAGTTATGAGGATCAAAGTGAGCAAAGGATTTTTACATCACATGCTAACATTTTAAAAATAAACTTTATGCTTACAAGAAAGTAAAACCCCAAATAAAAACAAATCATGTAAAAAAATTGGCAAATGTAACGATAAACAGGAACGGTGCTCTGAGTGGCATTTGTCACAGCGAATGGGGCGATAAACAGGAACGGAGCGACTCAAAACTTGAGCGCTTGTGTCAAATGTGGTAAATGTGACAAAAACAGGAACGGAGCTCGGAGCGACATCTGTCACAGCAAACGTGATGATAAATAAGAACGGAGTGACTGAAATACGTGCGCTCGTCAGAAACCAACAAAAAACAAGGCGAGAGAGAACACCACCATATTTAACTTCAACAACACATGAAAACCAAATGTAAATGTCAAATACTTTACACGCAGCTCCAGTGCCTTAGTTTCTTGTTTTTATGGCGTGTAGGTAATTATGGAGTGGGGCGCTCGGGAGAAATATCGGGCAGAGAGTGGCCAGTAAGGCGTGCGCTGACCAGCGGAACCATAAACAGGGTCTGGCACTCACCTAAATGTCCTGTAATCGTGATAGAAACAGTACGATTTTTGTTTTCCAACAAAATGTAAACAGAGAATCCTTAAAATGTTTAGCAATAAAGTTTCTGTCCGGAATGTTAAACCTCTGTACAATTTTTTTTATCACAACAGCAGACGTGGATTCTGTATTTTTCAAGGAAATTAAGTCAATATTAAAACAGGAACAAAATAATTCTAAATCTCTTCTTCAGTAGCACCAGGTTAACACAAATGATGCAGGATCAAACTAGCCAACAGTCTTGGAAGTATTTCACCAAATGCTGGACCCCGTGTCACTAGATCACGTGTCCGCCGATGGCTCCTCAATGATGCGAGCCACTCCTGCCGAGTCCCTCCGGCGCTTCCGACGATCCTGGAGGAGCCATCGGCGGACGCGTGATCTAGTGACACGGGTCCCGCATTTGGTGACCGGTATACAATGATTGGTTCACCATAAGGTCCTACTATACATTTTATATGTGAAGATTGAGAATAGGAAACCCTCATATGCCCTGATGAAATTGCTTAAATGAGAGCAATGAAACATGTCGGCTTGAGGAGGAATTTGCGTGGTATTTGATTAATCTGACCTTCATGTATTTTTCGTCTGCCACTTATATAAAGCAGAAAGAGCCAGATACATTTTAGCCCTTTTAAGATGACGTAATTTTTTACAATGCCGCCCTGCTTTGTATTTCTTGAAAAAGCTTAATGACCCTTTTGTCTGCTTTTCTGTAGCTTTATATCTTTGGGCTTGCAGGCGAAGGGGGCAATTTATTAATTGAGAATTTTGGAGTGGTCAAAAGGTCATTTAACTGATTTTACTCATCATTTAGTAATATAGTGTGTTAATAAAAAAAGGCACCAAGTAGGGTTTTTTTCTAAATTCTTTAACCAATATCTGTAAAAGTTTTTTAATGTGGTTTTTATTTCTCTTATGAGTCTGGTAGTTGTTTATCTGCAACCAATTTATAGCCATTTATACCTTGGGGATCATGCTGGCAATGGAGATATTTGAATTTGCACTGTGTTCACTACTATGGTTAGGGGCACTAATTAACTAAATTCCGTTGGTCGAAGAATAGCCAGACTTGAAGTCCTGCTGTCTAAGGTTTGTAATATATACATTGTATTTTAATCCCTCACTGTATTTTATTGACCGGTAATGTACTGTGTATTTTAACCCGTTGCTGTATTTTAATATGTATTGTACTTTCATTATCCTTGTCGCCTAACTGGATCGAATAAAGTTACTTGGTTGATTGATTAATTGGCAGGTCTCTTGCTGAACGAACCTTTGCCCTGTTCAACGCTCCTAGAAGAGCATGGTCTCTCGAGAATGGAAAGGCTAGCAGAGTGATATGCAGTAACATCTGAAGGGACAGCGTAGACACGTTTTACGGGTTTTCTTTGAACAGCTCTTAAACATAATCCAATTTGAAAGGCTTTTATCTTGCATTCAAAGGACATAGGCCTGCCTTGGGACTCAACACCAGGTTGCTAAAGGGTTCTCGCGTCGAGACATCATTAGTAGAACCTAAGCTAACTAACTCTCTTATTCCCCATAACCGAGAAGTCAGAACCCCCAACCCGTGTAAGTGTGTGGGAATAGAACAAATGTAAAAAAACTAAAATCTGAATTACTAAATCACGCCAGTAACCGTGATGTCTATATAGATGGGCACTTGCACATACAGAACATTATCAAAATGTGTCGTCCACCCAAGAGATACAAGCAAAAAAAAACCAAATGCTGCTCCAGTTACTATTTCACATATGATGCTGGCTGAAATCAGTAAGGCCCCAAAAAGCTGCTCCACAAACAGAATCCAAACATCACAAAACCCACTAGTTTCAAAAATGGAACTGAGTTTTGAAACACAACCATGACTGCCAGTGCTCTTTTCCTTTAGTTTCACTAAATTTCGTTTTATTATGAGGGTTTTACAAACTTAAGACATAATTCAACTATTCAGTATGGTTGTTTAACAGTCATTCTAAAAGAAAATACTGCCCTGGCTTTCTATGATTGCATGTACACTGGGGTTGTCTCTCTTCGACGACCCCCTTGCACAACCTGTCAGACTTTTCGATGGGTCACCGCTGGCACAGGCCTCTGCCAACAGCCCCACCAGAGTCGCCCCGTTAGCTCTCCTGCCAGCTGTAGGCGAGAGCTCCTGTGCAGAGTTCTTACTACACATGTTGGCCAGTGCTCGTTTTCATTGTAGGGTTTTTTTGGCGACTACAATGCATTACTAGTTCAGGTATAAAGAGGCAAAGAGTGCTGCTTTTCACCCTTCTGACAGAAATACTATATTTCTGTGCATTTCTACAGGGCTTATTGAGTTCTAGAAGTTTCCAGGGAGCCTCGATCCATAGCTGCCAAGGTTTTAGATTGCTATGTGTGACATTTTCATAATTTCAGTGTAAATACGAGTGACATTTCAACAACTATGAGTGACACTTTTTCTTGAGCAAAATCAAGCAATGAAGATGTGTAAAACACATAAATATCAGAAATTACACCAATTTGAGCAACGAGAAACTCCAAGCTAACTGCTGCAAAGCACAAGAAATAATTGTTAAACAGCTTTCATGTATCAGACTCTAGCCAAAATTGCAGAAAATAGATTAAGCGGTCTGGAAGACGTTCATAATTTATTTATAATCAGCAGAGTGACTCTCAGACACACTCGACTGCTGCTGACGACATGAACACCAAGCACCGTAGCATTGGAAAACAGAGTGAGAGGGACTCATTTAGGACACAGCTAGGCAGGCTTAAAGCACATTTTATTTTTGACTTCAATGAACAGTCTCCAGATGCTCACTGTCTGACACTGAACAGCGATGAGCTCGTAAATGTGTGCACCACAACAACTAGCTAGCCCCAATGCCAGGTCTAAGCAAAGTGCAATCCCTACTCCTAGCTGGACCTGCTCAGTGCACTAATGCATCCACTATTCTGTGATTCATCTCATGGTCACAGGTTTAAATATTGGTAGTTCCGCTCAGTATTTCTTTGCTCTGGGTTAGGTGGTATATGTACCATTGAGATGAGTATCAATGAACATCTCTCATTAAAGGTCAAAGGGTGAACATTTACATTAAAAATATACATGTTATGGTATGTCATAGTGCATCATATATGCGTGGCAAGACACTGCTATTAATTTTACGGAATGGGCTGCTACTTTGAGCAATTTTATTTGTTTTACTTGCTTTTTCAGAAAACTTAGTCTTAATAAAAGAGATTGTAAACAAGGCCCTCTTTGCTCCTGTTCCCAGTAAGGCATGTTCAGCCTCATTGCTCCCAAGTAATTGAAATTACATGAGAGAAGGGTCAGCAAGTTATATACTTGATGGTTCTTCTTTGATGTCACAGGAAGTAACTAGTTTGCGCAACACCATCACCTAAATAAACTGGTACCTTCTTTGTAAACATATATGGACTCAAACATGCTGCAAGATTAGAACCACCACAGTGAAAGCACCGCAGAGGGGAGGCCTATCCACAAGGACCAGCAGACTTTCATCTATGCTGGAGCCAGCCTGTGGAGGGCACAGCTGAGAGCTGTGTGCTGCGTGCAGAGGCTGATCCCCCCCGCCACGTTTGTGGCGAGTGGCGGGGGCACAGGAAGGTGTATCACCTAAATCACTGCCTGGACAGCTAACAGCTCAAACACCTCCCCCTACTCCCTTCCCCTGCCCGTGCTCAATGAAGATGGCTGGCTGTGCCTCCATGCTGTGCAGCAGGGGAAAGCGGAGAGCCAGTCGGCCCTTTGTAAAGTTGCACATATCATGCAGGAAATTATGGAAAATCCGTTGCAGGATTTTGGAGTAGCTTTATTCAAGATTAGGGAATCACGGGAGTGCGTCCCTCCTCAGCAAAGTACAGAGTGGCAATGGCTGTCCTCGGATCTCGTATTTCATTGAGGAGAACACAGCTCGAGCAACGTCTTTAAAAGTATGCAATCTTATTCCAGTGCATGTCGCACTGGAATTAAGTTGCCTACATATTCTAAATCAGAATCCGAAGAACACGAAAGACATACTACAAAATCTAAACATATTAATAACCAGGACACCCGGCCTACGTATTATTAATGTTGTAATACTTACTGGAATCAGCGTTCGCCTGTCTGAACTTCACCAGGGACTGCCCAGGACTATGATTCCACTCCACCCTTAGCTGCACCACCGCCGGCCCACTCCGAGTCTTGATGTGCTCTGGCTGGGGCTGGCCCGGCGTTGCGAGCTCAGCTGTGTGCTCCCGGCTCTGCTAGCTGCAAACGTGACCCCGCCAAGGCCCTTTTCAGAATGTTGATTCAGGGCAAATTAAACCTAAGTGTCGATGTTGTCGTCCGGTCCAACTTCGGTAAATGTGCGCAGGAAGCACGCATGAAGTTTACATTTACGAACTGGATAAACTACGATTAAGATGGGAATTTCGGTGTGCACTGACACCATGGTGAGAGGCTGTGAGAGTGAGCAACTGAGGCAGCCTGACCGCTCATTCAGATTCCCCCGCCGACCGTACTAACTTCCTGTTCCTGGCGGCCAGACGTGACGCGGGAGTACCGCACATCCGGATTTAATCCCGGCCGCCTGGTGACACGTCGGTGATCATCATTGGCTGCACTGTATCAAGACTAGCAGACAGAAGTGCAGTACTCGATACATTTGTAGAGCCGGCTCAGAGAGCTGCGCAGTCTGCTGCTGTTAACTGTTTGTGACACAGGCGGCACCTCGTGCAGCAGAGAGAGCCACGGTGACGGGCACAGTGACAGGCGCCGTTGGCTCGCCTGGCAGGTGCAAAATGCGTGGCATTTAATTTCAGTGCGGAGATGCGGATCACCGCACTGAAATGCGTGGGCGTAACACGTGTTGCGTGACGCTTGGCAGGACTGGGGGCTGGGATTAAATCCGGATGTGCGGTACTCCCGTGTCACGTCTGGCCGCCAGGAACAGGAAGTTAGTACGGTCGGCGGGGGAATCTGAATGAGCGTGCAGGCTCCTTCAGTTGCTCACTCTCACAGCCTCTCACCATAGTGTCAGTGCACACCGAAATTCCCATCTTAATCGTAGTTTATCCAGTTCGTAAATGTAAACTTCATGCGTGCTGCCTGCGCATATTTACCAAAGTTGGACCGGACGGTAACATCGACACTTAGCATAGGTTTAATTTGCCCTGAATCAACATTCTGAAAAGGGCCTTGGCGGGATCACGTTTGCAGCTAGCAGTGCCGGGAGCACACAGCTGAGCTCGCACCGCCGGGCCAGCACCAGCCAGAGCACATCACGTCTCGGAGTGGGCCGGCGGTGGTGCAGCTAAGGGTGGAGTGGAATCATCGTCCTGGGCGGTCCCTGGTGAAGCTCAGACAGGCGAACGCTGAATCCAGTAAGTATTACAACATTTATAAGACGTAGGCCGGGTGTCATGGTTATTAATATGTTTAGATTTTGTAGTATGTCTTTTGTGTTCTTCGGATTCTGATTTAGAATATGTAGGCAACTTAATTCCAGTACGGAATGCACTGGAATAAGATTGCATACTTTTAAAGACGTTGCTCGCGCTGTGTTTTCCTCAATGAAATACGAGATCAGAGGAACAGCCATTGCCGCTCTGTACTTTGCTGAGGAGGGACGCACTCCCGTGATTCCCTAACCTTGAATAAAGCTACTCCAAAATCCTGCAACGGATTTTCCATAATTTCCTGTATGATATGTGCAACTTTACAAAGGGCCGACTGGTTCTCCGCTTTCCCCTGCTGCACAGCATGGAGGCACAGCCAGCCATCTTCATTGAGCAGGGGAAGGGAGTAGGGGGAGGTGTTTGAGCTGTTAGCTGTCCAGGCAGTGATTTAGGTGATACACCTTCCTGTGCCCCCGCCACTCGCCACAAACATGGCGGGGGCATCAGCCTCTGCACGCAGCACACAGCTCTCAGCTGTGCCCTCCACAGGCTGGCTCCAGCGTAGATGAAAGTCAGCTGGTCCTTGTGGATTGGCCTCCCCTCTGCGGTGCTTTCACTGTGGTGGTTCTAATCTTGCAGCATGTTTGAGTCCATATATGTTTACAAAGAAGGTACCAGTTTATTTAGGTGATGGTGTTGCGCAAACTAGTTACTTCCTGTGACATCAAAGAAGAACTATCAAGTATATAACTTGCTGACCCTTCTCTCACATAATTTAAATTACTTGGGAGCGATGAGGCTGAACATGCCTTACTGGGAACAGGAGCAAAGAGGGCCTTGTTTACAATCTCTTTTATTAAGACTAAGTTTTCTGAAAAAGCAAGTAAAACAAATAAAATTGCTCAAAGTAGCAGCCCATTCCATAAAATTAATAGCAGTGTCTTGCCACGCATATGTGATGCACTATGACATACCATAACATGTATATTTTTAATGTAAATGTTCACCCTTTGACCTTTAATGAGAGATGTTCATTGATACTCATCTCAATGGTACATATACCACCTAACCCAGAGCAAAGAAATACTGAGCGGAACTACCAATATTTAAACCTGTGACCATGAGATGAATCACAGAATAGTGGATGCATTAGTGCACTGAGCAGGTCCAGCTAGGAGTAGGGATTGCACTTTGCTTAGACCTGGCATTGGGGCTAGCTAGTTGTTGTGGTGCACACATTTACAAGCTCATCGCTGTTCAGTGTCAGACAGTGAGCATCTGGAGACTGTTCATTGAAGTCAAAAATAAAATGTGCTTTAAGCCTGCCTAGCTGTTACCTAAATGAGTCCCTTTCACTCTGTTTTTCAATGCTACGGTGCTTAGTGCTCATGTCGTCAGCAGCAGTCGAGTCTGTCTGAGAGTCACTCAGCTGATTATAAATAAATTATGAACGTCTTCCAGACCGCTTTATCTATTTTCTGCAATTTTGGCTAGAGTCTGATACATGAAAGCTGTTTAACAATTATTTCTTGTGCTTTGCAGCAGTTAGCTTGGAGTTTCTCGTTGCTCAAATTGGTGTAATTTCTGATATTTATGTGTTTTACACATCTTCATTGCTTGATTTTGCTCAAGAAAAAGTGTCACTCATATTTGTTGAAATGTCACTCGTATTTACACTGAAATTATGAAAATGTCACACATAGCAATCTAAAACCATGGCAGCTATGGGCCCCCTTGTGACACGTCGGTGATCATCATTGGCTGCACTGTATCGAGACTGGCAGACAGAAGTGCAGTACTCGATACATTTGTAGCGCCGGCTCAGAGAGCTGCGCAGTCTGCTGCTGTTAACTGTTTGGGACACAGGTGGCACCTCGAGCAGCAGAGAGAGCCACGGTGACGGGCACAGTGACAGGCGCCGTTGGCTCGCCTAGCTGGTGCAAAATGCTTGACATTGCATTTCAGTGCGGTGATGCGGATCACCGCACTGAAATGCGTGGGCGTCACACGTGTTGCGTGACGCTTGGCAGGACTGTCGCTCTTTGACGTGCACAGCCCCACTTTCAGACCGCTCCAAGGCTGAGCCAAACACAGCAGCGCCTTGAAGATCAGGTCCGCCAGTGTACTCCGGGAGGCTCCCTCAAAAGGTCTGAACTGCTTCGCAGTCCACTGTGAGCACATTCTTCCTTCTGGTGGATGTACTCACACCCACACGCAACTGCAATATACTCTCACTGGTAAGACCTCTGCGTCGGTATAACACACCGGTAATAAACTGAAACCCAATCAGAACACAGCCTTTGCTGGCGCTTTGGTCCTTTCCATGAAAATCCTGAAAACACCGAGGCAAAGTGCGCGCGCACAACTTCCTTCAGGAACTCTTCACCCACTATTTAAATGACTACAGACTCAGCAAGATGACGTAGAAACCTGATACGGTCTATACACACAACTACAGATTCCGATTTCTAGCTATAGAGTATGGAGTGTAGCTTTTGTACACAAAAGAGAGGCTTAAATTAAACAAAAGAGGTGGACTGTGGTTTCAGACCACTGAATCCAGATTAATGTATTACTTTCCAGCACTGAAGATTACGGGAAAGTAATAGGTTGATTACCTCATCACCAGCTCCCTTCATCCTAGTCATAATGCTTGAGGATATAAAAAAGCCTCCAAGCCAATACAAATCTTTGCCAAACATTGTATTTATTTTCTCTTTTCACAAGCCAAATATGCATACAATTACTTAATTGAGGCTTGTAACGCACCTTTAGCAAAATATTTGGAGTCATCCGATTGACCTCAATACGGATTTAGGGTAGAGGGTGCCCATCTCAAATGGGAGAAACTGTGAGAGATGGCCTTGGGGAGGAGTAAGGAAATGTTGTGGTGCTTGGAGAGAGCTATGATCCACAGGAAATCAAAAAAAGAGCTGGGTCCCCACCCCCTAAACATTATTGGTGAGACGTCATCTGGTGAGTTGTGGCAAATCATGGGGGCCATCTCTAGAAAATAATTGTAGATTAGGGAAGTAATGAGGCATGTGAGATTCAAAGCAGGGTGTCGCCTGGCCATCCTGTACCAGAGTACATTTAACTGAAACATGCATAATACCCTCATGCAAGGAAGGGCAAGGGGCAGAAGACTCAGAAACAGCCATCCTAGGTGGGTTACAGGGGAAAAGGTGTAACCCAAATTAAACAAGCATTGACCCTTAGGTCTCAATTGCATTTCGAATTCTGAATAAAACATTAGAGATGCATTGTTTTCTTTAAACAATGCATGTATGAGGTAAAGGAGATAAAGTTAATGTGTGATAATTTGGTGTACTTTGATGCATAAAATTGTCCCTCCGGCATTACAATGCAAGTACCCTGTAGGAGGTGGAAGGATACACTAAACAGCCAATAACATGAGGTGAGCAAGAAATAGTCTTCTGGGCAGGCCAGGAATTCATTCGATGTATACCTTAAAGCACTGATAACAATAGCTCTTGCCTACAACTGTCTTGTCAAGCTAGAACTTTCAATAGAGCAGATGTGGTGCAGTGATAATGCTGTGAAAGCTCAGTCACTGATAGAGACTAAATTGGATCTAGGCCAGAATTTGGTGGAGGAATGGGCAGACGTTTCTGGCATCGATTGCTACATATCCAAGAACCTTGTATCATTTTACAGCATTCAACAGTAGTAATTGGCTTACCTCATCATGGTGAAACATGTAATTAGTTAATCTCAAACCAATAAAGCGTTTGTACAATTAGATGGTGTAATCAAAAGCTGATCAGTGCATGTATTTTATTATTTATATAGGTCTTTTGCATCGCACCACACTATACTTAAGCCACTTCAAAGCGCCATGGCAATGAATATTATGATCGCACAAATCAAGAAAGAATATATCCGAAAAAAGCTAGGATACAATTTAACCATCCTGGAAAGTGAAAAACAACGCAAAGGCATACTGTAGGGGCAATGAGTTAGTTAAAAGCTATGGATCCATTAATCTGTCTCTCGCCTGCTCGGCATTGCTGGAAAGCCTTCAGCTAGGAGCTGAGAACAGCAACTTTTAATTATGCGAAAGCAAAACTTTGGTTTGCCCCTAGCTTCACATTTTTTAATTCATTGCTTCGAAACAGCCACCTTTGCCTTATCTCTTCCAGGCCCTTAACTTTTAATTACACTGATTGTATCGAAATGAGTGGAAATCAATTATTAATGTCTGCCAGCCCAGGCCTTCTTCTTCCGTGACATGTATTCGATTTCAAGGTCACTGCTTTGCTGGTGCCAAGGTGAGATCCTCCTGGCTACCTGTTCCAGTAGGGGGGTTCGTTTAGAGAGGCAGGTGGACTTCAGACATGCAGATCGGACATGAATATTTAAAAATTAAACGGCTTGGCCTCTCTTCCCAGAGCTTTTGAACTACGAGCATTTTCACTATGCATTGGTCATCGTCGCACCTTGTAAATCAGTCATGCATGCACGAGACCCCGAATATTTTACTTTCCATCTGCCACAAAAAGATGTAAACAGGAAGTAGTCCATGTAAGATTGTACTCCTGGTTCACGTGTCTACTCCGATTAGTAAAGGGTGATACTGTAATGGGTGATACTGCGCATGCGTGTCTCTGCCTGTGGGAAGCACTGCTTACCATGCGCTGCTGCATCACTGGCCATTAAGCGTTTAAAGTCCAGAGGCCAAAGTTTGGCCAAGAATCGAAGGAGATCAAGGGCACTAAGAAACAGCTGGCGACCGAAGACTATCGGAACCACCATACTGGCTGTTGCATCTGGCCTGCTCCGGTCCATACCTCAGGGGATGAAATCACCACATAGTTGAGATTGAAGCAAAACCTCAAATAAACAAATTTCAAAGAATGCTTGTTCAGAACAAGCTGCAACATATTGTGTACTCCAGTGTGGGGCATTTTCATAGGCCTGAGGGCATTTTCTGACTTCTGCATCGGCAATGGGTCCCTCTTCCCCAGAGATGATCTCTGTCGGCTGTCGGATGTGCCTATGAGCTTCTGTATGATACCACCCATGTACTTGTGTCTGTCTGGTGATGGCTGGTATGAAGTCTCTTTCAGTAATTGTAGCACAGAATGCGCATGCCTATTCCAGAGATAGGAATAGTAGATGGAGTTCTTTCTATTCCAAACCAACTGTGTACCCTTTCAAGCTGGGATCCAGTGTTCACCACCACCTGGCTAAGATTTAGGTGAAGAACAAATGCAATTAGCCTTACAAAATAAATATATCTTTTTTGCTCATTTTAAACCTTTTTGGGAGAGAGGGTGCACATTTTCACAAAGTTGGAGACCTTCAATGCTGGTTTGAGGCAACGATACCAAGGGACCCAAATAAGGCGGAGGCTAGACCTACCGCACAGCAGGCTCATCGCGGGAGATATTCCATGAGCTTTGAAGAAGCACAGTTCCACCACACCCAGCAGCTTTTTTCACAAGTTGGTAATAGGAAAAAGTAGGATCTGAGTCCTACTTCTATTCGTGTAGAGGATTACAAAGTGTACACATCATCGGTCAAGCCAATTGCTGAGAACATGGTGCGCTAACTAAAAAAAAGAAATAAAAAAACCCCAGAAGCATGCTGTTGGCAGATTTGTCTAGCACTTAGCAGCATAGTATGATGGAGAGAAAAGAGAACGTCTCCATACAGGTGTAGGATAGGCTTCAGGCCACGCACCTGAAAGGGCGAGATTTTGATCGATACCTTATGTCTATTGATCCAAACCTCGATCTGGTCGACTGAACCTTTGTTGCCTGTCTTGGAAGAAAACAGTACACCTATCTGCAAGTTAGTTCACCCAAGAAAGGACTCTACTCTCAAAGATCACGGACAACTTCTAGTTTTCAAAAGTTTATTGTAAAGATATAATGAGCTGCAAATACAGACATCTCAGAATGAGATTCACGAGATACACAGGTCCAATTACATACATGTGCTCTCGGAAAGCCCTCAGACGAGCAACAGAAATCACTAACACAAGTTCTAAAAATAATAAAGCTATCAGCATAGACGCATATCGCTCCTTCATTTAGATTGGAGGAAAACAAACACAGGTTAGGCGTCCCTACCCTGTTCTAGATGGTATCCCTACTTAACCAAATCCCAACCTAACAAAGGTGTCAGCAATGAATGACCCCAAGGAAGTCACCCACTCTAAGTCTCTTGGTGAAAACCTAAAGTTCTCCAGTCATGACCCCTCACTGCCTACCCATCCGCTCTCTAAAGGGTCCTCAGGTCTCTGCTCTAACTCCACCCAGGGGTGCTGTCCCTAATACAAAACAGTCAACAACATTTGAGACGCCCCTTGCGAAACGCCTCTCACGTGGTGCAACTTCAGGCTTTTTCCATGATGCTTTGTATTGGGCCTCAGACGTTAGAGTTGACCTTGCTTCTCAGATTCTTCTCCGGCCCGCTGATACCCCTTAAACATTCCAGAACCCTCCTCCATGTCTGGGCCGTCTATTTGAACAGACCTCTATTCATTCATTTATAATTGGATCCCCCCTTTCCTGTTGCAGACAGATATCTGCCGCCAAGAACCCAACTCTCATAGACTTCTTAAAAGGCTTGCAACATTTCTCAACCCAGACATGTACGTATAAATCAATGCTAAAACATTTCAGGCCTACAATATTTCTCATTATGATTATAGCACTCAACTTCTTCATTTAATTAAAACATGTTAATACTCTTATTCTATTATTAAGTAAACATTTCTATAAATCATGGCCTATTTAATGCAAGGACCAAAAACGTTAAAACAATCTTTGTCGTGAAAAGAACCACCTTTCCTTTTAACTCCAGCTCTGGCCCTGAGGCCTACCACTTTCTGCGTTTAACCACAGTCCATCTTACACGTTAACAGCTACACGACATAGAATAAGAATAATCACGTCTACTAAAATCATATAATATCACACATTTCGGTATCAGTTCCACTTCTACTTAAATCCCTACATTAGCCATACATTTAGGATATATTCGCAAATACTATTAGCACTCATGGCATTTCTCTTCATGAATTATGCTCTCTACAGGTAAGTGTGATGTACTCATACATGTAAATCAGTTTGCGCTCTCTCAGTTCCCCCCTTTGATGACCTCTCGGGGTCATCACTAACATTTAAACTGAAGTTATGGGTAGCATTCTCTGCGCTTCCAGAGCTCTCAGGCTCCTGTACTGATTATCCTGTATGGCAGCCAATCTCTGCAGCTGCTCTCTTTGGGCCCTTTCTGACCTTCTTGCTCTGTACCATTTGAATACCCTCACCAATCCCCACAATATTATCCCACAGATCAATATTATGATGATAGGCTTTAGGATATACCAAATAAAGCTTTTTCCTAAGGTGGAAAACCACCCTCCAACTGTACTCATTCCGTGGCCCACCTTTTCCCAGACATTTTCTCTACTCAAGTCTTCGATCTCCTTGTGTATATTAGTTATGTTCTTAATAACCTTCTCAAGGGGCTTCGAAAGGTCTGGAATGTAAGTGCAACATTCCTGGACCTTCAAAGCCTTACAGACTCCGCCCTCTTTTGCTAATAAGACATCTAATGCAAGCCGATTTTGAAGAACCATAGCCCTTATCGATTGCATCTCTCCTTCTACCAGCATTAAGGACTGAGCAGTGCTGGCAGACAACCTGTCGACAACTGTTGCCAGTCGTCTAATTTTAACATCATTAAGGATTATTCCCAAAAGAGGGAACATAGCTCCAAAGACATCTCCAACCATTTCGGCCTCACCTACATCTCTCCTTCCCCTCGATGATGTCTGACCCTCAATGATCACTAAGTCTTGTGCATGATATATTTTGGGGAAGACAATTGCCAAGTAACATGATCCATACCAGTTGTCAGGTAGTCTCACGTAAGCATTTCTTCCACATACAAAATACACATTTGGAATCACTTGCATTCCCTTCAGGAAATCCTTAGTGTAATACTCTAAATTAAAAGCATGTTCACAGTCAACTTCACCCACGTATACATTTTCATAATACGTTTTGGCTCGGTGAAGACATAACTTTCCTCTCTGCGCTTTATCTAAAGCTATTGGACCACTACTACCCTTTCTCTTATGTGACTTCTCTTCCTCGGTCCAATCTAATTTCCCTTGTCCTGATTTTTTCAAAATCTTTTGTCTCCTGTAACGATCATCCACCTGCCCTATGAACTTTTTCTCGACTTCTGACACCTTGCATGTCAGATTATTTCTACGGGCATGTGAAGTATCTAAGGTAATCCAAGGAATGAAGAATTTGGCCAATCTGTCTTCACTCTTCCAGTAATCCCATTTGTTCATCTGCTTATAATTTGGGACTTCTGGCAACACTGAATCATAATTTGAGAAATAGTATTCAAAACTATCTCTCTCATAAAATATACTAAGCAATAAGCTACATGTAATGCCATATGTCAGAGGGAGGTGATGATAGCGAATTCCTTCATCTACAGACGCAGGCAACTGCATGCAGACGTAGCAATCCTTAACCTCCATGGCATCCACGTATTCATACAAAAGTTTAGCATAAGCATTTGACCTAAAGTCTCCTTGGGACTCGTCTACATGTAACCTGCGGGCTTCTGCAGCCAATAACGCTTTCTCTTGAGTGTTTTCCCTTTTCTCACCAGCAACAATAGGTGTAAGCGTTACTACAGAACTCACGTCAGTTACCTTTACCTCTTCTTCATTTCCCTTTACATAAGAGATTGTTACCACTAAAGCTATTAATATTATCACTCCTACTATTAGTGTACCTATTATACATTTAGCTCTGCGGTTCGGGGTGCCGGCCTCCATTTCGTCAGATATTATAGCTCTCTCTTTATCTTCGCAAAAAGTTCCTTTACTCTCGTTCCTTTTTGTCTTTAGAATCCACACAGCTGGAGGCTGACAGCCTTTTTCGCAAAAGTCCTTTAATAGTTCAAAAAGACAACCCTAGCCCTTCTCCATCAACTCAAGGGATTCCCTAAAATTCTCTGCTTCCTGGGCGCTAGGTAATCTTCTTTTTTCTGCTTGCTTTATTTACAAAGTCCTTTAACAGTCAACTATCAGATTTGTGGTTGCAGCTTCAATAGCATAGTTCAATATTTCCAAGCGAAGAGTGTGCTCTTCATGTGCTGTTATTGTTGTACCAAAGTCGGGGAATTGCAATTCTGTAAGAAACATATGTTTTAACTTGCTGAGGCGGGGAGGTCTGGGGAGCACGAATGTTAGTGACCCTTCTTGTTCGACACCGGGTACCAACAGTCGTATTTCCACGGTGATAATGGGCTCAGAACTGGACACCACCACCGCTCGGATCCTCCCTGTCTCCGGTTTCACAGACATTTGTCGCCAGATATGTCCACTCAGGTGTGGAGTATCTTCTGTTAGGCACACGCACTCTTCTTGACCTTCTTCGGTCCGGTGCTTCAGCGCCCTGAGCACCTTCTTCTGGGTCTGAGTCTTCTGATATCGGAGGAAGGGTTGCTTCTGGAGTTGACCTCAGGCTAGAGCTCCTTCTTTGCGGCCAATTAGCTTCTCCACGTGCCCTTCTACTCCTTCTCCTTCTGGTCTGTTCTCGCTCTCTTTCAGACCTGTCAGGGTCAGACTCGTACTCCCAGCTACTTTCTCCTTCTGTAGCGTCTTCAGTTTCGCTGTTGTACTGACCGTCCTCAGCTTGGTCAGACTCGTTCCCTGCTTCCGCGGGCACCTCTACAGCTGGACTAGCCCCCTCTATGGCTTCTTGGTCCTCAGCTGGACGTCCATCTGAGAGAGGAGCTGTTTCCAGAGGTGCTGGAACCCTTTTCGTATGTGACGCGTGGATCCAGTTGGGCAGGCCTCCCACCTTTACAGCTGTACTTGTGATCAGGATGACCTGGTAGGGCCCACGCCAACGAACATCCAAGCAGCTTCTTCTCACATGTTTCTTCACCAGGACCCAGTCCCCAGGATACAGGTCATGGCAAGGGCCCTGGCACGCTGGAACCTCTGCAGCCTGCACCTGAAGGGACACAGAACGCATGGCGTCAGATAGCCCCTTACAATAGTCCAGGATCATATCATCTGTGATATTTAACAGTGCAGTAGCTGGAATAGATGGCAGCCTCATTGCTCTCCCCATTAACACCTCATGTGGTGACAACCCTGTTCTTCTGTCTGGGGTACTACGAAGGCTCATGAGGACTAATGGCAGGGCATCAGGCTAACTCAGGGTCGTTGAGGAGCAAACTTTAGCTATTCTGGACTTGATCGTGCCATTAATTTGTTCCACAATTCCTGAGGCTTCTGGTCGGTAACTGCAATGGAGCTTCTGGTCAATATTTAGCGCAACACAAATCATCTTCACAAGCTCGCTGTTAAAATGTGTTCCCCTATCTGATTCCAAAAAGGCCGGCACCCCGAAACGAGGGATAAGTTCTCTAAGCAGTAACTTAGCCACTGTGAGGGTGTCGCACCTACGTGTAGGATATGCCTCAACCCACCTGGAGAACACACAAACAACCACCAGGACATAGCGAAGGCGGTTGCATCTTGGCATTTCAATGAAATCTATCTGCATTCTATTGAATGGACCTCCAGACCTTCCTATGTGACTTAGTGCAACTGGTGTTCTTTTTCCTACGTTCAGCTGCTGGCAGGTCACACAACGCTGGCACACTGCTTCTGCTGCTATTCTAAACTTAGGATTGTACCAAGTCTGTCTAAACACTCTCAGCATAGCATCTCTCCCTAAGTGTACTGGACCATGTATGAGTCTAGCCATTGGACTCACCATCTCATTGGGCAACACTGCTCTGCCGTCTGCTGAGACCCAAAAATGGGTCTCACCCATTACACATCCTGCCTTTTCCCATGTTTCTTTCTCAGAGTCAGGAGCATTTTCTTGCATGGTTGACAGTTCATCCCAAGTATCAACAGTTTCCAGAATCATGGCTAATTCAGTTCTTACATTTATTCCACCCACATCCACCTCTGTGAAAGAGTAACCCTGTTCCGCGCAATACCGTGCAACTTCATCAGCATATCTATTGCCTTTCGAAACAAAGTCCTCATTTTTGGTATGTGCGATGCACTTTACAACTGCGATACTTGCTGGACATTGCAATGCTTCTAACAACAGGCGCACAAACTCTCCATTGCGAATGGGAGAGCCTGAAGAAGTCATGAACCCTCTTTGAGACCATAACTGCCCGTAATCATGAACTACCCCAAACCCGTATTGGCTGTCGGTGTAGATGGTGACTCGAATTTGATTGCCTGCTAAGCAAGCACGTGTCAGGGCAATAATCTCGGCTACCTGAGCGGAGTTTACTCCTTCCAGGCACCCTGCTTCCACAACTCCTTCAATTGTACAAACAGCATACGCTGCTCTCAATTGCCCAACTTCGTCTCTTACACATGAGCCATCGACAAAGAAAATTTCATCTGGGTCAGTCAGTGGCTCATCCACAATGTCGGGTCTGGGTTTGGTGCATAGTTCAGTCACATCGAGACAGTCATGGTCTGTATATTCATCATCATCCTCAATATCATTTGGAAGTGGCATCAAGGTAGCAGGGTTCAAAACAGAGCATCTCTTGAGGGTCACGTTCTCTGCAGCAAGAATAACCTGCTCATAGCGCGTGAGCCTGCTGTTGGTCAGATGCTGTGTTTTGGTCCTGGTCATCAACAGTTCAACAGAATGTGGCACGCACACCTCTAACGGGTGCCCCATGACGATATTTTCACATCTCTCAATGCTGACACCCGTTGCAGCAACGGATTTGAGACATCCGGGCAACGCTGCGGCTACTGGGTCTAAAGTAGCCGAGAAATAAGCAACTGGTCTACGGGCATTCCCATGGATTTGGACCAACACAGACAACGCACAACCTTCTCTCTCACAACAGTAAAGAAAAAATTGTTTATTGTAATCAGGCATTCCCAATGCCGGAGCACGACAAAGGTCCTCTCGCAACTGTAGGAACGCCATCAAACAGTCTTTGTCCCATGGTACCGGATCACTCACCTCCTTGTGCGTCAGTTTTTGCAAGGGCTTTGCTTTCAGTGAAAAGTTCACGATCCACTGTCGGCAATAACCCACCATCCCTAGGAACATCCTGACCTCTCTCTGGGTCTGAGGCGCATTCATTTTCATGATCGCCTCTATCCTGTCTGGTGACACTTTTCGTTTGCCTTTCTCAATTCTGTGTCCCAAGTACTGCACTTCTGTCAGGCAGTACTGCAATTTTCCCGGGGATACCTTATGCCCATTGGCAGCTAGGTGATTTAACAAAGCAATGGAGTCTTCCCTGCAAGCTTCTTCTGTTTCTGACGCCACAAGGAGGTCGTCTATGTACTGGACCAGAACTGACTTCTGGGGCAGCACTAGACTTTCAAGATTTTTCTTCAAAAGCTGGTTAAAGATCGATGGGCTCTCTGTATACCCCTGAGGGATACGACACCATGTTAGGACGCGATTTTCCAGCTTAAATGCGAAAAGAAAATGGCTATCTTCGTCCAAAGGGATCGAAAAGAAAGCCTGACAAAGATCGATCACAGTGAACCACTCAGCTTGGAATGGAATCTGAAACAGTATCACTGATGGATTCGGCACCACTGGACAACATGAAACGACTATGTTATTAATCTTTCGCAGGTCCTGTACTATCCGAAATTTCCCATTGGGTTTCTGCAGACCCATAATCGGGGAGTTGCATGGACTACCCACGATTTCTTTCAGTATTCCCTGTTTAATCATGGACTCGATCACGGGTTTTATGCCTGCAATCGTTTCTGGAGTCAATTTGTATTGGGGTGTTCTTGGGAACTCAGCATGCGGTTTCACTACTATTTTCACTGGGTCCACCCCTTTGACCAATCCAATTTCTTCCCCAGTGAAATCCCATACTTCTGATGCCACTGTCTCTCTCAAGTCCCAGGGAAGCTCGTCTACTGTCAAAGTAGGGTACAGCTCCACACATATCCTTGAATTCGCAACTTTGAAATCTGCATCATCATCATTAGTCAATACCTCCACTCCCTGAGGTGTACAATATATAGTACAATTCAATTTACACAACAGGTCTCTTCCTAGCAGACACACAGGGCTTGAATCGCAAACCACAAATTGGTGCTCATCGCTGTACTTCCCTATTTTCACCTGTACCGGTTCTGTCAATTGGCTGGTTATTCTCCTGTTTGTGACCCCTACCACCTGTATGGTCTCTCCAGACATGGGCAGGTCTGGAACTGCAGCTGATCTGATCGTAGATCTAGTGGCTCCCGTGTCCACCAGAAATGTCGTAGGGCACCCTGCTACTTCTGCTTCCACATAGGGTCCCCTCTGATCTACCTCTAAGGCTGCCCCGAGGGTGCAGTCTTCTCTTTCCACTCTCTGTCCGGTTAATGGGTCCACATAATAGCACTCTTCCCCTTCCACAAACAGGGGCATTTGTCTATAGGTCTTACCCATACTCCCTACTCGAGGAGGTTGCGGGAACTGGGCTCGGGGAGGAGCCCCCCCCCCTTTGAGCACCTTTCCTTGGTATTGCGTCGCCCCTCTCATAGGTGCGCTCTGGACCTCTTCCTCCTCTATCTCTTGCTCTCCTATCTCTACATTGTAAGGGCACTCGCGTTTCCAATGCCCCAGCTCGTTGCACTGGTGGCACCTAGTCGTTTTCTTCAAGGTAGCTATGTCTACTCTGGGTCTAAAGGTAGTACTCTCCTCATTACCCTTGTTCTGACTGTACTGCTTCTTACCTCCTGTACCTGTCCCTTGCTGCTGTTGTTGCGGTCCCCCCTTTCCTGCTGTCTGCAATTGTACCACCATCAGCTTTTCTTTTAGTTTCTTAGCCTTGGAGTCTACCTCATCACAGCAGTACCTGGCATATCTCAGTATTTCATCTAGGGGTTTACTTTGCCAACAAATCGAGTGTTGCTGAATCATTAAACTAATATCCGGTCTCAGTCCCAGGACGAACTTGGACACGAATTGCCCTATGTCTTTTGGATCCATTACATCCAAGCCGCTATACTGTTTAAATGCCTTCAGCAATCTCTCGTAATATTCATGAACTGTCTCTTTGGGTTCCTGTCTTGTTCGATCTATTCTGACCCAATCTATGTCTTGCATTGGCACCTTCTCTTTCAGCCAAGTCATCACTCTCTCGAATTTTGCCATCACAATCTCAGACGGCCCATTAGTCTTGGCATCTCTCTCTGGCTCCGTTGTGGGCCACTCAGCGCTAACCTTACATGCTGTCCACAGGTCTCCAGGTACTACAATGTCGAACAGCGTGTTCAGATCTATCCAAAGGACCTTGGAGATTTTTACAAATCTCTCCACTTGCTTGTACCACTCTACAGGATTCTCTCGTAACTTGGGGAAAGAGGTGGTAAAAGCAGCTAAATCTCCCCTACTCCAAGGGACATGTACATAGTTCCCATTTGCAACTTCACGCAAAGGGTAAGCTTCTATTCCCTGCTGTCCTGGTGTCATACCAATCATGCTTCTCCTGCCGGTCCCTTTCTTGGACCACCTCTCTTCCCACTTATCCAGTGCCCTCCATGTCCTTATTCCAGTAATCAGTTCCCTTATGTGTGTTTTCAGCCCAATCGTTCTCCTCTCATCTAGGTCCCGATCTGAGTAATGTAGCCTGTGGTTACCCTGTAATGCTTTGGTTCTTGACAAGTCCACCATATATTTGCCTGCTAGTTCGACTAACTTCTCATGGACTGCTCTCGCCTTTCGTGTGATGTCCTTTGCCATATACAGTATTTCATCCTGTTCATACATTTCCATTCTTTCTAAAGGCAGGGTACCATCTACCATGTCATCCAGATCTGATCTTAAGCTGGAGACATCAAGTCTCTTGGCTTTTATCTCAGCTCGCAATATGTCTTTTGAAGGGGGCTCACTGGTCTCCCTACCATCCCAACTTCGAGCTCTGCGTTTGGGCTCAGGAGAGTTAATGGGTGGCCTCCCTTGCTCCCATCTCTCCAGGTCCCATGCTCGGCCATCCGATCTTGGAAGGTGATGGAACACGGGCCTGTTATCCCTACTCTCTCTCTGCCCACTCTCTTCTTCTTCTCTCCTCTCACCGCACATCTCTCTGTTATTTTCCCTCTGGTCGGTACACTCCCTTTGCCTCGTATCGCTCAGTATCCGATACGATCCTTCCTGGTTCCCCATATTCCCTGGGCTGCGCTCATTTCTGTCATCACAGGGACTATGGTGCGACCTCTCACAACTCCTATTCTGTTCTCTGGTGCCAGGCACACAGTGTGGACACTTAAAGCTGTTCCTGTACTCTTGCGCTCTCCTCTCCCCTTCACTGAGTATTGGGCACGCCACCCCTCCATTCCCGGGGCCCCCGTTTTCCAGGTCTGTTCTACCTCCACTCCGGGCCCAATGGGTGACTCCCCTACTCCCTCTACAGTCCCACTCCGGGCTACTCTCTCCAGCCCCGCAGTGAGTCCGAGCTCGGCTGTCCTGACTTTCCCTTTCTGCTTCTGCAGCATTGATGCACTTTTGAGCCTTCACTGCCTCATCCCACTGCTTCATGTACTCATTTAGCTCTTGAAAGGATTTTCGTCCAGATCCCCTCAGATCCATTGGCCATCTGGGGCCCCCAGGATCTCCCCCTGGGTCCCCTGCTGTGTGCTTCGGGGTGCTCCACTCTCTGGGTATAGGCATCTGACTTGGGGAATTAGTGGTATCGTTCCTCCTTGCCTCTTCTGCTCTTTCTCTATCTTTCCGTTTCCGTTCTTCCCCTCTTGCTCTCTCTTGGTCATATATCGATATTATAGGACCTATAGTAACAGGTACCTGTAGTGCATCTGGTAATGGGTAGGATGTGGCGCTTTCCGTTTCCGGCGCTCTTTGTACCACAAACCTACCGACTACCTGTTGCACCTGACTAGGCTGGAGCAACTCTTTCTTTGGCTCAGGATCCCACTCTGAACTGGGAAGCGGTCTATGCTCTCCTGCATTGCCCCCCTTTGCTCCTTCAGTATTCTCGACCTCTCCCCCTGCTCTATTATACGGGGGTGGCCTGTCTGTCAGTAATCTGTTTATCAGGCTGTCCTCTGTTTCGCTCTCATCATCTTCTTCCAGGGGACTTTTATTTACTGGCGCCTCTAACACTGGGTATAGTTTATTTATTTCCAAATTATGCACTCTCCATCTTTTAGCATCCGCATCCCACCTGGCATCCTGCACTGCCCTTACCGAGCGTTTCACCCTTTCTTGTCGTCTGTTCATATTCCTTTCATGCGCTGCCCTAAGCCAGGCATCAAGGGCTTCGAACTGGGTTGGTCTAGGCAAGGGTCTCTTTGAGGTCATGACTGATTTCAATCGATGTAACACCTCTAATCTGAACGTCCCGTACTTCGGGAACGTCAGTTCCTCATTTCCTTCAGTAATCTTACTCCACTCTGATATCCAAAGGATCGTATGCAACCCAACATTTACTGCCATATAACGAGCTGGCGTACCCTCCGGCGGGGCTTCTTCCCCTTCATACGATCCTCGCTTCTCTTTCTTAAACAGCGCTTTCAACCATTTAAAACACTTCATAATTATGCGCACAAAATCCAGCCTCGCTACTCTGTTTACTTCCTGATGACAATCCACCAATCCTATCGCGGCTTTGCTAGCTTGGCCTATCACAGCGCGGTCTTTCTCCTGTCGGCCAATCACGTCGCGACCCTGTCTGACGTGTTCGCTAGCTGGCCTATCACAGCGCGGTCTTTCGCCGGTCAGCCAATCACTGCGCGACACCACCTGACGTCACTTTCCTCCGCTTCGCAGCAGCACCCCTCCTTTCTCAACTCGTCTCCCGGTTATGCATGCGTCCCATTCATACACCGAAAAATGACTACTTCCAACCAAGCGGTCACTTCTCTCGACTGTACGTCCACAGTCTATCTGTAATTGTCAACACAACTGACGAGATGTCTATCGTCTCTCTGATAGGTTGCTTACACACACAGTAACTTCCGACCAGCGTCCGTTACTCACGCACTCACTCTTACGTTCCCCCTATCTCGGTCTCTCGGGTGGTCAATGGTACCTCATGACCCCCTTCACGCTAGTTGACAATTACTCTGGGTGTCCGATACACCCGAACCACTTAAGCTCTCCTTGAACTTAAGATTTCCACCGGTTGCGCGCGCTCACAACCTGTTCCACAGTCACTCTACAGACATTCAACTCCGCCAGACATTACAACATAGATACAATACAAAACACCGCAATCTAACACGCATAACCCTTTATACTCACTCTCGACCGATACTGCTGCTTTTTCTGTCTCACGTCATCCGGATCTTCATCTGCGGGCTGTTCTTCCGATCATCGATTTCTAGGGGCCTTGGGGTAAGCTAACCTGGCCTAGGTCACCGTCCTCAAGAAGGCAACCATCCTCTATAGCTACCAACTGAAAGGGCGAGATTTTGATCGATACCTTATGTCTATTGATCCAAACCTCGATCTGGTCGACTGAACCTTTGTTGCCTGTCTTGGAAGAAAACAGTACACCTATCTGCAAGTTAGTTCACCCAAGAAAGGACTCTACTCTCAAAGATCACGGACAACTTCTAGTTTTCAAAAGTTTATTGTAAAGATATAATGAGCTGCAAATACAGACATCTCAGAATGAGATTCACGAGATACACAGGTCCAATTACATACATGTGCTCTCGGAAAGCCCTCAGACGAGCAACAGAAATCACTAACACAAGTTCTAAAAATAATAAAGCTATCAGCATAGACGCATATCGCTCCTTCATTTAGATTGGAGGAAAACAAACACAGGTTAGGCGTCCCTACCCTGTTCTAGATGGTATCCCTACTTAACCAAATCCCAACCTAACAAAGGTGTCAGCAATGAATGACCCCAAGGAAGTCACCCACTCTAAGTCTCTTGGTGAAAACCTAAAGTTCTCCAGTCATGACCCCTCACTGCCTACCCATCCGCTCTCTAAAGGGTCCTCAGGTCTCTGCTCTAACTCCACCCAGGGGTGCTGTCCCTAATACAAAACAGTCAACAACATTTGAGACGCCCCTTGCGAAACGCCTCTCACGTGGTGCAACTTCAGGCTTTTTCCATGATGCTTTGTATTGGGCCTCAGACGTTAGAGTTGACCTTGCTTCTCAGATTCTTCTCCGGCCCGCTGATACCCCTTAAACATTCCAGAACCCTCCTCCATGTCTGGGCCGTCTATTTGAACAGACCTCTATTCATTCATTTATAATTGGATCCCCCCTTTCCTGTTGCAGACAGATATCTGCCGCCAAGAACCCAACTCTCATAGACTTCTTAAAAGGCTTGCAACATTTCTCAACCCAGACATGTACGTATAAATCAATGCTAAAACATTTCAGGCCTACAATATTTCTCATTATGATTATAGCACTCAACTTCTTCATTTAATTAAAACATGTTAATACTCTTATTCTATTATTAAGTAAACATTTCTATAAATCATGGCCTATTTAATGCAAGGACCAAAAACGTTAAAACAATCTTTGTCGTGAAAAGAACCACCTTTCCTTTTAGCTCCAGCTCTGGCCCTGAGGCCTACCACTTTCTGCGTTTAACCACAGTCCATCTTACACGTTAACAGCTACACGACATAGAATAAGAATAATCACGTCTACTAAAATCATATAATATCACACATTTCGGTATCAGTTCCACTTCTACTTAAATCCCTACATTAGCCATACATTTAGGATATATTCGCAAATACTATTAGCACTCATGGCATTTCTCTTCATGAATTATGCTCTCTACAGGTAAGTGTGATGTACTCATACATGTAAATCAGTTTGCGCTCTCTCACACCCCCACCCCACCTTTTTCCTGCCAAGAACAAAGGTCAGCCTGACAGTCTTCTTGTAAAGGTCAGGTATCCAGTACCTATACATGTGCTAAATAAGCATTCTCCTGGCTGCCTCAGCTGAACTTTGCCAGGCTGAGGATTAAACAGTCCTGTGGGCGTAACCTTCTCAACCTGGCAAAAGTGCCACAAGGGCCTCCCCCTGGTGATGAAGAGGATTGTCACTGATAGCCTCGGACCTGAGCGCTTCAGTTTTAAGCCCAGAAGTGACCAGGGCCATGTGCCAAACAGTGGCACCTCTTCATAGAGTGGCGTGGGGTCAGCAGTCTATCTGACCCAATTGCACTCTGTGATGTGTGAGGCACTGCTGATCAGCCAATGAGGGAAGGTAGCGGTCCCAACACTCCTGGGACCTCTGAGGCTTCCCTCTCAGAGAGCTTCAGTGAAGGTAAGTTTGATGTGTTTTTTTATGCTTGATGCTTGCTTGCATGTATGTATGAATGTATGTGATTTGTGAGGGAGTGTTGTGAATGGGCGTGTGAATGCATGGGGTGAGTGTGAATGCCCCCCTCCCTGATGAAATTACCGGCTGCCAATGCTTCCGAATCCAGCTAAAGTGCCCGATACATTGTTGTTGCATCCATGACATGACGCACTCCTGTTTGTTTACAGAAGGATTATTCTAATTTTAAAATTTAAGGCTTACAACTTCCATAAAGGTCAACCAGACCGCAGGACTATTGTCTCAATGCACTGGTCACAGAGTCCACTCTTGAAATCTGATCTGATCCCTGTCCAGACCGTTCCGGAGCATCAAACAAATTTCCAGATGCCTGGAGACTCCAGACGAGGCGAAAGGGGATTCCTGGCACCACAATGAAAGCGAGTCACTTACCGCCGCCATTGCTGTCAGCGCTAAGAACAGACTATCCGCAAGACGAGGGGACATCTGGTGGGCTTTGTGGATATTAACTTACAATGGAATAGGACTCCTTCCAAATGAGAAAGGTGACTCCAACTTCAAACTCATTTGCTTTTAGAAACGCTACACTCCGGCAATGTATCCCTGTGGCTGATGGCTGCAGTTTTAATAAGGAGGCAGAGAGCGAATACCACCTGTGTGTGTCTTATCCTTATTTACTAATTCTCTAGTTAAAAGGAGTTTAAACAAACTAGCATCAATGGTAAGTAAGCCATTTGCACCAATTGATCTTCACCAGCCAGATGTAGGGGGTATAGCTACCTTGGTGGTGCTTTCGCTAGAAGGCACTTTGAAGCGATTTCATGCAAGGTGGGGCACTCGCTGATGCTATAATACTGAACAGAGTCAGTATAAGTAATGAAGCATTGGCAAAGCCAATAAGCCTCGACTTTTTGACCAATTGGTTTTGCCAACACTTTTTAAAAAATCATTCAGTTAAAAGGATGGTAAAGAAGCTATGCTCCAGGAGAGGGACATACACAAGAAACGTAAGGGACACCATAGAATAAGAATCAAGCAAATGAGAGTGATAAGAAAATAGTAAGAAGTGGGCTGTCACAAATCTCACTGGAAGTTTTGGTATGGTCCACAACAAGTCTTAAGATAAAAGCAGGGCATGTCACAGCTGTGGAACCAGGGCACAGAGGCATTAAGTGCCCTGTGCGCCTCAGTTATGATGATATTTCACTATTTTAATAGGGCAAAGGGCCGATTTCTGTGGTTTCCGTAGGCCCCTGTGCACCCTTGCAAGGCTACTGGCTAAACGCTGTCTGTACAGGAGACCAACAAACAGAGGAAACCGGGGCTGAAAGTAGTAACGCGGACATGGGATTTAGCTCCCTCTCTTGGAGGATTGGATAGTTAAGAGCATCCATAGAAGAGAAAAGAAAGGAAGACCTTAGCAGGAAGCAGAGGGGGGATGCTGTGACTGGACCTACAGAGTATACATTCATACAAAATGTGAAAATAAATAAACACTGACCTCAGTTAGAGTAAACCAATACCAGATGTCTGTCTTTGAGAGCCCACTGCAGGGGGCATAGGTGACTGTGAACAGGGGATTGGTTACAAGCTCTGTTAACAATAATTGACTTTAAAGAACGGAGGAAAACAATTTCTACTGTGCAGAGATGAAAAATAGCTCCTAGTCAATTTGTTTGAGAAACTCCCATGTGTTCTTAGGAGAATTCACAAACAGTTCAATTCATCAGACAAGATGGGACATGTGTTAAAATATTTTTGCGCCAGTGGACAGCTGGGGTAAAATAAAGCACGTTTATATATAATAAAATCTTGCTTTGTTTTAAGGATGTGGAAGGTTACCGCTCTGAAGTGCAGTCAAAAGCTTAGAGTGATCAAAAGGTACTAATCGGCAGGGAATTCCACTATCTTGGGCATATATTTAAGAAACAAGAAAACAACCCAATTTGAGGTACTCGCATCATAAACATGCAGCTTCTAATTGAGCAGAGTACCAGCACTGGACCTTCATGTTCCATCTGGATTGATGTGAAGTTCTTGTAGCGAGGGCTTTCCGTCTCTACCAGAAGTGCATTGAGAGAGCAGGTGTTGGGATGGGCCCCATGTATCCATACATGACACTGTTTTGTCTCTCCAGTAATGTAAATGAGCTGGAGGGGATAAACAGCTAACTTTGCTGCCAGTCTGCAGTATTCATGACATTAGGCAGGACATTTGATAAAACACAATTTTCAGATTTCTGTCTGCTGCAAGTCAAAGACTGAGAAATACTAGTACCTAATAACTCTTCTCAAAGCGGGGACCCAGGAGCCTCTGCTTAGAATGGCTAGACCCCTTCCTGAACCACCCTTGTTAAGTGTTGGTCTCAAACCTAGGGGATGTAGAAGTGATTCTCTACATACTCACATTTGTATGGATTTTAGTGGAATAGAAAGTCTGAAATGCTTTTGGATAAAAGCCTCAAGATAAAAGCCAAAGCTTTAGTTGAACCTCTGGGCAGGCCTAGTAGGTTCTTGAGCCTTACCCAAAGATGTTGAAAACAGCTGGTTTCAGGTGGCTGGAGGCTGGGAGGAACATCCTTTCTTTTGCCATAGCTGGGATTGAGCACCTTAAGTCACTGAATGTCACTAAACTCAAGTCACAGAAGCTCGGTGCGGGCATACTTTTTCCCTTTGTGGTTTAGTCTACGGTCTCTTGTAGGACACTCGCAGCTCTAACCCCACTACCAGCTGCATCTAGATGGCAAAGGCGGCACCTGTATCAGTATGAAGCGAGCTCACAAAATGCAGGAACAGCCTGGAACCAGTCTGGGCAGAGCTCTTGTGAAAGACATCCTGGCATGCACATGTAGGGAGCATGCAGATCTGCCTGGAGGAGTCATCCAAACATGTAAACATCACAAATACTTATTGACATAGCTAAAATTAAATCTCGGAGAGTTGCTCTGCTCTGGGTTCCAAGGATTCTCATTGACCACACCAAACACAACATTGTGGGGAGAAGACTTCTGTGTGCCCGGACTGGAGTCCTTGATTGTCATGTTAGTGAGAAACCTGAAACAAGGTCCTCTGAGGATAGTCGGAGACTGCCTACAAGAAGGAAGCAGTGCCTGCTGGGTCAAGGCTATTACTTGACTTCAGCCCCCGAGGGGCACCTGCCTTATGGAATCGTCAGTACAGCTGGCTGGAGAGTCGGGCTGCGCATGGGGCTCAGGGTCCTGAGCTCTGCTAGATGTTTGGCCTGACTCTGCCGTGAAGGAGGAAGCCAACTACAGTGGAAAGGAGTATCAATGTGTATCCCAGATGTCCAGAAGAGGAGGGCACAGTCCAGAGACCTGCTGTCTGTGCAGAGGGAGCCATCAGCCATCTCTAGCTTCTTCTAAGGCTGTTAGGCTGCTGGCTTGCTTACTCCAGGGCCCTGTGCACAAGTCCTAACTGGATGCACTTCCACAAAAATGGTGCCACAGGAGTATTTAAAAGGATAGCCCTCTTTCTTCGTGAGACCGAAGTAAAAAAATACCTGTCCTCTCAGCTTTAAGTGCAAAAAAATATCATTTCTGGGTTTCCAGCGTTTCAAGCAGATTTAGAAGTTGATCTTAACTCACGAACGCCCCTAGAATGGACTGGTGTGGTTTTCAGGATGGGTGCCACCTGCTGAAGACTAAGAGCGCACTTAACTTCTGGGCCATATTACACAAGATGCCCCCGGGGCCCAGTGGACATTTGTGCCCGCTTTGCACGACCTCTGGCACTTTGATATTATAGAAGGGGCCTCAGACGAAAGGTGCGACCAGCGCAATCCAGGAAAATGTGCTTCATCTGTAATAAGGCCCCTGGACTGCTGAGACAGCATCCCTGCCTGTGAGTACTTAAGATTAATACATTTGCCACTGTTTTTCCACCCAATATCAAACTGTGTAGTCTGCTTTCGTGATGAGTGATATATTAAATCGCTAATGTGAAGTACAATAAGAAGCAGGTTTAGGGAGACAAGGCTAGGTCTTTTCTACATATCTTTGTGGTGGGCTGTATGTTTAGCTCGCTCGTGCTTCCTTCGTCTGCGCACTTCAAGGTTTGGGGTGCCATGCACACATTAATGGAGGGCCAAGCAAGTGTGCGCCTCAGCAGACACTACGGCGTTTGTTTCTGCAGACAATGCTCACAGCTTGACTGCTGAGTACTGCTTATCTTCCCGTTTCGGATGGAAGGGGCCATTTATTATTTTACAGGGTTGTGACACGGCCAATGCAATCAGGGAAGAAAGGCTTGTTTGTGGAGCCCTCTGGGGCGCCTCCGTCCTCGCTGCCAGCTCAATGGCACGTCTTCTTGCTGAAGGGGTGAAAAGTTCCGTTTTCTTCTTCTCCCGCCTCATCTGATGACATGAGCGCCGAGTGCGCTCGACCAAAGGTAAGTGGAAAGAAACATCTAGGCCTCGGGCGCTCTCTGCTCGCGAGCATAGGTTCTAAAACTTACACCTCGCTAGCCAAAGGCAACAGCGACCTCGGTATGAGTGATTGAGCACGGTGGTGCGCAGGTCACCGAAGGTCACTCGAGGGAGCCTCGTTCTGATCTGGCAGGCATGGCAGCCGGAAGAGCTGACACGGCCTCCGACCCATGGCGCCTCCACGCAGCCCTGCACACTCCTTTCCTCAAATAATTGGATTAATACTCGCTTCCTCCAGCTAATCTCCAAACGTGGCCGCGCGTTATTTAAAATCCTGCGGTATATTCCCCTTTTACACGAAGGAGGAGCACTTTATCCCTCTGCGCGCACTATTAGCCGCTTAACATCAGAACTAATGTGCATGAGGCGACAGCGCAATCCCGGAGTGTCGTTTCCTCTCTGCAGATTCAGGGCTCTCTAATCCAGCTGCAATCCTGCGTTGCATTTTTTTGCTTCTCTGCAACATGTTCATGACTTGCTACGCACATGTTGTAGCGATATAGGTTGCATGATTCTAGGAGGCAAAATCATCCGATAACGTATATGTTAAACTCATTGGATGTTAGTTTTGGGGGTGTTGTATGGTTAGAACCAAGGCCTAATGGGCAGATGAGTGATGGTGGAGGTGGACACTCATGAATGGGCTGCTACGGGATTTAAGTAGGATGACAAAATGGGGGGTGTCTCTCAAAGCGGCAAGGCCTTTGTAATAAAGGGCTTGGTTTAAAACACATAAAGCACTAAACACCTGTGCTTAGCATAGTGCGCCATCCGGCTGGTATTTTTCTGCTTCTGTCATTGTATCCAGGTGTAAAATACAGCAAGTTACATTATATTTACAAAAAGCCAGGACTATTGGCTTTGTCAATGGTTTGTTAGTTGAATATGCTTCAGTTCTGAAATGATGAGACTGTGCAAGAACTATAAGGAGTCTCTTTGACATTACATCAAAGACAGTGAAGGTGGCACTGCTGCAGATTTAAGATTTTTTTTCCACCCTGAGGGTTAGGAAAGAAATGGAGAGCCCGGAAGGGGTACCTGTGTCAGCACCTGCTTTTTAGAACTGCAAGGTGCTGAGCATAGGCAGGATCCGGCCCACCTAAAGCCCTGGGCTGCCATATGGGTAAGACTTTCTTTTGTTTACATTTAATGAGCTCCTAAAATGCCTTTGAGTCAAGTAGACTGAATATATATTTTTGGATTTAATATCGAAGAGATATAGTAACAACGTTGACATTGGTAAACGAAAATAGAATAGAGTGGCACATAAATTTATCTTAGTGGCAGACTAGCTTTTATTTCTGCATAATACCAATAAAGGCTTGCATTCGGTGGGCTGGTTGTCGAATGGTTGGGGCTCTGCTGCCTAAACCGCAAGAATCCAGCTATATAGATAGATAGCTGTGTGTCCTTCAAGTGGAATATGTTTTCCTCAAATCCACTGCCACCGCCAAGCAACACCTTTGAGGGAAAAGAAAACAATGGTGGTAGGCCTGCAATGCCATGTTGGGTTGACAGATCCGACAGAGCTTATGTCAGGGTCTGACTTAAAAAAAAAATGTGGGTAGGGGGAGATTGTCAAAGGAGGTGCTCTAAATTCGTCTGCCCTTACTGAAAGGATGCTCAACAGGAGGCATTTGCTCTGTCTGATTAGCTAGACATTCTACAGTAAATGAAGAGCCTGCGGTTTAATGCCACTATGGATACATGTTTAGGTATCTGGGAGTGATAGGCATCTAGCCACTGGACTGTCTTATGAGGAGTTTTTAGGTCGGAAAAGCATGTGAAGGGAAAGTCAGTGCTGGATACTGAGGTCCAGATGGACGGGGAATGGAGGCTGCTTGCGAAATGCCAATAGCATTGTGCATTTTCCCCTTATAGGTAAAAGTCACACTCTGTGAAGATGTGTTGATTATAAACTGGTTCCTTGGAACCTAAGAGATGGACACCCATGGTAACAGAGCTCTGGTCTGGGCCCAAATTCTCTCACCTATCTTTGACACCATTGTTATTTAACCCCTACCCCCCCAAACCTTGTAAAAATCACTCAAAGAACTGGCCCACAAAGAAGAAAAGGCAATTGCTTTAAATACTGCTGCATTGACCATGGACGTCTCACAGTCTGCAGTCATGTGCATCCAACCAATTCCACAATAATTGATGAATGGACAATAACATCCTGAAACTCAACCTCTCCTAAAACGAGGGCAGCTATCCTGTGTGTGGGCCCTCTGAGGTATAATCAAGCTTTAACTGTAAATCATATATCATTAATTCAACAAAAACGTCACCCGCTACAGATCTCACACCTGACTTCTATCCCAGGCAATAGAAGAGCATGAAATGAATGCCACCCACGTACAAAGTTTCTTTTGTGTTCGGCATTGATGATAGATGCACACACAGAATGGTGGGTTTAAACTTTACCAGGGCATTGAGATGTTTCATGACAGTGAATGTCACATTTGTTGGTTAAAGAGCCATGCAATAAATCCCTCTGAATCCTCCACTTTCGTACACGCTTCTTGGCACAATACTGACCCCTTTCCTGATATGGGTGGAAGGTACCACGTTTGCACAAAGGTCACTCACCCCACAACCGAGAGGTCAGCTATAGGAACACATAACACTTCAGTGAAGTAGGAAGATCAGTGCTAGGTGTCTTCTCACACATGGTGAAATATACTTCCTTTGCCCATAATATTTGTTTTAATTTATCAGCAGTAAGTTTCACAGTGCTATCAAACCTATTCCTTCTAAATACTTTTTAATTTGCCAAACCAAGAAGCAATCATTGCAGCATATCACTTCTAAATTAAAAAATTGTTGGGGATTATAAATTGAACATCGTATGATGCAAATTAAGAGGGTGACTGTAACATCAGATCTTCAAATTTCAGCAGAGACTTATGAATGCTACCTGTAACCAATGATAAAACAGCCACAAGCCCCCACTACCTACAAGGCTACCCCCAAAGAATTGTTGCCACCTATTATACCATTTATCAGTCTAGAGTTTTTCTCTTTTTTTTTTAATAACGGTTGCACTTTTCTATTTTCTATCCAAAACAATTCATGGATGGAATGCTTTAATTAATCTCAGCCACTGCTAATTACTCACCCCAGTCCAATGATATTTTGCACACTATGCCACTCCAGTTTGGATCCAGCCATATGCAATCAGTCTTGACCCTGCCCTAATGGGAACAGTCCAGCCCGAACTGCCAAAGATCAATTCAAGCATTTTAGAAGTCACTTTTTTATATACTTTAGTGTGTTGCCTTAAGTGGGACAGGTATGCCTAGACGTGGGTTCCATGAACACTGTGTCACTGTAACCAAGCTATACTTGGCTTATGAGCCCTACCTAGCACGAAATTGGCCCTGGCAGTTCGGGCAGGATTGTTCCCACTGGGGCAGGGCCAAGACTGTAGGATGTACCGGGATGCGGGCTGAGTAATTAGCAGTGGCTGAGATTAATTTAAGCATTCCACCAATCACTTTTTCTGTATACTTTCTTTCTGTTTGTCATCTTCTTTCCTGCTACTTATATAGTCTAGCAATTTTTTACCTTTTGTGTCTGAATTGTGTGGGCAGATATGTGTATGTGCATATCGCTCTTGGCATGCACCCACACTAGATAACACAAAGGGGGATTAAGCAATCTTGGATCTTTTCTCACCTAACCACTTGGTTGTCAAGTCTTTCTGTCCAAAGCAGGTTCACTGACTAAGTGTGATGCTACTGACAGACACTGCAGAAGACAGCTTGCACAGCACAACTCCTCAAACTGCAGTTTTATGGCTTATGCAGAGTAGCTGGGTGAGGCAGAAGTTGACTGAGCATTGGCGCATCAAGTTTTGTCATTGTTGTCATTGCCAACAAGCAGGGTCCAACATCTGGGTACAAACCTTGAAATTGGAGTACTCCGCAAATATATGTTATGTTAGTTGAATTTGTTAAGCGCATACATTCCCAAAGGTGTCTTGGCGCTAGCTACCATGTGCTATTGAGAGCAATTAACAGATAATACAAAGTTAAATAACCAGGTCTTCAGAGATTTTCTAAAGACAAGGAGATTTGGCAAAGTTTTAATATCATGAGGAAGTATATTCCAGGCTATAGAGGCGTCCAGCACCAACCTGCAACGTCTTCAATTCTGAGACCCTAGATGTCAGGGGTTTGTCTGTGCAAGGTATATTGATGAAGGCACTTTAATTGTTCTTATAAATATGAAAGAAAAGTGCTTTTTTTATGAGAACTCGACAATACTTCGCTGGCCAGATAGTTGAGTGGACAAATGCATCAATTGTGCATAACTCGACGGCCACAGGCTCCAATATTGTTGGGTCCAATCAATTGAGGACCATTGAACTTGGCAATAATTAACTTCTGTTAGTAGTATCTAGAAACCATCCACATTATTTAAATATAGTACTTATTATCAACTGTCTATTTACCTAAAAATGACCTAAAATCAATAGAGAGCAATTATTAGCTATTGAATTAATAACATCAATTGTTTCCGAAAGGTGGTTTGTGGTTACTGACAGAGTTAACTATGACCAAATTTCACAGGTAGCTCTAACACTGACTGTGCCTCTCTGCTCACCCAGAGAGTTATATCAGCATTAAGACAAACTTGGCCATTTATGTTTATTATTGTGTTGTATAACAATAGGCAAGGCCACTGGAATTATGTGGCAGGGTTTAGCCACATTATGCAGCAGGGTTGACTAAATTATGCAGCAAGAAAACACAAATTATGCTGCATAATGTGGCATATTTTCTGAGACGATTAGTTCATTATGTTGTCATTTTTACACATTAGCACCACATTGGTACCAGTTTAACACTCAAACATAGTAATAAGCAACAGAAAGGTGACCAGTCAATTTTTCAAATGTCCTTCTACTGTGCTGCAACATGCGTTGTTGTGTTTTTAGTAACTTTTGAACCATTTGAGTTAGAAACAAATTAATTATTTTTTGCTAAAATCTGCAGATTATGTAGCACATGGTGAATTATGTGGCAAATGCGGGATATCCCTAATTATGCTAAAAACGTGGTGGCCTCACAATTGCATTATTCCAGTGATCCTGACAATGGGTAAGTAAATCCACAAATATGTTGTTGTTGACTTTCGTTGTAAAAATGTATGCCACTCATATTTGGGAATGTAATATCGAGAGTAGGCACGCATTTGTCTGAATATTCAGTATCGCACAGGAGTGTGTTTGGAACACAGCAATAGTGTGTGATGCAGCACGTCTTGATGCTGCCAAGGCTGGTGTAATGGTGTAGAAAGCATGAACGCAGCGATTATCAGGTCTACAGTATGATCAGACGACTTCTTATTCTCAGATCTCCACTTAAAGAAGTTATAAGCATTGGGCGTATAAAGGCCGCAACAAGAGCCTGTTGTCATTAGAGCAATTGCAGGTCCTGCCCTCTCTAAGTTCCAAAGCCAAAGAAAACACATTCCATAGGGCATACGCTATCCCAGCAGGAGAAATGGGACAATAAATTGCATATAAATTGCATAAGGCCATAAATTGCAGAGTTTCACCATACAGAACAACAGCAGCAAGCCTCACACTGACAGACAGGACTGAAGGAGCAATGGGACAATAGTGAGCATAAGACCAGACATTGCAGATCTGCACCGTACACAACAACAACAGCAGCAAGCCTCACACTGACAGACAGGACAGAAGGAGCAATGGGACAATAAAAAGCATAAGACCAGGCATTGCAGATCTGCACCGTACACAACAACAGCAGCAAGCCTCACACTGACAGACAGGACAGAAGGAGCAATGGGACAATAAAAAGCATAAGACCAGGCATTGCAGATCTGCACCGTACACAACAACAGCAGCAAGCCTCACACTGACAGACAGGACAGAAGGAGCAATGGGACAATAAAAAGCATAAGACCAGACATTGCAGATCTGCACCGTACACAACAACAGCAGCAAGCCTCACACTGACAGACAGGACAGAAGGAGCAATGGGACAATAAAAAGCATAAGACCAGACATTGCAGATCTGCACCGTACACAACAACAGCAGCAAGCCTCACACTGACAGACAGGACAGAAGGAGCAATGGGACAATAAAAAGCATAAGACCAGACATTGCAGATCTGCACCGTACACAACAACAGCAGCAAGCCTCACAGTGACAGACAGGACAGAAGGAGCAATGGGACAATAAAAAGCATAAGACCAGACATTGCAGATCTGCACCGTACACAACAACAGCAGCAAGCCTCACACTGACAGACAGGACAGAAGGAGCAATGGGACAATAAAAAGCATAAGACCAGGCATTGCAGATCTGCACCGTACACAACAACAGCAGCAAGCCTCACACTGACAGACAGGACAGAAGGAGAAATGGGACAATAAAAAGCATAAGACCAGGCATTGCAGATCTGCACCGTACACAACAACAGCAGCAAGCCTCACACTGACAGACAGGACAGAAGGAGCAATGGGACAATAAAAAGCATAAGACCAGGCATTGCAGATCTGCACCGTACACAACAACAGCAGCAAGCCTCACACTGACAGACAGGACAGAAGGAGCAATGGGACAATAAAAAGCATAAGACCAGGCATTGCAGATCTGCACCGTACACAACAACAGCAGCAAGCCTCACACTGACAGACAGGACAGAAGGAGCAATGGGACAATAAAAAGCATAAGACCAGGCATTGCAGATCTGCACCGTACACAACAACAGCAGCAAGCCTCACACTGACAGACAGGACAGAAGGAGAAATGGGACAATAAAAAGCATAAGACCAGGCATTGCAGATCTGCACCGTACACAACAACAGCAGCAAGCCTCACACTGACAGACAGGACAGAAGGAGAAATGGGACAATAATGACTGTCTGCACTGGATACCTCTGAACCGCCTGGAAGTAATACTGGACTACAGAAAGCGCTCTAATGCAGTATCATTGCCGATTGCATTCTTAACTTAAAAACAAATGAGAGAGCGCAAACTGACCTAAATGTATGAGTACATCACACTTACCTGTAGTAAGCACAAATCATGAGGAGAAATGCCATGAGTGCTAATAGTATCTGTAATTATATTCTGAATGTATAGCTAATGTAGAGATTTAAGTAGAAGTGGAACTAATACAGAAATGTGTGACACTATATGATTTTAGTAGATGTGAATATTTCTGAATTCATGTCGTGTGGCTGTTAAAATGTAAGATGGTATGTGGTTAAACGCAGAATGTGGTAGGCCTCAGGG
Organism: Lissotriton helveticus; assembly: GCF_964261635.1. Taxonomy (NCBI): domain Eukaryota; kingdom Metazoa; phylum Chordata; class Amphibia; order Caudata; family Salamandridae; genus Lissotriton; species Lissotriton helveticus. The sequence continues at coordinate 846,097,751 of NC_136057.1, read as the reverse complement.
CCAGAGCTAAAAGGGAAGGTGTTTCTTTTCACGACATAGATTGTATTAATGTTTTGGTCATTGCATTAAATGGGCCATGATTTTTAGAGATGTTTACTGAATAATAGAATAAGAGTATTAACATGCTTTAATTAATGAAGAAGTTGAATGCTATAATCATGATGAGAAATATTGTAGGCCTGAAATGTTTTAACATTGATTTACACGTACATGTCTGGGCCAAGAAATGTTGCAAGCCTTTTTGGAAGTCTATGAGAGTTGGGTTCTTGGCTGCAGATGTCTGTCTGCAAGGAAAGGGGGGATCCAATTATAAATGAATGAATAGAGGTCTGTTCAGTAGACGGCCCAGACATGGAGGAGGGTTCCGGAATGTTTAAGGGGTATCAGCGGGCCGGAGAAGAGTCTGAGAAGCAAGGTCAACTCTAACGTATGAGGCCCAATACAAAGCATCATGGAAAAAGCCAGAAGCTACACCACGTGAGGGGCGTCTCGCAAGGGGCGTCTCAAATGTTGTTGACTGTTTTGTATTAGGGACAGCACCCCTGGGTGGGGTTAGAGCAGATACCTGAGGACCCTTTAGAGAGCGGATGGGTAGGCAGAGAGGGGTCATGACTGGAGAACTATAGGTTTTCACCAAGAGACTTAGAGTGAGTGACTTCCCTTGGGGGTTATTCACTGCTGACACCTTTGTTAGGTTGGGACTTGGTTAAGTAGGGATACCATCTAGAGCAGGGTAGGGACAGCCTAACCTGTGCGTTTTCCTCCAACTTAAATGAAGGAGAGATATGCGTCAATGCTGATAGCTTTATTATTCTTAGAACTTGTGTTAGTGATTTCCGTTGCTCGTCTGAGGGCTTTCCGAGAGCACATGTATGTAATTGGACCTGTGTATCTCGTGAATCTCATTCTGAGATGCCTGTATTTGCAGCTTATCATATCCTTACAATAAACTTTTGAAAGCTAGAAGTTGTTTGTGATCTTTGGGAGCAGAGTCCTTTATTGGGTGAACTGGTTTGGTAACAGGGGCACTTTCTTCCTCCAAGACAGGCAACAAAGGTTCAGTCGACCAGATCGAGGTTTGGATCAATAGTGATGAGGTATCGATCAAAATCTCGCCCTTCCAGTTGGTAGCTATAGAGGATGGTTGCCTTCTTGAGGACGGTGACCTAGGCCAGGTTAGCTTACCCCAAGGCCCCTAGAGATCGATGATCGGAAGAACAGCCCGCTGAAGAAGATCCGGATGACGTGAGACAGAAAAGGCAGCAGTATCGGTCGAGAGTGAGTATAAAGGGTTATGCGTGTTAGATTGCGGTGTTTTGTATTGTATCTATGTTGTAATGTCTGGCGGAGTTGAATGTCTGTAGAGTGACTGTGGAACAGGTTGTGAGCGCGCGCAACCGGTGGAAATCTTAAGTTCAAGGAGAGCTTAAGTGGTTCGGGTGTATCGGACACCCAGAGTAATTGTTAACTAGTGTGAAGGGGGTCATGAGGTACCATTGATCACCCGAAAGACCGAGATAGGGGGACCGTAAGAGTGAGTGCGTGAGTAACGGACGCTGGTCGGAAGTTACTGTGTGTGTAAGCAACCTATCAGAGAGACGATAGACATTTCGTCAGTTGTGTTGACAATTACATATAGACTGTGGACGTACAGTCGAGAGAAGTGACCGCTTGGTCGGAAGTAGTCATTTTTCGGTGTATGAATGGGACACATGCATAACCGGGAGACGAGTTGAGAAAGGAGGGGTGCTGCTGCGAAGCGGAGAAAAGTGACGTCAGAAAGTGTCGCGACGTGATTGGCCGACCGGAGAAAGACCGCGCTGTGATAGGCCAGCTAGCAAAGACGTCAGACAGGGTCGCGACGTGATTGGCCGACCGGAGAAAGACCGCGCTGTGATAGGCCAGCTAGCAAAGACGTCAGACAGGGTCGCGACGTGATTGGCCGACCGGAGAAAGACCGCGCTGCGATAGGCCAAGCTAGCAAAGCCGCGACAGGATTGGTGGATTGTCATCAGGAAGTAAACAGAGTAGCGAGGCTGGATATTGTGCGCATAATTATGAAGTGTTTTAAATGGCTGAGAGCGGTGTTTAAAAAAGAGAAGCGGGGATCGTATGAAGGGGAAGAAGCCCCGCCGGAGGGTACGCCAGCTCGTTACATGGCAGTGAATGTTGGGCTGCATACGATCCTTTGGATATCAGAGTGGAGTAAGATTACTGAAGGAAATGAGGAACTGACGTTCCCGAAGTACGGGACGTTCAGATTAGAGGTGTTACATCGATTAAAATCAGTCATGACCTCAATGAGACCCTTGCCTAGACCGACCCAGTTTGAAGCTCTTGATGCATGGATTAGGGCAGCGCATGAAAAGAATATGAACAGACGACAAGAAAGGGTGAAACGATCGGTAAGGGCAGTACAGGATGCCAGGTGGGATGCGGATGCTAAAAGATGGAGAGTGCATAACATGGAAGTAAATAAACTGTATCCAGTGTTAGAGGTGCCCGTAAATAAAAGCCCCCTAGAAGAAGATGATGAGAGCGAAACAGAGGACAGCCTGATAAACAGATTATTGACAGACAGGCCACCCCCGTATAATAGAGCAGGGGGAGAGGTCGAGCATACAGAAGGAGAAAAGGGGGGCAATGCAGGAGAGCATAGACCGCTTCCCAGTTCAGAGTGGGATCCTGAGGCAAAGAAAGAGCTGTCCCAGCCTAGTCAGGTGCAACAGGTAGTCGGGAGGTTTGTGGTACAAAGAGCGCCGGAAACGGAAAGCGCCACATCCTACGCATTACCAGATGCACTACAGGTACCTGTTACCATAGGTCCTATAATATCGATATATGACCAAGAGAGAGCAAGAGGGGAAGAACGGGTACGGAAGGACAGAGAAAGAGCAGAGAAGGCAAGAAGGAACGATACGATCAATTCCCCAAGTCAGATGCCGATACCGAGAGAGTGGAGCACCCCGATGCACACAGCAGGGGACCCAGGAGGAGATCCTGGGGGCCCTAGATGGCCAGTGGATCTGAGGGGATCTGGACGAAAATCCTTTCAAGAGCTAAATGAGTACATGAAGCAGTGGGATGAGGCAGTGAAGGCTCAAAAGAGCATCATAGCTGCGGAAGCTGAAAGGGAAAGTCAGGACAGCCGAGCTCGGACTCACTGCGGGGCTGGGGAGAGCAGCCCGGAGTGGGACTGTAGAGAGAGAGATAGTAGGGGAGTCACCCATTGGGCCCGGAGTGGGAATAGAATAGATTTGGAAAACGGGGGCCCCGGGAGTGGAGGGGTGGCGTGCCCAATACTCAGTGAAGGGGAGAGGAGAGCGCAAGAGTACAGAAACAGCTTTCAGTGTCCACACTGTGTGCCCGGCACCAGAGAACTGAATGGGAGTTGTGAGAGGTCGCACCATAGTCCCTGTGATGACGGAAATGAGCGCAGCCCAGGGAATATGGGGAACCAGGAAGGATCGTATCAGATACTGAGCGATACTAGGCAAAGAGAGAGTAGAGACCAGAGGGAAAATAACAGAGAGGTGTGCGGTGAGAGGAGAGAAGAAGAAGAGAGTGGGCAGAGCAAGAGTAGGGGTAACAGGCCCGTGTTCCATCACCTTCCAAGATCGGATGGCCGAGCATGGGACCTGGAGAGATGGGAGCAAGGGAGGGCACCCATTAACTCTCCCGAGCCCAAACGTAGAGCTCGAAGTTGGGATGGTAGGGAGACCAGTGAGCCCCCTTCGAAAGACATATTGCGAGCTGAGATAAAAGCCAAGAGACTCGATGTCGCCAGTTTAAGGTCAGACCTGGATGACATGGTAGATGGTACCCTGCCTTTAGAAAGAATGGAAATGTATGAACAGGATGAAATACTGTATATGGCAAAGGACATTACTCGAAAAGCGAGAGCAGTCCATGAGAAGTTAGTCGAACTAGCAGGCAAATATATGGTGGACTTGTCAAGAACCAAAGCATTACAGGGTAACCACAGGCTACATTATACAGATCGAGACCTAGATGAGAGGAGAACGATTGGGCTGAAAACGCACATAAGGGAACTGATCGCTGGAATAAGAACATGGAGGGCACTAGATAAGTGGGAAGAGAGGTGGTCCAAGAAAGGGACCGGCAGGAGAAGCACGCTTGGTATGACACCAGGAGGACAGCAGGGAATAGAAGCTTACCCTTTGCGTGAAGTCGCAAATGGGAACTATGTACATGTCCCTTGGAGTAGGGGAGATTTAGCTGCTTTTACCACCTCCTTCCCCAAATTACGGGAAAACCCAGTGGAGTGGTACAAGCAAGTGGAGAGATTTGTAAAAATCTCAAAGGTCCTATGGATAGATCTGAACACGCTGTTTGACATTGTAGTACCAGGAGATCTGTGGACAGCATGCAAGGTTAGCGCTGAGTGGCCCACAACGGAGCCAGAGAGAGATGCTAAGACTAATGGGCCGTCCGAGATTGTGATGGCAAAATTTGAGAGAGTGATGACTTGGCTGAAAGAGAAAGTGCCAATGCAAGACATAGATTGGGTCAGAATAGACCGAACAAGACAGGAACCCAAAGAGACAGTCCACGAATATTACGAGAGATTGCTGAAGGCGTTTAAACAGTATAGCGGCTTGGATGTAATGGATCCAAAAGACATAGGGCAATTCGTGTCCAAGTTCGTCCTGGGACTGAGACCGGATATTAGTTTAATGATTCAGCAACACTCGATTTGTTGGCAAAGTAAACCCCTAGACGAAATACTGAGATATGCCAGGTACTGCTGTGATGAGATAGACTCCAAGGCTAAGAAACTAAAAGAAAAGTTGATGGTGGTACAGATGCAGGCAGCAGGAAAGGGGGGACAGCAGCAACAGCAGCAAGGGACAGGTACAGGAGGAAAGAAGCAGTACAGTCAGAACAAGGGTAATGAGGAGAGTTCCACCTTTAGACCCAGAACAGACATAGCTGCCTTGAAGAAAACGACTAGGTGCCACCAGTGTAACGAGGTGGGGCATTGGAAACGCGAGTGCCCCTACAATGTAGAGATAGGAGAGCAAGAGATAGAGGAGGAAGAGGTTCAGAGCGCGCCTACAAGAGGGGTGACGCCATACCAAGGAAAGGTGCTCAAAGGGGGGGGGGCTCCTCCCCGAGCCCAGTTCCCGCAACCTCCTCGAGTAGGGACTATGGGTAAGACCTATAGACAAATGCCCCTGTTTGTAGAAGGGGAAGAGTGCTATTATGTGGACCCATTAACCGGACAGAGAGTGGAAAGAGAAGACTGCACCCTCGGGGCAGCCTTGGAGGTGGACCAGAGGGGACCCTATGTGGAAGCAGAAGTAGCAGGGTGCCCTACGACATTTCTGGTGGACACAGGAGCCACTAGATCCACGATCAGATCAGCTGCAGTTCCAGACCTGCCCATGTCTGGAGAGACCATACAGGTGGTGGGGGTCGCAAACAGGAGGATAACCAGCCAATTGACAGAACCGGTACAGGTGAAAATAGGGAAGTACAGCGATGAGCACCAGTTTGTGGTTTGCGATTCAAGTCCTGTGTGTCTGCTAGGAAGAGACCTGTTGTGTAAATTGAATTGTACTATATATTGTACACCTCAGGGAGTGGAGGTATTGACCAATGATGATGATGCAGACTTCAAAGTTGCAAACTCAAGAATATGCGTGGAGCTGTATCCTACTTTAACAGTAGATGAGCTCCCCTGGGACTTGAGAGAGACAGTGGCACCAGAAGTATGGGATTTCACTGGGGAAGAGATAGGATTGGTCAAAGGGGTGGACCCAGTGAAAATTGTAGTGAAACCGCATGCTGAGTTCCCAAGAACACCCCAATATAAATTGACTCCAGAAACGATTGCAGGCATAAAACCCGTGATCGAGTCCATGATTAAACAGGGAATACTGAAAGAAATCGTGGGTAGTCCATGCAACTCCCCGATTATGGGTCTGCAGAAACCAAATGGGAAATTTCGGATAGTACAGGACCTTCGAAAGATTAATAACATAGTCGTTTCGTGTTGTCCAGTGGTACCGAATCCATCAGTGATACTGTTTCAGATTCCATTCCAAGCTGAGTGGTTCACTGTGATCGATCTTTGTCAGGCTTTCTTTTCGATCCCTCTGGACGAAGAAAGCCATTTTCTTTTCGCATTTAAGCTGGAAAATCGCGTCCTAACATGGTGTCGTATCCCTCAGGGGTATACAGAGAGCCCATCGATCTTTAACCAGCTTTTGAAGAAAAATCTTGAAAGTCTAGTGCTGCCCCAGAAGTCAGTTCTGGTCCAATACATAGACGACCTCCTCGTGGCGTCAGAAACAGAAGAAGCTTGCAGGGAGGACTCCATTGCCTTGTTAAATCACCTAGCTGCCAATGGGCACAAGGTGTCCCCGGGAAAATTGCAGTACTGCCTGACAGAGGTGCAGTACTTGGGACACAGAATAGAGAAAGGCAAACGAAAGGTGTCACCAGACAGGATAGAGGCGATCATGAAAATGAATGCGCCTAAGACACAGAGAGAGGTCAGGATGTTCCTAGGGATGGTGGGTTATTGCCGACAGTGGATCGTGAACTTTTCACTGAAAGCAAAGCCCTTGCAAAAACTGACGCACAAGGAGGTGAGCGATCCGGTACCATGGGACAAAGACTGTTTGATGGCATTCCTACAGCTGCGAGAGGACCTGTGTCGTGCTCCGGCATTGGGAATGCCTGATTACAATAAACCATTTTTTCTTTACTGTTGTGAGAGAGAAGGTTGCGCGTTGTCTGTGTTAGTCCAAATCCATGGGAATGCCCGTAGACCAGTTGCTTATTTCTCGGCTACTTTAGACCCAGTAGCCGCAGCGTTGCCCGGATGTCTCAAGTCCGTTGCTGCAACGGGTGTCAGCATTGAGAGATGTGAAAATATCGTCATGGGGCACCCGTTAGAGGTGTGCGTGCCCCATTCTGTTGAACTGTTGATGACCAGGACCAAAACACAGCATCTGACCAACAGCAGGCTCACGCGATATGAGCAAGTTATTCTTGCTGCAGAGAATGTGACCCTCAAGAGATGCTCTGTTTTGAACCCTGCTACCTTGATGCCACTCCCAAATGATATCGAGGATGATGATGAATGTACAGACCATGACTGCCTCGATGTGACTGAACTATGCACCAAACCCAGACCCGACATCGTAGATGAGCCACTGACCGACCCAGACGAAATTTTCTTTGTCGATGGCTCATGTGTGAGAGACGAAGTTGGGCAGTTGAGAGCAGCTTATGCTGTTTGTACAATTGCTGGAGTTGTGGAAGCTGGGTGCCTGGAAGGAGTACACTCCGCTCAGGTAGCCGAGATTGTTGCCTTGACACGTGCTTGCTTGGCAAGCAATCAAATTCGAGTCACCATATACACCGACAGCCAATATGGTTATGGGGTAGTTCATGATTACGGGCAGTTATGGTCTCAAGGAGGCTTCATGACCTCTTCAGGCTCTCCCATTCGCAATGGAGAGTTTGTGCGCCTGTTGTTAGAGGCGTTGCAGTGCCCAGCAGGTATCGCAGTTGTAAAGTGCACCGCACATACCAGAAATGAGGACTTCGTTTCGAAAGGCAATAGATATGCTGATGAAGTTGCGCGGTATTGCGCGGAACAAGGGTACTCTTTCACAGAGGTGGAAGTGGGTGGAATAAATGTAAGGACTGAATTAGCCATGATACTGGAAACTGTTGATACTTGGGATGAACTGTCAAACATGCAAGAAAATGCTCCTGATATTGAAAAAGAAACATGGGAAAAGGCAGGATGTGTAATGGGTGAGTCCCATTTTTGGGTCTCAGCAGACGGCAGAGCAGTGTTGCCCAATGAGATGGTGAGTCCAATGGCTAGACTCATACATGGTCCCGTACACTTAGGGAGAGATGCTATGCTGAGAGTGTTTAGACAGACTTGGTACAATCCTAAGTTTAGAATAGCAGCAGAAGCAGTGTGCCAGCGTTGTGTGACCTGCCAGCAGCTGAACGTAGGAAAAAGAACACCAGTTGCACTGAGCCACATAGGAAGGTCTGGAGGTCCATTCAATAGAATGCAGATAGATTTCATTGAAATGCCAAGGTGCAACCGCCTCCGCTATGTCCTGGTGGTTGTTTGTGTGTTCTCCAGATGGGTTGAGGCATACCCTACACGTAGGTGCGACACCCTCACAGTGGCCAAGTTACTGCTTAGGGAACTCATTCCGCGCTTCGGGGTGCCGGCCTTTTTGGAATCAGATAGGGGAACACATTTTAACAGCGAGCTTGTGAAAATGATTTGTGCAGCTCTGAATATCGATCAGAAGTTGCATTGCAGTTACCGACCAGAAGCCTCAGGAATTGTGGAGCAGATCAATGGCACGATCAAGGCCAGAATAGCCAAAGTTTGTTCCTCAACGACCCTGAGTTGGCCTGACGCCCTGCCATTGGTTCTCATGAGCCTTCGTAGTACCCCAGACAGAAGAACGGGGTTATCACCACATGAGGTGTTAATGGGGAGAGCAATGAGGCTGCCATCTGTCCCAACTACTGCACTGTTAAATATCACAGATGATATGATCCTGGACTATTGTAAGGGGCTGTCTGACGCCATTCGTTCTGTGTCCCTTCAGGTGCAGGCTGCCGAGGTTCCATCGTGCCAGGGCCCGTGCCATGACCTGTACCCTGGGGACTGGGTCCTGGTGAAAAAACATGAGAGAAGAAGCTGCTTGGATATTCGTTGGCGTGGGCCCTTCCAGATCATCCTGATCACGAACACAGCTGTGAAGGTGGGAGGCCTGCCCAATTGGATCCACGCGTCACATACGCGAAGGGTTCCAGCACCTCGGGAAGAAACAGCTCCTCTCTCGGATAGACGTCCAGAAGAGGACCGAGAAGCCATAGAGGGGGCTAGCCAAGCTGTAGAGGTGCCAGCGGAAGCAGGGAACGAGTCTGACCAAGCTGAGGACGGTCAGTACAACAGCGAAACGGAAGACGCTACAGAAGGAGAAAGTAGCTGGGAGTACGAGTCAGACACTGACAGGTCTGACAGAGAGCGAGAACAGACAAGAAGGAGAAGGAGTAGAAGGGCACGTGGAGAAGCTAATTGGCCGCAAAGAAGGAGCTCTAGCCTGAGGTCAACTCCAGAGGTAACCCTTCCTCCGATATCAGAAGACTCAGACCCGGAAGAAGGTGCTCAGGGCGCTGAAGCACCCGACCGAAGAAGGTCAAGAAGAGTGCGTGTGCCTAACAGAAGATACTCCACACCTGAGTGGACATATCTGGCGACAAATGTCTGTGAAACCGGAGACAGGGAGGATCCGAGCGGTGGTGGTGTCCAGTTCTGAGCCCATTGTCACCGTGGAAATACGACTGTTGGTACCCGGAGTCGAACAAGAAGGGTCACTAACATTCATGCTCCCCAGACCTCCCCGCCTCAGCAAGTTAAAACACATGTTTCTTTCAGAATTGCAATTCCCCGACTTTGGTACAACGATAACAGCACATGAAGAGCACAATCTTCGTTTGGAAATACTGAACTTTGCTATCGAAGCTGCAGGAACAGGCTTGATAGTAGACTGTTAAAGGACTTTGTAAATAAAGTGAACAGAAAAAGAAGATTACCTAGCGCCCAGGAAGCAGAGAATTTTAGGGAACGTCCCTTGAGTTGATGGAGAAGGGCTAGGGTTGTCTTTATTGAACTGTTAAAGGACTTTTGCGAAGAAGGTTGTCAGCTTCCAGTTGTGTGGATTCTAAAGACAAAAGGATTAAAAAGGGACTGTAAAGGAACGAGAGGAAAAGAACTTTTTGCTAAGATAAGAGAGAGCCATATTGTCTGACGAAATGGAGGCCGGCACCCAGAACCGCAGAGCTAAATGTATAATAGGTACACTAATAGTAGGAGTGATAATATTAATAGCTTTAGTGGTAACAATTTCTTATGTAAAGGGACATGAGGAAGAGGCAAAGGTAACTGATGTGAATTCTGTAGAAACGCTTACACCTACTGTTGCTGGTGAAAAAAGGGAAAACACTCAAGAGAAAGCGTTATTAGCTGCAGAAGCCCGCAGGTTACACGTAGATGAGTCCCAAGGAGACTTTAGGTCAAATGCTTATGCTAAACTTTTATATGAATACGTGGATGCCATGGAGGTTAAGGATTGTTACGTCTGCATGCAGTTGCCGGCGTCTGTAGATGAAGGCATTAGATACCATCACCTCCCGCTGACATATGGCATTACATGTAGCTTATTGCTTAGTATATTTTATGAGAGAGATAGTTTCGAATACTATTTCTCCAATTATGATTCAGTGTTGCCAGAAGTCCCAAATTATAAGCAGATGAACAAATGGGACTACTGGAAGAGTGAAGACAGATTGGCCAAGTTCTTCATTCCTTGGATTACCTTAGATACTTCACATGCCCGTAGAAATAACCTGACATGCAAGGTGTCAGAAGTCGAGAAGAAGTTCATAGGGCAGGTGGATGATCGTTACAGGAGACAAAAGATTTTGAAAAAATCAGGACAATGGAAAACAGATTGGACCGAGGAAGAGAAGGCACACAAGAGAAAGGGTAGTAGTGGTCCAATAGCTTTAGATAAAACGCAGAGAGGAAAGCTATGTCTTCACCGAGCCAAAACGTATTATGAAAATGTATACGTGGGAGAAGTCGACTGTGAACATGCTTTCAATATAGAGTACTATACTAAAGATTTCCTGAAGGGAATGCAAGTGATTCCAAATGTGTATTTTGTATGTGGAAGAAATGCCTACGTGAGACTACCTGACAACTGGTATGGATCATGTTACTTAGCAATTGTCTTCCCCAAAATATATCATGCACAAGACTTAGTGATCATTGAGGGCAAGACATCTTCGAGGGGAAGGAGAGATGTAGGAGATGCAGAAATGGTTGGAGATGTCTTTGGAGCTATGTTCCCTCTTTTGGGAGTAATTCTTAATGATGTTAAAATTAGACGACTGGCAACAGTTGTCGACAGGTTGTCTGCCAGCACTGCTCAGTCCTTAATGCTGGTAGAAGGAGAGATGCAATCGATAAGGGCTATGGTTCTTCAGAACCGTCTTGCGTTAGATGTCCTACTAGCAAAAGAGGGCGGAGTCTGTAAGGCTTTGAAGGTCCAGGAATGTTGTACTTACATTCCAGACAATTCGAAGCCCCTTGGGAAAGTTATTAGGAACATAACTAATATTCACAAGGAGATCGAAGACTTGAGTAGAGAAAATGTCTGGGAAAAGGTGGGCCACGGAATGAGTGCAGTTGGAGGGTGGATTTCCACCTTAGGCAAAAGCTTTGTGTGGTATATACTAAAACCTATCATCATAATATTGATCTGTGGGATTATATTGTGGGGATTGGTGAGGGTATTCAAATGGTACAGAGCAAGAAGGTCAGAAAGGGCCCAAAGAGAACAGCTGCAGAGATTGGCTGCCATACAAGATAATCAGTACAGGAGCCTGAGGGCTCTGGAAGCGCAGAGACAAATCATGCCAGCAATAACTGCAGTTTAAATGTTAGTGATGACCCCGAGAGGTCATCAAAGGGGGGAACTGAGAGAGCGCAAACTGACCTAAATGTATGAGTACATCACACTTACCTGTAGTAAGCACAAATCATGAGGAGAAATGCCATGAGTGCTAATAGTATCTGTAATTATATTCTGAATGTATAGCTAATGTAGAGATTTAAGTAGAAGTGGAACTAATACAGAAATGTGTGACACTATATGATTTTAGTAGATGTGATTATTTCTGAATTCATGTCGTGTGGCTGTTAAAATGTAAGATGGTATGTGGTTAAACGCAGAATGTGGTAGGCCTCAGGGCCAGAGCTAAAAGGGAAGGTGTTTCTTTTCACGACATAGATTGTATTAATGTTTTGGTCATTGCATTAAATGGGCCATGATTTTTAGAGATGTTTACTGAATAATAGAATAAGAGTATTAACATGCTTTAATTAATGAAGAAGTTGAATGCTATAATCATGATGAGAAATATTGTAGGCCTGAAATGTTTTAACATTGATTTACACGTACATGTCTGGGCCAAGAAATGTTGCAAGCCTTTTTGGAAGTCTATGAGAGTTGGGTTCTTGGCTGCAGATGTCTGTCTGCAAGGAAAGGGGGGATCCAATTATAAATGAATGAATAGAGGTCTGTTCAGTAGACGGCCCAGACATGGAGGAGGGTTCCGGAATGTTTAAGGGGTATCAGCGGGCCGGAGAAGAGTCTGAGAAGCAAGGTCAACTCTAACGTATGAGGCCCAATACAAAGCATCATGGAAAAAGCCAGAAGCTACACCACGTGAGGGGCGTCTCGCAAGGGGCGTCTCAAATGTTGTTGACTGTTTTGTATTAGGGACAGCACCCCTGGGTGGGGTTAGAGCAGATACCTGAGGACCCTTTAGAGAGCGGATGGGTAGGCAGAGAGGGGTCATGACTGGAGAACTATAGGTTTTCACCAAGAGACTTAGAGTGAGTGACTTCCCTTGGGGGTTATTCACTGCTGACACCTTTGTTAGGTTGGGACTTGGTTAAGTAGGGATACCATCTAGAGCAGGGTAGGGACAGCCTAACCTGTGCGTTTTCCTCCAACTTAAATGAAGGAGAGATATGCGTCAATGCTGATAGCTTTATTATTCTTAGAACTTGTGTTAGTGATTTCCGTTGCTCGTCTGAGGGCTTTCCGAGAGCACATGTATGTAATTGGACCTGTGTATCTCGTGAATCTCATTCTGAGATGCCTGTATTTGCAGCTTATCATATCCTTACAATAAACTTTTGAAAGCTAGAAGTTGTTTGTGATCTTTGGGAGCAGAGTCCTTTATTGGGTGAACTGGTTTGGTAACAGGGGCACTTTCTTCCTCCAAGACAGGCAACAAAGGTTCAGTCGACCAGATCGAGGTTTGGATCAATAGTGATGAGGTATCGATCAAAATCTCGCCCTTCCACAAACATTAAAACTGGCACAAAAACTATGCCCAATGTTTCGTCAGCATGTCAGTCTGTGATGGTTTACTGGTGTTATACACGACCCCTCTGCTTTCCACCTCTTGTACCGCTATCATTTATTGTAAGACTAGTGATTGTGGCAGCGAGGCAGAGTAACAGATGGAGAGAAACAGAGAAAGTGCTCTACGGTAAGAAATACAGCTCGTGCTAGGGCACGGGTTCAAATGCACACCACCTGAAATAATGTCGGAGTTACAAGTCACTGTTTTGTAGGCCCTACAACCCAATTACACAAATTATCCTTTAACATGCTGCTATCAGCCTTGAAAGATTGACCGATTTTATAACCCTAATCATTCTAGCCTCCGCCTCAGAGTCAGCAGGCTGCCTTATATCAAACAGAGGGGCATATTTACTAGAAAGTGACGCAGGGCAGCGCTGTGCTGCAAGCCATCTAGCACCATGGTGCAAGGGTGCCTGTGTTGTAGGGATGATTGTTTTGCGCAGGAAGGAACACCTTCCTGCACAAAAACAATCATTGATGGCGTTCTCCTCCTTCTAAGTGTGCTGCAGCACACTTAGAAAGAGCAAAAAACGAGGAGAAATAAAGGTGTTTCTCCTAGTAACGCCACTATATCACCTCCCCTGGGGGAGTATTAAAATCTGATGCATTTCCAGGTTTACGAAACCTTATTCACCTGGGAATGAGTCCGAATCCATGGATGTAGAGTGGGAACACCCACGGAATGCCCCTTTCACACAGTAATGCGTGAAAGGGAGGCATACTTTCAGGGCCAAGCAAACCACGTACGGTGGCTTTGCGTGGTCTTGTAAATATGGGTCAGCATGGCGCTCCGGTGGCGTCGGGCCGGTAAATATGCCCCTAGAATCTTCCAGATATCAGAAGAGACCATGTGACCCAGAATGATACTTCACACTTACTAAGGTTTATTTTGCTAGATTGACATTTTATTTCGTTCACATCCGTGCTTGCTAATACTCCACCATGCCTGTTTACTCGTTTTGCAAGAGTGTAACATAATGCAAGCTGAACTCACTGCGAACAGCGACAACAAACTTGAAATATGGAAAATAGCTATGTTTTTGCAAGTGATTGCATATGTAAAAGTGTGACAGCACTTTCAGTAATGGAATTCTCATCCATTACAGCTATTTCTCCATAAGTACCTGCATTCACGTGCGCAGCGAGATTCGCGCACTCCGCGGCGCTGAGTGTTTCACTCTATAATCTACACCCCGGCGCCTTTCCTCTAAAGTAAGGCCACCCTGACACCTACAAGAATGCCCGAATCAATAAGCGGGAATTAGTATTTTAATGGCAAGTGCCTGACAATAACGAGCACGTTTTGGAGAACTTTTAGAAACGCACGATTGAGCGCTTAAAGCACTCAAAGCATTCAGGTTATTGTTGTTGCTTCTCAAACCTCTCCTAGGACGGAGATGTGTGCCCTAAATATGTCTTGCGAAAGAAAATCACGGAATATTTCTCGGATAAATGTTTTGCCACAACGCTCCTTCCTGCACAGTCTGTGGTTGAAGTGCAAGAAAATTGCATATGATACCACGCGTTTACATAAACACACACCTCGTGTTGAACATCTGTCTAGAGGCAAAATAGAGCAGTTTTGGTTGGGCGGCGCCCCCCTCTCCCCCTCCTTGCTTCCCGAGAGAACGCCAACCCCCAAAAAATCTTGTCACTATACTACCCCTTTATACTGTTCTACCACAGAGAAGGCCTGTTGGTTTCGGAGGATGATGTCCCGACCACTTCTGGAATGTTTTGGTCACAGGGAGGGAGGGGAAGGATCACATCAGAGTTTCGCGCCGCCATGTTCTCTAAGGCAGGACATCTTCTGGCCGCGTGTCAGTGTAAGAAGGGGCTTTGGGCCCGATGTACTAACATTGGGATTAGTGATTTTCTCCAAATCGCATTTCAGAAATCACTATTCCTAATGTATGAAACATTTAATTTAAAATTAGCAATTCCTAGTGAGTCGCAAATTGACCTACCTCATGAATATTAATGAGGTAGTTCGCAATTTGCGACCCACTAGGAATTATCACCATTACAGGGACAGTGGCCTGGCTGGGGGAGAAAACCACCAATTCTGTAAATACTTTTTAATAAAGTTTTTTTTTAATTATAGGCCGTTTTCCTTTTAGAAAACAGGACCACATCGTATTTTTGTTTGTTTAAGATGACAAATAGTCCTGCGGACCACTGCCTCTTCTTACACAAACATTTTTTTTTACATTCAAAAGGGAAAGAGGTCCCAAGGGGACCCTTTCCCATGTGCGAATTGGTTACTACTACATGTTTGTGGTAGGTATATTATTGTTTTGTGACTGGAATTTGGTTGCAAAACATTAATATATACCATTCTGATTCACTGTTTGGAAGGGACGCGGTTTCCAAATACCGAATCAGTATTTGGTCGCAAACACAAATTGTGATTTGTTAATGTGTTGCAGAATGAGAATTTGATATTTGTACATCTGAAAAGGCATTTTTGCTATCACATATGGCCCTATTACGACTGCAAAACAGCTTACCACATCTGGTGCTGTCTCTGATGTTCTAAAATTCCATTCTGAAAAATGTAGTCATAAATCATGCACTGCCTTTTTGCTTACCTACGTATGTACTATTCGTTTGGTTCGCAAAATCATCATTCACAGGGTGTTGCAAAATGACTCACAAAATTGATAATCATTGGGCAGGTCGCAATTGGGTACTCCCTCTGATTGGCTACAAACACAGTGATGGTAGCCTGCAAATCACAGCAGACAACCATTCCTGTGTTTGCATTCCTAAACTGGAACCTTTATTTTCAAGCAGCCAGAATTCCTTAAAGGAAATGGCATAGCTTTGAAAAAATACCCCTTGTGAAAACATCAAAAGGAGAAGACAACGGTTCCCTGAACCCCTGCCCCTGAGGCTGCTAATCCAAATCCCAAAGGGGAAGGGGTCCCTAGGGTACACCTTTCCTTCTGCAAGTCAGTTACCACCTCCTCTGAGGAGGTGGTAACGGCCCAATGGTTTGCAACCAGAATTGGAGTCTCCAACCATTGATACATAGACTATTGAATCTCAATTTGGCAGGAACACCCTTTTCCCGTCCGTTCCAAGTTGCAAATTGGTATGGGTCGCTAAACCTATTTTATGAGTTGGAAAAAACGCTTCTGATTCGTACAATGGGTTTTGTTCCTAACAAATTGGAATTTTGCGGTTGCAATTCTAGTGATTTCATAAATAGCAGGATTTGTGATTGCAAAATCTATCAGTTCATTAGGCCATTAGTGAGCAGTCACCCAGACCTCTCCCCCTACTTTAGACCTGTAGTTTCAGCATTATGTAGGTGTGTTAAAGAAGTACTGACATGTTATGGGGGACTGATTGCAGGTCGTAGTGGGTTGATGGTGGGCTGATGGTAGACTACTAAAATGGTAATGCCAATCCTGGGACCATCATAATCAACTAGAATGTGCTCTTATTGGTTGATTGCTGACTTGAGTTGGCTAATGGGGGATTGAGGTGGGATATAGAAAACTACAATAGGCTCATTCAGTGCATTTTTGATTTACATTTTATCACAAGATGTTCTGCCTCATAGATCATGGTGGGGTGTAGCTCCTCAATTTGTTTTTTTAGTTATCGCTTCTCTGTAGTCCAACAACTTCTCAAGGACATTAAAAGAGCACGATAACCTAATTAAATGAAAAAGCTTTTTAGCTGGACTTCTTTTTTATGAGACATGTAAACCAAAGGTAAGTGGAAGATTTGATTGGTCGCTGGCACAGACACACAATCAGAAACTACAGGAATGTAGTACAAGGTTTCTTCAGAGGTTTATTTTGTGGGCTTTGTAGAGCATTGGCATGTGACTAAGTACAGAATACGAAGCCACTGTACTGACCAAAATAATTCATGAAAATATTTGCAAAGAATTGATTAACCCTTTCAAAGACAGCACCGGGATAGACTGCTTCCTCCGCTACTCGAGCAAAACGCTTAAGCTCTGTTAATGAGAGCGTCTCCTGCCAATTTGTGGTTTTACCACCTCATTATTGCATCACTGATACATGCTCTCCATTCGAAGTGCACCCAAAAGTCTGGTTACTTTTTATGAATTGTCTGTTAGAAGAAAATCCATCACACTTAGGGGAGAGAGAACTGCTTTTGCCCATCCTGAGTAATCCTTGATTGGGCACAGCAAGTGTGGCAACCAGTGACTGTGCTTTCTTACACCTGCATGCAGAGGCATAGCTAAGATGGCATACAAAGGTCAACCAAGCCCTTTCAGCCTGACATCTATCCTGACTGCTATAGCACCGCCCCCTCCACAAGCCTGGCCCAAACAGTCTTAAAGTCCATTACTGACATTGGCGATCCTATTCAAGATCCTCGTTCTGGTCTTCAAAGCATTTCATGCTTCGGGTCTCAAATATCTTGCTGCCTAGTCTTCTGCCATTCTTCTAAAGCCTCCAACTTTCAGACTTAAATCCGGGTTTCCTAAGTCTTTATGGCTTTAGGTGTTTGGAGTCAACTTCCAGGCCTGCTTTGGTTTATAGAAAATGAAACCAGCTTTAAGAAGAGTCTGAAGACTGGGCTTTTTCTTGCACCAGATACTTTGCTATTCGGTAATATAGTTGGGCGGGATTCACCTATTCGTTGTTCTGCCGTCTTGCTCAAGGTCTGTGGTCCTTTCCTTGTTGCAGTGATTATAAGTTCAGTTGGTGTCTGAGTTAGCGCCAGGATAATCTCGTTTGAATGACTGTGCTCTATAAATGCCATAATCATTCATTGCCTCGACCGCTTTTTCTGTACAAGTATCCATACAATTACCACCCAGTTGGCTAAAAAGAGCTTCCTTATGTTGCTTCTGTGGCTATCACGATAGCAGTTGTTTCACACCTTGGTCTACATTCATCCTTTCTCAAATATGCATGACAGTAGGGAAAAACCCACACAGGGGGTGTTTTAGCAAGGCTCAAAAACAGACCCCATTATGATCATAACTTAATACTCACTCTCCTGCCACTGCCTTGGGGTGTTAACACTCCTTGCACATGTCACCTGGCTTCTCTTCCCAAACACCCCTCTTTTTCTGCTTTCAACTTCCTATTTCCTCCTTATGAATGCCTGTGATATAAATAACACCCAATTCCACCTTCCACTCGCTAACTCAGATGACCACACCTCTCCTGCTTACTCTCAGGTGTGTTTGTGGGTTGGGGGCGCTCTTTTTCCTGCCTGCCACAGATCTTCTTAATGTTGTAGCGACAGCCCATTCTTGAATGGGAGTCCTCATATAAGTGTGAATGCTCCACTCACTTGTGATTCAGCTGCTCGCCTATTTCTCTGTCCTTTATGACCCCTTTGGAAAGAGACTCCATTCTGTGTGACCATGCACTCCTATACGCCGGTCAGCGGCCGGTGTCCCCCCCTTACGCTGTTAAATCCAGTGCTTAATTTTAGCTGGAAGTTTCTGGTGCTCGGCACCGGCACTTATTTACTAACACCGGCATGTATCACAGTCTGCCACATGGTAGTGCTGTTTGTTTAAATTAAAGATGCACACACAACAGTTGTTTATTAATTAAATAAACATTTAAAAGGACTAATACCTGCTGCCCAAGCCATTGGCATGGTTTTGAGGGCCTGGAACATTCTGAAGTGTCACACCTGTAGGGTTACAATGCTTGGTAGTGATGTTGGTATTGTTACTGGCAGGGGCAATGGGCGGTGCAAGCTGCAGTGGCCTCCTGAGGAAGGGCCTAGCACCACCTTTTTTTGTTGTTGCAAATTAAGCACTGGTGTTCAGTATACCTATAACAACACTAATACGTTGTATTAAACTAATGATGATTAGGAGGAGAGATGGTACAATAAAGCAGTTTGCCGATGGCACTCAGCAGTCACACGGCCCCTTACACTGGTCCCAAGATACAGCATTTCCACCTCTTTAACATAAGGCCAGCACAGGGAATCTACATGAGCCCGCAAGCTGCCACTATGAGTGCTTTTATCAATCGCTTGTTTTTGATTGGCCAGAAATGGACAGACATGTAACCAACAAGGGTGTGCTCTTGTTGGGGTAATACCATTCATATGGCCAACTTGTAAATCAAAAGCAACCCCGCATGAATCTAAAATGTTTTCATTGGATGGCCTAGTTTACAGACCGCCTCCCCAGTCAATGAAGTGTTTTAACTGTTCTTAAAACCTTTAAAACCCTACCAGTGCTTAATTTGAGCTGGTGGTTTTGTTGCTCGGCACTGGCACTTAATTGCCAACATCGGCGATTGTAACAGTCTGCCACAAGGTGGCGCTGTCTGGCTGATTTAGAGATGACCACAACAACAGTTAATTATGAATTCAATATATACTAAAATGCCTATTACCTGCTGCCCAAGCCATTCTTATAGCTTTGGGGGCCTGGAATAGCCTGAATTGTCACACTTGTAGGAGTGTGATAGTTAGTAGTTGTGTTGTTACTATCATTGGCAGCATGGTAGGGACAATGTGTGGTGTACACTGCAGTGGCCTCCTGATGAGAGTCCTGACACTTCATGTTTAACAAATTAAGCACTGGCTAAACCTGTTGGAAAATCTCTATACTTTAACTGTTGCAGATTATTTGCTGACTAAATTATATACCTACTTTTTGTAGAATGCATTACGTGTGCCTCCTTTGTCAAGCACTTCTCGGTGCTTGGTGAACCATTGATTGTCATATAAAAAACTGTAAAAACAAATAACAAAAAATACAAGTTACCTAGAATAAAGTTGAGATGGGGGTGTTGTATGTAATGTTTGTCATGAAGCACAGGTTACTCTAAACCATTCTTTAAACTCAATATGGTTGAAACGCTAAGGCCCTCATTACAAGTGCCCTGCAAATTCCCATGAACAGGAGTTATAAGGCCCACTGGAATTATACGTTTTTGTTTTTCACACAGAAATTTTAGCTACTGAAACTCCAGGGAAAAATATACAGGAAATTTGGGGAGAGGATGTAGCCTTACGGCTAGAGCGGTCAACCTCGAAGCTGGGGAACCAAGTTCGAGTCTTGGCAACGACGCTCAACATCCTGTGATTCTGGGCAAATCACTTATTCTCCCTGTGTGTGCCTAACACAAATGAATGTGTCCTTCTGTAATGAAACTGGTGCTCGTGTAAAGCTCTCTGGTACCCGATGTCTCGGGTCTAGTTTGCGCTATATAAAACTCAAAAAAAAATTAATTGACGCACAAACACTCATCCCTACCGGTTATTCCCCAAAAACACACACTCCCCATTGTTCTCCCACCCGCAGGATTACTGGAATCCTGGATATCAGTAATTCTGGAGCAGGGAATTTTAACGGGCCACTCATAAAGAGAGAGTTGAAATGTTGCCAACTCCCTTCACAGTTCACATCCCAGGTGATCGTATGCACACCAGTTCAGCTGCTTGCGCCTTGAGTGTGTGGCTGTAGACAGGAGTGTGGGCCACTGAAGAGCCGCCCCAGTCTCCATGGGCTGCACACGAGTTCGACAACTGGATCAAGGCCTGGTGGCTTTAGGATACTGGTGACTGGTAAACTCTGCATTGAATGTATGGCAAAAATAGAAAGATTGATAAGAAAAGGAGGTTTTATCACCACCTAACCACCAGGAGCACCAGTTCAATAACCACCCCTAACAAACCATGAGATGAAAAGAAAATTAAATCAAAGTTTTATGTGGGATTAAAGTGCAGGGTTAGCATATCCCTGTCAGCAAACTGGAATTTGCGACATTACTACAGCATGCAGAACATAACCACAGCTTTTGATGATCGAATCACAAATGATATGCTCCCTCAATTCTACTTTTGAATCTGAAAAAATGGAATTAAAAGAAAATGTGCCACTGAGCTAAACTATTTGTCGTTTCTTTTAACTGACAGAGAGGGATGGCGCCAGTCCAATGATACTGTTGCACTCTCCCTCCCACGTGAAGCATGCGGGGAGAGATAGGTGAACGTTCTGGTGTTTCCAGCAGTTACCCGTTCATTATCCTATTGATCCTGCATTGGAAGCTGTGAGCAGGTGTCGTCACTGCAGGTGTCTGTAATCCTCCTCCGGCGCAAGTACAACATATAATAAAGCATTTACAAAATATGCCTACAGAGGTGTTGCATAATTAATTATATCTCTGAGAGGCACGATCCCTTGCAGATGGCACACAGCGAATTTAGCAAAGTATAAGTGATCCTACGGTACTGTGGTGGAACGTGGATGTGTATCATGCAGCCAAACAAGTCACTGATCTATTCTGACTCTTAGGAACACAACTAAATAAACATAAAAGAAAGAGGATCCTTGTTCTTAAAGCCACTGAGCCAACTTGATGGTGCGGCAGGAAATTATATACTGGTCTATAGCACCACATCCAGCTGGTCGCCTTTATGCATCAGTTACAGCCGACTCAGAATGCTGTTGTAAACATGATCTGTGAACTCAAGTAAACATAGGGCATATGTAGGGTCCAGTGATCTATGCACCAACTCCTCTCATCACTAAGATTTGCTTTCAGCATGCTTTCCTGGCATTTGAATGTTGGCATCGCAAAGCCCACTGAACAGTGATGCTCCCTATTGTTCCACAGTCTCCTTGAGTTAATTACGTGAACCACCCCAATGTTAAAGAGAAAGAACCACATTTTCATGGTTTCGGACAACAATTTCCTCATTTATGACAATTTCCCACTTGCGTGCTCTGTTCCCTAGAGTGATGCTAGTTTGTACTTGGGTCCTTAACCTAGTTCTAGATCATCCATCTCAAATGGATTCCAAAATTTAAGACAGTCACGATGATGACCCATCGAATCACCCATCTAGGTCGTAAAATGAACTTCCCACAAGTACCCTAAAAAACATTCGGGATTACTCTCAGGGATATCACTGTCATAACAATGCTCTATTGGACTGACCTCTTTCAGAACATCTGGCCACTGGTTGCTCCTATTGGGGCTCATTGTCTTTTCCATTTTATGTTATGCCTTGTGTACTACTTGCGGTAACTTCATGCCCTTTCTCGTGAATTGTGTGAATGAAATATGGTGATCAATTCTGGTCTTTTTTTTTTATTTGAGTCTTTTCATAAGCGCCATTACATGAGTTTGGACAACATATTGTTGTTGATTTGTTTGATTTACATACCGTTGAACGGGACAATTGATTTCCTTATATCATGCCATATAAATGGCACACATAAATATTAAAATACAAATAATGTACTCTTTATGGCTTTCAGAAATGACAGCCTATATGAACAACATTTTAATTAAAGAAATACAAAATTGTTCTCAGATTTCCTTACAGGACCTTGCCCTCTAGCCCAATGGAATTGCTTCTTTGAGACTCTGAGTGTGAAGTTGAAAAACACAACTCAACTCTTCCAACAAATGTTATGTTAAGCTTACTGTAGATCAATGTTACCAGCAGGTTTTAGAACTGTGGAGCGAGGGGCAGGTTCGTACCTTTTTTATATGGCGACTGAACTTCCCCAGTCGAACGTGGCTGAGCGATGGCCATTCCCTGTTACTGCTGAGGTAACGTCAGGGCAGTGGCCATTACTCATGCCCACTCAGGTAATTTCTGGTAAACACAAATCCCTGTTGCTTGATGTCTCATCCATGCTGGGTGAGACATCTGGCTGCAGGATAGGTGAATTAAACTTTGTTGGCCAAGCCAAATTCAGGTAGGTTTTTAATTTTTTTCATGAAGTGCATAATGCCTCCAACCAAACTAGTACACTGGAGACACATCCCCCTGAAAGACAATGGTTGAGTAACATATGGATCGAATAGCATAAAACCAGAAAGCTCGGAGAGATTGGCTCAGAATGTGTGACAGGGCTTGATATGTTCCCCATATTGCGGCGCCAAGGCTGGCTATCGGGAAGATATGCATTGACTAACATGAGTACACTAACCTGGATTGGATTATAAAGTTCTTGAAGGGGGCTTCGAGACCCTTTTCGACAACAGATGTCCATTCCAAATGGATTCCTGCGCATGACTAAGGAAAAAGGGAGAAAACAAAAACAATTAAGTACAACAAACCATGCTGCCAAAACGATTAAACACATTTAAACAAATCCAGGAAGAAAAACAAATATTGACATATTACTTCTATTTTAGATTTCAATATCTTTTTAGTGGAGCCAACATCCTTTTAAGAAAGCGATGCTCTTTCAACACTGCCGAATCACGTTATTCAGGGTCATTTTTGTAGCTACAAGTAAGCAGACCACCATTTCAGACTAGTATTTAGCCATTAAAGGCAAGTTGCAGGGAACGCAGTCATGCACTTATACTCACGTACACAATAAAAACAAGCATTGGCATAGCCAACAGGTCTCGCTTTTAGGACCTTATAAGTATTTAGTTATGCAACACAATATCCTTGGTGCAACAACATCAACTGTTGCATGGCTAAACCTTATAAGGTCTCATGGCCGAGACCTATTGACTATGCCAATGCTTGTTCTTCTTTTTTTACTACCCCTTTACATAGTGTGAGTTTAAATCTATTTGAAACGGAATACATGGTGACATTGATATAACAGAGCCGTCCCCACCACAGTACCCCCACTGTCACAATAGATATCCAACAAACAAGGAAATCACACAGCTAACTACTCCAGTGACAATTATTCTAGATTTGATTATTAACATTCAAGGCTAAAGTTCTAAACCGGTCCAGCTTTAAAAGTTTCACAGTTGTTAACCTGGTACTATTAATCATTAGCATTGATTGAAGTCGAGCACATAAAAAACAGATGCAGATGGGAAAACTTGAAATTATAATGTGAAACGTTTGATAAAAACTTTGACTACACATCGTTGTAAGATCTGTAGGTGAGTTACATGACAACCAATACAATGTTTAAAAAAAAGAGCAGAGGCCCAGCATAATGTACTTATTTTCTCACTCAAACAGGAAGCCTGTGAAGAAATCGGCAAAACATTATTTGTGATCTGTCTTGATCATTTCTAAACAATTATTAGAGCAAGTACAGATATAATTGCAATGTTACAAAAGATTAGTAAATATTGTATATAGTTTCTATTTTATTTCCCAGCTCTTGGCCCTTCCAGCGTACCAACGTAAACGAACAGGCACTATTTTTCTCACAAGCAAAAGCGGAAGCTCGTTGCTTCATAGGGAAGACCTGGGATACTGTGTGCCGTAATTAGGATTGGTGAGATTTCGGCAGCTAATTGGTTGGCTTCTTCACATGCATAGAAAACCCCAGGTCATGAACACGGTGTGTTGTCGCCCCAAGCTCAGTGATAGACGTTTTAGTTCCCAGAGAAATGAGAGATCGGGTCAGCTCTGTTGAGAGTCGAGCAGGTGCCCTGCAGGTACATACACATCTCTAAAGCAGGTGCAGTAGCCTCCTGAACTTTCTCACCTGTTTCTGATCTCATGCCTACGCTTATTTGCTTTCATGTTTGCAAGTTGGGGCGTGGGGTTGACATGTCACGCCCAGCGGCGTAGGTCTCAATAATGTAGCGGGGGCAGTGGCACTGGGTCCGGAGGTGTGAGGAATCCACTTCATCACACTTATGTTTGTCTGTCTTATATAACATCATGTAAGGAAAACCATAGTATATAATCCCCAAATCCTGTAGGTTAAATAACACTTCACATGAATACAATATAATATGAGGGAGGTTGGGGGTTGTGGCTTGAGCAGCCATCATGGCGGGAGTGCTCTAAGTGAGCTATGCTCTTTGCCCCGTTTATCCGGTGATTATTCTACGGTGAACCCTGCTCTGTGCCCGCAGAGTCCCTTCCCGTGCTTCCTGATTGCCCTGTTATGCCTGAAGGAGAAGGCACCGCTGGAAACAGCATTGTGGCAGGACTGGGGGCCCCTTCTAAAATGGCTGGGAGTTAGGCCACGGCCGAGAGGCAAGGCTGCTGGCGCTAAGCTGCTGATATCCGGTGCTGAGAGGTGAAGAGGTGGAGCCGATTCCCGGCTGCAAACTGCAGAGTGGTGATCTAGTGGGCCATGGACTGTGAAGCCCTGTGGTGCCGTGATACCCCTAGCTGCCCCCTTGAAGCTGAGGGGGTGGTGCGATGCAGGTGTGTGGTAGGAGCCAATGTGGAGCATTCGGACGCGCTGTGAGTGTGACCTTCTCCCTAGTAACTGCAGACAAGGGACGGGGGTCGCCCAAGGGAGCCTGAGAGTGTACACTGCTTGCTGGTTGCACTTAGGACCCGGCTCAGGGCCCGCTATGCTGGTTGTAGCGACCCCCCTGTTTCTGGCACCTCACTGGATTGGCACAGCTGAGGTGCAAGTTGCTCCATTAGTGTGAACCTAGGCGCCGCCCGCTTCTGATGCACAGTGCGAAGCAAGGAGGCGGAGTGTGGCTCCGCCTGTATCGTTGCTGGTCTGAAGTCGGCTGGACCCTACCTGCTAATTCAACACCGTTGTGCTGTGAGCGGCCGCACTCGTGTGAAAGCAAAAATCATGGCAGCGGGAAGAAAATATAAGTGAGCGACCGCGCTCGTAAAAGAAAAAGACGGCAATAGTGAAGCAGGGGTCGCGAGCGCCGGCAAAGAACAAGGTGCTTTGCATTTGGACGTCAAAAGTGAAAGCAGGGGTGCGCGCAGCACCGCGAAAGTGAAAGTAATCACGTTCCAGATGGCGCCTCTGGTGCTGAAAGCTGGCAGCTGTGCATGCTCACGCTCTCGTGAATGCAAGCTTTAGGCCAGCAAAAGCAGTGGGTAGCACTTTGAGAACCCACTTACTAAATGTCTCGCCCTAAGACAGCGCAAGCGCTGGGTCAGGCGAGACCTAACAAGCATGTGCCTTGTCTCTCAACAGACATGGATCAGTGGCACAAAAGAGTCACACTTGAAGTGTCGGGCATCATCACTGCATTGTTTTTAAACACTTTGGAAAATTGTCCGTTTTTAAAAGGCATTTTGAGTTACTAATTGGTCAATACAAAATAGGGTTGAGGAACAATTTAAAAGATCATCTTCTCCAGCATAATTCATAGGCTATAGCATACTTTCGATAGCATAGGTTGACACTCTGTTCACGTTAAGTACGGACAGTCTTTGGAAACTCTGGCTGCATGATATAAACTAGCATTACGTCTAAATTAAGTGAAATGTCACAATTCACCAGAGTGCACATACAGTCAAACGTACACAGTATAATTCCATATATCAAACATTATAAAATTATTTTGAAAAAGAAGTCTGTTTTAGACATAGGTTATTCTCTATAGTTTTTTCAGGTTAAGATACAGAGTAAACAAGGGGCTTGAGCTGCCAATTTTTCTTGCCAGGGGATGCCCCCGCAAGCATTTTAAAATTTGGAAAAGGTGGGCAGACTATAGAGGATTGGAGCTTGACCCGCCTCCGGAGGAGGCATCCATTGTACCTAATTGAATTGGGATGAAGATAGCGATCTGTGGGGTGCTGGACGGACTCAGTGTGCTACATTGGTCATGCAATCCTTTAGTTGGGATGGTGTATATGCAATCGAGGGGGGGTTGGGCTGGGGGATTGTTAGCTGATATAAAAGTCTACGGCATTATTGTAATTTCATTGATGTGTGATACAGTCTCCGGGTTACGGAGCTATGCGATATATGTGACCTGTGACAAATAAAATCTGTTTTTAAAAAAAAGATACAGAGTAAACAACAATGTATGGAATCACTTTTACCAGAAAAAATGTGCAAATCACAATATAATGAAAGTGATCACAACTTCGTGAGACTACATTACACGTCAACCAACAATATTGGGGCGGGGGTGTTGCCAATTGCAGCATGAACAGATACTGCATGCAGCAGGTCTACCAAATTTTGAAATACCTTTTCTATTTCCACAAGGACTTGGTCCAAACAAGATTTTAAAAGTTTTTAAAATATTGGCCCCTAAATGCTTAGCATTATAGGCGACTGAAATAACATGGTCCATAAATTGCTAAACATAAACATGTCTTCTTCCCGTTGATATTCTTCAGACACCTGTATGGATCTATTGAAAAGAATCACTTTACTAGTAAGCTTCAGACGGGGCGCATCGCTAGGACTGCCTTTACGCTGTAGTCAGGGGTCTACAGCCCACTATCCCCATGACTCCATTTTGGCTCCTTTGACCACTGTTCATGTTTTGCTTCACCAGGTATGGACCGCCCAAAACCCAGGGTCAGGCTGCTTCATAGGAGCTCAACCCACCTTTGTTCTCTCTCTTTCGAACCTAAACATGCGGGAAAGCTGCCCTCACGCCCAGTGTTTGACATCAACTGACCTATAGCAGCAATAGGCTCAAATTCTACAGCGCTGGTACAATAGATGTCATTTGCTGCAGGGGCCTAAAGGAGCCCCCCCCCACAGTGCGGGGGTTGGGAGGAGGCAGGGCCGGACTAGCGGTAGCATGCACCGGGCGTTTCCCCGGTGGGCCGCTAGGGTAGAGGGCGATTTTGGGCCCCTGGGGGCCGTTTTTGTTATAGGGCCACCCCTGTAACAAAATCGGCCGAAACCGGCCATGGCAAACTGCTCGACCGCTCCCAGGGGGCCGGCCGAGCTCTTTGCCATGGCCAGTTCTGGTTCCCAGTCCAGCACTGGGAGGAGGCCCCCAGTGTTTCTTGTTTCGAGGGGCCCCCTCGCACACTAAGCCATTCCATTGCATACCTTGCAGAAATGCGTGCAATAGCCTGGAATAAGAAATAGTTAAACGCTCAGGAAAGCCACTCTGCTTTCACGAGCAGCCCCCTGCAGTGTAGGTGGGGAGGGGGGGCGTTCAGGGGGCCCCCATTGATGCCAAGACCAATGAATATCTGTGCCACAACAGGGTCCCTCATCACATTCTGCAGAGGGGGAGCATTATTATGCCACTGATTTGCTGTTTTAACATTACAGAAGACAAGAGCACAGACAGCAGCACAGCGGTGAAGCAGAAATGCTGCTGAGAGGAGGGTAAGACAACAGAGATTCGTATCACCTTAAGGGCTTGCAATCGACCTACTCATGGCTTTCAGAGAAGGCTGCAAATAAACACTGCCTGGGCAGTTCAGAAATACAAGACAGCACATTCTTCCAATTCATCTGATTGGGCTCCTGCTGGTGTGTCAGTGCCTTCTTTAACAAATTACCCCTTCACAGCATGAAATGGCACATCTTTGAACTGCATCAAGGAAACTGGTGACACCCAGCTCGCATAAGGCACTCTTTCTCCTCACAGAAAAATTCCTTGTTTAAGAACTATACACACCTCTCTTATTCTCTTTGTGCGCTCCTTTTAGTTCAATTCCCTAGAAGGCCAGGCGCAAGCTCAGAGCAAACATTGCAGGGGCATCTTAAATGATGAATGGGCAAATGTTTGCTGGCAACTAAAAGCTTAAGGGCAATATAGCTCAATGAACATTTACAATACATTTATATAAATATAGGCAGTACTGTAAAATTATGCCAGTGGAGCCTGTCAATAATGCTGACTGATAACTAACCCTGGGCGTAGTTTACGTAATAGTGCTACACGTAGCTACGCGAACTGCACGTAGCTACGCAAAATGCGTAGTGCACTGTGCAAAATGCTGTTTGCACTGATTGCACAGTGCCGGATGCTTGTCTGCACTGTGCAATCAGTGCAAACCGCATCTTTCACAGTGCAAGCGGTTGTTTTCTGACGCTCGAGTAGTTTTCTACTCACGCAGCAGCTTTCTCAACTTGGACTGGTAGTTTCTCATTGCAAGCGGTCGCGAGCATATGCGACCACATGCAATGAGAAACCTGACCTCCCCGCGTTGAGAATCTCGCTGGGAGGTTTATTTTCCACGCTTGCGATCGGCAACTTGATATTGCTGATCGCCAATGAGGAAAAAGTCTTGCCGTGATGTCATTTTGCTTGCTCGCAGTCGCTAACCTGACGTTGAGGACCGCGAGCAAGCAAAAAATGACCGCTATGCTACGCGTGTTTGCACTGTGCTACGTGCAATTCACGTAGTGCGAAGTAGAGCAAATTTCGCAAACTACGCGAGCGTAGCGTAGTACTTCGCCCAGGTTTACTGATAAGCCCACCTGACTCAGGGCCCAGGCAACAGGACAATGGACATTAACTACTGTATTGACCATGTCCAGGACACAAGTTCTAAAAACAAAAAATAGTGGGGGTGCGTATGTATTGACGCTACATGCAGTGAGGTCTTGGGAAGTGATGCCATGGGAAGTGATGTCACAGGAAGTGACTCCAATTCCCTAAATTATCCATTCTATAAAAAGTATTGGCCTATTTAGAAACAAAGCGGAGTTACCGTATGTATAAGAATGTCAATATATACATACAATGGTTGTATTCACATGTAAACCAATTATACACTTACATTAATTTGATGTCTGAAAAAAAGAAGCTGTGAAGGTTTCAGACAATTAAGTTTGCATTTAAATCATAGTTCATGCATTTATATGCATTTGATCATTTGCTTAGTATGAAACAATGGATTACTGATATATTTGATGCACCAGTAGCAGTTTTGAAGAAAGTTATTGATTAAGAAGCTGCTCGCTCTTACAGCTGTCACGTACATTTAGAACAAATGACGTTGGTAACACTGATGGCATATGATAATAAAGCAGTACTTAAATTGTAGCAGGGTTGTCGGTGGGTACCAGAGGCACTATGTTATGGGGATTGGAACTCTTGCTGGTTGTGAGCACAGGCAATCCTGATCTTAGATAAACACATTTCTTGACCTGATGCTGCCTGTCTTTGCCTAACTGGAGGCCATCCAGGCCTGTGAATTTAGTGAACTTTGGGGACAATGTCTATGAGTTCAGAATGCACTAAGTGTCTACTATACAGTAGGCTATACGGCACAGTGGGTTGTATACTTTGCTGGGTGCCTATAGACTGTTCATGAAGTTTATGCTTTACAGGAGTTGTATACAGTACAGGAGGATTATATTGTACAGGAGCTCATATAGAAGGGAGATGGTCACACCTTGTGGGGTACACTCTACAGAGGGTTTTATATAGTGTAGATCTCCATACTGCATTGCACGCATACAGGTAAATAAATCATAGTATAAAGGGGCTTATATTCTACAGGAGTGTCATACAACACAGGGACTCAGACTGCACTTGGGCTTGTACGCATCCTCACCCCTCCCTGTGCTCCTTTACCAACCACCCCTGCACAAGACCCCTTCTATTGCCCTTCTCAACTTTCTGCTTCCTCTCCTCCCCCCATAAACTCTACCTAATATTTCTCATCCCGCAACAACAAGGTGGGGGATGAGAAGACACATTTGAAGTTAGCAGCCACCAAACAAGAAATTAACTGTCCCTTTTCCCCTCTGTGTCACTGTTACAGAGAAACACTGATGGATTAGGGTGGTGCAAAATCAAAGGATGGGGACAAGAGGATGTCAGGGGTGCCCCTATTGTTGTTACTGTGAACACAGCTACATCTGATACTAGATCAATCCAAAATGCTTTGTACGCCATCCTTGAAGAGGAATATACAAGTGTGGGACTACAGAGATGAGAGAGGGAAAATGGAAGGAGAAAGACGGGACAGAAGGAAAAAGTGAAGAGGGACTTGGACAAAGAAATGATGATAAGGAGAAGGACATGGGGAGTGGAAAACAGTGAGAATGAGATTCAAAGATGGGCAAACTGGGAGAGTGAGATGGGGCACAAAGAGAACAGAGAAGAAAAATGGGGATAGCCAGAGTAGAGAGGAGGAAAGAGTGTGGTCATGTGGTAAAAGTGAATGATAAATTGGTATAGGCAGGTGAAAAAAGGAGCATCACAGAGTTGGTGAAACATATAGAGAAAAATATAGGGTCAGACAGGAAAAGAGAGGGTGAAAAAAGAGGACCTAGAAGAGAAAGCAAGATAGAGAAGGTGGGCAAATCAAGAGGAGAAGGGGCAGAAAAGAAAGGAAAGGGAGAAAGAGACGAGGTTTTAAACAGGTTGTTCCGATACCATGGATTCTTATGTGGATCCGCAGTACTAAAATGGGCAATGGGAGAAAAAGCTCTAGCGGCCAATCAGAACTGACTATTTTGATAACATTTGGAGCCACAGAGGTATCACAGTACCCAACGTTCCAGATAACTCTAACTTTATATCAGAGTTATTCCCTTCATGTTGCCCTGAGCACCTTTTTAAATTCTAATTTCTTGAGAACTACTGAATGGATATACAGAAATAAAAGAGCATGCTTTCGAAGCAACGCTCTACCTTTGTGTCAAATGTGGTGTCATTCCGTTCAGTGTTTTTTTCGGTATTGGAAAGCAAACTTTCCCATGGGAATTATAATGAGAAATTGTACTTTTGAGACGCCCCTTTTGCTTGGCCCCCGCTTGACTAATCAGGGCAAAAATTTCCATTAAGTGGATGAACTTTTATTTTTTGGAAAGTTTCATGCAGATTTGTCAAGTGGTGCCAAAGTTACTAAGAAAGCAAAAATATCTTTCCTATGGAAAGTCTGACCTGATTAACTACACTGATGCCATCGCAAACAGTGTAGTTAAAAGAGCAGTTTTTATTACGAATTAAAATGTAAAAACCGAATTTACATAGCAATGAAGCAAAACATAACCTACACACCAAATGCAATTCTCATGACCTCAGCCTTAATGAAACAGATCCAATTACGGGCGTTGTAAATCATCTTACTGATGAGATTACACATCTCATTACTCTTATCACTTCGAAAGAGATGACTGTGATTGTATATCACTTAGTGAGCTAATTTGGCCTTGTTGTTTAATTACATTTCGCTGCTCAATGCGGTCATTTATTGGTATAAATATTTGTTGTTCGTAAACATAATTGTGTCTTTAACCCCTTCCATGCTGATGACGGCCCCCAGCCGGCTGGGGGCCGTCATAACCCCGCCCGTTCGCGATTCTGCCGCACAGGTGCAGAATCGCGGCCGCACGGAAGGGGTTAAAGGTATTTCTGAGGTTTTTATAAACATGTGCTAAGGTAATATAACAAAGCCAACCACACCTATACTTTAACCTAGGGATTTTTCACAGATTTTTAAAAAAAGTTTTATTATATAGCACATCCAAGAGTTCCCTGCACCCCTCCCTTCTTTTGAAGTCAACTCCAGCACCATACGCCTTTTGGGGGAGTGGGAGGCGGAGATTGGGTGGAGGGCATGCATCCAATCATATATGGGCTGCCACCTACAATTGCACACATCCTTCAGCCTCCTGGTTCTGGCTAGGCCCTGCACCCAACCCATTGTGGGCACGCAACCCTTGCTACACACAGCAGCCTTGTGCCAAACCCTCCGCAGGTGACCAGCCCGTGCCATGAGCAGTGCACAGCATGAAACAGGCCAGAATGGGTGCTTGATTCCGGTCTGGGAAAGACATGGCTTGGTAGTTCGGACTGGACTGTTCCCATGAGGCACAGGGTCAGAGCTGATTTGCATATAGCCAGTGTCCAACCCAGGGTGGTGTGGAGTGCAAAAAAACGATGGATTTAGGCCCACATCCTTGTACTGGGGTGAATGTATGACATTGTTCTACATTCAGTCCATCAACTGTGTTTTTTGCAGAATGGGAACCTCCTAACCGTTTAAAGTATTTTCAGAACACAACAGTATTTTTTGTGGAAAAGTTTGGATTGTATTCATTACACAAGAGTATTAATGCACAGAAAGTGGGTGGAATACAGACGACTGTTAAACAGATCACGCTAGCATGTTATCTCCCATTACACATTTGTGAAAAATAGTGTTTCCATTCGTACTTATACTTCGAAATATTCATCCTTATTTTTATCACAGCTACGCTATCCAAATAGACCCCCAAGAGTAATATGTGCACCCAGAATCTGGAAGGGCATTACTATATCTGTCATGACTGCACTGACCCTGCTCTAATTTAGGAAAAAGTTGAAGAGACACCCCTTATTGAAATAAAACTCCTCTTCTTCACCGTGTAGCCAGACCCTTCAATCCCATATTGAATGTATATGTGCCTATAGCTCTGTACAGCGTGCTTCTGACTTTCAGTGCTACACAAACATTTAATTCAAACATAAATTAAAGCAACTTATACTATCACATTCCTAGTGCTTAAAATACAATAGATTAAAGCAATTAACTACTTATAATGACGAATGACGCCTTGGGTGTGCAGCCTGCCAAATGCCATTGAGTTCACACCGGGCTCATGAAGTGTTCAGTGCTAAGTAGTGTAACACAAAATATGTAGCAATTTTTAGGCAAAAAGTGTTTCCTTTCAATTTTATTTCACCTTTCCCACCTAGGTGTTTGTGCGTGTTGATGGGGATACGCTCCATTTTGTTATTTTTCTAACATATAGGGACAGACTGGGGATCAAAATGAACCGTGTCAAAAATGTTCGACCCAGACTCAAGGTGCAGCAAACAGAATCGGCCTATTGGGGCAGGATTGGGTCATGTCCGTCCATCTAGCTCTGATAGCAGCCCCCTAGCCTGCAGTCTACGGAGAAGATGCTTCAGTGGCAGGATAGCCAGTTCAATCAGGCAGTGCTTAATTTGAGCCGGTGGTTTCCGGTGCTCCGCACCCACATTTAATCGTCTGCACTGTCACTTAATTGTCGACACTGCCACTTATGACATGCCACATGGTGGCGCTGTAGAGATGAGCAGATCACTAATTATTTATTAATTCAGTATGCATTATAAACAACTAATACCTGCCGCACAAGCTATTTGTATAGCTTTGGGAGCCTGGACTCGTCTGAATTGTCACACTTGTAGCTGTGTGTTGGTTAGTAGTTGTGTAGGTACTGTCATTGGCAACTCTGGCAGTGGCAATGGGGGGTGCAAGCTGCAGAGGCCTCACGACTAAAGTCCTGGCCCTTATTTCTTTAAAAAGTAAGCACTGCAAGCATGTGTAATGTTACAAGGTGGGCACACAGTGCGAATTTTTGCAAATAAAATTGTGCACAACCTTTGTGTGTGCGATGATGGCTCGGGCAGTTGTTGGTGCACAGTGCCTCCTTGCTGACCCCATGTCAAGGGCACAGTGGATACCCCCCTCCCCGCCCCACCCACCCCCAGAGCTATGACCGCAGTACAGCTGGATATATTATATTATAGTGCAGCTATTAAATATTCGTTGGGGCCTTTGCACACTACAATGAGGCATGTATATTTCACATTTTGATGAACTCCTGCTGCAAACACTGCTGCATTGTTACAGGTCGGCGACCTTACACCCTGTGAATAATACCCCTGTTTTACACCTCACATTAACAGCTTCATTTTTCATTGGCATTCATGAAACTAAATAATTACATTTAGAACCCGCATAGACCTCAATTTCAAAATAGAAACGATAGCGCAGAAACACGCAGGCCCTGCAACGACAGTCATAAAACTCTCAGAATGGCTTGTATTTTAAGTAGAACTTCACCCCTGTGCCTTTGTGGCCGGGGCACGCGGGACAAAAAGCCCTTGTTTCCTTTGCCCCTTGCCTGTGAGAGGCCGACGTGTAAATTCATCTATGCTGGCCATAAAACCGCGATTTTATAAGTGCAAGTAATATTTTATTTGCTGATGTTTATAATGAACGGTGTTTAGCATGGGTCTGGGAGATTAGCGCTGCCGTGTGGTCCGGATACCTGTTAAAGCTGTGGTGAACAGATCTTCAAACCCAAAAACTGGAACACTGCACTAGCACAGAAGCAGGATTATAATTTTAAATCCACTAAAGGACACAAAATGACTAAATTGACAACACTAACCCAAAGACAAAGGGGGATAAGTGGAATTGAATGCAACTTTAAACTTTCATCGTCTGTTTTAACTCAATGGCTTCCTGCTATGGCCAGCTTTCTCACTTTGCACTGGAACACATGAAAAAGGGCATTACTCTTTCGTTTACTCTCTCTAAAAACCCGAGTTAAATTGACTAAAATTGGCCCGGACTGATGCTGGACTGCCCCCAGTAAATTCGGGCCCCTGGCCGCCATAATAAAGGGGATACCTCTGCTCTCCTGTTCCTATAGACAGTGCTTGAAATGGAAAAATAGAAGTGGAGGCAGAGTACATGCTTGTTTCTGAGAAGTGCTGGTACTCTCCTATTAAAGGTATGGCATTTCCCTTGAGAAGTGCCGGTAGTCTCCCTCTCAAAATATACAAGCATTTACAATGCAATGGTTTCGCGTTTTGAAAAGTTTGAGCTATTGGCAATGCCAATAATGTAATCTCTACACCAGGGGCGGTGGGTGAGATTTGAAAGTGGTGGGGCGGAAAGTGATTGTGATCCAGCACGGTAGCGAGCGAGCGTAGCGAGCGAGCCCGAACCCCAAAAGGGGGGTTTGGGGGGATTACCCCCCCCAAGAAAATTTTGAAAAAAAGAAGAAAAATCGTGCATTTTCAAGCAAATTTGAGAAAGCAGGAAGGTTAATAAAGCAATTGTGAAAGTGCAGTTATTACATTAATAGATGGCATAACATAGGTAGCTGCTTATTCAGTATAACCACAGAGCTTCATACATTCCGCCCTATTATGCTCAGGTGCTGAATTCAGACTATAAGACTCATGGAAATCTCAGCTCAGAACTTTGATAGGCATGTAAGATGCTAAGAAGCACAACATCTGCCGGACTATGAAATGCAGCCATGTTTCTGACTGTGTTAGCTGCACGTTTAGAGGAGCTGGCGCAGCCCCATCTCTTTGGATTCCTGAGAAGTGATACCAATTAAATTACCAATTTAGTAATTAAAAGTAAAGCACGCCTGGTGATTAAAAAGTCGTACATACGATTAAAACAGTCATTGCTACCAGAAACGTTTTTCTAGAGACTAATGACTGAATTAATGTTGAACTTTTCCATGGTTCCTCGAGCTTACACAGCCAGAGAGGAGCAACGTCAGAGATTGAATGGTATAGAGCGAGCCGTCGATGTGAAAAGAATTATAAACAAATCAAGCAAGGAAAAGAGGAACAGAGAAAAGCAGGAAGGATGGAGGGAAGAGAAACAGGGAAATTTCAAGAGACAAAAGGAATCGGAGGGACGGAGGGAGCATAGGGGGGGAAGGAAGGGAGAAGGGATGATTTGAAGGAATGATTAAAACAAGTAAGGATTAGGAATGTAAGGACATAAGGAAAGGAAAAATAGGGGGGAGGAGGGATAAGAAGACAAGGAAACAGTGGATGAGAATCGAAGGGATGGAGGATGAAAGGAAGAAGGAAAGAAAAAAGAAAGAACAAATAAAATAAAGAAGGAAAGGATCGTGGAAGGGAATGTGAAAAGTAGGAAAGGTGGATAGTATGGAAGAATTGTTAACGCCATTGGTTAGGAGCACAGTCACCCATGGACAGCTCCACTGCATTGAAACATGCAGCCGTCAAACAATAATTCTTTCCTGTGTGTTAGATATGTTTTATATACAGTACATGTTCTCGTCTGCCTCATACGAGGTTTGGGATAAAGGCGGTGGTTGCAACCTAACTTGACTGTCAAAGCAGCTGTCAGATTAAGTGGCAATCAGAAGCGGCCATACTAGGTCACCGCACTAAACGGGTTGGATCAGATGACGCGGCACAAAGAAGGCGAGTGGAACACTTCAGTGGCACGCGACACCTTCCGTTTGGCTAAGTTCAAATAAAATGTATATTCTACCTATATATTGGTAACTTTGGGGCGCGGAGACCTCTTTGTCAGGGAACGGTCTTCAAATTAGAGCCTAGACATGCTGCATTTGTCACACTGATGCATTTGTGCACAGTTCTCGTTCTTAAGGGACTCACACAAACTGGCACTACTAAAACTTCCCTTGTGGACGTCATGACCTGATACTACAACACTCCTGCAAGGGAAGGTGCAATGTAGGCGGGGAAAGAGGGGGGGTGGTTGTCCTCTGCCCACATGTGGAATACTGTATACTCTGTGATGCTCTTGCCCGTCATGAGCATTGTTCAGAGCTACAATCCCGCCTTAATTAAGAAAAATGCAATACTTTGAATTTCCATCCAAAGACCCTTTGCGGTTCTTGTAAAGTAAGTAATACACGCCATAACACAAGTGGGTCGGTAGGCTGTGCCAGTTACCCCTATCACTCAGTCAGACTGGGGCACAACTGTCATTAATGGAGGAGGTGCAGAGGCACGGGTGACCCCCCCCCGACTATCGCTTTCTTTTTTACCACTTAGCGGGAGGTAGAGGGACTCTTTTTTGCATTGCTAGCATTGAGGCCTGTTGCACCCTCACAACGTCACTACACTTCACCTGCATGGTTCAAGGGAGATAAAAGTGAAGCATGAGAGCCAATCATCTCCTTCAATTAGTCCCAATTTATCAATTGTTTTACAATTCGGCATTAATTAAATAACACTGTGCGTGCAATATGAAAGGTACTCTTTCTGTAATTGCAGGACCGATGTTGTGCATGGTAGGATTTTCGCTGACGTTTCTTCTTTCTCGCCCCTTCTCTGAGCTGGAAACAGGTGGCTGCAGAGCATGGGGTGGAGTAGGTGAAACCAAGATTTTAAGTGTGGGGTTTTGATTTGGCAAACAGACAGCTTGAGTAATTGAAAACGAGGATTCTTTTCTTGTAAGGGTCACAAAGAGAAAGTTTGCTCGTGACAAAGGTGGATGGAGAGAAAATGAGAATAATAGGACGAGAGATGGGGATCGAGAGATACATCGAGAGGAGACAGCACTAGTCAAGGATGGGTGGTGGGAGAGAAGATCAGAGGGCAAAAAGGGGAGCAGTCAGAGAGTAAGAGACCGCTCCAGTGCAAATGTGCATTTCCGACAGATGACGGTTCATGTCTGGACGTGACCGAGACAAGTCTCAGCAAAAGGACACAAAAGATACACAAAGCGTGGAAATTACCAATAAACAATAGCCAAAATAGATGTAAAAGCATAAATATACCATTGACATGGTAAATGAACAGACAAAACTGCTGCCTGAAGCCACAGGCAAGAGGAGTCCGTCAAAGCATCGAGGACAGAATGGAAGGGTAAATAATTAGACAGCACTCGTTAATGTTTGCCAATATGGGAAGTGTAACCCAATGTAAAGGATTTTAAAAGTTATTGTGCATTCAGGGCGCGCACCGCTCACGGACCCCGAATCGGAATGGCCATGGCCAATCACTGAATGGCTTCACATGCTGAAGTCACAGTGATTGGCCATGATGATAGTGCGCGGACCAGCCAATCCTGCCGCTGCATAAGCGCCAGGATTGGCTAGGGGGGCCCACAGACTCCTCGCCCTGGCGCCTTCTAAATCAACGGGGCCAGGCTAAAGACGCACCCCCTGGCCCCTTCGGTCCGTGCTGGTCAAATTGCCGGTAACGCGCATGCGCGGGCAAGTTTATGCCCTGAATGCCTCATGCGCAGAGTCCAACTCGCAGCCGGTGTGTTTGTTATTGAATGTTGTTGTGTTACCTAGGTTACCAGGCCAGGCCCACCCCCTGCGCACTTCCGATTACAGCTGGTCTGTCCCGATTCCGAAGCGCTGTGCTTCATTTTATTTTTAGGTGCTCTTGTCGCAGCCGCAGGTGCGTCCACCAGGCTTAGTGGGGCTACGCCCCTACGCCCCAATGGACGCACCGCTGCTGCAAAATGTGTATCAAATGTCAGTGTTTAAGAAAAGAAGGCGATTTTAAAACGTGAGCATGTAAAATGGTGGTGTACCTACTTGGGCCTAATGTGACCATATGACAAGCTAAGGATAGTAGCAAAAGCACAGTAAAGAAATTAGATGAGGGTAACAGAGGTGGGATGGGAGATGTGGGAAAGGAAGAAGTTAAGAGGAAGATGTGGAGGGAAAGGTTAGGTTAGAGAGGGTACAGGACATGCATAAGGGGAAGGACAGGAGAAGATAAAATGAAGAAAAATGAGGGGAGGGAAAGGGAAGAGAATAGGTGAAGGACTAGGAAAGAGACACATATAAAAGGTAGAGAATATGGGAGGGGAAGTGGAGTACAGAAAACAGGCTGGAACACAAGGAAGGGCAACAGACGGATAGGAGGATGAGAAAGATAAGATAACAGAGGTAGCAAAGGAAGGTGAAAGAAGAATGTATGGGTAAGCATGAGGGATGGGGCAAATGGAGAGAAGGAAGAGTTGGCGGGATGGGCGGATGGAGGAGTATGCATGCAAGGGAAGGAGTAGAATCAACTGGCTGTGGAAAGGAACGGAATGGGAGAGCAGAGAAGAGAAGGAGTGCAGTGGGAAAGAAAAAGCATACAGGAAATGGAAGAGGGATGAAGATTTAAAAATGCATGGGGAAGGGAGAGAGGTTGGGAGGGAATCTGAGAGATGGAATGAGAAACATAAGGCATGACAGCGCAATAGAAATGGAATAGAGGGGAGCAAATGAAAGGGTGAGAGTGGGAGGGAAGAAGTAAGAAAAGGCAGAGGAAAATGGGAGGAGCAGAGAGCAGAAGAGGGACAAGAGACTGAAATCGAGGAATGAATAAAGAGAGAGATTGATAGGAAAAGGAGAGAGGTGATTGCAAAGGATATGCATGTAATAGGAACAGACAGAGAAAAAAATATTAGCGATGGGGTGAGGTTAAAAAAGGTTGGGGCAGTTGGAGGGGAAAGAGTGTAGGGTAGTATCGACAGAGTGTGGGGCAAAAGATGATGTGGATGGGAAGTGAGAACAGGAAAAAAGGGAGGTGAGGAATGGAAGTGGATGGAGTGTGGAATGTTTCTAGAAAGGGTTTAGCACAGGGAGACAAAGCAATGAATAGAGGGCCAGGAAGGAGGAAAATGGGATGGAACATTGGAGGTGTGTAGGTTTGGGAGGGTGGGAAGCAGAGGTGAGAGGGAAAGATAAATAAAAGGAGCAAATAGAAGAAAAGAGAAGGGAGAATGGCAGAAATTAGAGGAGACAGTTGGGCCAGTCGAAAGGGAGAGAAGGAACAAGAAAAGACTATGGAATGGGGCGCGGGTAGGGAGAGTGAAATGGGACGAGGTCGATGGAGATGGAAAGATGGGAGGAACAAGAAGGATGGAGTAAAGGGGTAGACGAAAAGAAAGGATGTCAAGCTGCATTAAAAGTTAGCCGAAGGGGGAGGAGGGGGAGGAAGGAGGGGAGCACAATAGAGCAAGCAGGAGACGGGAGGCAACAGAGTGGCGAAGGAAGGTGAACAGAATTAGAAAAGGAAAAGTAGAGGGAAGAAGTAGGTGGGATTAGAAGAGGGGCTAGGTCTGGAGAAAAAGAATGGAGTATGGAGTGGAAAACGAGTAGAAAACGGGATGATTTTTGGGACCTAGTGTGGGAAAATGGATGATATGAAGCTCTGAGAAGTCGGAATATGATACTGAAGGTGTTAGAGATTGGAAGAAGAAAGTGGAATTCCGAAAGAATGAAAATTGGACTGAAGGATACATTTAAGGTTAGTTTTGGGTGGGAGGATACTGACGCCTGGGTGGGGATGGCGATTTCAAGTGTAAGGGGAAATGGTGGTTTCAAGTCAGTTTTCGGTTTTGCTATCTGTTCGGGTTGCAGGTTGTTTGGTTTGGTTTATTGACTCACCTTAGCCCCCCATACCCTCCACGTCAATGTGCTCCTCATTTCTGGAGCCTGGTCTGCCCATGAAGTCTCCAGCTCCAGCAGCGATCCTTACCTGGCCGGAGCCCGACTCTTCCATGCAGCAGTCACCTGGTTACCAGGCTTCCCCATGAGGGACACGTCATAATGAGGAGCTTATCAGCTGTCATCAGGATGACATCAGAGAACAGTGGAAGATACCATAGGCTTCATAAGTATTTAGTGGGGCGGCGCAAGTCTTGGTCAAGGTACTGAATTAGTCTGTCCAGGAACATGAAAAGGCCTCATTGCCACCGAGATGCTGTGTCAGCAGCTGTGCACTTTTTTCTGAACTAAAATGGAGCCATTCTCGGTTCAGGCTAACTTTTCTCCACATCCACAGGGCCTGATTACATCAGAGTGCAGACCCTGTGACGCACTGTGTTCCCCATCTCTTGCTGCTGAGAAGGATGGCTATTTTTAAATGACTGACTTTTTTTTTCTTCTGAGAATCTGTTTAAAATCGATAGTTTAATATGGCACATTCCACCATTCTTCCGCGTGTAACCCCACTTCTAAAAGAGATTGTGTGGAAAATGAATAAAATGTAGATTTAAAAAAAAGGATTAATATAAAAAAATACTCAAAGCAAAAGGGAACAGAGAGAATAAGTATTACAAGTTACATTAAATAAAAGGGGAAACGGGCAAAGCCAACCGCATACTTTGGACAATTCCGTTTATTCTAGAGCGCCGTTCACAGGAAAGATCAATGCGTTTGCAAGAAAAACTGAACAACATTTTGATTGCAGCCACAACCGTGAATATACTATGCTGTCTGGATAGCAGGTACAGCGTTATAGTCGGGGTGACTAGAATTATGCGGCTGCATTGTTTTCCGTATTATTACGGGTTTACCGCATTTCCCCTGCAAACCACCACCGGCTTTCTAATTTGCAGATGTCACCAAACAAATGTTTGCAGCTCATACGGATCAACATTTTCTAAACAAGGGTTAACTGGTCACCTTTCAGTTGACGATGGCTGCAATCGAGTGTTAAACTCGTACTAATGAGGTGCGACTTTGCTCATACTTCGGTATCTCTGGTACTGCCCTTGCTACCTCTAATCGCGGGAAATCTTTTTTGTTTTTGAAAAAAAAAACGATAGCACATATCAGGCCACAGGGCCCTGGAATGCTTCACAACAGAACCAGATTGCATTACACTTCTTTGCTTTTAGGCACAGCCAGATGACGCGATTTGCCCAAGTTCACAGGGTCTTATTTTACATTGAGCATGTTACCGCATGATTTGGCGGGACGGTGCACTCCGAAATACTGCTCTGTCCAGCGAATAACATGTGCGTGCAAAAAGGCTGCTATGATGAAACAGGTCCACGCGACAACCAGTCAAACCCTGGCGCATAGCCATACTCATTACATGAATGCCTCACTATCCATTACTGTAATCTTCAACCTACCCTACTTCATTCCCTTAAAGACCACCCCAAAAAAAACAGCTAAGTGCATCTCACCTCCCCATTCCCTGCATCTATAAAGTTAATCCAAATTCTTTAAAATCTAACTCTTTAACTTTCTGGTGGCTAAAATGCCAACTTTGCCAACTCTTTTTAACCCCCGACCCCACTCACAGGCAGCTGCTTCACCCACCTCATATAATGCAATGTAAAGCATCCTGCAAAACCGCCCCACACCTCCCCTTTATTCTCTACAACTGTTAATTATGCTACCACATCTTCACCCCCAAAGCTTTCACCAACGAATCACGCACCTGTGGTTAAGTATAAATTCATGCCGCTCCTGAGACGCTACACAAATGACGGCCATGGCCCACAGTACAGAAACAAACGTCATGGCGCACGTCCCGAATCGAATGGCCAATCACTGCATGACTTCACTTGCTGAAGTCACAGTGATTGGCCATATGCAGTGCAGTGAGGCAGTGTGCCACCACATTGGATTGCCACGGTGGGACCAGCCAATCCTGGCGGCTAGGGGGGCACGCTGCTGCTCGCCCTGGGCCCCCTTTGAAACCCCGGGGCTGTAAAAGCAGCACCCCCTTGGACCCTCTACTGTCAGGTTAGCAGCGCGCATGCTCAGGCCAGGTGCAAGCCTGGAATCCTCATGCGCAGTACAGTGCTGCTGGCCTGCAGACTATCACAGCCCCACCCCCTGCCCATGCGCACTCTCTGCTGTCTCCGGATTCAATCGGGTGTATCCCGGATTGAAGCGCTGCACTGCGGCGCTTTATAATAATGTTTGTTTGCAGGCAATTTACCAACACATTTTAGGTGCGTCCAGGGCAGCTTAGTGGGGCTACGCCCCTACGCCCCAATGGACGCACCGCTGCTGCTCTACACTATTGTACAACCACCCAACACATGCACTAAACAGCAAAATACGTATACACAGCCCAGGGGGAACACTGTAGGGTGTGGAAGGAGAGCTAATCGCCCCTGGCGCCACACTGCACACTGAGCAGGGACAGAGAAAAATATGAAGCTATGCACACCTAGGACAATAGTGCAGTTACCAACTCCTGACCTAAGAGTAAGTAGCATATACTTATATATATATATTTTTTTATAGCGCTAGTCATACCAGTGCAGGGAGTCGGAGCACTTTACATCAGATGTTATACAGACAATGAACCAAAAGTGTGTAAATCAGTCTATAGAAAATGCTACATAACACAATGGGGATTATAAGGTGTAGTAATCACGTCATTCATGCTTATTGGCAGTATATTTCAGGATTTAAAACGTACCACAGTGGTTGACTAATGAGAATACATTATAACCAAACTAACCATTTTAATCAACATTAGGAGAATGTAAGAGGGGGGAGGGGGGCTAACGTTCTACCCGGCACTGATGAGAAAACGTCCAGGTCACAGTCAAGCATCACAGTGGCCCCGGGGATAACCACATAATGTCTTCAGACAGCAGCTTGCTGGTAAAGGGCAGAAACCAACGTGAGAACAGATGCAGTCCTTGGCTAATGTGTCATCCTGAAGGATGAGCAATGTTTAGTAAAGATTGCATTTGTATACTGAACAAAGTGTATTTGCACATTGAAGAAAAAAAAGCAATACCTTCAAATATTAAATAAGTTCATGGCTACAGTGTTCACACAGAGAAGAGGCACAGCACACAAAAACATTCCCTAGCATGAACGAACTGCTTTCCAAGGCTACACTACAGTACTAGTCCAGGGAAATGTAAAGCAGAGGAATGCATGCAGTCACAGGAACTGCTTTAACAAAAATGTAAAATAGCACGTTGAAAATATGGTTATTGTTCCGTTTTATTTTATCACTCAAGTATGCTTAAAAGTTCCCACAATGAAATGTTGTTAAGCAGTCCGTTTCAGATGCGCGATGACTGAAGATGCTTCAGTAATCAGTCTTGGTTGCCCGAGCTTCCTACTCCCTGGACTACTCCATGCTTGGTGGGTGCACATTCTGAAAGCCACTACAACCTTAAAAGGAATGATACTTATTGAAGTGTATCCGGCTTCTTATCGATCCAATACAACACTGCTTTCTCCTTGGTGTGCTCTTGAACGTATAATAGGGGTTTATAATGAGGGCATGACGATGCTTGAAACATATGACTGCAAGAATTTTCAGGAAGGGGAAACAACACTAGACGAAAGGAGCTTTAGAAAAGCACGGTTTAGAAAACAGATTTGAAAATTAGAGCTTTTGAATGTTTCTAGGTAGCAACGTGAGGTAATAACTTCCCAGGAGACGAAAGGGCAAAGGGGCATTTCATAGTGCCACACCCC
The DNA here is from genome assembly GCF_964261635.1 of Lissotriton helveticus. Taxonomy (NCBI): domain Eukaryota; kingdom Metazoa; phylum Chordata; class Amphibia; order Caudata; family Salamandridae; genus Lissotriton; species Lissotriton helveticus. The sequence goes on along the minus strand of NC_136057.1, from coordinate 846,053,444 downwards.
GTGAAGGGAGTTTTTTTTAATGACTGTTCAGACTGTTTCTGTGAATTTACTACAAAAAGCAGGGGACCTTAAACCGGACTGTTCGACTGGCAGTTTTCACTTAAAACAACAATGCACTCACTTATGTAGTCCCGGTTCACCTTGATTGAATGTAAACTGAAGATCGTTTAACTCTGTATATACGTGCCTTCTTTTGGATAGCCTGTGAGAGGCTCTAGCTCCGAGAATTTGCTAAATGTAAACGGTAATCTACAATGTGAATGCGGAGTGTGTAAATTTAACTGATGGCCATGTACGAAACTCAATTACGCTGACAACCCATACATAAGTAATGTACGTTTGACGTAATCTTCATGCTTGTAGCTGGTTTTGAATTTAGAACCAGTGACTGTATGGAATCCCAGATCATATTTATAGCATCCAACAAGCTCACACACCGATTCGTTGTCAGTAAGAGAGAGACTGGTAGGTTAATGTTCGTTCTCCACTAATGTGGACGTGTACTTAGGTTCATGCTCCTTTTGCACAAACGTTTATTTGCGCGAAACGTCACGGTTACTTTTACTGTAAGTTTGTTTCTTTGACAGTGTGAAATGTAAGCCGCTTAAGCACCTCGAACTTGAGGTGCTGTATAGTGATTAGTGAACTAAACGAATTGCTCAAGACTTAAAATCAGATTATTTGGGGAATTTGGCTTCAAACTTCGAAGGTTTGGGTGAAAGAGGGGCTAGTAAGTCTGTGTGCTGAGTCGAGTGTAGCTGATGCCAGGACAAACGCAGCTAAACAGGTTGCGGAGTTCGGAGGGCCAGCTCCTTAACCAGCGTTAATAAAATATGATGTGCGTATGTTATAATACCGATTTGAAAACGCTTGGTCGCATCCTTCCTACTCAGACCCCTATTAACTATCTATACCTACATGTGTATGTAGTACCCTCCTCCAAATAGGCCATACAGAAAAAGCCTTGCAAAGGGACGGCACACGGACAGCGGGAGGGGGGACGGGCACACGGAGAGCGGGAGGGAGGACGGGCACACGGAGAGCGGGAGGGGGGACGGGCACACGGAGAGCGGGAGGGGGGACGGCGGGAGGGGGGACACGGAGGAAGGCAGGACAGCAGCAAGCACTCACCAGAGGTCGGGACAATTGACAAAATGGAAGGCGGCCACAAAAAAAAAAACACGCCCACAGCCGCATGACGTTGTCAGAAGGGGCAGGATGAGAAAAACATCCCAGGAACGACCATGAGTCGCCTCGCAGGATGACGGACGCCTCTGTTTGCCAATGGCTAGCGTCCATTTATGGAGCTAGCCAATGGGAAACAGAGGCGGGACGAACATCCATACTGTAACTCAAAAGATTTCGGCCTGGGCGGAGCACTGCGTGCTCTCGCCAGGTCGAAACCTAAAAAGTGCTGGTACTCCGTACCGGACAGTACCGGCCCATTTAAAGCACTGCCTATAGATACAGGATGCCCCTGTGCTACAGTGTAGATTCACTCAGCGGGCAGGGTGCTTGAACCTGTGGCCTAGCATGACATACTGAGGTTCATAGAGTGAGATGTGGGGAGAGCCAGACAGAGCCCTTGAGCAGTACTATTCTGGCTGTGCCGGTAGCAGTAGGAGCAGCAGGGCTAGAAATTGTCTGGGCCCCATTCGGAGTCCCTTGTGAGTCCTCTTACAAGTGCAAACAGTATATTAACCTAGCGTGTACTGCAGGTACTCAATACTTGCACTTCTTTACTGTGAAAGGACGAGTACCGGCCAGTCTCAGCACTGGTGCAACGCATTTAACGGGGGAGGATCGTCACTCCTCAGTAGGAAACAGTTTCTCCAGAATAGTGAGTATCTACGCCTCTACATTTCCATTTCACCCACTGGGTGCAATCCCCCATCTCAAGATTTCAAGATGTGCTATATGCACCACACCCTAAGATTTTCCCCCCACCATTCTCACCAGGTTTGAGCTGAGATAAAATAACATTCCATTTTTGCACCTCAGAATGCAGGAAAGCAAATGGTGTTACCACATTGTGACGCAAACTGAAGATGAGACTGTGGAATGATGTGGTAATACTGCATACAGTAAATATCGCTCTACGCAGTACCTTACTTTATTGGGCGCATTGTTAACACGACAAAATAAGGGGCACTTGAAATGTGGCAGTAACCATCTTTTTTGAAACAATAGAGAAGTCTTTCACTTTAAGACCTCCTCGTAAAAATTCTGACCACTTTGAAAATATATTTGCATATTCCCTTATTGATAAAAATGGTTCTGCAGACTATATAGGTCACCCCTACAATTATTTTGTGCATAGAAAAGCACGCCAAAATGTACAAAACATTCTTATAGATTTTCCCTTTTGGAATTCGGAGGCGTATATGCAAATATCTTTGGTTTAATGGGCAGATCGAGAGTTCCTGCGGATGAGAGTAGTAAATTAATAATCATGTGAAACATGTCCCTTCGATGCAGGACCATCTTAACAGCATTATACGCCCGGGACAAAGCAGTGCACTGGACCATGCCTACACAACCACTCACAGGAATAAAAATGTTTAACAGAAAATTAGTGTTAAGTTCTGGTCTGCTTGGGGCCCCTATGCTTGTGGTGTCCCCGGGCCACTGACCAGCGAGCCAATGCGTTAAGACAGCACTGCTTAGATGTTCAGGATTAAAGAATGCCATAAACAGGACTTATTTGGCAGATCCCATTCCTCTACCTCGACTCAGAGTATCTTATATGCGATGTGGCCTTGTATAGTTCCATTGTCCCAATGTCCCTGGCTCATGAATCATCATGTTGATTGTGAGACAGCTATGTTGCAATGGTGCTAAGTGCCATCTTTATATTCATCAAAAAACCACCACTGGGTCTGGACCTCCCAACAGCAAGGCTGAGCCACAATTAACTATTGAACAACAAAGATGCCAATATTGTATCACTATTTCCTTTAGATCAGAAAAACCATAAGAATTGTGCACTATGGTCATTTGACACAAAAGTGTCTGAATCAATCATTTGTTTTATTTTTAAACTTGCTTCTCAAAAACAAACATTTGGTTATTATTTACCAATTCATTGAACGATCTCCTATACATAATATATACATTTACACAATATTTACAAATACAGTTTTTCAACAATACATAGAAATTTCCTACATTCACAAACAATCATACCCTCATACATACACAGCCATTCATATCTTTATACATATACAAAACACACCGGAATAGAATTATTCACAGTAAGCCATAAAATAAATTCCCATCAATAAAGTTTTGTTGAAAGAAAGTTTCAAGATCACTCCTTTTAAATAGTATGGCATAAATTGTCTACGCGTTTCGAACTCACGAAAATGGGGGCGTTCTCATCAGGACAAGGGGCTGTAAAAAAAGAGAGTAGAACCTTTCTTTAGGCAATTGAAAATAATGATGGTAACCTTCCTACCATTTCCATTACTCAAGCTTCCTCCTCTTACCTCAAAAGTATTTGAGCTGACTGGGGTTTTGAAAATCAACCCGACATAGTGCACAATTCTTATGGTTTTTCTGATCTAAAGGAAATAGTGATACAGTATTGGCATCTTTGTTGTTCAATCTTTATATTCATGACAGTGCTGTTTTTGCTTGTTCCTGCTGAACTATCTAGATAAAATATTTAAATGATATTGGTGTGTTAGAGTCCGCACTGTTAGCCTTTGTTGATTATAGAATGAACATTTTTAAAAATCAAGATAGTTTGATAATATGGGACAAGCATGAATTCCACTCTGAGGGGTCATGCGTAGCTTTTTCGTGTGGAAAGTTTTACCACATGGTGAAAAATATGTGCACTAGTGATAAAAGGGAATCCTTAAAATGTGGATATGGAAATGTGGAAACTTTGTGAAGCTTGACCAATTAAACTTTAAAAGGATCACGCCCTTCATCTGTTGCTAGCAGCCAATGCCAGGGGCAAAAAATATTTAGAAATGCTTAAATTCGGGGCATTAAAAAGGTTGCTGTTGCTGATTCTCTGAAAGTATTCTGTATGCAGAGTCCTGACACCTAATATTTGTCTATTCCTACCATGACAAAATTAATACAAAGATTAAACATTAAATTAAACTTAAAAAACATTGTGATCCGTTCTTCCAATCCAATTGCTGCATCTCAATAAGAGAAAGACGGGGTGCTGGAAGCTACTGTACAATTTCAGTTGTGTTCTTCTTATGTTGCACAAATCAGGTTTTGCCCAAATGCGTTTGTGCACAAATGAAAAAAGCAGCAGCATGGACAAAGGTGAACCAAAATTAGGAAAATGTCAGTCAAATGTGCAAATTGTCCAAGTATTAACTTAAATACCGCTCGCCATCCCTATCCGTAGCCCTCTGTAGTCGGGCCTTCATCTTGTTTCCACAATAGCCCAGGCCCGCTGAAGGACACATACCACAACCTGCCAGGGCATTCCCCAATCCCTTGTTGAGTGACAGCTGTCAGCGCCAACAGCAGGACTTCCATATACCACCTCAGCTGCAGGCCTGAGGCCACGAACTGGAAGTAAACTTCAAACAAGATCGGAGGTCAAGCGAGAGGGGCACCAGAGAAGGAGCAACGGATCCCAGAGACAGTCCGGGTGGGCTCTAAGTAACGAGGCATATGGCAACATGTGTGGAGTTATTAACAGGTTAACCACGTCACTGGATGTATCTGTGACACTAGATCCCACTGGCTGCCAGCGAACCCACTGCAGAGCCCTGGCAATGAATTCAGCCATGACATCAGTAATAGTCTCATCTGTGCAGCCCTTACTCGAAGCACCCGGCATTAATAACGCTGCTTGAATTAACAATGAGGCCGCCGAGGCCTTCGCGTCTCTCCGGGGCTCATCCGACCTCAGGCAGGCGGCGAGCCAAGTACAGCGGCCGCCGGCAGAGGCGCAGGGCTTAAGATCACGGTGGAGAAAGTACAAAGGGTTACATTGATTGGATTTTCCGACTACAGACTCGCAATACAGATCCCCTCATTATGCAGGGCGGGAGGACATTTTGTTTTGTGTTGCCTGCTTGCGGAACGACGCTCCCGGCGCTCGCGCGACCTCTCTGCGTGCCCGGCGCACGAGGCCTGTCCGTCACGCGCACGCCACGAGGCCTGTCCGTCACGCGCAGGGCAGGCCTGGCAGCTCTGTCTCGCGCATATCAACGCCATGACAGCCTCAGTAGCTCGATGTAACAATGCCTGGGGACGCACAGGCTATGACAATACAGAAACACAATACAAGTGGCAGTGAAGCGACCATGGCTGCAGTTGCCAAAATATGCTGGAACAATATTTATGACGAGGACATCATAGGACACGTGCTCATTTCCATAGCAAGGGCCGCCCCTCTGACTGTCAAACCTGCACTCTTAAGAAAGAAATGAGGATTCAGAACTCTCTGCTCACAAATGTTGCGGTAAAAAGTGCAGTACAGCTGCCACTCACCTTGTTGGTGCCTATACAGGTCACTTCCTGCCAGGGTCGGATTGGTAAGGCGGGCACTCGGGCAATGGCTGAGGGGCTGGTTGAGGTGTCACTCCCTTTCTCTCGCTGGGCCGGCCGATTGATGTATGCATATTGAGCGGGGGCAAAGGGCATGACAAAAGTTGCCTCACTTGTTTTCAGGTGTGTTTCACCAGTGTAACCTAATCTGTGCAATACCCCCCCTTTTTAAAAAAAAAAAAATTCCGCATAAGCAGTGTTTTGCGGAAAGGCAATATGCAAATGTGAGTCACTTTTTTTAAGCGTGCCCGGGCCGATTTTTAATCCCAATCCAGCCCTGCGGTGCGGGTGCTTCTAGCAGGGGGTTGCGGATTTGGCTTTGCTCGTCAGGGTAGTCCTGTTGTGATAAAGAGGTACCACTGTAGACATGGGTACAATGGGAGCAGGATAAAGGCTTCCAGTTGCCTATGAAGCTGGGAGCTGTAGAGTGGATGTTATGCTTTTTGCGATGATAGTGGGCACACTTAGCGAGTAACATAATGGCCTCAGTCACTGAGAATGCTAGATGACAGGGAAATCGCTTGTGGAATTGCGTCCAGTTCCCAAGACTACTGATGGTGCAGAGAAAAACTGGATATCCTAGATGTATGTGCAGAGTAACTGCAAAGTAACTGTAGTTTTCTCCTTGCTACCAGAAGCAAGGAGAAAGCTGTTGAGGTGCCAAGACAATGGGATTTTAGGAAATAAATATCCTAGGATTGTGAAAGTGTACTGGCAGAGTTGGGTGACTGAAAAGCTTAGGGCCAGACCTCACAGGTACTTTTCCAATCTGTTTATTGCGCCCAGCGTGCGGGTTGAGCACCTCTGGTCAGCTGGCATCTTGGGAGTGACGAAGGAAGCAATCCAGAAATGAGTCCACAGAGTACCAGGCTTGGAACAGGCAATGCTCTTCAGTAGCAGACTGGCGTGCCTGTAGGGGTTCAGAGGGGTGTTTCTGGGGCACCGAGGCACACTGTGACAACATTGTGTAGCTAAGGTGCCATGGGCCATAAATCAAACCAATAAAAGGTGTCCTACCTGATTACTCACTGGGTAGTAAAAGACAATTTTGTCTGAAGCTCAGTTGTCCCTGTGTGTGTATATTGTGATCTCAATAAAATGTCTCTTTGTATTTGCTGGGTCTGGGCCCATAAGTTCAAAGACCCGTTCCAGGAAGTCGGCCACAATTGATTTCTCCCACAAAACTCATCTGCTTGTAACCTGTCACTTCTAACCCCGTCGGAGAGAACACTCGCCAATAAAACGTACATCTTATAATAGAGAGTTGAAATGGGAAAGACAAGAATCCATCAAAGGCCGAGAGTCTCAGTGTGTCCTTGTATGCAGTCAGAAGTAAAATCATACACACACAAACTGACACACCTGCATTATTGAAGTGGACTTGAAAGAGGTCAAGCAGTGGAGGGGAAAGACAAAGGTTGGTTAGGATAGCCCTGTTCACAGGGTGAAGGGGTGTGGAAAGAAGAATTTGATCAGTGGATCAGACTAAAAAAACAAGATCAAATGATGAAGCATGTTATCTAGGGGGGTGAGGAACCAGAGCCCTTAAAGGAAAGTCCTCAGACTGGGCATTTAATACTACGTTATTAATATCATTAAAATAGCAGTATCCCAGAAATTCTTTTTCCACCAATAAAATGTCTATCATATTTCTTGTTATTTAGTAGTCATCTAACCAGCCAATTAACCTCCCAGAAAATAATACTGTTAAGTTGGTGAATCCTCCTGTTGTAGTAACTGGAGAGCACGGCCTACAAGTATCATACTCAATGGACTGATTGTATCATTCATCATAATAAAGATGGTAAAAGCAGGGTTCTAATTTTCAATATGGACTACAACCAACGATTTACATGTAGCCCACCTCACAGGGTCAACATTGTATTGTATTGTATTGTAAGGGGTGCTTATAGAGCGCACTGACACCATGGGTTTCCTGGCGCTGGTTGGATGCAGAGGGGACAAGGGGACTTAACTAGATTGGGGGAACAGCCAGGTTTTTAGAGATTTACGAAAAAGAGTCAGAGGATTGGAGGTTTTGAGGGAGAAAGGGAGAGAGTTCCAAAGTTTGGGGGTCAAATATGCAAATCTTCGGCCTCCAGATCTGCAAAGTTTGAAAGAGGGAATGGTCAAGAGGTGAAGATGGGAGGATCTCAGGTTCCGGGATGGGTAATAGGGCCTGATAAGAGATTTCAGGAAGGCGGGACAAGGCCCAGCTAGCGACTTGAAAGTGAGGCAGCCGATCTTAAAGGCCGCCCTTGAAGTGACAGGGAGCCAGTGCAGTTTGGAAAGGAGGGGCCTGGCAGATTGCCACTTCGAGATCCCGAAGGCCAGTCTCGCCGCTTGATTTTGAACAGCTTGCAGTCTGGCCAAAGATGTTTTAGGCAGACCGTGATAAATCGCGTTTGAAAAATCTAAGCGGGAGAGGACGAGGGCCATGATGACTTGCAGGAGGGCATCAGGAGTAAGGAGGTAAGCCACTTTCCTAATCCTGCGCAGCTGGTAAATGCAGGAGGAGACCACCGTCCCCACCTGAGGCCCAAGGGATAGACCGGAGTCAATGGTGACCCCCAGACTCTTCACCGAGGCCACGGGGATGGGAGAGGGGCCAAGTTCCGCCGGCCAGAAGTGTGGCCCCCAGAGGGTGGCACTCCTACCGGGAAGGAGGAGCTCCGTCTTACCGGGGTTCAATTTTAGCTGATTTTGGCCCATCCACTGGAGAATGTGGGACATGACTGCCTGGAAGTTGGGAATAGCGGAAGGGGAGTTGAGAGAAAAGATGAGTTGCAGGTCGTCCGCATAGTTGAAAACGGTGACGTCCCACTGCCTCAGAGAAAAAAGAAGGGGTCGAAGATAGAGATTAAAGAGAAGAGGGGATAAAGAAGAGCCCTGGGGGACCCCGCAGGGTGAGTGCTCCCTAGGAGCCCTGAAAGTGCCCTGGCTAAGGGTCTGAGACCTCCCGGTCAGGAAGGATTTGACCCAAGCCAGCGCCAGGCCTTGGATGCCAGCCTGCTCGACACGGTGGAAAAGGATGTTATGATCCACCGTGTCGAAGGCGGCTGACAGGTCTAATAATACCAAGGCCTGGGGGGTACCCTTGTCAACGCCGTCTCTCAGGGCGTCCAGCACGGCCAAGATCACCGTCTCCGTAGAGTGGCCGGGTCTAAAGCCGGCCTGGTTAGCCTCGAGAAAGTTGGAGCTCTCGATGAACTGTGAGAGACAGGCGGTGACGTGGGCTTCCAGGATTTTAGAAAAGAAGGGCAAGAGAGAAATGGGGCGGTAGTTCGCCGGGACGGCGGGGTCAGCCCCAGGTTTCTTCAGAAGAGGCACCAGCACGGCCTCCTTGAAGGAGCTCGGCACCGTACCAGAAGAAAGAGAAGAGTTTAGCAGGGGGAGGATGCAGTCGGGTAAAGAATGGCAGATGTCCCGGAGTATAGAAGGGGGACAGCAATCGTCTGGGGATCCAGACTTAATGCGGGAGGCCAGGGTGGCCAGAGATGTAGGGTCTAGAAGAGGGAATTGTGTAAGCGAAGAGGTGTTGTGAGGGGGGGAGACAGATCCAGCGCCAGGAGGAATGACTGGAATGGTGTCCTTGATCAATACAATTTTCTGAATAAAAAAGGTACTAAGAGTGTTGCACGCTTCCTGTGTGGGGGCCTGAGTTGGGAGCGTCCTGGGATCGGAGGTAAATTCGTTGAAGACTTTGAAAATTTCTTTGGACTTACAGGGGGCTGATAAAAATTTTCCTGAAGCATAAGCTTTTTTTGCTGCGGAGATGGCAAGTTTGTACCTATTACGGGCGGCCACATAGGCATCTCTACTTAGCGGGCAGTAGTCTCTCCTCCACTTGCGCTCGAGTTGACGGAGTTCCAGGTGGAGGGTTTTGAGGTGGGGGGTGAACCATTTATGGGAATTGCTGTGTCGAGATCGGGGGAACTTTGTTAGGGGAGCAAAAATGTCGCTGGCTGTCGTGAACCAGTCAGCCACATGCCCATAAAGCTCATTGGTACCGATGTCATTGGGAAGCAAGGGACGGGTTTGGGACAGGTGAGACAGCAATTTAGGGGAATCGACAGCCCTCCACTTACGGGCAGTGCCACCCTCCCGCGGGGGAATCCTAATCTGGCCAACTGCTGAAATTGTGGTGTCGATCAAAAAATGATCAGACCACACACATGGTGTTATTAGTGGGCAAGAGGACTTGACCCCATAGGTCCAAATGTGGTCGAGGATGTGGCCGCCCCTGTGGGTGGCGGACCAGACTTGTTGAGTAAAGTTCAGGCTCGACAGACCCTCGAACAGTTCGGAAGCATGCGGGCCAGCGTCCTCATGCTGAAACCAGTAGTTAAAGTCACCAATGATGACGATACGGGGGGAGGAGGTGGCGATGTTGGTCAACTGGTCAATGAAGGATGAGGGTAAGGACGGCATAGGGTAGGGGGGGCGATAGAGTACCACAAGGGTGACTGCACCCACCTCGGTCCCAAGGCTAAGGACCAGGGTGTCCACTTCTGGGAGAGTCATGGCCGCGGAGGCAACGATCTTGAGGTCCTTGCGTATTACCGCCGCCACCCCTCCCCCGGAGCGACCCCCCGATCGGTTGGTATTCACCAGAAAATAGTCTGGGGGGAGCGCAGCCAAGATGTCGGGGAGTGAGTCATTAGTGAGCCAGGTCTCCGATAGTAGTAGGACGTCCGGGCTTTCGGTCATAAGTAAGTGAAGAATATCAGCTTGATGCCTGACCATAGAACGAGTATTTAAATATAATACCCGGATCTGCGACTCGGTAGGAGCAGTAACGATGAGAGATAGCGCCGGCTCAAGATGGGGGGGGGGAGGTGCCTGCAATACCAAGTGACATAATTCGGGTCCAGGTGTCGGGGGAGAGAGGGCTGGCCGATGCTTGTAGGCACCTAAGAGCGGAAGGGGAGTAGGATATAGAGGTGGCAGCGTCCCTAGCCCCTGGGCACGTCCAGCCGCGGACGGGCGCAGACTGGCTGGACTTAGGCGCGACTTCGGCGCGCCGACGGCGTGCCCGCTGCACCCGTCCGCTGCGCTCCCTGTAATGGGGCGCCATTTTATGGGCTGAGGTCGTGAGGGGCCGAGCGCTGCACTGCTCGCCTGCTCACCCTCCTCACCCAAGATGGCGGCCAAACAGCGCGACCCGGCGGGAATTGATCTCCTGCGAGGGCGGCTGTCAAAGATGTGAGTAGTTACGTTCGGCGCGCGATGGTGGCAACCTGCACAACAAAAAAGTTAAGCATATATAAAAGACAGTTAAAATGTTTTAAAAGTGAATTAAATTGTGCGCGGAGAGCGCGGAGAGCAGCGCGAGTCAAGCGCGAGTCAGGCGAGTGGCTAGGTCCCACTGGCCGGCTCGTGGCATCCAACATCCAAGTGTAATAACGTATGACCCATACAGCCATTAGGTCCTGATATAGTTGGTGACACCTGGTCGCTCAGTGCCCAATCGTCTGTGGTTTAACCACCACATAGGTCATAATATACAGTTTCTACCAGCACACCCCCAAATGTTCATGGAAAAAGATTTAATAAAATCTGAAAAATATAAAGCCCTGTTAGCTTATAGCTGCGCTCAGCCTTTTTTTGACAAGAGAACACTTCCGGGTGAAAGGAGATCCTTGCAACTTTACTCACGACAGTTCTAACGTTTCTTCCCTTGTAAATTGTCAGTACGAGGGTCAGGCCCACTGCAGACTTTGCAATGTTTATTAAAATACAAACCTGCGACAGAGAATGATATTTCCCTGTGCGGTTTTGAAAGCATGAATGTGAAAAAATATGCATTGGCAGTGTCCAAACATAAGAGATTGAAACTGTAGATAAAATCCCAGCTTTTGATTCAGCCTGTTACTTTAACATGCATTAAAAAAACTCATAATACGAGAAAAGTTGTATTGACATTCGGGGTAAGTCTATGCTGTAACCTGGAAATGCTTTTTTGGCTGAAAAACAATCTGAAACATGGACTGAATTATTAAAAAATTATATTTTTATTAGCATTTAATATCAATACAAACAAATGTGTAGTAGGTCAAGCCATGGTGCCAGTCTATTAAAACTATGAAGTGATATGAAAGTCAACATCAGTCGAGAGCATACACATTTAGCAAGAGGTTCCTAAGCAAACCAGGATATAATCCAAGTAGGGTCATGAATCGTTCTTATTAGGATGGAGACGGGGGGTGAGGGGGAACAAAGAGGGGAGGAGGGAGCAGAGAGATGACAACAGGGCTTTAAGTGGGCCGGGTCTCACTGGGTCAGAGCACCAGCAGTTTTTTTTACCTGGGCCTTGAAACGGGTCTCTATTGGGCTCTATTTTGTGCCCGGGCACAGGCGGTTAGTTTTATTCCGGACTGCAGTAACATCAGGCATATTGATGTGCGAGTGCTCACACTGCTCAATTCTCACTAGTGGAGAAGTTACAGCATTACGTCAAGCCAGGTGAGCGTTGTTGTGGAAGGGCAATCCTTTAAAGAGAGTCGTTTTCTCTCTGTATTTCCCTTCTCTTTTCGAAACTCGGGAGCAGCAACATTTTTGTGGTGTCACCAGGGCTTTAAGCGGAAGCTTTTTCAATATTATATATAACAAGCGATAGTTGCTGCTTATTTATCTTATGCAACTAACAACCATTGACAAAGCCAATAGTCCTGACTTGTTGTACGTATGATGTTGCTTGTTGTATCATATCTGGATGCAATGACAGAAACAGCAAAATACCAGTCGGTGGCACACTATGCTAAGCACAGATTTCTAGCTTATGCATTTTTAAGCCACACCCTTAATTACATTGGCCACGCCCCATGAGACATCCCACTTAAAGCCCTGGATGATAGGGCCATCAACCAACACAATGCGGCCCAGCGCTGAGAGACAGCTTTACGCAGTTGAAGTTGTTGTTTGACTCATACGGATGAATGACACAACATAATTATTATAAGGAGCCCCTTCAGTTCTGCTTGGCCGAACTATTTTGATTAAGGTACAGGCTTAGGCAGCTGGCAACCCAGTATCTTTGACTTACTGTGGCTAAACAAATACACACAGATATTTAATTCCATAATTAGGACAGGCTAGAGCATCGTGTGTACTTGGATTACAGGGGTTGCAATTCTTCTATTTCATGAGAACTCATAATTTGCTATAAATTATAACACTTTTTAAGTCTCATGTTAGCCAAGACATTTTGCTTTTGCTACCTGTAAATGTATAACTTAGTCATTTATTGGGACTTTCAGCCAACACTCTTCTTCCATTACTCTGTGATTGTGTCATTCCAGTTGAAGCTAGTAGTGAACGGTGGCGGGGGCGGTGAGAGAGGGTTTAGAAAAAAGAAAAGACTACCTTGTCGTCACCAGCTGCCCCCTCCCCTCCGACGCAGGAACAGGAAGCACCCAGGCTTCCTGACTCCCCTAGCCAATCACAACGCTGCCTTACAGCACTGTCGTGATTGGTCTGAGCACTGTGGTTCGATGCTTAGAACGCTTCGAGGGGGACTGGGAGGCTGTGCATGTTCTCCACCCAGGCTGTACAATGCAGCTGGTGGAGAACATTCAAAGTGCACATGACAGTTCGACCCAAGATGGTCGGCCAAACTGTCGTGCACATATTGGGTACAGCAACAACCACTCCTCCTCACTCTCCCAGGCTGTGACACGCCGAGCCCTGTCTCGCCCCAACCTTGTTGGCTCAGAAAATGCTAATAATGTAACGTTAATAATGTTGCATTATTATAATTTTCTTTTTACATTTAGTGGGGCGACGCTCCTCCGCCTTAGAGGAGGAGCCGCCCCTGTGTCATTCCCATTTTTTATATGCTCACTACAGCATACAGAAAGAGAGAAAGATCTTTCTCTTCAGCCACTAGCCAGTTTTACTGTGAGTAATGGTATTAAAGCGTTTCACAAGGAGCACATTCACACACAAAGAAGTTCTCCTCAGTGCCAGTGACTGCTATGACAATGTGTGTATTTGCCCCATAAAGTAAAAAAGTCATTTTTTAAAGATTGATAAGGCTGAGAAGCTGCTCTAAAAATAGAGTTTTGCAAAAACCATGACAAAACAAAATAAGCACTGACAATCAAAAGGCTGGCAGACAAATGTCAGCCCTATTGGGTTTGCCAATGCTCGTTTATATTTGATTGTTTTATTCTGAACCTTTGTATCTTTCAAATTAGTTTAAGTGCTTCAAGGCCAATGGACTGTTTCTTGCCCTATTAGACTAAAATCCTATTGAAAAATTGTGGAATAGCGCTATGTACGTTGAGGAGTAAACAGGCAGCGGCACAGAAATGTTTGATATTTATTCAGGTTTGTATTAATGCTGCAGGAGGCTCTACACAGACTCGCTCTTCTTCTTTTGAATTCGCTGAACTAAGACACCACTTGTTCATTCCGGCGCCGCCTAAGCGTTGGCTTGCTATAAATATGGATTTGGCGAAGGGATTTTAATTAAGCGTGATTACAGCTGTATTTCTCAATTTCGCTCTTCCTGCTACAGTGTCCACTGATCATCTCCTGGCAGAAGACAAGCCTTTAAGAGCGCCATACAAATTCCTGTTCATGTCGTGCTTGATTTAACCAGAAATTGGCCTTGTCAAATTGCAGCATTAGTACCATTACTGGAGCAAGCAGGGTCTGTTTGACTAACGGGAAGAAGGCGTGTGCTTGCGGTAGCGCGCGCACAGCCCACGATGAGTAATCCTGCCACCTCAGACTGGAAGAGAGAACCATAAGGCAAACACTGACTGCAAGAAAAAGCATCCCTCAGACAGTGAGTAAAGGAGATGTGGGCGGCGTGAAGATTCTTGGGACCACACTCAAGGTGACATTCAGGACTCCCCATCCCTGGCAGTAGTGTGATCTAGCTCCTAGTTCTGATAGGCCCAGAGGGGACGGCCTGGTTTTGTTCTAGACCCCGCGCTGACCAGGAGCAGTAATTAAGTAACATCAGGATTTATAGGAGCAGACCACTCATAAGATCCCAGTAGTACACTTGTGCATGGCTAACACGGTAGCCATGTTCCAGTCACGGAGGTACCACCATATACACTTGTAGGATTATCCATTAGTAGGTGCTCAGAACCATCTACCAGGCGGGCTGATGCAGACTGAAGGCATTACAAGGAGCACAGATCTAAGGTCCAGCGGTTCCTTAATGCCCAACACGACAAAGTATGACCTTTCGCATTGAAAGAGCTCAGGAAGTAGAACGTCAGGTAGTGAAACGTCAGGTAGTAAAACGTCTCCACACCGCAAGGATCTCTCAAGAAATGGTTTCTTTACCCTCGAGTTGGACACCGTCTAGGTGAGACAGGGTAATCCGCAAGAAGTAGCGCACGTTCATGTGCACTGGGGACCAATGTGTTTGTGAGAATCTTTGCTGTAGTAACCTTGACCGTTGCACCAGTATTGGAAATAAAAAAATAAAAAAAAATAAGTGTTCGTGTTTACCATGCTATATGGAATGTAACTGCACTCGGGCACGGCATGCCGGGCTCATCTCTTGGTGATTTCTAGATATCAAATATTGATAAGGAAAATATCACCCATGGCGTTTGGAACGAGCACACAACCTATTGACTCAATGCGCGGGTTACATTATCCTACCATAGTCATGTTCAACAAATGCCAGGATGTTTGTGTATGGCAGAAAGCTATGGCATAAGCTGTGAGAAGGAATGCTTATATGAACACTTGTGTCCCTCTCCGTTTCAACATTAATTTCAAGTCATAGTAAAGTGAAAGATGTTCTCTGACTGGTTCATGCCTTCATGAAACCCTCCCACAGTCTGACAGCAAAATGTGCTCATTTGCAAGGTAGTGTGATGTTCCTACTCATGAGTTTGATAAAACCTGCAACAAGAAGCAGTACATATAGACCATGTACAGTGTGACAGAAATTCTGACATGCACAGCTCAAGCTCTGACATGCGCAGTAAACAGGAGCTCAGCAGCGATGCCGCCTTAAGCCACGGGCGGGAATGATATTTACCAAATGTTGCAGCTCTTGAGGCGAAGTTTTTGAAAATGTTCCCAAACCTACCGTGCTATTGGCTCTCTGGTTGTAGCATGGGGGCGTTTGGACACTTTGATATGTGCAATAGTAATTTGCTCCAAATATTTGGTTGACAATAGAATATTCAGAAACCTTTGCTACAGCAAGAAGATAGGTGAGGAAGTATCGGCTGCAGTTTTGTGCCCTGTCTGTTCTGTTGTAACTGCAGTGGCCAACTAATTCATATAGTAAAGAAAAGAATAATACAAACCCACTGCTGGAGAGTGAAAGAAAAAAATGTAACGGGAATATAGCGAATGTATGCCGCTTGAAAATGCACTCCGAGGTCATCAGTCAAATGTCATAAGATTGCAGAGGGTTATATTCTCAGAATAGAAAGTGTCTGTCTCTGGTGTACGCTTCTAGACCAGGGCTCCCTCTATTGCTGAATTGTGACATTTGGGGAAATCCAATTAAGTGTTTTTTTAGCTGAAAACATAATACACGACTGAACGGAAACGTGTTAAATTCATGGTCGTAGGTGATGAGAAATGTTGATTTGATTAAGGCAGTAGCCCAATAAATTGGGGCCATGTCACACTCTACATGGAGGAAGAATTCTATCAGAAATTCTAGTTCATACTAAACTCTGGCTACCCTGCACAGTGCAGGTGTATGTTGTTCTTTGGTGGGGAAAATGCACATCCGAATTAAGTGCATGCAAAACTTATAATAATTTCAACAAAAACAAAAATTGACATACTTTTATAAAAACTCCAACTAAATAACATCAGCTTTCAAAACATCAGCTTTCAAATGCCAACAGTCAGGAAGTTAGGTGATGCACATTTAGCATAAGGAGACACTGCACAATAATTTTGTTTATGTGCCAGTGCTGTCATACCTTTCATTTTGTGCTGTACACTCTTGGTATAAGTAAAGGGGGCTTTCCCTACAAGAGACACTACCTGCTGTAAACAAAGAAAGGTGGGGAAAAATGAAAAGAAGAAGGGGTGATGTAGTTGCGAACCAGGAAGACAGCTATGCAGAACCTATGGACTCTGTGCCAGATCTGAGGACACATAGTAGTGCTCAACAAGGAAGCAGGCAGGCCGGTAGAGAGTAGGGGCTATAAACTAATGTAGCAAATCACAAACTAATTTGCATGTGTTAGCGCATTAAAGCCAAACTTATTTGCTTTTTTTTAATGTAGAAAAAAGGAGGGAGAACAAAGTGCAAGAAACAGATGATAAAAAGGGTTGGAGGATTCATACTAGGTGACAAACAATGGGAAATACAAATATATGGGAAGTTAATAAGAAAGACACAGGGTGAAAAGTACAAAGGTGAAGTCAAACACGGAAAACAAGCACACGAGTCTTGACTAAAACATTAAAAAGCCTGTAGCAGTGAAAAATCAAAATAATAATTATTGCTTTCTCCTTGTCTTGCTTTATACGGACGATGTCCTCTTATATGTTCAGTGCCGGGGTCAGTCCATCCCAAAGCAAATATGCATGCTTTAAATTTATGGAGAGGAGGCGGGCCTGTGAGTAGATTAGGAGAAGTCGGTTATAAATCCCTTGGTCCCCCCACCGGTATGAGCCGGGGGCATTTAAATACCGTACAGGTACGTGGTGCTGGAAACTGAGTAGCTGCAGGGTTTCCTGAAATGGGAAAGGTAGGGCATTTCTAAACTGGGAGATGCATGGTAGACAGACCATCGGCTAGCTTATACCCAATTTTTGGTAGATTCGGAGTTGCTTAGATCCCAGTTCTTCCTCGATCTCCAACTACGTCATGCGTTATACACATATAAGGCCCGCGCTGTTGCGCTCCCGGAGTACAACCCACTGGAGGTCCGACTCATGAAGCCAGCTGTAGGGGGTAAGGGAATATCCTGTCTATACAAAACTCTGGTGATTAACACTCCTGACCTGATGGTTCACCTAAGGGAGAAATGGGAAGCCGATTTGGGGTCCCTGGAGGAGGAGGAATGGATGGAAGCCAATCTGGCGGCCAGAGAGCTGGTGATACCGGCCTGGTTAAAATTGGTCCTGTTCAATTATTTCCCTAAAATTTATTTTACCCTAGACATATTGTGGAGAATGGGAAGCGGACCCGAATGCCTTTGCTGTGGGCATGACAGGGGCCCCCTGCTACACACAGTGCCTCTGATCATTCCGATCGGTCATCCGACTGTACTGGTATTCTATTTTCCCAAAAATTGAGTCAGTGGTGGGAATCGCGATAGACTGCACCTGAAGCTGGCTCTACTGGGGATGTTCTCGGAGTGGGATGGGAATAGAGGACAAAACTACTGATCAGGATTTGGTGTATACTGGCTAAACAGGATATAGTGGGCCATTGGAGATCTGCAGAGGCCCCCAGTCTCTGAGTGGTTGAAGGGGATGGATTCCTGCTCCACTGCTGAGGAAGCAGTATATAAATATAGGGCATGCGCTCACAAATAAACTAGAATATGGGGTCAATGGAGAGACCACTATGACATATTGAGACCATACCATGCCATACGGACGGAGATCCAGCAGGAAGAAATGCAGAACCGCATTCCAGTGAGAGATGACTTTTGGCCTTGCCTGCTGTAAGCTGACCTGCACCACCGGCCCCTAAACCTAGCATGTTTGTTCGGGGGTGGCACACATGGGAGAATTGTAACATGCATTGGTGGTGTATGTAATTTTATGAAAATCCATTTTGAAAACTCTATAAAAATTCTTAAAAAGAAGATTGCTTTCTTTACACATTCAATGTACGAGATAAAGAAATAATGAAATGTGTGAAATTCATTGCACTTTTGAGGTGTAAAATAGTCTTGTCATACATAATAATGCAAGCATCTCATAGGAGACAGAATGACACACCAAAGACGCCGTAACATTAGCAGAGAGGCCCACTCCTCCGGATGGAACCAAAGCCCACACTATGTATATTTTAAAAAATAGGCAAAAATAGGTCTAAGTTGCAGCAGAACCGTCGGCCAGGCCTAAATAGGCAACAACATGGGAAATTCACAAAGGGAGAAATACCACTTGAAATTGCCAAGCTCGAATTATCTTACATTCTAAAATAGATGTCTGAGCAGTGAATAGTTAACTCAGAGAATTTTCCACTTCACTGTGATTTTAGGTGTAATGAGGACCATGCGAGCCTAACTGACGTTCTAAATGATCCTAAATCAAAGAAAATCAAGTGCAGAAGTTTGCGCAAGAGAATTGCGAGAGATAGACAGGGATGTGATTCTACCTGGCTGCCTACATTTTGTGCAGAGTAAGCCAACCCTCTTGAATCGCCTTTCAAGGAAAGAACAATAGGCATCGGTTCATTGGAGCTGGCAGATTCGATTAGGAATCTGCTGGTGTTTGAGATGATTTGATGGTAGAGAAGAAGCACAAGTCAGTAGAAGAAGTTGATGTGTTGGCCTTGGCTGTCAGGGAGGGAGTAAGGGTATCTCTATCCGACGTGCTGACTGTTGGTTCTCATTATATATTCCACCATTTTTTGACTCATTGCATTAACGTCTCAGCTCAACAAGGGAATTTCATGCTATGGATGGAGTCCAATAATGCCCATATACCATAGTTTCCAAGGTCATATATAAAGTCAATCATGAATAAGGTTCATCAAACTGAAGAATATTTGAATTACAAAAAACTCGTGCCCTTTCCTCAAAACATCTCACAAAAGGACAAAGAAATCATGTTAGCCTTAATTTGATTAACACGATTGCTTAGTTTAATTACAACGATCTCGGGTGTGAAACAAGTCTGTCCAACGCGTCTTATTATTTTTCCTGTGGCGTCTAATGAAGTGAATTCCAATGAGGTTATTTCTAATAGCCTTAGATTTTCTCAATAATTGCGCCACGCTTGAGCAATTTATGCTTGGCGGCAGATCAAGGACCAACTAATGAGGAATCGGGAGGGTGCAGGCCCTCGTCTTGCAAACCCGCAGTGGGTCGATCATGATGGAAATTACAATGAGTGAGCAGGGAATACGCTGCCCTCCCCAAGTCCTTACACAGCTGTTTGCACCATGTGTGTTCCTTGCTGAGCTTTAAGGTCAAGTTTAGATGTTGGACATGATGACACAATTTCATTATCACTTAGTTGCTTTTAATGATATGTTAATCTGTAACCCATATAACCACTACTTACTTACATGTGATTTACAGGACGTTAATTATTTCACATATTATTCCATATATTATTTCTTCATAATGCATTATATTCTGATTCAGAAGATTGAACAAACCATATATTTAGAGTAACCTTACTAAGCTTATGTGCAAATGAACATGGCCATGAGTACGCCATGTTTTAAATAAACGTTGCATTTCCTTTTGTTGTGCAGAACACTTTTTCTGTTTTGGGTGCTCATTTAAAAATGTTTTTTTTATTTTTTAGATTAGCTTACATGTTATATGTCGTAAAGTAGCAATTAGTTAATTTGGATGGTGATTTCAGAACTTGCATGGGATGAGAAACTAAGGAGATATCTTTGTGAGACATTGTGAAGGTCGTGATGAGAGAAGAAGTTTGCACTGTGTTATGACACAAAGTACTGAGGGATCACTGCATTTTGAGTGGTTTTGACCCAGTGGGACCCTGAAGAATGTTTCATTTGGATGGAACCTATATTTTAACTGTTTGAAGCTACTACCTGGCCACCTTTGCAGGTGGATGTCCTTTCCCTTGTCTTGAGACCAATGCCCTTTATATTTGCTTCTTCTTTCAATGCTATATTTGATGACACCTGCTGCTTCTGAATTTCCCCGACTGGCCCACTTTAGCTTTGCGTTAGGGAGTTTCCTTTATGGAAACAGGACTTTGCTTTGTTTTGCATATGTTGTCTTAAGTAATGCAGTATTTGCATTACTAATTGAATCACTTGGATTATATTCATGTATGCTTTATTCAGGTTAATTTTGAGTTCCACCTAATTGATTGGAGAGTGTAACTTTACTCATTTACTTATAAACCCGTATGGTTTGCAGATTTACTACTCTCTGTCGTTACTAGGGTACAAAATCGACTTCACCGTCAATGCAATGTTAACGACTTTGTGACTTTAGGCTCAGTTTAAGATAAAGGTCCATCTGAGTAGGCATAGCGGAGTCTTGAGTTTTCCCCAAGTTAGTGCAGTGCAAATACCATCCTTATCTGATCCACTATCAGACATTTTCAACAATCTATGGATTAAATAAAAACTACGCGGCTATTGTATCTGCAGGAAATATTCAATTGCTTATTGAAAAATCTCACTACGAGGAGTGGTGCCCTAGAGTGTACTCTGTCATTCTTGTTTTGCGAACCCTTCTGAACATTGATGGTGCTTTCTGTTGTCAACAAGATGAAGATAACTGTGTTTGGACCAATTCCATCAAAGTGCAGTCGGTGATCGACACTTCAACGTGCTGAAATCACGGTAGGCAGTCAATACAGAAATCTAAGAGTTAAAATGGTTGTTTCTGTCTATGATCAGTCAAATGTGCAACAACTTTTTGTGCTGTTCTGAATTCTATTAATGTTTTGTTTGTGTGGGTGAGTGTCCATGGATGATGGCGGTTAATTAATTAAGAGGTTACTTCAAGAATAGAGGCCATCAAAGTACAATGGGTAGAAACTAGAGGACTCTGAACGAGGGGCACAAGTGCAATTATTTTCTAGTTGTGTTATGAATTTAAAATGTCAAATCAAAGCAACATTGTTGATTCAAAGATTGAGGTAAACTGCTGAGATGGGCTGATTATCAATGGTTTTTCCCTGTTTGATCAGAGTTGTCGAGACTATGTGATGTTGCAATAGGAAGAATCATCCCAATTAGGTACATCATTTGTGCAATTACGTTACTTAAATGACAAAGACCTGGAACTTCTCATTGCAACACATGAAACTCCTCTTCACGAGACATATTTCAAATATTTCCAGAAGTAAGGGTTTCTGTAAAATTTCCTTTGTTGCTAACAGCATGTCTACCCATTCTCCCCACCCCTCCCAGAAACAGACTCAGAATGGCTGGATCTTCTTGGACTATTTTTGGTGCAGCCTTCTTAGACATTTTTCATACTCTAATGCACACATAATATTACATGGTGCTCCACTAGCTAGAACAAATGGTGCTTTGTGATGTTAAGTTATATGTTATGTTATACAGTTTATTAAGAGCCCAGCTGCCCCAGCAGAGGGGCGTCCCGGCGCTGACAGCAGAAAACTGCGATGCCTCTACCAACGGAAGAGGCCTACAACGGAGGGAAGATGTATGTTTTAATTGCTTTCCGAAATGGCAGATAACTCTTCAAACTGTGGATGGAGAAGGGAAGCATGTTCCAGAGTTTAGCAGCTAATGTGCAAAAAGAACGCACCCCCCCCCCGGCGTGTGCCCGCCTCACCCGAGGGACGACTGCCAGATGTTGTCCTATTGACCGAAGTTGACGAAGAGGAGTGTATGGTACAAGCAAGTTGGCCAGGACAGCTGGGGAGGAAGAGTTCATGATTTTAAAGGAGATACAGGGAGACTTAAACTCTATACGTTTGGCCACAGGCAACCAATGTAGCCGACAAATGGCGCTGGACGGAGAACAAGTCTCGGGGAGGCGAAGAAGAGTTCTTGCTGCAACATTCTGAACCCTTTGCAGTCGCGAGATTTCAGTTTTATTAGACCCAAGATAAAGTGGGTTGGCATTTTCCAATCTTGACAATTTAGAAGCCTGGACAATGACCTGCCTGATGGAAGGGTCAAGAAAACCCTAACAGAGCTTTGAGCCCACACAATATACCGAAACAGGTCCCCGCCACCTTTTTGGTTTGTGTCTGGAAACTAATAGCAGCATCTACCAAAACGCCCATGTTTTTTACCACCTGTTATGTGGCGGGTGCATTCCCCAGAGTGGCAGGCCACCAGTGCTTACTCCACAACTCAGTGTCTTTACCTACCAGCAAAACCTCAGACTTGCTAGCGTTGAGCTGGAGACAGTTGGCAGTCGTCCACTCCACAATGGCCTCAAGGTCACTCCTAAACTTAGATGAGTCCCGGGTTAGATCGTCCGAGAGTGTGACTACCAACTGGGTGTCATCCTCACAGGACACAGCCGTGAGCCCTCTGCTCTTTGCCAGCATAGCTAGCGGTTGGACATAGAGATAAAAGAGGGTTGGGCTCAAGGCTGAGCCCTGCGGTACCCCTTGTTTGATAGTGTAGAGGCCAACGGGGGACTACCTGGAAGGTCCTCTCCGTAAAAAAAAGGAAAACCAATCCAAGGCCTAGGCTGTGATGCCCACCTCCTCCAGCCGTTTCAAAAGGATCTGGTCGGACACAGTGTCGAACACGGCACTAGGATCTAATAGGATCAGTGCTGAAGTACGACCCTCGTCTAAGGCCCCCCTCAGGTGTTCAGTCACAGCTAGGAGAGAAGATTCTGTGCTGTGACCAGAGCGAAACCCATTCTGAGAGGGGTCTGGTATGTTATTTTCCTCCAGATAGCCCGTCAAGATATAATATAGGCTTCTGAAATCTTAGAGACCCAGGGTAGAAGGGAGATGGGACGAAAATTCACTGGTTTTGCTGCATTGAGATTAGGTTTTTTTTTAGCAAGGGGACCACCCTGGCTTGCTTCCATGAGCTGGGGACAACTGCTATAGAGAAAGACAGATTGATCACCTGGCTCAAGGGAGATAGGAGCGTAGGTAGGATCTTCATAAATTGGTCTGGCTTCAGATGATCGGTGGGAGAACCAGACTTGACCTTGCTACAGAGCACAGACAGCTCCACTTGTGAGATTGGCGGGAAGACAAACAGAGCATGCATGGAGCGGGGTATAGGCACACAATCAGAACATAACACTATCTGTGGGAAGGACTTATAGATCGTTTCTACCTTCTCAACAAAGAATGAGGCAAGGGCCTCACATTGCTTATCTGATAATATTACAGTCGTATTTCAGGCTGTTGATGATTTAAGAGCTTTCAGTATCGAAAAGATACTTTTGGAGGGGTTATTTCTGCTCCTGATTTCGCCCGCATAGTAGGAAGCCCGCTCAGTCTGGATAGCCCTGTGGTATTTCTTAATGGCTGCCAAATAACACCCCTTCAAATTAGGGTCATAGTCCCTTCTCCAAGCTCTCTCCAGCTTTTTGCACACCTTCCGCATGGATGTAAGCTTAGCATTATACCAAGGATTGGATTTGGTAGTATGACTTTTTAACCACTTTACCGGGATGAGAGAGCCCAAAGCACGGAGAATCCAGTCCGACAATGATCTATCGGCCATGTTTGGGTCATCCAGAGTGTCGATCATGGTCGAAGAGAGAAGGCCAACAAATTGAGCGATGTCGAGTTTATGCCAGGCCCATTACTTGTAATGGGGTAACCCAGTAACCCTCAGAACCTGGGTAGACAATGTTATATAAAAATTGGTTCTGTCGGATGATGAACAATTTCTTTGTTACACAACATATATTCCTATAACATTTCTCACTTAGTTATACTTGGAAATATTTGTATAAGAAATTCACACACCACACATTTTATATAGATATCAAAAAAGAGAAAGGTTGGTATTCATCAATCCCTTTACAAAAATTAATTTTTGACATTTAAAAGTTGGTTGTCCATACAATAGAATGTCAAAACAAGGTGCACAAGTGAATAAATGTGATCAAGTGATTTAAGTGTATAATACAGTGAAACAATTTTAAAGCTAAAATTAAAAGAAACACAGGTCCAACATTAGTTTAAATTTCCACAGACAGTACAATTATTTCTATTTTTCTGCTGGGATATAACAAGGACCAATTGGTGAATTAACGTCGACGTTTCGACCCTGGGGTACGGTGCTGTCTTATTAGCGACCAGTTCGGGTCTTCATCAGGACGAGGGGAAAGAAGGGACAACCTGAAATTTCTTTTTTTGGGGGGGGGGCGTCCTATTTCTGCCTCTACGAAGATTATTTACTTTTCTTGTGTTCTAGCGTTGGTTCTTTATGTCAAGGATTTGTCACCGTCCGGTGGACAAATTGGATCTGGAAGCTGCAGATCGATTAATATCTTTTTGGAGGGTTTTGTCAAAACGTTGAATCTTTTTGTATGAAACGTCACCGTCCGGTGAAAGTTTCGGGTCTGAAGTGCCGCAGCCGCGATCACTTAAGGAGCAGTAACAGCAGCCGTCTGTCTCTCTCCCGCGAGTCAATCCTTACTCTGCTGTTACTGCTCCTTAAGTGATCGCGGCTGCGGCACTTCAGACCCGAAACTTTCACCGGACGGTGACGTTTCATACAAAAAGATTCAACGTTTTGACAAAAACCTCCAAAAAGATATTAATCGATCTGCAGCTTCCAGATCCAATTTGTCCACCGGACGGTGACAAATCCTTGACATAAAGAACCAATGCTAGAACACAAGAAAAGTAAATAATCTTCATAGAGGCAGAAATAGGACGCCCCCCCCCAAAAAAAGAAATTTCAGGTTGTCCCTTCTTTCCCCTCGTCCTGATGAAGACCCGAACTGGTCGCTAATAAGACAGCACCGTACCCCAGGGTCGAAACGTCGACGTTAATTCACCAATTGGTCCTTGTTATATCCCAGCAGAAAAATAGAAATAATTGTACTGTCTGTGGAAATTGAAACTAATGTTGGACCTGTGTTTCTTTTAATTTTAGCTTTAAAATTGTTTCACTGTATTATACACTTAAATCACTTGATCACATTTATTCACTTGTGCACCTTGTTTCGACATTCTATTGTATGGACAACCAACTTTTAAATGTCAAAAATTAATTTTTGTAAAGGGATTGATGAATAACAACCTTTCTCTTTTTTGATATCTATATAAAATGTGTGGTGAGTTTATGCCAGGGGCGTCTAAGTATGGACTTCTGAGACATACAATAGCCAACAAGAATATCCACGGTTGGTGTTTTTTTTAATATGACTTCTTTGAATTAAGCATATTTGTTCAATCTCTGTGTCAGCCATTTCTTGCATCATTTACTGTCGTTCTATTGAATTCTCTTTTCTTGAAAATTCTTGTATTGACCTATTACCATGCTCTTACACATGTCTTATGCACCTATCATTTCTTTTGTCGTGTTTCTTCCATCCTTTAATTATATCTTCTGTTCCGATACTTTCTAATCTTGCTTTACAGACATTCACAAAGTGATGATTACGTTTTCTGCATTTTCGACACATTTGTCCCATACCTGAATGCCTTCCTGTATGTGAAAACTATAGTCTACATTTGTAACATTGATTTTTACTCTTTTTCTGATTATTACATTATTGTATTTTATTATATTATTTGCTTGGTATTTTTTTAAGTTGTTCCATTGTTTTCATACATCCTTGTTCCATGTTAACTGCATGTGCTTTGGCTCTCACTCCTGTGCAAGTCATGTATCATATTTGGTACAATTGGCAGGTCATATGTTTTTTTCTAGTAACGTTTTTCTGAACTCTGTTGAACTGCAACCTTCAATTATCCTTAATCCTATAGCTTCTTCATTGTTAAATTGATCCAACTCGCAGAATACTACTCATTAATGCAATCTTGTAACAAAATCATCCATGGATTTATCTTCTTCATGACATAAAGCATTGTAATGTGCATCGCAAAGTCTACACTTCATTGAGTGTCAAATCTCTCTTAAGAGATTATATAAGTCCTTTAGAAGTACTTACTTCTTGATCTGGAAAGGTTATAATTAGATTAGATCTTCTACTTTATCCGCTACTAAATTGAGCAACAAGTCTTTTATTTGTTCATGTGAGCACTTTTTGCAAGTGGCTTTAGAAAATATTCAAATCTTCTTTTCCATCTTAGAGCTAAAATGTGTTGTTTTAACATATCAAAAGTTTTTGGCCTGCTAAAAATAGTAGAGGAAATATTTTCTTGTTCATCATTTAACTCTGTTTGTTCCATTCCTGCCAATTCTAAGAACATCAATGTTTAGTCACTCTCTTGAGAAATGTTTTCTTTTTCCTCTTAGCAATAATTAAAAAAAATATATACCTATTTTTATCATTTAGACATGAGGTTGCAGATTTGCCCCTAGTCTTTCTTTTGTTTCCTTGACAAAAAAACCAATGACATGTTGGGGGCGGGAAACAACAATCCGCCCTCTATGTTTACTATTTATACCCCATCTGTGGCATTGCAATCACATCATGTGATCAAGACTGTGGAGACAGTCGAAACGCGTCATGGCGGCATGCTGAGCAAGAATATGCACAAATAAAGGCACTTTTGTTTTGGCACCAAATTGGGTTCCATTCTTTGTCATTTTCCAGTTGCGCAATAATTGGTGGCGCTGTTCAGCGTCTGGCGAGTTCCTGTTCACTTATTTATATATATATATATATATATATATATATATATATATATATATATATATATATATATATATATATATATATATATATATATGTATTTTTCTTATTTTATGTTCTTTAAAATATTTATAATTCAGTTTCTTGTTATTAAAGATATTTTCTTAAGCACGTATTCCCAATGCCTGACTTAAAGATGGCGGGTTCTGTTATTTCCTATGATTTCCTGATTTAAAGATGGCTTTTGCCTGTCGTTTCGCCAGTAATTTCATGATATCTCACATATGTATGTCTGGACACTTGGCATCGGCTGGTCTCCTACAATGTGCAAGCATCTTTCTTGTCGGGCCATCTGTAGAGTTAATTTCTGCATTTGCAGTTTATCTGAAGGCAGGATAACAGCCTAACATTTGCAGCACCTGCGTCTGTGCTTGAAATCTGACCTACTATGTCAGCATTGATGGCCACACTTGAAATCTTGTTTGCTGTACATAATGGCACATTGTAAAACTCATCGCCAGAATTGTAGGAGTGTTAAACTGCAAAGTTTGTAGCCTTTTCAAAGTACCTTGAAACAATGCTCTATGGTGCACTGCAGTACATTGCGCTATTGCTGAGCCATTTAACTGAGAGCTCTTCCAATCATAACATTCTTATTTAGTTACAGCCCTGTGAGTTCTGCCTTCTGTGTTCTAGATATTCAAGAGAACATGCACTATAAAATACTCACTATCACAATATAATATCACTTATCTGAGGAGGATCCTGGAAAACAGAGTTAGATGGGGTGGCCTATTAATCACAAATAGAATTTCGTCTTTGATTCACTGTCCTTCATTCAGAGATAAAGTAAATAGATCAGATCTGCCATAGTCAGACACAGAGGAGAGACTGGGAGAACCCGATAAACTCAGTAGTTAACCCCTTGCATGCTGCCGCGATTCTGCACCTGTGCGGCAGAATCGCGAGTGGGCGGGTTTATGACGGCCCCCAGCCGTCATCAGCACACGAGCGCCGTAGTGCATGACGGATGGGGGCCGTCATCAGCATGCAAGGGGTTAATATGGCTTCCGTGGGGTTAGAGTCAGTGTTTTTCAATAAGACCTGTTGGTAATAATTGCCCAAGAAAGATTGGAAACCTGCATAAGTGGTGGTCTTAACTCAGAAATCATGACCCTATGCTCGAAGGTGTAAAGTGATAAACTGGAGAAATTCAGCAGCACGAAGGGTGCAGGTTGATGTCTGTACCTCCTTCTCACAACGGTGTCTGGTAGGTTGTCAAAGACAATCTTGAGCCTTCTGCCAATCTGAACCCTCCACTAGAATCTTTAGAGGATTCTGCAGTCTTCGAGACTGAGCTGGAACTTACATGTGATGCTGTACATTTTCCTGAATGTAGCCTGTGGGAGTAGAGCTTTTTTATTTGATCCACTGTGTCTTCATTTTCTGATGCTAATGAACTATATGGAACATCACTGAGGTCCAGACTTAAATATCTAACTTTGCAGCTCATTCTTCAGGCTATGTTAATATTTTCTAAATCTTTCACTCATCTAAAGCTTCACAAGCCCAAAACCAACTTATTTTCCCACTTATTTTAATTAGCTAACACTATTTTACTTGCACGTAGATCGTTCTAATATATAAGTGTTTATTCCCCAAAAAGCAATCAGTTGAAGGGACACCATGATTTCGTTCCTTGGCCTAAAAACCACTAAAATGTGGCCATGAAAATAAGCCACACATGTACACGCCATGTGAATGCACTGCTCACAACCTCGCACATGATGTCACAAACAAATAAAAAATCACATGATTAAATCACCAGTGAAACCACAAATTATATTACTATTCACATGCAGGGCATGCCCTTTGTCCTAGGATCCCAGAACCTGCTGCATATGATCTTTGAAGTAGAGGCTGATGCTTGTGAACAAGTCCAAAGCTATACAATCACTACAAAGCTCTCCAAATCAACAAATAGAATCTATGCTGACTTAATGTGTCAAAGTTTGTGTAATCCCATTCAGCAGTTTTTTCAGCAGCACAGAGTGAAAATTCCTGCAGGTCTACCATATTATTGCCTCAAATAACTTTGCCCCTCTTGACCAATCTACATGAAATTTGAGCCAAAGAAACTGAGTAAAAAGAACCGAACATCTTCAGAATTTCTGCACAATATTCAAATGGTGCCAACATTACTAGCAACCCAAAAGCTTTATTTCCTAAGCACTACCAAACTCAACCATAACTAATTTAACTAATCACTTGCTATTATAAATTCTGTGAAGGACATTTATATATGTATGGCTGTTATCAGACACAAAGTACATTGTAGTGAGATGTATGAATTAAAACGGGAACTTATGGTTTGCCACCTCTACTATAACACACCTTTGCAGAACCTGGGCACCTAGTTCCGCAGCCTCCGCTAAAACTTCTTTGTGTTGGAGTTAAGTCGTATGTGTTCTAGTTTTGCAGTAACAGGCCAGTTTCAAAGGTTTTTAATTTCTAACTTTAATCTTATCCATCTTCGCTGTTAGTCGTCCCGCAGCATTTTATAAGCTTTGCGTCGATGGGCCTGCAGCTGATGGAAATGTGGCGCTCTCTACTTGTAGCGTTACTGGATTCTACGGTACCCTAAAACGTTCAAATTAAGTCATTGAACATTGCATTATACGATGTTTTTGATTGACAGTCAAGGAAGCTTGGCACCAAGGGCGGAGGGTGTGATTGACAAATGAGAACATTGGTCTCACTTCTGTGATTTAACCTCATTATTCTCCTCTCAGCTATTCGATTTCGTTCTAGGTCCTGTGATAGGGTGCATTTTTAGGCTTGGTGTACCAGTAGTCCCAGCACGTCTATGAAAGGTTTGTGAACCAAACAGGTAGTCAATCAGGAAATGCTTTTTTTTTTTTTTTTAAATAATAATTTTTTTTTAAAAACAATCAGTTTGCCAATGTCATTGAGTCCACGATTTCCATCACTTTCCGGGACAGGTAGACATACATTTTATTTTTAAACTACAGAAAAACGAATGTGCAGATTGGAAAAGCCCACATAAGGCAGTCATCTCGCTGTGCATGCGACACTTGGAGCCATTATGTTCAGCCATGTTTGTGCAATGCCATACAAAAATATTAACATGGGGATTTCATGTGCATCCTACATCTCCTTACACATTTGAGCAATGTTTATTCAAATTTGTCATGTATGTATAAATGGGGTGAGCAGCCAGGGTCTTTGCCCCCGTAACAGGGCCAGACTGGAGAACCAAATTGAGCCCTGGCAAAAGTATTCAAACCTCCCCTGCCCCTTCGTCTCCTTGGACTGTCCCTCACTTTCCATCATCTATTCTCGCTCCTCTCTCTTTTCTCCATCTCTGATTGCTTTCTTTCTACCTCCTTCCTCCGGCTCTCTCTCTTGAAGCCTCCCCGTGCCTTGTGGAAAGAGGCCGAGGCACCAGAAGCGACCCTGGCCTTGCAAAACTGGCCGGCGAGGTCTCCTCCATCGGGAGTGTGCCTGATGGAATAAAAGGACTATCCGGCTCTGACCAGTAAGCCTTGTGCATGGTTTAGAGAAACTTAGAGTTCATTTTTGGTTCCACTAGGAGCTAGTTCAGGATACGAAGGCTGGTTTGACATGGTCTTGATTTCAGAGGCTCAGACGCAGCCTGGTCACCTAGTCCAGCAGCCTCCACTAATGCATTTCTTCGGTAGCCTTGTATGACGAATATTGCTGCCATCAAGATGCGCCGAGGCTGGGGGTCTGAGAAACTATACTTGGGGATGGGTTTGGAGAAAACAGCAAGCCCTGAAATGTTTTAGACAAAAGCAGTCAAGCTCTTTGCTCATCCAACCCCACCCCAAAGGGCGAGATGTGGAACTCCGTGGACAACTACCTGGGCTCGCACAAACCTCCATAGGAAGGTCAGGGGGCTCGGTACCCTCACACACAGCCTCGCACCCAGCCTCCTCACATCGCAAACTCTGGACCGCGCTACAATAAAATCTTTTGAAATCAAATAAAAAAAGAAAATGTTGTGGTGTACCAGTTTATTGCAATGAGTCAAAATAGTATTACTGCTAGAGTATGATCATGGCAATAACATACACAGATATGTTGTATCTTGGTGTCTTTAGTTAGTATCCCCTGAACAAATTATTAAGTTGGTGACCGCTAGTTAGAGAGTCTACCCAATGGCCCATCAAATGGCATCGTTGTACTTTTTTCAACAGCTGATTAGCTGATGTCATTGTCAGGGATTCTTCATTAAAAACCATCACACCGCGCATCCCTCTAGGTGTCTTGGTAAGATGAGACACAGCGCCAACTACTAACCACCGACACCTCTGGGTGAGCTGTAATAAAGCACAAAAAACACAAGAGTCTGCTCTAACTAAGTGCATCCAAGAGACAAAAGGAGTTATTGACCAGTACTGGAGGGATGACAGCTAAGCTAGGCCAGGGCTCATTGAAGAAGCTGCAAAGAGAGAGATTGCAGGATCAGTCCTGGTCTGGAAGCCACACGCACTGAGTACTGAAGGCTGTGTCCATGCATCGCCACTTGCCAAACGCCCGGTGAACATATACGACCTAATCCTCGCTCTTGGAACCAAACCGCTAACGAAATCAGCATAGGACAGTTCACCCCCACTGAGGACGAATCCAAACTCACATGACTATTGGCAGATGAGGGTGCAATGCCCCACTCCGGCTGAGACATACTCAGTGGTCGAGTCCCAAGATGGCGGCTACGGAGACCAGTTTAATGTGCGACAAGGACAACGTCACCTCTCTTGCAATAGCAGAAATCCTGTAGCTCCAAAGAGCAATCCTGTGGCCCCACAAGAACCGCCACAGATGCCAGACTCTGAGATAAACCACTCCAAAACTAAGAGCAGGAGCGGGGATACTGCTGCTGTGCCAGACTCATCCCTATGCACAGCAATTCAAGAGAAATGCAGGCCTGCACAGGGACAAAGCATGAAGACACATAAATCACATACTTGTAATGGATTTTTTTTCTTCCAGTTTTATATAGCGCAAACTCGACTTGGAAGTATTAGAGCCCTTTACATGCGCACCAGTTACCTTACATAAGAATACATTCATTTTTGGTAGGCACAGGGAGATTAAGTGATTTGCCCAGAATCACAGGAAATTGAGCCGACGCTGGGCTCCAATCTAGTTAGCTAGCTCCAAAGTTGCCAGTTTAATGGCACAGTCTTAGCTCTTAGTAAATAGTTGAACTGTGACTAAACTGTTAAGTGCCAGAGTCCCCTACTTTAGATGTGGAACCTGAAAATGGACCTAGACAACATCGTCTAGTAAACCGTTCTTATGTACAAGTGGCATGACTGGGTATGTGTATGTAGTATAAGGACTGAAGCTTATTTCAGCAGGTTTTCTGACTTGATGTCTCTAACGCAGTGCTTAATTTGAGCTGGTGGTTAATTTAATTGTCAACACCGGCACATATGTTAATCTGCACTATTCATCTAAATTTCAGATTAACACAACAACAGTTGTTTATTATTTCAATTAACGTTAAAAATGAATAATTTCTGCTGCCAATGCCATTATTGTAGCTTCAGGGTCTGCTATAGTCTGAAATGTCATACTTGTAGGATGTGTTGATTAGTTGTTGTGTTCATTCTTTCACTGGCAGCAAGTATACGGGCAATGAGTAGTGCAGGCTGCAGTGGCCTCTAGATGAGGGCCCGGCACTTTTTTTTGGGATAAATTAAGCACTGCTCTAACGTAGTTGAAAATCTCCATAATGTTGTGCGTATACAAAATAATAAATAAAAAAAAAACAAGGGAAGGGAAGTTCCACGACTCTGGATATGGCACATTACACTGTTTTGTAAAGTTCACTGAGCTAAGTACTGACCCATATTACATTGGCACGTGGCTTCCAGCCTGTGCAAGATGAGTGACAAGACGCTGATCCAATTAAATGGAGAAACAAAAGGCATGAGATGGTATTTATGAATTTAAATACCACAGCCTAGATTAGCTGCCATTCCTGCAGCGAGTCAGAGATTGGAAATACTTTTGGAGAGCTTATGATTCATTTATCAAGTTAATGTCCATCCTTTTACTTTACATTTTAGACTTTGCTTATAAGTAAATGTCAATTGCTTTTTAACGAGCTTTAGGAAGATTGTGGAAATGATGCTTCGGAGGGCTTGGACAGATTGCTGTTTAATTTAGCTCAGACAGATGTCTCGAAAGACATCACGATCTGCCTCAACCTGGTGTGACCTGTTCAACCAGGCCTGCTCTCAAGCTCCCATCACTGCTTTCTGGCACTGGGAGTTTTACTTTTCCAAATAAAAATGTATATAATTGATGGCTAGGGCGACTGACTCAGGAATCTGCGGATCACGGTTCGATCCCCGGCTCCGGCAGCAGATTAGCCCAGCACCATGTGACTCTGGGCAATAGCTTGCTTAATCTTCCCGACGGCCCCCAGCGCCTAGAGACCCTTACGGGTGATTGTGTGCTTACAATTGTGGATTATTATTATGAGAAGTCGTTCCAGTGCACAAGTGTGCAGCGACTCCACATCTGCAGGGGCCTCTGTCTCGCCAGGAGTTGCAGGTACCTGACAGTAGTCCGACAGGATCTGGTGTGTTCCTGGCAGGGTTGGGCTGGGGCAGAAAACAAACGCGGGCACCCACACACAGGTGGTCCCCATTAGCCAATCACATGGCTAAAGCAGTGGCCCACGTTTGGAACTTGTAAAGACACGCTGTATAGGTGTTTTGCAAAGTATGGGGTACTGCATGCATTTATCTTGCTGCAGGCAATATTTGTGATTATAGAAGGTAAATCAGAAGTAGAAAGCGGGCCACTAACCATAAAACAGCCCCAAAAACAGCCAAAAAACCAGCCCCCCCCACTGACCTGTCGGACCAGTCCTTCTGGCGCTGCCAGATTGCCCTTTGGGCCAGTCCCACCCTGGTTCCTGGATGCCATGTTCATGAGCTAGGATGCAAGGAAGTCTGACTCCCAGAGTCACCATGCCACCTTAGGTACAGTGACTTGTGCAGTATTTGCCTAAATGACATTTTCAAACAACCATTGCAAAGCCAATAGGTCTTGCCTTTGCTACCTACTGGCTTTGCCATTGGTTTTACCTATGCGGCACAATATCCCCCATTCTATGCCGCATGGCTAAATAATTTTTTTAAAAGGCTTTTGATCCTGCTGAACATGCCATTTCGTAGGTGCGAGCACCATGCATGCGTGCTCCTACAAAATGCTGCCGCTGCTCTCTTTTCTTTTTCATTTGGTAATGAACAAGAAAAAACATACAAAAGCATTTTTTAAAGTGGGTGGATGGAAGCAACACGGTTAAGAAGCAATTGGGAGCAGAAGCAACATGGAGGTGTGAGTGAGGGATCGAACGGGCGAAAGAGAGCAACCTGGAGCTGGTGGGGAGAAAGCAGATGGGCGAGAAAGAGGAATACAGAGCGCAGTGAAGGGGATAAGGAAGTACACAAGGGAGACAGCTGATAAACTGATGAACTCTTGTAGAACGCTAAAACAAAACAAAAAAAGTAGCACCTTAAAAAGCAAGCAGTGGAAGGACACAGTAATGTATCTATGTTGCAGGGGAGGGACAAACACAAGACAATAAAGGTAAACTTACACAGTTAACAAAGAAGAAGCAAGCAAATGAGAGTTACAACAAAGAGAATGAGCGGTAAGCAATCCGTGGTCTCTGAGCCCATTTTAAGTTTCCAATACCTCTCGCAACCGACACCGTACACGCTGTCTAGCAGGCGAGACCTTGATGTTGCCATCTAAGTAGCTGCCTCCGGCTAGTAATGAGCCTTTTTTGATAGCATAATTCAAGAAAGACCCCTAGAGGCACATTTCAAATCAAATAGCTTTCATTGAATACCATAAAACAATATTGCCTTTAAAATACATTACAAAAAGATAATTAACTTTTAAAATAACATTTTCGTACAAAATATTTTTTTCTATTACCTTAGTGCATGTCTGGGAAACAAATGTACCTTGGAGAAATGTGTGACGGATAAGTTCCTGATGGAACAATAATGGCCATGAATATTACTGAAACCAACAATAGGAAATACGCCAACAATACCGCGCCATAGGAGGCCATGCACTTTCTAAACTTCATAAATATTGCTGCCTCAGGTCGGTTGCCAATGCTGTCGCCCCATGTACATCTGGAGATGCATATCGTGCATATGTGCATAGCGATATATCAAGGTGCTCGTGCACTCCAGCTAAAAACCCATGTTAAGTGCATTGAAATGAATAACACCACGCCCTCTAGGGGGAGCTAGCATTACTTGGGTAAATGAGGCATACCATTGTCTTGGAGCAGGGACTGCCCATGGGTCATCTGCAGCAAGGGGAAATTGCTTAATATGTGTAACCTTTGTGATTGCTACACATACTATGCACTGAAAAATCAGGCAAGGTGTCCCGCCCCAAATGTTGCCCATTGTCTTTTCTTTATTCAGGTCGCAAGTTCTAGGTTATTGCTAAACCTTTCAGCCATGTTTAATCTGACTCATGGAGTGCTTCAGAGATTGGTGCTGAGCCCTACTCTTTTAAATATTTATGTTCAACCCCTTGCCAACATAGTGTTAAAATGTGGTGTATCCATCTACTCGTATGATTCTTAGATCATGTTTATGTTTTCTGCAACAGAGGACAGGGCTGCATCTCGTATGGCTCTCTGTCTCCAGGAACTGGATAAGTCTTAATTGCTTGAAATTGAACGGCAGCAAAATCCTAGGTAATCAGCCCCAGTTGTGGGGTCCTCACTGCTGGCCGGAAATTCTTGCCACTTGCCCCACTCCTAGTTGATCGATTAAAGATCTATGTTTCTGGTTGGACGACAAACTGACTATGGCGCAGCAGATCATGAAAGTAGCTGCGTGCTGCTTTGGACTATTGGGGTATCTAAGAAAGATCTTATGCAACTCCCCTTTTAATGTACAAAGGACCACAGAGCAGGCTTTGATCATTTCAAGACTGGAATAGGGCAACATGCTATACTTGGGGGCCACACAGTCCTATCTTGAACGGCCGCCGATGGTGCAGAGTGTTGCTGCCTGGCTGTTGTGTCATGTCTCTCGTAATGAACCAGTCTATCATCACCTTCGCAAACTACACTGGCTCCCAACTGCACAACGCAATAAATGCAGAACATTGTGTTATGTTTACAAAGCCATGCACATGGTGGGTCCTGCACATATATGCTCTCCTATACACCCCTACGTCCCTAAGTGAGCACTCGGTTCTAAGAATTCTGACCTGGCTGCCATTCCCAGAATTAAAAGGGCAAGACAAGGTACAAGGTAGTTGCTCCTTTGCTTATTTAGATACTAAGTTATGGATCAACGTACCAGTTGAATTGCCCTTATGCAATTCATATGCTCTTTTTCGGAAATCACTTAAGACTTGGCTATTATGAGATCTTTGAATGACTTTACTGTGTATAGATCCACTACGCTTGGAAACCCCATTGGGTTAGATATGTGCTTGACAAAACGGATTAATTGTTTTTTTTTTTACCTGCCTTCATTAGGTAGCTACTACTCCACACCAGCCGCGGCCGGTAGTGGGAGTACCGGCCGGGCGCTGACGTGGGGAGGGAGAGGGGCAGGGTGGGGGCTAGTAATGTATGGAATCCGGACCTTAACAGGTAAGTAAACATAAAAATAAATAAAATGAATTTCGTTGCGCGCACTGCATCACCAAATGCGATGCAGTGCGCGCAACAAAATTAGTTTTATTTATTTTTATGTTTACTTACCTGTTAAGGTCCGGATTCCATACATTACTAGCCCCCACCCTGCCCCTCCCCCTCCCCACGTCACCACCCGTCCGGTACTCCCACTACCGGCCGCGGCTGCTCCACACTAACGCTAAATCATGCTGCTTTTTCTGACTTCAGAAGGTTGGGTTTGTGTTGACTCCTATGGGTGTCTGCACAGTCCCACCCTGTGAAGCCCACTTTGCATCCACTATCCGGGTTTACGTGCTAGGTGATAAATTACACGCAAGAAGACTTTTGGTGTAAACACTTCTTTTGGCTTGAAAGTTGATAGACACTATAGTTCAAATCTTTTTGTGTCCCGTTGCATCATTTGAAGGCCTGCACAAACCGAGTAAATCTAGGACCTATAATGGTGATACCATGGCTCACTGGATTAACACAAGAGAGGCCATGTGGTCTCTGTGATGCAAGAATTGTGTGGGATTCTTGGAGAGGAGCTGTCAACTATTTCTGAGAAAATACCTATTGTCTAGAGCTTCTCCTAGGAAATAGTGGCCGAAGTATACTGATTTCAAGCATGAGGAATAAAAATTGCTATGCAGTGTCATCTTGTTTTCAAAAATACCTTCTTAGTATTCATTTTTGCAGGTTGGGCCAAAATATAATGCTTGAAAAAGCAAAAATATGTCCTGGTGATCTTGTTCTAAGTGGATGGTGTTGCATCACATGGTGATGCAAGCACACAGAGTTCATAAGGCATGTGGTCGACTTTTGATTGAGGTAGAGATATTCTTGAAGCTGTCCTTGCTTTCCACAATAACCCCTAAAGCATGGTGAATCTCAATGGCTTGAATTAATTTGGTATCACCCCCTCCAATAATAGTTTGCATGTGTTTATTTTTGCTTAGGGACTTACAATATGGTTCCTCATGGGAGCCTCTCAGCTGAATATGGCACGGTTTAGGAACTTTTTACATTGTGGATAGTATGCCAAGGAGGAATCTGCAAACTCATCATTCGATACGATCTTGAATGTTTGACTAGGTTTTTGGGATGTGTGAACAGGAGTAAGGATGCACTTTTACTGGATATTTCTTTGTACTATTATTCATGGTATTAGATTGTTAAATACACTGGATCCAGCTTGTCAAAGATACCGCAGGTAATGACCTCACATTTTCTGGAGAACCTTTCTCATGGTTCACGTTATGATGGAGGGCAGATCGGGGTGCAAATGTGTCCATTCACTCATCTGGCTTCCAGTCTGGGGGGAGAGGCAGCCTGGTCAGGGGCGGCCTTAGGCATGTGCAAGCTGTGCACCTGCACAGGGCCTTCAACCCCCAGGGGCCCCACGCCAATATATATCCTTAATATAATAATCCTCTGAGGATGGATACATATTTGCGTGGCGGCCCCTGGCAGGGATTTGGCGTCCGGCTCTGTTCCACTTCCAAACACCCTGATCCCTCCTCTTCACTGGTCGGCCCCGCCGGACCCTCTCTTCCAGGGCCCCCTACCTACGCTCCCTGCCCAGGGTCGCCATGAGCCTAGAGCCGCCCCTGGCCTGGTCATGTGATTGTGTTCACCTTACAGTATTGTCTCGGAAGGGACCAGTAGTGGGGGTTCAGATCAACCAGTGAATGTGTTGTAGCTCCATGGCTGGGGTGAGGAGATGAAGACGGGGCTTTTAAAGTCGCTCATGTCATGAGACTCTTCTGGGAGGAAGCAACCCTAAGGAATTAAAGTGACATATTTTGAGCATTTATTTGAAGCACACATTTTAGAGGACAATTCTCACAACTTTCAGAAATGTCTCAAAGACATATTTTGCACTGACCCAAAAAAGTGGCAAAATGCTCTGTTTGGCTTAAGACTAAAATAAAATGCCATGGCCCAATTTATCTTTTAGAATTGTCAGTGAGATAGATCTTATTTTGGCACACTGATATAATGAAATGTGCTTCAAGATTTTGAAAAAGTACTGCTCTATGAGGGCCTGCCAGGTCTCTGCCCTCAAGGTTCATGTCTAGCTGTGCGACTGCCATGGACTCTCGACACACTGTTAGCAACTTCCTGATAAAAGCAGAGAGGCGGCTTTCGAAATCCTGTAAATCGGATAATGGGACATGAAGTGATTGCATCAAACTGTGTTATTGGCAATACCTATAATTTCCCGCAGGGGAGTCAAGAGGCTGCCCAGAATTACAGTAGTTTGGAAGGACAGTCAACCCCCACTTAAAGATCTACTTCCATTAATACCTGTAATGGACGCATAGCATGCACGGGAATAACTTGGCAGTGGACGCAATTTATAAAACGCGCAGACCCATTTCAAATCGAATGTATCCTAGAACTGAGCCTCTTGTTCTAAAAAGTGATAATCACACAATCAACGAAAAGCTTCAAATTGCAGTTATCAAATGAGACCTTTAGAAATACTAGGCAATGACATCCAACTGATGTTTAACGAAATTGCAGAGGCCAGACTATGGAAATGTTGGGGCAAAAGTGCAATTGCCAATTTAAGTAATTATTTTCCAAGTTTAACAGCAAGTGATGGGCCAGTAGAAACCTGCACATCATATAGGTGGGCTTTATTGTTTTCAGCTAAGACTTGGAGCACATCAGCCAGTTATTCAATTGGGGGTGGGCCATGGCCAAGGGCAGCTGGTTGCACGTCAACTCCTATGTGAAGAGTAGTGGAACTCATATGAGTCTAAAGGAAAGTAACCAAACCAATCGTATGTCACGATTGTTGATTTTTTGCAATTGAATGTGTAAATAGGCACCCTTTAGGTTGAAAGACATGCAACATTCTTCTGCAATGATACAGGCAATTGTCCACAGCAGTATATCCATCATTAGATGTATGGTTGAGACATCAAATGAAACACCCATCAAACCCATAGACTGACAGAATCTGTCCAACTTCTTCTGGACAATCAGTGGTGTAAAGTATATGCCTGAGTCCTCCTTGGCAATCACCATGGCTTCTACACCTACGTCTCATTCTGTGCCTCTATCGCCAAGGCTGAGGTTGGGACCAGAGTGGCCCTGAAAGCCTACCTCCGTTCTCTGTGACGTGCTGCCTCCCACGCCTCTTGCTTTTATTCCTGACGTGAAGGGGGGATCATGAAGGAGATTTAAAAGAAGGCCTCCCTTGTACAGTTACACTTTTTGATGGTACATGCAAATGACCCGCAGATCACAACAAGAACATCTTCTGATAGTTACCTAATGTTCCTTTAAATGTAGGTGCCCCTAGAATCCCTAGCGGTATGCAGCCAGGTTGTAGGCGGGTCGCCCTCCTCTTCTGCCCCAGCATGGGCAAATGTAGCTATGGCAAAGGGAGCTCCTGAACCACCTCGTGATTTGGCATCTCTCCGTCCTTTTTTGCAGGACACTAGTAAAATAGGACTACCCAACAAAGCCCTGCAGCACCCTGGAGCCCCAAAGAAGCAACGCTGAACATTCATGTGCATGGCCCCAAGGCCTATCTTTCATGAGCGGTGGCATCTGGTGAATGCTACGTCCCTTTGATTTAACCAGTAGACTAATCCCTGCACGTACATATAAGACTCGTGCTAGATCCCTTAATCGCGCTCGCCCAGCAGAGAGTTCTGCGCGAGATCTATATTCCTTAAGCAATAGAAAAAATACATGGGAAAACAAATATTCTATAAAAGTGAAAGAGTTGTGGGGCCTCTCTTGCAGAGGAAACCAAGACAAATAGGTGGATAAATTGCACAACAAAGATATAAATAATATTGTTTAGCTAATGAATCAAAAGGCTGAAATTCAGTTTGAACGCTACCTTTAATAGCAGTGGCGGATGGCACGGATCAGGGGTGTGGGTTCAGGAGGGTAATAAAAAAATAAAATAAACGTGCCTCCTTGTTGCCGCGTCTCTGCTCTTCGGCCGTCCTGTCGTCCTCCAGCTGAAAGCAGGAAGCACCCAGGCTCCCCTGAGTAAATCACAATGCTGCAGTGAGAGTTGTGATTGGTCTGAGCACTGTGGTTCGGCGCTCAGCCAGTGACTGGGAGCCTGGGCATGTTCTCCACCCAGGCTGTAATGCAGCCAGCGTGGAGAACATGCAAAGTGTGCATGGAGGTTTGGCTGGCCTGAGACGGCTGGCCAAACTGTCATGTGGACTGATAACAGTGCATAACACTCCCCGTGGGTGCCTGTTATCCCCCTGGCCCTGCCCGCAAGACTCCGGGACACAAAATAAAACGAAAATAAACCACGGTTTATTATTGTTTTATTTTTATTTTCTTTGGGCTGCTGAAAGGGCGGGGACGCTCCTCCGCCATAGTGGACTAACCACCGCTGCCTATTAGACACTACATTTATACATCCGGCACGTTTCCTCTACTCCAGCCATGGGAAACAAGGTTTGTTCTTCACACCTCATAATTAGAGGTGTCCTTGGTGAAGGCAGGTGAAATCTGCCGATTTCAGGCTAAGTTTAAA
Source organism: Lissotriton helveticus (assembly GCF_964261635.1). Taxonomy (NCBI): domain Eukaryota; kingdom Metazoa; phylum Chordata; class Amphibia; order Caudata; family Salamandridae; genus Lissotriton; species Lissotriton helveticus. The sequence continues at coordinate 846,012,301 of NC_136057.1, read as the reverse complement.
CAGCCCGGCATACAACTGAGCTGACTTCCAGCCGGGGGATGTCCAGACCAGGATGAGACATCTTACAATTGGAAATGGGGATCAATAGATATGGCAGTGGGGGCGAGGATGGTGCAGTAACTGAAGACCAACCCTAATCTCAGCATGGGGCACATTGCCTTGGCGGGACTCCCAGAAGGGTTTTTGCCCCGGAAGGGGGGTAGAGGCTTCTTGAAGAAGGGAGCAGAGTTTGGATGGTGGGGCGCGGGCTCTTGGCCATCTATATTCCTGCCGTACCAAAATGCATAACACGTGAAAGGAAGATATCTAAAGACCAAGGTAAAACAACCCGATCCATCACAAGGTAAGATCATGGCGGGCAATATCGGAGAGCTGCTAGTGACACAAAAGATATGATCACACAAGAATGATTATTCATGCACCATTTGCTAGATCATGCCAGATAGTTGTGACATTGAAAATATGGGGCGGAAACCAACTGCTGTGCCCCCAACCCTGCACTAACACTGAAATCATAAGACTGCTGGTAAATTAGGAATACAGTCACCTTATGCATCACATCCTTGGATTTGCACGCGATACATTTATGCCAACAAAAACTTCTTGTCACATATCATGAATAGGCTGCCCTGTTGTTTACTGAATAGAATGTTAGATCCACTCTAGTGCTTACACTGTGAGGTCAACAGGGAAATTTGTAATTAAAACGTCACTAATGGCAAGAAAATAGTCATTCGAGTTTCATGATGTGCAGTCTGGTTGTTCCAAAAGGAGACACCAGTGAACTTGAGTAGGCTTTTTCGACTTTTTAATATTTCTCAAAACAGCTTAGGGAGAACAGACTTCTTTCAAAGTTGTGGTTGCTAACAAATGATGTTACTGACATCAGCCACAGCACAGCTGATTTGAGAAAGTGATCTCACTAAAACATACACTGTGGCCGGCTGTGGCTCGACGCCGTGAATAATCACTGGTCAGGTGGTACAAAGAAAATGGAGTCAATGCCAAGCGTGTGCCGGCACAAGCCACAAATAGATGTTCATAACCTGTGGAGCCCACCACATCACAAGGCACCGAGCCAGGCAAACACACAGACTGCGGTGTGCCCTGAGGCATGGCACAGAATGTGCCTTTGAGTCGTGAAATGCCCTCAGATGGGCCCACGGTGCCAAATAGTCACCTTCCACATCTGTCAGGAAGTGGCCTTGTCCCAAGCCTTCAATAATATTACAAATATCACAGGTGAAAAACTGGCAATGATGTATTCTTTAGTAAACGTGCCAAGACAAATCTTCATATGTTTAAGGCTCAGTGCTCAAATCAAAACTGGTTCTACGTTTTCAAGCATGGGGGGAAATTTACCATCAATAAAACGAGGATTCTCTACAATTAAAGTCAAGGTAAAGAGGGCAGTCATAAATTAAAAACATTACGCTCTGGCCTCTTCTTAGCAATGCATGCTCTGTTTGAAACAGTCATACCTTGTTTCCAAGTGATGGAGGTGGGTTTCTTGAATCTTAATATGTGGGTATAGTAATCATACAAACCTCACAACTGGTCGTGTAGACCTTTGTTAGTCAACACGAAGAGGAACTTAGGTGCTAGCATTTAAATACTTTTCTATGAATAGTAAAACCATTAGGGTGCATAGGAAATGACAAAGAGAATTGAAATACATCTAAAAAGGATTTATTAACAAACTTTGATTAATGCAATAACATTAATCTTTTAAAAATTCGAATTTAAGGATCATTAGTTACAAGTTTAAATGATCCAAGCGTTCATATATCAGAATAATGAAAAATAGAATGTTAGTGTGAATTACATAAACAAAATACAGAATATCCAGAAAGTGTGTTCCTAATCCAGGTTAGCTTGTATGTTTTGGGGAAAAAGGGCCTTTAGTTTAGGCAAATGAGGTAAGGTGTCACCTTCAGAATACCAAATAAAAGTCTCCAAACGAGAAAATAAGAATGCTTGCAGAGGTGAAAAGGATCTTCTCAGTTTGAAATTGACATGGGTCTCTCAGAACTAGTGTCAGGAACACTCAATATTGTTATTCAACAAAAACATTAACTGCCACATTTCAGCCTTTCCCACTCTCGGGAGCCAATCAGTTCTCTCCAGACTCTGAGGTCAGTTATACCCACTTCCTCATGTTTAAACAATGATCCATGCGTAGCTAAGTCCTTAAATTGTTACACCGGACAGACTGTCGATTACAGTCATCTCATCCCATGAGTCTCCCATACTGACATTGTTGTGTAGTTTCCACTCTACGGTAGGACCTCGTGTTTGTGGACAGCATAACCATTGGGATGGTGCCACACTGATTCCATGCACCCCCTCAGGATGCCACCATAAGGCCGCCTAACCCTAGGCGGGTAGCAAATGGTTCTGGCAACCACTGAACATGACATCCCTGATCCCCCAGGAATCATGGTAACAAATCTAGAACCCTTTTGCTCAGTCACTCGTGCTTTCTTTCTCTCAGAAAAATATACACGGAATACACAGAGAGCATTTCAATATTTATTGAACCAACATGATTCTTGTATAACATATATGTGCTGCAATGATCAATAGACAGAAGCAAATGAAAGTTATTAGAAGTATTAAGACAGTGAACAGAATTAAAAGTTCTACCATCGTGCTAAAAAAATGTATATATGCAAGCATATAAAACAATATAGAAATCTGGTGTACTCCTACTATGCATCCCTTAAGCTAGGGTGTGTGTGTGTTTGTGTTTTCTGCCAAGAATCCCCGTGCTGGATGATCCAAACTGCGATACCTGAAGGGAGAGACAGTAGGTCCCCGTCGCAGTAACGAGCTGGACATCCTTCGTAGAGATACCAGCAGGCTGCTGGGCCAAAGCATCAGCATGTAGAGACCTCGCATATGACAGCAAAGCACTTCTCTGCCAACAGCCGTAAATGGATGTTTATTTATAACAAAGGCATCATTGTCTTGGGCCGAGATCTTGTTCAGGCTGCTATTGTTTATGTGTTATACATAGCTCTGTTGTCATTAGTACAAAACAAATAATCACAGTTGCACAATGTATGTATAAACCTTGTACATGATGTTTCAAGATATCATGATAGTATTCTTGTGAAGTTGGTTGGTAAGCAAATATAGTTTCCTAGAAACTAATCCACACTGTCACGGTTGCAACTGTGTGGCAAAAGTCATTGTGTGAGAGTGAAGGAAACTTTAGGAAGACACCTGTGTACATGTAAAAATGGCAGTGTTTCTCCTCTAAGCCTAACTGGGACTCACAACAGCATCTTATTCTTCTTCTTTAATGAGAACCTCACTATCAGTCGTTTGATATATAACAAATGACTATTCACTGGCTAACAAAGGCATCTGGAAAAACACATAACGTGAAAAACAAACGAGTTTGAAATGCGCAGGCCTTTCAAGTGTAAAAGTCGACATTCAAGTTAGCAATGGAAGAGTTGGCTAACTTTAACTATTTAACATGTTAACTCGGGTGCTGCTCACAATGGCTAAATGCAGTCACCTACTACAAATTGTATGATTACTATGAACACGTTATTTAGCAATGTAAATCCCATTTTACTTATAAAGAGTTAATTATGCAAATAAAAAGTTTTCGCTCTCCTACCAGCTACAATGCAATGCATACTCATTTCTACAGCACATAGCTGTGATGGTGTTAAATGGCTGAACAATGGTGTAAAGTGTTACCATTCAAATCATCAAATAAAAGTTATGATCTCGTTCAGTAATGAACAGGACCAAGGGATACGGACCAGATACAGGCTTGGCGACCATACATTAGAGACTGAAACAGACTGACATAGAGAAAGAAGCAACGTTGCTGAATAACGAATGCTATGCACATACTGGAGTCCGAATTACTTAAACATTTGGATTTGATGGGGAAGGAATATTTTGAAATGAATAAACCCTCTGTGTAGTCCATAATGACACTGTGTGAAGCATTTAAACTGCTCTCAGGGGAAACGCGATTGCATTCCTAAGGCTGAAAGGCAAGCTCTTTAGGGCAGATATGAAAAGGGCTGAAGAAACACTTTTGAGACTACAAGTACACAACATAGTTGAGGTGAAAGTGTGATATTGTAAGGGCCGTAGAAAGGAATAGTGAAGAACGTTGACACATAGTTGCAGAAGCAGATCTCCTGAGGTTCCTTCGCATGGTGAAACATTCACCTCTTGAGGTCCTCAAAAGCTTCTTTCATACAGTGAAAAGGGAAATATGATGTTCAGTATGGGACCATACTAGATCAATGCTTTGATCAGTACTTTTCATGAGAACATTTAGAATGGCAAATCAGGTCGAAGCGAACGGTCAAAAATTCAATTTGATATCCGAATTGATAGTCTTCAATGGTTGGGTGTATCTGCTAGCTGACGAACTCTGTACTTACCCTGTAATGCAATTGATGGAGAAAGGAACTTGCTGTCAGCTTTTATACGGGAGCATCAGAGACCACCCTCCCTAAATCACCCGGAGAGTGATCAAATCATTGAACCAACTCTAGGAAGGATGAGTTAAAAAAAGACTGGAGAAAGGAACACCACTAGGGATATGTCCAGATTTGGGGAGTGTGAGTGTGTTTAGCATGGTTTTTAGATAGATCTTTATTAAAATCTTGCAGCAGGAGAATTTACAAGAATGAGTAAGTGAAGAAAATATGTGTATCATACTAAGAGATGAGAGACAGAAATAGCTTTGCACCACCCTTATCTAAAAATTCACACTGCGGGTTCCACCGGGCTACATACTGCGACCACCACTTAACATCTCACAATGACAATCATCTATGGCATGATCATAACAAAAATCGAATCTCAAGAGATCACCCCAGCCTCTCTCCCTCCAACCTATGCCTGCTCCAGATCATCAACTTTAAACCAAAAATCTCTGAATGCGCAGCCCTGTGTGGTAACCAGCTTAGTGGACTGAAATCACAAGAAATACCATAAAGGGACCTGCAGAGCTGCTCAAACCTGTCAGTTTACCGAAAAACGTAAGCTACGTGCCTATCACTACACATCCTCATCCATAACCAGGGCACAAGTCCTAAAAAGATAAGGGGCGGACTAACCTATTTACTCAGTATGCAAGTGACAGCAAGGTGCACAACATCATGGCGCGCAACATCATGGCGCATGACATCACGGCGCACGACATCCCAGCGCATGACATCACACATGGCATCACAGGAACGACATCATAGACAGTGGCATCCCAAGCCACGACTTTACAAGAAGGGGCATCACAAGAAGTGACATTAGATCTAAAGCCTTCACATATATGGTTAGCAGGTCTATCATGTGTACGTTTGAACTCATTGCGAGGATAATAGCACAGTGAGCTATGGAAGAAATGTGACTTCTACACCTTGCAATCCCCCAGTTTCATGTAACACATCATGTACATTAATTTACAAACTTATAGAATTTATTGTACATGTAATATGCATGTGTTGGTGTAAAACGCTCTGACACCCTGCATTGGAATGAGTAGGGGTATACAAGAAGAAATAGTGGTACTTAAATTATTTCCGCTCCTCCTCGGGGGAAGTAAGCTCTATATAAATGTAATTTGCTTTGTGTATATACTGGGAAAGACCAACACATCTGACATTCTTACAGTGCATGCATATCTCCTAAATAGGGACTGAACAAAGTGAAAAGCTGCCTTTAGTATGTGTAAAGTGCTAACAAGGTGTGAGCCTTTATTTCTCCTCCGCTTCATTTGCATCAGGTGTGAGGCTCCAGACTGGTCCCAGCCAAGAGACTGGAACAAAAGGAGGCCTGATGACTCCTCAAATTCGGCCTTTGTCATGGGCCCAGCAGGAGTCTAAAATAAGAAAGCCCCGCCCCCGCCTGCACGTTGTTGCAGATGGAAAGCAATCAACGTGCAGGCGCTGCTGAAAGTGTCCCGGTGTTTGGAAATTACACTGGGACGAGTTCAGAACATTATTCAGTGGTGCCCAAATTCTTTGCAGGGTGGACGGTGTTCACCCTGTGAAAACAGCGGGTGGACGCCGTACACCCGTGTGCACCCCCGACTCGTGTCCTGTCCATAACACTACTAAAAACTACATCTCACAACATGATAAATGCACCTCGTTGGTCATAGTGCACGACATTGCAACTCTTAAAACACAATCAAAACTAAGACAACTCCCTTCCAGCCACACACCCTACATGTTGTAGCATGCTACCCAAATAGGCAAGTGCTCCAGCACCCTAAATAAGCGTAGCATGTGCTATATAAATGTTACAATGCAATATACGAGCTCAATCAAGCAGAAGGAGAAGCTGGGACCAGGTAAAGTCTTTCCATTTGCAGATGCAGGAGTGGACAAAGATAAGCAATCGAATTTATAAACTACTTAGCTCAGATGCCAATCCCACTGCATGTTTGCTTATTCAAGAAAGTTAAGCAATTTAAATGCTTCAGAGTTCCCTGAACCCATACTGTCTGTGAAGCCAACACAAAGCAGCAAATGTACTGCCCCCTGGCTCCAGTCTCTGCTCATCAAGGGAACTGGTTGCTCATTCAAGACATTTTCTGGTGATCCCAACGATTCAAGGACGATAGCAAACAGCAAAAGTAAGTTTTGCTCAGCGTTTTACTGAACATCTTGGAAATTGTGTTCTTTAACTGGAGTGCAAATGCAGAATCAAATATTTTCGAATGAATACTTAGCCATGAGAATGTTTCCTTTGCAGAACACGCATAAGAGATGGTCCACAAAATACACATTTTTACCAGTCCATTAAATGTACATATCCATCTTGCGGTATTCACACAGAAAAGTTTGTAAATTTGCAAAATTGCCCAATTTTGCATGCAGGCACAAGCATGTGCTTTGCTCATTATGCATTATGCTATTTTTTTAATGTACTAATTGAATTAGTATTCCTGAGTATGTACATCGAGTATGTGCGAGTGTGTGTGTGTGTGTGTATATGTATATATATATTACCTACTGGCGGTCGCCAGTAGGTATATATAGTTAGGATTTTTTCTCTATGGGATTTTTGAAAATTCTCTGTCTAATAACTTTGGCGTTTGTGGACGGAATTGGCTGAAAATTTCAGGAAAATGGAACATTTTGTTTCTGAGCAGCCCCTGAAAATTTGGGGGGGTTTCGTCAAGGGGGGGCAGAGAAAAAAGGGGGGTCCCAAAACGTGTTTTTAACATTGAGTTTTCCATAGGGCGGTTGGCCTCACTTTTAGCCCGAACGGCTGAATGGATTTGCACGAAACTTTGCAAAATTGTAGGGACTGGTAGCCCGATGTGCCTTTTGTAGGTCTCAATATATGTGCTACAGTGGATTTTGAGAAATTAACGTTTAAAAAAAGATATATATCTGTAACAGCGGACCGGGCAGCGCTCCAGTACGCGTACTTTTCGCGCAACGGAGCTTTGTGAAGCGAAGCTGATTGGTTCTCCGGCGTCTGTAAACATTCCAAACAGTCCGTAGCGGCCGCCATCTTGTCTCTCGGTAGGATCGAGAGACAAGAGGAGGCCAAAGCGAAGGGGCAAATGACCATAAGGGGGCATAGTAGATCCTCGCTGACCCCCTAGGTTTGATGTGGAGGTTTTAAAAGGGCCCCGCGGGGCAAAAAAAAATAATAATAATAATAATCGAACGGCTGAATGGATTTGCACGAAACTTGGTAAAATATTAGGGACTGGTAGCCCGATGTGCCTTTGCTAGGTCTCAATATATGTGCTCCAGTGGATTTTGAGAAATTAACGTTCAAAAAAAGATATATATCTGTAACAGCGCTCCGCTTTGCGTACTTTTCGCGTTACGGAGGTTTGCGAAGCTGATTGGTTCTTCGGCGTCTGTAAACATTCCAAACAGTCCGTAGCGGCCGCCATCTTGTCTCTCGGTAGGATTGAGAGACAAGAGGAGGCCAAAACAAAGGGGGAAATAACCATAAGGGGGCATAGTAGATCCTCCCTGACCCCCTAGGTTTAATGTGGAGGTTTTAAAAGGGCCCGGGGGGGGGAAAAAAAATTTAAAAAAATTTGTGTAGCGGCCGCCATCTTGTCTCTCGGTAGGATTGAGAGACAAGAGGAGGCCAAAACAAAGGGGGAAATAACCATAAGGGGGCATAGTAGATCCTCCCTGACCCCCTAGGTTTAATGTGGAGGTTTTAAAAGGGCCCCGCGGGGCAAAAAAAAAATAAATTTTTTTGTTTTTTTTTGCGTGGGTAGCGCCCGGTCCGCGAACCTTAAGCGTTACGGGAGTCCACCATTTTGTGTTTCAGTCGAATTAAGATACAAAATGGAGGGCAAATAATGTTCAGAATGGGTAGAAGGGGGCACGGTAGACTTATCTTGACCCCCTAGGTTTTGTGAGGGTGGCTTAGGAGGCTTATATGTGCGAAAAAAAAACTTTTTTTTAAAAAATTTCGCGAGGTTAGCTCCCGGTTCGCGTACCGGGTAGCGCCCCGGGGAGCGTATTTTGTTGAAAATTAGTGAAAAAAGTTAGAGTAAAATAATAATTGTGAGTGATCAGATGTAGGGTAGCTCTGAGAAGAGCTTTTGGGTTTATGGTACATTTAGGTACTTATAAGTAGGTACCAATGCACAGTCTTAAATTCAGAGTGAAAATTCTGTTGCCCTCATCTGAGAAGTGAACTCCATCTCCTCTGTAGATATCTTGCATGTAGTAACGCAAGTTATTGTTGTACATGGAGCCCATTCCATGGTCTCTCATGTAAGCTGAAACAGATTTGTTTACATGCTTCCTCGACTTCTCAATTTGTGGACAAAATTGGTTTGACCACCTCCATTTCTGTCTTTGGCATATATTTGAATATACCAAGGCAGTCTGAGGAAAAAGTGCCATCAATTGCTCAAAGGTGTCCTTTAAAAGCATTTCCAGACCTACCCCAGTCAAAGTGCCCAAATCATTACCTCCACAGTGCACAATTAACAGGTCAGGTTTGGGCAAATGCATAAAGGTTTTCACCAATGGTATCAATTGGTGACATTTTAATCCTCTGTGGCCAAACCATTTAATTTCCACATCTTGTAAATTGAGGTTAGGTAAATTTCTGTTCTCAGCATACCTGTGAGCCCAGTGGATATAACTATGTCCAACAATCCAGACAGAAAACATGGTGAGAGAAGGTTCTGCTGCAGTCAGATGAAGTGTGGCAATGAAATGGCAGTTGAAAAAATGAGAGTTTAAAATGAAAAAAACTGTGGAGTTTCTGTGTTAATGAAGCAGTAACAGTGATTGGTGGATTTTGATTGCTGAAAACAGAAAGTTAGGGTGCATGGATGAGTTATTTGAAAGATGTATTTTGAATGGTCAATAAATAATCATTAAATGAAAGATTGCAGTGGATACGCAGGTGCACTGAGAGTTCAGAGTTCAATTGCAACATTGTTGTGTGAACTTGCAAACACCAGAGGTCTTGCAAGAGGTGGTTGCTATGCAGAAAAGGCATGAAATGGCAGAGGGGGGAAGGGTTTTCATTTGAAAAACAGTGAGGGAAGAGTTTTGATTGGGTGACATGAGAGATATGTGTGAAGAATTACAGCATTTCTGTGCTTTTGATAGCTGCAGACTCTGGAGTGCATACCTTTTGCTCTGCTGAAGACAAATTGGTGTGTTTCTGAGACTGTTTTCAAACTCAAAGTATTTGCTAAGGTGAGAAAATATTTCTTTAATTTAGATAGAGAATAGTGTGCTTTAAGGAGAAAATTATGAAGAAAGTTGTGTTTTTCAAATGTTGCTTTGTCTCAAGTGTTTTACAAATAGATTTTGTTTCTTTGAGAAAATGTAATTGGAGAAAATGTGAAGTATTAGTACTGACAGGGTGTTTTTCTGCATAGGAGCTGTGGAGTCTTTTCAAATTATGACTTGAGAATCGTTTTTGAGGAAGATGAATGGTTATAATATTTCTGACAAGGACATAATGGTGTATGCTTCTTTATAATGCAATTGAATGTCTCTGATGTTATTTTTCCCATTTTAATGTAAGACCTTTCTCTGTGGCGCAAATTGCTTGTAAATATGCTCCCACCTGTGCATGGTAAATTTAGATTTTGAATGTTTGTGTTACATAGCCATGTTAAAAGTGATACAAACATGCTGCAAAGGCAATCAAAAAACGTTTTTATGTGTCTTAAGGACATTTAAAGTAATTTTCCCATGTGCAGTGTTTTGAAATTATGATTTGAAAATCGTTTTTGGGGAAAAGGAATTGTTTTTAAAATTAATAACAAGGACATAATGGTGTATGCTTTTTTATAAGGCAATTGACTGTCTCTGATGTTATTTTTCCCATTTTAATGTAAGACCTTTCTCTGTGGCGCAAATTGCTTGTAAATATGCTCCCACCTGTGCATGGCAAATTTAGATTTTGAATGTTTGTGTTAAATAGCCATGTTAAAAGTGACCCAACCATGCTGGAAAGGCAATCAAAAAACACTTTCATGTGTCTTAAGGACATTTTAAGTCATTTCCTCATGTGCAGTGTTTTCAAATTATGATTTGAAAATCGTTTTTGGGGAAAAGGAATGGTTTGTAAATTTATGACAAGGATATAATGGTGTATGCTTCTTTATAAGGCATTTCTGTGTCTCTGATGTCATTTTTCCCATATTATATTAAAAGACCTTTCTCCGTGGGCCACATTCATTGTAAATATGGTCACACTTGTGCATGTTAATTTTGGTTTTTACTGTTTGAGTTACATAACCATGTTAAAAGTGACCCAAAAAAATTGCAAAGGCTTTCAAAAAACACTTTCATGTGTCTTAAGAACATTTTAAGTCATTTCCCTGTGGGCAGTGTTTTCAAATTATGAATTGAAAATCGTTTTTGAGGTAATGGAATGTTGTTAAAATTTATGTGCGCCATATGCCCCCAAATTTCTTTTTCAGGGGTGCAGCAGGGTGTTCTTGAGACACACATGCACCCTTGGAAAAATTCCTAATTTGCGATGAGCTAATTGCTAATCACAAATTGCACCTTCATTCCTATGAGCCTCCTAGCCCATGGAAATGAATGGGTAATTTGCAATTAGCAATTTGCTCATTGCAAATTAGGAATGGTAAAGAATTGCTATTTATTCCTTAAAATTTGCTATTTTGGAAATGCAAAATAGTTATATGATACATATGCCGGTTGATGTCTAACAAGATAAGAAGCTTAGGGATACATTTATGATGACTGGCGCAATGAAGTGGACATTACTTACTTCATTGGTAGAGCTTTACATGTATTATGTCCTCTGTATTCTTCATCAAGCGTAACTTTAATCTGCAATCCTGAGTAGGCCTCACCTTAAACAAACCTCTGGATAGGCCACACCTTATCGTCATCATGAATTAATCATTTAAAATGCTAGGGACAGATTTATGATAGGTGTATGCCTCTTTTGCGCCACTTACAAAACACTGTCCACGGGGAAATGACTTAAAATGTGCTTAAGACACATGAATGTGTTTTTTTAAAGAGTTTGCAATTTTTTTGGGTCACTTTTAACATGGCTATGTGACTCAAACAGTCAAAATCTAAATTCACCATGCACAGGTGGGAGCATATTTACAAGGAATGTGCTCCATGGGGAAAGGTCTTATAATGTAATATGGGAAAAATGACATCAGAGACAGTGAAATGCCTTATAGAGAAGCATACACCATTATGTCCTTGTCATAAATTTGCAAACCATTCCTTTTCCCCAAAAACGATTTTCAAATCATAATTTCAAAACACTGCACATGTGGAAATGACTTAAAATGTCCTTAATTCAAAATTTGCTATTCCTTATTTTGCGATTGCACTGAAGGATTTGCAAATTTTGCGATTTCTTAAAAGCAATGTATCAAACAAAAAATATGTAAAAAATGACATTAAGGATTTGGAAACTACCACCAACTTCTAGTTTGTGGTAATTTGCGAATTCTTTTCAAAAAACATTTTTTTCCCAAAAACAAAAGGTGCCATATGACGCCAATACATGTCCTTAGGGCATGTATGTGCGCCAGAGGCGCAACTAGAGACAAATTTCGGGGGGGGCTAAGAAAAAATTTCGGGTGGGGCTAATTCTTCCAGCAGTATGCAGAGTGGAGATGCAGGGGCTCTCTAAAAAGGGGTGAAAAAACAACAAAACCTCATTAACAAGCAAATGGTCTTTTAACCCCTTCTACGCTCATGACGAGCTGAGCTCGTCATGAGTTGCGCCGCTCGCATGCTCATGACGAGCTCAGCTCGTCATGTAACGCGGCTTTTTGAAAAACGCCGCAAAGCGTGAAAAAAGCCGCCGCACGCATGCGGTTAAAGTCCTGTGAAGTACTCGGGTGTGGCTGTGTTTGTGCCCGGGACGCTGTCTCAGCCGGGCTGACACACACGACAGGGGTGAGTGGCTGAAGCCCTTTGAGACCAATGGGCGTTGCTGTAGTTTTATATTACATCTTTGTGTTGGGTAGTTAGCTTGAAAACCCTGTTTAAAATGTTTAGGTTTTATATACTTGCAAGAATAAATTGTTGATATAACAATTGTCAATGGTGAGGGACTTCGGATTTATGTGATACAATGGCTTCAGGGTTTACCACATAATTATAGATTTACCACAGTTGCCATATCATTTTACTACCTATTCTTTAGAATTAACAAAGAATGTTGCTTCTAGCTAATGATGATGTAGCCTTGCGGCTAGAGCGTTGGCCTTGGACCTGGGGAACCGGGTTCAAGTCTCAGCAACGATGCTCAACATCCTGTGATTCTGGGCAAATCACTTAATCTCCCAGTGCCTAACAAAAATGAATGTGTACATCTGTAACAAAACTGGTGCTCATGTAAAGCGCTCTGATACTCGATGTCTCGGGTCTAGTTTGTGCTATATAAAACTCTAAAAATTAAAAAATATATTTATAATGTGCCACCTAAATTGCAATTTTTTTTGACACAAATTAGATAACCTTGCTGCATAATGTGGTCCTCCAAGCTACATACTCTCAATATTCTTCACAATGTAAAGCTCCGCAGAGTGGTTTGGGGGATATCATTTTGATGATGAAATCTATATTCAATGGCAATCCCTGTGAAATATGGGTTCGTATACTACTGCATTCTGTGTAATAAAAGCACCTAAATATGTAGTATATTAGTACTAAGGAACATTAAAGCTGTGAATTCTTTGTGAACTCCATCTATCCCCAGACATTTATAATCCTAATTGGAACCAAGGAGAGAGCCACCCTCCTCGCAACTTCCCCAAACAGTCAGTGTACAAAAGACAGAGACAGTATCTAAGGCCAAAATGTGACGCAGATCATGCCTCTAGGTAAGCAAGGGCTTGTAATTAAGAGTTGCTGCTACCAACAAGCAAAGTGAGACACATCATGCACTCACTCTCTTCTGCCTTGAAGTTGCGGGGCTGTTATTAACTTGAGACTGTATTAATATAACTGCATCTACAATGGCCCTCCAGCTTCACGGCTCAATCGGTTGCAGATGGCCCAGAATGTCTCACCTGTCTCAGCGTTGGGTAGAAGCGATCATGGTACAGCAGCAGCTCTAAATCCCTTCACTGGTTACCAGTTATAAGATGGAATCCTATTCAAACTTGACTGCTGGATGTATACATGTATACACTGCTGTAGGATGAATATATGTACTTGGTCCTCCTCTATCTATCCAGCAGAATCTCACTCTACCATAACATAAAAAATCTAAGAACTCAGGATAAATTGTTTTTGAAAGTCCCACAAGTCAACTTTAAAATTAAGGCTTCAGAGCTTTTTTTGCCCCAGGCCCATCTATCTGATTGATTGATTGAGATCATATATAAAGCGCTCACAGCTACTTCAGTAAGCAGTGTTGCAACGCTCTGAGGAGAGTGACAGTGCCAATCAACTCGGTCAGTAAGATCTGGACTCTCTCTGAGAATTACTGAGATATCCGTCCAACTTGACTTGCTTTAAGAAGGCACTAAAAACACATATTTTGGTGTTACGGACCCACATAAGACCCGCACAAAGAGTCCCCTTGGTAGAAGTGCCTGTGTGAGAAGTGGCCTGATAGGTAGGCAGGATTCAAGCAGCGAGAGATAGCACATTCAATCACAATATGGAATGACCTGACCCCTTATGAGAAAGGAGAACATCATATCATGAAATCCTTGTTTAGTTCATTTTAAAGCTCTTGTGTTTTGTGCATTTATTTAGTAAGGCATTGGAGTGCTGTAGATAGTCGTAGCAATAGGGAGAAGAAGCAGGGCAATGTATGAGCCCTGCTAACTTGTCAATTTCTCCTACAGGGAGAGATTTCTTTCAATGCCAATGTCCTTATATTATGTTCAGGTGACATACGAGGCTCCTTCTGCTGCCACAGGGCCTTGTGAATACATCACACAGACCAGTCAGCGAGCCAGGCCGAACCCATCAGGGCGCACTAGAAAACCTTTAACAGTTCAATACGTCGCTTCTCTCAGCCAGTTTTCTTAAATATTTTATTATACAAATAAGAATGGCCGAGATGTGACTTAATATGCAGTGTGTGCTATAGAAGAGAATTCCCTCTGTGTTGTCAGAGCGGGAAATGTTTGAGCACTTTGTGAAAGACTCAGAAATGTTCCTATTCCACTGCTACCGTGCCCATTCCTCGTGAACTTGGATCTGCACGACTGAGGTACAGGACATGAACCCCCATCATCTCAGTGAATAATGTCTCACTGCTACAGACACTCCTCAGATATGTTGTGTCACTTATGGTGCTGCTGATGGCAATTCACCGACTCCTGCCTGTGACGTTCTATCTAGACCCAGACATCTAAAAGCGGCCTTGATGTTGCCGTTTTATTTTCGAACACTTAACTGCCTGGGCACAACAACAGCAAGAAACAGGCCCCCAAGGCACAATGATGTCATCTTGTGTAAATGGTAGTAGCGCTCTGATGCCTAACAGGGCCTGGTTCATGCTTCAGTAAATTGAAAAATAAATACAGAAATACATTCCATAATTCCCATGTAGCAGCACTCTGACTGCAAACAAGAGCTATTCTTACTCCCAATATTATGTCACTGTTAACACTTCAAACACTTCACATATAATATGAATGCAAAGGATTTGCCGCATCTAGTACAGCCACTAAGATTGCAAGTTTTACATTCCTGCGCTCATGTGATGTTTTGGCAGGCACAGCACAGATTATACTGTCATTTATTTACACCTTATCCCCAGCGTCTTCCAATTAAAATGCCCCAAAGACAAAACAGTTACCGAAGGAAACTATGTCAGCCCTTCTACTATAGTGAAACCAAAGCGCCATCAAATATTTACCAATATGTGCTGCCTATTCAAGCAGGAAATCGTCACAGTGCGTTTAGCTCACCAAATGTACAAGTCCACTTTTATGGCAGAGTGTGCCTAACCCACGTCATTTCCTAATTGTAAGAGAGCTGCAATATGTAAGCAGGTCTGCGTCGGGTTTTCTTTCTCAAAAGCCTAATTTACAAGTAAATGGTCTTTTAAAGACCTGTTAACTACTCGGGTGCGGCTGCAATTAGATGCTCGCCAGCCCCAACCCGCGAAACTGTGTCAGCCCGGGCTGACACAGACGACGGGGGGGGCTGAAGCCCCGTGAGCCCAATGGGTGTTGCGCGCCTGATGTGCGCCATATGCCCCCAAATTTCTTTTTCAGGGGTGCAGCAGTGTGTTCTTGAGATACCCCTGCACCCTTGAAAAAATTCCTAATTTGTGATGAGCTAATTGATAATCGCAAATTGCACCTTCATTCCTATGAGCCTCCTAGCCCATGGAAATGAATGGGTAATTTGCAATTAGCAATTTGGTCATTGCAAATTAGGAATGGTAAAGAATTGCTATTTATTCCTTAAAATTCGCTATTTAGGAAATGCAAAATAGTTTGATGGAACATATGGCGGTTCATCTGTAACAAGATAAGAAGGTTAGGGATACATTTATGATGACTGGCGCAATAAAGTGGACATTACTTACTTCATTGGTAGGCCTTTACATGTATTATCTCCTCTGTATTCTTTATCAAGCGTAACTTTAATCTGCAATCCTGAGTAGGCCTCACCATAAACAAACCTCTGGATAGGCCACACCTTATCGTCATACTGGATTAATCATTTAAAATGGTAGAGACAGATTTATGATAGGTGTATGTCTCTTTTGCGCCACTGTGCGTCACTTTTATGATGCAGTGGCGGTGCAAAAGATTTGCTATGAGGCGAGAAAATTACAAATTGATGCATTTAGGCAGATGTGTCATGGTGTAAAAAAAACGTGCCACATGTAACCGATGCAGCAGTGATGCAAAAGATGCACCATGTTGCAAGACAGGCCTCACTTGGGGTCATATGTATCAAGCTAATTACCATTCGCAAAGATCAAAATTCTGCAAATTTCAGCCTTTGCGAATGCTAATTAGACAAATGGTATGTATCAAACAAGTTTGATGCAAAATAAGGAATAGCAAAATTTGCTATTCCTTATTTTGCGATTGCACTGAAGGATTTGCAAATTTTGTGATTCCTTAAATGCAATGTATCAAACTAAAAATATGTAAAAAATGACATTAAGGATTTGGAAACTACCACCAACTTCTAGTTGGTGGTAATTTGCGAATTCTTTTCAAAAATAATTTTTTTTTTAAAAACAAAAGGTGCCACATGACGCCAATACATGCCCTTAGGGCATGTATGTGCGCCATATGCCCCCAAATTTCTTTTTCAGGGGTACAGCAGGGTGTTCTTGAGACACCCATGCACCCTTGAAAAAATTCCTAATTTGCGATGAGCTAATTGCTAATCGCAAATTGCACCTTCATTCCTATGAGCCTCCTAGCCCATGGAAATGAATGGGTAATTTGCAATTAGCAATTTGCTCATTGCAAATTAGGAATGGTAAAGAATTGCTATTTATTCCTTAAAATTCGCTATTTAGGAAATGCAAAATAGTTTGATGGTACATATGGCGGTTCATCTGTAACAAGATAAGAAGCTTAGGGATAGATTTATGATGACTGGCGCATCACCAGGGATGTGCCAGTCATTTTGCGCCGCTGTTCCGCCACCCATGGTGTGCTGCATTTACAATGCGGCGCAGCATGGGGCAAAAATGGCACAGATGCGTGACGTATCTGTGCTGTAAAGGTGGCGCATTGCTGGAATTGTATCGCAAGTGCGATGCAGCTCAAGCAAGGCTCAGGGGTGCCCCATCTCCACAATGTTGCGTCAAGACCTATGCCTGCTTAAAGCAGGCGCAGGGTTTTGACGCAGCTTTCTCCTATCTGATTGTAAATACGGCACACCATGGGTGGCAGAGCAGCGGTGCACGTTAACTGGTGCATGCCTGGGGATGTGCCATTTAACATAAATCTGCCCCTTTACATTTAAGTATGTGCAGGGGACACAGAGTTGGTGAGGCTTATCCAAGGTTAAGAAGAGATGAGTCCTGTTCACTGAAAAATTAGACATAGGCTTCACCTGCTCAGCATCGCTGGACATGGCTAAATAATAGCTGCAAAATGTTACTCTTGTTAAACAATTTTACTATTATAATCTCTGAGATTTGTCTCTTACTCTGCAACATCTCATTGTTGTTATCTTTCTTTAAAGATAAAGACAACATCAACATGAGCGACAATCTGCAATCAGTTGATTTTGACCTCATCATTGAATTAGTAATTGAAACATCAGTGGATGTTGATCCCTTGGATGATTTAAATCCTGAGGATGAAGAAGAGCGTGATGAGGATGCAGATTTGTCCGAATTATATGACATAGGGTGGGAAGCTGACCTGCTTGAGCCTATGGAACTATAAACATTTATTTTTAAAATTTATAATAAATAAAAAGTAAAAGTGTAAACCGTTTAATTTAAAAATAAAGACACCTTCAAAAACAGGTTATGTGTAGTGTCTTCAATAAAATATTAAAATATGCTCATAAAATTAGATCAGATTCACATATAAAATAGCACAGGTAACATGAATATAAATTCCATTTCTTTTCTGCTATTTCTGTATTGTAAATTTGCCAAGGACTAAAAAATCTTCTATTTAAAATGTCAAGTAGTGTGTTAAGTTTTTGATCACTGTTATTGATTTACTGTTTGGTAATAGTGGTTAATAACATTTTTTAATATATTTTACCACAGATTCAACTGCAGATCATTTCAACATTTCACCATGCCAACGAAAGAAAGAGAGAGAAAGGCTGCAAAACGTCAAAGACAGCAGGCCAATCAAAAGAAGCAGCAGTCCTCTAACAAAAAGATTTGTCAAGTCACGAAGAAAGCACCGGGTAAGAGTACAAAAACATTCATAAGAAATATGTGTAGTAAAAAAAATATTACTACAGAAAATGTTTCAGTCCATAAAAAGAGAAGCAATTCAAATGGAAAGGAAAGGCCAATCAAAAATGTTACTGCTAGAGCAAGAGATAACTCTGTGCATGATAGTAGAAGGAAACAACAGTTTAGGGACATTCGTAAACGAATGTTCCGCAACAGGATAATTGGCAATTTGTTAAAAAATATTAAGAAAGGTCAACAGAAAGTGGTTTTTTATAAGAGAAAAAAAAAAGTTGAGAAAGTTATTGATCAGGCATTTGAAATTAAACGTAAGTTATTTATTTTGATAATCAATAGAATTAGGAAGGTAAACAAGGCAATTTATGATTTCAAAAGAAATAGTAGATGGAAGAGAATAGTTAATCGTAGTAATTTTTGTGAAGTTTTTTCTGGAGAATGGATGCATAGTTCAAGCTCTGAGGCATTTTTTAATGAGGAGAGTTATTTCCAGGATAATGATTTGGTGCATGCAGTTGACACCAGTGGTCGTGCTTATGAAGTGAAAGATGGTTGTCCAGTTGAAAAAGAAAAACTTGTGACAACAGAGGCAGAAGAGGTGTTAGGTAATGAGGTTTTAGGAAGACGTGCTAAGGGTCCTGTGTACACCTGGAAGTGTAGTAGTATTTGTAGTGTGCGACAGGATTCCATCAATTTGCTTTGTGATTTTGTACGGTCATTTAATAAGAAAAGTTTGAAGCAGAAAATGATGTTGTTGCAAGAATTAGATCCTTGCAGAGTGAGAGAAGTGACAGGTTTGCATGGTCATTCACTGGCTTGTCTTTCCAGGAGAGTATGCCAGAGTGTTTTTCATCATTTCAGGATGCTAGCAGTGCATCATAATAAAGTGAGGAAATTAGTTAGAATGTTGTATTATGCTAAGAGTCCAGCAATTATGCTTAAACAATTATGCGCTGCTCTTTTGCATGGTTCTGAAATAGATGTGAAGAATATATGTGAAGAAATTGAGTTTTGTTACTTTGGAAGTAAAGAGGAGAATGTTGAAATTGACCAAGAAGAAGCGGGTAATGTGGAAGATAGTGTACAGGTTTCCAGTACAGATAATTTCCAGAGGGAAATTGCGACGTTTCAGGTCAAATCAAGTGAGAGGCCAAATTTCACTTGTGTGTGTTGTCGACGCACTTATTATAAGAATCAGACTAAGTTAGTGGATTTATATGCAAAAAGTGAAAGGGAAAATAATAGTGAATGGAAGGATTTCACAACATACTTGATGGTAGAAAATTGTTTTGATTTGGGATTGGATCAACGTGTGTGTACTTATTGTTGTAACAAATTAAATCAAAACCAGATGCCTGCTAGAGCAGTTCATAATAATCTGGAATTGATTGAGATTCCTTCTGAATTGAAGGATTTAAATACTTATGAATCTATTTTGATTCAAAGTATCCATCCCTTTCAGGCTATTGTAAGAATGGAGCCAAAGACAGGGAAATTGCCTCCATCAGATTTACAGAGAGGATTAAAGGGAAGAGTTGTTTATTTGCCTCTAGATTTGAAGAAAAACATTAACACAATTGGAGTAGAAAAAGTGGACGAGGAACCTCTGGTTATCTTAGTTAATGGGGTTCCGACAAAGAATAAGAAAATATGGCAAGATTTAGTAGATGTTAGGAAAGTTAAAAAGGCAACATTGTATTTGAAAAAAAAAAAATAATTCTATAAGAATGTATATGTTGCAGAAGAGGACGTAAGTGAGGAAGAGGATAGCGATTTGTGTGCTGATCAAATTGAGAAAGTAGAACCCTCTACTAGTGAAGAAATATATGAACATTATAGTGTTCATCCTTTGCATTCCAAGGAAGTCATGGGGAATGCTATTGAGTTGTTTCAAATGAAACAAGCCAAAGGGAGTCCCATTAGTGTTTGGGAGGAAAGTTTGGAAGCTCGGTGTTTCCCACAGCTTTTTCCAACAGGTCAGGGAGGAAGATATGATGAGCGACCTCATCAAATTCCTGCTTCTGAATACCGGACTTTGCGATTGTATGCAGGAGATGCTAGGTTTCGACAATGCATTCCTTATTTGTTTCATCTCCTGTTTGAAAGCGATCTGTCTGGACTGTCATATGCAGTGAACCACATCTTGAAAAGTGGTATACACATGCAAAACATCTCGGCAAGTGACTTTATGGATAAAGTCAATGTCCAAGACAGTATTTTGGATTCTCACCTGATTAATCTCATGGCGTGTCAGCGTGGTACTAATGAGTACTGGTACCGTCGTCATGGTGATTTAAAATGTATGCTGAGGAACTTAGGTACTCCCACATGGTTCCTCACTCTGAGCTGTGCCGAGTATGGCTGGGAAGACTTACTTGAATTTCTACGAGAGGCAAATGCTAACGTAGATAACATCGAATTCAAGACACCCGGAGAACTGTGCTCTTTGGATCCAGTCAATGTATGTAGGTACTTCAATCATAGATTTGAAGCTATGATGTCTTTCATCATGAATAAGAAGAATCCACCTCTTGGAGAGGTGTTGGATTTCTTCTGGAGAAAGGAGTACCAAGCAAGAGGTGCTCCTCATATACATATGTTGCTGTGGATCAAGGATGCACCTAAATTTGGAACGGATCCAGAAGACTCAGTGATGAGTTTCATCCAACAGTATTCTACGTGTGCTGTTCCAAACGCAAAGGAGAAGAAAAGCCTAAGAGGAAAAGTTCTGCGTTTCCAAAGCCATCGATGTGGAAAGTACTGCCGTCGTAAATTCCGAAACAAGGACAAGTTCTACACCAAATGTCGTTTCGGCTTTCCACGACCGGTGATTTCTAAAGGAAGAGTAAACAGTTTGATGTCTTCGCTGCGACATAATGTGATGAAGAAATCACCTAAAAACACATACAATTTGAAGAGGAACGAAGAGTCCAAGTACATCAACGACTACAACCCGGTGATTTTGTCCATGTGGAATGCTAACATGGATATACAGTTTGTGGCTGATAACTGTATGGCTGTAGCTCGGTATGTGACATCTTACATCACCAAAAAAGAGAAGAGAGAATTGAAGGATATGTGGGAGGACATTTCCCATGAAAAGAGCCTCAGCAAGAAGTTGTACAGTTTCAGTCTGAAGATGTTGTCGCATCGAGAAATCGGAGCTTACGAATGTTCTGACCGGTTGTCTTCAGCAAGTCTCTATGCCAAGTCCAGGAGTATCGTTTGGGCGAGTGTTGGTCTTGCTGCAACGCGTAATCGAGTTCTGAAACCTGTGCGGGAAATTGAGTATTTGGCGGAAAAGGAGCCAAACAGTACCGACATTTTGAAGAGCAACATGTTGGATACATATTATCCAAATCGAAGCAGTCACCTCGAGAATGTTTGTCTGTATGAGGTTCTGCAAAATTACATATTCAAGAGGAACATCAAAGAAGATACTGAGAAAGGAGTGTATGCTGTAATAGGAAGTGAGGGATGTCTGGTCAAGCAAAGAAAATGCCACTTGATAAACCATCGAAAATTGAGTGGCGACTCTCCTGAAAAAAAGGAGTTTTTCTATTTAGCACTTTTGCAACTTTTTAAGCCATGGCGTGCAGAAGAGGAACTGCTTGGAGATTTCCTTTGTTACGAAGACTTATTCAATGCTGCCAAGGAGACCATAGAATGTCCTGCTTTTCCCAAATATGTAGAAATGTTGAATGTGGAAATTGAGCAGGAAGCAACGATTGCAGCCGAGATTGCCAGAGACAGTTCTCAGGACAGTCAGAGTTCTGCTTCATTGAGTCAGGATCCACTAGGAGGACCTCTTATCGAAAATGAAGCTGCCACTGCTATGAATGAAGTGGAAAGAGCCATGGCACATGCTCAGGAGGATGCGGTTAACTTAGAAGAGTTGGAAAGACAACTCAACGTTGAGCAGAGGAAAATATATGACGAACTTACCATGCAAATTGATCATGGATTAAGTCATGACAAGAAAGAGTTCTCATGTACGTCGTTGAAGCCTGTCCGACTGTATGTGAGTGGAGAAGCAGGAACTGGAAAAAGTTTCCTTATTAAAGCAATTTCATGTTATTTGCAGGAAAGGACAGAGTCATCGCTGTCTTGTGTTGTCACAGCTCCAACTGGACTGGCAGCACATAACATTAAAGGGATTACTTTACATCGTTTACTGATGCTGCCAGTGGAGCATGACAACAAATTAGAATATCACAAGCTATCTGGAGATGCTTGTTTTGAAGTTTCAAGAGTCTTGAGGAAAATGAAACTTCTTATCATTGACGAAGTAAGCATGGTTTCCAATGTCATGCTTGCCTTTGTGCATTTGAGAATGCAAGAAGTTCTCAAAACAGAGTATGATGTGTTATTTGGTGGCAAACACATCATTGTTTTCGGAGATCTTCTGCAGCTGACACCAGTGAAAGGGCAACCTGTGTTCAAAATGCTCACGCATGAAGATACCAGGAAGTGCTTAGGGAGCATTGGCAACGTCAATATATGGTTAAACTTCAATTATGCTGAACTGCATGAAAATATGCGTCAGGCAAAGGATGAAGTTTACAAGACTATTCTACAAGATGTTAGAATTGGAAAAGTGACCGAGCATGGGAAAGAAGCTTTACATGCACGATTACTGACAAATTTATATCCAGACGAAGATGTTGTGCCTGAGAATATTTTTCAGAAAGTTACTGAGAAAAAATCTGGAATATGTTTGATGCCAACTCTTGCAGAATGTGCCAAATTCAACAACAAAATGTTGCATTTAGAAAAGCAAGAGATTGTGAAACTGGAAGCTATTGACAGAGTAGAGCATATGGGATCAACAATTATTTTGTCTGAGAATCTGAAAACAAAATTGGATTCATTAGAGAAGAGTATATCTAAAACTGCGGGTTTTGAAAAGACTCTGAATGTGTGCTTGAACTGCCGTATAATTTTAAGAAGGAATTTACATGTTGAAAGAGGTCTGGTAAATGGATCAATGGGTAATGTTGTTGATTTTGTGAAATACAGAAATAGAGATGGAATTGAATTTTTAAAAATTAAATTTGATGGCATTGAGGAAGTACAGCTAATTGCTCGTTGTTCTGCTAGATTTTTGCTTGTAAAAGACTTATATGTTCGTCGTAAGCAGTTTCCTGTTTGCTTGGCATATGCGGTGACAATCCATAAATCGCAAGGTTTAAGTGTAGACTGTGCATTGGTGAATATTGGCAGTTCTGTGTTCAAGGAGGGTATGGCATATGTGGCATTGTCACAAGTTAGAACTTTATCGGGATTGTACTTGATTGAGTGTGATGTCACAAACATTTGTGCGGATCTAGATTGTGTTAAGGAATACAATAGGTTAAGAAGAGAGTATGCGCCACATTTGCCTCAGTATCCTTTGTTTGAGAAACGTGTGGTAGGCCGGAAACGAAGAAATGTGACCAATACTGGGGAGGTTGTAGCAAAAAGACGAAAAGTCGATGAACCTGAAATTATAAGCAGAAACAAAAAGGATTCTGTTGAAGATGTTGTTGGTTTTCAATTTGAAAACAGTTCTGGTGTCAACTGCTATGCTAATGTAGTGGTTAATGTTTTGTTTTCTCTAGAAAATGTAAAAGAAGAGATTGTGGTCAATTCTGATCAAAGATTTTGCAGTTTGTTAAATTCTGTGTTAGAGAAATGTAGCACTGATAGAACAAACATAGAAAGTGTGTCTGAAATTCGAAATCTGTTAGACAGATGTTCAGGCCAAACACAATTCTCTCAAAATAGTCAGCAAGATTGTCAGGAGTTTTTAATGTATATGCTTGATGTATTGCATGATGAAGGTGTAGATGTAGATCACCTGTTTGGGCTTTCTTATCAATGGCAGCATGACTGCGAGAACTGTAGGGTATCAAGTACTACTAGTGTAGACTCAGAAAGATTTATATATTTAACTTTGCCAGACAGTAAATCAGTCTCTTTTAATAAGCTAGTAAAAGCAGCTGATCACAACATGGAGTGTAGCCAATGTAAATCTGAAATGATGTCCACATTATTTATACGAACATATGGCCAGTATGTCATTTTAATGTTCCAACGATGTAGGCCTGATGGAACAAAATTGACAACTTTAATTAAAAATTTTGTGGCTTCACAGTTGTCAATATCAGGAAGGACTTTTGTAACTGTAGCAATTATATATCATGATGGTCCTTCAATAACATCAGGACATTATACAGCTTATTTAAAGTGTAGAAATGGCTGGTCATTCTGCAATGATTCTGTTTTAATTTTCACAAAAAAATTGCCGTATGACCTTAAAAACTCTTACCTGGTGTTTTTAAAACCAAAATTTTAGGGAAAGAATCTCGGGATGTGCTCTGAGGAATTTCAAGAAGTTCTAATGGCTCCTACACGATTTGGCCTTGAGGATAAGTGTAGTACAGAGACATAACTTCTTACCATAACACTGGACGTCATGGAGAAATACGTGCACTTTGAATGAGTTCAGAAAAACTGTTTCTTTTTATAAGCTAATTGAAGCAGCCAATCAAAACATGGAGTAGAGGGAATGTAAGTCTGCAATGCTGTCTACTGTTTTACATTGCTTTGTCATTAAAAGTGATGTAGAGAATTAAATAATTGACTAGTCATAAAGGTAGTGTAGGTCTGCTTCATAGTAAGCAGTATCAGTGTGATAGGAAATGTAGAACATGATTGAGCAAGAAGGGGAAGATATTACTAGTCCAGGATTGTGAAAATGATCTTCAACATTTTAATTGTGAAAGTTGCGGAAATACAACATGACGGGATTGGCTTAAAAGAATTCTAAGAGTTATAAATGGCTCAGACACGATTTGGCCTTGTGGAAACGTGTGGTAGAGAGCGAGAAGTCATTTATTGTATGTAACATGTTTTTGAAAACGATGGAGGTTTTCTTTCAGAAAGTGGCGGGTTGAAAGTAATAACAGCACAACAGAGTGTAAGCTGTTCATAGGACATCCTTGGCCGTCATGGAAAGTAAGTTAACTTTAAGGAGTTCTGAATTCTGATTTGTTATGTTGTATGGGTTTTTTAAACACAATCATTTTGATTGTGGTTTTTTTTCCCCGCTGTTATATGATGAATACCTTCAAGTCACTGTTTTAGTGAAATTTGATACATTCTGAGAACAGCAAAAATAAACCATTTAACATGTATAATTAATTCTGTTCTGTTTGCATTTATGATGTACATGTAGAACTGTGTAGGAGGCATGGAGAAGGTGAGGCTTCTGTAAGTGTCAAAGTTGTTGCATACAGTGCTCATATTCTACGTAGTCTTTTATATTTCATTACTTTCACTGTTTCTGACTGATCTAAAAAATTTTTTTTAAAAAGAACAGTAAGTATAAGGGAAGGAAACAGACAGTTATGTTAAAAGAAACACAGCTATAGGGAATAAACTAGGGATACTGTTACCTGCAATCCTCTGCTGATGATGTCACTGAGCATGTCATGAATGATGTAATATGTGACATCATCAGCAGTGGATTACGGGTAATAGTATCTCTAGTTTACTCCCCTATAGCTGTCTTTCTTTTAACATAACTGTCTGTTTCCTTCCCTTATACTTACTGTTCTTTTTAAAAAAAAAAAAATTTTGGTTCGCTTCCGGTTCGCGTACCGGGGAGCGAACTGGGAAGCGAACTAAGAGAAATAGAGATTGGCACAGTTCCAAATATTGTACCAATTTTTTAATAACGGGGAGGTAGTTCTGAAAAGAACTTTTTTTTAATTGTTTTTGTTGTTTTATATTTTTTTTATTATTTTTCTGAACATTTTTTTACTTTTTTTGAATTTTTCTGAACAGTTTTATATTTTTTTTGGTTTTTTTTCGGAGGGGGCAACGAAAACGATTCATTGTAAAGGGCTCAACAGGAGCAACAAAACAAAAAAAAAGAATTTATTGTTTGGGGCGTTTCGGACAAACATGAGCATGATTGTCAATAGCTCTGTTGATCAGAGTGATGCTACTTTCTCCGTAGCAAATGAATCCACTGCAATGTACGCAGACTTGTTTTACTTCACGAAATCTCGTTTGTATATTTGGCACCATCTCCCTGCCCTCTGGTCCCGTTACTTCCGGTACAACAGATCTTCTGGCCATAATAGGGAGATTATCTAGGTCGTCCTGTTCCTCTTCTTCCTCTTCTTGCTGAATTATAACTTTAGCAGGTGGTCCACTCTTCCTTGGATGTGGTGGAGGTGGTGGGGAAGCACCAGCTGAAGCTACTAAAGAAGCCATTGCTCACTGGTAACAAAGGGTCTTTCTCTCACAATGATGAAAGTCAGAGTGAGGAAAGAAGGAGGGATTTTCATCATTTGGGAAAAACAATAGTTCTCAACCAATGAAAAGTGTTCATTTTAGATCATATGACCTAGTCTTACATCATTAGGAAACCAAAAGTGAAATGAACCAATGAAAAGTGTTATTACCAAGTCACATGACCTGCTGTGTTTACGTTACGCGCTTTGCAGGGCCTCCCGGTTTGCTTCCAGAAACCTGTGCTTTGCGACTCGGTAAGCGTACCAGTTCGCTAACGTAGCACGTCATATGAGGTATCACGCGACAACGCGAAACGTCATGCGGACGGGAGGCGTCACGATGTTGTTTTCTAACGCGGCAGTTGCGGTAAAGAAACGTTTACCGGCTCGCGGTCTATTTCGCGGCATCAAGGTCAGCTAACGGGAAGCTTCCCGATTCGCGAAGCGGGAACGAAGAAAAAAAAATATTTTAAAAAAAAGTTATTAATAAACATATAAAATATATTTTTGGATTTAAAGAAGAATACATTTTACAGCTACAGATATTAGCTGTTAAAAAACCAATGAAATTCACTGAAAAAACCATAGGTTATAGACCATATATAGTTAGGAATTAGCATTTACAAAACCTTGAAAATTCACTGAAAAAACCATAGGTTATAGACCATATATAGTTAGGAATTAGCATTTAGAAAACCTTATTTTACTCACACAAAACCATTGAAATTCCATATATAGTTAGTTGCACTAACTATATATCGCGCACCCGCAATCCACTGCTGATGATGTCACATATTACATCATTCATGACATGGTCAGTGACATCACTGATGACATCACTGATGACATCTCAAATGACATCACTGATGACATCACTGATGACATCTCAAATGACATCACTGATGACATCATGACACACCAATACCAGTTACTACATACGCACTCACTGATTCCTACGTCTACACACACATTCACTCATTCACCCATACAATCACTCATACATACAGTCACTTATTATTACAACACTATCATATGCACTCATACACCTATGCAGACAGTCACACACTGCCACTCATCCATGGAGTTACTCACACACCAAGTCAGTCCTGTAAAGAATCAATCACACTTCCATTTCTTCATCTATACAGTTAAACACAGAACACCATACTTCAGTGACATCACTGATGACATCACTAATGACATCTGAAATGACATCACTGATGACATCTCAAATGACATCACTGATGACATCATGACACACCAATACCAGTTACTACATACGCACTCACTGATTCGTACGTCTACACACACATTCATTCATTCACCCATACAATTACTCATACATACAGTCACTTATTATTAGAACACTATCATATGCACTCATACACCTAGTCAGTCCTGTGAAGAATCAATCACACTTCGATTTCCTCATCTATAGTTAAACACAGAACACCATACTTTTCACACATATACTAACACATACTTACTCTCTTATACAATCACTGATACAAGTACACATTGATATGCACAGAGTCACACACCTCCCAGCCAGCCACACACACACTCAGTCTTCCATACATCCAGTCATTCTTCAATATGTAAAACGTATTTAAACTTTACAAAAACACACAGACACTAGATGATGTAATCAGTGATGTCATTTGAGATGTCATCAGTGATGTCATCAGTGATGTCACTGACCATGTCATGAATGATGTAATATGTGACATCATCAGCAGTGGATTGCGGGTGCGCGATATATAGTTAGTGCAACTAACTATATATGGAATTTCAATGGTTTTGTGTGAGTAAAATAAGGTTTTCTAAATGCTAATTCCTAACTATATATGGTCTATAACCTATGGTTTTTTCAGTGAATATATATATATATATATATATATTATTTTTAATTTTGTTTTTATGATTGATTGCTGATGTTTGATTTGACTTTGCCCACACTTTCATTTCATCATGGATGATTAGACAAGAAAAAGGCGCAGCTAGAGTTCCAAAGGCATTGGCTAAACTTTCTGCAGAATTCGCTGCAGACGAATGCTTAATCAGCATAGGTGCGGCTCCAGCAGATGTGATGAAGTATTGTTGCCTCAGGGTGACATGCTGCCTAATCTGCAAGGGTAATTGCCTGGAAAGCTCGAGGGTGCGATGGGTGATTTATTAGCCTGCATTTGCAATCACATCGTGCATCGCTGGGTACCACCTGAGCGGCTCCTTGTGTAGGTTCGGGCACAGCTATCATCATTCTAATGCCACTGCCCGTGTAATTTGGTGTATCATTTAAAGAGCCAGCTTCCTCCACTACTCGCGAAGGTAGCCAAGCTCTTAACTCTTCAATTGTCCTTTATGGAGATTAGATCTCATGGGCATTCTCACACCTTTTAAGGCATGCTCCTTCTCCTCAAACCTCCTCCCATCTCTGCCAGATGACTCCCATTTCCACAGGAAAGCTCCTCCTTCTTTTCTCATGCTTCCTCCCATTTCCTTAGGCCTGTTCGGTTCCCCTGAGATCACCCAACATGTCCTCCTGCTTTATTTTATCTTCCCAGGCCACCACCCATCATATATCGCGATCTCATCAAGAATGCTTTGCTTCCTCCTCAACCCGCCTTCTCTTAGCTCTTGCAGACTACTGATGCCTTGTCCATTCTACACAACCGTCCCAACTTCCGACATGTTCGTTTCTCCTCAGTCACACTCCCATCTGCTCAGATTACCTCTCAGCTCCTTAATTTTCTTTGCCTCAGGCACTTTCCAACCTCCTACGATTTGTCATCACCTAAGATATGCTCCATCTCCCTCAGGCCTTCTCCCCTCTTCCTAGCCTCCTTCTCGTCTCAACACGCCTCCTCGCATCTCCTAAGGCATCGGAACATCTCCAGAACCTCTTTACATTTCTTCAGACCTCCTCACATCTCTTCTTGTAAGCTCCCATCCTTCTCTGGTGCCCTTTCTGTAGGTGATCTACAAATCTTTAATTCCCATGGTGTTTCACAAAGAACTGTCCGTGATCCTGAATGTATTGTAGGTGTGTTCTACTTGTGCATTTTGTATACATGTGATGTCCCACACAAGGATTATTAGATAAAGAATTACAGAAGGAAAGTGGCAGGCACCCGATGGTGAACCCCACCACATGCTAGTATTAAACGACACACACTGCCTGCTAGTGCATTGTTTACGGAGCGTTCATCTTGATGGGGTGGAAGTGCTATCGACCTTTAGATCTCTACTTATTATTTTGCTGCAGCAACTGAAGTGATAGTGGGGGAAAGCTTAAAAATCCTGAAATAACACAGTGAAAAAACATGAGTATACAAAACAATATAAATGAAAGGGGCAATAATTTAGTGAAATATTGCTTTGGGAGACTTGGGACTTTTTGGATCTTTATTGGGACAGAGTTGTAGAGATGCAGGGGGCACGGGAAATGTGCACCACTGACACCGCTCAGTATACTGGGAGTCATGAAGCAAACATAGACAAAAATCTCCTGAAGTACGGCAAATGGTCTACTTTGTCTATCCTATTATGCGTTTTCATTTACCTTTTTATAACCGACCTCAAGCTACTACTAAGAAATTGTATTTACAGGGCACAATTCAATAGCTCTAATAAATATCTGTATCCTCGTTCAAAAAAGAAAGATATCCTCATTCAAACATACAACCAATGACTTAAATTTCTTTCCATATTTTATCACTGGAAGGGAAGAATTTTTTTTAGCACGTGTAATGGAAAATCATAAAAAACATGAAAAATGTGATTTACAGAGCTATTAATACTCTGAGTTATGCATCAGATAGAGTACACTTGACAGGGGGGCAAGTTATAATTATCTTTGCATAGACAAGCTCTCTCTTTATATCTCACTTTTTCACTAGAAAAAATGTAATTTGCTATGCAGTGCTATATACTGTCATCATAACAATTTTTGGGCCACTGGGAAAGAAGATTTTAGGGCCCACTGTTTGAAACAAATGAATTTTATTGCCTATTTTCTGTTGTTTAAACGCCTGCATCAATTTCAAATTATTTATGGGGTACGAGTTATAGTTACTTGAGATAACTAATACTGGTGAATTTCAGTGATTTTGTTAGTTTCAAATGGTATGTTTTACGTGACCTTTTCACCCAACTATAACATCTCCTTAACCTATGTTTTTTTCAGTGAATTTCTACGGTTATTTAATGCAAAGTTCGATTTTTTTTAAATTCCTAATTATAACGTCACTTTAACCTTTGGTTTTTCGGTGAATTTCTAGGTTTTTTTTAAGTAAAGGAAGCTGTCCATCATAATGCATGGCAGGGTGGCCTTAATGCAAGGTATGGCCTGACACTGTCCAAGCGGGCTGCCCCTACCCCCTTCCTCCTTGCCCTTGATTGTCGAAGTCCACAACCCTTCCCTTTGTCCAGCCCTGTATGACCGTTGTTCTACGACTGTCTTTCCCTCCTGCCCTGCACAGTTAGCTAGTTGCTGCCTCTACCCACCGCCTCTCTGCCCTCTGTTGTCCAAGTACATGCTCCTGTCCCCTCTCTCCTACTCTGCATGGTCGGATGTGCTGCAACTGCCCACCAGTAGGCTTGATGTCCCTGCCTCACACATGCCTACAAAGCTCTCCACAACGAAGGACCAGCATACCTGAACCACCACCTTGCCTGCTATGCACCCCCAGACAACTCCGTTCTGGCCAATTCGCCCAGCCTCCATCCCCAAGATCTACAAGACCAGAATTGGAGGAAGTTAATTCTCCTACCTCGCCATCAACACCTGGAAAACCCTACTCCTGCACCTCAGTAATCCGCGTCAGAGCATATCTGGCACACCAACACTCTCAACTGTCCAGATATACAATTATTATTTACCCATAATTTGTTAAGAACTACTGAACAGATTAATAACAAATCACAAAAAGAACAATCTGCGGACCAAGATCTAGCTTCCAGCCAAATTTGGTGTAATTCAATTCAGCCGTTTTGCTGTAGCCTTGTCTAAAAAAGTCTATGTAAAATGCATGAAGATTTTGTGGCTTGGGACCCCCATTTTTTCTGAGCCCCTGCTTGACAGATCACTCCGAAACTCTCCATGCCTAATCTAGTCAGAAAGTAGCACTTTTTTTGAAAAGTTTCATGGAGATTCGTCAAACTGTGCCAAAAGTATTAGCAACACAAAAAACGCTTTTCCTATAGAAAAAGCAATTCTAACTACCTAGAGGTGATATATATATATCATGTGATCAAGGCTCCACGAGAGCCGAAACGCGTCGTGGCAAACTGGTGTTGGGCAAAATAAATTTCTAAGAAACACCAAGAATTGGGTCTCGTCTCGTCTTTGACAGAAATTAGCTGTTGGCGTCACATACCGTATATATATATATATATATATATATATATATATATATATATATATATATTTATTTATATGAACACACCCTCCCACTCCTGACAGGAAGAAGGCACGTACTCGAGGATGTGCGATATGGCTTTCTTTATTGTCACAGGTCTCACTCGACCCCGAGATTGGAAAGACGCGTTTCGGCTTCTTTGAAGCCTTTATCAATCTAATTAGTGCCATACATCTATGAATTTATATAGTCCCAACCCCTCAAAGGCATGAGTAATCATAAAGGAAATTCTTATGCGTTTAAAGCCGTGCAGTAGTATAGACACTCCACAATATCTAAACACACTCCTAACATCAAAGAATGTGACTGGTGAAGTTACAAGAGCACGTAACAAATATGTTTCAATAAAATGCATAGAGCAATTAATTTTAAAACATAATGAAGCTTAATGCAACACCATTCTATAATATGTATCTAAACATGTGCACATAATATAACACCAGCCTTTAGAGGGAACATCACTTTAAAATGACGAGAATGGCACTAATCACTCTAAAAAATAAAGCCCTAAATATAGAATGCAGATAAAATACGATTGCATAACATCGTGCTGTATTTCATCTCAAGAGCTATTAAAACAAAGACCTTGTCAAGCCCGTCATATTGCTTTAAATGAAACATAAAACTCCCGGTATTGAGCTTGTGGAATTAGCTGTGGAAAAAATGTTGCAGTGTGCCCAAATGGGATCATTACAAAGTATTTGATTCAGCAGGAGCGGCAGGGAGGTGTAGCCAAATGACATTCACACTGCGGAGAAACTGAACACAAGTGTGTGCACTTTCAGCAGGAGTGCCCGCCTCCCGGTGAGTGTTTTCTTCATGGCAAGAACTACCAATCCCATAATGCCGTTTGGCAATCACTTAATGATCAACAGTTCATGGGCCAGCCTCCATGTTAAAGCCCACAATTGAAATTCCTAGTGCCAGGGTCAGTCAACACAAATATATTAAAAACGGTAACCAATGTCTCTTGACGAAATAATGTCTCAAATGTCTCGTGACGAAATAATGTCTCGATGTCTATGGTGACTAACAGCACTGGATAGAAATTTGAAAATAGGCATAAACTCGGGGTCAAAGGAGACCTGTAGATAAAGATTACTTCCACCAAACACTCCTCACCGCTTCCGCGGTGCCCAGTCATATATATTTATACATAAATGTAAATTGATACTTGTATAGCGCACAACTCACCCGCAAGGGTCTCAAGGCGCTTGTACAAATACCGCTGTGGAACCCATTCTGGCTTTCCCTGTGAGGTGTCCACTCCTGGGCACCCCCAAGGTGGAGGCCAGGCATCCTTAGCGTTGTGGGGGCCGTTGTGGAGATTAAGCAAGCTATTGCCCAGAGTTGCAGAGTGGGACTCTATGATTGGAATAGGCACGAGGCGAGAATTATCAGGTCCGTGAAATTTTTGAGCTCAAGACCCACCGAGACATGGAATTGAACCCTGGTCCCGAGCTAGATCTCTCCATCAGGGTCTGCCGCTCTAACCATTGAGCCATTGAGCCACACTCATATATATATATATATACCCTTAAAAGAGAGAGACAATGAATGGCCCTGATTGTGAGTATAAGTGGTACTTATCACACATGATAAATAACGATACCACGCAGTATGTTATTTATCTAGTGCGATAAATAGCACATATTACGAGAGCCTGAGAAATAACATGCACATTTTGTTGTTTAATACAACAAAATCCGTGTGATACAGTAAATACCATATGCTCCCCCGCTGCTAAATTTCAGCAGGTTTAACCTCCCAAAATGTAACGAAGGTTGAGCTATTTAACGCATCCGATAATTATTGGATCATTTAAATACCTAACAACTTGTAATTCCAACATGTGCCTAAACAGCGGTTTATGCACGGGCCGGATTTAACCTCTAAACTTGCAACCAGGACCATTGTCAGATCTGATAGAAAAATCGACAAAGTTAAGTTAGAGTGAGAGCAAAATTAAATTTCAAGGGGGGCCTTCAGAAGGTGGGGGCCCTGGGCCATTGTCCACGTTGTCCATTCCTTAAAAACATCTCTGTCTGTAGGTATTTGTAAAACGCACCAGCCATGGCCCGTGGAGGGAGTTCCGGTGGGGCAGAGAGGCGGGCAGGGGACGGGCAGGGCGGGGCTGCTAAAAACCAGAATATGGATAATTGGAGGTAAGTAAACAATTTAATTAATAAAACGAATTTCGTAGCGCGCACTGCATCGCATTTTGCGTTGCAGGGAGCGCTACAAAATTTGTTTTATTTATTACATTGTTTACTTACCTCCAATTATCCATATTCCGGTTTTTAGCAACCCCCACCCCGCCTTCCTGCCCCACCGTAACTGCCTCCACGGGCCGCGGCTGAAACGCACTTATGACCCATCGGGGTATCCAGGCGCTGGATTTATAATAACAGCTGCAGCGATCCCCTGAAGCAGTTTATCTTTAAATTTCAAAAGAGCCCCTGCATAAAAAGAGTGTGTTAAGGAGCTCCAGGAGGGAATGCCTGCTCTCAAGCCCCCCTTGTCCCCTCTGTCTACTCCCTGGCACTCTGGCCCTGAGGCTGGAGGTTTATCACGCAGGCGGTAAAGAGCTCAGTGGATAAAGCGCCTGCTACCAGCACCGCAGGTCACAGCACTAGCCCCGACTGGTAAATGAATCATTTAGTGCCCGTTAGCTGAGCAATAATGCCATCTATCATTGAAGCGCCTGCCGTCAATTCGGTTTCTGGTGAGCGCTACATAAAGTTATTGTTACTGTAGGGCAACAGCATTGCTTTGGCTGTACCCCGACGCACGGCGACGTTCTACCTGTCAATCAACCATCCATTTGGCGCACTTTTGAAAACATCTTTTAAGAAAAACGATTTGTAAAACGCAAATGAACAAATGAAAACTAAAATATACTACATTAAATCATTCGTTTTTAAAGTTTCTCTGAGAAAGCAACCCCTTCAGGACCCCGAGTCCCTTCATTGGATAGCGCCCCGAGGGTGTGCGGCCCCACACCTTCACCCCGTCTAATTAGAGACAGTTGTGCCCAAAAAAAAAAGCACACAGTGCAATTGTTTTCAAGGCGGGCATGTCAGCGCTCTACTTTATTATCTGCGATATAAAAATCAGGTAAATAAATAACAAAATGAATGTGCATTCTCGCCTGCCGCTAGAGGAGCTTGAGTCACCCGGTCTGACCGGGCCTGGTGCTCGCCGCGTCGGCCCCTTCAGACAACAAGCCGCCCTTTGTGCGCCTGGAAGCCACGCTCAACAACCCTCCCTTACAGGGCAGCCACCGGCTCTCAGAGGTGACCGGCCGCCACCACTGGAATGAAAACTGCTGAGTGTGCATAATAATGTGCAAGTCAGTGTGAAGTCCGGAGCACCCCTCCAGTCTCGCCACTCCTCTCAGGGTCAAGAAAAAAGCCCACCAGACTAAAACGAGGGCAGGTTTTCAACATGTTTTCTTTCAGTGCACATAAGTGACGTCTTGTGCAAGACACATTTATTGCACCAATAACCACCAGCCAGAGGTGTGAGCAAATCACGGCCTCTGCTTTGCAAAGCAGTCCAATCCAATTTCACTTAATTATGTCTTGTTACACATTTTCTGTATTGTTATTTGGTGTGTTAGCACTTAAGCTTTTTGCGGGCAGGC
This sequence comes from Lissotriton helveticus, assembly GCF_964261635.1. Taxonomy (NCBI): domain Eukaryota; kingdom Metazoa; phylum Chordata; class Amphibia; order Caudata; family Salamandridae; genus Lissotriton; species Lissotriton helveticus. Next base: position 845,976,623 of record NC_136057.1, on the reverse strand, counting down.
TCCTGTCGGTGATGTATTTTCCCAGCAGTGGTTCTCCTTGAGGTAGGGTGCCCCATCCCTCCCCTGGCCAAGGTGAGAGTGTATTAATGGTTTTGTTAGGTTTTCCTTAGGAGAGGATAGGTTTTGTGATCTTCTCACGTAACCCATCCTGGTGGGGATTGTGTTATCGATTTCTTAACAGCGTGCCCTGCCAGAGGGGACTATGCATCTTTCTGTCCCAGCCAGCAGCCTCTGCAATTCCAGTATTGCCTGTTATTTTTAGAGTCTCGATGCGCCACTGTATGGATGATAAGCCTTCTATCCAAGTGTTATTGTTGTGTGCCGTTTTCTTCTGTAGTGCAGTATTTGTTAATTTACTGTTATTTTCTGTGCTGTACTGTTCCTGAACTAGGTTATGCTAAATCTATCTTGTCTTCTAGTTTCTTCATATTGTTTTGAGTCCTCCTCTATTTCTATTTCTAATTGTAGCAAATCTTCCTTTTATCCATTGTCACCCCAGGTTTTTGTGCCTTTTTCTGGACACTCTTTTGGCTGGTTTTAGGACTCTGCCCAAGTCACCTCTGCTAACCATTAATTTAATGGTTAGCAGAGGTGACTTGGGCAGAGTCCATTTAATACAGTGCATGTACTTTCCTTCTAAAAAATGTACAGTGCGCGTTTACTCCCTCTTTGGCCTATTTATCTTGCCTATAGGTCCATTATAAATGGTGCCCAAAGTGCTCCTCTGGCATGGAAAGTTAAATGCCTTATGGCGGTTGCAGTATATTTACATGACCCACACATGTGACAAAAAGTTATTTTTGAGGGAAGCCCCACTGTGCTCTGGCTGGGATGCAGTTTAAATTCACTGCAGTGACCCATGTAGGTAATATATACCCCTACAGTGTACCTTGTAAGCCCATATGGGAGGGTGAAAATTTATAAACATTGGGCACACTCCATATTGGGGTTAGTGAGCCCTCAGTGAAATAACATCTAAAAGCTATTTCACCCTGTGGGTCTGGATATACTTTTTTAATCGTCACAGGTGGGATTACAATCCAAATTGTCAATTTCCACTCAGGGAAGGGCTAGAAAAAGGATTAAAAATTACTTTGTGCTAAATTTTTAAAATCCAACTTACTTGTGAAATCAGATTTTTGATAACTTAAGCAAAAGAGTAGATTTGTAAAAATGTACTTTAGGCTACCTGAGCAGGAACTTGCCGTGATGCCTAGTCACGATACGGGCTACAATCTTCTCTCTGAGAGGAAGGAGCACAGGGATGTTTTTGTGCTAAGGGAGGTACATACTTGGTACTCTGAGCTCCTTCCTCAGAGAGGGTGTTGTAGCCCATATTGTGAGTAGGCATCATGATATAAGGAGGTTCCCCAATGAAGAAGCATGCCATCATTGGTGGGTGAGGGAAACCGTCCTAAGAAAGGATTTCTCCTGGGTGGTAGACCCTTCACTAGCCAGGCCAGTAATGATTCCAGACCCAAGTATTTACTTTTGGGGTGTGATATATGAGGTAGGGGGCAAACCCTTGCGGGTCTTTAAACCTCCTCAAGCACTCTCTTTGTGAAACAAAACCTCAGTATACGCCTTAGAGATCATGTTTCACCCTGAACTTGTGGAAGATCAACTGATGTTCTTAAGCAGGTTAAACTGGAGAGCCATATCTACATGCACACATTCGAAGCGTGATAGCCCTCTAGTTACATTTTTCACAGGGGAATCAAAATCAAATTTTTCACTATAACCTCTAAAAATGTTCACAGACGTTCACAAATTGTAACTAACCTCCTGGAATACATGTGCACTTACACACGTCAAGTCTGATGAATTTTGGTGATGGATTTCATATCTTGAAATATGTGTTTTGGAGTAAGCGCTTCAAAGAGGTACATCTGAGCACTTTTTACTTTCTTCTTACAACATGCAGGAGCTTGGGGGACTTTCACACCCAATTTACGCTCCTGCTGCAGCATTGCCACTAAAGCTAGGTGTGCAAATTGGGTGCGAATTGCTTTTTGGAAATTTCTTGAACACCGACAAAGTTAAAAGGTTGTGGCAGTTCATCATATGTATGATTGCTATCCCTTGTATCACCGTTTAAAGAGACTTGTTTTATCTCTAACCCAATGGCAGACAGGTACAGCGCTTTTAACTTTTTTTTATTTTTATTTTTTTAGAAATCACCTTAGCTAATGTCTTTCGGCCTTCTTGAGGCTTGCTGGTGTTGCAGTTTGATTTACAATTGAAATCAATACAATTTTATTTTAAGGCCGCATACATTTCATGAGGTAAATAGTATAAAATATCTTAAGTACATTTTGCATAAAATATATAAAAATATGTCTATATTTTAACCAGGTTATTCAGATAAGAGATCATTTTAGTAATTTTCAAAGGGGAACTATCCCCCGCGGTGAAAGGGTCAAAGGAATGCTCTACTAACTTTAATGATATATGATATTAGACAAAATGAAATTGTAAATTAAATTCAGTATTCTCAATAAAGCCCTTGGTTTGTTGGTGGTTTCCAGCAGAGAGGTCACTGGGGTGTCATGGTGGAGGAGTTAGGAGGAGATTCGGATTTACCTTATGCAACAGCGCCCGATGTCTTGGGTATATATTGGAACAGGACGAGGGCTTTGCACAATTTGGTGAAAATTTCAAATATGTAGGCCGGGGAGATGTGGTAGACGTTTGAGCTGAAGGTGAGGAAGGGAACTAGAGGTGAACCAGTGTTGTCAATGTGCACATGTAACCTAGAAATAAACAATAAACAGGTGAACTGAAAATAAATTGCTGACCTAAAGGTGACGCTAAGAACAGACGACCTGGAAGTGAATAGGTTCACTGAAGGTAAATGGGTGGTCTAGGATATGTAGATGAACTTGGGTGATTGGTAACTGGCAGTGTTTGGTGACTAGAGGCAATATGTGACCTGCAGGTGGGTGAACTAGAGGTTCACTAGAAGATCTAGATGCAAATGAAGGATATACAGGTAAAGAGCTGATCTGGAGGTGTTTGGCTGACTATTCATAAAAGGCTGCAGCTATTTATTGTGAGAACAGAACAATGGGAAAAGGGGTTTTAACAACAATTGCACCTATCCTATTTAATGCCTCCTTGTTTTTATGGTGCCACGGATCGGAGATACTTTTCCCTAGACCTCCCAGAACAAAAAATTTTGTTCTAACATACAATTTTTTTCAAAGCTGATCCAGCACACAAAATAGTATAGTGAAAATCTGTATAATAACCATCACAGTTCATAAGACAAAGATAAATCAATTCAGTAGCAGATTCTTGAGAAGTTTTTTGGAGTTCAATCTTTATTTGAATCTTCACATGTAGCCAACGCGTTTCGTCCTCCACGGACTTCTTCAGGGCGAATAAAGTGAACTTTTCTTCATGATGTGAAAGAGATAATCTTCCATCCAGTTTAGAGATAATATTATTAAAAAAGATTTTTTATTCTTATCTTTGGTATATGACAGAATCTTCAACAACATCAAGTTTAGGCGAATTTAGGTCAAATGGCTCAGTGTAACAGAAATTTGGAAGTTGTGGGTCCCGCCGGCTCAATCGCGTGACGAATGCCATGTAACGAATAATATCCCTCTGACTTGAGAGATTTCGAGATGGGCGAATAGGAACAAACCGGTTATCACTCCTGTGCTCAATTGTTGTATATAGGTCTCTTGATTACCTACTGTTCAATTCCCGCCTAAAACGGCAGATGTGACTTTTTCAATGTTTAAGGAGTGATTTACAATTTGATACTTGCCTGTTCGGAAGACGATACATTATATCCGAAGGTGAATTTAGTGGCTCCCACATTGCTCTGATAAAGCGCTGTTGAGGGTGACACGCATTGGCTGCACATGTTTTTGAATCAACAATATTAAAGAAGGATACAGCTACAACATTGAATAATCAAGAATCTCTTTTCTGTTACTGTCTAATTGCTACTGTTGCCTCTCTGTTTTTGAACTTCTATGTTTTATTGTATAGTCTGTAAGCAGCAGGCCATTGAGGTAGGCAACAGTATTCCTTGTTATTTGATTTCTCAATTGTGTGACTAATTAGGCAGTGCGGCCTTGAATCCTTTGGCTGCTTGTTGTAAGTTAAGTCTAGACTCTAACAAAAAGTGTGACACTATTCTAGGGGGGATTCAAAATCTATGTTTTTTTTGGTTCTAGGATTGTGTGAGATTTCTTGATAAAGCATAAGATGTGGAACATAACCCTACTCTTCATATCACCCTGCCTGAGAGTTTCTATGTGGGAATTACTTTTATAGAACAGGCAACATCATGGGGAGTGTAAGTCATGATTGGTTGAGACGTGAAGCCGGCCATTCAATATACAGCCAGCGGCCTCTGCTCTTCCAGTCTATTGGTTAATAGCTAGGAGGCAGCCTTGGTTTCAGTGGCCTAGAGAAGAGGCTAGGCAGCTGGGGCAGAGGCACAGTGTGGGTTGGGAGGGGCAGGGACCGGGACCGGGAGCTGAAGGAAACACTCGTAGGAAGGGCCTGGTTGTGGCGTCATCATAGATAGAGAGCTAACGGAGTAAGGACTAACTGACCAGTCTTTGGTTTAGTCGGGGGCCTGGTTCTTGAACATATGATATATGATGCCCAGGCGGGAGAAAAAGGTGTCCACTTAGAAACTCTGGATGAAAAATATTAACACCTCCCTCCCCCTCCCCCAAAACACATACAAAGATAGCCCTGCTTGTAGTTTGAGCTGTATTGCTACTAAGTGATTTGTGAAGCTACATTTTGTACATTGAAAATACGACATCCTGGGAAGGTGGGAGAGGGGTGGAGGACAGTGCCTGTTGAGGATGATGTCCTTGGGAAGTACTTGTCTTAATTTTCCAGTTGTCCAAAGCAGGACTATGCTCTGAAACCCAACATTCAAATGTTTCATTTCAGGTGATTCTAAGACTTTAGAGTTCTTCAAACTTTAGGGCGAGACCCCAGGGTTGGAGCCCCACCTAGGTGCCACAAGGCAATGTACGTGGGATCTAGATACTGCAAAGATCAGCCACCTGACGTGAATGTGGAGAAGAGAGCATCTGCAGGAAAGAGTCTGAGTTTGAGAACAGCTTGATTTTGATTTGGTAAAGTCATGCTGATTTGGATGTATGGTATTGTATTGTGTCGTCGAGGTTTTCTTTTTTTTCTTGGGTGTTTTGAAAGGGATAACTTAGTGGGTGATGTTGAGGAGTTTGGAATTTGTGCTTCCTCCTCGAGTGTCAGGACACATCACGCTAAGAACAGGTATTGCTGCACAGTGTTTATCTGCAAAACTCTGCAGGAAAATAGAACAAGCGTTGGCAAAATCAATATGTCTCAGCTTTTGGCTGCCAGTCCCAAACCTATTGGTTTTGTCAAAACATTTTGCCGATGCTCTTCAGCATTGGCAAAAAAAAGAAAAAGGCATCCTTTTGCCAATGCTCCACACTAGATTGGAGTGAGCAGACGCTGCAGCGGGGGAGGGGAAAGCAACCAAGGACCTCTGGGTGTGGGGGGTTTAAAATGAAAAATAAAGAATAAATAAAACTATAAGAAAGAAACGAAATTGTGAAAAAGTGAAGAACACGAGTATGACAGGAAAGGGGGAGCAACATGGAGACCACAGGGGCACGGAATGGAGAAGGGCAGGAGGATCAATTGGTGAGCTTGTAGGCGGTAGAAGGAACATAGAGAGCTAATATAAGAATTTAAAAATAGTAAAGCAGCACACCAGGGAGTGAGCAAAAAAACAATACATTCTCATGGAATGCTAAAATGATATAAAAAGTAGATCATTGAATGTGAGCAGTGGAAGGATAAGAGACATCCAATTGAAGGGATGGCAAAGAAGCTATACTCCAGGGGATGGGCAAACACAAGAAGATGAAGGAAAACCACAGAATCAGAAGCAAGCATCATAAGAGTGACATGTAAGCCAACCAATGGTACGCAATGGGCTGGCCCAAAGCCCACTGTAAAGATTGGTATTGTTCACAACAGGTCTTCCACAGCAGGCGTCTAAAAAGCAGTCAGTAGATAAGACCTAAGAAACAAAAGCTTTGCATAACTATGTATGCCAAATCTCAAAACTAAGTGTAGAAAGAGAAAAAAAAAAAAACGAACAAGAGCCCATAGAAAATCATAGAAAAAGAAACACTGGACAACAAAACCCATTTTTTGTGTGAGGCAAGCACTACTATAAATACAGATGGATGATGATCTTTTCATGAGCAAATTATCTCTTTTTTCTGTAAAGTAAAAGTCCTCTTTATGAATCACCTGTCAAAACATGTCAATCGTTGCTATAGATAGAGGGAGCAGATGTGGGGCATGTGATTTGAATTAATTAGCATATATGGTAATCACTGCTGCCGGCTTGACTCGCACAGATTGCAGAAGCAGAATTCTGCATTGCTGGATATTTAGAACCTACTGTGAGAATGAATCTCTAGTGACACGGCGTCTCCTTGACGCAGCAGAAGGGAGATGGAAATTAAACATTGAATACAATAGGGCGCACTGCTAACGTTTGCATTGCGACTGGCTACAAAAAAACACCCTTTAATGATTGAGGTGATTTGAAAAATCCCTCATTGACTTGAGAGCTCATGGGTGGCCTACGATGCACCTGGGCAATATCTGCTACACTGATGATACGGCCCCTCACTACCCCCCCCTCGATAGGGGTGGGGCAGGGACATCACTCATTTTTGTGCTGATGTCTCAAGTGTCTTGGACAGATCGCTCAACTCCTGCGAGACTGATGGTGGGCCATGAATGGCTCTTAAGAAGTTTCTCACAGACAATTGTGATGATGACACGGCCACATGGAGACGTCCCTTTCCAGTAAACTACTGTCAGCAAAGAGTATGTTGTCAATATATTTTTGTTTAAGCATCCAATTTTCTATCAGGAATTAGAACATTGGAATGTTGGGAGCTCCATTGAAAACAGTCGAGTGCTCCGGGGTTCTAATGACCGGTAGAAGGCTTGAGTTCAAACATTTCAATATTGTCCTTAACAGCTGTTGCTGTGAACAGAGGCCTTATGGAGCTCGAGGGATAGGATTTCAAGCCCTCGAGCTCCATGAGGCCTTTGTTTTATTTGTTAGAACATCCTGTACTCTAGTGACGAAATGTTCTAACAGCCTTATAGCCCTCCGGAGCTGGGCTATACCGGCATTAAAGTCCTGCTCCCTTGGTAAAAGCCCTCGCCTTCAGCTCAAGCTTTTAATGCTGTAACAGGTTTTTAATGACCGGTATAGCTTGCTGTGGCAAGCTATAAGGCTATATTATATCTGCCAGAGAGGAACATGTGATACGTGAATATGCTGAATGGAGAGCAGTGGGATGATTTAACCACTTGGATGCTAAGGCTATTTTAGATCTTCCATGTAATTTCCATTGAAATCAATGGAAACTCCATGACGAGTTACCCTTGTCATTAGCACTGAAGGGGTTAAGCGTGTAGGGTAAGCTCAGGTGTGGTCCCAGTGACATAAGATCCGTGCCACATCTAACCAAAAAGACCAAACAAGGCTAAAACAAGTCGGGTTTGGTAGCGTTCCCTTCAGAGGGGATGTGATTTGGAAGTTCGGACTGGGCTGTTCCTACTGGAGCCAGACAAAGGCTAATTTTCATATGGTGGCTTTCTGTCTGGGGTGGCAAAATGAGTAAAGAAATAATGTACGGGAATGTGGCTGAGATTAATTGCACCCATCACTTTTTTTCAATTTTTACAACGTGGGTGAATACTTCTTGATGGTTTGCAAGGAAAGAAGTCAAGAACATTTAAAGTAGAAATCAAAATGCTGAATTAAATTTTCATTTCAAAATCATGTGGACTACCCTGATTGTACCCCAGTGACAGCAAGTGCCTTACTGAAGATATTTGAAACCACGACCCAGAGTTTAGCAGACAAATGATGGTGGGGAAAACACTGAAAATGCATAAATTAATTGGAAAATATTTAATACCAGTTCACTCCCCTAGAAATATGAATAGTGAGGCTATTTTTCCCCTTTGTGTTTTTGTTGGCAGAATGAGCAAGTCATAATTGGGGCTCATAGGACCAGTCTCTTAACAGACACTAATGTTTTTTTTCATGATGAAGGATGTACAAACGGACAAACACCACAACATGCAAATAGAAACAGGCACAGGTACCACCATACGAATATATACAAACAGACACATTATGCACTAGTGTAACATGAATAATGATTCTGTGGAGCTCTCACAATACACCTCTACCCTACTTTGTCTCATGCACTGTTACACCAATCCAGTGACATTTGCAGTATTCGCACAATGCACCTACGATCTGATTTACATCAGGCATTAGTCTACCAATCCAGCAACATCTACAGTACTCTCACAATGCACCTTTAATCTGATTTACATCAGGCATTAGTCTACCAATCCAGGGACATCTGCAGTGCTCTCACAATGCACCTTTAATCTGATTTACATCAGGCATTAGTCTACCAATCCAGGGACATCTGCAGAGCTCTCACAATGCACCTTTAATCTGATTTACATCAGGCATTAGTCTACCAATCCAGGGACATCTGAGGAGCTCTCACAATGCACCTTTAATCTGATTTACACCAGGCATTAGTCTACCAATCCAGAGACATCTGCAGTGCTCTCACAATGCACCTTTAATCTGATTTACATCAGGCATTAGTCTACCAATCCAGAGACATCTGCAGTGCTCTCACAAGGCACCTTTAATCTGATTTACATCAGGCATTAGTCTACCAATCCAGAGACATCTGCAGTGCTCTCACAATGCACCTTTAATCTGATTTACACCAGGCATTAGTCTACCAATCCAGAGACATCTGCAGTGCTCTCACAAGGCACCTTTAATCTGATTTACATCAGGCATTAGTCTACCAATCCAGAGACATCTGCAGTGCTCTCACAAGGCACCTTTAATCTGATTTACATCAGGCATTAATCTACCAATCCAGAGACATCTGCAGTGCTCTCACAATGCACCTTTAATCTGATTTACATCAGGCATTAGTCTACCAATCCAGAGACATCTGCAGTGCTCTCACAATGCACCTTTAATCTGATTTACATCAGGCATTAGTCTACCAATCCAGAGACATCTGCAGTGCTCTCACAAGGCACCTGTAATCTGATTTACATCAGGCATTAGTCTACCAATCCAGAGACATCTGCAGTGCTCTCACAATGCACCTTTAATCTGATTTACACCAGGCATTAGTCTACCAATCCAGAGACATCTGCAGTGCTCTCACAAGGCACCTTTAATCTGATTTACATCAGGCATTAGTCTACCAATCCAGAGACATCTGCAGTGCTCTCACAAGGCACCTTTAATCTGATTTACACCAGGCATTAGTCTACCAATCCAGAGACATCTGCAGTGCTCTCACAATGCACCTTTAATCTGATTTACATCAGGCATTAGTCTACCAATCCAGAGACATCTGCAGTGCTCTCACAAGGCACCTTTAATCTGATTTACATCAGGCATTAGTCTACCAATCCAGAGACATCTGCAGTGCTCTCACAATGCACCTTTAATCTGATTTACATCAGGCATTAGTCTACCAATCCAGAGACATCTGCAGTGCTCTCACAAGGCACCTTTAATCTGATTTACATCAGGCATTAGTCTACCAATCCAGAGACATCTACAGAGCTCTCACAATGCACCTTTAATTTGATTTACATCAGGCATTAGTCTACCAATCCAGAGACATCTACAGAACTCTCACAATGCACCTTTAATTTGATTTACATCAGGCATTAGTCTACCAATCCAGAGACATCTGCAGTGCTCTCACAAGGCACCTTTAATCTGATTTACATCAGGCATTAATCTACCAATCCAGAGACATCTGCAGTGCTCTCACTAGGCACCTTTAATCTGATTTACATCAGGCATTAATCTTCCAATCCAGAAACATCTGCAGTGCTCTCACAATGCACCTTTAATCTGATTTACACCAGACATTAATCTACCAATCCAGAGACATCTGCAGAGCTCTCACAATGCACCTTTAATCTGATTTACATCAGGCATTAGTCTACCAATCCAGGGACATCTGAGGAGCTCTCACAATGCACCTTCAATCTGATTTACATCAGGCATTAGTCTACCAATCCAGGGACATCTGCAGAGCTCTCACAATGTACCTTTAATCTGATTTACACCAGGCATTCGTCTTCCAATCCAGAGACATCTGCAGTGCTCTCACAGGGCACCTTTAATCGGATTTACATCAGGCATTAATCTACCAATCCAGAGACATCTGCAGTGCTCTCACAAGGCACCTTTAATCTGATTTACATCAGGCATTAATCTACCAATCCAGAGACATCTGCAGTGCTCTCACAATGCACCTTTAATCTGATTTACATCAGGCATTAGTCTACCAATCCAGAGACATCTGCAGTGCTCTCACAAGGCACCTTTAATCTGATTTACATCAGGCATTAGTCTACCAATCCAGAGACATCTGCAGTGCTCTCACAATGCACCTTTAATCTGATTTACACCAGGCATTAGTCTACCAATCCAGAGACATCTGCAGTGCTCTCACAAGGCACCTTTAATCTGATTTACATCAGGCATTAGTCTACCAATCCAGAGACATCTGCAGTGCTCTCACAATGCACCTTTAATCTGATTTACATCAGGCATTAGTCTACCAATCCAGAGACATCTGCAGTACTCTCACAACGCACCTTTAATCTGATTTACACCAGGCATTAGTCTACCAATCCAGAGACATCTGCAGAACTCTCACAATGCACCTTTAATTTGATTTACATCAGGCATTAGTCTACCAATCCAGAGACATCTGCAGTGCTCTCACAAGGCACCTTTAATCTGATTTACATCAGGCATTAATCTACCAATCCAGAGACATCTGCAGTGCTCTCACAAGGCACCTTTAATCTGATTTACATCAGGCATTAATCTACCAATCCAGAGACATCTGCAGTGCTCTCACTAGGCACCTTTAATCTGATTTACATCAGGCATTAATCTTCCAATCCAGAAACATCTGCAGTACTCTCACAATGCACCTTTAATCTGATTTACACCAGACATTAATCTACCAATCCAGAGACATCTGCAGAGCTCTCACAATGCACCTTTAATCTGATTTACATCAGGCATTAGTCTACCAATCCAGGGACATCTGAGGAGCTCTCACAATGCACCTTCAATCTGATTTACATCAGGCATTAGTCTACCAATCCAGGGACATCTGCAGAGCTCTCACAATGTACCTTTAATCTGATTTACACCAGGCATTCGTCTTCCAATCCAGAGACATCTGCAGTGCTCTCACAGGGCACCTTTAATCGGATTTACATCAGGCATTAGTCTACCAATCCAGGGACATCTGCAGTGCTCTCACAATGGTCCTTTAATCTGATTTACATCAGGCATTAATCTACCAATCCAGGGACATCTGCAGTGCTCTCACAAGGCACCTTTAATCTGATTTACATCAGGCATTAGTCTACCAATCCAGGGACATCTGAGGAGCTCTCACAATGCACCTTTAATCTGATTTACATCAGGCATTAGTCTACCAATCCAGAGACATCTGCAGAGCTCTCACAATGCACCTTTAATCTGATGTACATCAGGCATTAATCTACCAATCCAGGGACATCTGCAGTGCTCTCACAAGGCACCTTTAATCTGATTTACATCAGGCATTAGTCTACCAATCCAGGGACATCTGCAGTGCTCTCACAAGGCACCTTTAATCCGATTTACACCAGGCATTAATCTACCAATCCAGGGACATCTGCGGTGCTCTCACAAGGCACCTTTAATTTGATTTACATCAGGCATTAGTCTACCAATCCAGAGACATCTGCAGTGCTCTCACAATGCACCTTTAATCTGATTTACATCAGGCATTAGTCTACCAATCCAGGGACATCTGCAGTGCTCTCACAAGGCACCTTTAATCTGATTTACATCAGGCATTAGTCTACCAATCCAGGGACATCTGCAGTGCTCTCACAAGGCCCCTTTAATCTGATTTACATCAGGCATTAGTCTACCAATCCAGAGACATCTGCAGTGCTCTCACAATGCACCTTTAATCTGATTTACATCAGGCATTAATCTACCAATCCAGGGACATCTGCAGTGCTCTCACAAGGCACCTTTAATTTGATTTACACCAGACATTAGTCTACCAATCCAGAGACAGCTGCAGTGCTCTCACAATGTACCTTTAATCTGATTTACACCAGACATTAGTCTACCAATCCAGAGACAGCTGCAGTGCTCTCACAATGTACCTTTAATCTGATTTACATCAGGCATTAGTCTACCAATCCAGAGACATCTGCAGTGCTCTCACAATGCACCTTTAATATGATTTACATCAGGCATTAATCTACCCATCCAGGGACATCTGCAGTGCTCTCACGATGCACCTTTAATTTGATTTATATCAGGCATTAGTCTACCAATCCAGAGACATATGCAGTGCTCTCACAATGCACCTTTAATCTGATTTACACCAGGCATTAGTCTACCAATCCAGAGACATCTGCAGTGCTCTCACAAGGCACCTTTAATCTGATTTACATCAGGCATTAGTCTACCAATCCAGGGACATCTGCAGAGCTCTCACAATGCACCTTTAATCTGATTTACATCAGGCATTAGTCTACCAATCCAGGGACATCTGAGGAGCTCTCACAATGCACCTTTAATCTGATTTACACCAGGCATTAGTCTACCAATCCAGAGACATCTGCAGTGCTCTCACAAGGCACCTTTAATCTGATTTACATCAGGCATTAGTCTACCAATCCATAGACATATGCAGTGCTCTCACAAGGCACCTTTAATTTGATTTACATCAGGCAGTCAACCAATCCAGTGACATCTACAGTACGCTCACAACGCACAGTTAATCTGATTTATAACAGGCATCAGTCTACCAATCCAGAAACATCTATAGTACTCTCGCAATGCACCTTTAATCTAATTTACATCAAGCATCAGTCTATCAATGCTGTGACATCTACAGTACTCTCACAACGCACCTTTAATCTGATTTACATCAGGCATTAGTCTACCAATCCAGAGACATCTGCAGTGCTCTCACAATGCACCTTTAATCTGATTTACATCAGGCATTAGTCTACCAATCCAGAGACATCTGCAGTGCTCTCACAAGGCACCTTTAATCTGATTTACATCAGGCATTAATCTACCAATCCAGGGACATCTCCAGTGCTCTCACAAGGCACCTTTAATCTGATTTACATCAGGCATTAATCTACCAATCCAGGGACATCTGCAGTGCTCTCACGTGGCACCTTTAATCTGATTTACATCAGGCATTAATCTACCAATCCAGGGACATCTGCAGTGCTCTCACAAGGCACCTTTAATCATATTTACATCAGGCATTAATCTACCAATCCAGGGACATCTGCAGTGCTCTCACAAGGCACCTTTAATTTGATTTACATCAGGCATTAGTCTACCAATCCAGTGACATCTACAGTACGCTCACAACGCACAGTTAATCTGATTTACATCAGGCATCAGTCTACCAATCCAGAAACATCTATAGTACTCTCGCAATGCACCTTTAATCTAATTTACATCAAGCATCAGTCTATCAATGCTGTGACATCTACAGTACTCTCACAACGCACCTTTAATCTGATTTACATCAGGCATTAATCTACCAATCCAGGGACATCTGCAGTGCTCTCACAATGCACCTTTAATCTGATTTACATCAGGCATTAGTCTACCAATCCAGGGACATCTGCAGTGCTCTCACAACGCACCTTTAATCTGATTTACATCAGGCATCAGTCTATCAATGCTGTGACATCTACAATACTCTCACAACGCACCTTTAATCTGATTTACATCAGGCATTAATCTACCAATCCAGAGACATCTGCAGTGCTCTCACAACGCACCTTTATTCTGATTTACATCAAGCATCAGTCTATCAATGCTGTGACATCTACAGTACTCTCACAATGCACCTTTAATCTGATTTACATCAGGCATTAATCTACCAATCCAGGGACATCTGCAGTGCTCTCACAATGGTCCTTTAATCTGATTTACATCAGGCATTAATCTACCAATCCAGGGACATCTGCAGTGCTCTCACAACGCACCTTTATTCTGATTTACATCAAGCATCAGTCTATCAATGCTGTGACATCTACAGTACTCTCACAATGCACCTTTAATCTGATTTACATCAGGCATTAATCTACCAATCCAGGGACATCTGCAGTGCTCTCACAACGCACCTTTAATCTGATTTACATCAGGCATCAGTCTACCAGTCCATAGACATCTACAGTACTCTCACAAGGCACCTTTAATCTGATTTACACCAGGCATTAGTCTACAAGTAAGGAGACATTCGTAGTACTCTCACAACACACCTTTAATCTGATTTACATCAGACAGTCTAACAATCCAGGGACATCTGCAGTGCTCTCACAATGCACCTTTAATCTAATTTACATCAGGCATTAGTCTACCAATCCAGGGACATCTGCAGTGCTCTCACAAGGCACCTTTAATCTGATTTACATCAAAGTTTACCAATCTATTGACATCTGCAGTGCTCTCACGACGCACCTTTAATCTCATTTACATCATGCATTAATCTACCAATCCAGTGACATCTACAGTACTCTCACAACGCACCTGCAATCTGATTTACATCAGGCATTAATCTACGAGTAAAGAGACATTTGTAGTACTCTCACAATGCACCTTTAATCTGATTTACTTCATGCATAAATTTGCAAATCTGGAGACACCTGCAGTATTCTCACAATGCACCTTTGAGCTGATTTGCAGCATGCATCAGTCTACCAATCCGGAGACATCAGAGCCTTTAATCTGACTTGCATTATGCATTCATCTACGGGTAAGGAGACATTTGTAGTACTCTCATAATGCACCTTTAATCTGATTTGCAGCATGCATTTGTTTACCAACCCGGAGACATCAGCATCTTTAATCTGATTTGCAGCATGCATTAGTCCACTAATCCGGAGACATGTGCAATGCTCTCACAAAGCACCTTTTATCTGATTTGCAGCATGCATTAGTCTACTAATCTGGAGACATGTGCAATGCTCTCACAATGCACATTTAATCTGATTTGCAGCATGCATTAGTCTACTAATCTGGAGACATGTGCAATGCTCTCACAATGCACCTTTAATCTGATTTGCAGCATGCATTAGTCTACTAATCTGGAGACATGTGCAATGCTCTCACAATGCACCTTTAATCTGATTTGCAGCATGCATTAGTCTACTAATCTGGAGACACGTGCAATGCTCTCACAATGCACATTTAATCTGATTTGCAGCATGCATTAGTCTACTAATCTGGAGACATGTGCAATGCTCTCACAATGCACCTTTAATCTGATTTGCAGCATGCATTTGTTTACCAACCCGGAGACATCAGCATCTTTAATCTGATTTGCAGCATGCATTAGTCTACTAATCCGGAGACATGTGCAATGCTCTCACAAAGCACCTTTTATCTGATTTGCAGCATGCATTAGTCTACTAATCTGGAGACATGTGCAATGCTCTCACAATGCACATTTAATCTGATTTGCAGCATGCATTAGTCTACTAATCTGGAGACATGTGCAATGCTCTCACAATGCACCTTTAATCTGATTTGCAGCATGCATTAGTCTACTAATCTGGAGACATGTGCAATGCTCTCACAATGCACCTTTAATCTGATTTGCAGCATGCATTAGTCTACTAATCTGGAGACATGTGCAATGCTCTCACAATGCACATTTAATCTGATTTGCAGCATGCATTAGTCTACTAATCTGGAGACATGTGCAATGCTCTCACAATGCACCTTTAATCTGATTTGCAGCATGCATTAGTCTACTAATCTGGAGACATGTGCAATGCTTTCGCAATGCACCTTTCATCTGATTTTCAGCATGCATTAGTCTACCAACCAGGAGACATCAGCGCCTTTAATCTGACTTGCATCATGCATTAGTCTACCAATCCGGACACATCTGCAGTACTCTATGCGGCTTTTTATCTCATTTGGACCATGCATTGATACATGAATGCAGACACTGGCGGCTCTCAAGATCCAGCACCTAAAGCACGTGCGGCACCATTTCACGTCAGGGCTCGTATAAATGGCATTGCATGCACTCCACTTAAATCACACCAACCTGTCGGTCAAGGATGGACCCAGAGGTGGAGTAGCAGCACATTGTTTATTTTTCTCAGTGTCTTTTCAAGCTGGTGCTGTTTGCATTATTCTGGGAAGGCGTGGCTTTTTAGTATGCAGTTTTGTTACATTTGTGATGTTAGCCATTAGCAGTGCGATGTATGCATCTGGATCTGAAAAGCCCGAAAATTCTGCGAAAGTATCACCCATTGGGCCAATTAACCTTTATCTATATTAAAAAGACAGGCGCTCAAGAACTAAATTTTATTTTGAATTTTACAAGTTCTGCCAAGTGGTACTATTATATTTGATACAATCGGTCATTATTGGCTTTACTGCCAACACCATGTTGTGTTGTGGGGCTTGTAGTTTTGTTTTTAACACAGTCACTATGGATTCAAAACCCCACCACGAAAATTGCTGCTGGCTACAAATCCAGAATTAGCCAAAAATGTAATACAAGACATGGAGCCTCTTGTCAGGGATGTTTTAAAATTTTACAAAGTCTAGTCCATTTAAAAAAATCATTGTTTCATGGTTAAATCCAAATGTAACAAGCATTGGCAATGCCAATCATTTTGTATTTTTTATAGTGGAAAGTATTACATCAAACTTCAAAACACATCCTAGGTACAGGCACTGTACAATCTGTGGAGTTCCACAAGGATCATCCTTGAGGCTGACCTTCTTTAACACAAACATGCTCCCTCTAGGCAGCATCAAACGCTATCACGACAATAACCTCTCCTATGCCAAAACCATGCAATTCATTCTCTCTCAAGGACAAGACGCCCAGTACCTGGATCAAGTTCAATATAAGCGTAACTGAAATCGCCCTTTGGATAAAGATCAACCGTCTGAAGCTGAACATTGTGATCTTCTGGAAGACCCGTTCACAGCGGGCCTCCTCCAGGTGGCTAGCAGAGCTAGGATTGACCCAACCACCACTAATGCCAAGAACCTTAGGATCATCCTAAACAACAATCTGAAAATGACTGCCAGGCAGCCACCACCTCATGCTTCCAGATCCTGAAGATGCTGAGGACGGTTTTCAAATGGTTCCCAATAAATACTTGGAAAACCGTCACACACGCCCTTTTCACAAGCAAGGTGGTTTACGGGAAAACCCTTTATGCCATGAACATAAAATCTCACCAGAAGTCTGCTGATCATTTGGAATTCGGTGACCAGAATCACTCTCCAACTCCCATGTCACACTCAAAACACATCACACCTGAAGGAGCTCTAGGGCTTCCCATACAAAAATGAGCACATTTCACACTCCTCACTCATACTTTCAAAGCGCTATATAACACTGGCCCAGCATACCTCAATAGTTGCAACTGCTACCACAACGAACCTTACAGACACCTTCACTCATCCACACTCCCACTTACACACATTCCACACATACAGAAAACCAGAGCCGTTGGTCAAACTTTTTCCTACATCGGTCCTAAAGCATGCCACTACACATAATAGCCCATCCTCACTTCTTGAAGTCTGCAAGAAGTTGAAACATTGGCATTATGAGTAGTCCCACTAGGCCCTAGTTTTGACTAGACTCACATCTACTAAGTGCCAGAATACCCTCCTGGCTGATGGTGCGCTCTACAAATCGGCATAATGAAATGTAGCAAGAAGGACACCCCATGATTCTCACACATAATGCACAGCAGATATAACAAAGCTAGCACGCACGCTAAAGGGGGATAGGAGATGAGTTAAAGGACTGTTGTATGCTCTCTATAAACAGGCACAAACATAAAAAAAGTCGAACACTCGTGAAAGAAATATCCAAACCTCTTGTGGAATTACTACACATAAATGCACTCATGTAGGGGATAACCCTCACATACCTAGTGTGGTATGTCTTTAGCAATTGGTTCCACAAGCACTGGGAAGCATCCAGGAGAACTATATGTTACTGGTTGTACAGTCTCCTAGTTATTGTTTACCTAGATGGGTGAGGTTATGCCCCTTATGTAGCCATTTATGTTTTCTTGTTAAAGTGCCAGACCTTTATTAAAATTGTGTGCGGATAAGCTAAACATGTTTTTACTGGGGGTCACTCTACCACAATATTAAATGCAGGAGGGTAGAGCAACAGAGCCTGCTACTCTTTTCTTTTGACATGTTTTGGTACTCCAAAGATGATCAGACAACTTCTTCAGGACTCTAGGTCTTAGTATTTCCTATTAAATAGTATGAAACAGTCTGTGATTCATAGAGCATGTTATGCAAGTGTATTCAGCACATCCTTTGCTTTTTTCATAAAATGGGGCAACAGAAGTGGAAACACCCCTTCTTCATAGAACAGATGCATCTTGGGCAGAGAAAGTGTAAAACTCCTTTCATTAGACAACAGGTAAAGCAGCAGCGACACAAGTTTTTCCCATCACAGTACACATCCAAATAAGGCACCAGCAGTACAAGCTTTCCTTCCTTTGCACAAATGTTCAGCATGACAGGAGAAAAGCAAGCTTCCCTATCTCAAAGAAGGCAGCAAGTGTAATCTTCCATTCCCTGCAGAATAGTTTCATTTGGGCACACTAGTGCAAGCTTTCATTGCTCACAGAACATGCAGAGGCTTAACAAGGCGTACCCACCATATCCGTGCCCCCATATTCTCACCCTCATCACCTACTCTTGCAGATACAATCTGTAGAGCTAGCAAGGGCACTCAGATCATTCATGTCAGGAGAAGGGTTGTGCACTCCAGTAATCTGTGTGCGGCTCAATTCACAGCACAGAAGACCTGCGACCAAGTGTAAAGCACAGAGGACCTGTGAGCAAGGAGTGTGTAGGTGTGAGCACTCAAGTCAGTCCGCGTGCGTCTCAATGCAGAGCACAGAAGACCTGTGAGAAAAGAATATGTGGGTTTGTGCACTCAAGTCAATCCTCTCATTTGAATTTAAAAAAAAGCAGAGAACAGATTACATAGTAACTAAATCTGCTGCTACTGCGGATTTGTGGAGATTATGCCTCTTTATAATCCAGACAAAGTGTGTTATTTTCAGTGGCGATGAACGAGGTTTTTTTTTCTTCGATATAGAACTGCACACCACATCGGTTTGACACCATATTTCACAAAGTAGGCTACATGTAGCAGTTTGGAGTAAGGGTTGCGCCGGTGCTGCGGAAAGTAAAAGGTACCCGTGAGAAAGTGGTACTGCCCGGAAGAAAGAGATACAGGTCAGGAAGGGGTGTGTGTAAAACTGTCGGCTAAGTAAGAACACAAGTATGTGCTACATGCAAGCACCGCACTGCAAATATGAATTGACACAATTTATGACTGTGTCGATACGTTGGAGTATTTGATGGAATCATAGAAAGAAGAATACTTTGGGTTTCGCCTGCCGAAAGGCTGCGCTCTGCGCAGCTTTTCAGCGCAGGTGAAATCCTATGTCTACACTAAGCACTTCGGGAACGTCCCCCGGCTCTCATTGGCTAGCTCCATAAATGGAGGCTAGCCATTGAGTGCCGGATCTGTCCGTCAAGGCCGGACCAGATTCGGGGGCGTTCCCGAGATTTTTTCCCTGGGCGGAGATGCGCTGTCCATTCCCGCCCCCTCCGTGTGCCTCCCCGCCCCACCCTCGCTGTCCTGTGCACGTTTCCTGCAGTCCGTGTCCCCTCCCGCCGTCCGTGTCCTCTCCCGCCCTCCGTGTCGTCTCCCGCCCCCCTCCCGCCCTCCGTGTCGTCTCCCGCCCCCCTCCCGCCCTCCGTGTCATCTCCCGCCCTCCGTGTCGTCTCCCGCCCCCCTCCCGCCCTCCGTGTCATCTCCGTGTCATCTCCCGCCCTCCGTGTCGTCTCCCGACCCCTGTGTCCTCGTAGGTGCTTGTTCTTGTCTTATTTCCGTCGTCTCCCGCCCCCCTCCCGCCCTCCGTGTCGTCTCCCGCCCTCCGTGTCGTCTCCCGCCCCCCTCCCGCCCTCCGTGTCATCTCCCGCCCTCCGTGTCGTCTCCCGACCCCTGTGTCCTCGTAGGTGCTTGTTCTTGTCTTATTTCCTATGAAGCGGAACATGTCCGAGAGCGGGGCGGCCCTGGCGGGAAACAGCGAGATGCCGGGCAAGAAGCAGAAGCTAAGCAGCGAAGGTGCTGCTTGTGAGTCAAACTCGCACCAGTGAAGCCAAAGCCTTCTGAGACAGGATCCGAGGCAGACAAGCGCAGACCACCCCACCGGAGCGTGAGTACCATTTACTCTCTGTATGCTTTATATCCCAGCGGTGGGTGTGTGACTCTCTCAGCGATTCCTGCACGGAGGGTCATTCACAGATGCACATTTCACACACGTGCATTCATAAATACCTGGAGATTAATGCAAATAAAGCAGCGAGGAGGGCATGGACGGAACTAACATAGAAACCCCTAACTTAGTAATCGTCCCTGCGTGTGCGTGAAAGGTTTCCCTTTAGAGCCGCCCCTTTCCGTTCCTCCACGGGGGCTGGTTCAGGCAGGGGCAGATTCCTTGAGGGAGCGGTGCTTTCAGTTTCCATCCCTTGGGCGCGGCTCCTGAAGGTGCTGCTTGTGAGTCAAACTCGCACCAGTGAAGCCAAAGCCTTCTGAGACAGGATCCGAGGCAGACAAGCGCAGACCACCCCACCGGAGCGTGAGTACCATTTACTCTCTGTATGCTTTATATCCCAGCGGTGGGTGTGTGACTCTCTCAGCGATTCCTGCACGGGAAGCAGATGCGATGATTTAAATGCAGAAATGTCGCTTCCAGCAAGAACGCTTTCTAGTTTGTCACAGAATGTCGAGGGGTGGATCAGTTTGTGCCTCCAAAGGTCAAGCCCTGTATGTCCCCACCCCCGTGCGTGGACAAGGGTTCTGTGAGTGACGTGTGAACCCTCGTTTATTGCAAATAATGCACAACTGGGGCAGCTGAGGGTGATCGAAGGGACCTGGGATTTCTTCTTTCCAAGATAACTGTGTCAACGCTTAAAATAGGTGCCAGGGCCCAAGTATTACACAGAATGCACCACCCACTGCCCTGCTGCGCAGAGCTAATGCAAACGTCATCTATACAGCACCACACTCCTATTATTGTGTCTTCTCTTGCACATGAAAACAGCCTTTGCTACATATAAGTAGGTGGTCTCATGTTGCCCATTGTAAATGCATCTGCATATCTCTGTAGGAATGTCTTAATGCAAATGTAGGTGCCTGTGTTCGTGCATTCCTCGTTTTGTCTTCTTTCCATACCTACGAGTGCCTGCATGTACCTACAACTATATAAGCGGAATGACTTCAAACTCAAATGAGAAAAAATATTCTATTGTGTCTTATGTGCTTCCTGCATTCCTGTAAACTGGAACCCCCACTTCCTGAGATGATGAAAAGTTCCCTTTTTTAATGCAACTTTTTTTAATGGAACTCTGTTCCAAAACGGAACAATTCCTCTCGATTAAAGGGGGAAATTAAACACTTGGCCATGTGGAACATGAAATGTAAAAAACGGAAAATCAATCACTCCTACAGAGATTCTCAATTATCGTGGCACATTTTTAACTGAAGGTTCTGCTCAGCCAATAGGAATATAGCTTATTTGTGCAGGAAAGTGATGATGTTCCTGACACTGGAACAAAACTGATGTCCCAACTAATGTGTGTTCCTGTGCTGGACAACTATTGTTTACTGTACAGGAGTATTGATGTAATGGGTGGGCCAACGGTGGCAACTGCTTGTGTTTTAGTGTTACTTCTTAGTGCTTTGCAGTTCATTCTGGAGTTTTTTACACCTCGTTTTATTTTATTCTAATTGTAACAGATCTTTGTGTAGTGTGCAGAGTAGTGAGTGTGCAGAGTAGTGAGTGTGCAGAGTAGTGAGTGTGCAGAGTAGTGAGTGTGCAGAGTAGTGAGTGTGCAGAGTAGTGAGTGTGCAGAGTAGTGAGTGTGCAGAGTAGTGAGTAGCTAGGGAGTGCAGGGGGAGTGCAGGGGGGGTGCAGGGGGAGTGCAGGGGGAGTAGTGAGTGTGCAGAGTAGTGAGTGTGCAGAGTAGTGAGTGTGCAGAGTAGTGAGTGTGCAGAGTAGTGAGTGTGCAGAGTAGTGAGTGTGCAGAGTAGTGAGTGTCAGAGTAGTGAGTAGCTAGGGAGTGCAGGGGGAGTGCAGGGGGAGTGTCACATATTCTGAAAGAGTCCCCTTCGACGGGAACAAGGGACTCTAGGAAGATTACTTCATATCATTTTTTACACCTCGTTTTATTTAATTCTAATTGTAACAGATCTTTGTGGAGTGTGCAGAGTAGTGAGTGTGCAGAGTAGTGAGTGTGCAGAGTAGTGAGTGTGCAGAGTAGTGAGTGTGCAGAGTAGTGAGTGTGCAGAGTAGTGAGTGTGCAGAGTAGTGAGTAGCTAGGGAGTGCAGGGGGAGTGCAGGGGGAGTGCAGGGGGAGTAGCTAGGGAGTGCAGGGGGAGTAGCTAGGGTGTGCAGGGGGAGTAGCTAGGGAGTGCAGGGGGAGTGCAGAGTGACTGCCGAGATTAAGCTAATGGCAATGTAAATGACAATGCCATTTATTTATCTGTTTTCAAAACCAACACATAAATACAAATGTTGTCATTTACAATGCCAATAGCTCTAACGTTTCCAAAGGCGAAACCATTGCATTGTAAATGCTTGTTTTAACTATGTTGGTAGGAGTGAAGGTTTTGGCACAGTGAAATTCTGAATCTTTTTGGTGGGAATTGCAGTTTCCGGTGATGATGGGGTGGGAGAAACCGACCGACTAGTGCTGGGTGCTTAAGCAATTAGACTATCTACAGATAATAAACCAATGCAAGTTTAGTCGTTTTTAGGTCTGGCTTGACAGTGCATCGTGATGCAGACCCATTTCCACTAATTATTTAACTAATACATAGTGGGCTTTGGGACTCGCCAGATAAGCATCAACTCATGCTCTTGGCTGTTTGGTGTTTCAATCAGTCAATCAAACAGGACTTGAAAAGTCTGCGATGGTATCCAGGCCCTGAGAACCCTGCTGCTAAGGCAGGGTTCAGTTGAACAGCCAGGTCGGGAGTCCCTTACTGAACTCTGAAAGAGAGGTGAAAGGTAGGATTATTCTCTGGATTCTTCCAATGAGGAAGGGCACGATCCATTTGAGGGCATTTCCTTGGATTCCTATGTGGTGAAGCCTCTTGATAAGGGTATGATGGGATACAGTGTCAAATGCTGCTGAGAGGTTGAGGAGGAACAGAGCCCTTGTTTCTCCCCAGTCAAAGAGGGCTCTGATGTTGTTTGTGGCAGTGATCACCGTGGTTCTGGTACTGTGGTTGGTGTGGAATCTGGATTGGGAGGTGTCCAGAAGACTGTTGTTCTCCAGTTGTTCCATGAGTTGGCTGTTGATGGCCTTTTCGAGGACTTTGGTGGGTAAGGGGAGCAGAGAGATGGGACGGTTGTTCTTGTGTTCACTGGGGTCGGCAGACAGTTTCTTTAGAAGGGGTTGACTTCTGCCTGTTTCCATTCTTTGAACAGAAAGTGGCTGTGGAGATGAATGTGTTGAAAATGGTGGTGAGTTTGTTGCTGATCCTCTTGCTCCCGAGGTTGAAGATGTGGTGGTGAATGGGTTCCGTGGAGGCCCCTGAGTGGACAGAGTTCATGATGGCTGTGGTATTTTGTGTAGTGAGCTTTCCCAGGTGGTGAGCAGGTGGTCAGGGTTTGAATCTGTGGGGGCGAGCAGGCTGATGATGGAGGCAGTGCGTTGGGGGTCAAAGTTTTTGTAGATGGTTGAGATCTTGCCCTGGAAGAAGCCTGCCACAGAGTCGCAGATTATGTTTTAGGTGGCTGAGGCATTGGAGAACTTTCAGACAATTAATAGTTCTTTGCTGCAGTTAGAAATGGCTTCGATTTGGTGGGAATGGGTGCTCCTTTTCATCTCTTTCAGGAGTCGGTGATATTGGTTGATGGATGTTTTGAATGTGGCTCAGCCTGTGGGATCCTTGCTGGTTAGCCCAGGGGCGTAAAACAGGGCCCGTCAGCCCCCGCAGTGCAGGGGACCCCACCCCTCCATATACCTTGCAGGGGGGGCCCTCAACTTTTGTTACGCCACTAGGTTAACCATTTCCTCCCAAGTCGCTTGCAGTTACGTTTACTGGTTCTCAGTTCTGTCAGGTACCAACTGGCCTGTTTGGAGGATCTGTTGAGTTTGGTCGGGTGAAGGGGGCGACTGTTGGCACATTTGGTGATCTAGGCGGAGAAGTTCTTGACAGCCTGTTCTAGGCTGGTTGAGGTGTCGGGTGGGAAGTGTTGTGTGCATCGGTCCACTGGCTCTCATACTTTGTTCCAGCTTAGGTGACAGGTGCTGGGCAGCTTAGTGGTGGTGAAAGGGTGAGTCTTGTGTTGGTGAGGTGGACGATGGCATGGACTGTCCAGTTGAGCATGGTGACATGGCTGCTTTAGAAGAGGTTGGCAGTGTTGGTGTTGTTAGGGTCATCTAGGTGAAATTTGAAGTCTACGAGGAGAATGTAGTGTTTGGAGTCCATGGTGAGCGGGGTAAATGATTTGGAGATGGTGTCTCAGAAGCTGGGGTGAGGTCCCTGAGGAATGTAAATGAGGGTGCCTCTGATGGTGGCTTTGCCATCAGTTTGGAGTTGAAAGTTGAAGTGTTCCATAATCTGGGTGGTGTCATCTGCGCCGGGGTGCAGTGGATGGTTTCTTTGTGGATGATGGCGATTCCACCTCCCTGTTTGTTGATGCCAGTCATGGTGTGCTATCTTGTAGCTGTCGAGCATTGCTGAGGTGATGTTTGGTGCAGATACGAGGTTGAGCCCTGTCTTGGTGAGGAAGATGACGTCAGGAGTGAGGGAGGTTGGTAAGCTAATAAATTTATAGGGCAAGCTGAGCCAAGGGTCGAATCTTAGAGCCCATTCATGAGCAAAGCCCTGAAAAATTTGCTATGTAAGTCACACAACAAACATCATGTAAAATATGATAAAATTGCTTTAAACTTCAAAGGAGTGTATTTCTTTAACATGTGAAGGTTTGATACTAATAGTCACATTATAGCACTGCACTAAGTAGTACTTATTAAAAGTAATGTAGAAAAAAACAGTTGGTATTAAATTAAATATTTGCCTAAGATCACAAAATGTAAGCAGTGAACTGCAATTTATCCAGGATTTCTGGTTTCAATTTATACAAATCAGCCAGGAAGTGGGTATATTTTTGTTTTTTCCTTGCATTAAAGCTTTGCTTTTACCACTTTGTGCATTCTTGCTGCAGTTTTGATATAAAGTGAACTCCACTTAAAAGCCAAATTGGAGCAATTGAGATTAGCACCAGTTACGTTACTCAATATCACATTGATTGCTTATTAGCATTGGGAGATTAAGCTATTTGACCAGAATCACAGGATTTTGAGCCAACACCAAGACTTGAACCTGGTTCTTCAGTTCTAAAGTAGGCAGCACTGGCTGTAATGCCACATTCTGGTTAGAGGGAGGGATGTAGGCAGAAGTCACATGAAAGGTCAACTAGTTATGGGCTTAGTTGTTCACACAGGACCTCGAGCTGAGCCAGAACCAGGATCCAGGCTTGAGTCTGACTCGCGCATTGACTGGCACGCCCACCTCTATCATTTGGCTTTGCCAAAGCTTGTCTAAATATGAAAGTAGCAGTTGTTTTCATTGACTGGTGTGGTTCGTTCTTCCATAACTCTTCTGCTGAGCGT
Source organism: Lissotriton helveticus (assembly GCF_964261635.1). Taxonomy (NCBI): domain Eukaryota; kingdom Metazoa; phylum Chordata; class Amphibia; order Caudata; family Salamandridae; genus Lissotriton; species Lissotriton helveticus. The sequence goes on along the minus strand of NC_136057.1, from coordinate 845,950,705 downwards.
CAACAAATGAGATGGGGTGGGCAAAATATTCCGTTCTGCCAGGGGATTTGGCAACAAATTGACAATGCAGACTTCAAGCCAATTTCGGCCTTATGCTGCGTGGCAGAAATGTTTCTCATGTGCACACCAAAACATTAGTTGGTGAGAGCAAGCAAGATTTGGCAACCTTAGTGCGAATAGCTGTCACTAGGAGGACATCCAACAAGATTTTTCCAATGCAGGTGGTTGCAACCGATCGCGGTAGAAGGCTGCCACTCCATAAGAAAATATACGCGAGCGGCAGCAAAATCAACCTGAGTAGCTGCATCTTCTGGCGCGCCACGTGGTGGTGTTTGCACTAATTTTTCAGCAAAGAACATGTGCCTGCCACTTAATCACTGCGCAATGTTCCTATTTTTGCCCGTTGGCAGAAATCCACTGAATCACGCAGTTTTATTGTAAATCCGTGGAGCTCTGCTGAGTCAAATTCCACGAGTTTCGCCCACCCCTACAAATGAGTAAAACATAACATTACTCACTGGTAACTGTGCTGTCCATAATAAAACATAAAAACAGGAAAATACAGCAAAATCATGGGCCTCTATCCAGAAACATTAAGCGTGGGAGCTCAGGTGGGCATGATTCCAGTGCAGGTGCATAATTGGAGGAACATGGCAAAGCACTTGCCTAGGTAAAATATTGTCTAAAGTGTCTTCACAAAATAACCCTCTGCTGTTTTATGTTTTCACAAAACTGTTTCAGTGAATATAGGAGGTAGTTGAAGCATTAACGTGTAAAAAAAAGAAATCGAAGCATATCACTACAGCACGGCCATTATAGGTGTGTCTGTTTACAAATAAAAACTGTCCTTATTCCTATTTCTAAAATGATTCAAAAACCACGTGTCTCTGAAGATGGTCACAGGATGCAGGTTAATTAGATGAGTGCGAGATTAACACGCCTCGCTCGCATGCAACACATTAGCGTCAATCTGTGTGTGTGTGTGTGTGTGAGATGTATACTTGTGCAACGAAAATGTTTTTGAAAAATGGATTTTAACAAAACCATTAATGACAAAGTATCCCATGAGATTATTTTTCAGTTTTCCGTAGCTTTATTTTTAATAGGAGAGAGCGCCCGAACCCCTCTTTTTATTTCCCTGGGAGGCCTCCCACCTCACGCAAGCTTCTTTCTTTCGTGATTTGCCAATCACTAGAGGAAGAAGCTTGCCGGTTTTGAGAGTATGATGAAAAGCAGCGGGACGACGTTCCACTGCTTTTCATCATACTCTCAAACTGGTGTGTGTGCATGCTGTGGCTCGTGCATGCTGTGGCACGTGCATGCTGTGGCACGTGCACGCTGTGGCCTCTTCTGCCAGGGCAGGAAGGCCCTCCGCTGCCAGGGCAGTAAGACCCGCCTTTCCCAGGTCAGGGAAAGAAGACCCTCCCGGTCAGGGAATAGAAGACACTGCCTGTCAGGGCAAGAACCCCTCATCTGTCCGGACCGCCCTGGGCACCTCAGAGCGCCCGCCCCTCTATGCAGGATTCCGATGATTGTGGCATGTGAGCTAAAGTGAAATTGTCGTTTTCATGCCTTCGTGACTTCATTTTGACACATTTAATTCGCCATACTAGCATTCACTGAACTCAGTTAATGAATTTTACATAATAGCCGTCAGCAGGCCTGTCGACGTGTTACTTGCACTGCAGCTCCTGGCAGAAAGCGCTGAGTGAGCCCCGCCGAGGGTGTGAGGAGCTCGGGACAGAGCCGGGCACGAGGAGCCTCTCTGCCCCCCTTTGGCTGCAGCCGGGGGCAGAGGTGCTGTGCACCCGGATTCAGGCGCCTGTGAGATCCGTTTCACCCCTTTGTTTCCTCGCTCAAGGAAACCTGCGGACATTTCAATTTTAAGTTTCACTTCAAATGAGTGCCCTTTGAACTGGGGTCGGCGCAGCAATCAAACACTATTAATAAAGCACACTGGCCCAGGCGCTCCTGTGCCTGGGCTCCGCCACATGCAATTCAGGTCCACCTAGGGGTACCTGGTATTAAAAACAAGCATTGGGAAAGCCAATAGACCTACGAGGCAGGTACTGGCTTTTGTCAATCTTCTTTAGTCCTGTTTCTACAGCAGCGCAGTTGGTGTGCAGCAAGGCTGAAAGTAGAAAATAAAAAAACGTGTACACAACTAGAATTTGGGGACAGCGCGAGCGACATAGCGTTTTTTTTTAAACTTTCAACAATGATGCACAGAAGCCATGCTGCTGTACATGGCTAAACACCAGGGCATAAGTCCTGAAAAAAGAAGTGGGGGGACGCTGACGTCACGACAGGAAGTGACGTCACCAAAGGTGGCTTGCACCATCAGACTCATTGCCTCCCCTTGCTCACCCCTTAGATGCAATTGCATTCAGAGAGGCCAGCGCGTGAGCAGCGTTCTGAATGAGCTCCGATCTCGCTCCCGAGAGGCTAAAGAGTGAATGTGTGGCTCCATTTGCTCCAGTAATCGAGCTCCTGGTAAAATAAGTAGGGGGACGCCGTCCACCCACGTGGTACCTCAACTCGAGCCCTGCAAACACATTGGCAAAGCCAATTGCTTTCTTATAGGCGAGACCCATTAGGTTTGCAGAGGCTTGTTTTATTCTTTTTTGCCGTGCTCCACAGCCACCACACTGCTATTCAGCATGGCTACAAATCATTTCCAAAGTCGGTAATGCACACACTGTACAGCATGAACAAAAGGTAATAGCATAGCCAATAGTCTCAAAGGCGAGACCTATTTGCTTTGCCAGAGCTTGTTAGGTCCAAGCAGAACACCCCTATGATTCTGAGCAAATTAGTTAATCTCCCCATGCATGAATAAGAAAAAATATATATAACAATTGGCAAAAAATACTATCAGTTAAAGAAAGCAATTGTCCATGTTTTAGTGAAAATACATTTGGAAGCATAACATCTGTTGTCATGACTATCCGCGGCCCGTGGAGGGAGTTCCATGGGGCAGAAAGGCGGGGGAGGGGCAGAGTGGGGGTGTGCTAAACACCGGAATATGGATAATGTGAGCTAAGTAAACAAGTTAATAAATAAAACAAATTCTATAGCGCGCCCTGCATCTCAAAATGCGATGCAAGGCGCGCTACAAAATTTGTTTTATTTATTAAATTGTTTACTTACCCCACATTATCCATATTCTGGTGTTTAGCACCCCCCACGCGGCTCCTCCCCCGCCCCGCCTTTCTGCCCCACGGAACTTCTCCACGGACCGCGGCTGGTCATGACAAAAGCAGATAAAATCTGTTGTCAAAAAAACATCTATTTCAAAGGAGAAAAGGGCTTCTTTGAAGTGTGTGGCATAGAAAAACACAGCTACAAATGTATGACTGTGATGAGTCTGTGAAGCTAGGCTGCAGCATTGTATTGAGCTGAGCGTCGAACCATGGTGCTCACATGGGGACTGGAGGCTTTGCATGTTCTTCATCAGGCCGTGTAACGCAAGCCTAGTGAGGAAAATACAAGAAGGCCGGGCAAGCAGTCATACATGCTTAAGGAGTGCCAACCAGTGGGAGGGGCGAAAGGGGGCTGTCCGCCCTGTGCAGCACGAGTTTTGGGGACAGCAGCTTCCTCTTTCCCCCTCTTTCAAGCGGAACGCAAAAACCACCAGCACCCCTGTCGTGCCCACAGGATGGCACTAGGACCCTGGAGCCCAGGGTCAGGGGAACAAGGACACCGGACACCACATCCGGTCAAGGGGCGGAGGTCAGGGACACTCTGCAGCAGGACTGGGACGTGGGAGGTCAGGGGTCCAGGAGCTCACCCCAATGATACACTGATAATGCCTGCATGGAAATAAAGAATACTCCAAAGCACCCTACCGTCTCCTGTGTGGTTGGTAAGAACGATGCGACAACTGGCGACGAAGGTGGGATATTGACCAGCGTGACGTGGACGGTCGAGCGCATCTCGTCGAGACCGTTGTGTGCCCAGGAGAACCAGCGCCGAGAAGAAGAGCGCCGAGGAACAGAAGCGCAGCGACGCGGGAGCCCACCCCGGCCGCTGCGAGGAACGACTGCCGGTAAGCGCTGTGCTCAAGGCCCAAAGCGCGAGAGGAAGAGAAACTTTGCCGCGTTTGCCGTGAGCTCTCGCGAGAGCACGAGAGTCTCGGCGGCCATCTTGAGGGCAGGCGAGAGAGCCAATAGGCGCGCGAGGAAGGTCCGGCGGCCATCTTAGAGTCAGGCGGCCTCACCAGTGGCCGCAAAGCACCACGTGACCGTCGGCGGCCATTTTAAAAGCAGGCGAGAGAGCCAACCGGAAGAGAGATTGGCTCAGCGGCCATTTTGAGGACAGGCAAAATCGATCTGCCCAAAGAAAGGGCTAAAAAACGAAGAAAACAAAGAATAAAGCACAGATAAATGCAAAGGACAGTTCACAGAAAAAAAGATAAAGACAAAAGGCAATAAAGAAATAAAAGAAAAAACAACAAAGACAAAGAGACAAAAAGACAAAGGAGAAAGAGCAAAAGGAAAAGGTCAAAAGAAAAGAGGAAAGCAGAAAAGAATAGAAGAGTGCCGGAAGAGCACGGAGGAGAGAAGAGTGCCAAGTGGAGCACTGGAGCCAACAAAAGAGTGCCAGGAAGAGCACAGAAAAGAAGAGACAGCACAGGAAATAGTCAAAGAGTGCCAGGAAGAGCACAGAACACAGGAAATAGACAAAGGAAACACCAGAAAGCAAGGAGAAATGGCAGACCCAAAGCCAAGTGCGCAATACAGAAGACCACTGCCGTTCAGCCTATCCGAACCGCAAACAGGGATAAGATGGGAGAAATGGCTTCGGCGTTTTGAAAATTATGCTGAAGCAACAGATGTCACCGAGGCCAAGATGAAAGGACTATTCCTGAACTATGTGGGCGATGAGGTCGAGGATCTGTTGGTAACGCTGCCAGCTGCGGACATTGACACCTATGCCAAGTTAACAAAGTGCCTGACGGAAAAGTTTGATCCGCAAAGAAATGTCGACTTCGAGAGATACAGCTTCACGATTGCCTTCCAACAAGCTGAGGAATCACTAGATGACTTCGCAACGAGGTTAAGGAAACTGGTGACTCACTGTGCATTTGACAAATTTGACAACGAACAGGCCATAAGACTATTGATCATCGCAGGCTGTCGGGACATAGAATTCCGAACACGAATACTGAAGGAACCAATAACATTGGAGAACATTCTCGCCCTAGGGAGGGCAGAGGCACGAGCGACAGCACACGCGAAAGAAATGGAGCGTGGCAAAGGAAGAGGTGGAGAACAAATTAATAGGATAGCGAGCAACAACAACAAAACAGGAAACTGGAGACAAGACAGAAGCGGCCAGACGGGGAAGAAGCAACAAGAAGGAACGTGCTACAGATGTGGACTAGAGTTCCCACACCGAGGTGGCCCATGCCCAGCATTTGGCCAGACGTGCCGAAAATGCAACGGACGAGATCATTATGCAAGCGTATGTCAAGGGGCGCAGTTTAGAGCTAACCGTGGAAGAACAGGTAGAGGGAGGACGTCGACGCGCAGAGACGTCAGACACGTCGAGACAGGAGTGAGGAGCTCGTCTGCAGAATCCGAGGACGAGGAAAGAGAAGAAAAAACGGAGCGGCTATACCTCATGACAGAGGTCAACACAGACTCAGAAGATGATGAGGAAGAGCGTGACGAAGTAATATGCCTGGTGGACAAAAAGAAGATAAAGAAAACGGAGTCCGTCACAATAAAAGTAGGGCCACACGATACCACGTTTGTGTTGGACAGTGGCGCAACGTGCAATATCATGTGCGTCTCTGAATACGAGAAGATGAAAGTAAAGCCGACCCTGTAGCCGTCTAGAGTAAAAGTATTCACATGGGGGGCAAAGAGACCAGTGATCAACCTGGGGAAATTTAAGGAGGAATTAAGATACAAAGATCAAAGACTAACGGAACAGATACACGTGCTCCAAGGAGACATCCCAGCGCCATGCTTGTTGAGCAACGTCACGGCACAAGTAATGGGGCTGATGGAAATGACATATCAGATATCGGACAGAAGAACAAACATTCTAAAAGAATACCCCAAACTGATAGAAGGTTTAGGAAAGCTGAAAGGGCGGCAAATAACGCTGCACATAGATGAAACGATAAGACCAGTCGCGCAACACCACAGAAGGGTGCCCATACACCTACAGCCGCAAGTCGAGGAAGAGCTGGAGGCCTTACTAAGACAGGACATCATAGAACGAGCAGATGGACCGACACCATGGGTGTCACCAATCGTGGCCGTCCCAAAGAAGGACAAGTCAAAGATAAGAATATGCGTGGACATGAGGATCCCTAACAAGGCAATTGAGCGGGAGCAGCACCCTGGCCCACATCTAGATGACATGATTAGCTGCCTCACAGGCACGAGAACATTTTCGAAACTGGACCTCTGCAAGGGGTACCACCAACTGGAACTAGACCCCCAGTCGCGATACATCACGACGTTCTCCACCCACCTTGGACTATTTAGGTACAAACGACTGAGCTTCGGGATCTCGTCGGCTGCAGAAATATTTCAGGAGACGATTCGTCAAGTCATCAGGCCGGTCAAGAACAGTTTGAACTACAGTGACGATATCCTGGTGTTCGGCAAGTCGGATGAAGAACATGACACGGCTTTGAGGGAGGTATGCTCACACCTAGAGGAAGCAGGCTTAACGCTAAACGAAGAAAAATGCGAACTGGGGCGGAACGAGCTAGTGTTCTTCGGTCACATATTTTCCAAAAAAGGCATGCGGCCAGATTGCAGCAAGGTAGAGACATTAGAAAAAGCAAAGAAGCCCATGGACGTGGCAGAAGTGCGATCGTTTCTAGGGCTGGCAAGTTACTGTGCACGCTACATTAAATACTTCGCCACCGTCAGCGCGCCACTGAGAGAGCTGACGAAACAAGGACAAAAGTTCCAGTGGACCGGCGAGTGTGACAAAGGGTTTGAAGAGATAAGAAGAGCGGTGACAGCAGTAGATCATTTGGCCTACTTTGACCCGAAGCTATGCACAGAGCTGACAGTGGATGCAAGCCCCGTGGGGCTGGGAGCAATTTTATCACAACATCAGCCCGGGAGAGATTCCCCAAGACACATCGTTGCGTATGGGAGCAAGAGCTTGACCGACGTTGAAAGGGGATATTCACAACCCGAAAAAGAGAGCCTGGCGGTGGTGTGGGCCTGTGAACATTACCACATGTTCGTGTACGGGAAACCGTTCACGATCGTGACCGACCATCAGGCCTTGATAACAATCTATGGCAACCCGAACGCTAAGATACCGCCAAGAATAGAAAGGTGGGGAATCAGGCTCATGGATTACAATTTCAAAATCATCCACAAGCCAGGAAAAGAACAAAACCCAGCAGACTATGTGTCAAGACACCCCCTGCCGCAAAAGTCACGAGCGACCACAATGGCAGAAGAATACTTGAACTTCGCACTGAAACTGAGTACACCGGCGACAATAACAGAGAGTGAACTAAAGGAAGAAACAAAACAGGACACCACCATGCAGGAGGCAATGAGAATCAACAGGGCGCAACGATGGAGACACGTAAACAATAACATGTGCGTAGGAAAAGGAATAGACAGAGAAGAACTGCTGGCCTTCAAAAGAATAAATGAGGAGCTGTCCGAATGCGAAAACGGGACAATAATGAGAGGCACCAGAATAGTGATGCCCCAAAAGCTGAGAAAAAGAACAGTGGACTTGGCACACGGCTCACACCGAGGCATGGTGGCCACGAAAAAGATGCTCTGGGAAAAAGTGTGGTTCCCGGGACTCGATAACATGGTGGAAGAGATGGTGACGAAATGCCACGTATGTCAAATAACAGGACCGCTGTCAAAACCAGAACCCTTGCAAATGTCCCCGCTACCACAGGTGGTGTGGACCGAGCTGGCAGCTGACTTCTACGGGCCGCTAGAAACAGGAAACTATTTTCTGGTTGTGATAGACGAGTACTCAAGATTTCCCCTAGTAAAGACAGTGTCGTCAACATCGGCGAACGCAACGCTACCAGTGCTAGATGACATTTTTGCAGCATGGGGCTCGCCACAGACATTAAAAACGGACAATGGCCCACCCTTCTCAGGCGAAGAATTCAAAAGATTTATGGCGTACCTAGGCATACGTCACAGACGAATAACGCCGCTGTGGCCACAAGCGAATGGGATGGCTGAGCGGTTCATGGGGACCATTAAAAAGGCGGTGCAGAGAGCAAAAGTGACTCAAATATCGATCGGGCAAGCCCTGTGCCAGGTACTAAGGGACTATCGGAACACACCACACAGTTCCACAGGAAAATGCCCGGCTGAACTGGTACTAGGGCGAGTGAGCAGAACACGACTGCCACAGATGAAAGAAGAAAAAAAAGAAGAGCAGAAAGAAATAGCTATCAGAGACAAGGGACAGAAAGCAAAAATGAAAGAATACGCCGATCAAAAACGACATGCCACGCCACACCTGTTAGAGGAAGGGGACATGGTGTTCATGAAACAGCGGCAGGTGAGGAAGTCAGACAGCGCGTTTGCAAAAGATCCGCTAAAAGTGGTGAAAGTAAACGGGCCCATGATCACGGCTGCCGCTGGCCAACACCAGGTCACAAGAAACAGCTCCCACTTTAAAGAGGTGAAAACGGAAGAAGAAGGAATTTGAATTTGAATTTAAAAACATTTATACAGCGCTCGCATACCCAGCGGTTTCATGGCGCTAGTGGTGATCAGTGGACAGACAGCAGCTGAGAAGTTAGGTCAGATAAGCTAGCGTGAACAAAAAAGTTTTAAGTTCTTTTCGGAACAAAGGGGAGGGTAGGAGGGTGAGGTGCGTAAAGTAAAGTAACAGGGAGAGAGTTCCAAAAGGTTGGAGCCAGGACAGCGAATCTCGCTCCGCCAGCCCTCTGCTTTTTAAAGCGGGGATGGTAAGAAGGGCCAAGTGGGCTGAGCGAAGTTCTCTGCCTGGACAGTATGGCTTGATGAGGGAGCAAATAAACTCGGGGGCAGTGCCCGATCTGGCCTGGTACACAAGGCAACCGAGTTTGAACAGGGCACGCTCTCTAACAGGAAGCCAGTGCAGTGTTTTGAGTAGTGGAGTGGCCCGATGATATCTGGGGAGGCCATGGATCAGGCGGGCCGCCTGATTCTGCACTAGTTGTAGACGGTGAGTCAGATATGCAGGGGCTCCGTTATAGACTATGTTTCCATAGTCTATACGGGATAGTACCATGGCTAACATAATGATTTTAAGGGCTGAGGGGGTGAAAAAACGAGAGACCTTCCTGATTACCCTAAGGGAGAAAAAGCAGGAAGAAACCACCGAACTGACTTGTGGGTGAACAGTGAGTTGGGGGTTAAGAAAGATTCCCAGGGTTTTTAGTTTGGCCACGGGGAGTGGAGGGGTTCCGAGGGAAAGGGGCCAAAAGGAGGGAGACCACGGACTGCAGCCACCTCCGGTCAAGACCAGTTCGGTCTTATCCGGATTGAGTTTGAGGTGACATGCCAAAGAACGAACCAACCAGAGAGATGTGGCAGGAAGATCCAGCACCCACTGTCGGAGAACAGCGACCAAGGCGAGAATGCAAGAAGATCAAGAGACTGATCGAAGAGATGTGAGGGGACTATCACTACACACAGTTGCTCTCTCTCTCTCTCTCTCTCTCTCTCTCTCTCTCTCTTTGTTGCAACAAGGGGGGAGATGTCGTGCCCACAGGATGGCACTAGGACCCTGGAGCCCAGGGTCAGGGGAACAAGGACACCGGACACCACATCCGGTCAAGGGGCGGAGGTCAGGGACACTCTGCAGCAGGACTGGGACGTGGGAGGGCAGGGGTCCAGGAGCTCACCCCAATGATACACTGATAATGCCTGCATGGAAATAAAGAATACTCCAAAGCACCCTACCGTCTCCTGTGTGGTTGGTAAGAACGATGCGACAACCCCCTCCCCCCTCTTTCATGCAGCAGCTGGACAGCAAAAGCAGTGACCGCCACAGGCGGCACAAGTGCTAGCTCCGCCACTGGTGCAAACCACTTGTCTCCCTGCTCTGGCCAATAGAAAAAATAAAATAATAATAACAACAGTCATCATTTTATGTTTCCTTTTGAGCAGTGGGGCAACTCTCCTCCGCCTTAGTGAAAGCCCTTCACAAAAGAAGCATGCCTCTTGGTGAAATAGTGCACTGTAGCGTGCACTCTCCTTGGAGTGTTGTAATGCACATGAGTGCGCACTTCAGTGCACACGCTAATTGCATCATCATCTCGTCTGCGCTGTGGTGGAGCCTCTGAGTAGGCTGGGGATGTCTCGCGATGCGGGCACGCATTAGCACCGCGGGACTAATCCTGTGCGCCTCCACCACGTGGACCTGATCGCTAGTTAGGCACGCGCGCTGCGCCGGTATCGAGCCGCCGAGGGGCCTGTCTTTCCGCCTGGGCGCGGATTGGAATCCAGAGCGCGCGCTCTAATCCCCGGGACATGCTGGGGTCTGTTGACTCTCGCGCTGCCCTCCGCGCCACAGAACAGAGGCGCGCTTCGGCGCAGACAGCTGCACAAGCGCTTCACAGTCCAGGGGGGACACGTGGGGGTCTGTGAGGCGCTGTGTCCCTGGCTGACCACGGCCAGGCATACGCCCCGTGTCAAGGCCCAATGGGAAAACCTCTCCCGTTACAGGGAAAAGTCCAGTTACTATAACTCTTCAGTGTTTTTGACTGACGCAGTGATGTCAAGATATCAAATCGGTTTTGACATGTTGCATTCCGCTTATTCATTCTTCTTTGAAATTAACATTTATTTCCACCGTAATAGTTAATTGTTTTTTTCTCCTTTTCAAAATTAGTGCTTTCACTTCACGTTTCGGGGTCAATACAGATCCCCTCCTCAGAAGATGTGTTTGTAGAGCAAGGCTTCCAGTGGGACTCCGAGGCACGTGGGGCCTTATTTATGAAGGCCTTGCACCGCCGGTGCGTCACTTTTAACATGGGAAAAAGTGACGCACCGGTGGCGCAAGGCTTTCATAAATGAGGCCCGTGGTTCTTATTTCACCTCAGTGGTGACGCAATCCATCTGCCTGTCCCTCAGGGGCCGCCATCCCCGCACGGGGCCCTAATAGCATGTGGACACCGTGAGCTACATGAATTGGTTCACTCTTAAGCTTCACAGACCATATACCTCCCGAGACATTAAACACTTTGAAAACATAATTACCGCTGAAAGTCCCCTTGCAGTGAACTTCGTGGCTGAGGAAGGAATAGTTACAACCCGTGTGGGAGTTAATGCTCACTCCCTGACTTGCAGCGCTCAAGGCCCCGCTGTGTTATAAAAGGAGCTGCAAACAGGGCCTCGTTGTACGGCTGAGCCTCAGCGGACATGCGTTTCGGCGGCTCCTGCATAAGGCCTAATCCTCGGAGAGACACAAAGGCCACATCCAACTCGTCTTCGGAGGGTGGATTTAAGGATTTTTGTGGGGGGAGGTAGCTGTATATGAGCTATTTTAATACAGTATTTTTTTGATGGTGCTTTGGCTGAAAACGGTATTCCAACAAACATCATCTGATTTAACAACCAGTCCTATTATAGGGCGACAACGTGCAGTTGGGTCTCAAACTCTTGTATGATGAACATTTCCACTCAGCCATACAGAGTGAGCTGGTTCCACGCTCTTGAGGAGGCCGCGCATTGTGCTGCAAACCATTTAAAAGGCAAGTAGCCACTGGACTTATGCAGCACAGACGGTGTCTGCCTCTGCTCTCTCTTGGCAAGAGCTGCATTTCCACAGAAGAGTAAGTGATAGTATTTAAATGTACACAATAAGGTAATATAATGATGTAGGTGCAAAAAGTTCCACGTTACGAAAGGTAAAATGTGAATGGATTTGCATGGTTCCTTCCTAGTAGTCCTTCACGCATCCAGTACCTTGGTTACAGGGTGACATTACTGGGCAGATCTGCTTGGGGCTGTGAGGTGTGTAGAAGAACGTGGAGGTGCTGCAGTTCTTTCATGGCCTGCCCTTTTTAACGTGAGTTGTGCTTGGAAATAGAATTTTCCTCATAATAATCGCCTGCCAGGCGCCCAACGCTGCCTTACTTGTGGAAGTTCCGTTAAGTATCAGGCCAGAGGCAGAAGCAAAGAGATTGTAGGATTTATTCTCTTAGATGTGGGATCGTCTTGCTTTTTGTAGGTGTTTGTTTGGTCAGTCTGAAAAGGATCATGTCTCTGTGCCCGCTCTCTTTAAAAGCCCTTCTGTGTAATCCAAAGACCTGAGAAGACCATTCCGGTCTTACAGTGTTCATTTGTTTTCATTCACGGGATTTCCCACAATGCACAAGTACTTCTAGGCTTGGCACCTAGGTGCTCGGTGGCTTCTGATGACAGGCTTTTGACGGGTCTGTGTGCTCACTCGCTGACCTGTGGCTAAGGCGTGTTTTCCTAGCTGGGACCCCAGATGATCCAAGGCTGCAACTTGTCAACGCGGTCAGCAAAGCCATGAGTCCAACAAAGAGGAGAAGTCAGGAGAGCGGCCCACCTACCGGAGGAATCCGCTACTTCCAGAGTAACATAGCACTCCCTTCAAAACTGACTCTCCCAAAGGCCACACGTGACGCGGCAATTCAACAGCAAGGAAGGAAGCAATTTGAAGGGGAACATAGCAGCATTACCACGTGCAGAACTCCGCAGAGACGCGAAACCAGAGAAACTCCAATAAGATCAGATCCCCGTTCGGCACCAAACGGCTGGATGTAGAAATGTGAGTAATGGAAGGCAAAAACAGCGCTGATATACTGAAGGCCGCGAGCACGCAAAGGTTACTTGCAGAAAGAATTGCTTGCAAGTTTAAGCCACAAGACTTTCAAGTGGGTGCTCTCAAAAGTAAACTCATGACATAAGCCAGAAGGCCCTCAGAGAACTCCAGCCCTCCCTGCCCACTTTGTTTCTTCTACGTGTCATGAGGTCCTGGGTCCTCAACGTCATCTTGTCATTAAAGGTAAATCAATGTCTGCATCATGGCAGGTAAGTATGCCACAAGTACATGAAAATGTCCTGCAGATACAGAATCACGTGTTAATCGGAAGAGATGACAGCTATACATATATATGTGTCAGACTGTGATCACAGCTCGCCCACCAAAGCACAAAATTCTTCACATGCGCTAATCTCACTAGCACTTGATGACAAAAACAAAAGCACTGATATGGCTCCAGCCGCCATATTTTCTACGGTTGACGATAGAAGAGTAAGTTTACCCTTACTGAAATGTGTGCATTTATGATGAACTAATGTTGATACAAATGAATGCAAGATTAGACCATGCTGAGATTTTTTGTGTTGAGATTATGACAGTATTCAATTCCACAGCCTTGAGGTTACAAATTGGAAATCATTCCAGTAATAGCATCCACCTGAGAGGTCACTTACTTTCATCACACTTACTCCAAGTCATCTTTGACAACGCAAGATCTATGTTATAGATTATATCAGGGAATACTAATGGCTGTATGATGACTGCAGGAGAAAAGAGCGTAAGGGAAGCTTCCACTAAAGTAAATCACTAGTGCCGTACATGAAATTGTACAGGATACTCTGCGCTTGTACAATGCTCCCTCACAAAAGCAATGCTTTCCTCCTACTACAATCAAGAGGCACTTCTACAGCAGGGCAGTATGTACTGTTTCCATACGGCATCTTAGAAACCCATCTCTTTTCACACCTAGATACATTCAGAAAGTAGTCTCCTAAATAGGACGTAATTCAAGGGCAAAGATGGCCTAATATTTACCTACCTTCCAATGCCAGCTAAAGAACCCCAGGGACGAGATTAGTGGTTCTACCACAAGCACCATATTTTTAGGCCCCACACAATATCAGTTGCACCACACACGTCACGTCGAAGTCTAAATAACTAAAGCAACGGTGCAGGATGATCATTCATAGATTGTGAGGGATGGCAGCTGTTACCTCTATATTGGTCTACATTGCAACCCATGCGATTTAGCCACCCTGACTACTGATCTTTTAAAAGTAAGTATGTCTTTAACTTTTGATAGTTAAGTAGCTCCTTGTTTGTTGCATCTTATTGCTGTCTCGCCACCACCAGGTTACACAGGATGTATACATTTTTTGGCACTCAAATTCCCACCATGTACAAATGTAGAATCACCACATCACGTGGCATGTTCCTGAATTTAAAAAAAAAGCATGGGAATGCAAAGTGGCTAGTATAATGATTTAATCCTATGTGTGCATATGTGCACTTTTCCACGTTGCATCAAGTGGAATAAGGATTCAAGCCTATTCCTCGTATATGCCAAGCAGGTATGTTAAGTCTTTCTAAAATACTTTAGAGAGGAACGTTTATATAGCCAAGTGAGTAAGGAGTAATGATAAACAATATACATACATGTTAATTCCAAGTGTTGCTGCTGGGGTTACTAACAATGAGCATATATGAGCGGCAATGTTATATTTTGTTGTTGTCAAATCAAGTGTCTAATTAGGTTGGCTGCAGCCAACACGTTTCACTCACGCATATGGTGTCATAGAGCTTTATCAAGGCAAAGCAATTTTTTGGGATCGAACAGATGTACATAAAGAAGGGAAATCATGGAGCGGTGGTTGCTATTGAGTCAAAGGTCTCTGTGGCCCATGGAGTAAGTTGCTAAAGTCTTCATGATGGTCGCCAAGCACACTATAGGGCATGTTGAAGCCCACTCAAAGGGTGCATCTCTTAGATATCTAGATATAAGGGGGTGCAGCATCAAATATATCAATGTTTTAGGGAGAAGAAGCATCGCTTGATATGTCCAATCATTGTGAAGTGGAGTCTGTACCATTTTCTCAAAAATCTTACACGTGTCCTAATTTTAGTAGTAATATCTAGCCAAACCCTTTAAGTGTGGGGTAACTATTACAACTATATCATATGAATTTGGAACTGAGAAGATTCAAAAATTGTATTAATTTCATAACATAAATCTGATTAGTTCTCGTTAACCAGATATGCCAGGACCTTAAGGAAGTAATTGAAAAATCCACACTTGTAAAAAAAAAACAACATCCCAGATTCTGAAGTCAAAACTGTTGTATTGTTTGCGTAAATCCCATATGGCACATCTAAATGGGACAGGAGCCTGCACTAGGCTTATTCACCTAAATCCATAAAGCAAAAATCATATAAACATAAATCAATGTTATTAATATATAGACATGATGACTCCAGTATTTAACAATGCAGGCTCGCTCAGAGGTCTGGTGTAGATGGTGAAGAATATAATAAAGACGTGGCCATCATCCAGGTGGCACTTTACCCACCAGTGAGATTGTTCTTTTCATCCTTGCTATTGGCATTCAGACTTTCAAGCATGGCAGATGGAGTTTGTTTATTAAGTGAAATTAGGAAGGCATCCAAGCAATCATCATTTCTGAACGAAATTTACTCCCTGTGGTTTTCTTGATTTCATACACTCCATGAATTGACAAATAAAGACAGTCTACTATGTACTACTTTTGGAATTTGGGATATTGCTGGAAAAAAATGTACTTTATTTTTTTTCGGCCTAGAGCTCATATATTAGACCTTGCCT
This sequence comes from Lissotriton helveticus, assembly GCF_964261635.1. NCBI lineage: Eukaryota > Metazoa > Chordata > Amphibia > Caudata > Salamandridae > Lissotriton > Lissotriton helveticus. Next base: position 845,935,113 of record NC_136057.1, on the reverse strand, counting down.
GACATGAGAATATTATTTCAAAATTTACCAGCAGTAATTTGTTACATGTGACCAGAGATGCTGTGGTTATACAAATAAACAGCTATCCCCTAGCTTCTTTCACTGAGTGGGGGTAGAAATGTGATTAGAGCACGTCCAGCCCCTCTGTGAGTATAAAACCAGCAGAGGCTGTGTGCATATGTAGTGAGTATACAACCGCAGAGGCAGTGTGCACATGCATTAAGTGGAAGCCGATAGCTGGGGCCTCATTACGGAAGACAATAGTGCACAACTGGGCAGGCACTGGGGTGCACCAGCCAGTCCTGCAGCACCCACTACACACTGCCAACAGTGACTGACAGCTAACCCTCTGCCAGCCATACCCACCACCCAACACCATGGCAGTCTACAGAGGGTCTGGGCTCATTTGCATAAATGTGTGTCATGTATAGACGTGGTGCCACCTAGGTCTACAGGCACAGAATCATGTTTACGATTTCTAAGCCATTAGATGCCGCCTGCTCATTACTGAATGAATAACTACACTTTTTATGTAGTTGTTTTTTTTCCCTGCATATTCCACAAAACATATAATACAGATTAATAGAGTTAAAAATGCACAAAAAAATTAAACAATCGACAACAAATATAAGCTAGGCAACATTTATAAAGCACACTATCTCTAAGGGTTTCTCTGAAGTAAGAGAATTTAAATCGTCAAATTCTGAGCAGTGTGCATCATACTTCACAAAACAGCCAGGATGTGAGAAGGATGCTGACGCACCCATCCATTCTGGAAGAAGGGGACCCATCAGGCACCCTTCTTGAGGGGGCTCACAGGTCCGTTCAAACAACGCCTGGCCGCCAGAACTTATCTGCAATATTGTAAACAGCTGTGGTCTTAGCAATGATTAAGAAATAGCCGATCCACCTTTCTGTTTAACTAATGTCTCACCTCCCACATCTCCCCACTTCTAGACGAAGCTTGAGTTCCCGGTTTCCACCCGACTCGCCTCCTTTAACACACTCGACTACCTGCAATGTGGTTTTCAGTAGCCACACTCCACCAAGACCATCCTTGCAAGTATCAAACATCGAAACCTCTTATTCTATATTCATGCAACCTTTCCTGTTTTGTTTCTCCCTCCTACGTGGTGTGAATATTGCATTTTGTCCTTCCTTTCATCATACTGTAAAGCGCTCCGATATCCCTCGGGATCTTGTCCGCGCTATATAAAACTTTATAAATAAATAAATAAATCCTTCTTGCCCTCTCCGCAGCTGGCATGATCAGCCGCCTCACAGTTGTAATTACGCTGGCCGCCCTAGTATTCACCAGTATAGTGCTGGAATGGTACTCCTCTTATCTTTCTTTCTCACCCAGTTTTCCCCACACTCTATGCCCACATCCTAACTGTGGGCACATCCTAACTCTGGGCATCTCCGGGGCTTTGTCTTGGGTCCTCTCCTTTTCTCTCTTTATGCCAACATCCTTTACAACATGGTCTCCTCTTCTGGATTCTCTTGGGACCTCTACACTGATGGCAATCAGATATATCGTGTTTCACAAACCCATCGCAGGCCTGAATCTCTGACTGCCTCTCAGCCATCAAACTCTGGATAAACCACCTCCCGTTCATTCTAAAATCATCCATGACAGGGTTTTTACTCCTTTGCAACTCTGAAAATACAATACTCCTTCCTCTGTCTGCTCCCTGCCCACGAAGGGCTTTTCCTCTTCTAGGAACAGTGTCATAATTATTGACTTGAGCAGTGGTGTAACGCAAACTGGTGGGACCCCTCTGCAGAAGGTGAAGAGGGACCCATTTGTCTCCCATCTCTCACTGATATTCATTGGCCTTGGGATGAATGGCCCCCACAGGGTCTGCAGGGGCTAGTGTTTCACCCCTATATTTCAGTACGAGGCAGGCATCCTCGATCACCTCCGCTTCCAGTGCATTCAGCTAGCAATCACTGAGCATCCAGAAAATGTGTTCACTCATCCACTCCAATACCCTTAACACCAGGGCCGGAGTGGCCGTAGCGGGCCTCAGGAGTTTCCCCGGTGGGCTGGAAGGGTGGGGGCCAGTTTTGGACCCATGTGGGCCAGTTTTGTTACAGGTGGCTGGTTTTGCTGCAGTGCTGCAATATCGGCCCCCTGTAACAAAACCGGTAGTGGTGCTTCCCACTCGCACCCTCCCCCGCCCCATGAGGCCGATCGAGCTGATTGCCAGAGCTGGTTTCAGTTCCCAGTACGGCCGTGATTAACACCCGGCTCATGAGCAAACTTGATTTTGCCAAAAGCATCCATGCTGAGCTCCCTCAGGGTTCTTTCCAGCCAATGAACAGGCACATCAACGTATCCAGCAGCATGCTGTTCATTATCCTTAGACACATATCCTCTACCACCACAACGCCATCTGGAGACTTCTAGACATGAGAAATTGTGTAAAATGTTCATTTAGGAATTCAAGGCAGCACTGTACCGCTCAAAACCTCTCCTGTTATGAACTTTCATAAGCGATGTGATCTCCATTACCTCAGCCATCTAGCCATACCCAAACCACTCTCTGCCCATTCAGAGTTCAGGAACGGCAAACTTCTTGGGAAGCCTGTGTTGGAACTACATACCCCACTGGAATTTGGGCCAAAATCTCCTTTTCCACAGCCAAGTCTGCCCTGAAAGTCCCTCTGCTGAATCTCCAAGACCTGCAAAGCTGACCTTCCTTGGGGATGACCACCACCTCTTCTTGAAATCTATTTGTGGATGGCCTCAAGACCTATGGTGTAACTTACATATAATTATGGGTGGGCATAACTCACATAATTTAGTGTCGCGAAATCATGCGGAAATATCTGATATCGCAAGACCTATGGTGTAACGTATATATAATTATGGGTGGGCATATCTCACATAATTTAGTGTAGCAGAATCATGCGGAATTCCCTGAGATCGCAAGACCTATCTATGGTGTAACGTATATATAATTATGGGTGGGCATAACTCACATAATTTAGTGTAGCGCAATAATGCAGAATTGCCTGAGAATTCCACAAGATTTACGTGAGAAGAGTAGTTCTGCATTTAGTGCTATTTCTTAGCGCAAAAATGCCTCCTCATGTCCAAACTGGGTGCGAGAATGCATTTTGCTCCAAAAAAGCGCTAAATGCAACAGAACACAAATAGCAGGCATGAAGAGTTGCTCGCACTTGCTAAATGTGATCTTCAGTAGGATTTTTCCTTCAACTTACTCCCAGCATTTAGCTCTACTTTCTTAGCGCAAATTGCCCTTTTGAATGCAAAATGGGCGCAAGAATGCATTTAGCTCTACGAAATGACTCCAATTACTCTAGCGTAATTGAAATTATGCCTGGACCTACATATAGTACCTGGGCACAATAACGTACATAGGTGCTTTAAATCCCAGTTATAAAGACTCACTCTAAAATCTTTATTACAGTCAAGTTGTGACATTTCTAGTCACTGTTAATAAATAAATTACATAAATTACTAACTGTTGTTTGGTATATTTAAGTTTGTAGAACATGTTTTGCTTTTATTCTTCCCTCCAATGAACATGAAAGAGCAAGACACTGAAGATGTAAACAGTTTGGGGGAAGATTGATGGTATGATCTTGTATTATAAAGAATACATTACCCTCTGCTGTACAATATAATGATCTTGCTGGTCACCTTGGAGTTCCATGACCTTAGAAAGGAACTCAGACTTAGGTCTCATTCCTCTGTATAGACATGGAACTCCTTGGTGACTTGCAATATCCTTATGATGTACAACACAGGGTTCTTTATTCCATTTATGTAACCTCTAACATCTCTTAAATATTACACCAACTTTATAACACCTTTCCTCACCAAATAATCCAACTATTTTTCTTTGTTTATGCATACTACCTGCCTCCATATGTACCGCCTTGATACTCTGCACAATGTTTAAAATGCTTTTTCCAGTTCAGAATAAATGGAATTACAACCCAGCCCTCTCATTCCCTCCTAGAGAACCATTGGGGTCCCAGCACTAGGGTGACCATCTCACTCCATGTCATTACGGACACTGTTTCCAGTCCTCAACTTTTCACCTTCAAATAATCAGGTCTGGCAGTCTCATATAGGCAATGAACACATCAAACAGAATACTTGATCTTAGTACATAAAAGTGCATGACTGGAAACATTGTCCTCCATGGCCTGGAGTGAGGTGGTCAGCCCAACCTGTGCAGTCCCGAGCAGAAAGAACACGTTATTGGAGGAAAGCGTTGCTCACCCCGTTTTCCTCCCCGAATAGAAACACGGGGCGATATTGACTAACCTATGTATGACGTAATAACAGATTGTATCAAACTTGATCGCCGATCGAACATTCCTTGGCTGAAGCATATACATCATTGGTATAAAACTTTATATGGACTGGACATTTATAATGAATTAATGATGGATCCCATTTTATCAAAGCGGGAGCTAAAGGTCTCGTTTATGAAATTTACAGAAGAGACCAGGATGGAAAAATATACTAAACAGAGTACATTCAATTTTTACCAACAATATAATATTAATGTAGGCTTCCAATCTTATTTTGTAACAGTTAGTATTCCCTCCCATCGATTTTTTTAACCCGCCTTTGCCTAGGAATTGTGCATCATCTTGTGGCTTTTCCAGTGTCTAAAAAACCTGGAACTTGTGTATGCCCATGTGATGGCAAATCAAAACAGAGCACATGTCACTTTATGTTGTCTTGTACTTTTTATACCTTTTTAAGGAAATATTATTTGAAACCCATCTTTTTAAAATATAATACGCATCATCTACAAACAGCAATGACACTAGTGTTTAACCTAGAGTCCCCAGATGTATGCTTTTATGTGGCTACTTATATTTTAAAATGTATCTCTGCAAGAAAATCAATTATTATATGAATTCCCTCAGCTGTTAAATGTATTATGCACTTTAAATTTGATGCTGCTGAATTACGTACTTGTATTTTGCACACATATGTTTGTTGGACTAATTGCTGCTACTATATTACATTATTACATTTTTTTTGTAGGATTGGCTTATCATTTGCATTTTATCATCGTTTTTAGTTAATAGTTAGTCTAGGTGCTGCTAATTGCATATGCACTTTAGAACTGCTAATTTGCACATATACTAATTTAGAGACAATACTTAGCACTTTAAAATTGCATATTTGTACATAATTAAAGGTCGTAGGATTGTTAAAATCTTAGTTAAAATTTGAATGACCAAATTGCACTATTAGTTCTGCTAAAATGTTTTATTATGAGCGCTATTATGTAAGATTGTTTTTGTGATAGCCTAATTTAGTATTGTGTTAAATTTCTTTTAAGTGTATGTTGCTATATGGTTGTATTTTTTTTTACAAACCGAATAAAGCATCTTTGAAATTGAAATTGACTAACCTATGACTCAGGTGAGGAAGAATTATGCGTCCAATGTAATAGGGCAAGCCCTTATGCTTTAAGAGATTAGATATCCCCAGGTGGACATACTGAGGACATTTCACAGCATCTAAGAAGTATATGACTTTATAATTGTGATCTGCATGGGGTCATAAGCCTCCATATTGTCAAGAGCTCTTCGGTGATCTGCAGTATTCTGACTCCGTCTAGACTGAGGCGCGCTATTTTTGAAACTTGATTATTCCCTATGCATTCTTTTTATTGCACAAGCAGTTTTACAAAGTAACTGTTCTATCATTTCCAGCAGCAACGTTACTGGTCATTGCTGGCTGACTAACAAATCACTCAAAACTTCCTTTGTTCACTATTCTACAAGGTGAACTACAAATGCATTAGAATATCCAAAGGGAAGCATTACATTTGTAATTACACTGCATCAATGTATCCAGGAATTAAGAAAAGTAGCTCTATATTTACAAAAACGAAACAAGCAATTGATCTGACATTGGCTGCCTGCCTTTTGACTTTGTGAATGCCTGCTGTGCTCTGTCATAAAAAAACTTTGTTGTAGGGGGAGCTGCGAGACCCGCACCAATATAAAAAATGTCCAAAATCAAAATTATTTTTCTGGTCTCAAAAAGCACTAAATGGAATAGTAGTTTCTAGCACTCTAGGGAACTACTTGTGTGCGGATGTGCTCTTGTGATAGAGCTGAATTATGCCACTTACAGTGAAGTTAACATCTAGCTGCAGAGGGACGACCCACGCTACTATACTAACCCCATTTAATGTTACGTATTGAAATAACAGATTCATAATTTTGCATTACGATAATTGCTTGTACACTAATCTGAATATTTTCTGATTCAGTCTACATGAAATATTCATACATATCCAATTGCATAACCATTTGGTTTTTTGAATCTTCATTTATTGAGCATGTTCAGATGTTATTTTACCCTCTCTCATAGTTCATTTACTTCTGAGCACAGTGTTAAGCATTCAGAAAAAAATCCTTTGAGAGCGCCTTGTTTATATTAGTGCTCCTGCACTCAAGCTCTCCAGAGCTTATACGGTAGCCTTTTCTATATTGATAGATTTTCCACCCCAGCCCCAATCTCAAGCCTTTGGACAATGAGCTTGGCATTCACTGTGTCGACCACACGCTCTACTCTGAACTACCCTTCTTTTCCAGCTGAACAAAGACTGGCAGACGTGCCTGCCTGCTTCCTACCTGGTATCGGGTATATGTAATTGTTACTTTATGGCTTAAAAATTAATTTTCATTTGAGGTTACTGTATATAAATAATTTGGTTGTCACTTTTCTTTACTTATGTCCCTTAGAGCACTAGATACTAATTGCTTTAGTGGCACTGCCATATGTATTGTATCTCCCAGATACACAGGCCCATTTTGAAGAGGTGACTTCTTACCCATAAAGGGAGTCATGACAACAGCATCCTTTCATAAAACTCATCTGGCACATTATCAATCCTTCCCATACCCCTGTAGATGACTTCAGGCTGCCACCCTCTCTGTGATAATGATAGGAAAGCAAGCCAAAACTCCTCTTAACAACACACCACCAAGATGCTCTAGGACCAGCTACAATTGTGGAACATGATTCTGGGCCAGTGTGTCCCAAACTGTGGGCGGGACCCACTGGTGAGTCGTGAGCCGATTTTTAATGGATTGTCAAGGTACAAGCAAAATATAAAAATGTCTTTAAATTTGGTATTTATCTTGTCACATTTTTCGCGTTTCAAAGACAGAGGTCAAATGCTAGGGTATATCTTCTGATAAACTGCTGCTTTTTTAATACTGGAATTGGTGTTTGCAAACTCCTCTCACTTTGCAGTCAGAGAACAGAAAAGTAAGGTCAATTATGTGACAATGAATGTCAATTTTTTGTTACACGCAAATCAAAATTTATTTCATGCTTTGGAACTCCTAGCAGGTCCACATAAAATACAAATACAAAATACACAGACAAATTTAGGAACTGACTCTGATAAAGCTCTACTTGACCTTTTACTAACATCTGCAGTGAAAATGGTTCTTGCCAACTGGAAAGACACGAGTAAGACATCTTTTAAAATCTGGATAAACTGGATCACCCACCTGAGAGGGGCAGATAACATCGCATTAGAAAACTCTCCGTGGAAACCTTCATCCAGCTTGATGTGGAACTCTTTGGACACTTATCTAGACTCTTACGAACCTCCATGAACACTACTGTATGCCCTTGAATCATATCCTCCTGTGCCTTTACTGACGTATCACTTGAATATTTGTTTTTAATTATTGTTACCTGTACTAGGCTGTTATATGTTAGGCCTATCAATATCGGACTGCTCTTGTGTCAACATATCCATAGAATTTTGGAACTAAATGTTATCCCTCGACTAGCCTTCGCTCTCACCCTTTCCTTCTCTTCTCTTTCTTTCCCTTCTCCTTCCTTTCTGCCTGTCTTTTCTTCTTTATTATTGATCACTTGGGTTAGTCTCTTGATACCCATATAGGCATAATAACCTCACTTTATGATTGTATATGTGATAATTTTGCATTAGATATCTTATGTTAACCCTGTTACTGTTTTTTCTGTCTTCCCTCTTGAAAATCAATAAAGTATTTTGAAATAAAAAAAATGCCTAGACTAAAAGCTGAAATGCGCCTAAAAACATTAATTATTACATTCAATATAAAGACAAACTGCATTTTAAAACGTTAAAAAGATAAATACAAAACATTTCATTTGTTGGGTTAAGAAATAAATACAGAGCATCTGCAGTAGTGCAAGAAGAAAATCAGGGCATATAAATAGAACATATCAAATCCTGGTTTCCGTTTTTCCAAAAATGACATGTGCCATACCATTTAGAAGTTACAACATTTAATGGAACAATATTTAGGCGGATTAGTGCCCAGGGGCACCATATTCCATGACCCAGAATTCTGTGATTTATTCAAAACATTACCGAATCAAAATTTACATTATTCTTATAAGAATTCAGATCCAAACTGAAACTTAACTTGAGAGAAGCTTGCTTAAGAAAAGATTTAAGCGGAGACATCGACACAGATGAGGCCACACTTGCATCAAGATTACATTTCTCTAAAGCTACTCAAAATTCCTAAAAAATAAAGCGTTGTCTCTATTAGTTCAAAATTTTCAAAAACATAAGGTGTCATAAGGAGTTACAATCAGGCGGGCAACTAGAGCTAAATTTCGGGGAGGGAGGGCTGAAAAATATTTCGGGGGGGCTAATTCTTCCAACCATGGACAGAGTGACTGAAAGAAGGGGCGAAAACACAACAAAAGCCTAATTTACAAGTAAATGGTCTTTTAAAAACCTGTTAAGTACTCGGGTGTGGCTGCAATTAGATGCTTGCCAGCCTGCGAAGCAGTGTCAGCCTGGGCTGACACACACAACGGGGGGGGGGGGGTGTTTAAGCCGGGGGTTTTGCACGCCTGGTTACAGTCACTGTTCATAATGAAAGGACCCCACCGCACCACTTCCGCTAAACCCTGTACCAACTAACTTTTTAGAGCGAGTTCTGATCTTAATGTGGCAGTGGGGGCTAACATATTGAGTGATAGCAATCTCCTTAGTATTTACCATTCAAGCTTATCTAAAAAAAACTCCACTCTGACACATCAATTAGTGTAATGGCATATAAAAGAGTAAGCAAAATTTTGGACTGGTACACTGACAGAAGATGGGAAAAATGTCTCTGTCCCACTACCTTATAGAAAGAACCTAACCTTCTGACCTGTGATTGGGCTTTACACCCACCATGACATTTGTGTTCTGAGTCGTTTAGTGTACTGGGCATTATTTGACCTAAAAAGGTGTATGATTTAATTGTTTACAATTTTTGTGCACCAAGATGCCATGAGTAATTTGAGTATGAGCGCACTCTTTTTCCCCGAAAGCACAACACAGTGCATTTTGTGGAGTGAATTTTCAAAAAATGTCCTCTGGCATACTGTTGTAGGGCATCTAGGTGCTGGTCTAACCATTTCAGGGTTAAATCTAGTATCAAAATATCGTTCACAAACATAATAAGGAGAGCACTAGGCTACCCCCAATAGTGGGAAGGAAACTCACGCTTTTAGATAAAAGACTGTGGAGATCTGAGGGAGAAGAGTAGAGGCGCAATCAAGACATGGTTGCTTCAGACCATTTTTTGTAGGGACACCGGTGGATAGCCCACAATCCCCACCTAACAGTATTTGGCACCAGGTTGAAGAGTGGAGAGCAAAAATCAAGTGCAATAAATACTAGGCATTCCAAAATGAGCTAATTTTTTCCACAGGGTTGGACGATCAACCTTATTAAACACTGTGGAAAAATCGATGAAGGCAGCGTAGACAGGAGGCTTGCTCATGGTCACATATCATTCAGTAATGAGTTGCAAGGTTGCAATATTATTTAAAGTGCAGTGCCATGTCATGAAACCTGTTTGTTCTAAAGGAATAATCGTGTTATCCTTGACCCAAGAATTAAGATTCTCAAACAGGCATTTAGTAAAAACTTTGCCCACCGCATCTAGTGGTTTAATTTGCCGGTAGTTGACAGGTAAAGTACGATCTCCCTTTGTAGTAATTAGGGACCACACTGGAGAGATGAAGACAATGTAGGTTTATTCCAGTAGTAGAAAAACAGGTATAAAACGTAATCAACAAGTAATAAGTCCATTATTTCAACAAGTGTAGATCTCTGTCAGCAGTCCCCCCAGGAGCAGCCTGATAGCTGCTCAACCCCATTCACCAACTGTCATCACTCAGACACAGTTACTCAAACATTCCACTCATGGCTCACACCAACATTCCACACAGAACATTCATACAGGCTGAGCAGCTAGGAGCAAGTTATGAAGAACCGGGTTTTCTTAGAACCCAGCGGCGCCAGGGACACGCCCAAAGTCTTCGGGTTCACCTGTCTTGGCAAACAGAGACACGGAATACTTCTAGGTGGCGTCAGAGATCAAATTTATTAGCTGCAGCTAGTAACAGTAATCCCAGCAATACAACACGGTGTACAACTCAAGAAACTGTTCAATTTCATAGAGCAAGACATCAGTATTTATACACAATATTCTCATTATAAATGAACACCCACTGCGCAAAATTCTGACCAATAGGACACATTTTCTTACTGAGTATCACATTAACAAAAAGCCAATTTACAGTAACCCAACCCAAAAGTTAATTATTAGGAATGTCCCAAATTCAATTTCCACAAGCCGGACAAACCCATAATTGAAAGCACTACCCATGTAATGAAAAGTCGTAAGGAAAGAAACAATTCAGATGCTGATTAGGATAAGATATGTGCAAGGAAACTAAAAGTTAACGAGGTCCTGAACATTGATTGGCAATCTCAGACAAGAATCAAACCAAGGGAAATTGGCTTCGTGAAGGGTCAGTTTCAGGTGAAGAGGTCAGCGTCCTGCAGTTCACTCACAAGTCAGAAAGGGCAAGTTAATATGTACATGGATAACGAAGCCCATGCAACTTTGTTTGCTCGTTTACTTCCAAGGCCTACGTGAGGGCACCATAAAATGGCGTCTCGAGCAACGCAAACAAAATGGAGTCCGGTCCCGAAAACCACGGAACCTCAGTTAACACAAGAGATAAATAGTAATACGAGAACACTACACCCTTCTTAAATAGAGGAACAATAATAGTTACAGTGCAAAACAAAGACACAGATGAGTGGTTATAACAGTAATCGAAAGACCAGAAGCAAAACCTGAACCCACAGATTTGTTTCCCTTTTTATGAGATCGGGATTTTGTCCAAACACATTGCACTAGAACCCTGCATTGCCCTAATCGAAGACTCTATTGCATTTAAAGAGTGGTGAACCATTGCTAATTAGCATCATCTCAGAGTCTGTGGGTAGATCTTTAACACAGAAGTCAACACCGGGGTTGTCCACATATAGTTCCCTAATAAAACAGTCCCATACATCATAGCTATTGGAGATGGGGTGGGATCTCACTCTTGTTCCATTGCAGTCGGCAATGAGTTCCCAGAATTGACATGCCTTTTTCCTAAATGTAGCTTCTCTTCTCTCTTAAATCCATCCACAGACGGTTGCAGTTTGCTTTCTTAAGCTAATTTGTAGGCGCTGTCTTCTCCTTTTAAGCAGAAATATTAACCAGGCTTTTTCTTTTGAGAAGAAGGCAAATTGTGTTCTAACTCACAACTAAATGTAAATACCTGCAAATGAACTGTACACATTCAGCAGATAGGAAAGCAAAAATGAAGGCCCTATTTAGGTCTTGCCTAGGCAGTGCTTGCGCTGTCTCTTTGAGACTTACTGTATCTAGGATATGGGCTTGAAAAAACACCCATCTTTTTCATTGGTTCATTCACTTTAGAAATGTTGGCTTTTCATTGGTGAATACACTTAGTAGTCCCTCCTCTTGGAATTCTGAATCCTCACATGAGGACTGCCCCTCTTACGTGTATTCTTACTGTTTTGTATATTTATACTTAGAGAGAACTCTTTTTTTAGTTGGCCAGCCTCTTTGCTCGTTAACTGTTCGATTTACTTGTGCAGTGAAACTTCTGTCGTATTATTTACTTACCATTGCTTTATCTCCCTGTGCCTCCCCCTCACACAACTCTGCTCACACTCCCCCACCATCCCTCCAAGGCCACAGCTGTTTTGCTTTATTTCTGTTATTTCACAAACGCTTTTATTCAGAACTTAGGCATGGGCTCTGGGAAATTAAACAATCAGCCCATTATCACAGGATGTTGAGCCTGACAGCAGACTTGAACCGGCTCTCACCACTATGTAATATCCTTTGCCTAGTCATGCTGCAGGGTGCAGTACCATATGTGGCCAAAAGAGGTCCCTGGGGATACCTAGTGACAGCGTGTGGTACTGTACCCTCACAACACTGCTAGTTTTAACGTGGAGTTGGAACTGCCATTTTCACTCCCAGCGCTAGGGCACCATTGCAGGTATAATACACATCAAAAGAAACATTTTATTAAGGTGGGGAAGATAAATCTATTGTACAGGTAAAAAACATTGGCATTTATAATACCAATAGCGCCATCTCCAACAAATGCGAGACCAGTTGCATTTCCAATGCTTGTTTTTATTAATTGGAAGTGTGATGGAAAAAAGATTTTAATAGGATCAAAACAAATCAAGAGACTTTACTTGGTGATGCACAAATGCGAAATATTCCCTGAAACCCTACTTCCACACATTCTCATTTGCGTGCAATTTTGTTTTAAAACAGTATGTCTGTCCAAATGTAGTGGCCATTTCAACGGAAAACGTGCTGTCTGTAAATGACAATGTGCTAGCACACAATGCTATAGTTACATTTTTAAAGAGTGACCCAACCTGTCCAATAAAGCTAGGTGCGTCGCAAAAGTTTGACTTTCTAAAGAGTGGGTCAGGTTTCTATAAATCTTGGCAAACCCTGTTCTAGGCACTTCAAATGTTGTCAGATTAGGGGACCGAGGAACAGCGAGATAAAACGATTCGCTCACGTTTGTACTTCACAGGAGGCTACGATCAAAACTCAGGGGTCTTGGTTCCACAAATGACATCTTAGCGACTAGACAGTTTTGTCTCAGGAGTGTAACCTTTTCATCGCGCCGTTTATGGCTCTAAGATTGATGTATGCGCGCCTCTGCGTCCTCTGGAGAAGGCAGCGGCCCCATCCATCATTTCTAGGCCATGGCGTGCCTATCTCAAGGCTGGTGTTTCTGCTGACAGGAAGAATTTAGTGTTTTGTGCTTGGCCAGCAACCTTTCTCAGCAGCAGGAGTATCAAGTTGGGGGTGGTGGGTGATTTTCAATTCTAACAGAAAACTACCCAAGGGTTTGCATTTTAGAGCGAGAGAGGTGGTATTGGACAGGGGCGGCCAATTTGCTTTTTTGTTGTATTTTGGAAATGTTTCCCTTTAACACACATTCGAGTACCAGGCGCCAGGAGCTGGATTGTTTAAGACATCCGGGAAAGGACTGGTTCGTACTCAAAGCAACAGCACAAATCAAAACATCATCAAAACATCTCCGGCGAGATTCTTTCTTCTCAGTTTAATGAGCTGGAAAATAAATGATTCACTTCAGCACAAATCTGCCTCCTGGATTTCACATATAATGGGGGGTTGCTGTGCTGGAGTGACGCTTCACGTGCCCAGGCCCTGGGAGGAGAGAGAATTCGCTTTGAATTTGGTGTGGAATAACCCCATTGGCTTCTGCAGCGTTCTGCTTGTCGGGATTTCCCCCCGAGGTACAATTAAGTGGTATTTGTTACCCGTAACCGATGCGTGGTCTCAGTGGGCGTCACTGGGCACTGACCCCTGCGTATTGACAGTGCTTAATGTGTACGCAAATAAGTGCCGCGGTCCATGATTTGTCACAGGAGCTGGCCAACTGCGCTTCCACCTGCTGGAGGGTGCCACCAAGGTTTCTGGTCTTAATTCTAGCTGTCATTTGCTCACACTGACCTGCGCCTCCCTCTCCTGCAATTTCCTTGTCATTTCTGAGTTCCTCCTTCCTCGATCTTCTTCTGTCTTTCCCTTCATCCTCCTTTCTCCATTGTCTGACTTTCTCTCTATTGCTCTGGGTCAAGGTCTGATGCTGAAAAATAAATTCCAGTCCCCAGAAATGAGTGCCAGGTCTCACCACCTGCAACCACCGGCACAAATTAAGTGCTGGTATGGACATCACTGTGTGGGCCATATGAAAAACTGTCATAAGTGCCAGTGCTGCCAATTAAGTGCCAGTGCCGAGCATGGGAAACCAAAAGCTCAAAGTAAGCACTGCGCCAACAGGCTGTAGCTATATCACAAAGGAAGATGGGAAGAGGTCTTCAAAAGGAGAACGTGTCGGGGGCATTTTGGAGAAGCAAGAGTCGTGGCTCAGCCAGGCTGACTCAGAAGACTATGTGCCCTCTCTGCATGTTTTTATAGGCAGGAAAATTGGACTAAAAGGGTTGGTGTTTTTCTACTGCCATATCCTGTTGATACATGTATGAAGGTAGGCGAGTGCGACGCACAGAATGATCTGTTGACTACTAACCCACTTCACTGGAGCATGAAAAGCACAAAGACCTTGAGTCATCTTTCTGTAACTCTAAGAACATTTTTCAAAAATTAGCGGCTTGACACTGTTAGTCTAATCCGAAAATCAACCAAAGCACATGTTTTAAGCCTTTTATTGAACTATCAAACACGGTACGCCTTAAAGTGCTCTCTTAGTATGCATTTCTCGTCTAGTCCAAAAAATCGTATCAAAGCTTGCAGTTTTAGGACCATTGAAACACCCGAGTAAGACCATGTTGGGAAGGAAAAGGTTTGGTAAATAATAAAATAATGACTAATGCCCAACTGCCCATAATCACAAACGGAGATCGGCAGGCTCTTAGAATTTTTTTACACCCTCTATTAGCCGTGCCTTCTCAAAGCACCGGATAAATAAAAACCACGACACCGCCATCACAGGGACGGTCAGCTTGAGTTCGATATGGTGCACACCCAAGCACTTTAGCGAATGGCATTGGCAGGCTTCATTGAGAGACTTGAATCCCCCGTCACTGATGGTAACAAACAAAAGTAGGCGGGTTTCACAATTTTTGTTCCTCTGACCGCAACAGCTCTCTAATGAATAGACTCTAAGGAAAATTTCGCCCGCTTTTGTCAACGGTCTGTCACACTTTGGGAATCTTATTGTATTTTTTCCCACAAATTGCCCACTTAGTCGTGGTATTGTTCCCATCTGCAATGATTGCACTGGCTGCGCCTCCTTGGTTCTGCTCTGTGACGCCCATTCATTTTCACTGTCAGGGAAGCTTCAACCATCTGTGCGCCGGAAGATTACACTCGATGCCATTGGATCAGGCTGATCCGATCGACAACACACTTTAAGGCATGGCTCTGGTAATCCCATCTTAAATTGAAATCTTTCTTAAAATTAAAGATTGTAAAGACAGGAGTTCATAAACTGAGCTACAAAGCCACAAATGGATTAATTTCTCTTCAAGGACGTCAGTGCGCCCCTCCTGCCTGTATTTATTGACATATTTAGTTTAGGAAGACTTCTGGAAGTCTTCACACTAGTTATTCTTCAGACGCTTCTTTTCATGTACATTTATCTGATCCATATTCTAATATATAGGCTAGCATATATTCTAATGTACATTCCTTTAGTTTCTCCATCTTTCTCCTCGTAACAAGACCCATCATAGAGAACGCAGGGGCGGCTCTAGGCTCATGGGGGCCCTGGGCAGAGAGCGTAGGTAGGGGGCCCCGGAAGAGGGGGTCCGGGTGGAGCGTGGAGGCCAGTGAAGAGGGGGGGGGGGTCAGGGTGTTTGGAAGTGGAACAGAGCCGGAGGCGGCCAAATCCCTGCCAGGAGCCGCCACGCAAATATGTATCCATCCTCAGAGGATTATTATATTAAGGATATATATTGGCGTGGTGGCCCCTGGGGTTTGGTGGCCCTGTGCAGGTGCACAGCTTGCACATGCCTAAGGCCACCCCTGGAGAACATCCCTCAATTTATACTGATGTAGTGCCAGCTGCAATCCAGGGTTTTCTTGCACCATTGGGCGAGGGCAGTGAGGGTTCTCAATGCCTCGGGCAGAAAGGATTGTTTCATTTTCAGCTAAATCATTATTAGGGTGTTTCTTCATCATTGGAAGCCAAAGCCACGATAAAATGGCTTATGAATTCAAGTGAGGTGGGGGAATGGAGACAGGGATACCTTTGAAATTTCATGCACACCTGTCTAGGAAAGGGCTGCTGATTAGTCCTTCCTCAACACTGCCACTTGGAAGATGATAGAGCGAGGGGTAAAACAAAAGGTTCTTCTGTTCAGGGGGAGGACATTTATGGGCAGGGCCTGCCCTTAGTCTGTCCCTGTTTGCTGCTTTAGGAAGGCTGATACAGCCATGTGCAGAGATCTCACACTTCATTCTGCTCTTGGTTTGTATACTGCTGCTTGCACCCAGCATCATTACATCCTGCTGGGAGAGCCATGACTTTGCACAAAGCCTGTGTCTGACAAACAGCATAAAATGACATTTGAGAACCAAGCCAACCTGGTTCACAGCTTTAGACAGTGAATCCAGGGAAATATCCACACACTCCATCTAGAACATAAGTGTAAGGTGGGGCCCAAACCACTCAGCTTTGTTCCAGTTTCAAGCTCTTCTTGAACAAGGAAGGATGAGGTCCACAGAGTGCCAGGTAGACTCTGATCAGGGCAGTGTCTGCATGAGAGGCAGTCTCCCAGAGGAAAGGGGACATCAACTGATGTCTGCAGCTCACTACAAAAGCCAAGGGTCTGCCTAGTACCTACAAGACTACCTGCCAGCTCAGAGAGCAAAGGAGAGTGACCGGCCTTTCAGTCCACACGGAGAAGCCCAGCATGTTCTTGGTGTGTGAAACGCCAGATATAGTCAACTGTCCTCAAGCAGTGACGCTGGTGTCAACACATGTGGTTGGGGGCCTCTTGTCTCCCAGTGCAGTTCCTGTTGTGAGCTGCATGAGGTGGCTAACCTTCAGAATATCATAGTGCTCTCTGATATTGCTGCATGCCACAAAGGAGTGTTGTTGCAGTTGTCTTCTCATAGTAGTCACTTGTGAGTTGCCACCTACATGGGCTAGAAGACCGCAACTGCCAAAGACGAGCACCCCTCTGCATCATCCTGCAGTCCCCTATTAGCACCTGCACGGTCAGGAGGCTGCAACTGCTGGAGACAAGTAAACAGGTGCACCAGCCTGAAGGCCATGACTGCCAAAGCTGCAAGTCTGCCAAGCAAGGCCTCTCGCTCTATTCAAAACCAGAAGCCAAGGGAGGAGTGAGACCACATCTGCAGTACTCCATCTCTGGTACGGATACTGAAGGTGAAAGGTCACTGATCATGCCAACAAGGGCCATGATCCACACCTCTGCTGAACAGGTAATGCTGGTCTGAACTCTCAGTGACTCATTTACACAAAGTGATCTGCTGCTTGAATGCTAACCTTGGTCAGTACGACATTTGTGGCCAGAAAGACTATTGAACTGGCCTACGAAATATCCATGTTAACGAATCTGAAGTGATCAATGCCTATACCTGTATCTTTGCCTAAATCATGATAGACATTTGGTGCTTCACCTAGGGGAAAAGGGTACTGTAAGCAGTGTAGCGCTTCACAAGAACTCATAAGGGAGGTTGCACCTCCATAACGCAGCCATCACTGGAGATTGTGATATTTGCTTTGCTGTGAGATTAAGGTACTTTCCCTTTAATTAACTCGTTCCATGCTGGTGACGGAACCACTCCATCACCAGCCTCCGACGCGCTGTGCTGGTGACGGAACCACTCCGTCACCAGCCTCGGACGCGCTGTGCTGGTGACGGAGCGGTTCCGTCACGGCCCGGCCGCCGTGCCTGCGCGGCGTGTTCTATTGAGCGGGCGGGGCCATGACGGAACCACTCCGTCACAAGCACAGCGCGCCCGAGGCTCATGACGGAGCGGTTCCGTCACGAGCATGGGAGCGCCGCGTGCCCCCCTCCCCCCCTAGCGCTGTTGCGGAATTACCGCCGCAGCCAAGGGGTTAAAGACAAGCACTGGGCTGAGCTTAACAATATCCTACTATGTCTATTTTCTGACTATTGAATTCTGAGGTCTTTCCCCTGCTCTCCCCTTCCACTGCTTCCCCGAATAGCCGCTACCTGCACACCCCAGGTCAAACAGGATTACTTTAGAAGCCATCCCAGAGTCATTGAATGATTATCCAACTACTCTAGAAGTCATTTTCACATCGTCAGACATCATCAAGCTCTTGAGGTCATCAGCAGACCTTAGGAAAGTGAACCTGATGATTTGAGGATGAGTTGAAAATTAGTATCTGATGACGCCACAAGGTGTGATTGTTTCTTATAATCAGAGGATTAGCAGTCGATGACGTCTCAAGATGAGATGGTTCCTGATGATTTCAGGATGCTTTTAAGATGACTATCTGTTTACTTCAGAGGCACTCACCAAATTAAACTGGCCCTGATGGTTTGAGGAGGGCTTGCTTATTACTTGAAGAGCCTTTCTCGCCTTAATAATAATTTAAGAATTACTTGTTGATTAGTGAACAATGAACGCCGTTTAGCTAATTCACAAGTTTTCATTTACATACAAATAAATGTTGCTTCATACTAATAGGGTCTTCACGCACCAGAAAGTAGAGTGTATAGTATGCTGCCTTACTGAAATTGAGTATTTAATAAACATTGTACATTTATGACTAGTCAAAATTTCTCAGTATACTTTTACGTTTAAAAGATAACAAATAATATGATTTATCACAATTCAGCATTTAAAAGAGATATATTTATTTGAACTGTAAAGACACCGTATTTTAATGTAACATGATATTTGTTGTATGCTGACACAAAATATTTTCTAATTGTGCTCATGCACCAGCTTTTACAGCCCGAGCCAACCCGTAACTGTGGTCAGCCAAGGTTTCAGATTGCTATGTGTGACATTTTTACAATTTGAGTGTAATTAAGAGTGACATATCAATGACAATGACTATGAGTGGCACTTTCTTATTAGTAAAATCAAGCAATGAAGATGAGGGAAATATTTATATAAATATAATTACACGCATTTGATCAACATAACCCCTAAAATAATTTAAAAGTGTTGCAAAGCACCAGAAATGGAAGGACACTAACCTCCACTTGTGTGTCAAGGTCAGTAGGTCGAACATAGGCGTCGGTCTTCCTGTAATTTAACTCGGCCAGAGCGCCGCCCGGCAGCAGCAAATCCTTTGGGGCCTGCTTTGTCGAGGAAATTACCAGAATGTTAAAAGAAACTATTTAATTGGTACATGAAAACTGAGATTCTGGTACCAGTGTTGTCTGTGCAGCTGCATGCATCTGGTTGCGGAAGCCTGCCTCCGGGCACTCGACATGGCTGAACTTCAATGTCTTACCCCAGATCACAAGTAGAAATGCAGCAATTTTAAACACCCATAGAAATTAATTAAGCTCCTGATTAGAAATTGGGTGGAAAAATACAATCTCATTTGAGCTGGAGGAACTGCTAAATTCAGCACTGAATGGGTGAAATTATGCCCGTTTGATTTTATATACTAGTATCTGACAAACTGACGTCCGCCCGTGGCCGCGCTGAAAGTAATTTTTGAACTTGCACCACTGATGTTACGGCGCGATAGCGCTATTCAATGAAAGCAGATTACTACGAGTGACATTTTCATATTTTCAGTGAAATTTTGAGTGACATTTCAATGAGTACGAGTGAATATTTACACGATGTTGAGCGCTGCTGGCTCAGGAGTGCAACTTGGCTGCGGTTAAGTGAAAGTGGACAATAACTCCAGCTAGGTAAAATACTGTATGGATGACAGAACATCGCTGCAGAGTTAGCTCAGGGAGCTGCAGAGCTGGTCTCTTTATTGCACTGAAAACTGGATTAAGATACTCCGATGGAGAGAGAGGGGGGCGGTGGTTTAGAACGAGTTCTTCGGCATCGCAGATAGTGAGAATGGAAGCCCAAAGGTGAGGGCAGAGGTTACAAGAAACTGACGGGACACTCCATATACAGTGTCACCAGCTTGCATAACGGCTGCTGGCCCACAACATGAAACGTGATCCCATCGGTGAAACACAGCGCACATACGGTAGCATACATGCCAACATTTAAGGACCAGGAAGTGGGAGATTTAAAAGAAAAAATCGGGAGAATGAAAATTCCCCATTGACTTCTGTTGTAGAAAATGCAATTTCAGGCGGGAGACAGCTAAAATAAAGCCATTTTTGGCTTTTAAAATCGGTAGTCTCCCGCCTGAATCGGGTCTGTTGGCATGTATGCGGTAGTGCCAAAAGTTACTTCAGTATTCCGTGCCGTTTGCGGAGCATTATAATGATCAGTCGATCGCCTAGTTGTTTTGAAAGGGAAGGCTATGGTTATTCCTCCTTTTATGTTTTAATTTCTACCAGCTTTTAGAATTACGTCGCTACGGGGAAGGATTTTTGCCAGTAATCGGCAAGCCGCACGTATTTTTTTTTCTCAGCCACCCAATAATGTTTTCATTATAGCAGCACTGCACGCTGCAACCGGAAACTGCAGCCCTGAATATCATGAGGATACCCTAGACTTCCATGGGAGCAGCCTCTTCGTATTGTCACTTGCAGCATATGGCAGGCGGTTCGTCCGCAGCAAATGGGCAGTGGGGTCTTGAATCTGGTTACTGTCATGTATGGGCTTTGGAAGTGGCTGCTGCGGGATCGGACATATGAAACACACGCACGTTTTATTCTTCCCTTTCAGAAGCATCGCAATGGCAGGCAGAGAGAGGGTGCGATGCAAGTGTTGTGCACTAGCCTCTCAGGTTGCTGGCAGTACACAACAACCCCCCCCCCCCCCCACCCCCACCCACCCCACTGTGTGACAGCCCGGGCTGAAACAGCTTCCCGAGCACATACAGCCCCCCCCCCCATTACTTCACGGGTCTTTAAAAGACCATTCGCTTGTTAATGGGGCTTTCTTGGTTTTTCACCCCTTCTAGAGCCCCTGCATGGCCACTCTGACTATGGCCCGAAGAATTAGCACCTTACACAATACCTAGCTCTGTCAGCTGAAACACGGTTGTCATTGCCAGTGCTTGATGACTACACACCCGTAATGCCGATTTGTAGTCCTTTCTCTATTTCCTGAACTACACAGTAGTGCCTCCTCTGCATCGGGACGGAAGCGGAAGTTGAGGCGCAGGCTGCAGGAACCGACTGGGAGCAGAGAAAGTTCTTCTTCGATTCGGGGAGACCGTACTGGAGAGGCAAAGAAGAGATATTTCCTCTGTTTTTTTCGGTATTTTAGCTGTGGGGCAGGGGGAAGAGGCAGCAAGTGCGATGGGTTTGATTTTTGCCACCTCTTCTCGCACTTTGGGTTCCTCGGAAAATGCTGCCCTTTGTCCTTCAAATGGCGGGAACCCGCTACTCTTCAATATTCGGCGCTAAAATGTAGCGCTTTGGGAGCGGTGGTGGAAGCAGGAGTCCACTGCTCCTCTGTGCTTTCATTACTTTGTCGATCTTCAAAATGTGCGAATGGAACCAGTAATTGCATGGATGTGCTTTGCATTTTAAGACACTGCAGCAAATGTGTGTGTGTGGGGGGGGGGGGGATGTAATGTTTGTTCACATCTCAACACAACCGTGGAGCAGACTCAGGTGGGTTATAGTTTTGTGCTTAATAATTTCTACGGTGCACGTGGAAGCCTGTCCGAATGACTTCATTTTGAAAGAGATGGCAGTAGAATTATGTGTTTTCTAGCCTAATCATGTAATATAACTCTTTCAATATTCAGAACCCGATCTCCACCAAAGTTTGATCCCGATGGCATTACTGGCACTTTATTATCTCGCATCAGGCGCACCTATGGTGATGCTGAAATATATTTTAAATTCAGCAGACCTTAACCCACTTAAATAATTATTATTGCGTGTATTGGACAGCACAACTAGCCACTATTGCAGCATGCCAAGTATGCTACTACCGTGTCACCCCTCAACCATACATCTGTTTAATAATGCATAGCTACATTTTTTTTCTCCTACACCCAGCTTTTCTTTCTCACCTCTCTTCTATCCTTCTCCCGCTCATGCTCTTCTCTGTTTCCGAGTTTCCCCTTTCTCTCTGTTGTCCCTATTCTCACTGCTTTTCATTTTTCAGTTTCACGTCTTTTCCTCATTCTCTCTATGCACGCTCTTTCCTCTAGGACTGCTCTTTTTCCGTTGCTTCTCACTCATTTCTTCTCCTCTTTTCACTTTCACCATGTTCCACTCCAATCTTGTACTCCCTCCAATCTTGTACTCCCTATCTCTGCTTTCCCAAGTTCTCTTCAAATTCTTTGTGTGCCTTTGCATCCATCTCTTCTCCATTTACAATCTTCCTTTTGTTTTTCCTTCTTGCACATCTTTCATGACTTCCATCTGTCTGCTTCCTTCGCCACTCTTCCTTCCTACCCCCACATCAGAAAGTTTACACGTTGCAATACATGCCTGATACATTAATGCAATGATAGTTCATGCACTGTATTGTAATTGATTTATATAGCGATTACTACCCCTGATAAGGCATCAAAGCACTTTTTCGACGAAGGGAGAGACTGCGGTAAGAGTGGAACGAGTGATCTCAACTTAGCAGAATTACTGGCACTAGAGAGCAGTAACTGATTAGGGAATGGGCAAAAGTAGCACATAGCCAGTGATGTAGTTGACAGAGGGATGAAAGGGGTATGTGACAGGATGGCCTATAGAATCATTAAAGTCATGACAATTGTTTGTGGGCCTTATGATTATTTGTAGAAAAAAAGTTGTTTCTGGCTGCAATTAAAATACACTCCACCTCCCACACTTTTCAATACAAACTTAAAGCAGTGTTTCGAAAGAAGAAAAGGCTTCCATTACAAAATTCAAATATGTTGTCCGAAGAGACCAGGTGCTGCTGGATGTTGGAGAGCACAGGTAATACGGTGGCTAGAAGACATGTCCTGTGTCTTTTCAGGGTAAGTGTCATTCGGCTGGGCCTTGACTGTGAATGAGAACTCCAGTGTCGCCATACCTTTTTCTGTAGTCTTTAGACATGCATGGTTGTTGCTTTCTTCAATACCGTCTGTATGCTTCTTTCCATTACACATCAAGAAGCTCCACTGCAAAGTATCTATTACCTGGGCTAACTCACCAGTGCCAGCAGCCAGATTCACTGAATCTCAGCCACTGGTAATTACTTGGGCCGCACCCCAATCCATCTTCCTTTTCCACACCATTGCACCTCAGGTCCAGCGATATGCAAATCAGTCTTGACCCTGTACTAGTGGGAGCAGTTGAGCCTGAACTACCAAGCCAGGGCCCCCCCTTAACCGGAACACAAGCAACCCAGGACCGGTTTTGTTCAAGTTAGGGTTCTTCGGCCAGGTATTGTAGAATGTCTGGACGACACAGTGAAGTACACAAAAAAAGTGATTGATGAAATGCTTAAATTAATCTCAGCCAATCGGGGCGAAACCAGTTATTTCACTTTATTCCATAGCATTTTGCATTCGGTTTCCAGTCCTCTACGATCTTATGTCTTGCAGTCCTGAGTTGCTTCCACTGAACTATTTAGACTATTACACCATGTATCAAAAATGTGTAGTTTAGAAGCTCAGGATTGAGAAAGTGTCCATAATGATGGGGAGTGAGATTATTGCCCCTTATTCCTAAAACGACTCCTATGCCTATTAACACCACTCACATCTTCCCTTGTCACTTTGCTAAGCCTTTGACATATATCCCGGGCCACTAAGCTTCTTAACACTGATTAGTACTGGTATCACTCAGTAACTCTTAAGATGGTCTGACTACATGTCAACATCCAGTCAACACCACCCTTTCCCCTACACCATTTAGCCACACATTTTTGTTACACCAGAAGCATTTACCATACCCACTTACATCACCCCTCACTCACCATTCCCAGAAGTTACTAGGCTTCACTTGCACACACCACTAGATCAAGATTTGTACAATCGCGACACTGCTCACTCTCACTATTTAAATAGTCACTGACTGACTGACTGACTCACTCTCACTGACTGACTCACTCTCACTGACTGACTCACTCTCACTGACTGACTCACTCTCACTGACTGACTGACTGACTCACTCTCACTGACTGACTGACTCACTCTCACTGACTGACTGACTCACTCTCACTGACTGACTGACTCACTCTCACTGACTGACTGACTGACTCACTCTCACTGACTGACTGACTCACTCTCACTGACTGACTGACTCACTCTCACTGACTGACTCACTCTCACTGACTGACTCACTCTCACTGACTGACTCACTCTCACTGACTGACTCACTCTCACTGACTGACTCACTCTCACTGACTCACTCACTCTCACTGACTCACTCACTCTCACTGACTCACTCACTCTCACTGACTCACTCACTTTCACTGACTCACTCACTCTCACTGACTCACTCACTCTCACTGACTGACTCACTCACTCACTCTCACTGACTCACTCACTCACTCTGACTGACTGACTCACTCACTCTGACTGACTCACTCACTCACTCTGACTGACTCACTCACTCTGACTGACTGACTCACTCACTCTGACTGACTGACTCACTCACTCTGACTGACTCACTCACTCTGACTGACTCACTCACTCTGACTGACTCACTCACTCTGACTGACTCACTCACTCTGACTGACTCACTCACTCTGACTGACTCACTCACTCTGACTCACTCACTCACTCTGACTGACTCACTCACTCTGACTCACTCACTCACTCTGACTGACTCACTCACTCACTCTGACTGACTCACTCACTCACTCTGACTGACTCACTCACTCACTCTGACTGACTCACTCACTCACTCTGACTGACTCACTCACTCACTCTGACTGACTCACTCACTCACTCTGACTGACTCACTCACTCACTCTGACTCACTCACTCACTCTGACTCACTCACTCACTCACTCTGACTCACTCACTCACTCACTCTGACTCACTCACTCACTCACTCTGACTCACTCACTCACTCACTCTGACTCACTCACTCACTCACTCTGACTCACTCACTCACTCACTCTGACTCACTCTGACTCACTCACTCTGACTCACTCACTCACTCACTCTGACTCACTCACTCACTCACTCTGACTCACTCACTCACTCTGACTGACTCACTCACTGACTCACTCACTCACTCTGACTGACTCACTCACTCACTGACTGACTCACTCACTCTGACCGACTCACTCACTCACTCTGACCGACTCACTCACTCACTCTGACCGACTCACTCACTCTGACTGACTCACTCACTCACTCTGACTGACTCACTCACTCTGACTGACTCACTCACTCTGACTGACTCACTCACTCTGACTGACTCACTCACTCTGACTGACTCACTCACTCTGACTGACTCACTCACTCTGACTGACTCACTCACTCTGACTGACTGACTCACTCTGACTGACTGACTCACTCACTCACTCTGACTCACTCACTCACTCTGACTGACTCACTCACTGACTGACTCACTCACTCTGACTGACTCACTCACTCTGACTGACTCACTCACTCACTCTGACTGACTCACTCACTCACTCTGACTGACTCACTCACTCACTCTGACTGACTCACTCACTCACTGACTGACTCACTCACTCTGACCGACTCACTCACTCACTCTGACCGACTCACTCACTCACTCTGACTGACTCACTCACTCACTCTGACTGACTCACTCACTCACTCTGACTGACTCACTCACTCACTCTGACTGACTCACTCACTCTGACTGACTCACTCACTCTGACTCACTCACTCTGACTGACTCACTCACTCTGACTGACTCACTCACTCACTCTGACTGACTCACTCACTCTGACTGACTCACTCACTCACTCTGACTGACTCACTCACTCACTCTGACTGACTGACTCACTCACTCTGACTGACTCACTCACTCTGACTGACTCACTCACTCTGACTGACTCACTCACTCTGACTCACTCACTCTGACTGACTCACTCACTCTGACTGACTGACTCACTCACTCTGACTCACTCACTCTGACTCACTCACTCTGACTCACTCACTCTGACTCACTCACTCTGACTCACTCACTCTGACTGACTCACTCTGACTCACTCACTCTGACTGACTCACTCTGACTCACTCACTCAGACTGACTCACTCACTCACTCTGACTGACTCACTCACTCACTCTGACTGACTCACTCACTCACTCTGACTGACTCACTCACTCACTCTGACTGACTCACTCACTCACTCTGACTGACTCACTCACTCACTCTGACTGACTCACTCACTCACTCTGACTGACTCACTCACTCACTCTGACTGACTCACTCACTCACTCACTCTGACTCACTCACTCACTCACTGACTCACTCACTCACTCTGACTGACTCACTCACTCACTCAGACTGACTCACTCACTCACTCAGACTGACTCACTCAGACTGACTCACTCACTCACTCAGACTGACTCACTCACTCACTCAGACTGACTCACTCACTCACTCAGACTGACTCACTCACTCACTCAGACTGACTCACTCACTCACTCAGACTGACTCACTCACTCAGACTGACTCACTCAGACTCACTCACTCACTCAGACTGACTCACTCACTCAGACTGACTCACTCAGACTGACTCACTCACTCAGACTGACTCACTCACTCAGACTGACTCACTCACTCAGACTGACTCACTCACTCAGACTGACTCACTCAGACTGACTCACTCACTCACTCACTCACTCACTCACTCTGACTGACTCACTCACTCTGACTCACTCACTCACTCACTCTGACTGACTCACTCACTCACTCTGACTGACTCACTCACTCACTCTGACTGACTCACTCACTCACTCTGACTGACTCACTCACTCACTCTGACTCACTCACTCACTCACTCTGACTCACTCACTCACTCACTCTGACTCACTCACTCCGACTCACTCACTCTGACTGACTCACTCTGACTGACTCACTCACTCACTCTGACTGACTGACTCACTCACTCTGACTGACTCACTCACTCACTCTGACTGACTCACTCACTCACTCACTCTGACTGACTCACTCACTCACTCTGACTCACTCACTCACTCACTCTGACTCACTCACTCTGACTGACTGACTCACTCACTCACTCTGACTGACTCACTCACTCACTCACTCTGACTGACTCACTCACTCACTCTGACTGACTCACTCACTCACTCTGACTGACTCACTCACTCACTCTGACTGACTCACTCACTCACTCTGACTGACTCACTCACTCACTCTGACTGACTCACTCACTCTGACTGACTCACTCACTCACTCTGACTGACTCACTCACTCACTCTGACTCACTCACTCACTCTGACTCACTCACTCACTCACTCTGACTCACTCACTCACTCACTCTGACTCACTCACTCACTCACTCTGACTCACTCACTCTGACTCACTCACTCTGACTCACTCACTCTGACTGACTCACTCTCGCTAAAAGACTGACTCTCGCTAAAAGACTGACTCTCGCTAAAAGACTGACTCTCGCTAAAAGACTGACTCTCGCTAAAAGACTGACTCTCGCTAAAAGACTGACTCTCGCTAAAAGACTGACTCTCGCTAAAAGACTGACTCACTCTCACTGACTGACTATCTCACTGTCTCACTCTCTTTCACTCACTGACTCACTCTCACTGGCTGACTCTCTCTCACTCACTGACTCTCACTCTCTCACTCACTGACTCTCTCACTGACTCTCTCACTGACTGACTGACTCTCTCACTGGCTGACTCTCTCACTGACTGACTCTCTCACTGACTGACCATCACCCTCCTGTTATTTATGCCCCCCATAACAAAAAACCCCACAACAAGCAACCATTGGGACAGGCCGATACAACTTGCCAGCATTGAAAGGACAAAAAAACTCAAGACATTATTTTTAACGCTTTTTTAATATGGTTGTTCAGTTGTACATAATGCTTTTTTGGTCATATCTAAGGTAACAAAAATGCTTCTCACACTTCTTTATTATAACTTTTCAGCATGCTGCAGACTTCTATAGAGCACAGCTTAAAGACATAGGTAAAGTCAATATCTCTGGCTAAACACTTATAAGTTCCCAAAGGCGAGACCTATTGGCTATGCCAATGCTTGTTATTATTTAGTTGTGTAAACCAGATGCTTTAGCCTTAGAGAATGTTTGTGGCATTTCCTATTCATGCCTCCATTACTTTTCTTTACACTTCGTAGGCATTATGTGATAGCTTAAAAAATCAATTTGGTCAT
Organism: Lissotriton helveticus; assembly: GCF_964261635.1. Classification (NCBI taxonomy): domain Eukaryota; kingdom Metazoa; phylum Chordata; class Amphibia; order Caudata; family Salamandridae; genus Lissotriton; species Lissotriton helveticus. The sequence goes on along the minus strand of NC_136057.1, from coordinate 845,906,803 downwards.
TATGATCATATTCTAAATGTTGTAATAAACACTGGATGTTAAAAATAAAGTTAATACATAAGAACTATGCTATATTTTACTACTAAAGAGGCAGCCACAATTGCAGTTACCTTGCATTTGAAAGGGACTTGATTTAAATAGTGCAGCAGGTGCAGTGGTACCAGGGCCAAAAGTTGTCATAACTCCACTAAACACCAAATATTGCTATATTTTATTACTAAACAGGCAGTCACACGTGCAGTTATCTAGCAAGCACTAGGGCCGTGATTTCAATAGTGCAGCAGGTGCAATGGCATCAGGACCAAAAGCTCCAGGCACCCTACTAAACACCAAGTATTGCTATATGTTATTCCTAAACAGGCAACCACAAGTGCAGTTAGCTTGCAGGCAACAGGGTCATCATTTCAATGGTGCAGCAGGTGCAGTGACACCGGGTTCCAAAGCTCTAGGAACACCTCTAAACACCAAATATTGTAATATTTTACTACTAAACAGGCATTCACAAGTGTAGCTACCTTACCGACAATAGGGTCATGATTTGAATGGTGCAGCAAGTTCAGTGGCACTAGGGCTAAAAGTTGTCAGAGCTCCACTAACATCAAATATTACTGTTTAACTACTCTGCTCTACACCTCTGCAATCTACCCTGCACCACTCCACTCTAAGCCACTCTTCTCTGAAACAATCTACTTTACACCACTGCAATCTACTCTGCACTCTACATCGCTCTACTCTGCGCCAATGCACTCTACACCACTCTACTTAACCAGTGCACTGTACGCCAGTCGACTCTGCACCACTGTTTTTACACTGCCTCAATCTAGGCTACTGCACTTTAACACACTCTAAGCTTTGATACTCCACTCGGTGGTGCTCTACTCCATAAACCTCTACTCAACTCTTTGCCACTCCACTCTACAACACTACTACATGCTATGTCACTCTTCAACACTACTCAACAACGCTCTACCTAACCCCCTCCATGCCACTTTAGTCCACTCTATTCTACGACATACTACTCTGCTCTACTCCATGTCACTCCACTCAGACACTCGATTCTACAACACTTTACACTACTCCACTTTATGCCACTCCACAGCAATCAAGTCTACGCAACACTTAACGCCACTCTGATCTACACCACTCCATGACACTGTCGCTAGAATCTATGCTACTTCATCACATTGCACTTTTCAACATGCAACTCTTCTTTACCCCACTAACTTTTAGCCGTGCTGAACAGCCACGCTCGTGTACAATATGGCTAAAACATATTGGCAAAGACAATAGCTCTTGCAAAGGCCAGACCATTTGGCTTTGCCAATGCTTTTTTATTTTAACCGATACTACAAACCATCGACAAGACATTGGCAAGTCACATGTTCGAAAAGGCAAAACCTATTGGCTTTGCCAATGCTTGTTTTTGTAACCATTATTTGCTCTGCTAACAAAGTAATACAACTGTATTTCTTAACATCTTGTGAATGGCAAACAAGTATTACTATTACACCGCCATGCAGTAATACAGCCAGAACCCATCCTGCGGCAATACATACCCATTATTAATTAATCAACTAGTACGGTTCCAGTCACGTTCTAAAGTTATCCTTGGATCATCCACGAGTAAGGCAGCCTCATTCTGAAGTAATCACAAAATGATTCTGTAATAATACAGCCCCATCCTGAAATACTCAAAGGATCATCCTGGAGTAATCAGCCTAATCTGAAATCATCATGGGATCATTCTGGAGTAGTACAAGGTCATCACAGGTTTTCCACTGAAGTAATCAGGGACCCATCCTGGAGTAATCCACCCTAATCCTGTAATCAGCATGGGATCATCCGGCAGTAGTTCAAGCTCATCACATCTTTTCCACTGAAGTAATCGGGCCTTAATCCTGGAGTAGTTTCTCTGATGACGTCATCCCAATTAAATATTTTGCCCTGTGGGCAGACTTCAGGATGGCTTCGGATGACATCCCCAGTTAATTGCAGGAATCGCCTGGCTGAAGTCATCGAATGACTTCAGAATCACTCCAGGATGATCTTCCTTTTTGACTTGGGACCCTCCTACCCTGAGAGTCAAGTGTGGAAGGCTCAGTTAGCAGCCATAGTAGGGCAGACCCCATGACGCCAGTGGCAAACCTCCCACAACCACCACGGTTTTTGACCAGCAACATCTGTCTTCCCTGTATCTAGCCAAGGAGGTCAGACAGAGGATCAGATAGCTGAAGTTAAAGGCCTCCTCCCCTCCCACCGCCCCCATCCTTCTTCCTACAGCCAAGAAATAAACCCCCCTAAAGTTCCCCACCTGGTCGAAGCAGGTGGTAAATGGGTGCTTGTTATTTGCCCCGGAAATAGGCAGATCTAGACTCGGTATGCCTGTTTGTTATTTCTTACTGCGGGAAAATAACTTAAAATTTCTTTTTTATCACGGGGAAATACAAGACCTTCCTTCCACCCTTTTGTAAAGCGCTCTGATAACCTTCGGGTTCTTGTTCGCGCTATATAAAACTTTATAAATAAATAAATCTGGAGTTGTTAATTCTGACTTTGGAGATAGCAGGGCACTCGTAATGAGAGCCTTGGCGTTGTGCGCTTTTATCTGTTCCCCCTTGCCTCACGTCCAACATCCGGGCTCCTGTGCCCCTTGCTGTGGGCATAGATGGCGTGTCTGCTGCTGGGATTATATGCAGTGTGACGCGATGAATAAAGAGAGGGTTCGTGGCCGAGAGGGGCACTCGCAGAGTGGCGCGGCTTTGAGGCGCGTGTGTTGCTGCAGAGGAAGCCGCGTGTAATGACAGCTCTTCGGAAAAGCTGCTTCCTGTCAAAGATGCCAGAAATGGAATCTGCGGTCTTCAGGCCTTGTCTGGTTTTCCAGGAGCACCCAACTCATTTCCGGAGAGGATGTCTGCTGTCTGTCTATATTTCAAAACATTGCACACCAGCGTCCATCTCGTGCCGGCTCCTCCGTCCAGGAGGGAGTGAGCACCTGTCTCGAATTCGGAGCAGGTGACGCGCGTCTGCGGCAGAGACGAGGACGGTCACTGGCCGACGAGGAACGCTGAAAAGCCATCTCCTGGTCAGCCGCTCTTCAGCAACACTTGGCACCCTTGCAGCGCTAAATTCCGCCTAACCAAATATTGTACTACTTCTCTCTCCATGCTGCTCTCAGGTAGAGCTCTGGCGTGTCGCTTCATCCTCCAAAGTTGCCTGATCTGGGTGGTTTTATTGGATAAGCACATTACTTTAATTAACATATTTGTTTTTGTTTGCAGTATTATGTGAGGTCTCCTCACATCTTATCCACCTATATATCTCACACCTCATCTCTTTTCAGCACCCTCTTTTCTTTTCTCTCTCATCTGAATGCACTTCCTGGCATCGGCTTCATTTCGCCAACCCCAAACACACAAAGCAGCCACTCATCGGTGAACACTGCATTTTCTTTTACTTTTGACCTGACAATATTTTAACTAATGTGCACCCCCTTCACATACATATGCACAGAATCACAATTGCAACTTGAATATGTGACCATTGCTCTGTGCGCTCTGCGGAGAGGCCATGGATTGGAAGGCTATGTATTTTGAACACCTTTTTGACCCACTGACAGGCACGGTGAGAAACTCAAATTGCCTTCTGCCTCAACTCCAGAGCTCTCAATCCAGGCCTGTTATGAACACCTGGAGGTGACGCTGTTCAAAGTATGCACTACACTAGAGCAATATGTTCCACGAAGAAAAAAAACCAGAACCACAACAACCTGGAAATAGCGAACACTCTTAGGAATGCAAGATTTAGTAAAACAAGTGAAATGTATACAGGAACTAAGTCAATGACATGAATTATTTTACATTCATTAAACAGAAATTGATCAAGGTTTTTATCAGTAAAGTTACTGACATAAATATAGAGCCCAATATGAACCTGTATCAGTGTTCGTTTTTAATTATTACTAGGTCTGAGACCCAAAGGGCCCCAGCCCACTTAAAGCCCTGATTAACCCCAAGAACACCATGCTCGGCCGGCCAGCCAAGCACAGTCCTTCCTTTATGAGTACTAACAACTGATATACAGGGGTGTAGCTTTCGTTGGTGCAACCGGTGCAGTGGCACTGGGGCACAGAGCTCTGCATGTCCCACTGAACCCTGATTATTGGTTTATTTTATCATTCAGATAGCAACCTAGGGGTCCATTTCCTTCTTTGCACTAGGGCCCATGACACGCTGGTTCAGCTATTGCTGATATGTGGCAACTTTGGCAACAGCTGACACTGCCCTATCCAAGCCCAGTGTGCCCTTTTTATTTATTTCATTTCTGGTATGATGGGAAAAAAATCCTTCCTCCTCCTTTATCTTACTTTCTTTCTTGTTTCCAGGCAACAGTACTACTTCCCTCTCCCCCATCCCCCCTGTCATTTTTTCCAGGAGGTCCTAATGATATAGAGGCAAATGTGGAGGAAATAAAGGACAGGGGCAGAGAGATGACAGGAGACAGGAAGATGCTCATTGGATAGTAGAGCCAGGAGAAAGAGAGAGAGAGAGAGAGAGAGAGAGAGGGAGATGCAGTTTACAGAGGTATCAAAGAGAGAAAGGGAATGCGTAGGGGCAGGAAATGGGGTCAGACGCGGGAGAGGAAATGGGGTCAGACACGGGAGAGAAAAAAGTGATGAGAAGATGAAAGACCGGGCATGGAAGGAGGATGAGTCATGGGAGGAACAAATCAAGTGAAATATAGTGCACAAAACTGAGGGCAGAGACTCAGAGGAGAGGGAATAAAAGGAAAGAGACATTTTAAGCACAGGGTTGACATTGGGGACAAGAGACTGCGGGAGAGGAAAAGAGTCAGGGAAGAGCCAGAGATGAGGTCGATAAAGGTGAGAGTAATACTGATATCCTTTGGTAAAAGTCCGTTTTTAATGGGACACACTATCATGTATACTTTTACATAATGTAATGGACATAATCACCTCTAACGAAGTATGCTGGACAATTGAACATTTATTCTATAGCAAATTAAAAGGCACATGTCCTAGCAGCTATGATACAATATCATTTTGAGCGTAATCCTTATGCATAAGATGCCCTTTGTTTTCTTTGCTTTTTTTACATTTAGCACTTGTATTCACACTTCTCAGTACTGTAAATATCACATGTCACGATTACCCAATTTTGATGGTACTCAATTTACGGACCTTTGCTTTTGAGCTCATTAAATGTTTGCAACTTAAGCCCGCCTCTGGCTCCGCCCACTCTCAATGGCTCATTTGGGTGAGCACCTGCACTTATATTTTCCAATTTAAATCACTGATCTGTAGTATATCAGCCAAAATAACAGGAGTGGAAAGATGGGCGCCATTAAATGCAAGATATAGCTGATTCACTATGATATGACCAGCAAAAGTTAACTGCTGAGGGGACTCCTCACATCCTGGCTCCTATTGGACAACAGACTCCAGTGTTACTAGGAGGCCTGCCTTCTGAAGAGGAAGGTCAATTACCTAATGTCTCATTACAAATCCCAAAAGACTTTTCATGGTAATACCACACTTGAGAAATACCGAAACCACAAAGAGTTTTATTTTCTGGGCGTAGCCCTACATCATTCCGTGTTCTGCATGTCAACATGGAGGACAGAGCAGTAATAATGCCAGTCTTCTCCCACTCCGGTGTGCAGAAACTCAGAATGTTGTATTTTAAACCTCGCACGACATGCACCAGGTTGGATGAAGTTGTGCAGTAGAAATACCTGCAGGTGTGTTAATAACCATATAACTTTTAAATCCTTGTTGAGCTGTAAACTACTGTTTGTGGATGAATCAGAATTTCTTTGAGAGATATAAAGTCCCCCATTATGTTTTATTACCATAGCTGCAGAACTGTCATCATTGAGAGTGCCTAGAAACAGGTTAATCAGTGCTAACAGCAGAAAGGCCCTCATTGTGAGCGGCCTGGCATATGGGCTGGATTTTCTCCACCTCTGGAACCATTGATACCCGGTCTACTGGTAACTTTGAAGGTGGGGACAATCCGGTCCAATACGAGTTGGACCCTGAGGGTCCCCCAAGCACAACTGCATAGGGATTAGGAGGGCTGTAAAAGGGGAAACACATTGTTTGCCAATCATCCCTTGGAACTAACCAACAGGAACTCCATTTAACCTTCATGAGCATTCACTCATGCACAAGCAGGCACACTTACCCCACCACACCCCCCCACACATAAACACACACACTGCATGGGTGAGGGATTGAGTATTGAGTCCACATAATAATTATACCTTTCTTTTAAAAGTACACTAAAAGATTGACCCCTCCCCCCTCACCCCGGCTATCTGCAAACACTGCCTCCAACCAACAGGATCACACTTTCATCATTACGGAGGTCAACCACGAGGATGTTAGAATGGGGTCCACTCGGGATGTTACCTCGCCTGGTGGACTTGCCCTATACCTGGTCAGCATCATAGAAAGTATTCCTGGAAGTCTTGTAGTCAGAGACCACCAGCTATACAGGTAATGGAGAGGGGTATGTCCAATGGGAATAAGTAAAACGTCAAAGGGTGGTACAGCTGCAACAAAGAGAATGGGCCTTTCATCCTATTGCATTTTATCTCCCATGTGGACTGTCCAGAGTGTCTCTCACGGGGCACAGGATTCGCTCCTGATGTTACCAGCCCCCATGTTGTTCCTTTTAATAATGATGGTTCAGCCCCAACTCCAAACGGTCTGGGGTTTGGACATAAAGACTTCCTTTGCTGTGACCTCCTTGTCCTTCCACTCATGATGAGGGTCTGCTGTGTGGATGAAGCTGCTGTGTAATGAGGGGGATCCTTCGGGGCATGGGCGTAGGAACTGTGGGGGACGCGGGGGATATATCCCCCCCAGATTTTAAAGTGGGGGGGACACGGGGGGGGGGACAAGCATGGGGAGGGGCGAGGGGACAAAAGAATTTCCCCTCGCCCTTCTGTTATTCACAGGGCCATTAGCGCGCGAAAGCGCTACCTAATGGCCCTGTACTTGACCTGCCTGGAGTCAGAGAGGCCACCCGCCCTCTGCCCTTTGTTATGCTGCAGGAAGGCTCGGCATCCTCAGGGCAGAGAAGGAAAAAAACTCTGATTCTTTTCCTTCATACCCAGAGAAGTCAAGCAGAGTCTCACCTTCTCCTTATCTTCCTCTGGCAGCATCGCGACCCTCCCCCCCTTCTCTCTTTCTTTTCCCTCTATCTCGTTCCGTCTCTGTCTCCCTCCTAGTTACGTTCTGATTTCAAGAGACAGCTCTTACGTTCTCTCTCTTGCCTCTCCTAGTCTTTATTTGTTTCCTTGTGAAATGGATCCAAAATAGGAAGAACACTTTGGCTGGAAATGTCCTCATTTGCTGAATTCCAAAGAAAAACCTCGGAACGGAGAGAAACAATTATGAAATACCTAAATAAAGCGATACAGAGTGGTCAGCAGACAGGCCAGATTGTTATTTACACACATTAGCACCACTTTACAGAGTTTGCCAGTGAAAGCGCTACTTTCTTTTTTTTCTTCTTTCTTTGAACAACATTGTTTTTCCAGGGCGGGGAAGTGCTCCATTCCTAAAGGGACTGCAATACCTGGTTGAGTGGAGTAGAAACGTTTCATATGATCGTTTTCAACTGTTTTAATTATTTTAGCTTATAAAATGTATACTGCGGCTCTCTGTTCGTGGATGTGGTGTTTTTTAAACCAAACTGCTTACATTTTGAAAGGATATAAGCAATGGACATTGAAACAGGTCCCTTCCTGCCTGGTCCTGTAGCCATGTCCTGAATTTTACAGGAAAAATCACTTACTGATTTCTGAATAATGAGTTTAAAACTGTTAAGGTAACCATGTTGTTCCTGAAAATATTTCACATGCTTTGCTTACTCTTGCATTCCTAATGAGTGTTTGCTTTTTCCAGGGTGTTATTCGTTTTTTTCAGGCAGCATTTTACTCTTGTCCAATGCATAATTTGAATTTAGTCGCAGCACAATTGAGTTGTAGCTTAAGGCAGTGCAAGTTTCTCTCAGTGGGGCACTATGGTGTTCAGTGTGGGAAAGGATGTGGCACTCTGGCCAGAGCTGCTGAATTTGGAACGTGAGCACCATTTTCAGCCTTCATGACCAGTCCACCAGACCACACTCCTGACAGAACTCATTCTGATGCTACACCTTAGAAGGCTTCGCAAGACCTTAGAAGCCCTGGTGTCTTAGCACCCGCAGGTGGACCCTAACGGCGGCAAGTGTGTGTTAACCTTGAAGGCCTGTCCACCACAGTTCACCTCCAGTCTTGCGAGCAGGCATATAAAGAAGCACACCCTAGACAAACCATCGACAGTGACTGTCACTGAGGTCACAAGATCCTTGAGGCCAGTCCACCGCACCCATTGGTACCTCCATTGGCCTCTTTCAGCAGTAGTTGTGCAACTCACCAGGGATCAGCAATGAAGGATTTGCATGCACACCAAACTTAGGGGGTGATTATAATGGAGGTGGGACTGCCACGTCACCCCGTCAGTGGCAGTTCCACCACCATCGGTGATTGCATTACCGCCAGCCATATTACAATGGCGGGTGGTTCCCTGGCGGTCGGAAAGACCCCCGCCACACATCCAACTGGTGCCTTGAGCCCGCCAGTGCGGCGGAAGGGCTCGTGGTTCCTACAATACTGGTGGTGCCTACCAGCCACCACAGTAGGGATTATGATACCCTTTACCCGCCAGTCTATCCATGGCTGTTCACCCCCCATGGAAAAGTTGGTGGAAAGGGACATTGGGGGCCCGTAGCAGGCCCCTGTCCCTCCAACCCCCAGACATGGAACTCGGTGGGGGGGGGGTTCTAAGATGCCCCCCTACATATCACTGCACCATGTGGCAGGCACCTCATTGTGCCTGCCACGTAGTGCAGTGTTATATGGAACATGTCCTTGTTAGGTCTCGGCCTGCGTAGGCTGCGCTTGCGCAGTCCCACTGGTGAGAAATTTTGTTTACAGTATGGGGGCTTGAACCTGCCCCCCCTCTCCATTGGCTGGCTTCCTAAACAGAGGCCAGCCATTGGGCGAGAGGGGCGTCTGTCCTTTTAAGCCCCGTCTTTTTGGGATTGAGGGGTGTTTTTTTTAAATTTATTTCTATTTTCTTTCTCTCCTCTTCCCATTGGCTGGAATTTTACATTTCTGCCTCGCCTCGGAGAAATGTGGTGGTGTTTGACTCTTGTGCTCACGGCATCGTGTGAATCTGACGGCTTTTTTTTTTTTTAGCTCCCACAGGCTAGGGGTAGCTTTGCTCTACGATCTCTCTCCCTCTCTCTTAGAGCGGCAGCCACATGAGTTCCACTTATCCAGACAGCGCCGCTCAGCCGCGCAGGCCCATTCCCATACCCCCAGGGCAATGTAGGCATCTCTCCGCTGGCCTCTCAGTTCTTGAGGCGGTTAATGCTAGTCGTCGCGCCAGGTGGGTCGACTCGGCAGGCGATATACAGCCCAGTCCTTCCCTCTCGGGTCACTAGTCAAGTGAGGCCTCAGGCGCCCGTGCGAGCCCGCAAGACCCCGCTGTCCTCATGGTGGCAGGGGCCCTCGCTCACCTCCTCACAGCAGCTCTGCCTCCTACACAAGTCCCAGGCGTATGCAGCGCAGCCCCCCTGTACATAAGCTCTGCTCGCATCAGCTCAAAGCAGCTGCACGTTACCCCTGCTGGGCCCGATCTCTCCGGTGCCCAAGCCAGCGCAGGGGCCCCCACCCGGTGGCCGCCCCTGCAGCAGGATCTCGCCGCGCAGATGGGTTGCTTAGAATTCACGGGTCACCTTCCCTTCCGCCTCGGGGTCACAGTCGGCCCCGGCAGCCTCACTTCACTGCCGCGGCAGGGTGGGTCGGTCCCTGATCTTGTTTCAGGCCCGCTTTCAGTCCCCACTGCACTCTGACTCCCTCTGCCAGACTCTGTTAGGTCTTCCAGGCTCCGCCATCTTGGGACGCGAAGCTACGGGTGGATCAATTTGGTGGGGCGGATTCCAGGCCACGGAGCACCTTCTAATTGGTTGTGCTGCACTCAGCAACGTTCTGCCCCCGCAGTTCTATGGGGCGAGGGAGGGGGTTCTGGATGTCGCTGGATCAGGCTTGTCGCGAGGAGCTCCGAGGTGAGCTACTCACTCCATCAGCGTCAGGCCACCCTTTCCCCTCCAGACCCCCCCAACACCACCACTTGTCTTGCCTCTATTCTCTGCTTGTCATCGTTTTTTCTTGCCTCTGTTCTCAGCCTGTCATCGTTTTTTCTTGCTTCTGTTCCTTGCTTGTCATTGTTTTTTCTTGCCTCCTTGTTCTTTGTGCTTGCTCTCCCGCCCCCTCGTTGGTTGTGCTTGCTCTCCTGCCCCCTCGTTGGTTGTGCTTGCTCTCCTGCCCCCTCGTTGGTTGTGCTTGCTCTCCTGCCCCCTCGTTCATTGGGCTTGCTCTCCTGCCCCGTGGCTGTGCTTTCTTTCCTGCCCCCTGGTTGTGCTTTCTCTCCTGCCCCCTGGTTGTGCTTGCTCTCCTGCCCCCTGTTCCCTCGTTGTGAGCGTTTTTTCTGGCCGCTGTCCCCTGTGTGTATGGCTCTGTGTGTGTGGCTCTGTGTGTGTGTGTGTGTGTGTGTGGCTCTGTGTGTGTGTTGCTCTGTGTGTGTGTGGCTGTGTATGTGTGGCACTGTCTGTCTGTGCCTCTGTCTGTGTGTGTGTGTGTGTGGCTCTGTCTGTCTGTGTGTGTGGCTCTGTCTGTCTGTGTGTGTGTGGCTCTGTGTGGGTAGCTTTTTTTGTAGGTGGCTCTATTTGTGGGTGGCTCTGTGTGTGTGTGGGTGGCTCTGTGTGGGTGGCTCTGTGTGTGGGTGGCTCTGTGTGTGTGTGGGTGGCTCTGTGTGTGTGTGGGTGGCTCTGTGTGGGTGTGGGTGGCTCTGTGTGGGTGTGGGTGGCTCTGTGTGGGTGGCTCTATGTGAATGACTCGGTGTAGATGGCTCTGTATGTGTGTGGGTGGCTTTGTGTGTGGTTCTGTGTGGGTGCAAATGCAATAGGTCTCGCATTTGCGAGCGATTAAGCTCTTGGCATTGTAAATGACAATGCCATTTATTTATGTTTTAAAAACAAAAACATAAATAAAAATAATGTCATGAGCAATGCCAATAGCTCTAACTTTAAGAATGCAGAGACCATTGCATTGTAAATGCTTGTTTACATTGCGGCAGATGATGCAGCCAGCAGTACCTGCTACAATGTAAAAGATAGGCACTTGCGAATGCCATAGTGGCGGTCGCATTGTAATGCCTATCGTGAGGCCGCCACCTTGAAGGCCAGCTGTCCCATTCCCCGATTCGATGGCGGACGGACTGAAGTCCGCCTGCCATCATAGTCAGCCCCTAAGTTTGCAAACTTCATGGTCTCTGCTTCATGCATAAACACTTTTAACATGTGCAGCCTGCTTTCGGGCCACTGGAGTTAAGCAGCAATGGAGGCCAAAAAGATGTTGCAGTGTTGACTAAATTATGCAACAATAAAAAGGCTGCAGCGTAATGCAGTGCATTTTATGATACTTTATTATTTTGACATATTTATACATACTAACAGCCTCTGCAAAGCTTTTGCCTCATTAGTAACTGTATAACATACAAATGCAGCAGTGGGAAAGGTGACCAGTCAACCTTTGCAATGGGCCCTACACTTCACAGCAACATAAGTCACATTTCTCTTAGTAATTTTTGATCCGGTTGAGCAACAAAACTGTTTTGGGTGAAATTGTTAGATTATGCAGCAGATGATGTATTATGTGGCAAATATGATACAGCCATAGTTAAGTGGAAAATATTTTTCCACTTAACTTAATTTTGCCCCAGCATTGTAGTTGATCAATTTGCAAGTTCCCAAAACCCAAAAGTCAGGTTTGGGCACAATTAGCATTTTAAAAGCAGTCCTACAACACAGGGCTACTTGTAAACTGATCTCAGGCTTCAGCAGTGTGTAGTAACTGACTCCACGCAGATAGATGAGTTTCATGAGGATTTATTGAAGTTAAGAGGGAGATCAGAAGTACACTAGTATTCAGCCCCACCAGGAGCAGCCAGCAAGGCGCTCAGCCCTTCTCCAACTGTGTGATTCATTCACCAACATTCTAAGTGACATTATCTTAAGAGTGTTCCACTGGTGAAGCAGTGGAAGACATGTAAAGCATAATAACCTAGATACTACATATCCTCCTTTCTTCCAAAGAAAACAAAAGAGAAGAAAGTATAATCAGATGTATAAGCTAGTAGGAAGAACTAGAGAGGAGAGTGACATCATCTTAAGAGTGTTCCACTGGTGAAACAGTGGAAGACATGTAAAACATAATAACCAAGATGCTACATATCCTCCTTTCTTCCAAAGAATACTGCACAGTGCACACATGCAAACACAGAAAGGGCTGCTGGCCTCAAAACTGCCATGCCCTATTATATTCTAGGGACTTAAAGGTAGTTCTAATCCCCCTGCCCTATTATGTACTAGGGCCTTATAGGAGAGGTCATGCCAATCATAGGGGTACCCTAACCCATAGTGCACGCTAGTGTATGTTTTTTTTTTACAGTATCTTTAGGTGTCTCTTTAGGAATAGCACTGGCCCTGTAGAGGCCAGGGTCAGGTACCACCAGTACCAGTCAGCAAAACGTTGGGGAGTGCCCAGGGCAGAGGATGGCTTTGCACCACTAAAGAAGCACAAACTCAGAATTTAAAACATAACACCATGGTTGTGGGGTTCTCTTTAATAATCAGAATTGATTTCTATCCTAATGAACCCATTTTCCAACATTAGGATAAGGAAAGACTGGGGAAAAATCATAACGTTCTAATCTATACCTTGAAGTTTTTATGCAGCTCTTTGATGATGGTTAATAGCTCACTGTTCTATGTTAGGATTTTAACTTATGAACTGCAAATACCAAAAGAATCTTTCAGACAAAAGCAGTAACTCACTAACCTATTTACATGATATGCATGTTGTGATCTGCGTGGTACACGTTCTTTGCTGCAGGCATATTACACCACTTTGGCTACCTTACCAAGAGTCAAAACTTCTACTAGACAAACCTCCGATCTCTCTCAATAAAGGTTATTAATCACCAAAGTTATCTTCACATTTTTATTGTTGCCTGAAAATTTCTGGATACCAGGAATGCAGCAGCAGGTATTTTTCAAACCATAATGCACTTGCAAACACGATGTCCACACCCTAAGTCCGCGACCTTTGTTTGCTTGGTGCATGAAGATGCAAGATTCATATACATGTTTTTTTAACATTTGGTCTGATTACTATATGAAATAACAAAGAAGCATACATGCAAACTGTGACAACATGCCTGCTTTTCTCAAAATTTCACTTCGAAAGTATGCGATTGTATTTGTTTAACGGGTGGTGATTTGTATAAGGTCACTGGGAAGTCCACAAGGTAGTCCCTGTCCCCCCCAGAATTTTAGTGTCTCCTATGCCCCTGCTTCGGGGGTCCTCTAGATTGGATGTGGAGCACATTCTGTGTGTGGTATATGCAGGGCACAAGTCGTAAAAAATAAGTGGGGGTACGCGGTCACCAGAAGTGACGTCACGACAGGAAGTGATGTCACGAAAGGTGCCAAGCTCCTCGTCCCAGAGAGGCCAAAGAGTGAAGTCCAGCTGTTTGGCAGGGGGGATGAGGTCCCCCCTGTAAAATAAGTGGGGGGACGCCGTCCACCCGCGTGGTACCCCGACTCGAGCCCTGGGAATATGCCAGTGCTTGCTGGCACTTTATTTATGTGTGGAGATCTGTAGGGCCTTTGACTCCGGTGATAAAAGTATGGTCTCCAAGAGCCCATGTCCAATGGTCGGCTGCATGCAATGTTGTTCGAGCTTTGTTCTTCGGGTCTTATCATGCCCTCAGAAGCTTAGGCAGCACGTGCTTAAGGGGCACAAGCTGCACGACAAAAACACTATGGCAAGAAACCTGGCCATTAGGGTAAGGTCGGGAGAAGAACGGGTGTGTTGAAGATCAGAAGTAAGATCTGATGTAATTGATGCCATGTTCAGCACATTTTTCACATTTCAAATGTGTTATTACAAGCAGGGCATATGTCACATTCCTTCTGGATGCCCTGCTAGTTTTTCCTCTTGCCATTGTTTGTGCTGAGGTGTGGTATGCATTCTGATACCTGGTGCAACACTCTTGTTGTGGGACATCATCAACCAACATCTACCATCTATCAACCACTCCTAGGCAGGTGCCTAAGGGTGGCTATTGCCACAGCCATCAATACTCCACCATTATCCACAACACTCTGCCGGTCAGAGGCATGCGACTGGCTGTTGTAACAATCATTCAGGCAACTCCAGGGACCTCGTTGGTACCTCTTCTAAGCTTTGGCACTGCCCTTCGGCATACATTGGTGTTTTCCTTAGCATACTGCACCATTCCACTGGATGATTGACTGCTTACTTCATTCACCAGGACAGTTAATCATTCTCGCTTTATAAGTATCCGTATCTCAAAGCACTTAGGGAGCTTAAGGTGGTTGGCAGCGTGTAACACAAATCCCAAATAAAGTAATAAGTAAATACCCTGGCCAGGCATATCACATAACACATTTGACAATCGAGCTAACTCAGGCCCTCGACAATGCTCACTTCAGCCTCTCTAGAAGGCAGACGCGGTGCGTCCATTGGGGTGTTGGGGGGTAGCCCCCCCGGCCCACAGCTCCCTCGGCGTCTCTGAACTTAAGTAAACTGAATCAGTTTACTTAAGTTCAAAGACGCCGAGGGAAAACTGACAATCATGTCAGTCAGCATGACGTCGGACCGTCCACCCCTTCAGAGTCTGAAGGGGGTGGGTGGTCCGGCGTCATGTTGACTGACATGATTGTCAGACCAGGGGCAACAGGCAGCAGCACACGTGTGCATAAGTGGGGATGGTCGGCGAATTTTTCCGCCGTGCCCAGTTATGCGCACTAGTGTCTGCTCTGCTGGCGCATGCCCATTAGGAGAGCAAGGGTTGAGCCAAGGCTCAAACCTCAGTCTCCTAATGGGCAGGCGGGCGAGTAGTAACCGTGCCCTAAGCCAATCTTGGCACTGCTGGCAGCGCCAGGATTGGCTGAGAGGGGTTGCCAGTCCACTCCAGTGCCGTTTGTGAAGGCGCCAAGGGGAGCAGAGGTGGCGCGGACCGGCTGTGAGGTAAGTTTTCTGTTTTATATTTAATTCCCTGGCCCCCACCCCCGCGAGACCCTCCCCCCTCTCCCCCGGCGCGAGAGTCGCGACTGCTAGAAGGATGCTGGTACTCGTGTCAGCCAGGTCAAAAAGAACACAGACCGCTCCATGCATGGTCCATGGATTCAAGCTCTTGACCTTTAGGTGTCACCATGATTCTAGTGGAGGTGAGTAACTGGTTGAACCACATGGCTTAACATGGGCTTGTTTGTTGTTATTTTCAAGTTGTTTTCTAGGTTCCTTTTTCAATATGATATTTTTATTAGGAATGAAAAAAAAAAGATAGGCGGAAAAAAAGAATTCATACTGTGTTTCTGAAGCAGGGAGATTCGAAAGCATTCACTTAGATCACCTCAAGCAGCACTTGATGTGATAAAATATGGAAATGGAACATGTGCAAGTGTTATTTCTGCATGCAAATTGGATTTAATTCAGAAATATTTCATGTTCGTATTATTAGTGAAGAAATGTAATTAACAATGTATCCTGGCAGTGACATTCTGCAGCAGAGCTGTGACGCTTCTAGGCAAAGTGGCTCATGCAAACTACAAATGAATTTTTGATTTCTAATTGTCCTTATACTGAATTCTGCTGCTTAGCGCATTTTCTTTTGCGATTAATAATATTAATTATTAGGCCTCATTTACAGACAGCTTTCGTTGTGTCTGGTGGCATACCTTTTGTGTCTAATACATATCATATAATTAGAGTGGGCTTTGGGTCAGCCCTTGCTCATGGGTGGATGGCTTTATTGTCTATCTCAGGTTTCTGCTCTTAATTTCACGGCTTTCCCTCCTATTGTTACGATTATCCCAAACAGAAGCATTTCATTGTCAGTGTTCTGACTGAATGAGTTGCATTCTTCCTCTGCTAACTTCTGGGAACTATTTTTTAGGATGAGTCTGGGCAGCGCATGCGCTGCTCTGCGAGGCATGCTGTATTCAGGTAGCGGGGACGCTAAGAAAGGGAAACCGCAGCCTGGGGGCTTTTACAAAAAAAAGCATCTCATATGTCTCTCTTGTGAGGTGCATTCATTACCTGAACCTTTGCTGTTTGCTCAACTGCATAATTTGTTTCCGTGAGAGTACAAATGGAGGCCAAATGTCCAATGAACCAACACCAGACTCATGCTGCAGCGGCCATGCGCATTCACTTTATCATAGGTGAAGTCTCTCATGTCACTTTCATATGAGGTGATGTTGCAGTAGCACATAGTTCTGTCATGTTAGAGTCATGCCCTGTCACAGGTCTAAACAGGGGTGTAGCTTCAGAGGGGGTGTTGGGGTGTTACACCCCCCGAATATATGTATTTTCTTGTAAATGGTTGGGTATAGGTGCTTTTGGCCGAGTATGGTGAGGTGCCTGTCAGATTTGACAAGACATTTTTACATAAATACAAACAAAAACACACAAACACTCTCTCCTTCTCTGCTTTGAAGGTCTTCAAAAATGTTGGTTATATTACTTAATATTGTACTTTCTCCCACTTAATACCCCTACCAATTCGCTGTCACTTCCCTTTACACTGCCCCGTTAAGCCCCTCTCATGTGCCTTACTTGCTGTATAATGTATTTTAACATTATATGCCAGCGTGATTGTTGGAGATTGTAAAGTTCAGCCCCCTGCCCCAATCTTACTGACCAAGCTACGCCCCTGGGTTCAAAACACCTATATTGCTACATGAATTGATAGGCGACAGACTTGTTCACACCACGGAGAGGAGTGCAGTTAATATTGTTTACACCTGCCTCGCATCTTTACTCAGACATTCAACCAGTTCTCCTGAAACATGCCAGGTTTTTTTCTACAGTAAACTGCCGTGGGGTGCTTGGCTGCCTGCTGTGTGGGGCTGTGCTGGCTCCATGATTTGGACAGGCTGCTCTATGTTGTGTATGGTGTGTTGTCATGCACAGCCAGGCGCTGTGACGCTGTGACGCTGTGCTGAGTGCACGTCTTCAGCAGTGCAGGATGCCTCCAGAAGAGCCCCAGCAGCACCACAGAGCTCCCTTGGGGTCTCATTACACCTTGGTATGAATCGTCTGCAGTATCCCTGCGGATACTGCACAGGATGTCACGATAACAATCGAAATTGGCAGACTTTGCTCTAAAATGAACAATTTGACTCAAACACACCAACATCATCTGGTAGCATGGTGCTTGTTCCGAAGCAGTAGGACTGGTACTCCTGCACCAGGACGAGGCATACTACAAAAGAGTCATACCCAGATGTGATCAGATTCCTTTGGGAGATCTATGTGTGCTCCTGTGACACTCCTGGCTGTATCCTGCCTGCTGAAGACATGCACTCACACATATTCACAGTGCATGCCTGTGCAATATATATGAAATATGCACCATCATTCTCTGCAACAATGGAGGAGGTGGAAAATGTGTAAATGTGCCATGGATTGTGGACTATTATCTAGCCAGCATGCATTTGCACGATTTGCATCGCGAACTGATAAGGCATTAACATAGGCCAAAATTTGAATTTGTCTTCTCAACAATTTTCTTCTAACTAAGGCTCTGAACCTGCCCTGTTAACAACCAAACCCGAAAATAGTGAACACAGACATATGTGATTAGTCATGCAGAAATGTAAAACGTGCTCAGATATGTGGAGTTCCTAAGGCAAGCATGCACAAGATGTGCAAATAAACATGAGATATTAATGCGCATTTTGCTTAGCGTGGTAACATTTTTACAGTTGGACTTATCATGCAAGATGGATTCTTTAAGTACTCTTACTATTACTCAAGGTCCCGAGCAGCGCCCCCTATGGACGATCAGAAGCACTCTCCACCACATAGCAGCCTATGCCGCTGGCTGTGGTGGTACCATGGGCACCCACTCGTGCACAGTTTGATATCAAGATTCAGAGGCTGACTCCAAACCACGGGCTCGGAGCTTCTGTGGTCATGGGAGCCAGGCTCATAATATTATTGATGGGGTCAAAGTCACATGAGCAGTTCCATGGATGCTGCCCCGCAGCTTGCCCACACTAAAATGCACAATGCTGTATGGAAACGACTAGGAATTAAAGAATTCATTGACCCAAATACAGTAAATAAGCAGCTTATTTATCAATTTTGCGCAGTGCAAACCAACCAGCGCTGGACACCCTAACTTGCAATCCCATGAACCCTAAAAGCAGGGATCAAGGCCCAGAAAAAAAGAGGTGGGGAATAATTACTGGAGGCGTTGGGTGCATGGATGTCACTTCATCATTGGAAGGAATCTGACATCCTCAACGAGCCCCCTCTTATAGTCAAAGGTAAGGTAAAAGCTGCTGTGCAATGTGCATTCTACAAGCATTAAATATAAGGTTCACAGTGCATATTTTCATGTGTAGACCACATACAGGGATCTCCGGGGTTTATGATCATGTTTTGTTTTTATTGGTGCTTTGAAGTGGTTGCCTGACTTTTGTTTGAGTTCTATAAAACATTTCACATTTCCATTTGGGATAAAAAAAAAAGAACAGTTAAGCCATTTTACCGAATGTAATTCACATGCATAGTTTCCACATATTGAGGAGTTAAATGTAAATGTACAGGAATTTATATAGCGCAAATCACCAAGCGGTTTCTAAGCGCTTGCTTAGGGAACCCGTCCTGGTATTCCCCTGTGAGATAACCCCGGCAGGGTATCCGCAAGGTGAAAGCCAGGCATCCCGCCGCAAGGGGCCGTTGTGGAGATTAAGCAAGCTATTGCCCAGAGTCGCAGAGTGTGAACCCGTGAATCGAGTAGGCACCGGAGCGAGAATTGTCGAGTCCATGGACATTTTAGGACTCAAGACCCCGCCGAGCCGGGAATTGAACCCTGGTCCTGGGCTGACCTCTGCTTCCAAGTCTGCCTCCTCTAACCAGTGAGCCACACTTCTCCACCAAGAGTTGACCATAAGAATGAGTCAAAATTATATTTAAAAAAGGGGGGGCTTGCTTGGTGCATTTAAAAAGGGAGGTTTTTCAATAAGTAAATTAAATATTCTACTTTGAATGCTTGTGTGCTAACAGTGTGAGAAGTGAGGGACTGATTTGCATCACAGCCTTCCTTATGGGTGCCCCTCCTCAGTCCATTTTGAAATGCTGATCACTCCTTCATAGCTGTCTTTCACAATATGAGCCTCGTGTATATCCAGCCAGTGAATTATATAGCAGGTCCGGGGCCACCCCTTGAGCTCATATCATAAATTATTGGTGAGGCCTAAGCACCACAAACCAGCTTTATAACCTTGTGCCTATGCCTAGAGTTAGCAAAAAAAAAGTGTCTGAAAGTATCTCCCACAAGGGCATTTAAATCTGTCCTAGCAGGTTAGATTGATGACTGCGCACTCAGTGACAACACTGCCATGTCCAAGTCCCAGATGTCGCGTATTGTTGTGTCGCGTATTGTTGGTTCTCAGTGGCACTGAATCTCTTGCATGATTAATTCTTTCATGATGCGGATTCGGGCAGGATGGAACTTGGAAGGAGGGCAGTAGCCATAGGCCACACAACACTCTTCCTTCAGTGCCCAGGAGTAAAAAAACAAAATGCCCATCTGAGGGATAAAAAAACAAAATGCAATTGGCCGTATTCTCTACAGAGCTTTGATTTATCCCCTTTTCCTAGTTACGTCGCAGTAGGCCGCGACCTCAAAATGGCGTCCTCGATCACTGTCCCCCGCCCGCGTGCATCTTCCCTCCAGGCACGATGTTCGTGGCCTCCGCCCCCGAAGCCCAGGCAGGGCCCAGGCCTCCCCGCGCGCGGCTCATCTCCGGGTCAGTCACAATTCAAAAACGGTTAATGTGGAGCTGCGCGGCCTCACACTCCAGCGTTCACCCAGGCGCGGGGTTTTAATTTCCGAACAGGAGGGATCGCCAAGAATTAATTTAGCAGAAGGCGCGTTTCCCTTTCCCCGGACCCGTCGGGGTGCAGCAGGAGGCCCCGGGGCCCTGACTCACCGCGAGGCGGTCGGGCACATGAAAGAGACGGGAGCTGGCAGCATCGCAGGGGCTGCGCCGGGAAACGCCGCTCATTTCCAAAATAAGGTTCCGTGTGGCTTGCATAATTTTACTGCAAATCACCATCCTGGTGGCCAGGGGAGAAGGGGCGGTTTGCGTCCTTTGTAGTGAGCGTCTTTTGAGAGCATTTCGATTAGGATTTTAATTGCATTTTCTTAAAAATGCGACTCTAATGCACAGACCTTGACGCGCCGTCATTCAATGAACGTTTTTGGTTAAGTGGCAAAATGTAGGACTGGGACAAGTATAAATGCAGCCCCCGCCACCCCCACTCCCCATTAGAGCACTTTTAGTTGAAGCGTTCTGCACAATGAACATACAAGGGATTGATGAAGAATTATCATCATGTTTACAATTAAAAAAGGCCTGAAAGAGCGAGGTTTGACCTGCACTCACATGGCCATAAACTATACCATTATAAGTAATTCATTTGCAGTAAATTAATGTTGGACCCGCAGCAGCTGCTTCAAGAGATACTCTAGTTTTTTGTGAAGTATTCATTTTTGTTTACCACCAGCTGTAATTTAGCGCTAAAGAGTGTATATTAGGACCAATAATCAAACACTGGTCGCATCCAATATTCTTTATCAATAGAGCAAAAATAAAGCCTCTAAACTGGGCTATAATCCTTGGCACAGACCACTCCCAAACACAAATTATGCCGCAAAGTAGGAGTATTCAGATCATCACAGTACTCTAAATAAGGATTTCATTTCATAATAAATTCCACTTTCCCCCCCACAATGAAAGGAGCTTCATTGTGCTTTAGAAAAGAGTGTGACTTAAGCACTTAAAAAATCTGTAAAGACACAACTGTCCCAAAGAAGTCTTGTAGTGGCAACAGAATAATGGATGCGCTGGCGGAAGGCTCCTAAGAAGATTTTGAGCAATGCAATATTTATTTCAAAGGAATTACTGAACAGCTGGAAATAGAAGTCATGTTTCCACCGCCACCTTTTTTTTTTTTATTCTTTCGTTGCATATCTGGACGTCTTTGAAACGTTTTGTGATCGTCCAAAATCAGATACATTCATTTGAAATAAGTATGAATGTTGTTGACTGTCCACACTGGAAGATGCTAAATAGAAAGAGAAAGCACGCAGGCCGGGGAGGCATAGCCCGACTGTTGAGGGCCCCGTAACAAACCCCTACAGAGGGGTTGAACCCGGGAGCTGGAAGGAGCGAAGCCCAGGAAAATGCCGGGCACCAATTGGTCAGCATGGTTCAAAGTGACCCATCGGCTGCCACCACCCCCTCCCTTTCCCCCCACCCCCCAGTAACGCCACTGGGTTATATATAAAGGCGTGGGGACCCAGAGGATGCATGTGCCTTCGATATTGGCCCACTCACCCATATCAGTAAAGCGGGTGTTGCAGCCGCATATCTCGGTGTGGGCTGAGGCAGAGGGTGGAGACAGCACAAAAGGGTGGAGACTGCACAAGAGGGTGGAGATAACACAAGAGGGTGGAGACAGCACCAAAAGGGAGCGCAATAGCCAAAGAAGGACCCCTCAAGCCTGTGCCCTTAGGATACCTAATGCCAGGGACACAGAGAGCAGGCTATTGGTCAGAAAGGGGTCAGCTGAGGGTGGTCACAGCACTTGCAGCTCGAGTTAGGCACAAGGGCTGCCACAGCACTTGGCAGCAAGGTGTAGCCTTCAGGTCGCAGGGGATGCTAGAACCTTGCTGAAACGGGGCATTCGCTCAGGGTGCAGTCACAGGGTGCTGTTATGGACTTAATAACTGAACTTGTTCTACAGACAATTTGCCAATAATGATGTTCATGCATGATAAAAAATGTAACTGTGTGGTTTGATCATGTGAATAAAAAGATGCGGCCGTTCTGCACCATCAAAGACTCATCTCATCTGTTACCACAAGGGAAGGGGGGGGTGCATGTTAACAGCCTGGGAGCTCACAGGCACTCACCTGTCTGGGAAGGGTTAGGAGATGTCCAAATGGGAGATGAAAAGAAGAAAACCTATTTCCTGTTCTTCTAAATATCTACAGTCCAAATGATCTCACTGTAAGGGCGGGCACGAACATAAGCTCAAACACGTAAACATCAAAGTGTCTTGAGTAAACCTAGAAAAAAAGGTTGCTGAGCAGCTACGTTTGCGTGAAAGGGGCATATCAGTTCTTACGCTTGAGGTGCGGAATATGAGGCTACAAATTCATCGTGTGGTGGGGGATTTTAAAGCACGATTTGATCAGCAAAATTGACCAGAAATTGTAGAACTAGCAAACATTTTACATTTGCATTTATGTTCCTCTCCATCCCCAGAGAAAATGTTTAGAAAATGTGATTGAAATGAGATCCTTTAATACACACTGAGGCAACAAAAAGTCATATCTAAGATCAACTTTATTGGTTGATTTGGGGTTCTATGTGTTACCCAGTAAAACAGATAGTTTCTACTGCCAAAGGCACACTAACCGATTTGACCATTTCCACAAGCCCAAAATATGCATTGAGAGTTTCACACCGCCAGTAAACATGAAATCGTTATACTCATTTACTTGCTGGTGGCGTAGCAATCACAATATAAAAGAAAACAAGTCCTATAAGCGAACAATTACTCATCTTCGCTCACAACTAGCCCGCATGGGACTTGATGAACAAAACTTTGCACTGCACTTCGCACTGCCTCTGACAAACCATATAGCGACTGCGACATGCAGATTAGAAATGTCGGACTCTAGAGTTTAAACCTGCAACTATGATATACTTTACAAACGCAACAGTGAACAAATCAAGAACCACTGTGATTACATGAGGAAACAAGTTACAATTGTTGGCTCTAGATAGTACGCCCAGGGATTTCTGTATCAATTGACTTGAAAACCCAATGGACTATTCAAGAGCCTTGAAAAAGTCATAGGCCTGCGCTCAACCACAGTGCGAAACCCGTGCTTGCTGAGTTTCTGTAACTAACTATATATAGACCAATATGTAGCAAACAGGCATATTAAGTGAAAGTAAACAATTACTATAAAACAGCTAAACATTTTCTCAGACCAAACGTTTCTTTCCTCTGTTCTATATTGTGCATTTCACATATCTCCCTAGCATATGTTCTTTTGATATAACTTGTATCAACGTGGAAAATGCATTTTTCCAGTACCATTCCACTAGATGGCTCTGTTCACATAGTCGACCGATACTCCTTAGGTCAAAAAGGATATATACATAAATCATACACAGGAACATAGTCAAAAACTGGCCACCCTCACCATCATAACTGAATTCAAAATATGCCACACTATGAATAGAGAGATGGGAGTACAGACTAACACCTAATTATAGTCCCAAAGTGTTGGACCTGGGGTCACCAAGTCACCTAGGGTAGCTTGACACTAAGCAGTAAGGCTCATCTCAGGGCATTTGTGTGAAGTTTGCGTTCCACCCATTCAGTAATTCAGTGCACATCCATCCCAAAAATAACACTACACCTTAATTTTTATAAAAGTAGAAAAAGCTTTATATTTTCTCTTGTTGTCAGTTACTTATTTTCTTAGGTTCATTTGTTGTTTCAAAATCACTTTTACAATGCAAATTAAGGGTCACACTTCTTCATCATGTAAACTCTTCCTCTCCTCCTTACTTAGCTTATTACATTCACTTCAGTTGAAAACCTTCAGGCTTATACACTTAAATTGGCACCTTGGCCCCCAAAGGATGACACTCCCTCCCTTAGAACAGGTGACTATTTTAGGGTTCCAATGGACAGGTTCAGTGCACAACACAGCTTATTTGTACAGCCTAAATACTTTTGGTCAAGCAAGCCCAGAGCTTCTTTCCCCCTCCCGCCTCTGAAAGAGAATACAGATCTTTAGCATAATTCCCACTCTTGGCGGCACACAGGGGTTAAAGTAAACGTCACTGGGCAGTTGCCCTCTTTATTCACACTGTTTCCTCACTTCGCAGGGTCAATAGACCTTAGTCTCAGTCTCCTCTCCTTCAGTTTCTCAGTTAACCAAATACTGGCTGACTATGGAGCACCACCCCTCCTTGGTGACACACGGGGGTTGCCCAGTGAATTAACAGCCCCTCCCTTCTCCACCTTACTTGGGGCCAGAAGCGGTAACCACAGCAGCCAGGGCTTCACTCTTCAAGTCGATGCCTCCTTCATAGGCCAGGCCACATGCCCAGCAGCCCCACAACTAAGGAAGGCCTCCTCGAGGCACCAGTGGCCTGGAATTGCCACTCGCGTCCACTCCCTCCACACGAGTGGTCGCGCTTCTTCTCAGGCGCGATGGGCGGTGTCCCCGCGGGCGCCGCCTCCCTCGCTGCCTCCTACGCCGCCCACCTCACCTCTTGGTACCCGCGCCTCCACAGAGGCGCCACGGAGCAGTGTCTCCGCTGGGCGCCGCTGCACACGCTTTCTCCTGCGCTTCCCACCTCACTCCTTGGGCAGCTGCGCTAGAGAACAGGCGCGAAGGAGCAGTGTCTCCGCCCGGCGCCGCCTATTCACGATCTCCGCGCCTCGGGGCATGCGCGAGGGAGCGGTGTCTCCCGCCTCAGCTGGCGCTATTCACAACACTTCTCCAGGGGCGATGCACCTCCTCAGACCCGCGCGGGGTCCCAGGGGCTCCTCCTCGACTACAGCTCCTCAGGGCCCCTCGTGGATTCGCGCTGTGCTACTCACAAGGCTGGTAAGTCAGTCTTTTGGAGCCTTATCAAGGGGGGTTAGATGAATGTTCAGGAAGGACCTGAGGGGGGCCAGCAGGAGCTTGACGGGCCACTTCCCTCAGGGGTAATGAACCACACCGGGGCTCAGTCAAAGGGGACTCAGGGGGGAGCGTCCTCAAGTGGAAAGTGTCAGCCTTAAAGGTAACTAATTACTACTTGTGCGCCACCCTCCCAGGTCAGAGCCTCACTCCTCAGGTTCTATGGTCATCACAAAATGGCCGCCCACACACCAGCCTTTATATAGGCTGACCTCAAAAGGTCCAGAAGGGACCTGAAGGTTCTAGAAGAATCCTATTGTGCCCTATGGACCCAGTCCCAGTGGTGGCAGTTGTGGCAGTTAATAGCCACCATTTTGTATGTCAGAAAAAATCCTGTCAGGAAGGCGCCTAGGCCTCAAAGAACTATGAGGGCAAAGAGCACCCAACCCCTGTCAACACCTAAAATAAAGTCAGTGAACACAAAAAGATAAAAAGGGTTTGAGGGGCAAAAAGGGGACAAAATAAATAATTAATTAGGAGGGACTACCCAAAGGCAGACAGGTCTAACACGCGTCCCCCCCAGCCGAAAGTGGGGAGAGCTACCCAACCCCTTGGGAGTCCTCATCACTAAGGCGGAAATACCTAGAGAGACCGTCTGCGTTGGCGTGGTCCACTCCAGGCCGATGTTCCACCCGGAAGTCCATTCCCTGTAGGGAGATGGACCATCTCAACAACTTGGGATTTTCCCCCTTCATTTGCATCAGCCAACGAAGGGGCCGGTGGTCAGTCTGAACCAGGAAGTGCGAGCCAAACAGGTATGGCCGCAACTTCTTCAGAGCCCACACCACCGCAAAAGCCTCCCGCTCAATTGCACTCCACCTCTGTTTCCGGGGAAGCAGTCTCCTGGACAGGAAGACTACAGGCTGATCCAGACCCTCTTCATTGAGTTGCGATAACACTGCCCCAATGCCATGTTCTGATGCGTCTGTCTGGACAATGAACTCCTTGGAGAAGTCTGGGGCCCTCAGGACCGGTGCTGCACACATTGCCTGCTTCAATTTCTCAAAGGCTTGCTGACAAGCCTCTGTCCAGACTACCCGTCGAGGTTGTTTCTTAGAGGTGAGCTCTGTGAGGGGCGCTACAATAGTGCCATACCCCTTCACAAAGCGACGGTAGTAACCTGTGAGGCCCAGGAAGGCTCGGACCTCAGTCTGTGTCTTGGGGGGTTCCCAGGCCATGATGGCCTCAATCTTTGCCTGGAGGGGCTGCACTGCTCCCCTACCCACCAAGTGGCCTAGGTACACAACCGACCCCTGCCCAATCTGACATTTACTGGCCTTGATTGTCAGGCCAGCCTGTTTCAGGGCCTGGAGAACAGCTTGCAAGTGACGCAAATGGTCCTCCCAACTGCTACTGAAAACGGCAATGTCATCCAGGTAAGCAGCGGAGAAAGCCTCCATTCCGGAGAGGACTCGGTTCACCAGCCGCTGAAAAGTGGCAGGGGCGTTCTTGAGCCCAAAGGGCATCACGCAGAACTGGAAGTGTCCCTCAGGCGTGGAGAAAGCTGACTTTTCTTTTGCTCCATCTGTAAGGGAGATCTGCCAGTACCCAGAAGTAAGGTCAAAGGTACTCAAATATTGGGCAGCTCCCAGCCGGTCAATTAATTCATCCGCCCTAGGGATCGGATGGGCATCAGTCCTTGTCACTGAATTCAGTCCCCGGTAATCCACACAGAACCTCAGTTCTGGAGTGGTGCCCGGTGGAGCAGCTTTTGGGACTAACACCACCGGACTGGACCAGGGGCTACTGGAAGGTTCAATAACTCCTAGCTCCAGCATCTTGATGACCTCATCGTGGATGCTGGCCTTCACCTTGTCTGACAGCCGGTAGGTCTTCGATTTCACTGGTGGGCTGTCTCCTGTGTCCACATCATGGGTAGACAGGTGGGTCCTTCCCGGAACAAGGGAGAACAGCGAGGAGTACTGCTCCAGGACCTGGCGGCAGTCCTCCCGCTGCTCAGGAGTGAGGGATGGGGAGAGAATCACTCCCTCCACCGACCCATCCTTCTCTTGAGACGAAAACAAGTCAGGGAGAGGTTCGCTTTCCGCTTCCTCTCCTCCATCAGTCACCATCATCAAGATGACCTCGGGCCTCTCGTGGTGGGGTTTGAGGCGGTTAGCATGCAGCACCCGCAGGGGCTGTCGAGGGGTCTTTAGATCCACCAAGTAGGTGGCCTTACCCTTCTTCTCTAACACCTCAAAGGGGCCTGTCCAGCGATCCTGGAGAGCGCTCAACTCTCCAGGTTCCATCACCCACACTTTCTGGCCAGGCTCCAACTCCACCTGGTGAGCGTTGTGGTCATACCACTCTTTCATTACTGCCTGGCTGGCTTCCAAGTTGTCAGAAGCTTGCTTCCACAACTTTGCCATCTGGCACCGGAAAGCCAGCATGTAGCTCACCACATCCTGGGGGGGTTTCCTGGGAGACTTTTCCCATCCATCCTTCACCAGGCTGAGAGGTCCGCGTACAGGGTGCCCATACAGAAGCTCAAAGGGGCTGAAGCCCACTCCCTTATGCGGCACTTCCCTGTAGGAGAATAGCAAACAGGGTAGGAGGACGTCCCATTTCCTCCGCAGGCTTTCAGGCAGACTTTTTATCATGCCTTTCAAGGTCTTGTTGAACCTTTCCACGAGGCCATTGGCCTGTGGGTGATAAGGAGTGGTGAACCGATAGGTCACCCCACACTCCTTCCACATTTCCCGCATGTATGCTGACATGAAGTTGGTCCCCCTGTCAGACACAACTTCTTTGGGGAAACCCACTCGGGTAAAGATCCCCATTAGGGCCCTAGCCACCACAGGTGCAGTGACAGTCCTCAGAGGAATTGCCTCTTGGTACCGTGTGGCATGATCCACCAGTACCAGGATAAACCTGTGACCAGCCGTAGTTGGTGGATCCAATGGCCCCACAATGTCGATGCCCACCCTTTCAAAGGGGGTGCTAACGACAGGAAGTGGTTCCAGGGGAGCTTTCAGCTTCACCCCTGTTTTCCCACTAGCTTGGCAGGATACACATGTCCGGCAGTATGTGTCGGACGCCACTCTCATCTGAGGCCAGTAAAAGTGGGGGACAAGCCGGGCAAAGGTCTTGTCCTGTCCTAAGTGTCCTGCCAAGGGAATTTCATGAGCCAATTCCAAAAGAAAGGCTCGGTACCGTTGAGGGACTACCAGGGCCCGTGATGAACCGGGCAAAGGTACCTTTGGTTCACTGTAGAGGAGTCCTTCCTCCCAGTAAATATGGTAGGTCCCTGCAACGTTCCCTGCTGCCTGGGCTTCGGCCTGTCGCCTCAGTCCCTCAAGGGTAGGGCACTCCCCCTGGCCCTTACAGAACTCCTCCCTGGTAGGCCCTCCTTCCACATGCCACTCAGCAGGGATAGGCAAGTCCTCCAGGGAGACTACTTCCCCTCCATGGACTCCTGGTCCACCACCGCAGGTGGCCGATCTGTCTCATGGGGCAGGGAAGCCGAAGCAGGCTTCTCCTGTCTCCGGATCTTTCCCTTTTTGGCAGCGGGCTGGGCCATTGTTCCAGGCTCCAGCCCAGGCGAACTCCCTCTCTGGGCAGTCGCAGACCTTGTGCTTGCACAGGCCCAGTCAGGTGTACCCAGCATCTCTGAATGAGTCCGGTATTCCACCTCCTTCCACGCATTGTGCTCCATGTCATTCTCCAACAGACAATCAACTGGCAAGGCAGGGCTTACGGCAACTCGAAGTGAACCTGAAACCCCTTCCCACTCAAAGGGAACCTCGGCCACGGGGTAGTGGCTCAATCTGCCGTCAGCCATCGCGGCGGGGTGGAGTACATTGGGAATCACCTGCTCTGGAGACACCAGATGACTTCTCACCATAGTCATACTGGCTCCTGTATCTCTCAGAGCCTCCCCTCTCTGGCCATTGATGGTGATCCATTGCCCATACTTGATAGTATTTGGGGGCACCTGAATCTTAGGAACCATCTCCCGTTCTCCCAGGGACACTAAGGTGACACCCGCCCACTCACCCCCCTTATCTAAGGGCAACTCCTCCCCGAGCACTACACTAGCTACTCCTGGGGCTTTTCCTCCAGTGGGAGGGGGTGGTCTCTTTGGGCACTTGGCATCTCCCTTATAATGTCCAACACCACCACACTCAAAGCAGTGGACAACCCTTAGCTGCTGGCCTTGGCCAGAATGAGGGTTCCGGGGTGGGTTAGCCTTAGGGGTGAATCCTGTTCCCTTTCCCTGGAAACTGTTTTGGGGGCCCTTTGAGAACTCCCGCTTTTTATCTCCCCCCTCCTTCTTCTGGGGGGCGCCCTGTCCGGTCCTTTGGAAATCCCCTCCAGTCCCCTTCGACGACACCCGGGTACTTGCCCAGATGTCCGCCTCCTCTGCAAGCTTCCGGGGGTTGGTCAGCTTGCTGTCCACCAGGTGTTGACGCAGCTCAGGAAAACATTTCGCGAGTAGGTGCTCTTTTAGAAAAAGGTCATACAACCCCTCATAGTCCTTCACCTCGCTGCCTTGTATCCAGCCCTCTAGTGCCTTCCTTGCATAGTCCAGGAAATCCACCCAGTTTTGGGTGCTTAATTTGTGGCTCCCCCTGAACTTTTGGCGATACTTCTCCGGGGTTAGCCCAAACTTTTTAATTAATGCTACCTTCATGGTGGGGTAGTGGGTCTGCTCCTCCTGGTTCAGGGCTAACAAGGTGTCCCGCCCAGTAGGTGGCATATACTTGTATAACCCACCCCCCCAGTGTTTCTCCTGGATCCCATGGGCTCTTAGAGAGACCTCATAGGCAGCCAGCCACTTGGCGATGTCATCCCCTGGGCTGTAGCTGGCAACTATGTCTTTCGGTAAATAGGGTCTGGGTTCCCTGGTCAACTCCTTTGGTTCCCTGCCACCATTCTGAGAATTGGAAGTCACTACTTGCAGGGCCTTAAAGTCTAATTCTCTGAGGCTCAACTCGTGAGCCAACCTACTCTCCTCTCTTGCCTTCTCCAATTTCGCTAACTCCCATCTTAACTGTCTCTCCTCCCTCCTATCTGCTAGTTCGGGTTCAGTCAAGCTTCTCGCGGAGACACTGCTGCCCTCTCTTGAGAGTGTTCTGGGACCTGTTAACAAGTTTCCCCCCTCAGATTGGTACAACCCATCTACACCGATGACAGTGTCCCTGTCTGCCTCCTCCTCCTCCTTCTTCCCATCTGGGTGAGCTGCCACCCATGCCCTCAAGCTGGTTTGAAGCTCCCCCTTCTTAGCACCACGCTTGAAAAACACTCCCATGTTTTGACAAAACTCTCGGAGCTGAGCCATAGTATAGGTCTCTAACTCTTCCAAAGCAAATTCCATCTTGCCAATGAGAGTTCGGGACAGCCTCTTGGAAGGAATTGGTTTTAAAGGAAAACTAGAAGCTACCTCCACCCACCACCAGGAGTAAATTTGGAAAAACAAAAAAATAATTGGGGAGTCCGCCAGGAGAAAACTCCAGGTGTAGGTCTATGGAGTACACTTAGTTACTGAAGAGTGGACGCAAACACAGTCTCAATCCCACCGCTAGACACCAATCATGTTGGACCTGGGGTCACCAAGTCACCTAGGGTAGCTTGACACTAAGCAGTAAGGCTCATCTCAGGGCATTTGTGTGAAGTTTGCGTTCCACCCATTCAGTAATTCAGTGCACATCCATCCCAAAAATAACACTACACCTTAATTTTTATAAAAGTAGAAAAAGCTTTATATTTTCTCTTGTTGTCAGTTACTTATTTTCTTAGGTTCATTTGTTGTTTCAAAATCACTTTTACAATGCAAATTAAGGGTCACACTTCTTCATCATGTAAACTCTTCCTCTCCTCCTTACTTAGCTTATTACTGTACTTTTGATGTTACATTAAACATTCACTTCAGTTGAAAACCTTCAGGCTTATACACTTAAATTGGCACCTTGGCCCCCAAAGGATGACACTCCCTCCCTTAGAACAGGTGACTATTTTAGGGTTCCAATGGACAGGTTCAGTGCACAACACAGCTTATTTGTACAGCCTAAATACTTTTGGTCAAGCAAGCCCAGAGCTTCTTTCCCCCTCCCGCCTCTGAAAGAGAATACAGATCTTTAGCATAATTCCCACTCTTGGCGGCACACAGGGGTTAAAGTAAACGTCACTGGGCAGTTGCCCTCTTTATTCACACTGTTTCCTCACTTCGCAGGGTCAACAGACCTTAGTCTCAGTCTCCTCTCCTTCAGTTTCTCAGTTAACCAAATACTGGCTGACTA
Source organism: Lissotriton helveticus (assembly GCF_964261635.1). Taxonomy (NCBI): domain Eukaryota; kingdom Metazoa; phylum Chordata; class Amphibia; order Caudata; family Salamandridae; genus Lissotriton; species Lissotriton helveticus. Next base: position 845,875,606 of record NC_136057.1, on the reverse strand, counting down.
TGGAGCACCACCCCTCCTTGGTGACACACGGGGGTTGCCCAGTGAATTAACAGCCCCTCCCTTCTCCACCTTACTTGGGGCCAGAAGCGGTAACCACAGCAGCCAGGGCTTCACTCTTCAAGTTGATACCTCCTTCATAGGCCAGGCCACATGCCCAGCAGCCCCACAACTAACGAAGGCCTCCTCGAGGCACCAGTGGCCTGGAATGGCCACTCGCGTCCACTCTCTCCACACGAGTGGTCGCGCTTCTTCTCAGGCGCAATGGGCGGTGTCCCCGCAGGCGCCGCCTCCCTCGCTGCCTCTTACGCCGCCCACCTCACCTCTTGGTAGCCGCGCCTCCACACAGGCGCCACGGAGCAGTGTCTCCGCTGGGCGCCGCTGCACACGCTTTCTCCTGCGCTTCCCACCTCACTCCTTGGGCAGCCGCGCTAGAGAACAGGCGCGAAGGAGCAGTGTCTCCGCCCGGCGCCGCCTATTCACAATCTCCGCGCCTCGGGGCATGAGCGAGGGAGCGGTGTCTCCCGCCTCAGCTGGCGCTATTCACAACACTTCTCCAGGGGCGATGCACCTCCTCAGACCCGCGCGGGGTCCCAGGGGCTCCTCCTCGACTACAGCTCCTCAGGGCCCCTCGTGGATTCGCGCTGTGCTACTCACAAGGCTGGTAAGTCAGTCTTTTGGAGCCTTATCAAGGGGGGGTAGATGAATGTTCAGGAAGGACCTGAGGGGGGCCAGCAGGAGCTTGAAGGGCCACTTCCCTCAGGGGTAATGAACCACACCGGGGCTCAGTAAAAGGGGACTCAGGGGGGAGCGTCCTCAAGTGGAAAGTGTCAGCCTTAAAGGTAACTAATTACTACTTGTGCGCCACCCTCCCCAGGTCACAGCCTCACTCCTCAGGTTCTATGGTCATCACAAAATGGCCGCCCACACACCAGCCTTTATATAGGCTGACCTCAAAAGGTCCAGAAGGGACCGGAAGGTTATAGAAGAATCCTATTGTGCCCTATGGACCCAGTCCCAGTGGTGGCAGTTGTGGCATTTAATAGCCACCATTTTGTATGTCAGAAAAAATCCTGTCAGGAAGGCGCCTAGGCCTCAAAGAACTATGAGGGCAAAGAACACCCAACCCCTGTCAACACCTAAAATAAAGTCAGTGAACACAAAAAGATAAAAAGGGTTTGAGGGGCAAAAAGGGGACAAAATAAATAATTAATTAGGAGGGACTACCCAAAGGCAGACAGGTCTAACACAAAGGAAGTCTCGACTAAAGCCAGTTATAGATTAATACAACTAATAGTACTGCACGAATATAGTACATTAGAACGTAATTACATAAATTCACCATGGCTACAGATGACAAAAGCTTTCAACAAAGGTGGGTGACGCGAACCATTATTCATACTATTTGGGAACAACCCAATATGAAAAAATACTGTCTAGAACATAAAGCAAGATTCTAGGACATTGTAGAGACTCCGGAACAGATGGAGGCACCTTTGATACTACAAGGGATATGGGATGGCACGGCTAAGACACAATCTAAAAAGATAGTAATTCATCACTGTTTCCCAACTGCAAATGATGATATTGCTAGAAAACAGGGAAGTGTGGATATGCCAAGATTACAATAACAGGAAAGGGGCATGGATTGGTGTTTGGCAGTGGAAGAGGTGGTTTACAAGAGTAGTGGATGACCTAAAAATAGGAGAAAGTATGGGGGAATTGGGAGATGGGTTTTGTTTGTGATTAGGTGACTCAGACTCATCCACACCCATCCCATATCCTCCTTAACTACTGGTATGAATGGATCTTAGTCAAGGGAGGTCTCAAGAACAGACAAGCACTTAAAGATGTATATTGTGGAACAGCATATTGGACACGTGACGCTTCAAGTGGATAGAGGATGGGAAGCGAAGTCTGATAAGTCATCAAACAACTTATTCAATGGTATGAATGGACGCTTATGACATGAGATGGCTTGTAGTATAATGTCTAAACTAAGTATTATTATAGAAATACTTTTGTCAGACCTATCTTACTTTTCTAATGGCCTACAAAAGGCTCTTCACACGGGTAGTTTCACAACACGTAGTCTTTCCAACACAAATTATGCAAAATTCATGAATTTTTATTAAAAGATTTTTTTCATATATAATCAACATTTTCTAATATTTTTTTGTTATTTTTCTTAAGCCAGCAATCTATGCAGACGTACAATTAATTACAAATATCGAATTGGTAGAAAACATTTCATATTTCGCAAAAACAAAATTGTATTATTTACAGATAAAATACACAGAAAAACATGAAAAATCACTTTATGGATTCATGTGTATGACCCCACAAGCAACCATCAATCAGTCACTCTCACCAAGCAGTACACAGGCAACACACACACACACAGACAGCAAACCTGGGGAAACTTCTGTTTGTTCATGTGATATACACTGCTGGTAGATCTGTGGGTTGATTTAATCTCAAAATTGTCCACTATTGTGTTGTCTTTAGGAGGTTTCCCCCATATGGTAAACATACGTTTCGGAGAATGAACATTACTACCACCTTCACCAGGACCACTCTTGGTAGATAGCAAATCAAGTGAGTGGGTTGGGGTTCTCTTATTATACGAAGGTAGAAATCTTCACTCTCAAAGGTACATGTCAGTGGCTCGCAGGTCGCCGGCAATAGTAGTGACCCTATGTCTAAGTGTTATGCGTTGCAAAGTGGACAATTCCTTATTAGTCTTAAAATGCTTTGTGATACATCTGTATCCAGCTCCTCATGTTATACAGTAGTATATGGTTTGGTCACCCCCTGGGATCCACTGTGTATTTGATGCTATTTACTTGATTTCTATGCAAAGTATCGTGTGCATTGTGCATATCTCCGGGTAGGAGATATTTGTATGTGTTAGACAGTATTATATAATAAATACATATTTTCATAAATACCTTGTGTGGTTCTTTTTCACTTAATCTATACATATAAGATTGCATTCTGGTAAAACTAGCTGCTTTGGACTAAGCCTGAAGGTTGCTCTCCACAGCTACCACTTAGAGAGCTTTCTAACGTTGTCTAAGGCCCCTTAAACCACTATAAGGGTTATCTGGACTGGAGAAGGGTGCTCACTTCCATTAGTGGACATCATATACCAAGCCAGCTTCTCACACGCTACCACCATGAAACCAAGCTGCAACCCGAGCTAACCATGTGCTAACTGGAAATGGAACCTGTAGTGTTCAGGCAATGGGAAGAGACAGCTGCATGCGGTCCACTCTGCACAAAACACACCCTCTCCCCTTGAATTACCAATAATTCCTAACAGTGAACACTAAATCAGATCATCTAGGAGACAAAAGAAAGCCTTTGCCGAAGCACTGCTCCCTGAAAGGTGGGGAAACACAAAATACAGGCGCTACCTGTTGTAAATGCAGGCTCTGCCTGACACGGAAGAGATGACAGAGAACACAATATTCATCCATCCCGTAAACTCTGCCTGACATGAGAATAACTGGCACCCCAGTACCAGCCTTTCAGAGACCCTGTTCCCGCGGAACCCCCCTCTTCCGTTGGTTCAGGCCAGCTCTGCCTCAAAGGCAATGCTTATTCACCGTGCATGACAAACACCGGACGTTATAGTCATCGAAAACAAAAACTTCCTATCTGTCTGGAAATGAAAATACCACAAACGACATTAGTAGCTAGCAAACTAGGGGGTATAATTATCTGCAGACCCAACTCCTAGCAGAAAATGTTTATATTCAACACCAAAGTAAACGCGATTACCGCAAATCACTGCTCATGTTACATTTGCAAATTTAACAGTGTTATTATTTGTCTCTTTGAAGATTTTTTCAAGTCCTGCCCGGAGTCTTTCAATATGGGCTATGTTTGCAGCTAAATAAATAAACCCATGTATATTGTATACACGTGCATTAAAAGCTCCAGATAAGCCTGGTCATGATAAAGCTATCTACCATTGGCTTGCACAAACAACCCCAATTCTTTTGAGTGCTAATGATCCGTTGCGGTTGCACTTGCGGACTTCCTACAGTCTCACGCCAGTGGGGGCCTGGTGCTGCGGGGGGGGGGGGGGGGGTCACTAACAGCCATTTTGTAGGGATGTTTGAATCCTCGCATTTACGAGTTGTGATAAACATTTCCTTTGTTACTTACCAACTAGAGTGGCCTGCTTTGGAACTTGAGGATCCAGGTTCGCCTCCCAGCCTCTTTGCTTGACTCAACATGGTGGGATTCTGGGCAAATCATTTAATCATTCATTCTCCCGCTGCCTAAAAATTTTGAAATGTCCTGTGCAAATTGTATTAATGTAATCCACACATGAACTTGATGTACATGATCTTGTAGATCGTCCCCCATTCCAGCAGCACTCTGTTGCTTACCAGCTCGGTTCACGCTCTATAAATACACAAGCATGTGGGACCTTAGAGTATTTTGGAATGACGAGAAGGAGGCATTTATTTAGTCGATGGGGAGTGAGGCCCGGAGTAATAGTCCATGTAGGCGGAAGGGCCAGAGTCTGGACACTGCACATGGTGGTTTGGTAGGGTACGGTTTAGGTAAGGAGGTTTAGGTTTCTAGTGCAAATGTCACCATGCGGATGTTACTGGGTGAGGCTTTTGTGAAGTATGTTGGAGCAATACCACAGACGCCTCCTACTGCTAGGGTCAGAAATCTGTATCGTGCCCCTTGTTTGGCGGACAGCCAGCCAGTCTCATGACAGAGGCCGCTTGCGTGAGTGTGAGGGCCTGGGGCTTAAAAGACTATGTATGTTTTTAGCACTTTTTTTAAGAACCAAATAAGTGTGAGGTCGACCAGACAAGAGCCTGCAACAATGACAATGTTATTCACGCTTAAGCTTCTGATTAAGGCTTTAGCTGTGTGCAAGAAAGTGTGGATCATGTTTTGTATGTTTAAGGAAAACCAACAGGGACAAGGAATGGAATGCACTTCCTCTTCTCATTAGAACAATCTCAGATCTTCTTCAGTTTAGGAAAAATCTCAAAACGTGGCAGTTCCCTTAACCTCTCTTATCTCGATCTCTCCATTGGGCTTTAGCACCTTGACATCTCGGAGTAATTGTTTGCAGTGAATAAAACCTTTTAACATACCATAGCAAGACCAAATTCCTAGCGGCATTAGGCCTTAGCAATGGCAGAGATAAATGGCTCAAGGTGCATGCTGGAATTCTTGAGCACCCCAATGTTTGGATCTGATGGTGGCTGAGTTAGATAGAGTGAACGTTGATTGAAATTGACAGAGACAGGGACAGCAATGCAAAAAAAAGAGAGGGAGAGTGTGTTAATAAGTTCAACATCAACACGCTCGCGTCTAAGGAGAGGGCGGAGAGCAGGACAGGGTGCCTGCAGAAAATGCTCGACGCCAACTGTTCCATAAATGCTGTTTTTTACGGATGATGCAAAGTACCGGAAAAAGAATCCTGGCTGAAAGCAAGAGAGCTTGAAGTTCACTCAGAACATCTGCCAACTTAACGGACACAATAACATTCTCAATTAATCTGGCCCTTGGAGTTGCAGGTTTGCGCATCCTCCATGGAAGAGTTCAGCAGGGATTTATCTCGATTTACAAAAACAGGTTAAATGAGGAGCATTTTTTTTCTTGTAGGCCTTGTCTTTATGATTTGCACCAAATTTTGTATTAAGCCCCCAAAAATGCGGTTGGCATGATGACCCCACAAATCTGTAAAAAAAAAATGCCCATACATCTTTGCTCAGTGAATAGCCAGAGTTGTTTTCCCCTGCAAATACCTAATTATATTGTTGCACACTCATCTTTTTTGTCCCTCTGAGCAGACAGGGGTTGCCCGGAGATAGGCCACTGAGCTAAATAGAAGCCTGGTGGCAACGTGGGCCAAGCCATGTACGTGGGTTTGTATGTGGGATATGTTTAGCGCAAACCACCACTGTACAGGGTCAAAGGTATTGTCGACAAGCAATAGGAGGTGGGGGATGGTTTCTAAGAGCTAAAGTGGACTGCTTCAGGATGTAGTGTTCTTTAGAAAGGTGTGCCTTCAGCTATCTCCTACATATACACACCCCATGTGCTTTTTGCGACGTGCTCGTGTTTTTGTTATTGAATATTAAATTCTATCCGGCTGGACAAAGAATATACCAACTATTTCGTCTATATTTATTTTGCTAATTATCTAGAACTGTCTAGGGATCACTGTCTTTAGAAAACATATAACTACCCAAGGTCCCTGACCTATTGCTCTTTTGGGTTACCCTTGTATTTTTGAACAAAGGTTGCAGCTGCAGCATGTCATGGCTCCTTATTATTGCTGTGCCCATGGCATTTCATAACTGCACCACTGGCATATCATAGCCATCCTCCAGTCAAAAAAGCTTGTTTTTTCCTTTCTTTGTTAATATTTTGCTATTTTAACCCGTTGACCCGCGGCGCGAATTCCTCCGTGGTGCAGGCGAAATAATGAGTGGGTGGGTTCGGACGGCTCCCGGCCATCCTCCGCACACGCCCACTGTGACGTTGGACGGCCGGGGGTCGTCCGGCGCATAGAAAGGATTAATTCCCTTACATTTCAGCTAACAAAGCACTTCCTATGGTGTGATTGGTGCTGAATTATCGTGGCACCTCTTCCTGTGCTGTCACAATGTTCAAAAGGCATATGATGTCACATGCTGTGATGTCATCTGAGTCAAATGGTAGGTGATGTCACTTCTGCAACCCCTGGCCTTTTGATGAATCGATGCCGTGGTTCATGCTGACTGAGGTTGTGCCTTCTCGCCATCAGTGTCAGGCATTCCATACTGTAACAGTGTCTCCTCCTTTGAAATCCATCATAAATATTAACTGGACACCAATGTTCAGGCGTCTCAAAGTACAGAGCGATGCAAGCGGTCAAGGAAGTCTGGATCCGTCTCAGGTACTCTTGATAGCCACTTGCTGGAGAGAAGTGCACCATTGAGGTCCATTGTACTTAAATGTATCTTCTGTGGGTAGTCGGAAACTCTGATGTGGATTCAACCCACCCAGACCTTCTTTGGACACCCTTGACATACCTGCATTCTTTAGCCATATCCACTGTGCCCTGGCAACCTAAGCTGAGTAGATCCACACTGCAATGCATAATGTGTGAATGTCTGAGACACTCAGGTTATCGTGCCTAATGCACAGCTCATGCCTCACAAGCGAGGCTTTCGCCCGGGCAGTGGTTAGCAAGTATACAATGATCTTGAGCCAGCCTCTGTGCAGCTGTGATGAACTGGCAGACACTCCCCTAGCATGTCCCTTCAGTTAACCTGTACCTTATCTCAGGCTCGTTATACGTAATGGTGTCCACCAGCAGAAAACTATTTCCCCTCTCTCACCACACCAGATATGGAACAAAATGTACCGCACAACCAGCACAAGTTCACGTCATAGGCCAGTGAAAGGAGCACATCCCTTAAGGAAGACATAATCGCCTTCTAGTGGTTTATATTAACAATTCATTGTGTTTCCATCATTCCACAGGTCACCAGATTTAATGAGATTCGTCCCAAGCCTTTTTTCCCTCTTCTAGTCATTGATACCACTCCCCAGTTAATAACACCACAATTTATAGCACCATTGTACAACTCGTGGGGGATTCTCTCCAGTTACGAGCAATGTGTAGCCTGGACATGGCAACAGCATAAAAACAATTTCCCTGCATTTCTGTGGAATATTATTATTATCAGCACCCAGCACAACACAGTGCTTGATCAGTTGAAAATTAAATGGCAGTGTATTGGATAATACATCGGTGATGTACTCTGTAGACAGGTTTCCATGTGAACCCCGAACACATACATGTATTCTTTCATTGCAGAGCCTGGGCTGAGAAGGATGAAGGGTTAAAATCTCAAATCCCTGAAAAAAGCCCGCATTCGAAATGCAAATATTGGGTTTGCAGATTCTCTGTGCCGGCAAAGATAAATATCACAAGATGGATGACTCGAACTACTAGGCCAGTCTTTTCATCTTTTGACCTTTCCGGCTACACAAAGCCTTGGAAAATAATCATCCGAATTTATCGTGACTCGAATTATTAATGCTAAGCGTCCTCCTGTCAAACATCAAAGGGCTCATACGTTAAGAATCTGTATTATTCTTAAGAATTCACGGGATTTTGCCGAGCTTTTCCTAACTTTTTATTTTTTTAACTAGGTGCCGCACATTGACTGGAACGTGCTTGGGTAATTAATTCCTGTCCAACTCTAAAAAGTTATGCGAATATAATACAGCTTTTCTCCTGGGCGTTCAAATTATTACAAACCCACCTTGAACAATTGGTAATTTTAATGTTAGATTTTCTGATCACTATTCATTTGTTGTGTTGTACGTTGTGTATGAAAGTGTGCAACATTTGAAAAGTTGACTTTTCTAAACTTCTTTGTGAAACTTTGCTAATTTTTTTCACTTCACATTGGGCAAGTTAAAATATACGTTTCAGGTGAAAAGTCCCCCAAAATAAATTTTGCAGGCAAAGACTTCCACAAAACTTTTTCACAGGAAATTTTAGAAACGTTTTATGAAAATAAAGTAGCTGTGAAGTTGGAAATGTTTGCAAGTCAGCAATATGTGAGAATATCGATAACAAAAAAAAAGATTTGCTTAAATGTATTGTTTACAAAAATATCGCTCCAAATGGGGCAGTTAATCTACTATAATTCCACTGGGGCAATATTTAGAGCACAATATTTGGGCAGAAGATGTATAAACCATGGTTCTGTGGTACTATACCTTTAGGAAAAGGTCACCACCAGAATAAGAACTTCACACACCCTTGCTTGTATGACGGAAAATAGAACATTTACGTCGGTGTACATAATTAATTAATTATGATGCTATTAATGTGTATGATGCGGGAGTCCATTATTTATAATTGAGCACTTTTTTGCATTTTGTGCCTCGGTGTCACGTTTTGGAGGAAACCAAACATGTTTAAGACTCTCAAGGCTCAAACGTTAGGAAGTATTTTTACAGCCATACATCTACTCACAATTGAAGCCTCTCAGTCCACCTGTCCACAGTTTCTGTGAGTTTCCTTCACATACAAAGTGTCTGTGGGGACATGGACACTGTGTCAGCCAGTGCTATGGCCTGGTGCCGAGTCCCACTCCTAACATGGACACCACAGAGCTAGTTCCTTGGAGCTGCATCAACTCACACAATCAAAGCATCACTAATCCCAATGCTAGGCGGAGCAATAGAAGGAAGACTTTATCGCACCTATTGTTAATCTATGAACTCAGTTTATTTTGGGGGTGTTCGGCATAGCACCAAGCACATTATTAAACAAACATTTCCTTAAAATACATTAGATAGAATGAATTAAGTGCATATACAAAAACATAAAACCAATTACAACTTGCCAAAAAAGAGACTCTACCTACTAGTTTTCAAATTACTTTGTTAGAGTAGTCATATTATCAGTTTGAATCTCTGCTAATATCAAGTACAAACTCACATGGGACGCCAAGAATGGCTTTTCACAAAATTCAGCTTCAGAATATAAGAGGTATAATGGAATAGCAGCTTTTAGAACATTCCAGAAACCATGCTTAACTGTGAAAAGCCAAAAACAAGTGCAAGTAACAGTTATGGAGTTGGAATGGGAGCGGTGGGGGTGAGTACGGGAACGTGTAATGATATTCTGTTTCCTGATCCTTCAGGATGTAAGGATGAGATGCCATGTGTAAGCCTAAAGACATTTTATGTTATTATGGAAAGAATAAAAGGAGCTGAGCAAAAAATGGGGAGACAGAGGAAAGGCCGGGGTGGCTCTGAGAAACTTGCGGCAGCAGGACTGGTGGCCAAGCGCTTCCTCTCGCGATACTTTTTTCACAGCTTGATGTTTCTGTATTAAACAGTAAATATGTTTACAAGATATCTCTGACAGATGGCTTTCGACCATTCTGGAGCTTGGTGGCTTTTCAGAAAGCTTGGTTTGACCACTGTGATGCAATGTCAGTAGTTTAATCGAATGGCGTCATGTAGACGTACTTCTGTCTTCGGGGAAGAACAAGGCCTCCACAAAGGGTCAGAAGCAGAACACAGAGACTGGGAAGCCTTCTTTGTAACCAACAAACGCACATTGTGAGGGAGGGTGTTTGCCGCCTTATCTTTTGCCACCCAGCATCCACCGCCAGCACTCTGGTCAATGCTCTACTGAGACTGTTGATGTTGGCTGGATTAGCAAGCCTCAAAATACAAAGTAGGTTCCATCAGTTACCCACGAGAGAGTGAGCCTTTTCATTCCAGGATCTCAATTTAACATGGCTGCCTGCGGAGCGCCTCCGCGATCATCATTCGTCATTGACTTTGTACAATGTGCACTTACACGCGAGCAGAGCTCGACTATTTTCTTTCTTCAATCATTTTAACATGACTTTAATGATACCGCTTGTGACCAGGCAACTTAGGCTAAAACCAACACATTCAATTTCGTCCCTTGCACAGAAGGCCGCGCTAATATGGAACCAGTGCATCGGTCTGTGCCACTGATGAAAACCACAAGCTGCCACCAATGATTTTCAACTGTTTAGTTTAGAAACACAAAGGGGGTACTGTGGGGAACCAAAATCTCTTCCCTGAATGTCAACTATGGAAATGGACAATTCAGTCAGCACAGATACACAAAATAGACCAGTTTTCTATTCGCACTCACGGAGAGCATGGTAGAGTTATTTTCTACATTTTACCTGCATTATGTTCCCTGCATAGCAGAAAACATACGAAGCACACAGTGAATATGCAGTGTAACTGCCCAGGACGATTATGGCAACACCACACATTTCAAGTAACAATGTTAATCATAAACAATGTAAATGGGGCTCCTTTGTTCAATAAACAAGGGGTCCCTGTATCGAAACAGCACATTACATCTCCAGAGCTAGCCACTAGCTCTTTCTTGGATTCGATGTCTTCTCGTGGAATAACATTTACCAGCTCAAGAATGAGTTCTGTTGAACTGCCATATACTGGATCTGGAAATTCTTTTTGTGAGATGGCGCTCTGTTAGTATTCTGAGTGATGCGGTAATAAATGATGGATGGAATCCTGAAAGAATCAAACATTCACCCCAGTCAAGAGATCTGGGTTAAATCCATTGTTCTTTTTCTCACTACGCCACCTCAGTTTGGACCCAGCCTGGCAGTTCAGGCTGAGTTGTTCCAATGAGGAGCAGGGTCAAGGCTGATTTGCATATGGCTGAGTCCAAACTGGGGTGGCATAGTGAGCAAAAGGACGATGGATTTAACCCAAATCTCTTGACTCTGGGTGAATGTTTGATTCATTCAGCATACCACCATTATTTGTTGCCACAGCACTTTTTTCCCTAAGTGGTATGGGTATACACAGACATGGGTCCCTTGCTCACTGTGCCACTGGACTCAAGCTAGCCTTGCTATCGAGCGGTGTTACCTACCCCCGAAACTAGTCCCCGGATGCTTGTTTCCGGTCCAGGGAGGACCCGGCTTGGCAGCTCGGGCCGGACCGTTCCCATGAGGAGCAGGGTCAAAACAGATTTGCATATGGCTAGGCACAAACTGGGGTGGCGTGTGAGCAAGAGAACGATGTATTTAACCCAGATCTCTTGACTAGTGGTGAATGTTTGATCATTCAGCATTTTGTCCATCATTTGTAGCCGCAGCACTGTTCGTATTCTGAAGTGGTTCAAAAAACATTTAGATAAATAAATAAAATACACCTAAAACATTCGAGACATATTTTGTGTCATCTATCATGGCTGCCTGAGCTGTGGACACCCAGTTTATTGTCTACCCTACATTTTATTTTATCTTCCTGTTGTTTTTATGATCCTTAACTTCTATGGAGAACCTTTGGTTTGTGCCACTTGAAAGCTCCCATAAGGTATTAATAATGCTTCCTTAAACGGCCTTCTATTAGGCAGACCAATGCTGGGTAACTTTCTCCCAACATGAATGGTTGATTTGGCGGAGTGAGTCCCTAGAAGGCTCTATTTGTTACCTCTTTATTGATTGGTTGGTGCTGCTTGTTGGGCTACACTGTTTTACAACCGCATGAGGGAATCCACAAGGTACAACTCAGCTACCTTTCACATCTGTTTTTAACTTTTGCAATACTGCTTTTAAATATATTCTTGCATTTTTTATATGTTTTAGTGCTCAGAGATATGCTAGTGAAGAACGCATCTCTGCAATGTCCTCATTGACTATTTATAAACCATTGAACATACCAATGCTTCCAGAAGCCATTGATTTCCCATGGCCTTGTGGGCCACGTTGGCATTTGTAGAATACAGGGCCTATGAGGGAATAGCTAATGAAACTGCCAGCCAGAACAGCAGTAAACCACCAGTATTGAATTTGTAAAATAATGAGTACTGTTCCCAAAGCCCTTCTCAGAAGCCTAGCCGGCGCTAACACACGTCAGCACGTGAATACCAAGCCTGGTCGTCATAAATCCATCTCATGCCACTTTAATCTATGCCAGACATTCCCTGTCCCCTTTATCTCACTTTTGTTGATTTCTGCTTTCTTCCTTGGTGATGATGTTTCCGTCTTTCTCTTCCCCCGTCTTTCTGTGCTTTTCCTTCTCTTGCTCTTGGGAAATGTCTGATGAGGAAAAATAAGTGCTGGTTCCCACAAATGAGTGCTGGTAGTCCCCGCCAGCAATCACTGGCTCAGATCAATCACTGCATACCACCATCTTGTGTGAGAATGGTCACCTTCGCACCATATGCCGCACAGAGTATACACCACGCTTCTCAATGACTTGAGGTCGATGCTGGTCCAAAACATTGTTGAGATTTTGACCAGCAGGTGAAAGACTTCACCGAAATGCAAGGGGTATCTGAAGTAACATCATGTGCTCTGCTGAGTTCACATGGTTCATACTTTTGATTCCACATACCGCCCTATGAACAACCTCCTGTTTGCTTCTGAGGGGCAAGAGGTTGAAAACAGAGACTGTGAGTAAATAGGTTTCAGCGTTTGATTACCTTTTGTTCCTGCTGGTGTCTTCGTCACCCTGAGGCCCTGGGTAGCTGCTACAATGGCAGAGTTACCAAGCAGCTGCTATGCCTACACATCCACATTGAAGTCCATGTCTAGGGGCACAGTAAACTTTCCAGCAGCAGGACTCTCTTAATTGATATTGGCACAAACAACTTACACCATGGGGGCAATTCACAAGAGAATGGGGAGTATTCTTTTATGTTCTCCTACATGCCTTGCCCCATATTATCCACTTCTATATTAGTTAAAGTGCAAGGAGGGCACAGTACTGTCTATTTGAACTAACTATATATGAATATCTCCTGAATAGTCCCAGATTGCTCCCATTTTATATGTTTTTATAGTTCAATGAAGGCATTTAGAGTTACGTAAAAGAGTACAAAAGGAGTACTACTTTAATTACTGCAAAATGCCTTTGTGAATGGGTCCCTAACTTGTTAACTTTCAAAATCAGTGTTCATCGCTTTTCTAGACTAACAATGCTCCAAATAGTAGTTATTCTTCTCTTCTAAAGACAATCGTATACAAAGCCTGCAGAGTTACCTACTATTCTGAGAGTATGCGTAGAAAATATGAGATTTGCTTTAAACCATAGAAAACATCAAGCTAGTGGTTAGTCTGCAGACTGAGTGCCTCAGACCGGATCCACCCATGTACTATTGCAACCGCCCTGCCCAAAACACGAATAGAAACATAGAATTATATACATTTTTAGATCAAACTCGAGCTTTCACAAAGAAAAGAAGGCAAAGAAACATCTGCTTATAATATGATGGTGTTTGTCAAATGAGTCCACCATTAAAACATTTTTAGTTATGCTCCTGTGAAGACTAATCTGCTCTTTCTAAGAAAGAAAAGATAGAATTATGTAGCACTTAGCACAGAAATATACATTAATAACATTCTCAGGCTAAATTAGTGTCATTGCAATGGTTGTCTAAAATGTGTTGCATAAAGGGAAATAGTTGCATTTTAATATTTGTTTGAAATCTTTTTACGGAGTCACTCTCTGTATCAAATCTTTGATTTCATATGTCCCTCATATGCCATGCTTGGGATTGTGAGGTCCCAATGCGCCCCAATGCACATGTAAGGGCATGTCAGGGCAGCGTGCATGTCAAGGCTTCCGATCCAGTCCTATCCCACCTCGACGGTCTCAGCACCAACCAAAGAGCAATGGAGGTCTACTGTCTCCAGGGTATGTGAGTGGAATATTAGTCTGGAAGGTGCAAAGTCACTAAAGAAAATAAATAAAATCATAGAATATAATGAACGTGGCCAAATTGACATTAGAACCAACTATGCAGTTGGCCTGCAGATGAAAGCATGTGTCCAGAAAGAGGGAATGTACAACATTACTTGCGCTGGATGGGCTTTACTTTTTCAAAATAGATTTACACATAACGTCAATTGCATGACTCACCCATGGATGAATCATATTTAAAAATATAATACGTTAAATATCAACTGCCACGCATATGCATAATACTGCATGACTAATAAATGTATTCTAGGAAGTGTGAAAATGTCGGAGCAAAGATTTATTGAAGTTAGGGCTCCAAGGGCTCAGGCATACTTTCCTTCCAATGAAGAGAGCCCTGGGCTACAGAAGCACAGGATCCCTGGCAGCGGTTACAGAAGAGCAGACGGAGAAGGCCCAGTGGTAGATGCTTCAGTGCAATCTGCTGCACCGCTCACCTCTGCTCTCACATGCCTCTTTGGACTTCTTGTGATATAATGCCATTCCATAGGTGTCCTATGAGACCACGAGCCCCGACATATGCAATGGAAGCGCCACATAATGCTTGATTGGCATCAAGGAATCTATATCTTTGTAGGGTTAAACCCTGAAGAAGACCCAGTGAAGAACACAGTGCCCGCACTTGGACACAACATTTCTATTTTCTTCCCTCTTAAACCTCATGTTATGGATGGCCGGAAAGATCAGCAATGGACTTTTCAATGTAATGAATATCCAAGAAAAGGAGTCTTCCAAGATCCCCACTGTAATCATCTCCACATCAAATCTTATAGGACGAAGGGAAAAAATAATGGAACAATTTATCATCAGTGAGGAGCATTTGTGATAATTTCCAGGTTTTGTCTGTGACACCAATTGAAAATGCTTCTGGCCACTTCTACAGTAAGTGTCCAGAGGTGGGCCGTTTACAAGAGTTATGGTTATAGATTTTCAGACCCAGCGCATTTATACATTAGGAGCTCAGGCTAGAGGTGATATCCAAACTGCAAGAATTCAGGTTCATTACCATTAAAATGTGATTGATAGAACCAAAAGCTATTTATCCACAGATTTTGCGGATAATGTAGCCACTGCTCAGGAAGTTAACCACCACTGTATGTTAGTATTTTGTTAAAGTGTTGGAATGCGCGACCTAGCCCTGCATTACACTCTCCCTCCAAACAATGCTCTCTCCTAGAATATATTTTCAAAGGATTAACATTCTGTATCTCCTCCTCTGAGGACACCAGCCAAAGATATTATATATAAAAGTAGTGCAGCAAGCAGACACCACATATTATCCATGCTTGTCATCATGCTGCATGGCATCACCCTGCCATGCAATTCCGCTTTCTTTTTAGATTCTATGACTGATATTTCTCGATTTGCAGCACTATTTTCGACCTGAAGTCAATGGAGTTGGCCTGGTCTCCAGTATAAATCAAAAATGCTTTTGACCAACCGAGGCTAGTTCGCCTCTTATAGACCCTCGAACAATTTCACCTGCACCATACACCCCTTCTATTTCCCAACATGATTTGCTGGAGATTAGAAATTCATCTGCTCAAAGAGTGAAGGCATTGGAAGAAGTTCATGCCCTGAGCTGGAAAAGTAAAAAGTTTCAATTCAGTTGAATTTGATCAGTGCTGATTCAAGTGATCTTAAAAGAACATTTCAAGAAGTTGGCTTAGAAGTCATTGAAGCAGATGTTATTCAAATTCTGATTCAAGAGACATTCCAGCTTACCCCCAAGAATAGCAACAATACTTCTTAGACATTCCCTTTCTCAAATATTTGAAGCGTTTTCCTTATGTAACGTGATAAGGCAGGTTTGATCCATACTTAAATACTACTTTGTTAGATTAATTTATTAATTTTGCTAAAAGTAGTGGGGGAATTGAGAAGGGCAAGATAATATCTATCCGCGACTGAACATCTGAAATGTAAATGTCAAATATAAGAAAAGCATGATGCACTGATGATTACGCCTTGAGGAATCACATAGGGATTTAGCTGTATTCCTTTATTTTCCTAGTGTAGACCAACTTGCAAGCAACATTGAAGGAACACAGAGCGAATAACTGAAGAGTTAGTCTTCCAAGTACTTGTTTTAAAATCATAAGAAAATTATTTTAAGATGTAAAATTTTAAGTGCATTGTATAAGAGCACGTGGGAATATCGCAAGAGTTTGCCTTCCAAAGAGCATGTTTGAATATTTTAAAAGGTAGGCTTCTCAGTGGGTATTCTAAGAACATCAGAAGATTATATAAGAAATGCTTTCTAAGTGCCTGTTCTAGGGACATGGTAATTATAAATGATCCATTTAGAGCCTTCCGGCGAACATTTTAAGGAGTTCTCTTCTGAGATCCAATTTTAGGTACAGCTGCGAATATTTCATTTATTTATTTATTTTAAAGGTTTTATATAGCGCTGGCTAGACCCGGAGGTATCCGAGCGCTTTACAGGAGCAAGAGCAAGGCAAATATCAATGGAACAAAGGATTCATGCAAAATACAATCAAGGACATGAGAATATCCACATTGAATCAGGAGAAAGGGATTAAATCTTAGGATCAATGGATTACATACAGTTAGAAAATCTTCATAATTTGAACTGCCACCTCTGCCTTGTACCACCTTCTCGACACCTGCATGACCTGTCTCCCTGTTTCAACTCTGATCAACTTAATTAATCCATATTTTAGTCCTTCCTGAACTCCTCGACTATTGTCCCTTTCTCATCACTTCTACACTAACATTTCCTGTTCTTCGAGAATGTCAATTAATTTTTGACCTGCCCTATGTATGTACCAGAGATTGCTAACTATCTCCTGCTAAATGTACGCTGCTATGTATTTTCTGTACCTGTGAGCAAAGTTAATAAAAATAATTTTAAAAAAAAGAGAATGTCAATTAATTGTTCTTTGAAGTTCGCGTTGTAGATAGTAGGTCTCTAACTTATGAGTAATTTGAATTATTATGAGGTCAGAGGGGTGTCTCTCCAGAATTGACTGGCCTGGTGCCGCCTCCGTCAATTGTGCTATACCGAATTACGGTGGTTATATAAGGTGTTCCATAGTCCTTGCAAGGTGTAAAGTGTACATGTTATCTGCCTCCGGAGTTGGCTTCTATCTTGTCAAAGCTGGAAAGTGAGGGTAACAAACTAAAAATGCATGAATGACATGGCAATTGTGGTTCACAAATTGCAATGCATTTAAATGAACATGTAGGGTTATCTTGACATAAAAAGCCCTTCAGGAACACAACATAGCGTGATATGAGATGAAGGATTATAACTATCCTCCATCATGTGCAAGCTTCTATGGATTTCAGAATCAAAGTTTCCGTCACTCAACTCAAAGACACGTCTTTGCTGGGCTCAGTAAGTGTTACAGACCTGTCTGGCCACCACTCTTCTCTACTGGAAGATACAACGTATTTGGTGAGGGTTTGTCACGGGTCTCAGGTATATTTCAGGGTAAGTGGCACCAGGTTTACATAACTCTGTGCTGATTGTGTTCCAAATGTGTGAATGAGGGATAGTCTTAGGTTCTAAGTGTGTGCTGGCAAAAACCATATTGCTCACAACCATAGGCTGTCCATTAAAAGGGGTATTCCTATGAGAGTACAGCTATGAGTCAAAAGGGAGAGAGGTAAAACCAGGGGTCCGTTTAGGAATAGCTGGAAAATGGGAGTGAAGTTTGGTTCTACCCAGGTGTGTGATACCTGGCCATCTTTTATCTTTCATGAGCTACCTCTTGAATAACGAAGTGCCTGAAAGCGTATTTCTTTGCACCATTGCAAGAATGTCAAAAATGCAGAATGTTTCTCAATTAATTTTATTTGGTCAACTGTCACCGTACCGCAGTCAGCATACTGACCTACAAAAACATTGCACCCAAAATATCGACCAATGTTATAAAGTCAAGGTAAGTACAGAAGGATAAGTACAAAGTTACTATTTTTAACTCCTCAACTCTTTTCTTTGATGATATAGATAGTGCTAGTCAGCATTGTGGATGCAATATTTTGGTACGCCGATATTTTAACCATAATATAGTGATCCCCGCCCCGAAATTATTCTTTAATCAAGTATTGTGTCTGGATAATGCAGCTATCACACCTGCAGTTGTAACAATGGGCTAATGCTTGCTCCGGATTTTTTCCTGCTATGTGTGAGATGAGAAAACAGCAGCGGCAGCATAGTGCAGGGAGGCACAGGCTGACAGAGATCTTTATTCATGTGTCTGATCTGTTTGCATGCAGTTGAGCACATGGCTCTTCCATAACCATGCCATGCCTCACCTACTGTTTTAGTTTGTTATGTTATCTCAAAATAATTTCTTGAGTGGACATATACCCGAAGGAGTCTTGGTGCTGGCTCAACTGAAACCTGATAAGTTCCAGCCCATGAACAAATGAATCTTTAAACCGAAAAGTTTGAAGAGTTTTCCTAAAGAGGAGTAGATTGTTAATGGCTTTTAGAGACTGAGGTAGGACATTCCACGTTTTGGAGGCAGTGTTGACAAAGCTTCTTCCTCCTCAGGAGGCTAACTTAAATCTTGAGATAGAGACATTTTTTGTAGTCGAGGGTCCTCTGAGGGGAGTTCCACTTGAATTTCTTCTTCAGGTAGTCCGGTCTTATACCATGTAAGGACTTAAATGTGATGCAAAGAGCTTTAAAGATGACTCTTTGTCTGACAGGCAGCCAGTGAAGCTGGCCAAAGAGCAGTCGTCCAGGAGCATTCTGGAGACTTTGCAGTTTGTTCATAAGTTGTTGCTGCATATTCATGCAAAGAGCATTACAGCAGTCAATTTTTTAAATGACCATGGGTATCGCTACTGTTTTTTGAAGCTCAGATGGTATAAAAGCAGAACTTTCTTTAAGGTCCTCAGAGTGTAGAAAGACAATGATGTGACTGCATTGACCTGGGTTCGTAAAGTTGAGTTTGTCATCCAACAGCACTCCTAGGTTACAAACTTTTCTTACAGGAGTGGAAACATTGCCTAGTTCAGATGGCCACCAGGAAGGAGACCAGAGTGATGTTGAGTTTCCAAATAGAATGACCTTGGTCTTTGCGGAGTTAAGTTTCAGGTAGCTATCGGCCATCCACTCATTGACTGCTCGCATGCAGTTATGGGCTCTCATGCCGTGCCCTGCTCACTCGTGGTCAGAGAGACCACAATCTGAGTGTCGTTGGCACAGGATGTAAGTGAGAAGCCAAAAGATCTAATGAACTCCGCCAGACCTGAAACATAAATATTAAATAGTGTGGGACTCAAAGAAGACCCCTGGGGAACCCCACAGGGAAAGGAGAAAGAATCCGAGGTAAATTCATTGAGTGCCACTGACTGCTTCCGATCATGCAGGAAAGAGCTTAATAGGGCAAGCGCAGTCACACCAACCTGGAATTTGAGTCATTTGAATTTGAATCATTTGTTACAGTATTTCAGAGTTATTATGCAACTGAAAACATTGTAAGGTGAAAATTTCAAAGAATAGTAATGCAACACTAGGTTTGATTGTGTAGTGCCAGTGTGCATTTGTGTCGTACGTTTTTTTAATCAATTATACTATATATGTGGTGGGGCATAGACGGTATTCAAATGCTTAGTTTAACCTAGCACATGCGGTCAGAAATATCACTCTTTTAAACATTTTGTGCCATCATTTGTGCATTGCCAACGTTCAAAGTCTTGGAATGAGTGTTCCTTTTTCTCACAGTTTATTCACACTCTGTCGCCGTGAGCATTCCACAGTGACACCTGTGCACCTTGTGTTCACAGTGTCATCTGAGAGATGCTGGTGCTTTTCTTGTCCCTCTCGTTCGCAGACGACACAAACAACGGTGCGCAAAGAGGTCAGGCTGCAGGCAGCGCGCGCCAGACAGACACAATGTATTTTTACATACATTCCATTAAGGGACATTGTTCGTAGCCGCGGCGTGCACTTGACGCGACGGTAAAATGTGGTTGTCCAGATCGTGTTTTGGAAAATATGAACAGAATGTCTTCAGAAACAACTGCAGCCGATCAATACGTGTCTTGATTAAAAGGATGAAAGTACCGCTCTGCCCTGGTTGTCTGCACGAGGACCCGCAAGGCTTGTCCACGCTGCTTACATTTCTGGGAGGTGATTAAAGCGTCCATCGGCCTTGGAGTCTCTGGCGCGAGCTGCAAACGTCAGACGTCGCTGAGAGCGCGGGACTGCGTCATAGCTCCCAGCCTGGGCTAGAATGAGGCCTGTCGTTGGCTGGGTTTTGAACTGGCATTTGGGATCTGCAAGGGATCCACTGAGACCTGGTGCTGGGGGGGGTCTCAGTACCCTCCCCACCCCCCCCCCCCCGAAATCTTTTTCACCCCCCTCCATCCCGAAATTTGGCTCTAGTTGCCCGTCTGAGCTTATCATTAGGTCTGGCGCTAACTAAGACCCTTAGATTTCATGAGCATCGCCCCACTGGCTCAGAGCCAGCACCTGAAAAATAAAACAATATACTTCATCATTTTGTTTCTTCAGTTGATGGCTGAGCCCACAGGCAGTAGGGAGGGGTGGGGCTGGGGCCATGGGAGGGGGAAGGAGTGCTATATGTAAATGTAAATGTAAATGTAAATGTAGTTGAGCTTATATAGCGCACAGCTACCCACAGTGGGTGTCCCGGCGCTTGCTTAGGGAACCCGTCCCGATATTCCCCTGTGAGATAGCAGGGTATCCACAAGGTGAAAGTCAGGCATCCCGCCGCGAGGGGCCGTTGTGGAGATTAAGCAAGCTATTGCCCAGAGTCGCAGAGTGCGAACCCGTGAGTCGAGGAGGCACCGGGGCGAGAATTATCGAGTCCGTGGAATTTTTAGCCCAAGACCCGCCGAGGCGGGGAATTGAACCCTGGTCCAGGACCGATCTCAGCTTCCGGGTCTGCTGCCTCTAACCCCTGAGCCACACTTCTCCATATGCACTCTCTAAGTGGGCACGTGTGTGTGGCCGGCCGTCTCACCCAATGCATCATGGGGTAATGGGTCCTCCCACTTCAGCCACTGGTTATCCATGAGTGATGGCATGATGCTGCATACCTGTCAACTAAGACAGGAATTACACCATGTGAGGAGGGGGCGGGGCCTTGAGTGGGCATGGCCTCATGCCACCGAAGCACCCGAGAAGCACTTTTGCCCCCGCCCCCAATTCCTCTCTTTCAAAACCAGAGAAACAGCTCCCTGAGGCTGGTGCCGATGTCATGGGGTGTTTTCTCACCCCCTAATGGACGCCGGCAGGTAAATGCCTCGGAAAACAAGCTGGAAAACCACTATTTACCGTGGTTTTCAGCTCGTTTTCCCTGCCACCGTATGATATCGCCTCCTCACCTGGAGACCGTGTGATGAGAGCAGATATAGTGTGTCACACGGTGGCACCGAATGAGTTGGCAGGTATGAGGCTACCCTTTCACAAGGGGCACATCCACACACTAACTCGTTTGCTTCAGTGCCAGGGCTTGCTGAGGCATGCATGCTTTCTGAGCCCAAAATTATTTTCCACATTTAACCATTTATTTTTCATATTGGCGAGGGTCCGGCAGCTCCCCCAACAATAAAGTATTACAAAAACTATGACTGAATGCAAAAACCCTTGACAAACCAAAATGTTGGCGGCAAAGGCATTCCTATTGACTTTGTCAGTGTTTGTATTGTAGATGACCTGCTACCATCAGTAAGGTAAGTTAGTCATACCATGGCCTATTCAAAGGAATCACCTCTTGAGGCGATGGGGGGAGCCTCTCTTTGACTTCTCCATAGGAAGTGGTTCCATGATAGGAGATATGAGTCAGGCGGAACCATGAAAAATGGTGCCAAGTGGAAATGTTTTGAGTGGACATTACAGGTGTGTGTATTTCCACAGTGCATGCCTTCGAACACCACTTTGGGTTAATACTGTAAAGGATCCCTTCTAGTGAAACCAGGCAGATGAGAATCCACTGCGCTCATCTGGTAAGCAAACTTAGAAGGAAGGGCTGGAAGTAGGCCGGGAAAGCAGCACCTTCTGCCCGCTGGTTAGGAGCATGCGTCCCTGGGGTTGTAGAATGTGTTTATAAAGACGTTAATGCTGGGTTTAGCTGCTTCTCAGCACTGCCAACATTGAGAAACATAGAAACCAAGACATGGGCGGAGTGCTCAGGAGTGCACAATGAGAAACAATGCCTAGGAGCAGAAGCCAGCTCTCCCAGGAACCAAGGCACGGGCGGCGTGCACAATGAGAGACAATGACTAGGGAACAACTCAGCTCTCCCATGTACCAAGGCACCAGCAGAGTGCACAAGTGCACAATGAGAAACAACGCCTAGGAGCAGAAGCCAGCACTCCCAGGAACCAAGGCAAGGGGCGGAGTGCTCAGGAGTGCACATTCACAATGAGAAACAACTCAAAGGGGCAGAAGCCAGCTCTCTTAGGAACCAAGGCACGGGCGGAGTGCTCAGGAGTGCACAATGAGAAACAACGCCTAGGAGTAGAAGCCAGCTCTCCTAGGAACCAAGGCACGGGCGGAGTGCACAATGAGAGACAATGGCTAGGGAACAACTCAGCTCTCCCATGTACCAAGGCACCTGCAGAGTGCACGAGTGCACAATGAGAAACAACGCCTAGGAGCAGAAGCCAGCACTCCCAGGAACCAAGGCAAGGGGCGGAGTGCTCAGGAGTGCACATTCACAATGAGAAACAACTCAAAGGGGCAGAAGCCAGCTCTCTTAGGAACCAAGGCACGGGCGGAGTGCTCAGGAGTGCACAATGAGAAACAACGCCTAGGAGTAGAAGCCAGCTCTCCTAGGAACCAAGGCACGGGCGGAGTGCACAATGAGAGACAATGGCTAGGGAACAACTCAGCTCTCCCATGTACCAAGGCACCTGCAGAGTGCACGAGTGCACAATGAGAAACAACGCCTAGAAGCAGAAGCCAGCACTCCCAGGAACCAAGGCAAGGGGCGGAGTGCTCAGGAGTGCTATTTCACAATGAGAAACAACTCAAAGGGGCAGAAGCCAGCTCTCTTAGGAACCAAGGCACTGGCGGAGTGCTCAGGAGTGCACAATGAGAAACAACGCCTAGGGGCAAAAGCCTTCTCTCCCATGTACCAAGGCACGGGCGGAGTGCTCAGGAGTACACAATGAGAAACAACACCTTGGGGAAGAAGCCAGCTCTCCTGGCAACCAAGCTACAGGCAGAGTGCTCAGGAGTGCACAATGAGAGACAATGCCTAGGGTAGAAGCCAGCTTTCTCTGGTCTAGGATTCTTTGACTCAAATACCCGACAGACCTCTCCTCCCGGCTAATGAAGTCTTTAACTGGTATGGCCTACTGAAACATATACCACACAGGGGCAGCTTTGCATAATGTATTTATTGACTGTGATATGTAAATGCATGTAAGGCCACTTTGGTAAAAGTTATCACCCTGTCTTTAGCAAAATAAATGATATCTACATAAAGAAGGTAAAAGATGAACATATCTTCTGCACAGTTATACAGCGAAGGCCCAGCCACAATACTGTGTGCGGTGCGCACTGTTTTTCCTGAGGCATAATTACCAATATGCATAATGTTGTGTATTCTCGGGACAGGCTTGTATACTTTTAAAACAGAGTTTCTGGATTAAGTTTGTGGCCTGAGAGAGCCCAGAAATCTAGATCCACCATGGGCTGCTCCACTTCCTGCAAGTGTCTCACCTGCAGTCTCCTGACAGACATCTCATGGGCCTTGTCATAATCCAATGGATTCCCAAAAACCTTTCCACCACTCTTAGCTTTCTTGTCTGTTTAGGTTCAGTGTTCAGAGCTGGTATGCCACTATACATCTGACTCAGAGAGACCTCACATTAGTCATTTAGGAAAGTAAAAAATACAAAAATGGTGTAATAAACCGAAATAGAATTGTGCGTCAAAGGGTATAAGCAAGTCGGTCATCTAATGGTCTTTTCCCAGAGGTGCTCAAAAGAGCTCTCGGTTTGCCAAGACCCACAGAAAATTCCCCAGTCTGATATTCGGTCCCCCTTCTTCAGCACTCAGGGGGCCTGTTTTACACCAAGCATTACACTGGATGGCCTAGGTGTGTTGGTGTTTTTAAATTGGCTTCCTTTAGGGCAACCCCTCTCTGCAGTCACAATAGCAGCCGTGTAATAAGGGTGCTTGGGGTCTAATGCAAGTATAGAAAAGTGGCCCTTTTAGCCTCCTTATAAGCAGTAAAAGACATCCATAATTGGGATGCAAAGTGGCCTTTACAGGCCTGTTCCCCGTGACAATGAACCTCCTGCACATTGACAACCAAGCCCCTGCACAAATGGCACACACACCTGACTTCCCTCCAACTGCTGAGGAGAATCATGGCCACAGGATCAGAGTTTTGCACAGCAGACCCCTGCCCCACTTATCAAACAGGAAATTCACCTCCTATGTGTTCCCTTTGAGCCCTGCCGTCTGGCCCACTCAGGAAGACACGCATCAAGAACCTGAGTGAGGCTGGAGATCTATGTCAGCCCGAACTAAGGCATAGCAATATAAGGCATAGCTACATTAACTAGGCCTGACCTTCAGCAAGCTGGGTCCATTCCATGTGCATGTGTGGGCCTCTGAGACCAGGCTCTCCATGCTCCCAGCAATCCTAGCCATTGTTGTAGAGAAGCAAGATCATATCAAAGACAAGGAGAGGATGTGGCCTGATGGCTAGGGCTGTCAACCTCAAATCTGTTGGATCGGGTCCGAGTCTCTGCAAGGTCACGCAACATCCTAGGATCCTAGGCCAATCACTTACCCCCAGATGCATCAAGCATCCATTTTGCGATTCCTTATTAGCGAAAAATAAGGAATCGCTAATAAGGAATAGCAAAATGGTATGCAAGAAGAAATCACTTTAAAAATAGCGATTTCTTAAAATTCCTTAATTGCGATTCGCAAATTGCGAGTCGCAATTAAGGAATACCTCCCCATTCATTCCTATGGGCCTAGAGGCCCATAGGAATGAATGGGAAGAATTTTCAATTTGCGAATCGCAATTAGCGAATCGCAAAATGAGAATGTGATTTCAAGGGTGCAGGGGTGTCCAAAGGACACCCTGTTGCACCCCCTGAAATTGATCTGTGCACATATGTTGCGCACACACATGCCCTTAGGGCATGTGTGTGCGCAACATGAAACTTTGAAAAATGCACTTTAGTGCATTTTTCAAAGTTTTTGCAAATTACCATGCAGTTGTACTTCATGGTAATTTGCGAGCCCTATTAGCGAAATCGCTATTTTTTAAACTTTAATGCATTGCGTTTAAGGAATCTCAATTTGAGATTCCTTAAATGCAAGTAATCGCAATTTGGCAAATTCTCAATTTGCGATTTTTGCATTTGGGATGATGCATCCCAAATGCAAAAATACTGGTCGCAAAGGGGCAGATTCTGAGAATCTGCCCCTTTGCGAGCGGTTTTTAGCTTCATGCATCTGGGCCTTAATCTCCCCGTGCTTAAAAAAAATGAATGTGTCCTCACGTAATGCAACTAGTGCTTGTGTAAAGCGCTCTGATACCCGATACCTTTGGGTCAAGTTTGCGCTATATAAAACTGTAAAAAAAAATTAAAAAAAATTGGTTTCCTGATCCCCCCACCTTTCTCCACTCTAACCTCCTTCACTGTTCTTCTTTGACATCTGGACTGAGTGAGTTTTCTTCCTGGCTGTAGGCGAATCACTTCCTATGCTTCTGAGTGCAGGGCAGACGCCTGCACACACTGGCAAGTATATTTGCTGTAGAAAATTGATTTTTTATTAATTCAATATCTGGTATGGAAATGGGGATTTAATCAGACATGAGAGCTGGGATTTGAATCCCACATTCCTGTTTTTACCAAATTGTGCCAAAGCTTTATCCTCCAAAACGACATAATGTGGCACCTAAATATGGTTACATTTGCAGTTATAGATAAGGTCCATGCCATGAACTACAAGAAGTTAACGTATACGGGAGTCTAGTATCGCGGTAAGAATGCCATCCCTCATTTATTTATTACAACTGAGTTATGACATCTCTAATCACCTCTAATAAGAAATGTACATAGCTACTCAGCTGCGATAAATTAAGTTGTGATATCACGAGCTAGCAGCCAAGATGAAATTCATGCCTGCGACCATAAACACACCTGCAATTTAAACAATGAAAAAGAGGACTGGCTTTTCACTCTTCTGACCTGTTTTTCTGAAATAAATAGTGATCAGGAAAAAGGAGATATTTATGACAAGTTTCTTTTTTTCCACACTATTGGTTATTCCAGAAAAGATTGAATCTACAAGTTCTGAGCTACACCATTTTTAACCTAATTACAACAAACAGATTTTATTATCTTTTTGCAACAAATTACTAACTGCTTTTTGGTGTGTTTAATTTCACAGTACAGATTCTACTTCAATTCATGTCCGCAAACATCAAGGATTTAAGTGGTTTGTAGGAAGGGTGGTGGTGTGACCATGTAATATAAGGAGTAAAATACCCTCTGCTTTCTGGTGAAAGGATATCGCAAGTCATCTTGCAGCTCCATGACCTTATAAAGGAGTTCGGCCTTCTGCCTTGTTCCGCTACAAGGTCAGGGAACTCCTTGATGATTCAACATCTTTATAATGTATGGAGGGGGTTCTTTATCTCATATTATACAAGTGCTTCTCTAAGTGGCGAATGAGTTCACCCAACTAATTTCCCTTCGAGGCAAGCCTTATTTGTTACCAGCAGACACTGTTTGGGGGGCTTGCAATCAAAACGTCATTCCTTTACAGTTCGACTGAAACCCATAATGGTTCAAAAAACGCATAAAAAAGTTACGTGATCCAAGACTGAAACCAAAACACCCGACAGGTCAGTCGTCTAATAAACACCTCGCAGCGACGTATGCCTGCTTGACAAGGAAATTACGTTTTCAGACTTAATAACTCTTAATCCTAAAACAGCAAACGAGCTGCCAGAATGACAGGCAGACACTGGCAGCATTTACAAGCGCGAAAAACGGGTTGTGAGCTCCCCTGAAACACTCCCAAATTTAATGGACTGCGCAATTCTGGAAGTCAAGCACAGTTCTGGCAGCCAGACATAATTATTTCTCAAACGTCCCGCGAAAGTAGCGAAGGGGGCAGGGAGAAGTTTTTTTTTCTGTACAATGAATAGTTTATTTTTGGAAATATTCTTATTTTCTTTAATGTATTTTAAAAAGAGGTGAACTGGGGGTATCGGGGTAAGGAGGTGAGTTGAAGGGCGGGTGTACCTGTAAGGTCTGGAAGGCCAGGGCAGAGTCAGTCGCATGTCACTTGAACGACTGCCCTATAATCTCTCGGGATTTCTCTACCTGTCAATCAGTAAAAAAAAAAAATCGGCAGTCGTGGGGCAGAGCGGAAAAAAAAGACCGGTGCAGACTTTTCGCAGCACAACGTTTCTCACAGCGACGTGCTACCACCCTGGGCAGAGCATTCCGAGGATGTCTCCACCTCAGAGGGACTCTGTCCCTCAGCAGGCCTGCTCAGGGCACGCGCCTGCGGCGGGAACAAGAGGCCCTGTGTTGTGAGCCTCGCCTTCGTACCTGCCGCGGGAGCTGCTGGGAGCCTGGGGAAAGGCCGAGCTACTCTCAGATTCCTGACACCCCTCCGGAACTTTCAAGGAACCATTGGTGAGGCATGAAACGTGAAGTGTGAGAAACTCCACAAAATGAAGCGTTTCAGGGCCCGGCTTATGCAAGGCCTCTGAATGGAAGGCCTTGTTGGGGATGCAGGTTCATGCTGCCACGTGGCCAGACCCAGCCTTTCACCTGCGATCAAAAACCTTCAAGTTTTTTCCACTAATGAAGCAAAAATCACAGTTTCTGAGATAGGCACACCTACCAAGGGCAATAGCTCGCTTAATCTTCCCGACGGCCCCCAGCGCCTAGAGACCCTTACGGGTGATTGTGCGCTTTACAAATGTGGACTTTACTTTACTTTTACCACAAATCTTGTTAATGGTGCCAAGAAAACACCGTGCTTAGTGGTAGACTTTACAATATGTGCCGACAGTTCCTGTGTGCACCCTTTCCATTTTTATCAACTAGTTTGCGTATTTGGCACCCGTTGCCTTGCGTGATGTAACTGAGCTTCTGGAAGAGGTTCTGCCAGACACACTTCACACAAGTCCCCCCTCCTTCCACAGGAATGGTAGGTTCCAAGCCTATACAAATCTAAAGCACCACGCTCTGAGGAGACAATAGGATAAATAATCATTGACTCCCCAGCAGCTCCACCTGCTCACCAGTGTGTTCATTTTGACAGCACATTTACGCCTTTTTTTGATGAACCATCTTGTTGTCACCAGGCTTTGTTCTGCTTTAGCGTGCGGATAATTTCATATTCATCTACATCCAATCTATGGAGTCTGCTGAGTCGCAGAACGCTAATGGCAGCATGACGTAGAATTAGTTACCCTTCAGGGATGCAGCTCAGCCCTGAAAGAAAGATATATCCTAATCATCTTAAGAAATACCATGGTAAACCGATGGCGCCGCCTCCTCGAAGAATGCCAACTGGTTCCCTAGACTAGTTAAGGCCATGAATTCATAGCCCTTTTGGTAACACAACTATTTATCCTGATCTCTTATCCAGTTACTCTGGTAATGACAATTTCCTTTCAGAGGCCCAGAAAGGCCAAGGGCACATCCAACTTTTGAGTCAATGAGCCATAGTTGCATAGCTGCCATTATTGGGCCTCTGCCACTCCCCTGTGTCCAGGTGAGTTCTTAACATGACAGTATTTTAATAATGTTTATATATTTAAATAAAAGTCTCACAATTGACGAGTGTCTACACCTCAAACTTCCTTGAGCTTGGGACCCCAGCTCAAAGGTTTTCCTTCCCATTTCCCCCTCTCTGTAGATTGACTTTAAACTGCATTGTGAGCACCAGCACATGTTGCTCACAGCACAGACGTTGTTTTGTGTTGCGTCTTTGCTTTGGGGTCGGTATCTGATATTCCATAATAGAGCACAAGGCATGACTAGACGACTGGATGATAATAGGACACAGCTGCCCTTAGATGCTTCCCTGTGCCAGATAAAGAAACGGATGGTTCATCATCCAACGGCAAAATGACGTAACCTAATAGAGCAATGAAGTTTGATCTGAAAAGAAAAAAACTATTAAATAAAAAGTTATGGTAGGTAATTCCACTAAGTTTGGTAACCAGTCAGTCCGCAATTTGAAAAATATAAGTAACTAAATAAGTGCAGGGGCCAACAGCTTTTCTTAGGAGCCCGCCCTTGGCACTACCGAACACAGAAGTTGCCGAATGCTAATGCTATATTGTCATGATTCCACATGACGTCTTTTCCCTCCACCACCCTCCACTTCCCATCTCTTTAGCTCACTTGGGAAGGATCTTTTTCATCCCTGTTTTGTCCCTTCATCAATGTTTTTCTGTCTTTAATTTCCTTCCCCTTTCTCTAGATTCTGTCTAGCTTTTTCTTGCCCTGAGTCAAAGCCTAATGATAGAAAAGAGGTCCTGGTTCCCAAAATGAGTGCTGGTGCCAACCACCTGCAGAAAATATGCACTACCACCACTAGAAGGAGAGTAGTACTTATTTTTATGTTTACTGGCCAAGTAGGGAGAGCGTACAATAATCCACATAATTTCACTCACTTCCCAACATGTTTGGGACAGGAGCGGCCCATGCAGATAAAAGTGGTGAGGCGGGGTGACCATGAGAGAAAATTAAATAAATAATACATTTTTACTCGTTGTTGTCTGTCGAGTTCCCCTTACCCCGCCCACTGCTCTTACCTGCCCAGGCCGCTCCTGGTTTGAGATACATCACTTGGGTGCCCTATTGTTATGTTGGGTAAAACAATGCATCTGTTGAAGCTTGTTTGGAAACTGGGCATTAGACTTGGAACTATCAGGCAAGGAGTGAAAAAGGCTCTTTAAAACAGGAGGAAGACCTTAAGGAATGCTAGACTCAACTTTATTTGGAACACATGAAGAACATGCCTAATGAATAGTGATATATCCACGATGCCCCTTTTTATTTTTTTACCAGGACATATTCCAGTGATGGAGTAGATCATATGACCATGGTGTGAAGTGAGCTATAGTACAATGCAAGTTTTGAAAATCATTTTGCATCTTTTTTTTCTTCTAACATAAGTTCAAAGCATGAAGCTTTTATCTCCTGGCGGCTGGATTACTGCAATGTCTTAAACCTGGAGCGACCAGAATGTCGCGACATCAGTATCCACTTTAGATTGGTAAAATAAGGATAGTGAGGCTAGGTAATCTGCCGTTCTCGGTGCCGGTGGCCAATCAAAAACTATGGGAACCTATTCCCACTAACGGTACATATTGAGTCTAACCTATTAAAATACCAGAAAGCATCACAAACCGTACTTTACCCCTTTTAAAGAGCAGTTCTCTATTATAAATAGCATAATTTTTTTGCACTTGCAGTGCCAGGGTGCCTTTTGGTAGTAGAGGCTTAGCAAATGCCATACATAAATAAATGTATATATGGAAACACTCGGGGAAGAATAGAGAAAGTAAAATTATTGCCTTTTATGCACCAATGAAAAAAGTTGATAACCCTCTGAGTTCACAGATACATTGCAATAGTGGTTTCATCGGTTATTTACAACATATTACATTATATTGTGTACATCTAAGTCACTGGAAGGAGGAATGCCAAGCGAAATATTCAAACCCTGTTGTCAATGTGTTCAGCCAAAAAACACAATTTTTTTATTGTCATGTCCTCAAAGACTCTATCCGATAATTATTATAAATGTTAGATCCAGTGGAATTTTTTTTTAAGTAAACAGTGTTATTTAACATGGTATTCATTTTAACTTACAGTAAATGTATTAAGTATCTATTTTTTCATGGTATTATTTTGCATTTGGGATGTTTCTTATTAAACTAAGAATAATGGATAAAGGAACTGCTTCAGCACTTGCAAAAATATCAACAGCAGGGGCCGGGTAGTCAACCAAAGCCCCCTTACTTGTGTCCTGGTTAAGGGAACTGAACACATGGACCAATGCGGAAGCTGCAGTTATGGATAACCCCTGAGACCATCAGGCCGGAAGCACTGCCAAGACACAAGGGTGGACCAAGGTAAGTGCTTCTATGAGGTGAGGCCTTAAGAGACCCACTTTCCTCAGTTCGGTGTCT
The DNA here is from genome assembly GCF_964261635.1 of Lissotriton helveticus. Classification (NCBI taxonomy): domain Eukaryota; kingdom Metazoa; phylum Chordata; class Amphibia; order Caudata; family Salamandridae; genus Lissotriton; species Lissotriton helveticus. The sequence goes on along the minus strand of NC_136057.1, from coordinate 845,844,167 downwards.
AGGAACTGGGAACATCAGCAGCCAAAGGCTATCTTCCTTGGAGTACTGAAACCCCCCTCTCCATTTGTGTGGTGGAGCACCGAGTCGTTTTCACATGCGCTTCCGTCCTCAGCAGGAGAACGCACCAACCTGGGCCGAGAATATACTTTTATCAGGACCACAGGAGGCTTTCACATAAAGTGACATCCTATGTGCGTAAAGAAGGCCCATTGGGGTTTGGGATCATTAGAACATCCCAATGTGATCATTTCAACATCCTGCATCATCCGGTACCACATAAGCATCTGCACGCTTCAGTACTAAGCAGCAAAGCTTTTGTTTTCCTTTTCTTTTTATCAAACTAGTAAAGAATGTATTCAAAAATAAAAGTGGTACTTAACTACGAATATGCCCTGATGAGGTAATTTATGGAAGTAAGCCTTGGATGAACATCCTAATTCGTTCATGGCCCCCTTCACATTAAAATGGCAAGTCCTGACACTTGAGTATTTCCTGGTATCCTAAAGTCATTTGAAGAAAGTTGTATCATCTCCAGTTATTCCGGTGTTTCTTGCCGCAGTATTAGGCAGGCTTCAGAGCAGTAAACACAGCTGAGGGGGTGCTTAAAAGATGTACAATGCCTCGGGCTTCTTGTCTTATCATCCCGACTTTAATACCTTCGCAGCCATCCGATCATGAGCGCCTCATTAATTATGCCAATCTTCCTCTGAGCCTAAATGGCTTGGATGCTACAAAAAGTGCTGTAACATGAGACATGAGCATGATGCAAAAAGGCCCTGTGATCTGGCGGAGCCTGGCGATGCCGCTCAGATCTGGCGCTAAAGGGGCACGTGTGGAAAACGCAGACGGCACACCAGGAAGTCTATCCACAAAAGTATTTTGGAGTATGTAAAGTAGTACTCCTGCAGTGCTCTTTCACATACGCATACATGCATTTGTGGATGAAACGGGAATGAGCTGGGAACATTCTGGGAATATTCATATGGAATTACTACATTCGGAAAGCGCGGTGCTTTCATTGCACTTTTACTAAAAGGGAGTTGGACATTTCTCGACCCATTCACAAAGGCATGCAAGAGTGAATAAAACAGTGCTCCTGTAATACTACTTTCTGTACCGATAGAAACTTTTGTGAATCACTCCGAATGAGTACACGGTTTCAGAATACGCTCCAGGAAGTCACACTCACAAGCAGCCCTGTGCCTCCAGTCCACACACCAATGGAATCAAGCCCTAGATGTGTATGATCACACACGTGAGCACATTTTCTTTGTGCTACAAGTGCTGGCTGAATAGTAAGACAGGAAAATGTAAACTTCACTAACAACTTGAAAAAAAGTTTTCATTGAAAAAATGCAAACTTCCACAAAATTCTTCCACACATTTGTTATGCAATTTTCTGCCATTAGGCACTAGCTTTATGGGCAATAAAGCATACTGTAGTCACAAAAATACATTTAAATCTCGCAAAGTAGGAAGATGTGCACTCGGGTCTCTCTTTCCTGCTTCTTTTACAAATGTTGCCACCGTTCACAGCCACCCTGGCATGCCTGGCCTACATCCTACCAGAAGGGGTGGGTAATGGGCAACATCATGTTTGATGGGTTATAAAAAGACAGTTCATAATCATGAGCAGCAGAACCCTCAGATCCCTTTGAGCCAGTGCCACACTAGTAATAGCAGCACTACTACTGTGTGCAAAAAAGGTGTTGGGTGCAAGCCTTTTGACTTTGTCATTTCCTTATTTTGAAATGTTTTTTGCAAAACTTCTGCGTTGAGGAAGCTGCCAGGCCCTCATCAATTTTAGAAAAAGACACTGGTTAAAAGCAAAAATATCTTTGGCCTCAAAAAGCCCACAGTGCCATAGTAGTTCTTGGTACTTTAGGGAACTAATTTGTGTGTGGACGTGCTGCTCGTGATAGTACAAACTGTAGAGAAGCTAGCCAGTGGCTGAAGTGCGCTGAACCATTACCCCATGCTGTAATGGGCACAAGAAATATGTGAATGACGCATTAACAGACCACAGTGGGCTGACTGACCTTATAAGCATTTTACACAGAAAAACATCATAGCCAACAACAGCCTTAAAAGGAATGGAGCGAATTCATTTTACTTGACTTTTTGACACGTGATAGATAGTGCTAAGAATCAGGCCAAATCGATTTTAGCTGTTCCATATTACAGAAGCAATAAACGCAGTGCAGCCATAAAAAAGCATTAACATAACCTCACTGATTGATCATTATTGAAGAAGCAGCAAAAATGGTGCTAAGAAGCATTTGCTTCACTTTAAATTTTATTTACTAAGCGCAAGATTGCTGAACAGAAATCAGAGGCACAAAGCTGCATATGGGGCTATGGCGGTAGCTTTTCCACGCTGAGTCATGACCTCCTCAGTACCCTCATGTCAAGGACACAGCCTACACAACCATCTCATCGCAATGTACGGGCCACAACTCACTGACAAGGCCTCCTCAGTGCCCTCACCTAAGACTCGTTCTTCCTGAGGTCCCATAGACGAGGCCTCTTGGCACCCTCACTTGCAGACACTTCCAGTGGCCTCATCTCACAATGAAACCTTGTGTTGCTGACTTGGCCTCCTCAGCTCTCTCACACACAGACACGACCTCTGCAGTGCCCTCATCTCAGAGCCCTCCCTGGCGGACAGAGCCTCCTCACTGTCCTGATCTCGGAGGCCTGCCTCCTTGTTTCACTGACACGACTTCCTCAGTTCCCTCATCTTGCTGACTTGTCCTCCACAATGGCCTCCGCAGCACGCTCCCCTCGCTGATATGGCCTCCTCAGGGCCCTCACTTACAGACGCGACTGTTAAGGGCCCTCCTGCTCTGTGCCCTGCCCCATAAGCACAGCCTCCTCAGTGCCTTCACCTCGCTGACCTGGCTTCCTGAGCGCCCTCGTTACAGACACTGCCTCCTCAGTGCAGCCCTCAGAGAGACAGCCGCCTCAGTGCTCTCATCTCACCAGTGCTTAATTTGAGCAAGTGGGTTCCAGTGCTTGGCACCAGCACTTTATTGTCAGCACCGGCACTTCTGATATTCTGCCACATGGTGGCGCTATTTGTCAAATTTAGGTACGTGCACAACAACAGTTGTTTGTTACTTAAATATACCGTAAAATGACTAACACCAGCCTCCCAAGTTATTCTCATGGCTTTGGGGGCCTGGAATAGTCTAAATTGTCACATTTGTACGAGCGTGATGGCTAATACTTGTTCTGGTTCTGTCATTGGTGGCGCTGGCAGGGGCACTGGGTGGTGCAAGCTGCAGTGGCCTACTGACGAGGGTCCCAGCATTTATCTTTCCACAAATTAAGCACTGCATCTCACTGAAAGACATCTTTAGCACCCTCATCTTTCAGACACAGCCTCCCCAGTGGCCTCACTCACTGACAATGCATCCTAAGTGTCCTTACTCATGGACACTGCCTCCTCATTTTCTGACACACCTCTTCAGTGCCTCACTCACAGACTCTGCCATGTCAGTGTCTTCACTCAAAAACAAAGCCTTCGTGGTGCTCTCACTCACAGACGCGGCCTCCTCATTGCCCTCCCTCATGGACCCGGTTACCATCGGTTCATCCAATCGTAAACATGGCCTCCTCAGTACCCTCACACATGGACAAGGCCTTCTCAGTGCCATCACTCAGGCAGATGGTGTCCTCAGAGCACTCACTTGTGGACATGGCTTCTTCAGTGTCTTTACTCGCAGACGTCGCCTCATGGATGCCTTTCCTCACGGACTATGCGTCCTCAGCACCCTCACACAGGGTTTTAAGTAGGATGAAAAACTGGGGGGGTCTCTCAAAGGGGCATGGCCAAAGTGATTAAGGGGGTGGCTTAAAACACACGAGCTACAAATCTGTGCTTAGCATGGTGTGCCGCCCGACTTGTATTTTGCTGTTTCTGTCATTGCATCCAGATATATGATACAAAAAGTAACATCATACCTACAACAAGTCAGGACTATTGGCTTTGTCGATGGTTGTTGTTAGTTGCATAAGATGAATAAGCAGCAACTATGGCAGGTATATATTATTGAAAAAGCGTCCGCTTAAAGCCCTGGTGACACCACAACAATGTTGCTTCTCCCGAGTTTCGAAAAGAAAAGGGAAATCCAGAGAGAAAATGACCCTCTTAAAGGATTTCCCTTCACCTACAACGCTCACCTGGCATGACGTCATGCCATAACTTCTCCACTAGTGAGAAGTGTGAGCACGCGCACATCGATGTGCCGCTGTCACGGCATTCCGGTAAAAAACAGACCGCCTGTGTCAGGGCACAAAACAGAGCCCGATAGAGACCCGTTTCGAGGCTTCCTTTAAAAAACTGCCTGTGCTCAGCACCGGTGAGACCCGGCCCACTTAAAGCCCTGCCTTCACCTATGAACACTGACTCCTGGACGCCCTTCCTCGCAGACACGGCCTTCTCGGAGCCCTCCTCTCTGTCGTGGCCTCCTCTGTGTCCTAACTCATCGATAATGCGCCCTCACTGCACTCACTCGTAGGCGCAGCCTTCTCGCTGCCCCCGGGCCTCTGTAGTGCCATCACTGGCGGAGAAGGCCTTCTCTGCGCACTCCCTCAGCCTCCTCAGAGCTCCACTGTTCACAGCTCCGGCTGCTCTGTTGACACTCCTGTCTGCCACGTGCCTGTCTCCACAGAAAGAGCCTCACACGCCAATAAGGAATGCTGCCAGTAGCATGGGCTGCGGCTTTCCCTTCACAAAGTGACGTATGAGAAATCTGCGGACCCCAGAGGCGAGCAGAGCAGCATGCAGGCCCCCGGGCAGCGACGACCGCTGTTGCAGCTGTAAACTCAAATTAACTCTCTTTCTGGGTTACATTTTGTTGTAACCAGCAGTCGAACTCCATAAAGAAAAGTATGTGAACTATGACCCTGAGTACAATGAGGCACGGGTCAGCGAGTGTTAGGGGCAGGGAAGTCTATAAAAAGAACTAAATTTTCTGTAACTATTTATATGGCCTTTCACCGACAGGTAACTGCATATAAAATAGAATGCACATACCTTAATTGAAAAAGAAATGCAACTTACATATATCTGTGGGGGATACATTTTTCTTGTAGGAAAGCTTGGTTGGTTAATGCAATCACTTCAGATGTCTGTGGGAGTAACCGGACAATCAACGACATGAATCCTGGTCGATGCACTGGGGAAACAGTGACATCTATTTATAGTGCTAAGAAGTCTTGTCCTGTGGCAGAAAGCACTGTGAATCAGTAAATTATTTGGTAAAAACAATGTATTGCTCACAGTAAAAGAAAGGTTACACTCAGAGTAAATAGGCTGACACAAAAATTGCAAAAAGAGTGTATTTAAATGTTTACCGTGCTTTCAGTTTTTAGTAGTACTGTAAATGTACACTGATTGTACTTACTAAAAAGCGTCTCACAGGTTTCCATTAAAAGGACAAATCCCAGATCTTATATATTAAAGCCTGTACTGGCGCTCAGTCTCAAGTAGCCTTTAGTTTTGTCGATTAACAAAATGCAAACATTTACATTTCTTTCAGGAGCAGGGACCTCGGAGAGAAGGCTCGCTCTTTCATTAGCTGACTCTCAAGTCTCTCAGTTCACAGCAGAAGAGACCCTTTACTCCCCTTTAAACCAGCTGCAACTACATCGTTCAGGGATTTTTTTTTTTAAATAAAAAAATAGATAACAGTTTTGATCAAATTTATAAAGCTTGGGAATATTGTTCGGCTGTTCCTCTTGTTTTCCACCTCGACATCTGGTAATAACATTCCCTAATTAAAGTAACCAACGGAGGAATCCAAGGACCAGGATAGTAGACAATGGATTTACGGAAAGTAGCAATAACATGGTAAACTGAACCATATGGGCAGGTTTTCTCATCTTTTTGGGTGAATGCAACCTATTATTCAGTAAGGAACATTTTTATTTTACTAAGTACAGAATATTCAAGGCACAGTGGCTGTTTCTGACGAGACAGGAACATAACTTAGGAAGAATGCTAATAACCCCTGCCCTCACCTCTGGTATAAGATGGGTCTGACTTCCCAGTATCCTCCTGGTCTATTTCCCTGTCTCTCTGAAACTGGTATAACAAAATGGGCCAAGAATTGTAATATTCAGAAGAATATACGTCCCCTGCTGGGCTTGGGCCTAAGATAATTCAAGAAAGCCCGTAAGGCTTTCCCTGCTAGTCTTGGGATGTCAGGGCAGGAGCATAAGGAGTGCACACTGCTGTTTGATTACTCTGTGGTGAAAAAGGCCACATGGGAAAGAAGTCTCCTACAATATACAAGTGGTCTGACACAACTGGCCCTACTGGGTGTGCTTCATAAAGGGACATATTCGGCAGGACATCAATGACAGAAGACACATTTTAAAGGATCAAAATAGAAAACTGGTTCTTCACTAAAAAATGCATAAGGCATATACTGAAATTAACCTTGCTATGAGGACTGAATTTATATTGATGGCACGTATGCAGCCCAATCATTGGTCTCTGATTTTAAAGCACTGTTTAAAGTTGTTGAAAATAGTGTATTGGAAATGATGGAGAAGAAAGTGAAATTTAGTTTGGACATTTAATGTGATGTGGTTAGAGCAAAAGCATTGGCCAGTGGAGCTGCAATTGCATCCAAAAGGAACTTGTTAAAAGAATGGCAAAGGGACTCTGCACAAAAATCAACATTTTTGAAAATACCATTCTTATGAAATAGGTCTTTTGGTGTAAAACTAGAAGAAACGCATCATAAAATGTTTAAGGAAAAGAAACATTCTTCTTCCTTCAGGCAACAAAAACAACACTCAACCAGCTATTCCAAAAAGTCATTTTGACAGCCATCAAGGAGACAGCAGACTTCATCAATATATAAGAGATCTATGGTAAAACCTACCCAGATAAACGTTTTTAGAAGCAGAAACCAGAATCCCCAGGAAAACATAAATTATGACTATGCTGGGGAGAAGGTAAGATAACCAGTTGGAAGGAGAATCTGACATTTTATAAGAGCATGGCACGAATCAGCTTCAGATGTTTGGGTCTTACAAGTGGTGAAGGATGGTTACAGATAGAATTCAGGACTCTTCCTCCAGAATCCGCAATTAGACTGACGCAGGGGCTGAGATGTCAGAGAAAGAGGATATCCTTCTTACAAGCAGTCCAGATCGTGTTGCAGAAACGTGAAATAGGCCAGGTTCCGAAGGAAGAGGTGGGCCAGGGACTTTAATTGATAAATTTTCCTGGTAACAAACACATTGGGGGAATTTAGAGCTATTGATAAACTTGAAAATCCTCAACCAGGGGGTAGTGTCAAAAAAAGTTCAAGATAGAGACTGCGCAGAAGATAATTCGTCTAATACAACCGGGAGCTAAATGATACCAAACACCTACAGGAAGCTTAGTGTCATGGCCCCGAAATCAAAAGGCACTACCCCAGCCCTGCAGGCCTCTCAGAGGCTATCAGAGAATGTGCCAGGTTGCACCTGTGCTCTCCGGTCTTGTGCGGTAACAGGCTGGTGAAAAATTACAGCATGCTGGGTGCACCCAAGGGAGGTCAGAGCAGCAGAATCCAGGAAGCGCCCATTTTCAATCCCCACAAATTCCTGAACACCGATCGCCCACACAGCAGAAACCACTTGAAATGAGTGCTACTCATACTGTTTACAGACTCGGCACCCAGTGCACACAACACATTCCTAGACATCATGATGCAGCTGATGTTGTTGCGTATTTCTTCCGGTTTGAACAAGACTCGAGGAACACAAACATCCAGCTGATGTACATTTTGAAAGGCAGTCATTAAAAAGTTGATTTCAGAAAACCGCCCACCATGGAGGAAGCAGCGGGCGACTAACCAACCCTTCGGCACATGAACGCACCGCGGAGTCACTGAAGCGGCTCTGAGGGGTTCACGTGGGCACGGCAACGCTAGGGCAGCGCGGAGCACCATGGGTAGTAGAGCGGGGCCGCCGGGCAGCCTTCAGTAGCCTGCGGAGAAACAAGAAATCATTGTGGGCTTCTTGTGATGACGTGTTTCAGGCCGGCTCGCGGGCATGAATAGGAGACCTGAGCGGCCATGACAGAAGCAGTTCTGCTGGAAGGGGGTTGGCGTGCTGCAGCTGCCATGGAACTGCCCATGGTCGCAAGAGCTGGTCTTGGGCAGTTCTGAAGCCTGGTTTAAGGTATTGATTTCTCCGATATTACCATTACATTGCCAGCACCAGGCACAAGTGCATACCTTACAAAACACATACACAGCGTGTCTTCACAAGTTCAAAACTGTCCCCATTTGCAAAGTTGGGCACTGTTTTAGCTATCTGATTTGCAAACGGAGGCCACTTTTATTTTGGTGTCCAGGCCTATTTTCTGTCTCTCTCCGATACTGGAACCATCAGGAAACTGCCAAGGGAGCAGCAGGGACAGGGCTAGGTATGAAGGCCTGGTCCCCCTTTGGGGTAGTCATACGCCTGGTGGATGTTGGCCCGATTGGCTGGGCTTAAATGTAGTGGCAACAGGTGCATTAGCCACCATATTACGCCTGTCCCATTAGTAAAACCTGAGGGGCATATAAGCCATTTTCTGTTGCTGTTGAACTTTGTAAAGTCTTCCCACAGGTGCCTCCTGTATGCATAGCTAAGGTCCCTGGACCAGGGATACCGGAGACGGTAATACGAACATTTTGCAGCTTGCACAGGCAGTATGCAAACCAGCCACTGAATGCAAAATGTGTGTGATTGTAATGTGTGTGTGTTGCGTCTGTGTGTTTAAGAGTATAGTTTAATATTATTATTATTTTATTTGGAATGTATATTTAGTGCATACTTGGCACCGATTGACTTCATAGCACTTAGGTTGCACACAGATTGCTTGCCATCACCTACACAGGTAAACCGTTTCAAAAGGTTGAAGAATAAGACAAGAATGCAGGTAAAAGAGGCATGCAAATGTCAGTTACATCACACATCGAGAGGAAAGAAGAGCTAGCCTCAGGTTAATGGTCACTACATTCCATGTGATGGAGAACAGCAGTTTCCTGCCTTCGCATTGTTTTAGGTATGGTGTAAGCCAAGACTTTATGATTTTACTAAAATTATTTGGGTAATATTCTTTTAGGGGCTGTCAGCCAGCCCTGTTCACCCACTGGTCTGTTCTTGAGGCATTCACATTTTTCTTCTGCTCACCACAGTACACAGCAGGGTATGGGTCAGCCCACGTCAGCCATTGGCTACCTTCACTGTGAGTGACAGCCGTCTGCCCAGTCATAAGGAGCACATCCACACACAAACAAGTTGAATTGGCCTATAGAGAAATCTGTCAATTCCACAAGGGCTGTTCTGACAGGTCAGTGTGTGGGCTGTCTTTTTGGCTGTTTGGGAGCCTGTTTTGTAGTATGGAGGGCTGTTTTAAACTGTTAATTTCCCTGATATTACCACAAACATTGTCTGCAGTAATCACAAATGCATTCCTGCTCCCATGCCTTGCAAAACACATATACAGCTTGTCTTTATTGCCCTGATGTGCAAATGTGAGACACTTTTATTTTAGCAAATTTGCTAATGGGGGCACTTTTATTTCAATGCCCAATCCTATTTTCTGCCACAGTACAACCCTGACCAGTACTCTTAAGAGCCAGGGACTTCTAAAACACTGTGTGCATTTTGACACCCAAAAAATATTTTCACTATTAGCCAATATTTTAAGATTGTGGTGGGCCCAGCACCTTCTCCAGCAATAAAGTTTTGCAAAGGCCATGACAAAAAACGCATTGAGAAAGCCAAAATGCTGGTGGCCAACCTCAGATATATTGACTTTGCCAGGGCTTCTTCTGTCTTTGTCTTGGGGATGTCGGTTCCAGTACCTTTTGCAGCAATGGGCATGCATGCATGTTCTAGCCCAGGCACTTCACCAATGACAGACTTTGTGAACTCCGAACTACCATCTTTGCATTCCCAAACTACAGGTAACATCTTTAATCGCTTACAGCGCACGCCTTGGGCTTCTGGGCACCATAAAATGACTACTCTGTGACGAGATACCACTGGATGATAACTAGCACCATCATTTCTGGTCCGCATGTCTGGGATGGCACTACCCTGTAGCCACTGCGTAAAGGAAAGCTCAGAGGGGGAAGTATCTCATTCATCAGACCCAATACACTTTAGTAATATGTAGCAATCGGAATTTTTGATGAACGCTTATAACTTGTTTGAAGATCTCTCACCTCACAAGAGAAGGAATTTCGTACACGTGTCTTTTTTGCGAGGTTTCAAGAATGTGCGCTCAAAAAACAAAACCTTTACTTCATATGATGCTCATGTGCTCTGTGATGCTCCCTGAAGGGAAAAGTTGGCAGCAAAATCAATTTGCTGCCACCTATGCCTGCTCATACAAGGGGCAGTAATTTGTGCTGTAGTTCCCTGACCGTAGTTGTGAAGATAGTTATTTTTTATGACACTGCAGAATATTTGAATGTGTCTAATAAAATCTATTTAATGCTTGCTGCACCTTTGTGGGCGGATGATGAACTAGTTTGTACATTTTGTAATAACTGCAGAGTAACGTATTAACTTTAAGCCTAAAGGAACGCAAGAGATTACTATTCTATTAATATCACCTCCTTCCCATTACTGTCACCCATAGCCCCCACCCCGGAAACTAAGTTCCTGCTTCTTCAATTTCCCTCTTCTCAATACCTCTCCTCTCCTCTCTTCTTCTCTTCCCTCCCTACCTACCTATCCGTCCATCAGACGCCCAAGACCAGCCAATCAAAACAAACTTAGAGTGATATTAACATCTTGCCAAAGACCATTCACCAGTCCTTCTAGTCGCACTATCATATCTCATGCTTTCTTCTATCCTGCTACCTTATTCAATCTCTCCTCCCCTTTTAAGACTTTACAGTGATCCAATAGACTTATAAAGTTCTATACGATCACGAACTCAGAGGTCCCTGTGGAGCCTCGTCGGTTGCTCCTATGTGTAACTGGTTAAGATAAATGGTCTAAATACACATTAAAATGGCTCAAAATAGCAGCAGTGGTGGCCAAAATAAATATTGCCAGATTGTGGGGATCCAATTGCATGCTAAAATTAAGAGACTGGGAAGCAGACATGGACTGGTGCGCAAGTGCGCAGAATGCAATATGACTAACAAGAGGATGCCCTAAGAAATGGGGCACAATTTGGGGTCCATGGCATAAATATCGAGGATTGTGAGCAAACTAGGGACAGGGGGTGGGGCAGCGAGACTATAGAATGATATGAAAATGGGAGAAAGAGCGTAATGCACATTTCACTGTCAAATGTAATTGCGGGTGTGACAATCTATACATGTGTGATATTCTTCAAGTCATATTATGATGTACTGAGCTTTGTTTAATAAAGAGATATTAAAAAAAGTTCTATACGAATAAGCAACTTACCATAACAATATGTGCTCACACTGTGTGTGATACAAATCATAGGGTATCTTCTGAGTCTCATCACGTGCATACATTGCACGTTGTACGTGACGCAAATCATTCATTGGCTCCAGGATGTCCATATATGTCTACACAAAGACTGTGGTAACAAATAACACAGTGGTGACAGCTTTGCTGTCTGTCAGTGTAAATAAACATGTGATATAAAGTGTTATCAGTCTCTGTCTAAGGTAACATGTAATACATGGCATAATGCTGACAGTCTGCCGTTGTGTTTCCAGTTTCCACAACAAGACCAAGGTTGCAATATTGCAATATTTTGTGTGCGTCTGTGTCCACTGCCCCTGGGTAAACGAGCAAACAGTCCAATGTTTGCCTTCTTCCTGTGAGACTGCCTACACCAGGTACATGATACACATAATATTGGGAGTGAGTGTGAGTTAGCACAACTGTTTGAGAGTTATGCTGAGCAAGGCATGGCTGTCTTTTTCACTAAAATTAAAATGTTGCTCCTCTGCGGGAAAGCACACCGAATAATCATTGGTGAGACAAGAATCCCACACCACTAACATATAGGCTTCCGTGTTCAAAGGAAACCCTTTCAACAAAAGACTGTTGCGAAAAGAAATTGCACAAATTTTACAATGTAAATTAATTCACTTCCCCTAGAGCGAGCACACGTGCAAGGAAGTTAGTAGTTACTCTCCCATCCAGAGGTTAACCTGTGGTAAGGGAGGAATTCATTGATGGCTCCCTCCAAAATGGCTTCTTATTGGCATTAATTGACGTCACTAAAATCCACGACTACAATTGGAATGTACTGACACGCTTGATTGTCACTCGTTGGCTCACTTAAATTTCCACCACATGGCACACTGGTAGTGCGTTATATTGTCACAAAAACAGCTCCTGCATTATAACTAATTAACTAGTTAATAAACGTATACAGTCACAAATGAAATGGAGTCCTACTAATTCACATGCCATGAATTCCCACTAAAAGATATAATTGATTGATACTAATTGACACACTCGGGTGCCTTACATGACTCACTAGATTGCCACTAATTGAGATACTGTGGAAGTGCCACCAATTTACACGTTTGATTGGCATTAATCGACACACCATGATTACCACATTAATGGGCTTATTTGAAATGGGACTAAATGACACAGCTGGGATGCAAGAATCTTCTCATTAAGAACATTTTGGCGACTTTAATTGTATAAACCCCTAAGACGAGGAAGGAAAACACAAACCTTCCGCCGTCAGTATATAGTAGGCAGGGCTTGTAGAATATTACAGCAGTGGTTGAACAAACAGAGTTGCCCAAATGAGAGGGCAAAAAAAAGCACATTATTTTTGCACAGAAAAGGATATTATGCAACATATGACGTGTATGAAGGCAAAATAGTCGGCACGTTAAGTGATATTATTATTTAGCTGTTTTTACATATTAACAGATGAATATAAAAGCAATCCCAAGCATGTGAAAAACACATATGCACGAGTGTATAAAGGTACATTTACACAGGAGTAAAACTACACATATAAACGTACTCTTACACTTTATAGTAAATTTACTTTGTAGTACATTTACTATTGACTATTCACCATTTCCGAGTGTACATTTTGTACAAAGAGCAGACTTGCATGTCTTCACCCACTGACACAAGGGTTAGAGCCAAATGTATGAGTGTGACTACAGACAACAAGCATTTGCAATGCAGTAGGTCTCGCATTTACGCGAGTTTAAGCTATTGGCATTGTAAATGACAATGCCTTTTATTTACATTTAAAAAACCAAAACATAAATAAAAGTGATTGTCATTTACAATGCCAATAGCTAAAACTCACGTAAATGCGAGACCTATTGCATTTCAAATGCTTGTTCTCGGTGGGAGCAGGGAGCGCCCGCAGCCAGGAGATGGAGGCCAAACAGCAACAGCTGGTCCCTTTATAATGCACAATAAGCAGAGGGGGGAGAAATAAGAGAGAGAAAGAAAGGAATGGAGGAAGTAAGGATGGAAAAAGGTAGTCCGGGGTTTGAAGAGACAAGTTCAAGACTTGGTCAAAGTGTAAAGAAAACCAAGTGAAAAATGGAATTGCGTAAAACCGTAAAACAAGCGACACTACTTAGGGGGCGGAGGGGGCGGGGGGTAAAAGGCCAATAAAAATGGTAACGGGCGAGAGGGAAAATGTGATGCAAGGGGTGGAAGAGACGGAGGAGAAAGGAGGACACGAGGGGTCTAATGTGAGAGGGGGGAAGCAGACAAGGAGGAGGTGTAAGTGAACTGAATAAGCACATGGACTGGAAAACACGAGCACACAAACGTAGCCCGCGCTCTGACCTTGCTGCTGCGCCCCTGTTTGGCGGAGTCTGTGCCGGAGCTGGAGGGCGCCCAACAGCAGGAGTTTGGTAGCTGCATGGCCGTGGTGGGAGCTGCCCTGCTGCATCTTCCCCCTCCGCCTTTCTCTAAAACTCCTTCTCAGCGCTGCCGCGTTCCCTGCGGGCTGCTGCTCGTATGCTGGATGACTAAATTACGTGAGAAACAAGCAATTTGGCTGGCGCAAATAAACGAGCGTGGTGACCCTGAAGTGGGCGCCACGCTGAGTCTTAAAGTTTCAAAAAATAAATAAACGTGTGCAGTGTCCCTGAAGCGGGTGCCGCACTGAGTCTTAAAGTTTAAAAATAAATAAAAATTAACCGAGCGCGGTGTCCCTGAAGCGGGAGCCACACTCAGCATAACATACAACTAACAACAAGCTGTTGCCATTGCCCGAATGAGAAAAAAGTGCCCGTCTAATTCAAGGAGACAGTGTAACGTCACAAGGAAACGATCCAGTCTAGATGGACGGGCCAAAAGGAGACAGGGCGTTAACCAAGAAGCCTACTTTTCAATTGGAGGCCAGCCTATAGCATAAATGATGACGCCAGACAATTAAACTGATGGGCGGCGCTTCAAGTCCCCTTCAGCAATCTTATCGATTACAAGACGCCTCGCAGAGCGAGGAGCGCATTCGTGCTCCAACGCTAGGTGAGACCTAAAAAGGGCCCAGAAATAAGTCCAGCACCACACATGGCCAACCAGTGGTACTTCAACATCCTCCCATAGACAATAAAGAGGCATGGAGTTAACATAGAACACCATAGGAAATAATGTTAAAATAAATTAATTGATTTCAACTTCCTAAAAATATATACCAATTTAATTTAATGTAAAAAAATCTAAGTACCAAATATTTTCATGATGAGGAGGGAATCCCTATTTGAATTACATGCACATATCTAAGGTTATTTTTCTGCTGCAGATCGAAATTGTTCCTCCAGAAGTGGCTTAAAGAACTAGAAATAATCTGGGCATGGACTCTAGAAGGATACTCACAACTTCAAATGAGGTCCCAGACACAAATTAAAAGATGGGACCTTTAGAACCAGAAATAATGTAGCAGATGCAGTGTCTCTAATGATATGTTCAGAACAAGACTCTCTGTTTCTTCTGGCGGTTGCATGCCTTATGCACCACAAACTTGCCCTCCCCCGCATACAGCCATATCATACAATTTTGACACTTTGAGGGCATTTGAAACAAGTGCCTCAAAACATCTCCCATCATTTGTTATTAATGTTAATTAAACTTCTAAAGTGTGTACATATCTTTACAGGCCTCTGGACACTAGTGAGGACATGAAAGAGATGAATGTACTAGCTTACACTGGGTACAGGCAACATTTAAAGTGTTTCCTCAAGGTTAGTATGTACAGAATAGCACATGGGGATCGGGGAGGATATTTCACAGTTAGAAGCAAGGATTCAAAATCATCTGTTGGTGTATGTGCTTGTACGCCTAATTTGATTTCGAAGCACTTTAAATAAAAACACAATTGATGATGCACATGGCTGTTTCAAGCATTTGGGAATTTTGGAACCTTTAGGAGCAAGGCATGTGAGGGCCTAATGGACCTGATGAGTTTGTAGTAGATAAGTCTTTGATGGGATTACCGTGATCCTTTGTTGTGAAAAGCTATATCAGTAAAGGTTATGGGGTACAGACGCTGGGCCACCTGTAACCGATTGCAAAATTGGAGAGATATGTTCTGTATTCTCCAAACTTTGTCATTGACAAAGCAGAAATCTGGCAATCTCAAGTAGACACCAAGTACCTAGTGGATACTTAGGAAGTATTACAGCCTTCAGAAAAAGTTCATCAATAAGAAAGCTGGATGAGAGCCGGCTGGTACCTATTCTAATTTGGAACACCAAAGAGGGCTCCTGATCGGCAATGATAGTGGAAGGACTGGGGAACTGTGCCAACAAATTCACAAGATAAAGAGGTCACACAAAGAACCAAGATCTCAGATTTGGATGACTTTCATTTTTGAAAAATGTAAGCTAATCCATCAGTTAAGAGCTCTCATTCTTAAAGGGCCCTTTCAGTATACAGCAAGCAGTACTTTTTTTTACCAATGCTTAATTGGTATAAAAAATAAGTGCCAGGGCCCACGCCAGCGGCACACTGCAGCTTGACCCACCCATTGTCTCTGCTGGTGCCTTCAGTGACAGTACCAAACCAAGAATTGCTTGGGCGGAAGGTATTAGTTATTGTTAATGTATATTGAATTAATAAACAAGTGTTGTGCTTATCTATAAATTAGACAGACAGCGCCACCATGTGGCAGACTGTTGTCAGTTCTGTGTTGACAATTAAGTGCCGGTGCTAAGCACCACAAACAACTGGCACAAATTAAGCACTGCTTTTTACCCAGTCCTCCATCTCTAACAGTCATCAACAATAAGATTCTAGAACAGGGCTGCGTTTGATGATGTTAGCTAGGGTTTTGAGATCTATTGTGGGATCATTTACCGGATAGCCCTTTTAAATTGCCCGGTGGCATGGCATGTAGTGGTATTGGTGCATTAGAAGTACCCATCATAGCTCCTTCTGTCATTCTGAAATATGGCACAACGTCATTAGACTCAGTTCATTGCATAGTCTTAGATTGCATGCCTCTACTACTTAGTACATTTGGTAATATCAATAAGTCGGTTGTTATTTAACACTTGCTGCCAGAGATCTTTCATCTTATATCATAGCAATGCAGATAACAAGTAATATTATAAAACACTGCATCACCCTTGCTAGGAATCAAACTTCTGGCCCACTGATTCAGTCGGTTTCGGAAATGAGAACTTGTCTCTCTGATCTGTCTTACTCAGAAGCTCACTATAAATGCTCTGTGTCAGTCTGAGTGCAGTAATGTATTCACAGTGAAGCTAAATTATGCCTTCTTTCTAAAAAAATTATAATTAGCACTAGCAACACTTTTGCATCACCCTGGCTGACTATGAAGACAAATACATCAATGTTGTAGAGTCTCATAAGGACATAATAGCCAAAGGTTGGCAATTTGTTTAACTTTCCTGCAAATCCACCTATTTGCCAGAGCGTGAACCAGGGGGTGGGCAGACGGGTTTGTTCGTTCCATTCTATTTTGAAATCGCACATTTTTTCTTCTTCGTATTTTGCTTATTTCACAGATGAATACACTTTTTGATTTGTTTTCACACATTCCCTTTGGTGAATCCACGGTGTTGCACATTTCGAGTGAAAGACAAATGCGGGTGAGATTTATCTAATTTGCTGTGGCACATAAACATGAATGCAACCCTAATTATAAATATGATATAATTTGTCACTAACCTAAGCTGCTCCAATTTAGTAAGCCCCAAGCAGCTCTTGAAAGCTAAGAAATGAATGTGCTGACTCAGCAATTCACACCAAAGACATCACTACGCATGACAGTAAATTATGCATGGGTATATGATAGCGAAAGAATGCCCTCTTCCCAGGGTTGGACTGGGACAAAAAAATAGGCCAGGGTACCAAAATAAAAGTGCCCCCTTTCAGTGAATCTAAATACATGGCCCATATTTGTAAATCGGAGCACTTTTGAACTTGTAAACACAAGTTGCATAGGTGTTTTGCAAGGTAGGGGAGACTGTATAGCACTCTGTGGATGAGAGGCAACATAAAACGAACAAATCACACATACATATTCAGATTGACAAAGTTCTTTTTGTCGATATCTTTCTAGGGAGGGGAGACTGTATGTATGTGTATGTGCTGCAGGCACTGTTTGTGGCAACTTTAGGAAGATCAACAGTGAAAAATAGCTTTCCAGACCATAAAACAGGCCCACAAAAAGTAAAAAAAAGCGGCCAAAATACTGCCCCGCCAGACCAGCCCATCCGGCACTGTCTGATTGCCGGATAGGCCAGTCCAACACTTCATCTTCCTTCCCTTCTCACACCGATATACTAAATGCTCCCTGAAATGGACTGAAATACCACGCTCACTGTTTTAGCAAGCTTGGACTGGACCACCGCAACCACACCATCCCCAACCCCCCTTCCCACTATAGTCGGTCCTAGAGTTGGCCTGACACATGGCATGCATTTAGGAGAATTAGGGGGTGTGTGACAGGTTGTGCCTGTGAGAGGCGGTAAAGCAGCCCTACATTTGACTGAACTGCCCCAACCCATCCGGCCGTCCAGTGCCGTCGTGTCTTAGACTACCACTCTCCCTATAAATTAACATACAGCCTGTTCTTTGGGTTGGACTGGTGGAGATATTATTGTGAACCAGCTTCAGAGGGCTGAGTGAAATACCAAGCTGTTTAGTGTTCATAAATATCTCCCCTCTAAGAACCTCAACAAACCACGTTCAAACTTGAAATTAGGGTGCGATACTCGGAGCGTGGTAATGTGACTCTATTTGAGTGCCTTTTACAGCCCTGCAGTTGAGGGCGGGAGGACGTTCATGACATATCCCGGTGTCGTTTCACCTGCTTAGAACTGGCATGATTGCGTTACACTGAGCCATCGCCAGGCTTTGCCCAGCAGGGACACCCGGAGCTGGCCTGATGTCCAAGCCGACAAGTGCGTCCTTGGGTCCGTTCCCGGGCCTTTGATATCCAGACTCTGGCCATCTGGAGCGGCTAGTGATGTCTGTCTGCCAGAATAATGCGATGAGCACGGCTCCTCCGGGCTTTAGTTCAGAGGCGCGCGCTGACGCACACCTGCACCACAGCCAGGCCTGCGAGGAAAGCAGGCTGGGCACGCGCGCACGCACGCTCCCGCCAGAACGATCAAAACGTCATCGTTAGCTCCAAACGTATCGCAATTATTCACTCGTTCAAAGCAGAACAAAGAGGAAAACTGCGAAATTCAAAACATTAAATAAAACTCTATGGAATAATAGCTCGGTATCTACTAGCTATTTTGTACATTTCTTTAAGACAGTGCAAAATATAAGGAGACATTTTTAATTAAATAACCCTGTGGCTTGCTTTTCTGCAGTCGTTTAAGTGTTTAGGAAGCACTGATTAGTAAGAAATCTCCCAGTCTCCCAATACTCAGCACCTGCATCGAATAACTGCACGGAAGAAGAAGGCCAATGTCTTGGTGCCACTTGACTCCCTGTGCACAGTGGGCAGAGGTTCGACGACACAACCGAAAACTGATGGGCGCTGAAGCTTGAGCCAATGCTTCTCAATGACGTCTGTGGGACCTCTTATTGGACTCTGTGAAAATGATATACTTGGATGAGCTCTGGAAGCCTGCATACTGCTTTATCAGATTACGCACACCGCGACTGTAGGATGATCTGCATGAAACCATGTTTTGAAGGGGGGCTCCAGAGTGCCTGGCTTCAAGACGGCCGCACTGTAGTGTAGTTAATATCTGTGGCAGTAGTACACTGTGTCCCATGGGCACAACGGGTGTTTGAGTGCCCCCGGGGCACTTTGGTATTACAGATAGGGCTGCAGAAGCTTGTGCTGCCCCTTTTGTAATGTAAGGAACAACAGTGGTACTAGACAACTCCTATTTTAAACATGTTACTCTCTATCAATTAATTCATATGCAAACATTTGAGAAAGGCACACATGAAGAAGAAAAAGGCTATAGGCCACTTCAACTTAACTGATTGATATCCAGGTCCAACGACATTTACTGGGTCACCCCATTGACTATAATGGCCCCATTTGTAATATCTTCTGTCATACTGATAGCGCTGGCGCACATGAAGTGCCAGTGCTATCTTCAGAGGAAGTTTCCTCATTTTCATGGGGGCGTGCCCCATGCAAATTAGGAAATCCCTTTGCCTCTGCGCCCGTGTCATATTACCGACGCGGACAAAGAAGCTCTCAGGAGGCACACTGACAGTGCGCCACCTGAGAGCAGCCCTCTGGAGGGGGGATAAGGAGGTCCCATGGACCCCCCCAGACATGCCCTTGCAAGCGGTGACATACCCTTGCAGGCGGGTGCAGTCACTTACTGCACCCCCCTGCTAGGGGATCTCGAATACCCCTTCAAAGGGCACGCGGGTTGCTACCTGCGCAGTGAAGACACCGGCTTCAAAGCAGCCACTTGTTTTTTTAATATGAATGCACTGCCCTGAGGACAGTGCATTCATCATAATACAGCGTATATTCCTTCATTGCGCAGAGCACACTTTTGTAAAGGTGCGCCAAGCGCAATGAAGGAAAACGCACCACATGTATAAATTGGCCCCAGATAGTGTCTAGGTGACATCCCTCATAAATTGATGCATCACAGATCCCCCAGGTCACTGCACACTTCACAGCACCAAATGTGCCCCCCCACTCCCTCACCCCCCCCAGCAGTAAGTTCTGGTTCAGACAAAAATGACAAATTTCAACATGGCTGAAAGGTGCTGATTTCTCAGCCACAAGCTGTTGGATATTCCACCCAGGGCATCCCCTGTGCATTTATCAATGGCCGGGTTGCGGCCAGAGATTGTGGAGGGTCCCAGCGCTCGGACTTTATCAGAGCGCCTTCATCGGAGCAGACTTGGGAAGGATGCAGCTGGACTGGTCTTAGACCCCATAGAGCCAGTATGAGGCTGCACGGAGCATTCTGCATGGGGGTTTGCTTGAGCCTTATGGGGCCAGGGACTGGACCGGAGGTGGGTTCCCACCTGAATTCCCATCTGGGTTATTTGGGGACCGATACATGCAGATGATACCCCCCTCTACTCAGGCATACATGACTATGCCCCAAAGTCTGTGGATACTGCTGGGCCTTTGCTAGTGCAGTGACGGAGGGGCACCAACCAGCACTAGGGCCAGACTAAGTGTACAGCACAGGCCACGGGAGCAACGGCCGTTGAGACCATCCCCCCTCATTGCCTGCAGGGCCTGCAAGGGGGTCCCGATTTTAAGATCTAGCAAGACCAACCCAATGGATGCCTGCCTCAGCAGATCTGTGACCCGTGCAATGGCCTGACCTATAGATGCTAATGGGTTCCAGTGGTGAGAAAATAGATTGTGTCACACCCTCTAGATTTGAGAAGCAGTTACCTGGGGCTATATTATGGATCCCCCTTTTGTACCGCTTTTGGCCGCCATAAGTGTGGCAGGGTATGCTCAGACGTGAGTCCCTTGCTCAGTTTGCCACTGGATTCAAGCAAGCCGGGCTGAAGACGGCTGTAATGCCAGAAACCGGTCCTCGGAAGCTTGTTTCCGGTCCAGGGAAGGCATGGCTTGGCAGTTCGGGCTGGACTGTTCCCATGAGGCACAGGGTCAGACTGATTTGCATATAGCCATGTCTGAACTGGGGTGGCAGAGTGGGCTAAAGAACGGTGATGGATTAAACCCAGATCTTTTGACTGGGTGTGAGTGTTTGATTGGTTCAGATGCTCCGTCCATCACCACCCCCTTTTGTACCGCTTTTGGCCACCATAAATGTGGCAGGGTATGCTCAGACGTGAGTCCCTTGCTCAGTTTGACACTGGATTCAAGCAAGCCGGGCTGAAGACGGCTGTAATGCCAGAAACCGGTCCTCGGAAGCTTGTTTCTGGTCCAGGGAAGGCATGGCTTGGCAGTTCGGGCTGGACTGTTCCCATGAGGCACAGGGTCAGACTGATTTGCATATAGCCATGTCTGAACTGGGGTGGCAGAGTGGGCTAAAGAACGGTGATGGATTAAACCCAGATCTTTTGGCTGTGTGTGCGTGTTTGATTGATTCAGATGCTCCGTCCATCACCACCCCCTTTTGCACCGATATTATGGATGCAGCACATTTTCCTGGATTGCGGTGGGCACACCTTTCAGAAGATGCGCCCAGCGCAATCCAGGAAACTGCACCACATTATGGTGAATGTGCTGCCCCGGGGCAGCCGCATACTCGCGCTGGCCTGGGGGCAGCGCATTCAGGTGAAAAACAGAGTGGCTGCTTTAAAGCCACTACATGTTTTCACAATGCAGGCGGCAAACCGCCTGCACTTTCAAAGGGGATTAGAGACCCCCTTGCTGACTGGTACAGCCAGTGACTGCCTGCCAGGGGAAGTCTGGGGGGTCCATGAGACCCCTTTTCTCCCTTCAGAGAGCTGCAATCGGGGGGGGCGCACGACAGTGCACCATATTTTAGGTGGTGCACTGTTTGTACGCCTCCTGAGAGCTTCTTTGCCTCTGCGCCCGCTTCTGTAATACGGCCCGGGTGCAGATGAAAAGGGATTCCCTCATTTGCATGGGGCACGCCCACATGCAAATGAGGGCATGCCCTCTGAAGATAGTGCTGGCACTTTATGTGCGCCAGTGCTATCAGTATTACAGAAGGAGCTGCACAAGCATCTGTGGCTCCTTCTGTAATACCAAAGTGCCCTGGGTGCAAGCAAAGTAGGCGCAAATGCCCTTTGCGCCCCTGGGGCACCTTGTGTAATATGGCTCAAGGTGCATACTTTGACCATTTCTGAACTACTGGGCCTTTCCCCCTTGGCCGATTGAGGGGCGCCTGGGCATTCCGTGCCTGGTGGATGAATATAAGCACTGGTGCTGCTGCAGAGGCCTCACTCACCTTCATTAGACTTGACTACAATCGGAAAGTCAGAAGCCCGTCAAGCTAAACTACACTTCGAGAGTAAGAGGGCGAGCAGGTTGCAGTCCATGACAAAGTAGAACTTGAATGCACACGCTGATGCTGCATATACAGAAAAGCCTCACCTCCCTAGACGCCCAGATAGACACCCTGACTAGTAGGGTGGAAAAGCTAACAAATGCTCTTGATACACTTTTCTTGTTTATCACAACAGCAGAGGGGCGCATCTCCTAACTAGACGACAATACATCTGGCAATAATGAAAAACTTCTGGATATGCGGAAGATACTCAATGTTATGAAAGCCAAATATGAATGTTTTGGGGCCAGTTTGCGTCGCAACAATTTACGCATAGCAATCCATCCTGAGTTGACGGACACTGGAAACATGGCTGACAATGTGGAAGCTTTCCTAAAAAACCTCCTGGTCATTGACAATATTTCCCCACTATTTGCTGTAGAGCCAGCCACTGCTCCTTGGGTCCCAGGCCCCCACCAGTGCTGTGTCTGTGCCTGATCATAGCTAGACTCTGTATCTATAGAGACAGAGATATGGCCCAATGGCTTAGTCCGGTCATGATTATACCAACCACACCGTTTGGATAAGTGGCCCACCTTAGCAACACCCTACCCGACTGCTGACATGGAACTTAAGGAGTCTAAATAACCTCACCAAGATCAGACAATCTCTGGTATACCTCGACCGTCTTAAAATAGATATCGCTCTCCTACAAGAGACTCACATTGTAATGCATTCAAAACCCAACTTGCTGACCAGGTGGAGCAGCCATTACTCCTTTTCCAACTAGGCACCATAAGCCAGTGGAACACCCTCCTTCTGCACTACTTTCATACTAACGAAGACTCGATGCAGTCATCTGGGATAGTGAGGGAGGCTTTCAAGGCAAATCTGAGGGGCGTCTGCATAGCAAAACAGGATGGGATCTGTAATGCAGTACGGGGAACCTTGGATAAGCTTGAGATCTTAAAGACCTAGAGGGGGCATAGTCTTCAATTATTGAACTGGGAATTTTTCCGGATTGTGTTAATTGGAAACAGGCATAAACAGATGTTTTGATTCTTGGTCCTTTTATACTATGCTGTCTAGAAACAGGGTTATTTCTAAGAGCCAGCACCTTTTATTGACAGTAGTAGGAATGGCCTTTCCTTACTTACGTGCTCTTTCCTGGTCGATATTAGAATTGTTAGCCCTGCCTTATTTTTAAATGTACCCAACTGTAGGACCGAAACTTTTTAAATTGGCTGACTCTTAGGCTTTTTAAATGTTGAGTTTGACTTCATTGTGGAACTATTTAACAACAAGGGGTGGTGATGGACAGAGTTTCTGAATTAAGCAGAATACTCTCACCCATTCAAGAGATCAGGGCTAGATCCAACACCGCCAAGCCAATTCTTACACTGGGAAGGAAACAAGCTTCCGGGGACCGGTTTCTGGCATTTCAGCCATCGTCGGCCCGGCTTGCTTGAATCCTGATGGTGCAATGAGCAAGGGACTCACATCTGAGTATACCCTTCCACACTTAGGGTGGACAAAATATTTAACAACAAGGGGTGGTGATGGACAGAGTTTCTGAATTAAGCAGAATACTCTCACCCAGTCAAGAGATCAGGGATAGATCCAACACCGTTTTTTAGCTCACTGCACCATCCCAGTTCAGAACCTGGTTATACGCAAATTAGTTTGGACTGGGTAAGAGTGGTCTGCTTAATTCAGACACTCGGTTCATCACCACCCCCTTTTCTGAATCGTTTTTGGCCACTATAGGTGTGGCAGGGTATACTCAGACATGAGTCCCTTGCTCACTGCTCCATCAGGATTCAAGCAAGCCGGGCCGACGACGGCTGTAATGCCAGAAACCGGTCCCCGGAAGCTTGTCTCCTTTCTGGTGAAGAATTGGCTTGGTAGTTTGGTCTGCCCTGTTCCCATGATGCACTGGGCCAGGGACAGACTAATTTGCATATAGCCAGGTTCTGAGCTGGGATGGGGTAGTGAGCTAAATAACGGTGATGGATCAAGCCCTGATCTTTGGACTGGGTAAGAGTGGTCTGCTTAATTCAGACACTCTGTTCATCACCACCCCCTTTTCTGAATCGTTTTTGGCCACTATAGGTGTGGCAGGGTATACTCAGACATGAGTCCCTTGCTCACTGCTCCATCAGGATTCAAGCAAGCCGGGCCGACGACGGCTGTAATGCCAGAAACCGGTCCCCGGAAGCTTGTCTCCTTTCTGGTGAAGAATTGGCTTGGTAGTTTGGTCTGCCCTGTTCCCATGATGCACTGGGCCAGGGACAGACTAATTTGCATATAGCCAGGTTCTGAGCTGGGATGGGGTAGTGAGCTAAATAACGGTGATGGATCAAGCCCTGATCTTTGGACTGGGTAAGAGTGGTCTGCTTAATTCAGACACTCTGTTCATCACCACCCCCTTTTCTGAATCCTTCATTGTGGAACTGTCATATTAAAAGTTTTTTCAATGTTTTCAGTTGTGGACACAGTTGTATGTTTGTACATGATGATGTTCCTTTTCAAAAGAGTGCATGATTTGGCACAGACAGAAAACAATTCCAATTTTGATTGGAATGGCTGACGGGTTCAACTAGTTGAACCGCTTCTAGCTCCCTGTTCCTTAGTTGCATAGCTGTAGTATCATGTTGCCGGAGTATTCGGTTGGCACACTGTTAACCATGTGCCTTTATTTTTCACGCTACAGCCATTCGTGCTCTCGCTTAATGCTTATGACCTTTTATGTAGGATTCTGAAAAGAAAGTAAAGCGCTATAAAGCTGTCAACTTTGGCTGCATCAGAGCACTTTTCTTTTTCTTGACTTTATGCCTTGTTGCACAGCAACTTGCATGGCTGCACAACATGCCTAAAAAACATTTGACGAAGCCATAAAATCTCTCATAGAGTGCTTGTTTAGTAGTAAAATATAGCAAAAATTGGTATTTAATGGGTTTCCTAGACCTTTAGGCCCCTGTGGCACTGCACCTGCACAACCATTGGAATCATGACCCTAGTGCCAGCAGGGACAAGTGAGGAACTTGTTTATACCCATTAATATGCGTGTTCCAAAAAAAAGGCACAGTTGCAGGTTAAATATATAATCACTGTCTAACTACATATAAATACAAAGACTTTCATTAAAAAGGATTTGTGATTATAATTACATGTTATAAATTTAAATAATCCAGTTAGATAGCATCATAGACTGCAATAAAAAAAACAAGCACTGGTAAATGCACTAGGTTTTGCCTATGTGGTTGATAATAGGCAGTTTTTTGTTGTAAGTTGTAGCTTGCTGAGTAGTTGTGCAATATAAGTTACAGAAAGTCTGTTAAAGTCTTATGACTTGTTTATGGACAAAAAGGCAATATATTGTGCTGTTACTAGTGGTATGTTGCGGGTAAGTGATAGCAATAGTTGGAAAAATGAAAGATAATAGAATGAACTGATTTAATAGCAATATTATGTGTTTAGTGTAGTTCTGAGAACTTTTGTACCCGGTACCACTGCACCCGCTACATCATTGAAATCATAGCCCTATTGCCTGCAAGGTAACTGCACTTGTAACTGCCTGTCTAGTAGTAACATGTTGCAATATTTGATGTTTAGAGGGGTTCCTAGAGCTTTGGGCCCCAGTGCCACTGCACCTTCTGCACCATTGAAATCATGACCCAAGTGCCTGCTAGGTACCTGCATGTGTGACTGCTTATTTAGTACTTAAATATAGCAATATTTAGTGTTTAAAGGAGTTCTGACAACTTTTGGCCGCAGTGCCATTGCACCTGCAGCACCATTGAAATCATGGCCCTAGTGTCTGCTAGATAACTGCACTTGTGATTGCCTGTTCAGTAGTAACATTTAGCAATATTAGGTGTTTAGTGGAGTGCCTGGGGTTTTTGGTCCCGGTGCCACTGCACCTGCTGCACTTTTGAAATCATGACCCTAGTGCTGGCTAGATAACTGCATTGATTACTAGTAAAATAAAGCAATATTTGGCATTTAGTGGAGTTATGACAATTGTTGGCCCGGGTGCCACTGCACCTGC
Organism: Lissotriton helveticus; assembly: GCF_964261635.1. NCBI lineage: Eukaryota > Metazoa > Chordata > Amphibia > Caudata > Salamandridae > Lissotriton > Lissotriton helveticus. Next base: position 845,817,770 of record NC_136057.1, on the reverse strand, counting down.
TGCACCATTTAAATCAAGCCCCTTTCAACTGCAAGGTAACTTCAATTTTGACTGTCTGTTTAGTAGTAAAATATACCAATATTAGGTGTTTAAAGGAATACGGACAACTTTTTGGCCCACTGCACCTGCTGCACCATTCAAATAATGAGCCTAGTGCCTGAAAGATACCTGCACTTGGGACTGCCTGTTTAGTTTTCAAATACAACAATATTTAGTGTTTAGTGGGGTGCCTGGAGCTTTCTGGTCCCGGTGCCACTGCACCTGTTGCACCATTCAAATAATGACCCTGTTGCCTGCAAGATAACTGCACTTGTGAGTGCTGGTTTAGTAGTCAAATATAGCAATATTGGTGTTTAGTGTAGTTATGACAACGTTTGGTCCCTGTGCCACTGTGACATGAAAACTTTGCTACTCAACTTGGGTCTAAAAGAAGCGTGGGCAAACAGATCTTCTCCCCCAAAGGCAACCCTCAAGAAACTTTACTGGAATTGGATTGCGCTACAACGGAATACTAATGTTCCCTTGGGCAGACTCACTGAAGATTTTTTGAAGTTTAAGGACCTACCAATACGGGAACTATACTTAGATGTTATTGAAAAACCTTTTGACAGGGCCCTCTACTTTAAATTCAGAGCAGGAACTCTCCCCTCTATGCTTTTTCATCACGGTGGAAACTGCCTGCACAAACTACAGAGTTCTGCCCAGTATGCTTAGACAGACCAGCGACAGTGGCGCATTTCATGTTTGAATGTGGAGAGTATACCTTACCCAGGAAGATATGGCTCAAACACTTATGCCGCCAGCTGGGCACTAGGCGTTATGCGGAGGCAATACGCATACTAATTTCTGATAGTCGCACTACTTATGCTTGCGCTCTCGCTAAATTTTTATCATGGGCTTGGTCCATTAGATCTAAAAGGCTTAAATCAATTGTTTAATTCTTTCTTAAATAACCTATGAAATGATCTTTTTTAAAAATATTGAAATCTTTTTTAAAACTGTTTGCACATAAATTCCTTGTACTTTGTTTACTTTGTCTTTTTAAATGTTCCTATGAATTTTATGTGAAGCTTTTATGATAATTTTTATCGAAATAAAGCCTTTTTGACTTGACTTGACCCTGTGCCACTGCACCTGCTGTACTATTGAAATCATGACCCTATTGTCTGCAAGGTACCTGCAATTGTGACTGCCTGTTTAGTAGTCAAATATAGCAATATTATTTGTTTAGAGAAGTTCTGACACCTTTTGTGCCAGGTGCTACTGCAAGGTAACTGAACTTGTGGCTGCCTGTTTAGAAGCAAAATATAGCATAGATCTTCTATATTAACTTTATTTTTAACATGCAATGTTTATTACAACCATTACAATTTTGATTATAATTAACAAATAGTTTAGTTTGAAAAAATCCATCTGATGATGCCTACAAACTGCAAAGAAAAGTACTGAGGCATGAATACGAAATGCCACAAATATTCTAAGGATAAAGCATCTGCTTTACACAACTAAGTAATAAAAAGCAAGCATTTCAACATACTGTTAGAAGCTGTCTGCCTTTTCGCGAGAAGAGATCTTATCTTTACAGTGAAGGGGGCTTAAACAGTGTGAACAACTTTAGAGAAGTATCGTAAATGTGTACAGCCAGGGGAAGTTAACAAAAAAAGTTCCACTCAAAAGCGAATTAACACAGTAATGTGGTCATTGGAATTTATAAGACATATTAAATACAAGAGATTTGGCAGGTGAAACCTAATATTATAAAGGAATAACAAAGCAAAAAGAAGTTACAAAGGTGAAAACTATTAGTTTTGCCAATGCTTGTGTGTTTCTTTGCGGTGTGGATGCTCCTAGTGACGTCTCTGTAAACAGCCATGTCACATTTGCTATTTTCTAAGGGAGCCTGTTTAGTCCACCCACCCCCTCCCTCATCGCTGCTTGTCTCCTCCGTTTTTGGCTGCTTTTTCCGTCTGCTCCCCTCTGAGTCCCGCTTTAGCTTCCCAGCCCCTCGCTACAACTGGTTCCAATGGAGAGCTACACACACACACAAAACCACCAATCATCACACAACATTACAATGATTTCACAATAATAATCGCAGCAATATACGCAAACCCAAAACTACTTTACAGCTTTGTATTTTATAAAAGGAAACATTAGTGCACAGTTTTGCGGCAACCCCACGTGTTCCTAAAGTGAACGTTCAGGAGCAAGGGAAGCAGTTATGCAAGCAGTCTACTTCATCTTGTTCGCACTGTGTCGCATTATTCAAGTTCGTTGATGGGTTGCACAGGGACAATGCTGCAAGAGGTGATTGATTTACAGATATTGATTCACACTTTTACATCAAACGACATCAGCAGTACTCCACAAACCAGCTACAACTTCTATCATATGTCGTGATGCCTCTGCCATTACAATATACAGAGCTCCGCTGCCGGTCAATTAGGTGTATATATAAATACCTTAAATATGCAACTTCTGTGCTGAATGGAGGCTAAAATAAGATCCCCTCTCCTACTGAAAGAACCAAGTCTCTGTGTGCTGTGCTAAAATGGCTTAGCAAAACCATGTACTATAGCTCGCTGAACACATGCCAAGGGGAGCTTATGTAATCTGCAGTAATGGTTTCCAATGCCACTGAGGTAGTACAGGGCATGAATGCTTCAGCTTGCAAAATCAACAAAAAACATTTGCAGACAAAACTTCCAACATACATCACTTAATCATCAAAACATCAAAAACTATTTTAATAACACATACAATCTACACTTACTATCCACACAAATACCGAACAATAGAGAATACAAAAATAGAACCTCTCACAAAGGCGAGACCTATTGTTTTTTTCCAGTGCTTGTGTGTTTTTGGGAAGCCAACGGTTTTCAAGCAATATAGTTCATTGCATTATTAACTACTTCCTTTTGGAGTAGTGTTAGTTGCAAAAACGTTAGTGTTTCAGCACTCGTTGTTTGAAAAGTTAGCTGTACTTATATGTTGTGTACCATTTTCCATTTTTTAAATGTACATTTTTGTGCTCGATATTATTTTATTCTACATTTTCACTGAGCCTTAAGTGCGCAATTCTCTTAATCGCCTGAACCAATTGGTCTTTCAGGAAGTAATTGAAGGCCTCCAATTTTATTCAGATTTTTCAGAAATGCATTCATCACATCTCACTATCCCTGCTTTTGCTGATGGCTGGCAAAAATGTTTCATTAAACATTTTAATGGGTAGAGAGATTTCGAAACAGGACTTATGAGCAGTATGTATTCGCGTTTGTATATTAATATGAGAATGTTGTAAAAACATTTCACAAATAACGTCTTTAGAGAAAAAAAAATAAGGCCTTTATGTTTGTATTAAAATCAGCGTAGCTTTTTATTGTGTCCAAATCGGATAAGGTCAAAGGAGTATGCTGCATTCTAAAAAGAAAATCCAACGCCTATAGAAACAAAGAAGAAATTCACTCAAACACCTCAAAAAAGTCATTTGGGGAAATGTTTTAAAGTTCTGTATGGAATACAGTTCTCTCTGGGCTGCACTTTGCATCCAAAAAAAGTAACTCCGCGCTTTTGGGAAAAAAAAGTGTCGGGAACAGTTTAGGCATTCACAAAATTCTGTCCGTCATCCCAACCAAATTACCGACACCTTGCCGAACAGTTAGCCCAGCTTATAAATGTTTACATAGACCGAATATATTAGGCCTTGTTTTATTTATGTGCGCTTTTATGGAAAACTTTAAATGCGGATGGAAATCTTATGGAAAAAGAAGCGCCAGTTTTGTGGCACATTGTGGCGTTTTGAAAGATGTAAATAGACGGCGCAGTAACTTGTGAAAGGGCCTGCAGTCTTTGGAGTTAAAGGATGGGCGAACCATTGACTGCAGTGGTTTAAAACCTGCAGGTATCAGGAGAGTCAGAAGAGATCTGGGTATATAGCTAGCGTGAGAAAAAGACGCCCGGTAGTGCTTAATATTTCCATTAACAAACTGCTGGCATACAGAGATGTGTTAAGGCCTGGGCAAAGTGGGCTCTGGCCCAAAGCCCCAGCTTTTCAGGGGGAGGGGGCAGATAGACCCAGCTCTGTTCTGCAGAGAGTCATGCCCTGATGACCTTGAATAATTCTTGCACAGATGGTTTTAAATACCATATTTCTTGAATGCACTTTGAATGTGGGTGATGTGTGAGAATCTATTTAAAGTCATTTTGCAGAAAAATGTGTTTAGGTTTCATGCTACATCCAGTTTTTTTTTTTTAGATCAAAACCGGACCTTCACATACATAGGAGTGGTGTCACAGAGATTATTTGCAGTAATATTAGTGAGCTGCTGCTGTGTTACAATATTGAAAACACACTTAACTATCTGTGAATATTAGATGTAAACACAGTAAGAATGTTTACATGTGTGCATCTGCACTGTGAGTTACATGGCCAAAGAGGGCATGAAAGAGCTGAAACTTGGTCATAAATTCAAAGGTGTTCTGAACAGCCCCCCCCCCCCCAAATAAGTGTGTCCCAGGACCCTCAAAATCCTTAAGGTGTCCCTGCTGGCATATGCTCCTACAACGGTTGTGGGGCTGCTGAAACAACCTGACAGAGCTCCCCACAGCTGACTCAGTGGCAGAGGAAGGTTTTGGTGCCAGAGGGGCAGTAAAGTTTCCTCTGTGGGCACCAGCCAAGAGAGAGACAGACAGACACACCCCTACCCCACCCCCCCCCCCAAATAAAATATGCAGCACATTTCCTGGAAGTATTATTTAGATTCGTGATATCAGCAAATTATATGGAAAATCCCTCCTTAAATATAATAAATCTATTATTGTATGGAAAACGTGTCACAGAGTCACATAAATCCACTAGCCTCATCACTGATATTGTCTTATCAAAAATTGTATTCATGAAAGGTAAACAAACCTCAACAGTCTACTATCAATACGTGCCCATTGCGAACTGCACTTTGAAGACAGTCTTATATCAGAAGAAATGCCACTACTATTAAATACTGTGACAGAGAGAATTGCCACTACTGTTTCTGTGCCACAGCAGCCCATGCACATATTTCTAAAGTGCAACCAGCAACAGAGCCCTGCACAGAGGACCAGTCTCAGGGGGGTGCATGGGGGGCAGAGAACAAAGGGTGGAGGTAGAACGAGAGGAAGAGGTGAGAATCAGTCTTTCTGAGGTAGCTTTCCTAGAAGCGATACTTTTTCGGTTTCTTCTTGAATTTTAGTAGGGTTTCTGCTTTTCTGATATCAGAAAGGATGTTTTTGCAGGTCCGCGTGGCATACACTGAAAAGGCTTATTTTCGTGTTTTCTCTTTCCTGCTGTGTTTATGCTCTAATCTGAGTATGTCAGAGCTTCTCGTTTGGTGTGACCTCCAAGTATTGTTAGTTTGTTTGCGAAGGCAAACAGATGTCCTAGTGTGGAAGGCCTTGAAGATGATCTGGGCATTTTGGGGGTGCAAGTGTAGATCATTTAATGCGAGGGTGACATGGTTCTGTCAGTGGCATAATGACTTGAGGGGCCCCCCTTCAAGGTACATGCAGGAGCCCCCCTCCGGTCTCAATCAGGAGCTCTCCGGTCAGGGTACTGTGTTGAGGGGGCTCCTGGAGCTTTGTGGCCCCGCACCATGGAGGCGGCGGGGGTCTATGTTACGCCACTGGGTTAGATTTATTCCGTCCTTTGATAAGCCACACTGCTGCATGAAGGATGATTTTTCAGGGGAGCAATGGTGGTCTCTGTAACACCATTTAGTAGGATGTAGCCTCCGTCTAGGTGGGAGCAGGACCGTACTGGCTACCAAGCGTTTTGGAATGCTGCTGAGCTGGGGGTTGATTTCGTTGATGGGGACCTGCGTGTGCTGAACGAAATTCGTTTTGCTTTGGAGAGAGAGTTTAAACCAGGCTGTTTTGGTCTTCCTTGAAATGTGTTGTTTCAGTGAGAGGTTTGAGTTGAGGGTAAATGCAAGGGATTGGGTGTGTTCTGTCACTCATTCTAGGAAGCCCACAAGGTTTAACTCAGTTGCTTTTACGCTTTTGCAACTGACTACAGGTGCTTCCTCAGTCTAGAGAAACCAAAGTAAAAAAAACAGACTATTTTTTGCATTTGACCCTGTTGGCAAACATGTCTCATACTGCTTAGGGATGTTGTGAATTTGGGGCATTTTTAGCAGAAGCTATTAAACATATGTAAAGGTTGTGGAGTTCCACTTAGGTTGGACTTTTGTGTGAAAATCAGTTCTTTCACAAGCGTTTTTGTACATTAGTGTAATTTGTGTTGAGTGGCACATATAGAACAAGCATTTGCAATGCTAATAGGTTTCGCATATGCGAGAACTATTGGATTTGACACTTATTTTTATTTTTAGAAATGTTGCACAGCAACGCGGGGGAGCAAACAGGAGCTGACAGCAGGAGGAGAGCGGGGTGGGCTAGACCCTACAGTGCCATGCAAAAAGTAAAAAAATAAAATTACTTGGAGCAGCGCGCGGCCAGTGGAAGCACACTAGCTGCAAACAGGAAGCTGTGATAGGTCCATGCTCCATGGCAGAAACAGACACCCAAGGATGAAAGCAGGAGTTGAGCAGCTGGGAGAAAGCAGGAGGCGTAACCAATAAAACGAAAGGTAACAAGAGTGACGTGGAAGTCAATCAATGGTAAGTAGTGGGCGGGCTCTTAGGCCATTTTCGAGCTTTTTTAAAATTAACAATAGATTTTCTGACAGCACATGCACGCTGTTCACAGGTGAAACCTAAAAACTACACTCAGTGTGCACTTGTGTCCAAAATGTCAGTAAGTAACAGGTGTAACAGTTTTAGATTACTTGTGAGAAAAAGCTAAGCCAAGTATGTGCTAAAATATAAAATGCTCACGAGTTACCTGCACCAGCTAAAGCTCATGTTGGATAACTACACAGGTGCTAAGAAAACAGAAACAGCGACTAGCACATAATTGGGGAAACTATGTGCTTGTGATCAAAAGCTTTGCACATCCTTAAATCCACCTCAGTTCTGCAGAGGCATTCCCCCATGTTGCACATAGAAGCCTCCACCTATGATCCGGGAGCCCGCAGGTGCCGAGCCAACAAAGGGTTAAATAGGCAGACGCAGCACGCTTTACTGACGTAAACAGATGATGAAAGGCCGAGAGGAACACATCAGTTCTGGCGGGAGCTTGTCACCATGCGTAATTGGTGCAGGATGGCGTCATCAGGGCATGGAGCGCGTGCCAGTGGGGGCCGCGCGGGCACTGGTGGTGTCTGTGGTAATGCCGCCGGCGCAGGGAGCTTTGAGGAGGATTAGGGCCCAGCTGCTCAGATACAGAAAGAGGAAATGTGTCGCGTGCCAGCCTTTGAAGGGTGCTCATGTGTCGCTGTGCTAACCCTTTCTCTATTTTTACCAGATTAACCCTCCCCTGGGGAATGGGAATGCTCTCGGCTGGGGATGTCTGGAGCCCTTTGGGGGTGTCCCAGTGTGTGAGAAGGGGCAGCTCTATGCGCATAAGATCATGATACTGGTTCGATGTTGTACACAGCTTGCAGCCTTGCACTGCTGCGAATAGAAGGGGCCGTTATTTAAGTAAATGACTTCGCCATCATCAGAAGGATGAGGTACTTTACTTGGAGGTTACACAGGGTTCTCTGCAACAGGTGCATTAATCCACTACTCTCTGCTGCTGGGGTGTGAACCAAGGGCCTGGAGGTTACTAGCAGATTGGCGCAGCAGGTGCTTAGACCTAATGAGCTACGGCGATTCATTGATATCTGCTATGGGCTCTACAGGACGGCGCCATTCCGTGGCGGGCACTGCTGCCATGAGACGTCACAGGCTGCCTCTCACAGCTTAAATGTAAAATTAAAACATCACAAAAAAGAGAATACAAAGTTTTAGCTGTATGGCTTTGACATTCGATATAGTTTTATATCACCGGGCCCACGAGGTACTAACCAAAATAAACAACAATCACAACCTCCAGCAGAAGGCAGAACACCGCACATACTCCCACCATAGGCTCTAAGCACTACATACTTGGACACCTCAAATCCCACAACAGATGTCATTCTTCACAGTGTACCCATCTACAACACATAACACACACGAGAACAACTCCTACCTAATACCCCAACGTTAGTGTGTTGACCCTAACAAGACCCCATAATCAGCGACCTCACTCCAAGCTGGCCCAATCACAAATTCATGTTTAAAACTAATGTTCCCAGATGAGAGGCACCCAAACTGGTAAGGACTTCTGGTTCCATACATCAAACACCATCAACCTCTACAGCATGTGCCCAAACACACAGAAGCGGCACTTCACCCAACCCCACGCTTCTGACAATCCAACTCAAACAGTCAGAAAGCAGAGTAGGGTATGTGACTGAATCCTGCGACGGTGCCCTTACTCTGCCACCACCACGAGGACATACCAATAGCAGAAAACGTGCTATTCTAACATTTACAAGTGATAAGTATCTATCAACCACACACGGTCACAAGCTGACCACAGTGGCCTCCACCTGCGAGTGCTGCAGATGGACTGGCACCGGGGCCCAGGGGGCTGTGAGGCTCATTGCACCCCAAATAAAGCTGTTTTTTTACTACCAAAACAGTGGATGTGGACGCATTTCTCTCGGTTGAATTAGGACCCATGACATCTTCGCTACGCCACTGCTTGCGAACATCACAGTGAAACTCCTGAGTTCCTGCGCTGTGGGGTGAGAGTCGAGGGGAGTGACAACTTAGGGCCACACTTATGAAGCTATTTTGCATACGCAAACAGGCTGCAAATGCAAAAAAAGCTTTTCCAATGTACCAATCTCTATTTTGCAACCGAATTACAAAATGGGATTGCGAGCTGGTATTAAAAAGGAGCGTGTTTAAGGCATCCCTTCCTAATACAGTGTTGCATCGGTATGTATGAATGTTTTGCGACCAAAGACTGGTTGCAAAACATTTGCAGTTTAGCATCATATTAAATCTGATGGTAACCCATTCACAAATAGGAAGGGAAAACGTTTTTTAAGAGCAGGCAGTGGTGAAGTACATAAATAGTATCTCTCAAAGAGACTGAAGTGACCTTATTAAAGAAGTCACACGCTCTGGACTACAAGGCAGAGGACGTTGTACTACGAATTATCAAGGCAAGGATGATCATAAAACTCTAATATGATGGACAGAGCTTCAAGGGATGAAATATTAAAAAGGTAACTGCTTATAGAGGAAGTGTTTTGCCTTGAATATATGTAAATATCTTCAAGGTATATATGTGTGGAGTTAGGAATAGAATTCGAGTGAGAAATAATAACTAGGCAATTTCAATCAGTCCAGTACACATATATGCATAAGTCAGGGAAAAGTAAACAACGAGAATTATGTAAAACATATAGTGATTTTTAATTGTATTAAAAAGACATAAGATTAAAAACAGTGTTAATAACACAATAAAAAATTAATTTCATAATAATTCAATCAAATACATAAAAAGAAAACACAGATTAATAATAGTGGCAATTTTATATTCTTTATCAATTGTATCGACGCGCGTTTCGGCGTAATCAAAACGCCTTCTAAAGGAGTAGCCACTGATTAACCTAAAAACAGTAATAAAAAGACATTCAATATTGTCACTAACCTATATCTGTACATACACTGTATCCTAATATTTTATCAAAAATAGATGTCCTTAAGCACAGCATTAGATACATTTGCCTTTGATTTATGACATTAAACAATAAGGCACACATATATAATTTGAGTTACTACAATTCCCTAGAGGACAATATAATTTCAATGATTAGCAACACAGTACTTCCTTACATCTGGAAGGAAACAACATCTCTGTGCTCATATCGTAACAGAGAACATGAGTGGACTTGATTACAGAAAAATAAGGAAAGAAAGGAACATAAGAAGGGTACCTTGAACATGATTATATCACAAGAGTACCACAGGACTTACTTCATATACTGTGGTAGTAGATACCCAATATAAACGAACCGACGAAGCTTAGGACAGATTCCTAAAGTTCCTCAATGAAAATCTGTAATAGAGGTTTTGATATCACAAAACACAAGGATTATATTTTACCTAGAACGTTACGGTAAATGCTAATATAATAGTCAGTGTAATGGTCAATGTGAACTTACATAAAAGTGTATCGGAAGGGATATTTTCCTTATATCTTGTCAACGTGAGTCAATGATTAAAAAGGAATTGCGATAATTTCCTTATTAAAAAACTGTAAAAAGATAAACAGTTTAATTTAATCAGATATGTGTCCTATGGATATAGTACAATTTAAGGATATTATACGAGGAGACTACCTGTATGCGAGTGTCCAAAAAGGAGACCATATGAGAAAACCTGAAACTTCCAGGTGGTCGCCGTATGAGCCAAGACCATGTTTCTGAATAAGATTGACAAAAAAGGAAAGGAAGAGGGAAGGGAAGGGAAACAAATGTAACTACTCTGTTGCAGTGTGCAGTCATTACTAGGCTAGGGATAAAAAAAGAAACTAGGCAAAAGTTACCTGAATGTTAAACGAAGATCAGATTGTGACAGACGATATTCTGTTCTATTTGTTTTTTGAAATTTAAAACAGAAAAAAGCAACCTTTCTAAAAATAATAAAAAAAATATATCAAATAAGGAGAAGAAAATAATATATGTCAAAACTAACTAGCGGTAAACTTTCCATACTATAGTGAACATTACCTGCTTAACTTTCCCTAGCAAGCGCGATGCGGGGCAGAAGATGTCCACCGGCGTCTGACGTTGTTTGGGAGGGGTAACGCGAGACCGGTAATATCCGGGTTTTAAATACTATTGAACCTGGTCACGTGCAGAGTTATAGAGGGTACTAACTAATGATGTCAGTAACGTGCTTGCGTAGTCATGTATTCGCGTGGAGATAACATAAAAAAGAGACTACGATAAAAGAAATCATAGTTTCAACCAAAAATTTATTGTTTTGTCTAGCGTATCCGCGTTTGAAAAACATATTATGAAAGGGGGCTAGATCGAATAAACAAATATACATTTTGATCTTCTTACTTATTATCACTTATGGATAGAATATATGTTAATGCGGTCTAGATGTCCAGATATTGATTTGGAGTTAGGAATAGAACATCTATACGTACTTACCTTTCGATGTTTTGTTTTTTGATATTTGGTGCTATTGGGTTTTCTTCTTTGGTTTTTCGGGGTCACACCCTGAGATTTTGTTTGAACTCCCTCCCCTTTTTATTATTGTTCATCTCGTAAAATATTAAAAGTCACCTCTCTACCCCAGAATGTGAATCACCAACGAAGTCCAATGTCGCAAGTTTGCAGTTATGTAAATAGGGCTTGGCGGTCACAAAAAGTTTTTAAAAAAGCAAATTTTACAAATGCATTCTATGTTGGAATGACAGTCTTCACTACCAAATGACTAATGCAACACCTCGATGAATATCAATAATATAGGTATTGAATTTCGGCCACAAAGAGCCTCAATTGATTTGTGTACCATGCAAACTCACTAAATACTGTCTGAATTCGTTTTTGAAAAACTCATGAGGACTGAACAGCCTATCCAGGCTGCCTAGACTCTGGCAGATTCATTTATCTAAAGTGCTCATTACTCGGATTGTCTCTTGAGACAGGGGAGTGTTTTCAACTTGGTAATAACAACGCATTTACGGAAACTGCCTTTTAAATACAAAAGTACTTTACAAATTGTTTTATAACGTGTTCTCATTTGAAGCATAAATCAAAACACTGACTTTGGGCATATTTCCTAACATTTGATACGCGGTGTAGAATAATGTCTCTCTTTGAGTTAACCTCTAGGTACAGCAAGAGTTTAACAAGACTGCTGACCTAACACCCAGAGGAAACAGTTTCACCTCTAGGTACAGCTGGAGTTTAACAGGTCTGCTGACCTAACACTCAGAGGAAACTGTCAAACTTATAGGTAGAGCTACAGTTTACCAAGTCTGCTGACCTAACACCCAGAGGAAAGAGTTGTTGCCGCTAGGTAGAGCTAGAGTTTAACAAGACTGCTGACCTAACACCCAGAGGAAACAGTTTCACCGCTAGGTACAGCTAGAGTTTAACAAGTCTGCTGACCTAACACCCAGAGAAAACAGTTTCACCGCTAGGTACAGCTAGAGTTTAACAAGACTGCTGACCTAACACCCAGAGGAAACATTTTCACTGCTAGGTACAGCTAGAGTTTAACAAGTCTGCTGACCGAACACCCAGAGGAAACAGTTTCACATCTAGGTACAGCTAGAGTTTAACATGGCTGCTGCCCTAACACCCAGAGGAAACAGTTTCACCTCTAGGTACAGCTAGAGTTTAACAAGACTGATGACCCAACACCCAGAGAAAACAGTTTCCCCCCTTGATACAGCTAAAGTTTAACAAGTCTGCTGACCTAACACCCAGAGGAAACAGTTTCACCTCTAGGTACAGCTAGAGTTTAACAAGACTGATGACCCAACACCCAGAGAAAACAGTTTCCCCCCTTGATACAGCTAGAGTTTAACAAGTCTGCTGACCTAACACCCACAGAAAACAGTTTCACAGCTAGGTACAGCTAGAGTTTAACAAGTCTGCTGCCCTAACACCCAGAGGAAACAGTTTCACCTCTAGGTACAGCTAGAGTTTAACAAGACTGATGACCCAACACCCAGAGAAAACAGTTTCCCCCCTTGATACAGCTAGAGTTTAACAAGTCTGCTGACCTAACACCCACAGAAAACAGTTTCACAGCTAGCTACAGCTAGAGTTTAACAAGTCTGCTGACCTAACACCCACAGAAAACAGTTTCACCACTAGGTACAGCAAAAGTTTAACAAGATTGCTGGCCCACAGGAAACAGTTTCACCAAAATGGACAGCTAGAGTTTAACAAGATTGCCGACCTAACACCCAGAGGAAACAGTTAAACCCCTAGGTACAGCTAGAGTTTAACAAGACTGCTGACAACAAGGAAACAGTTTCACCAAAATGGAAAGCTAGAGTTTATAACAAGACTACTGACCTAACACCAAGAGAAAACAGTTTCAAAAATAGGTACAGCTTAAGTTTAACAAGACTGTCGAGCTAACACCCAGAGGAATTAGTTTCACCACTGGGACGAGCTAAAGTTTAACAACACTTGAGTTAGCACCCAGAGGAAACAGTTTCACCACCAGGTACAGCTAGAGTTTAACAAGACTGCTGACCTAACACCCAGAGAAAACAGTTTCACCGCTAGGTACAGCTAGAGTTTATCAAAACTGCTGATATAACACCAAGAGGAAACAGTTTCACCGCTAGATACAGCTAGAGTTTAACAAGTCTGCTGACCTAACACCCAGAGGAAAGAGTTTCACTGCTAGGTACAGCTAGAGTTTAACAAGTCTGCTGACCTAACACCCATAAGAAACAGTTTCACCGCTAGATACAGCTAGAGTTTAACAAGACTGCTGGCCCAACACCCCAAGGAGATAGTTTCACCACTAGATACAGCTAGAATTTAACAAGTCTGCTGACCTAACACCTAGAGGAAAGAGTTTCACTGCTAGGTACAGCTAGAGTTTAACAAGTCTGCTGACCTAACACCCACAGAAAACAGTTTCACTGCTAGATTTAACATGACTGTTGATCTAACAACCAGAGGAAACAGTTTCACCACTAGGTACAGCTAGAGTTCAACAAAACTGCAGACTTAACACCCACAGAAAACAGTTTCACCACTAAGTACAGCTAGAGTTTATCAAAACTGCTGATCTAACACCAAGAGGAAACAGTTTCACCGCTAGATACAGCTAGAGTTTAACAAGACTGCTGGCCCAACACCCCGAGGAGATAGTTTCACCACTAGGTACAGCTGGAGTTTAACAAGTCTGCTGACCTAACACCCAGAGGAAAGAGTTTCACTGCTAGGTACAGCTAGAGTTTAACAAGTCTGCTGACCTAGCACCCATAAAAAACAGTTTCACTGCTAGTTTCAGCCAGTATTTAACATGACTGTTGATCTAACAACCAGATGAAAAAGTTTCACAACTAGGTACAGCTAGAGTTGAACAAAACTGCAGACTTAACACCCACAGAAAACAGTTTCACCACTAAGTACAGCTAGAGTTTATCAAAACTGCTGATCTAACACCAAGAGGAAACAGTTTCACCATCGGCCTGATGCATTTGAGTTTTGAATAGCAAAGAGCATACGACTGAGATCAGAGGATGTGATGTTTAAACATAAAAAGGGGAATCACAGCATATAAATCAAACACTTTATTTCAACAAATCCCATGGCAACATGAAAAACACGGGAAACGGACAAAGGACACGGATGCAAATGTTTTTTTTTTAAAGATTCTGGTTCAGTGCTGTGATCAAAGAAGGGGCTCGCAAGCAATGATGGAGCAAAGAAGAGAGCGTAAAAAATGGAAAGGAAGAGAGAGAGTCGCAAGAACCGTGAAAACAGAGAAGAAAGACGCCTTTATCTATTCAGAGGGTAGACAAGAGAGTACCTGGGTCATGAATAGACAAACAGAGAAGAAAACAAGCAACCATGAGACAGAGACGCCAGTGATATTCGCCCTAATGCGAGCTAGGAAAAGCCCCTATACACTGGTTTGGCAGTAAACAAACACTACTACTTTAGAGTACAGTAGGCTCCTCACACTGCTGGGCTATTGATAACTGCACCCCTGAGAGAGGTGAGTCCACACGTAATTAACAGAGAGGACAGTACGTTATAATGACGTATCAATGAATATGTAAGTAGGACAAGTAAGTTGATTGTTATTACGAAATCTAAGAGTAATGGGAAAAACTACTTTCATGAGTACCCAAATACAATGTAAACAATACGAAAAATTGAAAACTTGTTGTTTTCAAAATGTGAAGCACGTGCCCTGCCCTTTTTATGACCTGGTCTGACAGTAATGGGTGATTTCCAGTATTTTCTAGGTCCCTTTTAAAATGGCCCCTCCTTCCCTTCCCCCAAAATAACGAAAATAAGGCCAAATTCCAATGGAAAACATCAAACCCGTAAACAAGTTTACACACTAGTGGTGCAAATAAGTGTAATTTGAAGCACAGATTTTTCTCATTTGAATGGGCAGTTGGCATGTGTACAAAGATGGCGAATAAAGGGTTGATGTCTACGCGGACATAGACACTTGTGGAGAAGGAAGCAGCTAAAGGGAAGCTGCAGGTGTGTGGTGCAGTCCTTCTTGAACAATACCAAGTATATTAAAAAAGTGGATTTCCTCCTTAATTAAGGCAGAAGGAAGAGCCTTGGATAATGAGGGGACAAAAAACAAGTGCCTGGTTATTAGGAGATAGAATGTAAATCCCACCAGTAACGGGGAGATAGAGCAGACACCCCAAATAATTAGGAGACACAGGCAGTGCCATCCAATGAAAAAGAGAACAGAACCTCCCAAAGTAACACAGCAACAGCACGTGCATCTCCCAGTGGTGAGGGAGAAGAGACTCTAAATAATCTGGAGGCCCAGACTACGGACCCCTGGTGAGGATGAGAAAAAGGACAGAGCCCATAAACAATGAGATGGCAGCACAGAGCCCCCTCGCAACTGATAAAGATGTACCACACCTTCCAAGCCCCGAGAGGACAGAGAAAGATGCTTTACAAATATGGAGACAGCCTGCGTGACCCGGAATTAAAACTCCCACCCACTTCTGAGAATAAAGAGGCAGGGACCGAGGCTTCTGAGAGCAAAAAGAAAACTGAGAAACCCAGGAATCCACACTGCACACATAACTCCCCACGCAAAGAAAACGCAAGCAGGATCCCACAAGAGTAGGAACTAGAGTGGTTTAAAAACAAAGGCACGGGAATAAACCCCATCCCCTAAAAATGAACAGCAGAGAGCGTGTCACTGCGAGCTGCCCGAGAAGACGAAAGACATTTAGACTTGATCTTCTCATAAAGCAAAAGGATAGGTAAGCGGGGTATCAGAAAATATAGGAAATAATCAGCATTGGGAAAACAGAGCGCGGCATCCTTGGAGTGGGGGTGACAATCATGGAAATACATATCTGCATGGTAGGGACAGAGATCAGTGTTACAGGAATGCAGCCAGGCTTTGTGGGGGCAGAGATTATGAAAGCACAGATTAACCTTTATGGCCTAGAGATGGTCTTCATAGCAGCGGTGCTCTGTGCTGGGGAAACCGGGATTTAGTCGGTCTTGTGAGACTACAGATGGGTCTTATTGGAGCAGATCTCGCATGATGGCAGCAGGTACCAGCTACAGCATTATTAGGGATAGGCATGGTGGGTCCTCATCTTTTGGAGACCTGCGGGTCCTGTGGCCTTGCTTACTGATTTCTACAAACCTGGACAACACATATTCTTGAATGATACCCAACTTCATCCCAGACTGGAGAAGAGGTATCTAGGGAACTTTAACAAGCAACAAAGTTCTCCATAGACGCAGCACTAGACACTGCTACAATGAAGAAGATTAGAAAAGCTGCTTGTGACCCAGGGGTCCCAACTTCACTCGTACGTGCCTTGTCCGGTTCGTTGGGTTTTCCCTCAGTCAGGCGCTCTACCTGATGTGGCGGTAGTGCGTGCGTCACCTGCGCACCTACAATGGTTTTTGGCTCTGCCACTGATGTGTTATATCTGAATTACTGAGCCAGCACATACACCGGACTCTGTCAAATGTCACTTGCCGTGTTACAAGGATCCTAGGAGTATGCAACCTAGCTCAAGCGTGGCCTTAAACTCGGGCAGCCTATTATGCCACCTGGAGGCCCTGGCCCTGGCCACTGATCAAAGTACGATCACAGCTCAAGACACTTTAGTGGTCCATCAAGAGCTGCATAGAAACACTCCAGAGCACCAGCCAATGACTTTGTGCCTACAAGATGACTGACGCCAACTTAAACTCGCCATCAGTTTGCAGTGGAGAGGGGAGCTGAGGTGAGACTGACAGGGATAGTCAGGTCAGAAAGTGACGGAAGATGGGCAGGTAGGAGAGGAAGTGTAAAGACACACCTCTTCCTCGTAGGACTGCACCTGATGGCATCAGTGCGCTTTAGAATGGCATACAGGGCGCGTGTGTTCTGAGTGTGCAACAGTCTTCTGATGCTGAAGCTGAACACGGCCGGAGGGAGGTAGGAACTGGTAGGGGGAGGTTGGCAATGTAAATGGGATTAGCCCTATGGAGTGAGAGAACAAGGGGATGGGAAAGGGTCAATGTAGTCTTAGCTTGCTGCCAGCCTTCACCCACTGGCTTTTTCCACCACCCGCAAGAGCAGGAAACCTTCCACCTGGACAGACGTCCAAGAGCAGATCCTGTGCCCACACAGCTGGCACCACTGTGGGATCCCAGCACCAGGGCCAAACCTTCATGTATGCCAAACCAACAAGATGCCCAATGAATGGGCATGAAAACCCACAGCATGATGCAAGGGTCAACATTCAGCAGCACCGACCTGCGCGGATAGATTCCGACTCTAGGCCTGCTGCTTCCTTGCTCACCCCACACTGGCACAGCATTGAAAGATCCCCGCAGGGTGGGGTTTGGCATACGGCACCTTGCAAGAATTGAAAGTAAAGGATACAACACATGAGAACCGTTGCAGGGGTTGTGGCACTAAGAGATCACAGCTCAGAGAATGGAGGGGTCAGTGCCCCTGGCGCCAGAGCTCACGGACCCCCAGTCCCAGTAGTCCAAGGCCTAGCAGCCTCTCTGGGGCCTGTCGGTATTTCGGGTCCCAGGAGCTCGGCAGCACCTTTAGTTATCAGACAGAAGTAAGCAAAGCCCCTGCCTCCATCTCTGGGGCTCTGGACACCCCCGGGCACAGCACCCCTGAACCCAGCGCCCCTCCAGGGCCGGCCACCTTGGAGGTCCCTGGGCAGGTGTCAACGCCCTTCTACTCTTTCCAGCGCCCCAGCCCTGCTACCCCTGTCCACCAGCAGACGCGGACTGCCAGGCCATTCAGGCACAGCAGTGGCTTGTTCCCACCACCCCCTACTCCCGGCCTGCAGTGCCGCTGCGCCCAGGGTCTCCCCAGGCACTGGTGCCAGCGTGCCCCAGGTGCCCCCCTACTCCAGACCCTGGCAGCCTTTCGGGAGTGCTGCCCGAGCCCTGGGGTCCGGCGGCCTCCCTCGTGCCCGCAGACCCCAGTGCCAACCAGGTGCACCGCGCGCACTGCTGCCCCTCCTTAGTCCCCCAATGCCCAGGTCCAAGGGTGCCACTTGCCCCGCTCACCCCTGACCCGGAAACCGTCGCCCCCAACCGCCCCTGCCGACCCCCAGTCTTACCTGGGTGCAACATACTTTGGAAGTAGAAGATGACGAGGACGAAGGAGCCCAGGCAGGTGGCCAGCACCATCCGGCACACCCGGTTCATGCGCATGACCTCCAGCAGGGCTTGCTTCATGGCTGGCTCCGGCGGGGGCCCCCGGGGGAGGGAGCTCCAGCCTGGGAGGGCTGCGGGCGCGGATCCGGGCTCCGTGTCCGCGATGGGGGGCTCCAGAGGATGGGCGCCCGCGGGTGGGGGCCCGAGGATAGAGGCTCCGAGGGCCGGAGATGTAATCCGAAGGGGGAGGTCCGGGGAGTTCCGTGCCCGCGGGCGGGATGGGATGGAAGGGATGCAGGTGAGGGGGTTACGGTTCAGGGTTCATTGGTTCCAGGTCCGGGGACTGTGGGCTCAGGGGCGGGCCCGGGTGCAGATGCTGTCAGTGTGAGCCGGGGGCGGTCCGGGTGGTAACGTTCAGGCGTTGAGAGTCAGGTCTGCGGAGTGGAAGGTCCGGGCGGAGGGTCCCGGGAGCTCCTGCCTCGGGATGTAGGAGATAAAATATCTGAGCTCCAGGAAACAGGGTGCAGGCAATGGAGGCGCAGCACAGCGGCGGCAGCATGGAGGGTCCCGGGACGTGGTGCCAGGTGGTGTGGGGGGTTAAGGGATGGAGGGACCACCGAGGGAACGCGTCCACCAGCAGGGCGCCCCTCCCTGATCCCGCTGCACGGAGCTGCGGGGCCGTGGGGATGCTCCGGTCCTGGCAGCAGCCGGGGATGCTTCTCCCACGGATGCTGCAGCCGGGGATGCTCCGGTCCTAGGGATGCTCCGGTCCTGGCAGCAGCCGGGGATGCTGCTCCCGGTGATGTCTCTCTCTGCTGCAGCCGGGGATGTTTCTCCCGGGGATGCTGCTCCCGGGGATGCTCCTCTCTGCTGCAGCCCGGGATGCTTCTCCCGGGGAGGCTGCTCCGGGGATGCTCGGGTCTCCAGCGGCAGGGAGGGAGCTGCCCAATCTCCTACTCCGGATGGAGCTTGTACCGGGAGCAGGGTGGAGAGTCCGGAGGCTGGTGCAGGCTTTGCTGGGCTGCCCGGCGGTGAGACCCCGAGCCTTCGCCCGCCGCTGCAGGTGATTACGGGTGCTTGCGGTCCCCCTGGTCCTGCGGGCGGAGCTGCGGTGTCCCCTCTGGTGGACTGAGCTGGCGCCGCGGCTCCTGCTGCCCCCGTCCTTGGAGGTGGCTGTTAGGCTACGAGCAGGGATGCAGAACCTTGTTGTCGGCAGAAGAGCTGCAGATGGGTGTCCAGCCGCTGTGCCCCGCCGCCCCGGCCGGCCCGTGTGATGCGTCCCCGGCCGGTGCCCCTCCAGTGATGCTCTGAGCTCACCTCACTCCCACAGCCCGGGAGCCACCACTGCGAGCCGCCAGGCGGGGGCGGACGAAGACTGAAGCTCCTCTCTCAAGCTCCCCCTCCCACAGCGGCATATGGAGGCGCCCGGCTCCCCCACCCCCCGAGTGACAGCCCCGCACGGCTGAGCGGGGGAGTCCCAACACCTGAAGACAGATGGAGGGTTATAGAGGCGCGTCGGGGAAATTATTCATCATCGCTCATCTTTGTTCTGATTTTCATTCGTAATATACATAACGCATTTGCATAGCGCGCGTGCCACGCTGAACAGGCTTCAAAGCGCTAAATCACAGTTGGCACCCTCTAGGCACAGGAGTAAAACCGATTAAATAAAACATTTGCTTATCTTCATCATGTGATTTCATATTGTGTTAAAATTTTGCGCTAGGCTATGTTGCAATGTTTTTTTAATGTTATGTTACCGTTCAATTGATGTTATTTTATGTTACGTTACGCTTTATGCCACTCTGTGATGTAGGCGGTGTGGTGCAATGTTATGTCACAGGGTGCGTGTTCATTGTCTAGCACTGTTTCAGGGCATGACCACGAATTTCACTTCCCTACACCCCTTTCTCCGGTGTGTCACATTTTAGTATTATTTTGAACAGAGCTAATCTATTCTCACAATTAACTTTTGTTATTTTTATGCACTAATCTTTATTTATCCATCTACTTTAACTTCTATCAACCATTATGGCGAATTTAAAAACATTCGGTTTCACAGATGCCGATTTCATGTCTATGGTCGGATCATCTACTAACTTTGATAATAGAACCACCCTTGATTTGGGTGCGGATGAAGAACTTGTTAAATTGCTAGCCCTCAAAAAGAAAACAAAAAGGATTGAATTACACGGAGAATTCATGTTGCAATACTTATGCGCAGGGATAATTCCGCAGGGACTACAAATTAAAAACATTCCTGGTCTATTTGCTCATATCAAGGAGTTGCTTGAGAAATGGTCTCAGATAGCTAATCGCTGTTCAAGAGACCTTATGATGCTCATCGTGGAAACTGCAAAGGAGCTCATATTACAACTATTGAAAGAAATATCAGATCTAGAAAGTAAAATTCAAACTTCATCGGCCATAGTAGATGCCAAAAAAGCTTTAGATGAAATAGATTGTGAGCTGAGCTCCTATAATGAATATCTGACTAAGCGTAAGACAGAAAAGTTACAAAAAGACATGAGATATTTTAGTAGGGAACGTATCTACCCATACCTTGCAGATGGATACTATACCCAATCTGATGATTCCGGCTATGATACCATGGCCTATCAACCATCTATGAGACCATCATCTAAAAAGCTCACTACCTTCTCAAATACATCAGACTCAGATAGTGAAGGTAGCACTATTACATCGGATCAGAGAGTTATGAGATACACTCCCCGTTACAATCAAGGCTCCAATAATTTTTTAGGGATGCGCAATCAATACAGAGGCAACTGGAGACCATGTTATCAAACACAGTTTCATTCACATTACCAACCCCGAGCACAATACCAACAACATGCTCAGTATCAGCCACAATATCGGGGCCCTCCACAAGCAAACCAGAACCAATATCTAGAGACCAGGAATGCTCGCTACTGAAGGCAATAAAAGACATCCCCATTTTCAACCTTAGCAGGTCATCATTTAATGAAAATTTTTTAACAAAGGAGGGAGGGAGAGGGAAAGTGGATTCAGTCTCCCCTAGCAATTTACATAAACAGAATGGAATCCACTCAGGTAGTGGTCCCTACAATGGTGGGGAGCCCTTTTAACGATACCAGCCGAGGGCCTAATACATTTTATTTTTCACCCTACGAGCCAGGTATTTTTTAACTATCACATTTCACCACCTCACCACTCACACTTATTTCCCTACACACACCAACACATAGTACACTTTAAGTGCTCCTACGTAGTCGTGAGTCGTAGCACGCCGCATCCCGTAGAGGGGTGCGAAGACCCCAATGATGAAGCATGACACTAAGGGGCCTGTTGGTGTGTGAGGGGTATTCTAAACAACACTGTGTGCTCTCCACCATTGTAGGGACCACTATCACTACCTGAGTGGATTCCATCATTTAATGAAGCCACCTACTCCTTACTGTCATAAGGATTATCTTTTGTCCCACACTCAGGCTTGAATAGATTTGAATTATTTATTGACTTGATGGCCTTTTTCTGAAAAATTCGTCTTAAATTCTTTTTCAAGGTTAAAGAGCAAATATTACCAGTTGTTAATAAATCAGGTCTGGCCCCCAAATCTATATTTACACCCACTATAGAACAAGTTGTCCCTGAAATTAAATTTTTCTAACAAGTCGTATATAACAAACTTATACATGCGACCAAATATATTCCCAAGACGCCCTACAACATCTCTAGTGAAGAACATAAGGCACTTGCGACCCTAGAGACTCCACGGAAATCACTATTAAAAGTTGTGATAAAGGTGGTGGCATTGCCATTATGGATACCATCGCATACATAGATAAAATTGAAGACATGTTAGGGGACTCTAGATTTTATAAAAAAATCACAAGAATCCGACCCAAAAAATTAAATCTAATATACTACGTCTGACTACTCAAGCCCTCCATAATGACATCATATGTGAGAAAGAGTTCAACTATCTTAACATAGATAACCCAAAAATGGCAAGCCTATATGGCACACTCAAGGTACATAAAGATGTAACCAATCCCCCTTTCAGGCCGATTGTTTCAACCATTGGCTCTGTGACTGAACCCATCTCGAAATATCTAGATGCAATCTTACGCCCCTACATAAATAATGTTCCTGGATACATAAAGGATACATGCCAGGTCATTAATATGTTAGAAGGCATACCATTCAATCATAACAGACAATGGCTCGTCACATTAGATGTGGAAAGTTTATACTCAAATATACCATGTGATGGAGCACTCCTAGCTGTCAGATGGTTCATTAATACCTACAATGTTGACTGTAACATCAGTTTCATCATTGATTGTTTGAGTATTGTTTTGGAAGAACATGTGTTCGAATTCCGGGGAGATATGTACAGGCAGACAAAAGGAGTTAGTATGGGCGCATCTTGCGCCCCTACTATAGCTAACATTTATGTGGCTTATTTTGAGGAACAATTTGTGTTCAATGAGGTGGCCCCATTCTTCGA
The DNA here is from genome assembly GCF_964261635.1 of Lissotriton helveticus. NCBI lineage: Eukaryota > Metazoa > Chordata > Amphibia > Caudata > Salamandridae > Lissotriton > Lissotriton helveticus. Next base: position 845,794,959 of record NC_136057.1, on the reverse strand, counting down.
ATCCACATTAAGGGGTCGATTAGGATTGCGGTGAATCCGCATCCTCTGGGCTGGCGGAAGCCACCGCTGGCCCGGAGGATGCGGATTCACCGCTGCGGTACATGAAAAGACCCCCCGCCACATTAGGATGGCTGGGGGGTCATCGGCGGACGGGAAGACCGTCCACCGCTTTTCCGCCGCGGTCGCCTTCCGACCGTGGCGGAAAAGCTCTAATATGGTGGCGGTGTCTATCAGACACCGCCAGCCATATTAGGATGTGCTTCAGGACATGCCTTTCCGTGGCGGCAATGCCGCCACGGAACGGCATACGTCTTTTCTTTGGGGGCCTGTTGCGGGCCCCCAGGGTGAATGGGGGGTGGGGGGTGCACATGGGGGAACCTATGGTACCCCCCTGCATTTACATGCACAAAGCGGCATGCACTGCGCGGTGCCTGCCGTTTTGTGCATGTAAATGTAAAGCATGCATTTTTAACCTTGCGGCGGGTGCTGCTTCAAGCAGCACCCGCCGCAAGGTTCTTGATACGGGATGTGACCGCCAGGGTGGCGTCACATCCTAATTGCACCGGAGGGACCGCCGCTGCCCCTGTGGATGGTCCCTCCACCTCGGGGGTGGCGGACGGACGCAGGTCCGTCCGCCATCCTAATAGGCCTCTAAATTGGCCACGATACATAGATGATATCATCTTTGTATGGAATGACAACGAGGATCCTCTGGCAGGGTATATCTTGTGGTTCAATCTCTGCGATTCGAATTTACATTTCACCTCACATTGCAGCAATGTACAAATTGAATTTCTGGATCTATCTATTAAGCATGATTGTGGTCAGTTATTTGTTGACCTCTATATAAAACCCACAGCGTGTAACACTATTTTACACAAGTTTAAAATAATTAGTTTTCATATGTTTTTATTCAGTTTCAGTGCAATAGACGGTAACCTGATGAAGGCCCACATGCCGAAACGCACGTAGTCCTATCTACCGTATTGCCTCCATCAATACTTGTCTATGGTCATCGTGGCTGTTTTTAATATTTCTGAGATGTATTCATGACTGTTTATAAAAATATCATTTTTTGAGATCAAATTAGCACACATATGTATAGTATGAGGTTTACGTAAAAGTAAAGTAAAGTCCACATTTGTAAAGTGCACAATCACCCGTAAGGGTCTCTAGGCGCTGGGGGCCGTCGGGAAGATTAAGCGAGCTATTGCCCAGAGTCACATGCTGCTGGGCTAACCTGCCGCCGGAGCCGGGGATCGAACCGTGGTCCCCAGATTCCAGCGTCAGTCGCCCTGGCCGCGGCGCCACACCTCTTCCCGACGTAGAGATATATGATTTATAATAAATTCTATAATTCTATCAAGCTATCAATAAAATGAATACTTTTTCGATCACTTATGTGTGATTAATTTGAGCCTTGTGGGATTAAATTCGGTTATTCACAATTTGTGTACCTAGAATTAAGCGTGTTTCTGTCAAATGGTTGTTTGACTTAGCTACAGACCTTTACCTAAATTAGTCTTCTCCCTATGTGTAGTAAGTCCATTAGCATATATAGGGGTCCCGATTTTTCCAATGAAACAGGGAGCGTGATATTAAGGAAGTAGATTGACTTTATAACATTACATTTGTTATCTACGCTCTGATGTGTTATGTTTGAGCTATGTTGGGCTTGTGAGGTACCAGCGTGGCAGCCAGAGGCCTTGAGATTAGAGACCCTGATAGAGAGGCGTGACCTACTCCTTTTGGTGGCCCGGTGGCCGCCTCACAAACCAGCATAGCAATTAAACCACTTCCTGTGCATAGACCACAAGACGTCACATGAGCAGGGTCGGATTGATAACGCTGGCACTCGGCAATGCCCCAGGGGCCAGTGTCCAGTTCCAGCTGTGGGCTGTTTTTTTTTAGCATTCTGGGGGCCGATTTGGGTGGTTTCTGCATCGTTCGGATACTGCCAGCGGCCCAGTGGGTGCCTGAGTGGCCTTTCTGGAGTCAGATGGGCGTCCATTAGCTCCCTTTTATTAATGGGCAGAGGTGTCACTCCCTTTCTCTCGCTGGGCCGGCCCATTAATATATGCATATAGAGCGGGGGCAGGGGTCCTGAGCAGAAGTGGTCTCACTTGTTTTCAGGTCTGTTTCACCAGTGTAAACTAATCCGTGCATTTTTTTATACGCCCCTTTTGTTAAAATAAAATTTCGCTGAAGCAGTGTTTTGCGTAAAGACAATATGCAAATGTACCACCTTTTTTAGCGTGCCCAGGCCAATTTTTAATCCCAATCGAACCCTGCACATGAGTAAAGACATTTCAGGGAGACCCATTGCCTGGTATGGCCTAAAACGATCTTTAATTCCACAGTTCGCTACTACTTCCCAACATCCACCTCCCTCCCTCTGATTAAGCATAATTTTCTTTGCTCTGTCGATGCACTTCTGGCCCCTGCATTTAATTAAACTAACTTGTTCCTGTTTTACCAAATGCCTCTTGTCTTTTCATTTTTTCAAGGTAAATTCATATCCGAGCAACAACAGCCACACCTACACTTTTCTATCTCGTGCCAGGAAGCCGCACGCCTAACATTCCCTCTGTCACTCACTGTCCTTTCAAACACCCTATGTATATTGAGCCATTTGAAAAGCTGCTGTAGGTTGGTGACCAGCAAGGTATTTGCAGAAGATTTCTAGACACCACAGGGTGCTGCACTGTTGCCCAGACTCCTTCTTAAAAAGACATTTTTGGAGGTGGTGGACAAATATCTGCTTACATATGTAGGTTACCTGTAGCTGGCCACGGCATGTGCAGTAAAGAGCAGTAGGGTGGTCGGACCGGGTGGAGGGGGATTTCGACAGACACCGCCTGGGGAAAATTAATTATTTATTTCATTTTCCTTCGTGGTCATCTGTCAAATCACCGCTCAACTATGCCCCACCACTCTTACTTGCATGGGCCGCGACTGCCTGTAGCCTATGTTATGCAGCTCACCACTAAAAAATCTGTACATTCTCAATTTAGGTAATTTAGCACTGACAAAGCTAATACATCTGGATTGAATGTGCTAATGAAGGTAGCATTACCATATTCGAGCGGGGCACAAGTAATTGAGGCAGCAGGTGCTGCGAGATTGGGGAAGAATAACAGGCTATAACTCCTGCTGAGTTATCTGACACAGGCTATAACTGTTGGCAGCAAAGTCCATCATCAACTCACCAGGATTCTTTAATGGTCCTATCATCTGCCTCTTGTAAATTGGAAAGTGCTGATAATCAGAACAGAAGAGGTGCTCATAAAGAATGTGGGCAGTTTTCATTTCAATATGACATCAGTCGACCATACACTACCAGATATTGATTTAGACTATTTAATATCCCCCACTCCCGCCTCCTATGGGGAGCAAACGAAGTACCAGAGGCTCCAACGGATTTGCAAAAAAATTCTCTGTCAAGAGAGACATTAGCTTTTGGTGAAAACAGTCCTGTCACTTTGAAGGATCTCTCCAACACCCCGGTTATGTTCATTAATAACAGCATTCATGCCCAAGGGGATTATGTTAATCTATCAAAAGCCTTACATGTGTTACAGAGATTTCTGGATATAATCCTAAAATTATTGGAAAAAACTACACTCCATTCTAATCACATGCTGGAAATATTAGCTGCCTTTCTCTTGTCTATAACAAGTAATGATGTGGGAGTAGGACAACACAATACATCTTTACTTGATTCTTTCCCTTCCTTGAGTCATTTCCAATTTCTTTAAGAAGAATAGGGGGGGAAAAGGGAATACCATACCAATCCAAGCAGGAGAGCATTCAACAGTGAAGGAAGCTCGGAGGAAAAAACAGCAAAAATTGATCACATCTATTCTCTTCGTAAACATTTCACTCCTGATGCATCTGCTGCTACTGCTTTAACCAATAATTTGCTGGAACCCCATGCTCTCTCATCATTCACAGACCAAACTGCTCTGTTTCCTATATTTAATACAAGCATTTGCAATGCAATAGGTCTCGCATTTACGCAAGTTTAAGCTATTGGCATTGTAAATGACGATGTGTTTTATATATGTTTTAAAGATCAAAACATAAATAAAGAAAAAGCATTGTAATTTACAATGCCAATAGCTTAAACTTGCGTAAAAGCGAGACCTATTTCAATGGGTGTGGCCGGGGGCAAGAAGGCAAGGACAGCTGGGGGATGTGGGGGTAGGGAGAAGGCACAGACAACGAGAGGAAGGGCAGGGGTGAACAAGGCACGACATCAGGAAGAGGGGGGTAGAGATGGCACCAAAGCACGTCGTCTGCGACAATAAAATAAAGTGCGAGGCACAGAAATGCGGCAATGAATTGTGCACACAAAAGTGTGGCTTACATGAGAGTCACTGCAAGAAAAGGGAGAAAGGATCTGTGTGATCCACTTCAAAGCACCAACATACTGACATATTTTGGGATTCGAAAGGCAGTCACTAGGTTGGTGATGTCACGATTCATGCGGCAAACATTTAGAAATGGTTTATTAGATAAGATTCACGAGAGTGGTTTTCCACATTTCGGGTCTTCTGCTAGAACCACTACAACCTACCGGGATCTGTGGGTCGGTATGAGCTATGGTCAGGGTTACAGAAATTATGCGATTTGGCAGCCACAGCGTTTTCTAAATACTTATGGATGTCACAGTTGCCTCATAATCCATCATCAGGCACGTAATCTGCCGAATTTAGCAAAAATATGTTAAAGCTAAAACGGATCACATTTTACTAAAAAGCATTGTCAATGCAATAGGTCTCGAATTTGCGAGAGTTTAAGCCACTGTCACTGTAAATGACAATGCCTTTTATTTATCTGTATTCAAAACCAACACATGGATAAAAGGTTTGTCAGTTACAATGCGAATAGCTCAAACTCTCGCAAATGCGAGACCTATCATTGTAAATGCTTGTTTTGTTTGTTTCCAATCACTCTATAGGAGTACTTGTCTTTTCAGGCCATCTCCCTTGTACAATTACACACATATCACAAAAATGCATGCACGTGTACAAAACGTATGCATTTCTTAAAAAACAATCAGTTGGTATTGGAACTCTCGCTCGGTCATCCATCTTGCCATAGCGTAAACGCAAGGCACTTTAAGTGCTCACCAGTTACATTACACAATGACACATTTATTTTTGGCACTGATCCTGCTTCAATTAAAGTTTTTTTCCGATTGTTGCTTGCGCCCAGCTCCTCTTGCTTCTCTGCTTGACCCACCCACCACTACCTCCTTCGTCGCTGCTTTTTTTTTTTTTGCACAAAGTGACTCAGAGTCCGCTCAACATACTGTGATTCTGGGCTTTCAGTAACTTTCCGCTATGCTGAACAACACATGTGCTGTTGACATCATGACTAAAGGATATTCCCATTGACAAAGCCAATAGCTTGGGCATTGCCGCAACCATTTGGCTTTGCCAATGCTTGTTTTATGTTGATCAAATTACTTCTGAAAACAGCTGCACCATCAAGCCAGATCCAAAAAGAATGTATAACATTTTACACAAAATCATTGGAGTACAAGCTCTTGGCCCTATTAAAATCTGAAAAAATATAAATGGGTCACTATTATTCTCTGAAAATGGTGGAAACTCTTGTAACAGTGCATTGTTCTAGGGTAGAGGATGTGTGCACTAACATCCTTAGCATAGCGTATGCAAAACTGATCTTGACGCACATTTGACAATTTCAGAGAGTTCAGAGTCAACTATTAATAATTGGTAATTTGTGATTATTTTTAGACAGTTTTGTGATATTAAAAGCGAAACTATAAATCCAAGAGAGCGACGTGTTATTGTGTTTAAAAAATAAAAACAGGCATGGGTAATTCCATATAATAACGATGGGCCGGCCCCTTATTATGCTTGTCAGAAGGTTGGTCTAATGTGCTACATTAACACACTTTAAAAGCGGCGACATGCCGGGAAGTTTGTGGCCTAAAAACAATCCATGCAATTTTTTACCCGCACTGTGACATATTCTTTGCAAGCAACCTGCAGTGTATATGTGGTTTGGTAAGTATTCATCACTTGACTTTACACTGTTTGTTCAATAAAGAAGATTACACCAGCAAACCTCTGGAGGTGTATTAATGAGGGATTACTACACAGCCCAGCACATGGGTATTTCTGTGTGTAGCCCAGTAATTATACGGGGTGAAAAGAGGCTGTACCTGCTGAGAAGCCAATTCCTTGTCGCTTTCATCTACCGCTACGTCACAGCCTACGCGTACAGCCCAGGACCCGTCCATGACTCGCAAGTGCACTGCAGAAGAAGCGAGCCCAATCCCAACCTCGTTCTTTCATGACCCCCCCACCCCCACCCCGTGAAAGCGTTTCAGTAGTCACGCTCATCAACGCCACTTCCTGCATTGTGACGTTGCGGCACTAGGGACGACATGTTAAAGTCAGGCAAAGTTGTTACTGTTTTCCAACACCAGAATCAACGAAATTATGTTTGACTTTTACAGCTACTTTTATGAGTCATTCTCTCCTCTATCTCTCTGTGGTGCTTGATCTAGTCTTTCAGAACATACGCTGGTAGTTTATAACTGGGCACGTATGCTTTTAAAAAATGATCGTACTTTTAAAACGTCCACTTGGTCTTTAGGTGCGGGAAAGCCGTTAAAGAAAAAGATGGATAGTAAATTGGTGATAAACAACTAGACTGCTCATTTATTTTCTTTCTGTGCCCACAGGGGCGCCATGCTGCAGGACTAAACAACTTTTGGCCCCTACAGCGTTTCGTGCAACTAGCATGTGACGAAAACGCAATTTGATCGAACTGCTGTTCCATGACCTAGTCAGAATAATTTAATTTTTAGTCTGTAAACTAGACAAAGGTAAACATGACGCACCGTGCAGTTAAAAATGATAGCGGACCAGAGAGGGAGCATGTCGGAAAGGAGTTCTGCCTCCTGATTGGCTGCTTAAATAGAAACCTGTGGTGCGCGGAGCCGACGCGGGAATCGAAACTAGTGGTGCGCACGCACCAGAGGAGCGGGGGCAAGGGAGCGCGAAGACGCCGAGACGAGGTAGGGGATGTGTGTGTAAGCGCCGGGTGTTCTCTGTGTATGTTTGTGCGTGTGTGTGTGTGTGGGGGGGGTTCTGTATGTATGTGTGTGTGTATGCGTGGGGGGGGGCTGTATGTGTGTTGTGCATGTGTTGTGAAGAGCCTGCCGGAATCGGAGCGCGTGTTGACGCGCGCGACCTGATCCCGGCAGGCTGCTGCGTGTGTGCGCGTGCCAGTCTCTTGTCCTCTCCCTTTCAGTCCTTGAAAGCCAGAACGATAACAATAGTCTCGCTCTGCGACTGCAGGCCTTTGGCCTGCAATCGCAGGGTGAGACCTAAAAAATAAAAAAGGGTAATGAAATACAGGATTGCCCGAAACAGAAGAAATCGAGGAACTAAAGTTACAGTCTGAGGTTCTTACATTCAGGAAACCCTCTAAGAAATTAACAAAAGAAAAAGAGTAAGGCAAACTTCATAGACTGCTGAAGGAAAGTAATAAATAGATAAGGTTCCTCCCAGAAGTGAATGGTACACCTAACTAAAATTGTAATGAAGTTATTCATATGGAAGTAGCATCTATAGAAGTAGCAAACACCATCCCTGAAGAAGATCATAGTGGTCAGAGCATGACATAGTGGACTATGTGCTCGGCCTTCGCTCCAGAATGGCCGAGTACATGAAGAAGACAAACAGAAATTTGGTGACCGGCCAGGAGCTTGTCAAGCACTGGTATGACCAAAAGGCCTCAATTAAGGAATACTAACCATGACAATTGGTGTGGGTCTTGGAGCCTGTAGCACCCAGAGCCTTACAGGAGAAGTGGGCTGGGCCCAACTCCATCTCAGAGAGGAAGAGGGAAGTCACCTACTTGCTGAACTTGGGTACTCCCAGGAAGCCTCACAGGGTGATCCATGTAAATAGGCTCACGCTACACAAAGAAAAAGAAGACATCACCATGTTGATTGTAACAGATGAGGGCGAGGAAGAAGAGAGAGACCCTCTCTTAGGCCTCATATCTTCTTATGCCCAAGACGGAACTGTAGAGGGAGAGGTTCTCTCACCCTCACTCACAGACCATCAAAGGCACTGCTATCACTTGCTGAAGCAGTTTGATGGACTGTTTTCCTTGACCCTAGGTCTAACAGGGTGTAGCCATGACGTGGACACTGGTAACAGCTTGCCTGTCAAGAACAAAATATATATATATTTTCTGACCAGGTCAAGGCCAGCATTAAGGCTGAGGTTGCCAATATGTTGGAGATGGGGGTGATTGAGCCTTGCAGTAGTCCATGGGCCAGCCCAGTGGCACTGATGCCCAAGCCAACCCCCAAATGTGGAAACCTGAAATGAGTTTATGTGTGGTCTACAGGGGCCTCAATGCAGTCCATAAGACTGATGCTCACTCCATTCCAAGCGCTAATGAGCTCAGTGATAAGTTAGAGACAGATAAGTATCTGAGCACTTTTGACCTGAAATCATGCTATTGGTAGGTTGCCCCCACTCCAGGAGCCAACAAGAGATCTGCTTTCTCCCCACCTAAAGACTACTTTAATAAAAAGTGATGTCCTTTGGATTGAAGAATGCCCCTGCCACCTTCAAAAGGTTGGTGAATCATGTATGGTTAGAATTGGAGAATTTCAGTGCATCTTATCTTGACGATATACCTGTATTTAGTCATACCTTGGAGGATCAGGTGGTCCACCTCAAGCAAGTGCTTCATGCCTTGCAACAGGCAGGCCTGACTATCAAGGCAAGTAAGTGCCAGATAGGGCACAGCTCCATTGTGTAACTGGGCCACCAAGTTGGTGGAGTCCATGTACAACCTCTCCTACCCAGGATCCTGACTACCTGGCTTGGGAGCCTCCTGAGACCCAGACCCAGGCCAGACCCTTCTTAGGCCTGAATGGATACTATAGGAGATTTGTGAAGGGTTACAGTACCATAGTGGCCAAAGAGCAGCCCAGAAAAGTATTTGGACTGAGCAGTGTCAAGAGGTGTTTGACACTTTCAAGGGAGCACTGTGCTCTGCATCTGTCTTGAAGGCCTCTGACTTCAGCAAAGAGTTGATTGTCCAGACAGAGCTATCTGAACTTGGGATAGGTTCAGTGTTGCTACAAGTGAATGATCTGGGCCAGGATGAGACAGTTGCCTTCATCAGCAGGTGATTCCTTACTAGGGAGCAGCCTTAGAGTGTCATTGAGAGGGAAGCCTTTGCTGTGGTTTGGCCACTTAAGAAGCTAAGACTCTGCCTGTTTGGGACTCACTTCAAAGTTGAAACCGACCACCAAATCCTCAAATGCCTGATGCAGATGAGAGGAGAAATCCCCAAGTTGTTAAGTTGGTCCACTTCCCTACAGAGGATGAACTTCACAGTGGAACACAGACCTGGGACTGACCATGCCAGTGCAGATGGCCTTCCCAGGTTCTTTCAGTTAGATGATGAGAATCACCAGGAAAAAACTTAGTTGCTCATCACCTTTTGTCTGGGAGGGGCCATGTAATATAAGAAAAGGCTTCTTCTTGTATGGTCACCCCACGTTTTTCAGCGGATGCTGCTTGTTTTTCTACCCTGAGAGTGCACTGAGGGCTGCTAACCAGATTTCAGTGTCATTGCACTGACCCTAAAGTGTATGTCAAATTGGCTTTACCCAACTGGAATTGGCTAACTTACCTGTAAGTCCATGGAATATTATACCCTGGTACCCAGGGCATGTAAGTTAGAGGGATACCCCAGGGCTTGCAGCACAATTATGCCACCCTAGAGGACCTCAAGTAATCTGAGTCCCCCAGTCTGCCACTGCAGACTGGTACAGCAATCCCACATTGAAAGCAATGGCAAAGCTACCACTTCCCCTGCACATGTCTGTAAGCCCCACCTCTGGCAGGCCTACTGAATATTAAGGGATAACACAATGGAGTAACCCAGTGACCCTCAGAGCCTGGGTGAGTATATAATAAGCTACAATGGCTCTGTCTGACCACTCAGTTGTGCTAACTCCTGAATGTGCAACCAAAGTGGGCACTCCAAGGTATCAAACAATTTGCTACACTAAGCCTGCCTTGTATCTCAAGTCCAAATTAATGTAACTTGTTGCAGTGTGCAGCTTTAACAAAGTTGCCACTTTGTTGCCTTTAAAACCTCTGTGCCTTCCCTGGCCCACATGGACCTTTCTTCACGAGACAGCTTTCTGCCCTCTAGGTGAGACGTGTTAATGACTCTCAGGAAAGAGAACAAGGAGGGATTGCAGGCCAGGGAGGTGTTATCTCACTCTTGCAGAAGGCACTTGGGTGTTTGCCTCAAATGACAGGCTTCAAAGGTGAAAGGCAGATGTGCAACAGTAGTCGGAGTGTGGTAAATAAATAAATAATACCTCTCTTTTTGACTAGACATATATCATAACAGATAGCTCAATAAATAAGAGTCAAGATTCGAGGTAGTAGGAGTTTCGCAGGTTTATTACAGCATAAGGACAGGAACAGGACAACCTGCATAGGAATAGGATGACAGGGCCCAGCAGCTGCTGGGGCTGGATCTGGGATGAGCGCGCTCACTTTTAATAACAATACATGAGCATATATACATAACGCAAACACATAGCATTACATTGCAGTAGGCGTAGCAGTGGGTGGAGCAGAAGGCGTGACGCGTAGCAGTCGCGAAAGATAAGGGCGAAAAGAGGTGTAACGGGGCGTATACATAGACATGTGATGCAAACGTAACAGAATATGTCATGAATGGGGCGGAAACATTGGAGGGGGCTACCTAAGGAGCCGGGACCTCTAACCTGATGGTGCGCGCAAACTAGCAATGACGTATCACTAGGAGAAGCTGGGGGCTATGAACTCTGTGCTAGGAGCAGAGACTGAAGTCTGGAGAGTCAGGGCGACATGTACCTAAACAGTATCTAGTATCTGATGTTTAGAGAACATGTTGATATAAACTAGAAGTCAGGAGAGGAAAGGCTAACTTGATTCTAAGACTGGACCATGCATTATTCTACATGTAGTGCGTGATGAAGAATATTAAATGACCATTAAATGCATTATTTCTCTAACGTGGAGACGTGAAGGCTAGACAATGACGGAAACTATTGATGCAGTTCAGTAGCTTAGGAATGCAGAGAAGGAGGACTGAACTGATAACTGGAATCATAACATATTCTTGGCAGACTCAGAGACTGAGCCAGGCTGGACCGGGCACTGCGAGGCAGGAAGTAAGTGAAGGGTCGAGGATACAGGTGGGGGCTGTATCGCTCCTCAGCGAAGTGTCAGGAGACAGGAGCTGAATCTGGTGTCCAGGCCCTTTTGAGGCCTAGAAACGGGGACTTTATAATAGAATAACGTGCACACTGAGAAACGTGGCAACGTAGCTTTACATAGGCCTGATATTCGTAGTATTCACGAGGACTGGAAACTGGCATACTAGAGGTGGACACAACTGTAATTGCGTCATTAATCGAACATGGGGAATGCATATGCATATTTAATCATACACACATAACATATGATGGATGACACGTAGGGACACAGAACATGGCAAAATTTACTTTTCCACATTCCCTCCTTGTCACTACGTTTCCATCAGGAAACATCAATATTCATGATACCATCTATCATTTCATACAGTATCATTTGCTCGTCTCGAATTATCCTGGAACGGGATGTAGAACGGGGCTTGGGACTAGGAATACAAGAGGTAGCACAAATGCCGCAAATCGCAGGGCCACATTGTATACAGAGGCAGCAGCTGAATATGATCGCTACTGAAATACCTAGAAAGGACAATATTTTCCATCCCCAGGCGGAAATTATATTCCAGAACCAACCGGACCATGTCCAGGTGCCTGGATCTTGGTGTATCAGATGGGCAATTTTATGGAGTCTGGTTATAGCTGAATAAACAGACGGCGCGTTATTTGGAATGAAAATGCAGCAACTAGATCCGATGACTCTACAGGCCCCGCCCCTATCGGCCAGTATGACGTCAAGGACGAGACGATTCTGTAAAACGACAAATCTCATAGCAGATTGCTCTTCGGTTAAGTTACCTAGAGCAGAGGCAGTCTCATTTACTACAGCTTCGAGGGTTCTGGTTAACCTACGGATCAGTTTACTATTCTGGATAGGTCCTATAAAGAAAAAGAAACCTCTGTTGAAATCTGTATACTGTTCTAGAGCAGTTTCAGTATAATCGACAATTGGGGACTCCCTTTTATGTCTAATGTGTACTAGATGTGTATTTCTATGATAATCAGGTGGGGCTAGGAAAACAGGTGGCAGTAGGAAGGCAATGTAACAGGTTCCCTCCCAATCGAGGGGCAGACGAACATATGCGGTTTGACCACAAATAAAATAAGAATGACGTGAAGCTTTGAAAATAGATTTCCCACTGTCACTATACTTGACAATAGTAGTACAATCACTATGTCCTACGTGTATGGAACCATAATTTCGGACACATAATTCGCCTTTGACTGGTAGTACTGAAATAGCAGGTAAGTCTGGAGTAGTATCAGACTGAACATTCAGGACCATGAAATTCGACGAATAATTACCTAAATTATACACTTCATTTTCTAGATCTAACCCTGTTCTGTGGGGGAGACCTTGCTTGTCTGGAAAACATGTATTGTTAAGAAAAGATATATCTGTTGAGGATGACGTTAACGTGGACCATGCTCCACACGAACCATTATGTGAAAATGGATAAGGAAAAAGTGGCAGGACTCCCTTCGGTATCTGGAAAGGGGGGAGTCGACCACACACCCAACAATTAGTGGCATTGCTGGACTGGTGTGAGTAATGTAACATGCGGATAAATGAGTTATTTCGCATGGCGAGGCGGTAAGAGAGTTCATGAGGGGGCAGGTCACTAAACGTGTGCTCTACTGTAGCATTAGCAGACTTATTTACATGTGAAACTGGGAAACATAGGTAAAATGCATAACTGGTGCAGGAAATCATAAGGCTGGAAAATAATATGAAACATAGAAAAACGATACATCGGATTGAGTTTTGACTAACTCTCTCACTATGGGGGTCTATTTTATACATGTCAGAAACAGTCTAACCGTTTCACCTAGGGGAGGACTTAGACAATCAAACTGACTGACTTATTTTACTAGACCGGAGTTTTAGCTTGTACTCCTGTTGTGGAGTTTTCTCTAACAGGGGAGGGGTTGTAGCAATGTCTTTTGCGGGACAGTCCTTGAGAACAATATTTTGGCAATCCTTCAAATCCTGGGAAATGTTCTTTAAGACGGGTTTCAGTCCATTAAAAAGTTTGACATGAGAAAGGTGTACCCAGCCTTTGCGTCCTTCCAACTTCACGGCTGTACGGGTGGTGAGGAGGACCTGTCGGGGCTCTTTCCAACGAGGCTCCAGCGGACTTGATCTGTCAAAGTTGCGGACCATCACCATGGATCCTGGAACGATTTCATGAAGGTGCCACCTCGGTATTGTCTGGAAATGCGGCAGCAACCTGTGAACGACATGAGTTGAGGGCAGACATCAAGGAAGCTAGGTAATCTGTCAGCATATTACTTGAAACATCGGTAATACTTCGGGGTCTAGGAGTACCCCACATGTTAGGGGGGCGGCCAAAAACGACCTCATACGGGGACAGACCTGATCTGGAATGTGCGACCATGCGCATATAAAATAAAGCGACTGGTAGAGCTACTAGCCAGTCCACACCTTTCTCTTTACATATTTTGGCGATACGGATTTTCAGAGTCTGGTTATGTCTCTCTACGAGACCGGCTGCTTCAGGATGGCGTACACAATGAAACTTCCACTGGTACCCTAATAACAGGGAAACATGCTTCATGAGTTCAGATGAGAATGGCTGGCCGTTGTCAGAATATACGACTCTAGGGAGTCCATAACGGGGGAAGAACTCACGAACCAACTGCTTGGCAGTGGTCGCGGCTGTGTAATCTGGGACTGGATATGCTTCTGTCCACCTGGACAAAGCGCATACAACTACAAGGACATACTTGAAACCTCGACATCGCTCCATCTGAATATAATCCATCTGGAGGACTTCAAAAGGGTGGTCAGGGGGCTGGAATCCACCTTGTTCCACCGGGACACTTTTACCTGGATTAAACTGACAACATATCATACAGGTACGGACTTTCTGCTTGGCTGCAGCTCGTAAATGCTTGTTAAACCAAATGTTCTGGATACTGTCTAACATAGCTTTTTCTCCTAAATGTGCTGGACTATGTGCGGTATTAATAATGACTTGAACCATAGAGTCGGGGAGAAACCATGTGGCTCTACCCTTCGTTAACCATCCTTGATCTGTCTGGACCCCTCCTTGTTCGGACCATTTCTTGATTTCTTCGGGAGTAGCATGTAACTGTATGTCTATGACATCTTGTGTAGGGTCCTTAACTGTCATACATGTAGTCGGATCTGGAGCATGTGTCTGTGTCGGATTAACTTGAATGTCTGGAGTCTGTGCTGTAAGCTTGGCTGTGCGATCTGCTAGATCATTACCTTGGGAAATAATGTCAGTAACTTTCGTATGTGCTTTGCACTTCATGATAGCAATAGATGTCGGCAAGTGTATGGCATCTAACAGAGCTTGAATGAGGAGACCATGCTGAATCTTGGTTCCATGAGAAGTCATGAAACCTCTCTCCTGCCAGAGCACTCCGAAGTCGTGTACAACTCCAAATGCGTAACGTGAATCTGTGTAAACATTAACTTTCAAGTTCTTGGCGTGTATGCAGGCTTGTGTCAGAGCAACTAGCTCTGCTGCTTGAGCGGACAGGGTATCAATACGGTGTGTTTCAATAACTTCGGTGTCAGTAGTCACTGCATACGCGGCGACTAGTTCTCCTGTACTTGTTCTCATACATGAACCATCCACATAAAGTGTCAGGTCGGGGTCTGGTAACGGAATATCTGTCAGGTCTTGTCTTGGCTTTGTCGTAATGTTAACTACTTCCACACAGTCATGTGGGTCAGGATTCGAAGTAACTGATGGTAACAGTGTAGCAGGATTTAAAACGTTGCAGCGTCTGATTTCTATGTGTGGCTGGAACAGTGTCAATTCATAACCTGTTAAACGTGCAATTGTCAAGTGCTGAATTTGTGTTCGGTTTAAAAGAACTTCCACGGAATGTGGAACTTGTACTGTCAAGGTATGTCCTAAGACTATGGAATCACTTTGTCTGATAGCTAGTGCTGTGGCTGCAACTGACTTGAGGCACGCAGGCAGAGCCTGGGCTACAGGATCTAATGTGCTCGAAAAATAAGCACAAGGCTTGTATTGTCCTGCTTGATCTTGTGTGAGAACAGATAATGCTGTACCTTCACGTTCAGTAACGAAAAGTGTAAAAGGCTTACTGTAGTTCGGTGTCGCTAGGACTGGAGCTTGGCATAGGGCTTTCTTTAACTCATTGAAACTAAGTGTATGTTCAGATGTCCAAGGGAGGACAGTCGATACGGCTGCCTCCTGTGTCGTTAACTGTATCAGTGGTTTGGCTAGAAATGCATACTGAGGAATCCATTGTCTACAATAAGAAGTAAGGCCGATAAAAGCACGTACCTCCTTCTGGGTCTTGGGCCGAGGAAGACTCGCTATTAACTGGATACGGTCTGGTGTCAACTGCCTACCCCTCTTGGACAGTAAGTGTCCTAAGTAGACCACTTGCTGGACACAGAATTGAAGCTTCGAAGGGGACACCTTGTGCCCCATCTCGGCTAGGAAATACAAGACTGTAAGTGATGCTCGCTCGCAAGCACGTTCAGAACGGGCTGTGATCAGTAGATCATCGACATACTGGAGCAGGGCAGTGTCAGTTGGCATGTGAATGTTGTCTAGTTGTCTCTTGAGTGCTTGACTGTAAATACTAGGACTTTCTGTGAAACCTTGAGGAGCTCGTGTAAACATATAGCTCCTTCCATTTAAACAAAATCCGAAAAGGAACTGGCTGTCTGGATGAATAGGAACACTGAAAAATGCGTTCTTGAGGTCTATGACAGTGAAGAACGTGGCTTCGGAATCAATGGCCGTTAATAGGGAAGAGATATCTGGGACAACTGGGTACTGCGGAATAATACATTTATTAAGCTCTCGTAGGTCAATCACTAATCGATATACTGGGGGTGCATTTGGATCAGTATGTTTCATGACTGGAATGATCGGAGAATTACATACATTGGAGTCAGTTTCTACAACCACTCCTTGAGCCATGAGCTCGTCAATAATTTTGGATAAGGCTGCTACAGCCTCAGGTGGCAATCTGTACTGTCTGATTCGTGGTAACACTACACCTGGCTTGAGAGTCACACGATAGGGTGTGATTTGCATGTAACCTACATCAGTTGAACCTTGCGCCCATAAGTGCTGCGGAACATTAGACAGTCTTGAATCAAAATCTCGTAATACATAGTGACCCTTAAAGTCACGTAGGAACAATAGTATTCCCTCTGGGGAACAGCATATAACTGCACCTAACTCTTTCAGTGTCTTAATACCTAATAGATTTTCTGGACATGACTTAGTAAGTAACAGATCAGTAGTGCGGGACAATGGACCTACTTCTAGAGAAACCGGTTTTGAAATCTCATTTACGATAGGTTTTCCTGAAAATCCAAGGGAAACATTTCTTGAGCCTGAGAGCGGAGCCCCTGGAACTTCGGCATGACTAATTGTGGTCCTACTTGCCCCTGTATCGATCAAAAACTTTCTGTCTTTCCCTAATACTTGACTGTGAACATAGGGACCTTCTTGATCTACAGGTATCTCGATGAGAGGCAAGCCTACCTCCCTCTCTAGGCTGTTTCATGAATACTGCTGGTACTCTGGATACTCAGACTGTGCATACTGGTACATCTGCGATGTAACATGCTGTGTTGCAGCAATAGGCTGCGGTGCTGTAACTGTCTGTGGTGCATTCTGTGACTGAGGAATCTGGGAAACTTGTTCTTGTCTAGGCGGACGTGGTCTTTCTTTAGTCTTACCAGTAGCTATGTTGTGTTTCAGAACTGCACACTCATTTATAAAATGACCTGGCTGTTTACAATAATTGCAGTTCCCTTTAACGGGAGCTGCAGGATGACTGGCTTGATTCGGACCCCTCTTCTGACTGTCTTGAGGAACAGATTGTGCAACTAGTACTTTCATTTTCGTGTCTTTCATACGTTTTCTTTCGTGTTCTTGCTCTTCTCTGATTCTATTCTGATGATACTGAAGCATTTGCAACATCTGGGACGGGGTATTAGCTTGCCAGGTACTTTCGACTTTCAAAACTCGATTTTTAATTTGTGGACTTGAATTCTCGACTAATTTAGTAACAAAAAGGTGAGGGTATGACTCACTACTTGTCTTGAGGCCACTGTTGATGCTGAAACATTTTTCAAATCTAGAATAAAAATCACTAATATCCTCATCTTGCTTCTGTTTACAGGCTGAGATTGCATCCCAGTCTTCTTTTCTAGTTGTCAATAATCTGGGTAGAACTTGTATCAATAATTCTGGTAATTCTTTACATTTATCTCCAAGACCGGTACCTGGTACTCGTGCCTTATCTTCAGCTTCTAGGACTGCCCAATCGATCTTTTTCTCTCCCACCTCCCATTCTTTTTCCTTGAGCTTTTCATACACCCCTGCGGGCAGCAGAACCTTTAACATTTTAATTATATCTGGGTATGTGTATTCTCCCATACGGAGCATGTCTTTTAATTCTCTATGGAACCCTGCTGGATCTTTGTCATGACAGGGAATTAATTTCTTCATCTCGAGGAGTTCCATCTTTGTTATTGGAGTGTATACAAACACTCGCTGCATTTCGCCACCCGTTCCTTTAACTGGGTGGACTTCTCGTAACGGATTCTGTCTCTCCATGTAAAATGGTTTACTTTCTGGAGGTGAGACATGAACAAAATGCGGGTTCAGAAACGTTCTATATTTGTGACGTTGTTCTAGAATGACACTAATTAAATCGGTACCTAAACCTTTCCATCTATACTGGAGTAACTCGTTCAGGATATCATGTAGCGGGCCTGGATCAGAGTGCTGACCCTCATACAATGTAATGAGGTGCTGGATCATATACATACCCACCAGTCGTTGTTCGGCTGGGGGCATTTTCAGAAACATTTGTGCCACTATTTCGTCTGGAAAAGTGGTAGAATCAGTAATCCATCGGATTGCTGATCGGGCTAGTTCTTGTTCATGCATGGTACTTAACTCACTGTAACCGATTCGTGATTTCAGAATGTGATCGGTAGCTTGAAACACTTGTTCTAGAGAACCTTGTTCTGGTGCTGGAGAATGAAAAATAGACTTGTGTTCTAGGCGTAAATGGCGATCTGGAAATCTAGATTTTCCTACATACGCTATTCTGGCGGGATTCTCGTCCTCTACCTCTTCAGTATCAGAGTTACTTTCTTTCTCGCTTACTTGTGCTGCTTTACGTTGTTCGTGTATCTTTATTATTTCTCTACGGATTTTCTTGTACATACTCTCCATAGCACCGACGGTCTTGTGCTTACCCTCGGCTATATTATCACTCCACCTTGTCAGGATTTTCATTTCGCCTGGATCTTTAGACGGGTAATCTTGTTCTCTTATTAGACAATTGATCAGAAACTTTAATATCATGAGCTGGATCTCGGCTTTCCTTTGAGACATGGCCTCGCTAATGCTTTCTGGATCATCCCCTGTACGGATGAAACGATATATTCGGTCTAGATCTTCTTTCATATTCGGTAAGGTGACTAGATACTCGGCCACCTTTCTTACGCGGAATGAATATAAAACCATATTATCCTCGCCTGGGACTGGATCATAGCCGCATTCGGCAAGGGATTTTCTTATTTCTGCTACAGTCTGATGTCTAGGCGTACGCTGTGACGCTTGTGCATGTAATTCGGCTGTCGTTAAACGCTTGTGTGGCGGCGGGGTTTGAGGAGTACCTCCCCCTGCGGCCCCTAAACTGGAGTCGTCTACTGAGGCTCTTCGTCCCGGCAGAGTGGGAAATGGAAATGCAGGCTGGACTTGTATGGCAGGCTGGACCGGGGGTACCGTGACAGGTACTCCGGTGTCTGGAGGAGCGGGAAGTGCCTGATTTACAGGGACTGGCGGGGCGCGAACAGGATTTGCATATTCTGGGACTGTGTCGTCCAAATAGGACGAAATAAAAATATCAGCTGCGGTCTGTTTGTGACGTAGCTTGATCGGAACTAATGGTGGCGGGAAATTACTGGATGCCTCTGGGGTCGCTTTTGGCAAGCCCTCGGCAAAGAGAGGATACATACCCCTATTAAGGGCATGCCTCTGTCTGTCTGACTGTTCGGCTTTGACTTGTTCACCAATCTCGATTAGTTCTTTTTCTTGTGCTCGTTCTAAGGATTCTCTACTTAATTCTGACTTTCTGATTTCTTTTTCAGTTCTTTTATGAGCTTCTTTACGCCATAACTCGATGGCATCTTTCTGTGATTGTCTGGCTTTCTTTTTCCATAATGCTTCTTCTACTCGCATGATGCACTCGGCATCCCATGTACCCGATACGGGCCATCTATACTTTTCTTCTAACTGTTTGGTATACTCTACCCATAAATCTAGATACAATATGGCGCTTATGCCATGCTTCTGATACATAAAATGACCTGGACTGTCCCTCGGCGGAACAGGAACTGCTTCTTCTAACAAACCCTTTCTAGTTTTTAGCTGACGTAATCTCGAAAAGAGAGACATTGTAAACTTGAATCGGAACACAATACAATACACGAGAAACAATAACAACTGGGAAAACAATTCAGGCATACCACGACATTGGAAATACATTGAACAACATCATAACATAACAGTTCGGACAGAATATTACCTGGAATACTGAGAACAGAAACACAAGAATTTCTCGAGAACGGAACAGACTAGAGTTACTGGATGCACTGCTGAAACAGTACGGAACATACCGGTCCCATAAAGGGACGCATCAAGACCCGTATCCACCTAGGTGAACACTTCGTTTGTGAGTCTGTGTACCACCAACCCACGGACCAGAGTCAATTTAGATTGACCCTGTCTAGATACTACCCCAGTAATGGTACTCACCGGGCAGCAAGAACGGAAAGCCTCGGACTGGACTGGACTGCTACGACGACGGACGACGAACTTCGGACTTCAGTTACGGGTGGGCCTCCGGATACCTCGGACCTTGGACTCTTGGCTTGGGCTCTGGTCGGGACTCGCCGCGTTCCTCCACCGTCTCGTTTGGATGCTGGACCGCCTCCTCCGTCTCCTCCGCGGGCCTGAGGGATACTTGAAGCAGAAATATCTGCCGGTGCGCAGAAGAGTTCCGTCACGACTGCAGAGGGTCAGGGGGTCGGCGTGGCTTCACCGACGCGTGGGGAAAGGGCAAGTCCCTATTCGGGCGCCATTATGTGGTAAATAAATAAATAATACCTCTCTTTTTGACTAGACATATATCATAACAGATAGCTCAATAAATAAGAGTCAAGATTCGAGGTAGTAGGAGTTTCGCAGGTTTATTACAGCATAAGGACAGGAACAGGACAACCTGCATAGGAATAGGATGACAGGGCCCAGCAGCTGCTGGGGCTGGATCTGGGATGAGCGCGCTCACTTTTAATAACAATACATGAGCATATATACATAACGCAAACACATAGCATTACATTGCAGTAGGCGTAGCAGTGGGTGGAGCAGAAGGCGTGACGCGTAGCAGTCGCGAAAGATAAGGGCGAAAAGAGGTGTAACGGGGCGTATACATAGACATGTGATGCAAACGTAACAGAATATGTCATGAATGGGGCGGAAACATTGGAGGGGGCTACCTAAGGAGCCGGGACCTCTAACCTGATGGTGCGCGCAAACTAGCAATGACGTATCACTAGGAGAAGCTGGGGGCTATGAACTCTGTGCTAGGAGCAGAGACTGAAGTCTGGAGAGTCAGGGCGACATGTACCTAAACAGTATCTAGTATCTGATGTTTAGAGAACATGTTGATATAAACTAGAAGTCAGGAGAGGAAAGGCTAACTTGATTCTAAGACTGGACCATGCATTATTCTACATGTAGTGCGTGATGAAGAATATTAAATGACCATTAAATGCATTATTTCTCTAACGTGGAGACGTGAAGGCTAGACAATGACGGAAACTATTGATGCAGTTCAGTAGCTTAGGAATGCAGAGAAGGAGGACTGAACTGATAACTGGAATCATAACATATTCTTGGCAGACTCAGAGACTGAGCCAGGCTGGACCGGGCACTGCGAGGCAGGAAGTAAGTGAAGGGTCGAGGATACAGGTGGGGGCTGTATCGCTCCTCAGCGAAGTGTCAGGAGACAGGAGCTGAATCTGGTGTCCAGGCCCTTTTGAGGCCTAGAAACGGGGACTTTATAATAGAATAACGTGCACACTGAGAAACGTGGCAACGTAGCTTTACATAGGCCTGATATTCGTAGTATTCACGAGGACTGGAAACTGGCATACTAGAGGTGGACACAACTGTAATTGCGTCATTAATCGAACATGGGGAATGCATATGCATATTTAATCATACACACATAACATATGATGGATGACACGTAGGGACACAGAACATGGCAAAATTTACTTTTCCACAGGAGGACTGCCCATTCTTGCGGTAGAAAGGCTGGCACGAGAGGCAGAGAGGGGAAACCAGTTGCCTAAATGGTTTTCCCAGGGGTGTATAGCCCTGAGGTAGCCACACCCGGGGGTGGGCTAGGAAAGTCTGAACACCGAGAGAGGGCTCTCGCCATCTTGGGAGTGGACAGAATGATGCATCCTGGGATATTCAGATGCCACAGTCAACATGAAGTGGTCACCCGTTGGGAGGGAACCTGGTGGACCATTTGCTACCAACCGCATCCTTCTGAGAGGGCACTTTCAGAACATAAAAGGGGCATCCTGGCACCCAGAACTCAGTTCTTAACCAACTTGGAAGAAGGACCGAAGGAGGACTGCCCTGCTGCACCTAGGGACCAAAGAAAAGCGGCTTCACCAACGAGGACTGCACCGGCTGCACCTGCCATGTCCTGCTCTAGGAGAAGCTGCCTCAGACCCCAGTCAAGCCAAGAGAGCTCCAGGGGCAAGCTGACTGGACTCCTGTTGCAGCACAGGGACACAACAGATGAAGAAGCCTGCTGGGGCAAGTTGGTAGCCCAAAGTTTTCAAGCCTCTATCACCGTTGCTGTGCAGCACCAAAGACCTTACACACAGAGTTGCACCCAGGTTTGCTGTTAGAGAGCTCCTGGGACCCTAAGAAGGCGAGTTATTGAGTCAGGAAGGATTGACATATGACAATGGGCAACTAGAAGTCTAGTGGCGACTAGACTTCAACTAGAACCCAATGATAGAGGACCTCATGGGAATTCAACCTTGCAACCTGGACCCCCTCACCATCTTCATGAACTGAGGAATCCTAGCAGGTAGACCCCCGTCAACTGCATCACTCTGAGGAAAAGTGTTCTTCTGATCGGCATCATTTGTACTGGGACTCCATTGATTTTTCATTGCCATCTCGTGTCAAACACTTCCACACGACCCACCTGGTCGTTTCTGCTGATGCCTGGGAAAAAACTAACTAACACGACAACAGGCGTCTTGCAGCCTGCATTTCTGCCCAGGAACTGTTGCACACCCAACCCCCCTGTTCTTTGCAGTTCAACTGAAAGCCACGAGACACTCACACCCTGAGTAAATGATTTGTTTTCCATCTCCTGCTCCCAGCCTGGTAAACATCTGTGACACCGTGACAGGTTATCTGGACAATGGTCTGACTGCTGGGCCTTGATCAGGGTGATTAAACAATTACTTGAAAGACCGGCTTTGATCAAGGTGATTGAACAATGACCTGAAAGACTGAGCCTTGATCAAGCCACGTGAAAAATGATTTGTGTACAGAGGCTTGACCAGGTCACCATCTACAAACGTCGTCTGGATCTGGTTATCAACTGCAAACACTGCCATGATTGAACAATGAACTAACAGCCAAAAGACTGGAATGAAAAAGTATAAAAGGCTTGTAAGCTGCAGAGTAAAGCAGCAGCCTCCTCTGTATTGTTTCTGACGAGCTTGGGACTCTGTTCCATAGCCCGGGCTATTTGAATAAATCTGGGTTCCTCCTGCAGACGAAGGCTGCTGTGTCTCCTTTTACTACGTATGAAAGGTATCGAAGGCTTGGGCGGTTCCCCCGCCGCCGAGACCCAGTAAGTGGGTTATTCCGGTTCTTCAACATCCACAGCATCCTTAGAACATCTTCAGAATCCTTCATCCCTTTTATCAGGACCACTCCATATGAATCCATTGTACCACCAATCAAGTGCTTGGAACTGCTAAAGTTCTGCAAACCATGTGAAGTCAACTGTTCTTAAGGACCTTGCTAGTCCCCTCAGACTAGCTCCCTGCCAGAGTAAGTCGCCTCAAGGGCTTGCAACGGACTGCATCGACACTCACCTACGTTTTCTTGGAGAAAGTGTCTAAGGGCCTGATAACGAGTTTGCCAATATACTCCGACCCATGTGTGAACCCCTGTTTACGCTAGGTTTGGAATAATGAGTTGGCAGATATTTCACACATCCAATAATTATTGGATGCAAATAAAACCTTAACCTTCTTTAAATTTCAGCAGCCAATACCTGCCAAAATTTAACTGGGGAAAAACGTTCGGTCTTTACAGTGTCATGGGGATTTTGGTGCATTAAACACCAAAATCTGCTTGTTATTCCCAGAAACTCGGTAATACATGCTATTTATCCCACCCAATAATTAGCGAACCCGGTGATATCATTATTTATCAGGTGTGATAAATACCTCCTAAACTCGTAATCAGTGCCTAAGTGCCCAATTCGTTGACTTTGGCAAGACATGTTCGTGGTTGAGTCAAATTGCTTTGATTTGTTATTGCTTGTAAAATCTATATCTCCAGAACCATCTGGTGGATCTTTTTTGTTCGAAAGTCTAAATAATTATAAAATATAGTCTATTTTTATAAATTTGCATCAGATTTTTTGAGTGTTGTGCCGATATCTTCTCCAATTGTGTTGGTGTTGTTCAAATGCTTTACACTTGTTCCTCTTTGTATGCCTTGCTGCTCAGTGCAAAAACAACAGTTGATGGAAAGAATGCAGGACAATGTCATACATTCACCCCAGTACAGAGATCTGGGCCTAAATCCATTGTTTTTTGCTCACCATGTCATTCCAGTTTGAACCCAGCCACATACAAATCAGTCTTGACCCTGTGCCCCGTGGGAACAGTCCAGTCCGAACTGCCAAGCCAGGTCCTCCCTGGGCTGGAAACAAGCATCCTAGGACTGGTTTCGGGCTTTCAGCCCTCATCAGCCAGGATAGCTTGATTCCAGTGGCATGGAGAGCACGGGAATCATGTCTGAGCATGCCCGTCCCACTCGGGGTGACAAATGCAAAAACAACAGTTGATGGACAGAATGCAGAACAATGTCATACATTCACCCCAGTACAAAGATCTGGGCCTAAATCCATCTTTTTTTGCACACCATGCCATTCCAGTTTGAACCCAGCCATATGCAAATCAGTCTTGACCCTGTGCACCATGGGAACAGTCCAGCCCGAACTGCCAAGCCAGGTCCTCCCTGGACTGGAAACAAGCCTCCTAGGACCGGTTTTGGGCTTTCAGCCCTCCTCAGCCAGGGTAGCTTGATTCCAGTGGCATGGAGAGCACAGGACTCAAGTCTGAGCATACCCGTCCCACTCGGGGTGACAAATGCAAAAACAACAGTTGATGGACAGAATGCAGAACAATGTCATACATTCATCCCAGTACAGAGATCTGGGCCTCAATCCATCTTGTTTTGCTCACCATGCCCTTCCAGTTTGAACCCAACCATATGCAAATCAGTCTTGACCCTGTGCCCCATGGGAACAGTCCAGCCCAAACTGCCAAGCCAGGTCTTCCCTGGACTGGAAACAAGCATCCTAGGACCGGTTTCGGACTTTCAGCCCTCATCAGCCAGGATAGCTTGATTCCAGTGGCATGGAGAGCACGGGACTCACGTCTGAGCATACCCGTCCCACTCGGGGTGACAAATGCTCCATCCATCATCCCCTTTGGTATCGCTTTGTTCGCCCTAAGTTGGCAGGGTATGGCCAGACGTGGGTCCCTTGCTCAATTTGCTCACTTTGCCACTGGATTCAAGATAGCCTGGCTAATGAGGGTTATGAACCTGAAACAGGTCCCAGGATGCTTGTTTCCGGTCTAGGGAAGACATGGCTTGGCAGTTCGGGCTGGACTGTTCCCATGAGGCACTGGGTCAGACTGATTTGCATATGGCCATGTCTTAACTGGGGTGGTGGAGTGAGCTATAGAATGATGATGGATTACACCCAGATCCGTTGACTGGGGGTGAGTGTCTGATTTGCTCAAACGCTCCGTCCATCATCCCCTTTGGCATCGCTTTGCTGCTCAGTGCCACAGCTACCCAGGACTGAGCTGAAAGTTTAAGAGATGTAATCCAAAGGTCCTTAAGGAGTTGGTAAGTGAATTACATGATGTGCAAAAGCAAGAAAACACCTGATAGATTGTCTTGTTGCCCCAGAAGCAGACACAGACAAGACACATAGTTCCCTTATGTAGGAGGAGGACTCTGGAAATGTAAGTGGCTATTCATATCCATTCCATACATTACCGCTGAATAGTGCTATCAAAGACAAGCAGTTGCTGATCTTATTATCAGATCCGGAAAGGAAGTGTAGGCAGCCGGACCGGCGGTCTGCTTCTCCACTCATCCTTTCCTGTACCCCTGCCCTGATCCATCGGAATCAAGTTGGGTAGAAGGACGGTTCAACCGCTTTAGGAATTATCCTTTCCTCCCTGGAAATTATCCCACCACCGCCCCAGAAGATGGTGCATGCTTGGTTCCCGATCCCTAGCAAATGGACATTGTGAATAATTTCGGCTTTAAATTCTTGAGCCCAAGTGTCCTGAGTCCCCAGAAATTTCTGTCCTGAAGAGACACCGACATCCAGTCTAGAGTCGAAACGCTGTCAACAACTAATACAAGATAGTCCTGAAAAGACCAGAACACATTTCAGTTCTGGCTTTAAAAAGACTAATTAAACTTTCCAAAGGACATTCGTAGATATTCCAATAACCTGTGTTTTTATACAATCTCTAATTGACTATGACTTGTTGGTTAAATGTGTAAATTAATCTAAACATATTGTCCCAAAAAAATTCTGTTAGGCTTAACAAAGTTATTGAAAAAAGTGATATATATGCAAGAATAATTATTCAGTGTTGAAAATGAATGAGTTCCTTGTGAACAATTGTACTTAAGCTGATTGCTATTCACCAGGTGCACAGTATGGGTTGCTCTTGTTTTTGATGTATTGTTTCCCATAGAGGCACATCCTCTTACAAGATATTGGTGAGCTTACAAAGAGCAGCACTCAGTTACCATAGGTAAAACTCAGGATGTAGGTAGGAGATTATTTAGCTTAGAATTATATTTTAATGTTCTCATAATTATTGAAATGTATGTCGTCTCAAAAATGATTTTTAAGTATTCCCAATATAGTACCATGTTTACAATGAACCCTGAATTGTGAGGTGTCATGGTCTTTCCACCTGTTGTTGCTACTATGGAAGGGGATTGAAGGGGCAGTTCCTACAGAACAGCGTCAACATACACACATCACTGCTTTGCCAGATTGTTATTTTTCACTTGGTAATACATGTACACTAGGTAATATCTGTACAGTTCTGGGCACCACCCCTAATTGCACCACAGTTTTCAAGTGATCCTCAATTGAGGTCTTCATCCTCATTATCTCTTATTCACACCAGGCATATTTAAGCAGTTCGCTGTGTTTGTGGTGATGGACCACACCAGGCCATGCCACAGGATCCTCAGAATCAATTTGACGGATTAAGAACTGTGCACATTGGTCATCACTGCGGGTGATGTTGGGCCTGCACAAGGGTGTAGGCCAGCATTTGTGACCATATGACTTTGGGATGTTGGGCGTTGGTGAGATGGTTTGTGAAGTTGGACCACTGATGTAATTTGAACGAGTGCTGCTTCATAATGGGGCTGTGCCTTGTAATACCATGCCTGCGCCTTGTGATACTGCCACAACGTTGTGTGACCTTTGCCTAACTCTGTGTATTTAGATGGACTGGGCTAGCATGGTGTATTGAGATTGGTGCATTTAATACAGCAACATTTTGTACAGGGAATTGTCCCACATCTCATTAAATGTGCCACTTTGATTATGTGATTTACAACAAGGGGTGGTGAGGGACAGAGTCTCTGAATTAAGCAGAATACTCTCACCCAGTCAAGAGATCAGGGCTAGATCCAACACCGTTTTTTAGCTCATTGCACCATCCCAGTTTCAGAACCTGGCTGTATGCAAATTAGTCTGTTCCTGTCCCAGTGCATGATGGGAACAGGGCAAACCAAACTACAAAAGCCAATTCTTACACTGGGAAGGAAACAAGCTTCCGGGGACCGGTTTCTGGCATTACAGCCGTCTTCGGCCCGGCTTGCTTGAATCCTGATGGTGCAATGAGCAAGGGACTCATGTCTGAGTATACCCTTCCACGCTTAGGGTGGACAAAATTATTTACAACAAGGGGTGGTGAGGGACAGAGTCTCTGAATTAAGCAGAATACTCTCACCCAGTCAAGAGATCAGGGCTAGATCCAACACCGTTTTTTAGCTCATTGCACCATCCCACTTTCAGAACCTGGCTGTATGCAAATTAGTCTGTTCCTGTCCCAGTGCATGATGGGAACAGGGCAAACCAAACTACAAAAGCCAATTCTTACACTGGGAAGGAAACAAGCTTCTGGGGACCGGTTTCTGGCATTACAGCCGTCTTCGGCCCGGCTTGCTTGAATCCTGATGGTGCAATGAGCAAGGGACTCATGTCTGAGTATACCCTTCCACGCTTAGGGTGGACAAAATTATTTACAACAAGGGGTGGTGAGGGACAGAGTCTCTGAATTAAGCAGAATACTCTCACCCAGTCAAGAGATCAGGGCTAGATCCAACACCGTTTTTTAGCTCATTGCACCATCCCAGTTTCAGAACCTGGCTGTATGCAAATTAGTCTGTTCCTGTCCCAGTGCATGATGGGAACAGGGCAAACCAAACTACAAAAGCCAATTCTTACACTGGGAAGGAAACAAGCTTCCGGGGACCGGTTTCTGGCATTACAGCCGTCTTCGGCCCGGCTTGCTTGAATCCTGATGGTGCAATGAGCAAGGGACTCATGTCTGAGTATACCCTTCCACGCTTAGGGTGGACAAAATTATTTACAACAAGGGGTGGTGAGGGACAGAGTCTCTGAATAAAGCAGAATACTCTCACCCAGTCAAAAGATCATGGCTAGATCCAACACCGTTTTTTAGCTCATTGCACCATCCCAGTTTCAGAACCTGGCTGTATGCAAATTAGTCTGTTCCTGTCCCAGTGCATGATGGGAACAGGGCAAACCAAACTACAAAAGCCAATTCTTACACTGGGAAAGAAACAAGCTTCCGGGGACCGGTTTCTGGCATTACAGCCGTCTTCGGCCCGGCTTGCTTGAATCCTGATGGTGCAATGAGCAAGGGACTCATGTCTGAGTATACCCTTCCACGCTTAGGGTGGACAAAATTATTTACAACAAGGGGTGGTGAGGGACAGAGTCTCTGAATTAAGCAGAATACTCTCACCCAGTCAAGAGATCAGGGCTAGATCCAACACCGTTTTTTAGCTCATTGCACCATCCCAGTTTCAGAACCTGGCTAATTTGCATACAGCCAGGTTCTGAAACTGGGATGGTGCAATGAGCTAAAAAACGGTGTTGGATCTAGCCCTGATCTCTTGACTGGGTGAGAGTACTCTGCTTAATTCAGAGACTCTGTCCATCACCACCCCTTGTTGTAAATAATTTTGTCCACCCTAAGCGTGGAAGGGTATACTCAGATGTGAGTCCCTTGCTCATTGCACCATCAGGATTCAAGCAAGCCGGGCCGAAGACGGCTGTAATGCCAGAAACCGGTCCCCGGAAGCTTGTTTCCTTCCCAGTGTAAGAATTGGCTTTTGTAGTCTGGTCTGCCCTGTTCCCATGATGCACTGGGCCAGGGACAGACTAATTTGCATACAGCCAGGTTCTGAAACTGGGATGGTGCAATGAGCTAAAAAACGGTGTTGGATCTAGCCCTGATCTCTTGACTGGGTGAGAGTACTCTGCTTAATTCAGAGACTCTGTCCATCACCACCCCTTGTTGTAAATAATTTTGTCCACCCTAAGCGTGGAAGGGTATACTCAGATGTGAGTCCCTTGCTCATTGCACCATCAGGATTCAAGCAAGCCGGGCCGAAGAGGGCTGTAATGCCAGAAACCGGTCCCCGGAAGCTTGTTTCCTTCCCAGTGTAAGAATTGGCTTTTGTAGTCTGGTCTGCCCTGTTCCCATGATGCACTGGGCCAGGGACAGACTAATTTGCATACAGCCAGGTTCTGAAACTGGGATGGTGCAATGTGCTAAAAAACGGTGTTGGATCTAGCCCTGATCTCTTGACTGGGTGAGAGTACTCTGCTTAATTCAGAGACTCTGTCCATCACCACCCCTTGTTGTAAATAATTTTGTCCACCCTAAGCGTGGAAGGGTATACTCAGATGTGAGTCCCTTGCTCATTGCACCATCAGGATTCAAGCAAGCCGGGCCGAAGACGGCTGTAATGCCAGAAACCGGTCCCCGGAAGCTTGTTTCCTTCCCAGTGTAAGAATTGGCTTTTGTAGTCTGGTCTGCCCTGTTCCCATGATGCACTGGGCCAGGGACAGACTAATTTGCATACAGCCAGGTTCTGAAACTGGGATGGTGCAATGAGCTAAAAAACGGTGTTGGATCTAGCCCTGATCTCTTGACTGGGTGAGAGTACTCTGCTTAATTCAGAGACTCTGTCTATCACCACCCCTTGTTGTAAATAACTTTGATTATGTGTGCAGCTCTGGTCTATTTGAAGAGAGCATTTGTTCTTACACAGTTAATTCCAAGTAGAGAGTTATTATAATTACGGTTTGTGCACATTTCCTATCCAGTGAGTTTCTACAGACAATATATAATGACTGTGGATTATTTCATTCCCTCATTTTAAACCAAGCATAGATAGTGTGCTAAAATAAGCTATTTTGCACCAGATGTAGACACAGATATATCCTCCAGACAGAAAGCGTTTCAGTTAGCCAGATGCACTGATTGTATCAGTGACTGTTATGAACCTACAACATAAACACCACTATAATGAGTTAGTTTATTAAAATTGACTAAAAGTGCATCTCTGGTTCTCTGGTTCTTCAACTTGAAAGCACGCTGCAGGGGTGGACCAAACTGTTCCAAGAGGATGTAGCTACACACTGTGAATAAAGTGTGAAAGAATGCATTTCAGGGCCCAACCCTTCCTTACACAGTGACATGGCGAATGGTTTAACTTTGGATATGCTAAAAAAAGGTTGTGAAGAGGTGCTGGGAAGAGGCCCCAGCCCAGAAGAGAAGGAGCCTCTTAACCTTCAGTGCAGCCACGCCCTCCCAGCAATAGCACCATTGAGTTCATGCTCAGCCACCTCCGGGCATCCAGAATAGCAAAAATAATCAGTCACAGCAGTTTCAGCACATACTAAAACTCATGGTAAATGTATTAACACAAACTGGTTCACTCCTTACAAAAAATGCAATGAAGGCCAAACAATGTTAGACTTTAGTTTATGCGTTTTGTGTTCAGTTCTTCTTTATTTGTATTCAGCACATCATTCATACATTCTATTGCCCATGAGCGCGCCCACACACAGCCACAAGAACAAGTAGACAAGCACACACAGAGCATTTCCCACAATACCTTCAGAGAATGTCCCGATGCTCTCTCTCTCACACACAAAAGCAGACATTTACCCACACAATAGGCTCACAGCAGTATTACAAATGTTGTTTTTTATTCTTACCTCCCACGGCTTTCTTCTTCCCGACTCTCAGCCGGCCGCCTGGACTTCCAGTGCTTGCACAACTTGAAACCTGTGATTTACAGGGCAGGGCCTGATTGGACCCTGTTCTGTCACTCAGTGTGATACTGAGCTTGCCAGCACCTGGCCACACTATAATGATGTATTGATGCAAATGAGCCGCTGCTGAGTAATTAAGCAGTGGTTCGGCAGTGGGCTACACTGGCACTTTGGCCATCAGAGTATCGTTCAGTCTGGCTGCACTCTCACAGCCTCTTCCTTAGCAGCACGAGTACCACTGAGCCTACCTGTCATGAGTATCAGCACTCTCCTTGGCAGTGAAAAAGTGCTAGTACTCAGGAGGCTAAAAATAAAAAGTGCTGGTGTTCAGTACCTGTGAGTACCATCCCATTTAAAGCACTGCTCACAACAACCATCTGGTCTCAACTCTTAGAAGCCCTGTCTTTCTAGTCTCTGACTTGTGTAGTTTAGAATACAAGACAGAAATATACATATTAAAGGAACTATTCTAGCAAATTAAAATGCATGTAAAAATCTTTATGATTGATTACATTTGGACATATTCAAAGAAATGTGCAGATGTGCTCTTTTGTACCTTGCCATGTTTCACTGTTGCCAGAACCATTTCTTCTATAAAGGTGAAGTAGGACAAGGAAAAGTAACAAGGGAGCTGATAGAAACTGCAACACAGCAAGTGCAGAAGTTAAACAGAGAATATATTCATCAGCTTCGGCTCAAAGAAAATCCTGCTTCTACAAGTGGCACTAATGATGCCACTCCAAAGACTACAGAGGGTCAGGTTTTCCTTTTTGAACAATAAAGGTCGAGCTGCTGCTCCACTTCCTAATATGCTGGCCACAGCTTTGGACACTTCCATGGCCATTTCCACTTCTGTACCTGCCCCAGGAGAAGCTTGGAATTCATGGCTCCTCATAGCGTTGGACAATGACACATCCACTGGTTGCGACTTAGTTCTGGCGTCAGTTGTGGCCAAATTTATGTTCTGCACTTACCAGTCATGGCTCTTCATTTGGCATTGGCCAACCAAATTTCACCTTCTGTCTACCTGGAACTTATGTCTTTTTAGAGCCAGCAAGATGACACAGTAGAGCATATCATAAAGAACAGTAGTCTTCTCCTAAACCTGGATGCAGTCACATCTGAAACAACTGATCCTGGCGTACTAGTCGCTTCCACTGTGCATCCTATCCGAAGCTCCAAGTTTAGTTAAGGACATCCTGACCTATAAGCTGCTGATCCTGGTTTGATGCTGGCCACATCATGAGCACCTTCTACCTACCTGAAACCAAAAACTCCTGAAAAGCAATAATTCAAGAAAGAAGAGCATGTCTTAAAGAGTTAATCCAAGACAGAAGAGCATGTCTTAAACAAGCATTTACAATGCAATGGCATCGGCTTTGTTAAAGTTAGAGCTATTGGCATTGCACATGGCATTTTTTTCATTTTTTGTTTTAAAAAAAAAACATAAATAAATAAATGGTGTTGTTATTTACAATGGCAATAGGTGAGCATTAGAGAGTAGTAGAGAGTATTAGCGGACACAGAGCCACACACACAGAAAGCCACACACACACACAGAAAGCCACACACACACACAGAGCCACACACACACACACACACACAGAGCCACACACACACACACACACATGTACAGAGCCACACACACACACAGAGCCACACACACAGAGAGCCACACACACAGAGAGCCACACACACACAGAGAGCCACACACATAGAGCCACATACACACAGAGAGCCACACACACACAGAGACACACACACAGAGAGCCCCACACACAGAGCCCCGCCCCCCACACACACACACACAGAGCCCCCCCCACACACAGAGCTACACACACACACACACTCACAGAGAGCCCCCCGCCCCACACACACACACACAGAGCCCCCCCCACACACACACACACACAGAGCCCCACACACAGAGCCCCACACACAGAGCCACACACACACAGTCAGCCACGGGTTTTGGTGTCTGATAATGGATTAAAAGCTACCCCACATTTAACCACTGGTGTGTGTATTTCAATATTTCAATGGTTCAGTTTTCAAATTAGTCCTTAAATACTATAAGGATTGGATAGTTAGGAGAGTCGTTGCAGCGCTGTGAACAACAGGGGGGCAGAAAAGCACGCACAACGAGGGAAGGGGGGCAGAAAAGCACGCACAACGAGGGAAGGGGGCAGAAAAGCACGCACAATGAGGGAAGGAGGCAGAAAAGCACGCACAATTATGCAATCACGGAACAGAGGCAAGAAGAGTCAAGAAAACGGCAAAACTCGGCGGCGCATGAAGTGCCTTCAACTCCTCAGACCCCGCGGGCACACGTGGGGGAGGGGGGCACCTGCCCCCAGATCCTACCGCCAGGCCTCTACTCCTCGTGGCAGCGGCTTCCCCTTCGCACTCCTTGGCCTCTCAGTGGTCTGTTTGTGTTTTTACGACCGGGGGCACTGTCATGCTCGCTGTTTGCATGTTGCCACCCGGCGATGCCAACCCTATCCCCTTTCTCGCTCCCCACCCACCCCTCAAAGCCCCAGGGCAGACAGGTGCACGTGTGAAGTGCACGCAGCGGACACCACGGCCGCCTGCGCACACGAGGACTGTGCATCGGGACATGCGTGCGCCAGGATCAGCGAGCACCGGGGCATGTGTTCACGAACACCATGCACTGTTAAAAAGAAAGAATACACACTATATTTGAACGCCTGTTCGCAATCCGAAATCTGCGTCTAATTTCCCAGATCAGCGCCGCCCGCGTGTTGTTGGAATGAAGGAAACGCTCTTTGTAAATAAACTCTGCTCACATATTGTAGCGCCTGTAGCGCCCTCGCACTGCTAAAGACACCCGGGGTGTTGCACTTCGTTCCCCAGGCGAGGAACAACGAGTCTGGGGCGGATAACATTTAATTTTCGGAATGGTTAGAAGTGAGTGTAGGCCGCAGATAAAAGGCTCAGAGGGCCACACTTATTTCAAAGACGCTCTATTTTTTATGACCACGATGCCCCACTCCTCAGCAATGTACATATTGACGTGAAATGGCATATTGGGTTTGGGGTTGTTTTCGGAAAGCCAGATAAGCAGTGTCCAAGACCCTCAAAAAGACTCTAAAATGGCAGTGGATTTCTTACATAGCGCTTTGTGCAGCAGCCAATCGTCGTTGCAGCGCTGTGAACAACAGGGGGGGCAGAAAATCACGCACAACGAGGGAAGGGGGGCAGAAAAGCACGCATAACGAGGGAAGGGGGCAGAAAAGCACACACAACGAGGGAAGGGGGCAGAAAAGCACGCACAACGAGGGAAGGGGGCAGAAAAGCAAACACGGAACAGAGGCAAGAAGAGTCAAGAAAACGGCAAGACTCAGCGGCGGTCGGGCAGAAATGGCGCCAGAAAAGCGCTGCCATTTTCGCATTGGGGGCGTGGTTTTCGCTGTTGAGTGACGGATGATGTCACGGCGAGAAAACTGCAAAAAACACGCCCCCGAATCTGAAAAAGACGGGGCTTGAACGGAGTGACGCCCCTCTCCTCCAATGGCTGGCCTCCATTTAGGAAGCCAGCCAATGGAGAAGAGAGGCGGGATCAAGCCCCCATACTAAGAAACTGTAAATCTCGGAGCGAGACTGCGCAAGCGCAGCCTACGGTCTGAGACCTAAAAATGGTGTGTCCCAAACTAAAGCAAAGACTTCAAATGAAGATTCGTGTTTGAGGATCTAAGGATAGGTACTGGAATCTATGTTTTGTTGCAGGAGGCCTTTCTCCATTGTAAGACCAGAGCTAGTATTTAATCAAGAAAACACAGAGTCTCATGAGACATCTATTTCTTCCTTATCAACAATTTTCAAGTGCTAAAGACTGCTGCTAAGCTACATCTAGTAGTAGGCAACTGTGCAAAGAAACCATTAGTGAAGCCGTGAACACACTACAGACCACTTGTAATACAAAAAATCTCAGTCCTGTCTAAAGACACCCCTACATTTTCAATGTGTTGCACTTCTATGTTTTCAGCTATCCAGTTAGTCCCAATAGACTTGGAGCACTCCCCAAACCCTGCTCCTGGCACCTTGGCGTCGTCTAATTTTGAAGAAAATCAGACATTTTCATGTTTGTTTTAAGGAACTCGGTTTACACAGCGTCACTAGTTTCTTATCATTGTGAATTGTAGTATAAAACCAGGGAAAAGTCTGCTGAAAAAACCGAACAATCCTTCTTATTTAAAAGAAAGTACAGAGCTGGCTGGTGCTGATGTATCCACTGTTCATACTAGGAAAGAAAGCACACTGCATCTAACAGATGTACCGTCCTTAGAGCCACTCTAGTCTGCCTATCACTGACACCGCTGCTTCAGACATTGACACCTCTGTTATTCTTCAACTCTCAGTGAAGTTATCAAGATAAAAGACACAGATGCTGATACTGGTATCAAGAACTGCTTTGATCCTTGTATGATTCACCCATGGCATAGTACATTTCTCAAACTATTTTGGTGCTGGATTCTTTGCCTGTGTCTTTTCATCATCAACCTACTTCAGCCAAATGAATGCCATGGGCCCTGACACAGGGCGTGGGAGGGGGCATTCTGTTATAAGTCCATCTCTCTTCCCCTGGGTGGCACTGCAGACAGACCAGCTTCAGCCCTGAAACCAGCTCCACAACCCATTCAAAGTCCTCATTTGACTATTACCTGCATGAAGGCTCAGTCCAGGACACAGTGGAGGATCCATGTTTGCTTCAATGGAATACAGATCTCAGAATGCACTGCCAAGTAGTCACTGAAACCCGGCATTCGCTGTGCAATCCTTTCAATGGAATTAGGTCTGTCTTTCCTCTACTCTGGTTACTCTTTCCCGGCATTTGTGAGAGATGGGAACTGCACACACCTACAGCTAAGCTTGTGCAACCCAATCATGTGACCATGCAGGGCTTGCCGCTGCCTGAACTGCTTACAAAGTGCCATAGCCTGGAGCTCTTTATTCGTGCATTGGTGTTTGAACCTTTGAGCCCTGGAATTCTTCTTGCCTGTTTTCCTGACCAGTTCCTGCCTTGCTTCAGCGAGAGCTTGTGTCCTGTTCCCATGCACCTTGCTGCAGATTTTCTCCTAGCCCTGCCTTGTATGTTGCATAGTCATTTTTGTGTCTCTTGTGAACAGTCTAGTGCAGCCCCTGGGATGCCCCGTTCCTTTTTAGGTCTCGGACCTAAAGGCTGCGCTTGTGCAGTCTGGGGAGGAGATTTAATGTATCTTAGTAGGGCTTTAGAACCCGCCTCCCTGGCACGTCTCTCCTCCATTGGCTGGCTTCCTAAAAGGAGGCCAGCCATTGGAGGAGAGATGCGTCACTCCGATTTAGCCCCATCTTTTTCGGATTTGGGGGCGTAAGTTTTGCTGTTCTTTAGCTCGTGACATCGTCCGTCACTCAAAACACGCCCCCGAATCCGAAAAATTACGGAAGCTTGAGGCCGCCATTTTGCTGCTGGTAAGGTTGAGGTAGGCTGCTCTCGCTCCCGCCCCCTCCCGCTGTCTGTGTCTTGGTTCCCGTTGTATCCCGCCCCCCTCCCACTGTCCGTGTCTTGGTTCCCGTTGTATCCGCCCCCCTCCCGCTGTCCGTGTCTTGGTTCCCGTTGTATCCGTCTTGGTTCCCGTTGTATCCCGCCCCCTCCCGCTGTCCGTGTCTTGGTTCCCGTTGTATCCCGCCCCCCTCACGCTGTCCTTGTCTTTGTATCCCGCCCCCCTCCCCTTGTACCCGGATCGCCACCTGCGCCACCATGACCCACTGCCGCTCCACCACCAGCAGGCAGTTAGCACACTCACAGTCCCGCCAGCGGCAAAAGCGCTTGTGCCCCTTCAGGCAGGACACCACCTCCGTCAGCTTCCTCTGCTCCCCGCAGCCCTTGTCGGTGGCCGTCGGGGTGCCCTGTGCCATGCCCTGCTCCATGTCTGTGACCGCATCGTTTCTCTGTTTGTCTCCGCCTGTGACTGCTTCCAGTCTGTGACTGCTCCTGCCTGCGATTGTTCGTTGACTGTAACTGGTCTCCAGCTGTGTGTGTGCGCTCTGTAACTGCTGCACACATGAGCCTGCTC
Organism: Lissotriton helveticus; assembly: GCF_964261635.1. NCBI lineage: Eukaryota > Metazoa > Chordata > Amphibia > Caudata > Salamandridae > Lissotriton > Lissotriton helveticus. The sequence goes on along the minus strand of NC_136057.1, from coordinate 845,757,810 downwards.
CTGCGATTGCTTCTTGTCCAACTTGTCTTGGTTCCCGTTGTATCCGTCTTGGTTCCCGTTGTATCCCGCCCCCCTCCCGCTGTCCGTGTCTTTGTATCCCGCTCCCCTCCCGCTGTACCCGGATAGCCACCTGCGCCGCCATGACCCGCTGCCGCTCCACCACCAGCAGGCAGTTAGCACACTCACAGTCCCGCCAGCGGCCGAAGCGCTTGTGCCCCTTCAGGCAGGACACCACCTCCGTCAGCTTCCTCTGCTCCCCGCAGCCCTTGTCGGTGCCCGTCGGGGTGCACTGTGCCATGCCCTGCTCCATGTCTGTGACCGCATCGTTTCTCTGTTTGTCTCCGCCTGTGACTGCTTCCAGTCTGTGACTGCTCCTGCCTGCGATTGTTCGTTGACTGTAACTGGTCTCCAGCTGTGTGTGTGCGCTCTGTAACTGCTGCACACATGAGCCTGCTCCTGCGATTGCTTCCTGTCAACTGTTTCTTGTCTGGGCCTGGTCCCCACCCAAGAGAGTGCCCTTACCGGGATCCTACATGTGTGTGCCAGGGCCCTACATGCGACTGCATCTTATCTGTGGTTCTTCCATGTGCCTGCTACCTTCCCGCGGTTACATCCTGCTAGAAACTGCTCCCTAGTTGTGCCTGCTCCCTACTTGCGAGAGTCTGCCCCCTAGCCGCTGTTTGTCTGTAACGCTCCTACCCTGTTACTGCTCTGACTGCGAACCCTCCCTCCCTGTACTCCCAGGCTGTTAGTGACTGTTCCCTATCAGGCAGTGGCTGTTTCTTATGATTGTTCCCTGAACGCCTGTGCCCGTTCCCTGCTTGTGTGTGCTCCTCTTCCCTCTCATAGCGTGCTCCCTGTGTAAGTGTTTCCTGGCTCTGACAACCCCACGGTGACTGTCGCCTGCTTAGCTCGGATTGTGACTGTTCTCGTCTGAACAAACCTCCTGCATCTGTCACTCTTCTAGAGCCTGCTGCCTGCGGGACCCACAAGCCCGGAACCTGAGAAGCCTTCACGCTCATAGCCTGCTGCCTGCGGGACCCTCACTCCCAGAAACGGCTTGCTGCCTGCGGAGCCCTCTCCCCTCCACGCCCTGTATTTTGCACTTGCCCAAACTCACACTGTTGCTCTCCTGAACATCTGTGACTGCTGAGGCCAGTGCTCTCTCCACAAACAATTGCAACGTAAAACTGCCCCTTACTCAAGACTGAGCATGTGGCGCATCGGAGAGACGAAAATGCACTTTTATTTAAGGACTGACAACCCCTGCCTTTATAGTCTGTCACGAGGTGCTCACAGAGACTGACATCCCATACTCCTCGAACCCAACACCCTCTCCCTCGCATCCGGTGCTCGTTTCGCAGTAGTCCTCCCCACTCCAACACCTCTTGAGTTTCACATTCCTTCTCTCCAAGCCTGGACCACTCTACTATAGGCAATCCTTCTCTTACTCCCTGATGCGTTCGCCGTTTGGAAGAACGCTCTATTCTAGAGGCCGACACTCTCGCCTCAAGCCTCACATCCCAGCAAGAAAATGACACTCACCCCTGAAGCCTGACACTGACGTCTCTCGCAATCTAAAATTCTATGCCTGACACCCTCCTCCTCTTGCCCAGCAATCTCCCCTCCTGCAGTTTAACACTCTGCAATAGGTCATGCATTTGCGAGCGATTAACCTATTGGCATTGTACATGACAATGCCATGTATTTAACGATTAAGCTATTGGCAATGTAAATGACAATGCCATTTATTTAAGATTTTTAAAAAAAAATTTCATGAGCAATGCCAATAGCTCTACCTTTGATAATGCCGAGACCATTGCATTGTAAATGCTTGTTTGTTACTAGTTTGTCTCTTCTGTTCCTGCTATCATTTCCCTTTGCTTATTTCTTTTGTTTCAGTCATAGGTTTGTATAGTTACACACTCTCCTAGTTCTTGCTTTCTTTATGTGCCCTGTCTTTGTGTTTCTCCTTGTAGTCTCAAGATTTATTTCTGTTCCAAACTCTTGCATGTTTCAGCTCCTAGAATCTCTGTGCCTTGTTTTTATCCTTAATGCCTTGCTCTTGAATATTTGCTGCAGTTCTTAGTTTCCCACTACTTGCCCTCTTCTATCTGGTCTCTAGTTTTGCCCGCTTGCATTCCAGTTTCGCCTGTGTGTTCTTGCTGAACAGTTATCTCTCTGCTGCTCGCCTTGTACTCCTCTTGTGCTCCTAATGTCTGGTAAATTTACTATTTTGTCCTCACCTGCGAATCAGTGTATTCATTCAGTACAGGGGTTGGTTCCTGGATTCCAGGCTTAAGTGTCTTACTTGTGACAGGCGATATTGCTATTTTTATAGGAATCTCCACTGTGTCTCCATCTGAACCTATAGAAGTTTGTCTCTTATATTTAACTACAATTCTGTTTGGGTCCTGGGTCCAGATAGGGAATCATTTCTACTGTCCCCTTTCTATGCGGTATGCATTATCTGTAAAAGCATTCTCTGCTCAGACATCAACCTTCCCTTCTGCTGTGGGACGTTCTGGCTCCCACCTGTGTACATCCCCCTTGGGAACCGAATGTGTCTGTTCAGTTACTGGATCCTCTCCAGGCTTGTGCACTTTATGGTTGCCTTGCCTTCTCTGTCCAGTTCTTGCATCTTATGCAGTCGTGCCTGCTTTTTTCCTCGTGTAAATGCAAGTAATCGCAATTTTGCGATTTCTTAATTTGCGATTTTTGCATTTGGGATGATGCATCCCAAATGCAAAAATACCGGTCGCAAAGGAGCAGATTCTAAGAATCTGCCCCTTTGCGAGCAGATTTTACCTTGATGCATCTATGCTCATATGTTTTCCCCTGTTACATTTTGGCATGTTTGACCTGCTAAAATGTAAGAAAGGTTGAAGTTTTTAACTCATCCAATAATTATCGGGTGCATTAAATACCTTCACACTCGTAATTTCGAACCATTCGTAAACAGGGGTTAGCCCTGGGTCGGAATATTAGGAGCCACTCGTCATCAGGCCCTTACTCTACTCGAAGTAGTGTTAAAAGGAGAGAAAATATGTTTAAACAAATATGGCATTTAGTGACCAAAGTACAATGTCTCTCTATGTAACTGAGTTGCCAGTCTCCGTGGAGAGTTTATACATGTATCTAATGTAAACTTCGATAGCTTCGATATTGAGTACGGAATTAAACTAAGAGCAAGTGCTGTGTCTATAAAGGCAAAAACAAACTTACTGCTGCTGCAACATGTGTCCTGCTCTAGAAAGACGGGGCCCCAACTGAAAAGCATCACAGCCGCAGTAAACAACCCGGACAGCGGTCTAATTTGCCAGTGAGTGAAAACAGTATCATCAGGGGCGGCCTTAGGCATGTGCAAGCTGTGCACCTGCACAGGGCCACCAAACCCCAGGGGCCACCACCAATATATATCCTTCATATAATAATCCTCTGAGGATGGATACATATTTGCGCGGCGGCCCCTGGCAGGGATTTGGCCGCCTCCGGCTCTGTTCCACTTCCAAATACCCTGACCCCCCCCCCCCTCTTCACTGGCCTCCATGCTCCGCCCCGCCCGGACCCCCTCTTCCGGGGCCCCCTACCTACGCTCCCTGCCCAGGGCCACCATGAGCCTAGAGCCGCCCCTGGTATCATTGAATAGTGAACTCCGTAAATACACTTGTGTACGGTGATTTTTCCTGATAGACAGTGGTGTCTTTGAAGAGAAAATATAATCCGGTCCTACGCTTTACTGCTGAAAAGGGGAACATATTTTAAGGGTAAAAATAGAAAGGTGCTTGATGGGGAGTGGGAGGGAGGGCATGCGCACTGGCTCCAGAGGCAGGGACCGTTCAAGTGTGCAGGGGGGTAAATCTTTATCTGACTTAGGAGAATCACACACCACATACCCACCTCTCAAGAGGCCTTAGTTTTTAAGTAAGAGATATCAGTCTGTTTCGCCACATCTCAGCTTCAGCACCTCCACCATAGAAACTGGAGACAACTCTCAAGTCATGGCCTGAAACCCCAGTTGGACTAACAATCATCTTGCCCCATAGACTAGCAGCCCGAAGTCTAGTATCACTTTGCTTCATTTATTTATTTAGCATCACGCTGCCCCTCAGAAGGGGCTTCAGAGCATTCAATGTCACAGGAAATTATGTCAGTAAGAGAAAATGAGTACAAACACCTTTTATAGTCTTAGAATTGTTTGTAGAGCCTCGTTGTTGTGACTCCAGAGTTTTTCTGAACTTAGTCTAGTCCGAGGTGGAGAAGCTGTTGAGAGGAGGACCTTGGTATTGGTAGGATACATCTCCAAAATATTTTCTCTTGTTATGTTATAAGAGCTGTAGAGCCCAACAAATACCCCAAATGGCGTATTGGCGCGTAGGACATACTAGACAGCATAGGGACAATGAATTACTTGAAAAGTCATGTTTTAATTCTTTACCTGTAGTTGGTTAGCTTGGGAATGGTACAAATGTACACTAGGAGATAATTCAAGTGCTTAGGCCTAAGAATGTAAAGTGTAAGGTGGCCACACTTGATGTGAAAAACACATACTAAGACGGAGAAGGATGAACATTGAATACAATCGTTATGTAAGTATGAGATTTAAGCTGAAGGTAAGTGGGACCAGTGTTGGTAACAGCTCTATAAGCCAGACAAAGAGTTTTGAAAATGGAGGGCTTTTTGATCAGAAGTCTACATAAGTATACAAAAGTCAGCAAATACCTTTTTAATTTGGCGTGGCAGACGTGGTGGGCGAGAGATTCAATAGCAGCCCTCCTCCTTCATTTTGCACCACGTAGAGGTGGTGGAGTAAATAATCTAGGACTCCCAGATAAAGAGTTCCCGTAGTCAAGCCTGGTGGTGATGAAAGGTTGGACTACTGTCTAGCATACTGGGCCATCGAGAAAGGGGAGGATTTTCCTAATAATCCTGAGGCGAGATAAACCAATAGCATCAACTTGGATGGCCTATTTAGAGAACAAATTATAGTCTGATAAGAAGTCACGTTTTCTTGCTGATTCAGCTGGTAGCGCAGGTCGACCCATCTCCGGGGGATGATACTGCAGAGACCGTGGAATGGAAGAATTGGCAAAGATTAGGACCTCTGTTTTGTCACTGTTTGGTTTAGGGTAGTCTTCCTTCATCCACGTTTCTACTGCAGTCATGCAGGAGCAGAATTCAGTTGGAGCCACAGGAGGATTATCAGAGATGGAGTTAATAATCTGCATTAATTTCATAAAATATAATGTTGAATCCAAACAATCACAGAAGGGAAGTCAGAAGGATAATGTGGATGTTCAACAAAGTGGGGACGATGGTAGAGCCTTATGGAATCCCATAACAAGGAAAGGTGGCGTCAGGACAACATGGGGTAGTGATACAGTCTAGGTTCTGGTCCAAGTCTAGGTTCTGGAAGATAATCGCTAAAGTGTGTTTGTGCAGATGTCACGTTTAAAGACGCTTGATATCAGGGTGGAGTAAAATACAGTGCCGACCGATGGTGCCAACAAATGATTCTGACAGACCAAGTAAGACCAGGTCAGCGGTGTTGCCGTGGTCAAGGAGCATTCTCGGGTCATCTATGACACATAATGTAGGTAAGGATTACTGTCATTTAAATAAAAATCCTCATTAAGGGCTAACAATCAACACAACAGCGACAGCGTTGTAACTAACTACTGGTTGTTCCTGGCCTATCTGGGGCAGGCCCAATTTACAAGCCATCTTATTTGTGCCCTGGTAACTTGTATGTGATATATTGATTAGCACACATCCAGCCTTGGATCAACAAAAGTCAACCTGAAGCCAAAAGGCCACCACCAACTTGCTCCTGGAAGTTAATGTCCAACCTTGTGTTGACATCTCATAATTGGGAAGTGATGTCAATGTTATGATGTTGAGCAGGAGTATCATGCAATGTTATACATGGGAGACGATTAAACCAAATCCTGAAACACATAGCAAGTGATCTTGGTATCCAAAATGAAGAAGAGACAGGTTTCCTGGTGGTTATGATAAGGATCAAAGAGGTTGACATCTTTCAGAGCTGTACCATTGATGCCAATACATTATTTCAAGGGGTGAAACAGAATGCAGTGGACGACTGTGCAAAGGCTGAAGATAAATCTTGTATAATCAGGGTATGTGTGTCCGGGGTCTTTGGCCATTAGCAGTTTCTCTTCAATGCCCGCAAAGAGCTTTCTAAGCTGTGACAGGGTCGAAGACCAGATTGGTAGTTAGTTTGACCACATTTACATCCATGATAAACAAACAACTTATACGCACATTGCAACTCATCTTCCTGGAACTAGCTTTTTGTGTGATCAGCCACAATAAAGGACATGTTGCTGTATGGGGAGCCACATTTGTGGTAAAACCTCCCTCCTCCACATCCCCATCCCAATACTCAGGTGAAGGGCTCGTGAAGATTACAATACCCAGCTTGCGTGCAGACTTGTAAGTGAAGCCAGTGGTGTTCCAGGAGTCTCTACTATTGCACATAGCCTTAATGCGGTGAAGCCCCTTGTGTTTTGCTGTCACAGGTGTAGCTTGTGTCCGTGCTCGGCCATGAGTTCTGATGCTGCTATGGAATGTCAGTGTGCCACTGAGGATGAGCAGACAAGCGCCTTGCTCTTGGTGGGGAATCCTCTATGTGTTTTACATGTAACCTGCCACTGATCCTAATGTACCAGGATCCACATATCAATAATAAAGCTACCCTGTTTCTGCTGCAAGAGTTCATCTTGGTTATTACATACAGTGGACTTCTAGAAAAGCTGCCCACCTCAGGAGTGCTGAAAGTACTTTTCAACTTGGTTATGTCTGTTTTTATGGGGAGATTTGCCATTGATTCCTCTGTCAAATATCTTATTTCAAACGAATAATGTCTCACTGGTCAATTTTAAGCATTCCTGACACCTCGGTAATAGGGGTTAGATTGAGCTCAAAGTAGGATTATGGAATATCATTTTATGTGTTCAATGTTCTGGTAAACATCCCAGATCTGGTTGATACTATTAGATGACTCCTTGAAATCTTTAAGCTACATGAGCCATTTGCATTCTTTAAGAATACTGGGACAAATCCAAATTGTATCAAATGATTCACAATTTACACAGCAAGTGGCCAGGTTTAGGGGTTTGATTAGTTGGGCATGCATATGACAAGAGATGCTATTAGGATTTATGATTGTAATTTGGTTGCACGTCCAGTTTAAAGAAGATACTGCTAAGTGGGCATGCCTTCCCTGTCTTTGCGGGGGATCCTATGGTTGACAACCCCACGTTTACATGGTACATAACACTCAGTATTAAGAACCGGATATGTGTTAGTTTTCTGTGGGACTGGGGCACAAGAAAGATTTCCTTAAATATTTTGCAAAATGAGTGTACAATGGAGGGATTTCTTTCCGTAATCAGTGCAACTACGACTGGACAGAACATCTGATGATCATCAATGAATGGGCTTTTAAAGCGACAAGACGGTCCATCATTGAGAATGGACATATCTTAGATTTGAGAATGGAGTTTCTCACAACACATTTTTGGGGGAGATCAGCCATTCCCTCTCTGACCCCAACAGAAGTGGTTGTACAAACATTGTTGTGTAGTAAGTGCACATATTGGGTGGAGAAGGAAAATTACAGGTGACTCTGTTTTCTGGGTGCCATGCTCACTGGTTTCAGGGAATGACACATGATAGGTATCATCAGATTAAGAGATGTGTGGAGCAAGGATGCAATATTGTCTTTTTTCACATTTGAGTTAGAGAACCTGCTGCTTGCTGGTGAGATAATGTCCAAGGGCATAACCGTGACATATAAATGGCTTTCTAATAATGTTCAAAACTCTTTGGCAAATTTGAAGGCTAAAGGAGAACAGGATGTGGGAGATCTGGATGATGATGATCGTCTGGAAGGTGCTGGTATACCCCCAGGGAACTGTCTATTTGGGTGTTTTTTAGACTCATCCAACTGAAAATGTTCTACCCTCTATGTAACTGTAGAACTCAACTTATGACCTTCACTTGTGTGCATACTTCAACCTGTGAATGTGAGTGTGGACAGGATAAAACATTCAATGAGATAGTGTGGCTGTACCCCAAGATTAAATATTTTGGGGGAGAATAATGAGAATGTTCCACAAGTTAGTGGGCGCCCCTCTAGAGATGTATCATAGAGTGACCATGTTGGGGACTTAGGGAGACATAGAGGTGACAAGGCACCGCAATATTTTTGGCAATGTGGCAGCTGCGGTAGGCAGACATGGGGCAGGAGGGCAGGTTATCACTGACTGTGGAAGTATGGTGCAAAGACCATGCAAGGCCCATGACTGGCAAATGGAGGCCAAATGAATGGTGGATCTGAGTCATCACTGTCATGGAAAGTTTGAGGCTGTATGCAGGAGAATGGACTCGTCGTTCTGGATTAGAATGAAGTATATATCATTGATTAGAATGAAGCATATATCATTGCCTTGTTAATTTGTGGTAAAAGGCGAGGGTTGTGAGCAAAAAATACCTGAACCTCACTGAAATAAAAAAAAAAGAGTTTTATATAGGGCAAACTAGACCCGAATATATCAGGTATCAGAGCACTTTACATGAGCACCGCTTTCGTTACACAAGGACACATTCATTTTTTGTTAGGCACAGAGAGATTAAGTGATGTGCCCAGAATTACAGGATGTTGAACGTTATTACCTAGACTGAAACCCAGTTCCCCACCTTCGAGGTCCACCGCTCTAGCCGTAAGGCTACACTCCTTCCCCAAATGAATGCATCTCTGTTGCTTACTAACCAAGAAGGATCTAGAGCTGCAATCATACAAATATACTCATTAGGTGCCATGTATGTCGGTGAACGTTAAGCTTTAAAGTTCAATCAAAAGATATAATCTGAAGCATGTCCACTTTCACAGCCAACCTAGTCATTTCAATACATTTTAGTACAGACTTGAAAGATTCTCCAGACTGCCTAGTAAAGAACCATAGTCTTCTAAAATCCATTTACATGGCAGGGATATATGACTGGGGCATTCCTAAGCCACCAATGCATGACAGTGAATCCAGATAACCCGCAAGGTCCACTAAAACGCACTCAGAGTGAAAGACACTGAAATGTACCTTTTGGGCCTAAGGAAGAAGTGTATAAGGGACCCACCCGACATTGTGAGAGGGCTGAAGCCCTTCAAGCACTAGCACCTCTTACATTTATATTGTGAGAGTCTGGTCGATACCTTCTTGTCTTTCTTGGTGCATGTCACCAGGCTAAAAGTCTCTATATTTTCATGACACAGCCCCAATTTTCCAGTTTGCTTTGTTATGAGGTCAGGGTAACTATCCATGTTCTCCTCTACTCCCATGCCCCCAGTATGTGCTAGAATCAATGTAGTACATTGGCAGTACAACTTTATAAGGTTTCTCAGACACAGTTTCAGGGCCTCTTTTTGGGTAGGACCAGGGCAGGACTGGGAACCGAAACTGGCCCTGGCAAACAGCTCGGCCGGCCCCCATGGGGGCAGAGGGCCGAGCTGTTTGCTAGGGCTTGTTTCGGCCTATTTTGTTACAGGGGGCCGAAATTGCGGGTAAGAAAATCCCAAAACCGGCCCTCAACCTGGCTGCCCACCGGCGAAATGCCTGGTGCCCGCCACGGCCAGTGGGTGGGACATCTGATTCATGCAAGGAAGTAACTCATGGCCAACCACAGCAGTCTCCAATTCATGGGTTCTATTAGAGACTGAGAGCTAAAATGGTGGAGACCTGTATCTAAATGTGGTATTCTGGCATTTTATTTTGACAAGTTTTCTTGTGGATATGATTTTCACAAAATCTTCCTGGGCCTGCATTTTGAGCTCCTCTTGTAAAGACAAGGCGTATTTTATGTTGAGGACCCTTTCTTTTCTAGCTTTCCATTCCCATAACCTTCTGGTTAGATCTAGGGGGTTCAGACCCACATTTCATGAAATAACTCAAAGGGATTTACAAGCCACTTTGCGCCGCTCTTGCACCACGCAATGTGGTGCAAGAGCGACACAACTTCAGAAGGACGTTTATGAAGCCACGCAAGGGCACCGTGCAGTGGTGGCTTCATAAATCTCAAGAAATGAAACGCAGCCCAAATCGAAGTGTTACATTACTCTGCGCCAGGGAGGCATTTCCATGGGCATTGTGTGGGTGTTCCCAAGCAACATCTATGGATTTTGACGCATTCCCAGATTTACCGAAAGTGGTAGACCCAAGAATGCACCAAAAACCTATGCCTACCCAGGTGAGGCATAGCAAGGAGAAATATCTTCGGTTTTCCCTCTTTCTACATATGCTGCATTCTACAGCACACACAAAAAGAGTAAAAAGACCCAGGGATTGTTTTTTTGCCTGAAAGTACACCTTCCTGCACAACAACATCCCACCTTACAATGCAGGCAAACTTGTACCATGCTACAAGGGTGCCTGCGCTGGTGCTAGGCGGCCAAAAGGGCGCAAGAAGTAGGGGAAAAGTCAGGAATGCGCCATATTACCTTAAATATGACACATTCCCGCTCTTTACCTGTCACGCAGTGCAACGCAGCAAGTTAACTTGGCCATAAATATGTCCCTTTGTGTGTAGTTTTAGGGCAGAGACTGATGATTTCGTGTACTGAGTCTCTCCTATGCTTTCAAGAGAGTGAAGAGAAGTTTGAACTTTACTCTCTGAGCTTAAATCTCTGTGCTATTGAAGCTAATGCAGTTCTTTTCCTTAAATTGGTTTTACAGTTTCTGCAGGTTCAATACCTCCTTCTTTAGAGATCTGAAGTATTGCAAACTCGATAAAACCACTGTTCTACTCAGTTCAATGCATTGTAAGAGACTAAACAGCTCCTTTTCTGCAGCGTGAGATAGCATACCTGCAATGTGAGGACCAAAAAGAATTGCTGAGGCACACCATCCTCTGAGAGGTTTTAGGGGATGTTATTGCAGTGCTCCCTGTGACTGCCCACAAGGTTATGAAGCTGAATATTGTATGCATGGCCTCTGGAACTGTGGGTGATGCTGCAAGAACAACTGGGCCAATGGTCTCAGGTTTGTTGCACAACAGGAGAGTCAGTGGGAACCCTGTGTGGTTTGTGTTACAGAGTCAAATCTAATTTGCTGGGTAAAGTTAGACCGTGAAGAATGGTACCATTGCGGAGCCATTCCAGAGATACAGGTCCATTTCCCCAGATGATCTAATAAGATTTGTAGAACAAATACTCTAAAACAAGTGTACTTTCTTTCTAAAGTCAATCCGTGAAAAACAAGTGGACAACATTATAAACTCAGCTTCTGTTTGCCATGTAAGCAAGAATGAATGCCTATACAGTATACAGCACAAATCAAAAAAACTTCAAGACTTTTCCAATCTGAGGAGGATCAGAACTAGGGTTCATTGGAAACAGTTTTCCATATGTACAACATGTGAGAAAAGGCCCAAGAGTAACAACCATGTTATGGGCACTGGATATGCAAATACCACCCATCTTCATGGTAGTGCATACCATACGGAATTGATTCAATTTTGATTTTCAAATGGTATTGATCTGATAGTGAAATGAAAATACTTATGAATTATTGGTTTGCTATAATACCAACAATGAATACGCCAATGAGTGAACACAGCTAAGTTCCCACCTTCTTTCTACCTCATTGCCTTCAGAGTTTGCACAAACCATCCCACACAAGCAACTGGGAAGAAAATCATGAATTCTGCCAGCAACAGCATCTGAGCCAGCTACTTGAGGTGTTGCATGGAGAGCTAGGCATTTTCTATGCAGCATCAACATGCCCTACATGGATAGTCTGGCTGTGGGTTTTCCTTTCTTCATCTGAACTTCCACTGGTGAGAGATAGTCTGACATGAGACCACGAGAATGCCCGCTGGAGCCAAATCATTCAACATTGCAATTGCCCCACTGCTAGGAACTGAGCTCCAGTCAAGCAATGTGAAGAACGGCACCAGAAGACTCCTGCAAGGACTTTCTGGTACTTCCTGGACAGGAGACACACAGTGCAGTCTTTAAAAGTCTAGGACAAAGCCTGAAGTCTGCTCATGGACATGCTTTTGTCTGTCTTCTGTCTGGAATCACAGCTAACATTTGAAACACAGCCCAGAGGCACGAGGGAGCCCATGAAATCAGTTGCTTAGCATGGACCACCTCCACTATGGTAAAAGCAGTCTACAAAAATACAGAAAAAACTAACTCTCAAAACTCATTGTACTGTAGAGGAGCAGTGGACATAACATTCATATGGGGCTGGTTTAAAAAAACAGTGGTTCTTAACTGGGGTAGACGGCATTACATACACCCCAGTGAACGCAGCACATCTATGCAAGTTGCTGAAATAAACACAGTCGAAAGACATGTGACTTGCTCTTATTCAGGACTCACCAGTCTTATGAAACATGTTGAGTAAATACATTTTGCTAACTTTCCCCTGCTTGAAGAAACCATATTTTCATAAAGTAAAAGAATTGCCATAACCATTGAACATTGAAGTGATGAAGCATTTGCAACAGTTGGGGAATCTTTCTAAAACATGTTTAAGCTAAATACCTTGGTGCAGTAAATTCATGGATTCGGGATATTTTTCTTTTTATCCAGATTCCATCACTGATAGTAATATCATGATAGATGATCTAACTGAATTAGGAGCCAATGTAAGAATCCATATGGCGTTTGAGACAACGAGGCTTTCAAATTTCTATCGTGCTCAACTAGCATTGTTTCCACAAATGCCGCTAATAGCGCATGGCAATCTTGTACCGTAAACAAATATCTACCTATATAAGATGTGATTTAAATAATTTTTACACGTCAAAACTAAAGGCAAATACCACTAAGAGTGATGATAAGACTGTGGATGTTAAAATAGTCCTTCTTTCTAGAAAATTCTAAACAAAAGCAACAGCAAAAGAGTCACTAAGCTTGTGAATTTAAAGTGTGTAGTTTGACGTGTAGTCTTAATTTAATTTTGAAATTAAAAGAAATACGTACTTCTATTGATTAATTCCCTAACATTTTCTTTATATATTAAGTTTACGGAACTTACATGACCTGTATTTTTAGAAATATTTTATCTGAAGCCCACATTGTATTGGAGTTTTTTGTCAGTGTTTTTAAGGCAATAGCAATTTTTCGTAATCTTCATATCTTTACCATCATTCCACAAATCTCTACGGAATATTTTTTTTAAAAAAAAGTTACATCTGATTGGGGTTTGGCATGGCAGATCTGTCAAGTAGGAACCAAAAATACGGGTCAAAAAATGGCATTTTCAATTTATAACTCATTAGGAATCTTTGCTCTCCAATACAGAAAAAAACTTGGCATGAAAATATATCTTTACTGAAGGAGGTGTCTCTGCTTGGTTTGGTGTAAATCAGTATAGTAGTTTTAGAAGAATTAGCATTTAAATATTTTTGAATGGCTTTGAAAGGATTAAATTATAGAGACTTCTGGACCATTAATCTGTCAAGGGATGCAAACTTAGATTGGCAGACCTCACATGCCCGCAATTTTAAAAATATTACATTCTGATTGGACATGGGAGTCTTTTCCCACTTCAGTTATTCTGAGTCCATGAACCCAAGGCTGGCTTCACAGACTTGAAACTCTTCAAATGGCTAGCTGCAACTTCTGGAAAAATTTGCAGCCTTCATTGCAAGATGTGGAACCTGTCCTTGTATCCTGTATAAAAATTGAAAGGAGCCATAGGAGGGCAGGAGGAACATCCCTTGATACCTAGCTCAGTTGAGGGGTCTACAAGAAATGTCTTGAACATTACCTAACTATAACATCACTTTAAGGTTTGCTTTTTGCAGCAAAAATGTTGTGCAGTTGGTTGCCCGCACCCAGGGACTGGGACCATACCCTGTGGCCAACCTCAATACACACACTATGCTCAGTGGGGGACTTAGGTGAATAATATGATTTAAAAAAATTAAATTAACTGAAAAACCTAAGGTTAAAGTGCTGTTATAGATAGGTATGATAATAAGGTACTCTCTCCATTAAAACAGACCTAGAAATTAGCTGAATAAAAATGAAGGTTAAAGCTGTGGTAATAATTACTTACTTTATGTAAAAATATAACCCCATCAGAAATGTACTGAAAAAACAAAGGTTAAAGTCACCTTATAGTTAGGCAAGGTACTAATATTTTAGCTTTTGGGCAACAAAAACTCTAGAAATTCACCACAATTTATCAAAGGTCAAAGTGACTAATATAGTGATGGTGCCATATGTATGCCTGTCAACATCTTGACTTCTGGTCATTTGAAGTCTTGAAGGGAATGTTCCCATAAGGTGAATAAAACATTATCCATAGGCGTAGTTGGTTGAATTACTTTAACTTCACAAACCGTACAGATGGCATCACAATAATTGTATGATGTCATCATTGATGTCATCAACGATGTAATTTGAGATGTCATGAGTGTTGCCATCAGTTATGTCATTTAACATGTCATGATTGATGTAATATGTGAGATCATAAGCAATGCATGGTTGAGCGCAAGTTGTAGTTAGCACAGTAAACTACAACTGGTGAATTTCAGTGTTTTTCATTGCTTTTTACACGTTAGTTTCATAATATATATATATATATATTTACACGTTAGTTTCATAATATATATATATATATATTATGAAACTAACGTGTAAAAAGCTATGAAAAACACTGAAATTCACCATATATATATATATATATTATTAAGCTTTACATTTTTCAGTGTATATTGTATAATTAGAGTGAAACTCGTGTCAAGAGTTAGTTTTATTAATTCCAGATTAACTTTGATGAAATTGTACCAATCCAAAACTGTAATGATGTCCATGGAGTGTTAAAAGGCTTTTGTAATATTTCAGTTCAGGTTGGCTGGCACTGTGCTAATTCTGTGCTTAAAGTGGGGGTCCAAGAGACCCTCCCAGGGCAAAAACGTCTTTGTTTTTGCAATACCACATTAAAAATGTTTTAAAAACAGAGTGAGGGCTTTTGAATTTTAATCCCCTTGGCGTTGGACTGGGCCCATGATCCCAAACTTTTTTTTAATATGGGAAGGAGGGCATGCCTAGACCCCTTCCCCTTTGCCTTTTTTCAGTGTATTTCTGAGATATATATTTTTTATGGCATTAGTAAATATATATATGTTATGCAGTGGCGACTGCTACTGGGTACTTATTATTAGGAACATGTTTCCACTGAAATTAGATGTTTTATGTTTGTTAATATCTTTGCTGTGGTAGGACGAATCTTCGTCAAACTTTACCATGAAAAATCGTTTCACCTCAGCTGGAAAGTTTCTGGGTAATCTGTCAAGCAAGGGATTTTCCTATCCAATTTTCCTTAGGAAAATTTAACAAAAATGGCAGAACAGAGTAACTACAATTTTGGCAGAAAGCTAGATCTTGATCCAGGAAATATACTTTTTCCGATTTGGTGTAAATCCGTTCAGTAGTTTTTGCGAAATTATGGCTCAAATTTAATGAAATTTACACCACAGTGGATTTACAGATTTGTGAGCAGGAGCACGTGTTGTGGTTTACTGACCACAACCTCTCTGAGTCCTTCAGAATAAAAAAAAATCAGATTTAAGGGGGTAGGGTAGGGGTACCCTGATTGCCTGGGCTCAGACGGACTTCCTCTCCTGGGTCAAATAAAAATAAATGGGGGGTTCCATAAATCGGTGGATCCACCACAAGCCCTATTGAGGCCCCCTGGAGAACCATGGCTGATCTGAGGATCCGCCCTGAAACAGAAAAAGGGTGGTTGTTCCCAACCCCCACCACGCATACCCAAGGGACGTTTGCTGCAGGGGCTGGTGCCTATGGGAGGGTTAAGCACAAAGCCTTGCTTGTGTCTAGGCCAGGCCATGTGGCGAACCCCACGCCTCACACGGTGATGGACATCCTACTTTACATTTTAAAAAAACATAGAAATTCATTGAAAAAACAAAGGTTAAAGCGACATTTAAGTTAGGATTTGTTTTAATATCTTACTTTTAAAAAAAACATACAAAATGACTGAAGAAAACAAAGGTTAAAATGAAATTATAGCTATATGAAAATGTTGTTGGAAACATAGGGGCCGATTATGATAGAGGATTTTCCGCCTCCTCCGGGCCGGCGGAAGCCACCGCCGGCCCGGAGGAGGCGGAAAATCCTCTGCGGAGTCACCAAAGACCCACCGCCGCATTACGATGGCTGGTGGGTCTTGGATTCTGTCCGCTGCTTTTCCGCCGCGGTCGGATTACAACCGCGGCGGAAAAGCTCTCCTTTGGCTGGCAGTGTCTATCAGACACCGCCAGCCAAATTAGGAAGCATTAGTAAACATGCTTTTCCGCGGCGGTTTTTCCGCCGTGGAAAAGCATGTGTACTTTTGCTTTTGGGGGCCCGTTGCGGGCCCCCAGGGCGTAGGCGGGTGGGGGGTGCACATGGGGGGTACCTATGGTACCCCCCAGCATTTACATGCACAAAGCTGCAGGCACCGCACGGTGCCTGCCGCTTTGTGCATGTAAATGTTACACATGCACTTTTAACATTGCGGCGGGTGCTGCTTGAAGCAGCACCCGCCGCAATGTTAAATATCCAGGATGTGACCGCCAGGGTGGCGGTCACATCCTGATTTGCATGGAGGGACCTCCGCAGTCCATGCGGACGGTCCCTCCACCTCTGGGATGGCGGACGGACGCAAGTCCGTCCGCCATCCTAATCGGCCCCTAGATCTTTTAAACTTACAAAAGCACTGAAATTCACCAGTTATAGTTATCTTGAGTATCTATAACCAATGCCCTAAAATAACTGTAGCTCATGCCCTTGCCATGCACTGCTTGTACCCTCACATATTACATCATTCATGACATGTGCAATGACTGCATTGATAGCATCCCTAACACTCTGCAAAGCTCTCCTTATTTGTGTGCACACCTGCACAATCTCTTCATATCCTCTTTCTTTGGGTTTTTTCAGCTAGTCTCTTTTAGCCTTTAGTGCATGACTATGTCAATCAATCACAGCTTGGCTCAAGCCAATGGAGCATGTCTCCCTCACATTAATGTTATTAGCTGTTTGGGTGTTTCCTTCTGTCTCCAATTGAGTGCATCCTTTGTAAAGCAAGATACTCTATTTTATATTTGAAATGTACATTGACTATATTACACTGTCACAATGAATTGTTCATGTCCTACCTGTATTTTATAACAAATCAATCCATTAAAATTATTTAATTTAGATTTTTTTTAGTGCAGCAGGAATTTGTTGTTTTATTCAGCAGTGGATTTTGAGCTTGACCATGTAATCATGTAATTTCTGCTTTATTGGCTTTCTTTTCGACCCAAGATGTCCACTCTGATACTTGTAGATGTCGACGAAATCTTCAGGTCAGGCATCCCAATATGTCAAAAAGAGAGTTAACATAACTATCTTGCCTTTCCTTATTTGTCGTTCCTTCTGCCCACACCTCTCTTTCCCAAGTGGGAATAGTAACATTTTCCCTCCAAAGTTCTACACTTTCCTAATTCTATAATGTTTGGAAAGGTAATAGGAAATATGACCCCTCCAAAATCCCAAAATATTCTTCAATTTTGTGACATTTGGAGGGGGAATAGCCAAACAGACCCTTGTAAAGACCAACACTTCCCCTATTATTGCTCATATTGGAGTGAAAGGATAGTAAATCTGACCCCTTCAAAGTCCATCACTTTCCCTGCTATTGAATAAGTGAGAGAACGAATAGTAAATCTGATACCTCTATAGCCCAACAATTTACCTGACGTTTTTTACGTTGGCATGGGACTAGTAAATGTAATTTTTCTCTGCTGTAAATACTGTTTTTTTGTACCAGGTTCTAATTTTTTTAATGTATTTTTTAACCTTTATTACATTGACATTACAATTGTGAATATTTTTCCTTCAGGCCCCCATTTTTTTTTATTGGATTACATATGTAGTAGAATGTGTGAATACTTTAAAATGGTTTTTGATTTGAGTTTTGCTATTATTTTGTTTTACTTTTTGTGAGATTTTTTATTTTATTTTAAAATATATATATATTACTTAAACATTATATTTGTGTTTTATAATGTGTTTTTTATATGCAAATGTGTGTGCTTTGTTATGTTGAGAAATATTAGTTTTAGACATTTGTGTACATTTATCTAATATTTATATGTATTTAACAACGGTACTTATTTTATATATTTATTTCAAAATGTTTTTCTTCATTTAAAATTATGTTAAAGGTACAATGTTTGAATCAAGTTACATTTACATTTAACTTTTTGCTATTATATATATTTATTTAATGGATTCCAGTTTTTTAAATATGCAATGCTGATATTTGTGACCGGGGTATTTTTGCAGTGATATTATTGTACTTTACATTATAAGTCAGTAAATTCAATAGGTTTCACCACAATATTGTTTAAGCTGTATTTTTTAATTGCGTTATACTTGTGGTTGATATTCTGTCCTACACATCCTTCTTGAATCTATTCTAACTATTGAAGGAAACTCTTTGCTGGTGAAACTGGGCTTGTCCCAAATAAATAAGGAGGATGCAGGCAAAATATCTCACAATACATGAAGCGTATTTTTATGTGCAAATATCAGGCCAAGTAATCGAAATGCATAGCCAGTTTAATGGCCATTAATTAAACACTGCAACGTTTGTGGACTCTTGCCTTGCTAGCCCTTTCAGAAAACGCATTTCAACAATTCTACAAAAGGTTTCCACAAATGTAAGGTATTTAAGGCCCGTTGGTCACTCATTTCCTCAGTGCCCAGATTTACTAAAGTCCTGCACCAGGCATTCTGTGATGGGAATGTGCCCTTTTGTCAATGCAGAACGCGCTTTGCAGTGGTTCTGTTGCTTTGAGTCAATGAAGCATTAATGGGGTGTTACTTAGGCGGGTCAGTGCAAACGAGCATAGTTTTTGACACAGAGCACAATAAACTAAGGTAGCCAGAACGGGTTTGGTATAAAAAACAAACTGCCGGCTTGATGCATGCTATAACGACGTGTTCAGTGCTCCCAAAAACCCACGTACTGCATGTGTGCTGAAGTGCACAGCAAACATCAGGTCCTTTTATGTTTTTCTAGACAATGACATTTCTACTGGAAAGGTATGCTTCCAGCACGAATCCTACGCTCGACAGCACACACTGACCTCTGTGAGACTGTGCACGCGCAAGACAGCCTTTAAGAGCATCAGCACAGAAGATGACAGCAGATGCAGGCCAATATTAATAGATATGGCTCTGCACAATTTTTACCCATGTGCAATAAAATGCTGCACACTTCCTTGCTGCGCTTGGTTGTGTATGAAATTAGTCTATCTGCCCCCTGCTGTTCCACATAGTCAGCACAATTTCTTAAAAAACTTTGTCCATTACTAATACTCACAGAAATCCCATTATCACAGTAAAATGCATGATTTATAAAAGTATGCAATACTATCAAATAGCTGTTTTTTTCTGAGACCTGGGTAAGTCAGTAGAAAACTCCTGCAAGCTAATCTTCGGCGAGTGCGGGCACTGCCCATAGTAACCTGCAAGGGCTCTGTGTATACTGTTTTGATTGGCTTCACATTGTACATGATCATACTTATTTCTTAATATCTATAGGAAAATAAGTCTTTTTGCATGATCACCTGCATCTGTTTGGACTGATTATGCTGTTTTTGTTGACTCTGCATTAGAACTCTACATTAGAACTCTGCTAACCAGGTGCCAGTCCATGTGCTCCAACCCACAAAATCGTGTTAAGAGAGAGGGGCACTGTGGGATTGTTTCCAGTACGTACACAAGAACCGCTGCAGAAGACGGTAGGCTTACCCCAGGCAACATTTTTTCTGTTGCTAAGGGTGGGGCCAGGAGTCTACCGACACAGAGACTAGTAGTAAGGAATTAATGTGGCACTCTTGAGCACCCTGTTCAGAACACATCTTGACTTGTGGAAGAGAAAAGAAGGACTGTATCTGCTGTTAAGACCTCAGAACTAAAAGGTTGGAGCTGCACCCACTTGCACTCAGGACAAATAAGTGGACTTCAAGTGCAAGTTGGCTAAGGTTCTGTTAAACAACAGGGACACACACCATCTGCAATAAGCCCCTCTTCTTGAAGAGTCCAGCTGACCAGTTTCAACTGGACCTGACCTGGACCCTGCTGGTGGCTTCTGCTGGAGTAAGTACTGACCCCAAGTGCTGTTCTGATGTCTTGGGACTGTTTGCTGTATCAAAGCGTACGCCTCCTAGCGTCCTGAGAAACCTTCAAATTAGAAACGTTTATGCTAGAAAGACCTCCGGAGCACCGGGACAAATCTGCCAAGTCAATCCAATGAAGGTGCATTGCTGGTGGGTTAAAGATTCAGGTGGATCCCACTCAAAGGTAGACAAACTATTAAACACGAGCATCAGGGGGGGTCCTTTTGAATCCATCTGGCACAACCCCACCCTAAAGTACAGGGGTAAGGTTCTAGACATGCACGAATGGTACAGCCAAGGTATCTCCATGGCCAAAGACTTCCAGAACCAGGGCGCGGACATAACGTTTGACACCCTAAAGGGAAAACACAACCTACACAGCATAGAACTTTACAACTTCCTGAAAATAAAAGTCGCAATAAGGAAGGCAAACCTCAACAGCCAGACACCATCGATAATACAACTCGCTGCCAGCCTGAACACACTAGGTCACCAGGTAGCACATCTATACAAGGCCCTCCGTCCCAAAAACACCAAACTTAATGACAAGGTCACAAACTTCTGGGGGGGGCAGCAGGGAAGGAACTAAGTGAGGTTGAGAGAGCTGAGCTATGGAGATCCACAACTAGGAAAAAGATAACGGCAACACTAAATCAGACGAAATTTTGGCTAGTGCACAAGGCATACTGGACACCGGCCCGACTGGCCACCCCGGGTATCCGAGACAGCGATGTATGCTGGAACTGCAACAAGGAGAGGGGAGACTTAGAACACCTCCTGCTCAAGTGCCCAAAAATAAAGGACTTCTGGGGAAGAATCAGAATACTCATCCACGAGATCACAGGTATAGACATACAAATAGACTTCGCAAGCCTAGCCCTAGGCTTTACATCCCAGGCCATCACAACGACAGAGGATCGTGACCTCATTGACCTTTTGCTGACAGCCGCAGTAAAAATAGTCCTAAGTAACTGGAAGGACACATCGAAAGCGGCACCCCAGGCATGGCTCAACTGGGTCACGTTCCTAAGGGGGGCAGATAACATCACAGCGAAACACTCACCGAAAACGCACAAGCAGTCAAACATGTGGGGGTCTTTAGACCTCTACCTATCATCACATAAACCGCTATAGGCGCAGAACAAAGACATAACTGAGGGCACACTCTGCAACCTATGCGTTAACAAAAAGCCCTGCACACCTCTCATCTCCTACTCCTATCTCTTTACTGTTCCCTTAGGGTCCGGGGAGAGGGGCAGGATACGGGCGAACACAGATAAGCGAACGACGTGACACAACGTCAAGCAGGACTTGGAACATGTACGATGGAATCCGAACTTTTAAATACCGATCTATCGAACAACCTCAAGAATACGGACTACCGCCCCCCCCCCTCTCTCTCTCCCTTTCCCCTTTCTCATTCTTCCTTTTTCTTCCTCCGTCTACTTTCTTCTTCCACTCATGTATAATCCTTGCTCCATGTAAATATATATTTTTTTATATACAATAAAGAATTTCAGAAATAAAAAAAAAAAGTAACTGGCCTATGAAGCACCTTCCTTGGAGGTGAACTTTCACACCAACAGCCAACATCTACACTGGGACCTCGTCCAATGGCTATCTGGCCTTGTGGAGCCCTTCTCAGCCACGGGCAGCTGCCTTACCCCTCTGAGGATGTTTTACTTTCATTTCAGATACTATGGCCTGATTATGAGTTTTACTGGTTGGAAGCAAACTGCCACACCAGCGCCCCACTGCCACACCGCCAAACTCATCCGCCCCCCAGATTAGGAGTTTTCTCCTGGTCTGGCAGGCGATGCTTTGGCGGTCCCAGGCGGTGAGCCTTAGAAAGGCACCCAATGGGAACGCCAAAGAAAGTTCCTGCACAGCATGGACAATGAAGTCCATGCCGTACAGGAGCTGGGGTTGCATACAGACAGGGAGGGGCACAACATGAGCCTCCTTGCATGCATCCCTTGGCCCAGAGGCAACAGGGGACCATGTAGGGCCCCCTCAGTTTCCTCACCACTACCCTTTTCATGGCAGGCACTCACTGCCATGAAACGGCTGACTGTGAGGAAACACGTAATATGTTTGATGGTGCCACAGGGGTAGCATATTGCAGCCTCACACCACTGCAACACCGCTGAGGAATCACGGATCCCGAACAGTTGCAGCGGTCCTTTGGTGGTCTGACAGCCAAATATGTAATAGGGCGGTCGGATTGCTGGTGTAGCATTGCCTGCACCGCCACCGTGTCTACGGCGGTCCATCGGACTATTGTAGTCATAATCAGGCCCGATGTCAGTAGAAAAAACATGGAACTGATATGAACCTGGTTTCTGTATCTGACCTATTCTCCATCACGGTCAGCCTTAAATCACACCTAGGTCACAGTCAAGCGCAACTAGATGACCACAGTTGGCACTTCATGCATTTTTATTTATAACTTCATATCTCTTGTTCTCCTTATTTTGGGTCATTTGTTTTTTATAAAATTATTCTCTATTTTATTCATTGGAGTGGGATTTTTATGCTGTTGCGTTTTCAACTTTTTAATTGTTATGATACGTTGAAATCCTTTACACAATATTCTTACGGTATACCTATCTGCACTGTGCCATAGCTACCAGGGGTTGAGCTCACATTTAAATTGCAGAAACCTTTGCTGGACTTAACAAGAACAGTGGCAATATTACTTGTGGTGGACTTACATTCACCTCAACTAGTAATCCACTTTCTCGCGATATCCTTGTTTATAACGGGTTTTCAAGATCAATGGGTAATTAAAACCACTATTTTGTGTCTTGCAGTATATCCAGCAATCGAAATATTATGCTGGTAATTGAATATATATTTTTAAGTAATTGATTTAAATGACAATTTAGTTAACAGTCTGTAGATTTACACAAGCAATAAAGACTAAAATTGTAAAATGTAGGAAAGAAAATAATTATTTTTTACCAATTCTGAAAAGAAAATGCAGTTCGCAGAAATGATGTAACAATCGAGTAATAGAGATAGGACTATGAGAGAAACTAACAAAGAAGGATCATTCCTCTAAATAGATATTTTTATTATTATTGTTGGTAAGCAGATAACCATTAATGTTTAAGACAGCTAGGGAGTTGTGTGTTGTACCAACTTGCCTACCTATTATCAAAGAAGAGAGGACTCACTGAAGTTCGTGTAAAGCCTCTCTAAAAGACCAAGTGGGGTCATCCCTATTTGTGTAAAATGACTCTCACGCACTAGGGTTACTAGGGATATGCTTCATCCTTGGGTACTAACCCAGGATTCCTTATGTATCTGGCAGGCTCTAAACTGAAAGGCAATAGAGCACTTGGTTGTTCTAGGGTAGGATCTTGATATAAAATTGTCTACAGGTATCCCATATACTATCATATTTATTTTCAGTTCCTTTGGCAAGATTATAACAAAGGGTATGATGTTTACAGAGTTTCAAAGGGCTCCAAAATCAGTGGGTAAACATGTTTCAGCTAAATACTGTTTTCTGCAAGGTCAAATCGCTTTATTCAGGACTAAAGATTTTTTAAGCAGACTACACTTTTAGTCCCAATATTTATTACGGGGGCACTAATCATGCCATTAATTGGCTTTGTGAACTTAACTCATTCATCTTCACATGGCATGCATATAACCATAGAGCATTTCTCAGCGGGCCATTTATTGATTGCTTTTTTACGGCTCCATAGAATCTTAGGGTGAGTGGAGCCTGCTGTCACACTTTCGTACAGGACCTATGTGGTTCCTCTAAGCTCTGCATCTTGCCTAGTCATCATGGTCGAGCACTGGGTTCAGCATTTCTTAAAAAGATTGATTATATATAAATGTAACCATTTCCACCATTCCGTACGATGTAGAGACATGGGGGTCGATTCCGATCCGGTAAAAAGCGCTCCGATTAGCTGCACGGAGCCTTTTTCCTGTACGAATCGTACACCTACAACGTCCCCGTACGAACTAGCAAGTACGATCCTAACCCAAAGCGCCACTCCGTACGACTCGTACCAAACACCGTACAAATAAAAAGTACATACGGATTCACTCCGGCCGACGCTGTACACCACGTCCGTACGTAAATTGGCAGCCATTTCCGAACCAGGAAGTACGATCCGTGTTGATGACACTCCGTACGACCCTTTTTCTACGGGAGCTGAAAACAGCCGTAAAAGCAGAGTTCGCGCCAAAACAGGTACAGAACGGCCCTCTGGGTATGGCTCGTACCCCCCAAGATCGCAGGGGTACGCACCGTACCCCTGCGATCATGGGGTGTACGAGCCGTACCCCCATTGTACGATCGGTGTACATGCCGTACCCCCATTGTACGATCGGTGTACGAGCCGTACCCCATTGTACGATCGGTGTATGAGCTGTACCCCCATTGTACGATCGGTGTACGTGCCGTACCCCCATTGTACGATCGGTGTACGAGCCGTACCCCATTGTACGATGGGTGTACGAGCCGTACCCCCATTGTACGATCGGTGTACGAGCCGTACCCCATTGTACGATGGGTGTACGAGCCGTACCCCCATTGTACGATCGGTGTACGTGCCGTACCCCATTGTACGATGGGTGTACGAGCCGTACACCCATCGTACGATCAGAGTGCGGCTCGTACACCGATCGTACAATGGGGTAAGGCTCGTACACCGATCGTACAATGGGGTACGGCACGTACACCGATCCTACAATGGGGGTACGGCTCGTACACCCATCGTACAATGGGGGTACGGCTCGTACACCCATCGTACAATGGGGTACGGCACGTACACCGATCGTACAATGGGGGTACGGCTCGTACACCCATCGTACAATGGGGGTACGGCTCATACACCCATCGTACAATGGGGTACGGCACGTACACCGATCGTACAATGGGGGTACGGCTCATACACCCATCGTACAATGGGGGTACGGCTCGTACACCCATCGTACAATGGGGTACGGCACGTACACCGATCGTACAATGGGGGTACGGCTCGTACACCCATCGTACAATGGGGATATGGCTCGTACACCCATCGTACAATGGAGTACGGCTCGTACACCCCATGATCGTAGGGATATGGTGCGTACCTCTGCGATCATGGGGGGTACGGACCGTACGGTGTGTATATATTTGTGTGCTTTTCCGTACGACTCGCCCTTACCTGACGTGGACCGTACGAATCGCGTCCTCATACTCCGGTCCGGATCGTACTCGTCGGGTCGTACGGCATGTGTACGAGTCGTACGGTATGTGTACGAGTCGTACGGTTCACAGTTTCAGCCTTGCAATACGTACGGATCGCGACGATTCGGACGGATTCACGGAATGCGGATCGTACTTGGCGACTCGGACGGACGGGTACGATTCGTACGGAGAGGGCTCCGGATACAAATCGTACGGACGTTTTTTTTCCCGAATCGGAATCGACCCCTTGGTCTGTTTTCCTTTTCTTACCTTGTTTGTCACATTTCTTTGCTTGAATTAACTTATTACAGCAAAAGAGGAAAGATATTTCATCATCTTTTTTCCATTTGACAGCTTTTGGGAAGTTGTCTCATTCTTCCAGATATTTTTGCATTTTTGGATGTTTAGGGCCCAGTCAATTTCTCTGCCGCTTAGCCTAATGTTCATTAATTGGAATTTCTTATAATGAAACAATGAGAAGTATGGATGGTGGAAGAGGGGTAGCAAATGAAGCGACTGCCTGCCCAGGCAGCATTGGTTCTTTCCCTCCTAAAAGAATGTTTTTCGCTCAACAGCCTTGACATAGAGTAGGCCTGGCGCTAACTGCAGACAACATGGGATAGGCTAAGCCCAAAAAAAACATATTAACAAATAACCAGTATAGCCACTTGGCCTGAGTCAGATGCGATGGCCTAGAATGAGGGAGAGTGCTTTAACAACTGTGATAGCCTGGATAGAAGAGCTATATGGCTATTAAAACATTCCACACACAGAGGGTAGCAAGCTTAAGGCAGAAGGGGTTTAAAGCTATTGATACATTCCACCCACCCAAGGTAGAAAATGATAAATTAAAAAGGGAGATATATAAAGGCCAACATCAGAATGCTGGAGCAGACCCTCTGGTGCTGTTATTATTTGTCTTGAGACATTCCCTTGTCTTAAACTGAGCTCTTGCCATTCCAGTACTCTAATAAATAATATTGACCCACTGAATAGGGGCTTTTAAAATAAACACATAGGGTTAATGGATGCTGGAGCCCAGTGGTGTAGGAAGGGGGGAGCGGTGGGTGCGGGCCAGCCCCAGGTGTCATCACTGAGGCGGGGGTGACAAAATGGAAAAAATATGTGTTTTTAAAACATATTTTTGCCATTGTGTCAATGGGAAAAATATGTGTTTTAAACACATATTTTTGCAATGTTGTCAAGCCGGGGGTGACAAGAAATCACTGAGGGGGGTGACAAAATGGCAAAAATACATTTTGTCAAGCCGGGGGTGACAAGAAATTTTCCGCACTGGGTACTAACTGACCTTGCTACACCACTGCTGGGGCCTCTTATAGATAAGGAATTTGCTGAATTAAAAACACCCTAGTCATTTGTAATTAGACATTTGGGGTGTCGTCAACCCCTGTGGAATTATATATTGGATTATTTTTTAACATATGGATTTGGCAAAATAAAACAAGATATGCATATGTAAAAACAAACCGTAAATGCTAAGAACGCAGCATCGAGACCTAATATAGAGGTATTAGTATGTAAATTAACTGTATTTTTCCAGGCGTTAAAAGGAATATTTACTGGCATTGACAGAGTCGCCCTCCACCATTTTCACCGCCGAGCAACAAATATAATTCAAAGACAAACTGTTCCTCTCCGGAGCAATGAATGTCCGTATTAATATCAGGTTTTCCGTGCAGAGAAAATTGGGTTCCACCGCATTTTGTGTGGTTTTTTCCATGTACACAACAGTCTCTTGGGTGGAACGGGGGCTTAATATATCCACTGGCACCTTAAAAGGTCACATCCATCTTTTCGTGATTTCATACAATTTCCCCGGCCTCGATTCCACTGCCAGGACAGGCTTTTCAAGGCTGAACATGTTGTAGCAACAGCCAGCGCGCGGCCTGGAGGCCTGTGGTCCCCCGAGCAGCCGCCCCTGCGCGCGCGGCGTGAATCCACCCTCTGTGGAGAATCAGAGAATCAACACGACTGAGCGTCGGAGAAAGTTTCCATTCCGTCCAGTCCTGCGAAAGAAAACAGAGTGACAAAAAACATCCATTTAGTGCGGCACTCCAAAGAGGAGATATTGAGGAAGGTTTCACATTTTTTAGAAAACCTTTTCCCTTCCTTGATGAAAATCTGCATTCCAAGGTGCATTCCATTTCAAAGTGTAAAAGGATGGAAGCTGCAGCTTGTTTATTCATGGGGTTGCCTACCACAGTCTTGCAACTTCTAAGCACTATTAAAGGTCCTGTGCTAGTCACAGCCAACTCAATTTTAGTAATTTTCCGGCTGTAAGGGGAAGGGTGGAATGATTTGTAAGGCGTGTCCATGCCTCCATTTCTGTGTGGCGAATAAATGTCAAAAGTGAATGTTTCAGTCTGCCGCCCCTGTAGGTAATAATTGGGATGTTGTAGGCAAGAGCGACATTGATATGTGGTGAATTTGTTGAATTTGACGGGAAGAATAGCATTTCGGTGCTGGAGTTCCACGTGGCATAAATGATGTAAGAGCTGTCTTAGTTCACTGTGATTGGCCAATGAGTCCTGTCAATCAGACGTGGCCTGATCACATTTACAGCCAACGGATGCATCTCTGGTTGTTCACTGAAGATGGCCAAGAGGCTGGACTGTTGTACGGACATCCTCCTTGCTTTATAATGTATATGTACTGTCGCTACAGGCTACTAAGAAACACGTATGTCGGTATGAGTGAGTGTTTGCAGTGTTAGAAAGAATGTATAATGCATTGAAAAGACACTGCACTATGAGGACTGAGGTAATAGATGCAAGCTGGAGCAAAACAGAAGCCACAACTGTAAATTGTTCATTATTGGCTGTAGAAAGAGAACTTCCATGTCTTGCCCATGCTCTGATCTCTGATCTCTGTGAGGGTTTGAGAAGAAAGTAGGCATGAAGACGTATACGTCAAAAGAATCTCAGTAATTCAGTCTGAAGTTAAAAAAAATGGGGGTGAATTGTCGGGACAAAAGACAATCCTTTGCTAAGGAGAGATAGTTCATAGACTGCTAAAGTGTGCTTTGAGAGGTTAAAAATAGGCATGGTTTGTAAGTGCATAGCGCCATCGTCTGTGGTGTTTACCATTGATAAAATTTCTGGCTTGTCTGGCGTTCACCAGGCAGATTCTGCCATTGTTGATGTTGTTTCATGCGACCACGTTTTGACACCGGCGCCTGCATGTATTGGTATCACCATCTTCACGTTTTTTCACGCGCATCTACCTTACAATACTGCTCTCTTGTAATTTTCATTCATGAGTTATCCTTCCACCTATCCTTTGGGCTCATTTTCAGGTGCAAATACTATGTGCGGGTCTACATAGCTTTTGCATTGTGAACATACTTGGCTGGTTTTTAATCACACGTCGTTATGTGTACTAGATTATAACAAGATTGTTCTTCCTTTTTCGTATTTGTTTCTAAAATGTCTTCTTCCAGCCTATTCCCCCCCCCCCCTCCACCCCCTTTTTTTAGGTCTCGGCTAGCGTAGGCTGCGCTTGCGCAGTCTCGCTGGCGAGATTTTATGTTTCTTAGTAACGAGGGTTAACCCCGCCCCTCTTCTCCATTGGCTGGCTTCCTAAACGGCAGCCAGCCATTGGAGAAGAGGTTTTAGTGATGTCATTTTTGCCAGCTAAGCCCCGTCTTTTTCGGATTGAGAGGTGTTTTTTTTCGTTTCTTTCTCATCCTTCTCCATTGGCTGAAATGTAACAAGTCATTACAGCCAATGGAGAATAGGGGAGAAAGAAAAACACACCCCCCCAGTCTGAAAATGAGAGGGCGTTTCTCAGATCCATTTCTGCTTGACCTCGGAGAAACATGGTGGTGTTCATGGCGTGGTCCGAGGTTCAGCTGAATATGATCGGTGTGGGTGCCACCCCACCCTCGGTTGCATCCCCTGCTCCTCGTTTGCATCCCCTGCTCCTTGCACCGCCATTACTCTTCAACCCCCTATACTCCAGCAGAAGGCATCTACGGCCCTCATCACAGTTTTAGCAAGGCTGGCCTGCGAGCGGAGAGGGCGGTGCAGCGACTGCTGTCTCTGACTGAGGCGAGGGGAATCCACTCACTCCAGCACTCGTGAGGGATTTATTCTCTGCCGTTCCCCGGTTCGGGCACTTCCCTCCACCCTCACATTCCCGGACCCGCCATGGAGCGCTGGAAGGGCAGAGTGGCACTGGTCACCGGTGCCTCAGTGGGCATTGGAGCAGCGGTGGCCCAGCTCCTCATCCAGCACGGCATGAAGGTGGTGGGCTGCGTCCGCAGCGTGGACAAAATAGAGGTAAATCATCATCACACTTCGCATTTGCAAACACAGCGTTGTGGGTTTTTCTGGAGCCGAGTAGGAGTATATTTTGAGGGACGGGGGCATTACTGGGGCTGGAAAGGATGTCTCTGGGCTCCGTGAAGGGGCTTCCGACGGCGGTGCCCAGGTCCGCCCAGCTGGGAGGTGGTGCCCCGGCCGCCCAGTCCCTTCAGCGGCGCCCCACGTCTGCCGCACGGATAAGCTGCAGTTCCTAATAATAAAGGCTAGGGGACGTGCATCGGGTGCCGCCGGTAGGGAGGGAGGCCGGGGACAGGGGGCCCGCTTGCCACTCCGGCAGTAGAGCCCAGCGGCCCCGGCATATGAAGCAGCAGCGCCCGCTGCACGGAGAGGAGTCCCGGCGCCCGCGGTGCCATTATCAGTGGTGGCGCGTTGCAGCAGTCCGGCCGTGCCGCCATCTGTGGTACTGTGGGGACTGGGCAGTCGCGCGCCCCTTCTCCCCCCCACCAGGACCCCGGCCGCAGGGGGCTTCATCTGCAGACGCTCACGGGAGGTGAGCACATGTGGTGTGTGCTGAAACGGATCCCTCCATCGGACCCGAAGCAGAGGTACAGTGGAGAAGACTCATTTAATGTTTTATTTATTTTTTAAACGCAAAATGAGTATTTACCTTTAATGGGGCAGGTGACCTCACCCCCAGAGAAACCCAGTGTGTAGCCAACCTCACCCCCAGAGAACCCATAAAAGTGGGGACGGAAGGGAGAGGATGGGGCTTTTCTTCAGTGCGTGGGGTTGTTCGTGGAGAGTATTTGAATTCAATTCGATCACATTTCATTGGACATCTCCTACGAGTCAGTATCTGGGAAACTGCTCGCCGCTCTCGCGATATGATGTCATGTTTTATCGTATGTTACATGTGATGTGGTGTTTTCTTATGCGGCTCCATTATATGTTATATTCTACTGCGTTACCTTAGTTTGTATGACACAATACTTTGTGGTGTGCTTTGTGTAGTCTTATGCTGTGTTTCGATCTGTTGTATGAGCTATACATTGCTCTTTATTGCCTATTGTGGTGCGATGTATTTACTGTTGAGCCTGACCGTCATGTCACTCATCTGGACATCTACGAATACACTGTTGCAGAGTTTGTGAGTGAATAGGCCTAGCAACATTTATCTACTACATTTGTATGCAATTATAGTCCCCATCTTCAGTTTAAAATGGCCGGAAGAGCCATTTTAATACCCCCTAGTACTGGAGGTGATTGTCAATGCTCCTTATTTGAGTGGGCTTGGAGTGTCAGAGTTTGTGTGTGTGTGGCTGTGTGTGTGTGTGGTTCTGTGTGTGTGTGTGTGGCTCGCAGTGTGTGTGGCTCTTAGTGTGTGTGGCTCTATGTGTGTGTGGCTCTCTGTGTGTGTGGCTCTCTGTATGTGTGGCTCTGTGTGTGTGGCTGTGTGTGTGTGTGTGGCTGTGTGTGTGTGGCTGTGTGTGTGTGGCTGTGTGTGTGTGTGTGGCTCTGTGTGTGGCTGTGTGTGTGTGACTCTCTGTGTGGCTCTCTGTGGGTGTATGTGTGACTCTGTGGGTGTATGTGTGGCTCTGTGTGTGTGGGGGGCTCTGTTTGTGTGTGTGACTGTGTGTGTGTGGCTCTGTGTGTGTGTGTGTGTGGGGCTATGTGTGTGTGTGTGGGGTTCTGTGTGTGTGTATGTGTGCGAGTCACATGTTTTTTTTTTCCTCAAAGGATTTTCTCGGTAGGGTTCACCGCTTCTCGCTGTAGGGTTCAAAGCAATTTCTTGCCAGGTTTGCAAAAGCTATTTCTAAAACGAGACTCGCCGACATCCACCGCCACACTTTCTGGCTTCAAGTCTGGTCTGCCATCGCTGCTCCTGATCGCCTCTTTTTCTCCCGGAGACGCTGCAAGATACTCTCCCCGGATCCCCGTGCACGCACACCACTACCCCCTCCCCAGGCCCCTTGCGATTGATCGGGCTGCGTGCACAGCATCAGCAGCCGGAAGAGCATGGACGAGCAGTCCAGGATGTTGCAGACTCTGGCTGGAGTGAACCTGGCTGGCCACTCGGTGCAAGGGGGGATGTCCCTGCCTCCTCCTCATGGCGGGCATGACTGGACCGACCAGGCCAATGGCCGGAAACAGGACATCGGAGATATCCTTCACCAGATCATGACCATCACAGACCAGAGCCTGGACGAGGCTCAAGCAAAGTTGGTGCCCACTTCTCAGCCAT
Source organism: Lissotriton helveticus (assembly GCF_964261635.1). Classification (NCBI taxonomy): domain Eukaryota; kingdom Metazoa; phylum Chordata; class Amphibia; order Caudata; family Salamandridae; genus Lissotriton; species Lissotriton helveticus. The sequence goes on along the minus strand of NC_136057.1, from coordinate 845,725,868 downwards.
TTCTGTCTTTCCTACCCCTCTTCAACCCCCTATACTCCAGCAGAAGGGATCTACGGCCCTCTGCAGAACTGCCAATTGCCTTTAACGATTAACACCTATTCGCAGCGGCTGCTACTCTGTAAATTGCATTGTCCCATTCCAGCCTCACTCATAATTCCCTTCATAAGGTGTACATACTTCCCAGCTCTATACTCTATACAAGTACACTCTTTATTAATCAACTAATCACTCTCTACTAACTATTAATAACTGCTAATACTCTCTACTACTCTCTAATGCTTACCTATTGTCATTGTAAATGACAATACCATATATTTATTGATACAACATAGATCTGTGCACACGTCAATTTCTAACAGTAAAATACTGTAAGTAAACACAATCTGACAATCACACGAACAACATATGTAGCCGAAGTCTTGATAGAAGTGTTTCTTTCAAATCTGTTTTAATCACATCGCCCAGCCAACACGTGTTTCGTCAGGGCACATCGCCCACGACTTCATCAGGGCTCTACAAGATGTACAATGGTTGCATGTTACAAACATGTAATTGTACCAGTTTCATCATCACTATTTAGTCAGTATCAATGTGTACCAGTGACAGCATTGGTGAACACACAGACCGAACCCAGAAAACAGTATCCCACGCTGTGTGTGAGTTTAAGTGCCATGTGTGAAGAATTCATAGTCATATATTTATTGGTTTAAAAAAAAATCAATAAATGAAAACAATAACGTTTACAATGCCAATAGCTCTAATTTGAACAAAGACGAGACCATTGCATTGTAACTGCTTGTTCTTTACTGTTTTACAGGCACTAAATGAATTTCAGGCTCGCATTATAATTGTCCTGATGATGATCCTAGTATTGTGTTAAGGATCGAAACGTCGTCGACTTGCTAAAGACACCTTGCACCAATCTATTTGATAAATCAGTGCAACAGTCTTTGTCTCTGAGCTTGTTCCAATCGTTTGCATTATACACAAGCTGCTCTTGTCTTGTCTGAATGTTTTGTTGAAATGTTTTTGTGATGTGACTATGTAGGGCGCAGGACCGTGTCCCACTTTATTGTTGTGAGTCTAACATTCTTGATCATTAATTAAATTCACTGTCCGGCTGGACAGTAGCAATATAGCTCTGATTCTAGTCTGTTTTAATTGTATTTTCATTTTAGCTTTTTCGCAAGGGCCACTGTTTTCTTAAAATACTGACACCCAAGGTCCTTGTCTACCTTCTGGGTTCCCTTGTCTGTTTTTTAAATACAGCTATTGTCTTAGGGGTACATGTGGGAAGAGCCCTGCCACACGTCTCTGGCTGAAGCCACAGGAGTGCAGACTGTTCTGTTTGGGGCTTTAGGGTGTCATGTCCCTGACCTCCTCTCAGACTCCAGTGATGACAATGATATGTCCAGTATTGCATCGCAGACACACTGGGAAGTCCTGTAAAACGGTAAACGTGTTTTCAATATGAAATCGGATGACTTATTAGCATAGAAGGGCGGAGGGAGCACACTGCCTCTCACCCCACGGTAGCTCGCTTCAGCCATGTTTTTATTTTCATGCTTACAAAGGCCCGTCTCTGATGCTTTTAAGCTTCCCTTTCACACCTTGGCTCTCGAGACTCAAAAGTGTTGATTAGCTGGCTCCATCAAAATGTTTCCTTCTTTTTTTAAATGAAGTTCTTCTCCTTCCTTTCTCACAGTCAGAGTCTCTGAACACCTTTATGCGTTCTTTGATTGTGAGCTCGTAGTTCGAGTATGTGTGTCCTTCCCAGTGGTAGAAGTGGGCGGGGACGGAAGGGCACGGCGTGCCCCTACTTAAAAAAAATATTTCAGTCCGTTCCCCTACTTCTCTCTTTCAAAGAAACACCCCGGGACGGCAAGAATAGTTGTACTTTATTAACACAATAACTTTTTCATTCAGCTTGTGTGGTGGCCCAGGGGTGGCTCGCACTTCTCTGTTGGCTCCAGAGGCTGCAGCAGCCCCTCCCTGAATTCTCACATGCTGAGGGCAGGCCCATTGTCATTCCGATTGAGGCTGATTATCCCCTTTGGAATGACAATGCGCCCGCCCGCTGCCTGCCTTTTTGCATATCCTGTGCAAGACAAAGCCGTTAGGTCTCGCCTGTGTGAGCCATTATAAATGGCAATGGTTTTCAGCAACGCTTCACAGCATCAGTGATTCAATACAGGGTGGCTGAAGTAAAAAAATAATAATTCGAAAGCCTTCGACATGGCCACCTGTGTATATTTATAGGCGCACGCACACCATACATATGAGCCCCTACAAAATTACGTGTTGCTTTAAAAACCTTTTTATTACTGATCCAAGTTGTACCAGGTAACTAAAAAAATTAATGTGCAAAGGTGTGTTTTTTTTGTAAGTGAACGGGAGGGTGGGGGGCACCGAAGCAAGACAGTAGGGACGCAGGAGCAACAGATGGAGAGAGCTGAAGGGGACACAAAAGCAAGAGTGGAAAGGAAGGAGAAAAAGCAATTCAAGGATTGGTGGAAAGCAACACGGAGGCCGCTTGTGGGGAAGTAATGGGGAGAAGCACATGGGCGAGCTCAAGAAAGAGGAGGGCATAACAGAGGAGCTTTCCCCAAACAGAGTACTGTGGGGAACTTGCCCCCTTGTGTAATTTGTCAATGTTCTACACAGAGTGAACTGGGCGGGAGCAGTGATGGGACAGAAGAGGCGACAGGAAAGGAGAGGTGATGGGGCAAGAGAGGTGACCGGGCAGGAGAAGTAATGGGCAGGAGAAGTGACAGGGCAGGAGAAGTGACAGGGCAGGAGAAGTAACTGGCAGGAGCAGTGACAAGGCAGGAGCAGTGACAAGGCAGGAGTGGTGACGGGGCAGGAGAAGTGACGGGGCAGGAGAAGTGACGGGACAGGAGAATTGACTGGGCAGGAGCGGTGACTGGGCAGGAGCAGTGACGGGACAGGAGAGGCGACAGGAAAATATAGGTAACCGGGCAGGAGCAGTGAACGGATAGGGGCAGTGAAGGGATAGGAGCAGTGAACGTGGCAGGAGAAGTTATGAGACAGGAGAAGTGATGGGGCAGGAGCGGTGATGGGGCAGGAGTGTTGAACGGGCAGGAGCGGTGAATGGGCAGGAGCGGTGATGGGGCAGGAAAAGTGACGGGGCAGGGGCAGTGACTGGGCAGGAGCAGAGACGCGCCAGGAGCAGTGACAGGCCAGGAGCAGTGACGGGCCAGGAGAGGCAACAGGAAGTGACCGGGCAGGAGAGGTGACCGGGCAGGAGAGGTGACCGGGCAGGAGAGGTGACTAGGCAGGAGAGGTGACCAGGCAGGAGAGGTGACCAGACAGGAGAGGTGACGGGGCAGGAGAGGTGACAGGGCAGGAGTGGTGACGGGGCAGGAGAGGTGACGGGGCAGGAGAGGTGACGGGGCAGGAAAAGGGACAGGGCAGGAGAAGGGACGGGGCAGGAGAAGGGACGGGGCAGGAGAAGGGACGGGGCAGGAGAAGTGATGGGGCAGAAGAGGAAACTGGAATGGCATGGTGAGCAAAAAAACAATGGATTTAGGCCCAGATCTCTGTATTGGGGTGAATGCATGATATTGTTCTACATTCTGCCCATCAGTTGTTCTTTTTGCTTTTGTCACCCCGAGTGGGACGGGTATGCCCAGACGCGGGTCCTGTGCTCTCCATGCCACTGGAATCAAGCTATCCTGGCTGATGAGGGCTGAAAGCCCAAAACGGGTCCTAGGATGCTTGTTTCCAGTCCAGGGAGGACCTGGCCTGGCAGTTCGGCCTGGACTGTTCCCATTGGGCGCAGCATCAAGACTGATTTGCATATGGCTGGGGCCAAACTGGAATGGCATGGTTAGCAAAAAACTATGGATTTAGGCCCAGATCTCTGTACTGGGGTAAATGTATGACATTATTCTGCATTCTATCCACCAGTTGTTCTTTTTGCTATATTATCATTGAGCAGCTGGCTGGCTGACATGAATATGAAGGAGCCTTTGTGGGTTTCCTTGAGTCTAGATTCTTCTGAAGAGTCCCTTTCTTTTCTGAGCCCTCCTTAATACATGTGTACAGGAGGAGCCCTGTATTCATGTCCTCAATGTTTGAAACAAAAAATACTCATGGATTTCTGAACAATGAGAGTAAAGGCATTAAGGTAACATGTTGTTCCTGCTTATATTTTGCACGCTTTACATAAACCTGTATTCCCTATGAAAGTTTGCTTTTTCCTTAATTAAACCTCAAATACACATGTCTATCCATTGTTTGAATTAAATAACGTTATAAGCTGTAACTGGTCAGTGAAATGCTAAACGTACAAAAAATGGGTATGTTTTGCTATTTCTAGCCACACCCCTGACTCCGCCCACTGATCCAATCTTCGGTTATTTCCACCCCTGATTCTCCACCCACAGTTCCCCTACTTTTTTTTCCCCACTTCGACCACTGGTCCTGCCTCTCTTTAAGCATCGTCCTTCTCTAACCACATACCACGGGGAATCCCCGCACAGGTGGAACTGTGAGTCACAGATGATGAATGTTTATTCTATTAATCAACCCTTTCAGACTTCGAGACAATCGACACCTAAATAGGCGAGGCATCCTCCCAGAGAAAGGATTCACACCTGATGATGCTGGCCTACATGGTGGCACTGTGCGACAAGAGCTTTACTCAAGCAGTAGGTTAGTGGCTCGAGTGCTGATGCACAGATATCTGTGCATTGTGTGTCCAATGGCATGCTATGAATAGAGCCACCCATCGCGGGAGCTTTGCTCTGCACAGAGTTCACGGAAGTTCTGTTAGTTGGCATTCTGAATCTAGTCCCGACGCTCTGGTGAGGACAACTGGAGACCGCCTATCATTAGAAGTGCCAGGGCCCTCTTGATGCATGGCTTCGACTGCAGCTGTCATGAGGTAAATGGCAGAGATTATGGGGCGAGGCCTTCAGTATCTGTTAGTAGGGAAAGGAGCCTTTGCAGGGGCACAGATTATCGATCCTCTTCCAGAACTCCGTAAAGAGGGGTCATACATAGCTGGGTGCAGCCTGCCCTTACTTCTTTGTACTTCTGTGGTGGGCACTCCACCTAGAGTGGGTCCTGCTGGGCAGAGCATCCTTGCAGGTAGAGGTCAGGACTGTAAGGTGGCCTGGTTAGGACACATGAAATGGGACCCAACCCAAGCCGTCTGCAAGGAAGCAGACCTCTAGTACACATCCTCTGTCAGTGAGACAGGTATAAAGATGGGAGCTCAAGACCCCTCACGTTTATTGTCATTCTACTGAAGAGGCGCTACTCCACAGATTACTAAGGCACTACTATGCATGGAAGGGTTGGTGTCGCACTGACAGCCAACTTCCCAGAAGTTGGGTACATCGCATGGAGTACGATCTGAAGGAGGAATTACTGGACTTTCCAAGGTACCAATATATTCCACCTGTGAGCGAGGAAAGGAAGCACAAATATTGCAGGTGAAGCAGATCGTAGAAGGGTGTACTGTGATTGACCTTGACCAACAGAGGCTAGCTAATCAAGTGCATGGTAGAACTTGAAGTACTTCCGAATAGGATATTGATCTTATGCTGCTGAGTGGGTGGCATTGATTCTTCAGCCTCCACACTAACCTCGCTGAGAAGCCTCTGACTGCTCATCTTTGCTGCTACTGAGAGTCAAGGGTAGAAAGAGTTGTACTGGCCCATAGTAAGGGAATATATGACGATACTTAGCATGCCATTAGTACGCGTACTTTTAGTGCAATGTTTTTGAATCGCAAATGCCATTACTACGCATATTTTTACTGTGCATACCATTACATCGCAAATGCATTAATAAGATAATAATTTGCGTTTTTTCAGCGGATCCTAACTTTGCATACCACTACACCCAAATACACTACTCTACACTACACTTTACGACCCCGACACTACCCTAAGCCCTAAAACACTATCCTACACTACACAACCACCACATCACTACCCTAAACCCTAAAACATTACCCCCTGCACGATCATCACCCTTCCCCCAGTCCACTCCCTACACTACAACACTACCCTGCACAACACCCCAACACTACCCTAAACCCTAAAACACGACCCTACACTACACAAACACCAAAACACTACCCTAAACCCTAAAACACTACCCCTGCACAATCCTCTCCCGACCCCCAGTCCTGTCCCTACACCCAAACACTATTCTGCACGACACCCCGACACTACCCTAAACCCTAAAACACTACCCTGCACTACACTAACACCACAACACTACTCTAAACCCCAAAGCTCTACCCCCTGCACGACCCTGCCCCTACCCCTAGTCCGTCCCCTACACTGAAACACTACCCTGCTCAACCCCCTGACACTACCCTAAACCCTAAAACACTACTCTACACTACACAAGCACTACAACACAACCCTAAACCCTAAAACACTACCCCCTGCACATCCCTCCCACTACACCAGTCTAGTTCCTATTCCCAAACACTACCCTTCACAACCCAACACTACCCTACACCCAAATACACTACTCTACACTACACCTACACAACTGTACACTCAGCCCAACTTACCTCTCTCTCCTCGTGGATCACATTCCACTGCTCCTGCTTCCTGCATCTTCAGAGTTGTCTTCAGAGTCGTACTGCGTTATTTGAAAACGGAAGCTCCTCCGTTATTTGGAAACGGAAGCGCGTCCAAATCAAAACAACGATGTGGATAGCCTGCGAAGTAACGGTCATGCGCAGTAAAACCATGCGAAGTAATGGGTTCTGCGTACTAAAGATGCGAACTAATGGCAATCCGAAGTAGTGGCCGCGTAGAAAAGGTCACCCACCATAGTAAGGCAGACTAGTGGACAGCATTATTAAAAGGAATCTATGACATAATATCGAAAGACACAATATCGTTGTACAAAATTATCGACACAAATATATCGACATCAAAAATATCGACATCCTATACTTAATTAAAAACATACACAAATATCGGAAATTAAATATAGCACTACATAAACATTGATATCAATAATATCGACAACATATATATCGTAATATTTATTTATCGATTATTAAAAAATATAAACACCACGTTAAAAATATCGAGTGTAAAAATATCGGGAACAATAATATCGTATTTTCAGAAATATCGAACATATTTATTAATATTCTATAACACTTTTTAACATAAAAAAATACTACAAACACTAAAATAAACAGTTCACAACAAACTATAAATATATTTATTCTCACAATTAAAATAAAATGATTTTGAAATTTATAAAAAAATTATTAAACAGATTATATACATTTATGTATGAAATACATTAATTAGCGTTAACCTTATATGGTAAGTTATTACACAAACTGTTTTTCAAAAATACAAACGAACCAATAAAAACACTCCTAACATAAATTAACCAATAGCTAACTAATTACTAACTCCAAAACACTATATAAACAATTAAATCCAACAAACTACCTGACAAAAATTGAAGACAGGAGAGAATACTGTGGATACATTCGACAAGACCTACAAGAACATCAAGATTCAACCTACAAATCAGAGGATTAAAAGTAAGTAACTAAAATTAACTTAAGTAAAGTAACTGCTAAAATAAAAAAATAACTAAAAAGGACAATTAACTTATACATATGTTTTGTATATTATCTCCTACCACTACAGAAAACTTCACTACTAAACAACAGAAATAACAACGAAGAAAACTACAAAACAACTAACTAAGTAAGCATGTTCATATATTTCTCGAACTACATTAAATAAGTTAAGCATAAAACCTAAAGCATAAAACATAACTGCAACCTAAATTATTTTTCTACACATTGAACATAATTTTTTTTTTTTTTTACAGAGAAAGAAACCAAAGAAAATACAGGCCACAACTGAAAATTGGACAGATTGGACTACACCTACAAGAACATTAAAACTCAACATAAAAAGCAACTAATAAAAAGTAAGTCAATAAAATGATGTCACTAAAACTAACTGCTACAAACATTAATATTACAAACATAATTTAATAATTAATGCATATGTCCTTTTTATTTTGTAGCACCACTACAACATACTCTACCAACAAATATTAAAGAACTGAATTCAACAAACGAAGATGCAACTAACAAAGTAAGTATATCCAAAGACTTTTCAAAAAGCTAAATTAAGTAAAAGCTAAAACCTATAGCAAAACCTGTGAAAGCAACCCAAAAAAATATAACTGAACAATTAACACAAATAAATGTTTTTTTTCCCAGATAAAGAAAACCCAGAAAATACAGACCACAACTAAAAGAGTAAAGAACATCAAAATCACAGACTAAACTTCTACCAAAGGTAAGCATGCACAATATAAATGTTTATAATTCCAACTTAAAATACATATAACTATAATTAAAATAACTATAACATATATTTCTTATAGATTAAAAAAGAACAAAATGACAGAAGGAGCAGAATTCGTTACCGGCCAAAAAGGGAAACTATTACTCTGCTACATGGGTTACACTTATACCCAAGAGAAACAATTTGGGATGAAAGTAAATTGGAAATGTTGCAAATATTACTCCAACAAATGTTATGGAAGAGCAACAACTAGAGAAGCAACTGTCCTTTACACCAGGGAACACAACCACCCACCAAATGTAACAGAAATAGAAGTCAGAACAGCATTAGAAAACATTAAAGAAGCAAGTACAGGTTCCCAAAAACCAACAAGCCTAATCTTAAAAGAACAAATTCCACAAATCCCTAAAACAGCCACTACCCAAATGCCTAATATAATTTCTCTCAAAAGAACAATATCACGTACCAAAAAAACAACTACTACTACCACTCCACCTCCTAAAACATATAGCGATATAAATTTAACTCCTGACCAAACTATAACTTTAAACAAAATACCTTTTATAATTTACGACAATGAAAACAACAAGAAAAGACTAATAATCTTTGGTACAGCCATAAAACTCCAACAATGCCAATATTGGATGATGGACGGTACTTTTAACATCTGTCCCAGACCTTTCTACCAACTTTACACAATACATGGCTTGGCTTATATCAAAACTGTAATATACCTCTACTGTATGCACTGCTTCCAAATAAAACTAATTCAACATATATGGAATTATTAAACATTATCAAACAAAAAACAAATGACTATTCCCCTGAAAAAATAATACTGGATTTTGAACAAGCAATGCTCTCTGCAATTTTAAAAATACACCCCCATACCTGTATCCAAGGCTGCTATTATCATTTTAATCAGTGTCTTTGGAGGCATTTACAAAAAACAACCCTAAGCATAGAATATGCAACAAGCTCATCTTTTGCGTATCAAATAAAAAAACTGATAGCATTAGCTTACGTTCCTGAAACAGATGTGGCCGAACACTACAACCTTTTAATAGACAGCCCATTTTACAAACAAAATGAAGCAAAATTAAGTCCTGTCTTAGACTACTTTGAGGACACTTGGATAGGTAGACTCCATAGATTTGGCCACAGGAGAAATCCAAAAATCTTAATACCCTGGTGGAATGTTTACAGAAGCACCTTAAATGGAGAATCTAAAACCAACAACGCAGTTGAAGGTTGGCACAATGCCTTCCTCCAATCCACAGGCAGAACTAAACCAACCTTAGAAAAATGTATTAAATGCCTCCAGAAAGAGCAAAGTTATCAGGAATTCAGAAGGGAGCAATCCATTACTGAACTAACTCCAAAAACATCCAAACAAACAAAGCAAATGCACAAATACCTAGAGCAACAAGTAAAGCTGTACCCTAGCACAACAGGCATAGAATACCTCAATATAATAGCCAAAACACTACTCTAAACTACTCTAAGCCACAAACAACTACTTTTGAAAAATGTAAAAATACAATAAAATGACAATCATACATTTTATCTCAAAAATAATTAATGTATGCAATATATATTGTATTATACAATATATATACACACATTAATAATCTTTGAAATAAATAAAACAAAACAATATTCATTAAAACATTACCCACCCACAATTAGTAACATTTAAAACACTTACCAAAGATATTCCAAATGCTGTAGAATCCATTTCCACCAAAACAATCCAGTTTCAAAAAACAGGTACCCAAAAAAAATGAAAAAATACAACTGTCCCAAAACAGATAAATCTATTCCACGAAGGTCGTTCGAAATACCATACAAAACCAGAAAAATGTAAAAGTATAGAAAAAACGCTCCAGGAAAACCGAAAAATTTGAAGAAGTGTCTAAAAACCATTAGCAAATAAAACTGACAAACACTTCTCAAAAAAAAAAAACGCTTCCTTCCGACATCACGAACTCCTGCAAGAGAAATACATAAAACAAATATTCCCACCCACATAAAATAACACATAAAATCCTACTAAAAGTAAAACTAACATATTATTTCTATTATTAAACTTTAAACATCGAAACACTAACTCTACACACAAGCCAATACAACACTAAAAAGTACGTCAAATCAACATCCGCAAATACAACATATCATAATCGCTAATACAACAAAGTTACTTCTAACAACACTAAATACTACCAAACTACTCTCAAAATTACTTTAAAACACACGTAAAACATATAAAATAAACCTTACCTTCAGAGATGTGAAATGTTTCCCAACCGCGAGCTGAACTTCTTCCAAATGACACAAAACGACCTAAAGCAGTTACAAAACAAACGACCCAAAACTAAATAAAAAGATAGAAATGACAAACTTATTATTTAATGTAAACAAATTATTAGTTAAGTAAATAAACCAAGGAATACTATTAAAAAATATTTGTTTTTTTATTTGTATTAAATTACTTACCAAAATGTACACATTTTGTAAAATTATAAAAATAAATATTATAAATAATATTTATTATTATAATTGTAAAAATCTTGAAATGTTGTTTACAAATGTTTAAAAAATGTTTTAGAAAATATATATAAATAAAGCTGTAATACAATATTTTCTTTATTTAAAATGTTTGTGTTAAATATTAATATTAATATTTTTATATTGATATTAGAAAACTATTGTGTACAAACAACATGTATTTCAATATATACATTGTATATTTATTTTTCAAAAAATATTTTTAATTTACTTCTAACAATGCTTATGTCTATTAAATATGTTTTCTTAGAAAAAAGCTATATTTCAAAACTATTTAGAAATGTAAAATGAAAAATAACATAATTATACAAATATATAAATACATATATTTGTAAAAAAATATACATTTCATACTAATGTTTAATGTTATTATTTGTGATCTTTATAAAAAAATAAAAAATTTCAACAACACACAAACTGTATGGAATGTTTTAATTGACATAAATATTTTTATAATGACATTTCAATCTACATTAATTTAATATTCCCACTCAAATCTACATTAATTTGTCATAGGTGCTGTACACTAATTAAAAATATTTTACTATTCCCACTCCAGTCTACATTAATTTGTGGTAGGTGCTGGACACTAATTAAATATAATGTACTATTCCTACTCCAGTCTACATTAATTTGTGGTAGATGCTGGACACTAATTAAATATAATTTACTATTCCCACTCCAATCTACAATAATTATAGGTAGGTGCTGGACACTAATTACATAAATTACTATTCCCACTCCAGTCTACATTAATTTGGGGTAGTTGCTAGACACTAACTACATATAATTTACTAGTCACACTCCAGTCTACATCAATTTGTGGCAGGTGCTGGACACTAATAACATTAAAATTACTATTCCCACTCCAATGTACATTAATTTGGAGTAGGTGCTGAACACTAATTACATATAATTTACTATTCCCACTGCAGTCTACATTAATTTTGGGTAGGTGCTGGACACTAATTACATATAATTTACTATCCCCACTCCAGTCTACATCAATTTGAGGTAGGTGCTGGACACTAATTACATATAATTTACTATTCCCACTCCAGTCTACATTAATTTGGGATAGGTGCTGGACACTAATTACATATTATTTACTATTCCCACTCCAGTCTACATCAATTTGGGGTAGGTGCTGGACACTAATTACATATAAATTACTATTCCCACTCCAATCTACATTAATTTGGAGTAGGTGCTGGACACTAATTACATATAATTTACTATTCCCACTCCAGTCTACATTAATTTGTGGTAGGTGCTGGACACTAATTACATATATTTTACAATTCCCACTCCAATCTACATCAATTTGGGGTAGGTGCCATACACTAATTACATATAAATTACTATTCCCACTCCAATCTACATTAATTTGGAGTAGGTGCTGGACACTAATTACATATAATTTACTATTCCCACTCCAGTCTACATTATTTATAGGTAGGTGCTGAACACTAATTACATATAATTTACTATTCCCACTCCAGTCTACATTAATTATGGGTAGGTGCTGGACACTAATTAAATATAATTTACTATTCCCACTCCAATCTACAATAATTTGGGGTAGGTGCTGGACACTAATTCCATCTAATTTACTATTTCCACTCCAGTCTACATCAATTTGGGGTAGGTGCTGGACACTAATAACATAAAAATTACTATTCCCACTCCAATATACATTAATTTGGAGTAGGTGCTGGACACTAATTACATATAATTTACTATTCCCACTCCAGTCTACATTAATTTGGGGTAGGTGCTGGACACTAATTACATATAATTTACTATTCACACTCCAGTCTACATCAATTTGGGGTAGGTGCTGGACACTAATTACATATAATTTACTACTCCCACTCCAGTCTACATCAATTTGGGGTAGGTGCTGGACACTAATAACATAAAAATTACTATTCCCACTCCAATATACCTTAATTTGGAGTAGGTGCTGGACACTAATTACATATAATTTACTATTCCCACTCCAGTCTACATTAATTTGTGGTAGGTGCTGGACACTAATTACATATATTTTACAATTCCCACTCCAATCTACATCAATTTGGGGTAGGTGCCATACACTAATTACATATAAATTACTATTCCCACTCCAATCTACATTAATTTGGAGTAGGTGCTGGACACTAATTACATATAATTTACTATTCCCACTCCAGTCTACATTATTTATAGGTAGGTGCTGGACACTAATTACATATAATTTACTATTCCCACTCCAGTCTACATTAATTATGGGTAGGTGCTAGACACTAATTAAATATAATTTACTATTCCCACTCCAATCTACATTAATTTGGGGTAGGTGCTGGACACTAATTCCATCTAATTTACTATTTCCACTCCAGTCTACATCAATTTGGGGTAGGTGCTGGACACTAATAACATAAAAATTACTATTCCCACTCCAATATACATTAATTTGGAGTAGGTGCTGGACACTAATTACATATAATTTACTATTCCCACTCCAGAATACATTAATTTGGGGTAGGTGCTGGACACTAATTACATATAATTTACTATTCTCACTCCAGTCTACATCAATTTGGGGTAGGTGCTGGACACTAATTACATATAATGTACTACTCCCACTCCAGTCTACATAAATTTGGGGTAGGTGCTGGACACTAATTACATATAAATTAGTAATCCCACTCCAGTCTACATTAATTAGGAGTAGGTGCTAGTCACTGATTACATATAATTTACTATTCCCACTCCAGTCTACATTAATTATGGGTAGGTGCTGGACACTAAAAAAATATAATTTACTATTCCCATCTCCAATCTACATTAATTATGGGTAGGTGCTGGACACTAATTACATATAATTTTCTAATCCCACTCCAATGTATATTAATTTGATGTAGGTGTCTATAATATATGTATTGATAAAAAAACAAAAAGCCTTAAACACAATATACAATACTACTGTATCCAATTTTAAATGTATTAAATAAGATTTTTTAAAGTTACATTTTAAATTGAGTGTAATATGCAAAATGTACATCATTATAGATTTTTAACAAAAAAACTCACTCCTTACACTCTATAAACAATTCTACTCAATCATAATATTTGTTAAATATCAAATACATGTTATAAATTATATTTTAAATCTTTTACAAATTTATAAATTTAGCAACATAATTATAATTTTAACTTTAATTTGATTACATTTTGTAAATTATTTGCAATAATTTTCAAATTAATTTTATAATTTTAAATTTGTTTCAAAATTTTCATTTAATTTTAGAAATTATAAATATATTAAAATAATCGAATACGTTTTTTTACATTATGTTATATTTTCAATTTTAATTAAAATTTAAAACATTTTATAATTTTATTTTTAAAAAGTTTGAAAACCAAAATATACTTAATAATTAGAATTTTTTTTTTTTTAAATAAAAATTAAATCTAAATTTAGATTTTTTTTAAATATAATCAAAATATTTTTTTACATTATTTTAAAATATTTTCAAATTTAAATTTAATTAAATACATTTGAAAATATTTTTTTATTTAATTTAAAATCAGTATATAATTAAATTTTGGAAATATTTTTAAATTTTTATTTATTTTAAAAAATTCAAATATAATGTTTTATTTTTTTAATTTAATTTAAATTAATTATAATTTTTAAAACACTCCCCACCCTTATCCCCTATAAACCCAACATCCCGCTCCTAAAATTATATATGATTTTTAAAAATATTAATTATAAATTAATTAATATAAATAAAAATTTTATAAAATATATATATTTTTTTATTTTTCCAATATTTTATAATTATAATATATACATTTTTAAAACACTCCCCACCCGTATCCCCTATAAACCCAACATCCTGCTCCTAAAAATATATATGATATTTTTAAAAATATAAATAAATGTTATTATAGATACACATTACTATTACTACATTAGAAAAAATATAAAAACTATAAAACCAAAATAACACATATTACAATATTTTTTTCTCGATATTTTAACACATTATCGATATTTAACCACAACAATATTTTTACTTCGATATTTTTAATTCCGATATTTAAACACACATACTAATTACGATATTTTTGTTGTCGATATATATACTTCCGATATTTTTTACCATCGATATTTAAACATCGATATTATGTCACATCAATATTAAAATTTCGATATTATGTCTACTTACCTATTAAAAGATCTCAACCCCCATAGTTGTGGCCCAATCAACCCTACCTGCTCCTTGGCCTCATGAATGGGGTCGGACAGGGTGCAATAATTCATTGGAGCTCTAACAGTACTGAGAAATATTTAAATCAAGATTTTGTCAAATTAATTATTGTCAATTGTAAGCAATAAGTGACATGAGTTGTATTTGTGGATGATTAAGTTACTGTCACCAAAATAGTTAAACTTCTCAGAGGAGTCGCAGAGCTATTGTTTGTTCTGTCTGAGGTGCGGGTCAAATAAAACACGCATAGAATATGTACTTAGGTGCAACCTAAGCAATTTTATGTAAATCGGGTATCATTACAGTTTATAAAACTTGCTTTCCATTTTGCCTCAATGTGATGCACAAACCAGGATAAGAAGCTGCACTAATAGACCGGTCTCTTCTTTTTCTCATTCTTTTCACCCAGGGCCCCCTCCCTGGATGCTAGTAGGACAGGGATGGAGGCTCCTTGGGCTTTGGGATCCCCATCATTCCACTCCTGGGAATAAAAGGCCTTCCTTAAGGAGTCTGTTGACCCACCCAAGGTCCATACTCATTTGGAAAAGCCAAATTGTCTCACCTGCATGATAGCCACCATTGACGTTGATGCTGGGGGCTAGGTGAGAAGTCAGCATCCTTCGCCCACCCACAATTGAACAGCAACGTTATCCTGCCACACACCCACAACAACACAAAGAAAGAGAGTGCAAAGCCAGAAACAATGTGAAAAGGATTTCACTTCCTCAGAAAAGTAAGTGAAAAGATGCATAAAATGAAAACCTATATCTGAGAAGTGTTTTGTTTTGGTCTATCCCTACTCCAAGGCCATTCCAAGCTTGTGCCACTATATGAAAAATAAATGTAACAAAAACAAAAAAATCACAAAAGAAATTTGCAGTCTGACATAGGGTTACCTAATGAACAGCTGTGAATAACTCTAGTTAATTCACATGAGATCCATGTGTATGTAGATTCGTGTACTCTGCTTAATTTGAGCCAGTGGTTGCTGGTGGAGGCCACCGACACTCACTTTTGGGGACCAGGACTTATTATTCCTCATCAGACATTTCCCGAGAGCAAGAAACAGAAAAATACACAAAAGGAATGAAGGAGGATGAGAAAGACACTAGAACCGCCACCAAGGGAGAGAGCAAGAACCTGCAAGAGTGAGATAGAGAGGGAGGGAGTAGTCTGGCAGTGGATAAAAGAGGCCTGCGGTGAATTCATTACTGCAGGACATTGATATTTGCCGCACTGACATTTAATGGAGCTGGCCACGGGTTTCTGGGCACCGCCACTGATTATTTTACAAATTAAGCACTGGATATAAGACAGTAGTATGCCTTTTGAGTCAATCCACATGTGGAATGCATGACATTGATTTGAATCCCAGCAAGGTGGTCAAGGCATGTGATCCTTTTTAAACTGCTAACGTGTGTCTATCTGAGTGGAATAGTAGTAACACTTCTTACTTGCAATGCTATAAAAACACAAAGTTAAATGCAGCACACACAACATAATGTTATATATAATTGTATAATGAAATATAAAAGTTACTAAGGAAGTTAAAGTGGATGCAGATGTAGGCTACAGAGCATATAAAACTACTGAAACACATCTGTTAAAGTATTTGTTAACCCCCCACAGAAAAGCGTACACAAATACCATAACTATTTGTGAATAATGCACAGAAGTATGGGTTACTGGTGACCTTTCAGAATTAGTTTGTGATTTTATGTAACACAATTGTGTTTTTTATAAGTATGTTAACTAAAGCATTTCAGTAACTTTGAGACACATTTTTAAGTGTAATCCGCATCCATTGTACCCAAAACGTCTGAAATTAACTATTTAGGTGCAAAATGTCAGCGACTAAGCAGAGTTATGGAGCACAATGTGCACAGTATTTTGCTCTGAATAGCAATAATTATTTTCTGGTTCATTCATTGGGCAGGTGCATGAAATATTGTTCCATGTAGGAATAAGGCTTCTGTTTTGGTGGGTTCACTTGGTACATGTAGGCTGCATCTGGTAAACATGATCATGTATAAGGTACAACTGTGCATTTCTTTTTTTAAATGTGCAATCATTGACCTATAGCAACAAGTAGGGGAAAGGATGGGACCAATTGCGATCCAGTCGGGCTGAAATTACCATTCACAAGGGAAGGAATGGAAGGTCCCGCCACAGTCTCAGCCCCAAAGTGGAGACAACAAGGAGGTGACTGGGCTGTTCCTAGAAGAAGTGAGGGAGGGAGAGAACTGGTGATATAGATGGAGGGGGAGGGGGAGAGAAGGGAAGTGACGGTCACGAGGGAGGGGTCTGTGCTCAAGTGGACAAACACCCCTGGGTATCCAATGTGTTGGATTTAGTTGCCTCACACACCCTTGCGAGTGTCATGCTTCATCATCGGCGTTGTTCCTCGTCGGGCAGGCGGTGCAATGCCCAACGGGCTCACCTCAAGGAGGGGCTCTTTGTCGGAGATCTTCTATCCAACTGCCTTATGGTGAAGTGCGGGTGAGGGGCCAGTAATAAGTAGAAGGTGCGGGTGAGAATAAAAAGTAGCTCAGGGTACCGGAGACAATTTTATTCTGGTGGTCCCCTGCCACTAGTAAAATCAGGGATAGCCGGTATTCATGGGAACAAAAGTTTCCCAGTGTGAATCAAGGCTAAAGGTGCAAAAATTGTGGTCAACATGTTTCTCGCATCTAGTTTATTAACTGCGATTCTTCAGGACCTATATATAAAGAAACCTACAATCTACTAAAACATGATCTAATCAAAAGTATCAGTTTAAACAAGACACATCTGTTGTACTACCTGTCTGACACTGTTCCTACCTAGGGGTTAGGATTGAGGGGTGTCAACAGTACCCGGCGGATCTGGCATCGGGCATGAAGCCAATGTATTTGGGTTCTAGATGCCTGTGCCGTAGCCTTCTGCGCCTACCCTTCACGCCGGGTCCGGATAGTAACAGATGTGTCTTGTTTAAACTGATACTTTTGATTAGATCATGTTTTAGTAGATTGTAGGTTTCTTTATATATAGGTCCTGAAGAATCGCAGTTAATAAACTAGATGCGAGAAACATGTTGACCACAATTTTTGCACCTTTAGCCTTGATTCACACTGGGAAACTTTTGTTCCCATGAATACCGGCTATCCCTGATTTTACTAGTGGCAGGGGACCGCCAGAATAAAATTGTCTCCGGTACCCTGAGCTACTTTTTACTCTCACCCGCACCTTCTACTTATTACTGGCCCCTCACCCGCACTTCACCATAAGGCAGTTGGATAGAAGATCTCCGACAAAGAGCCCCTCCTTGAGGTGAGCCCGTTGGGCATTGCACCGCCTGCCCGACGAGGAGCAACGCCGATGATGAAGCATGACACTCGCAAGGGTGTGTGAGGCAACTAAATCCAACACATTGGATACCCAGGGGTGTTTGTCCACTTGAGCACAGACCCCTCCCTCGTGACCGTCACTTCCCTTCTCTCCCCCTCCCCCTCCATCTATATCACCAGTTCTCTCCCTCCCTCACTTCTTCTAGGAACAGCCCAGTCACCTCCTTGTTGTCTCCAATCATTGACCTAACCAGATTGCGGCATGAAAGATTAAGGTCTCACAATATTGTGACCAGGATATCGAGGACTGATATATTGATACAGTACGGGCACAACGGGAGTTATAGATATATTTATTTATGTTTCGAGTTTTGTATAGCGCAGACTTGACCCAGAGGTATCAGAGTGCTTTACAAGGTTGACATAGCAGCAAATACATGAGTTATGTTTGCAGTAAATATAACTACACAGTGATCGAAGGAAGGCAAAGTATATGTCAAACATTCAGCTGTGTTGATGATATAGGTTTAAGGTAAGTATTCATACGTATAAAGTGCTTTACCAAGATATCGCGTCAGCAGGTGCACCGATTATATGAAGAGTAAATACAATAATGCATAATGACAATATATAAAGAAAAATGTGTGATTCAACAGTAGTACATATAGACTATAGTAGAGGTAGAGACAGTGTAAATAAATACCTAACTCCAACTGCCTCTATTTAACTGTCTTGATAAAAAAATGATCAGCAGACTTGCTTTCTGCTGATGGACTTTATTTGTTAAAAAATTTCTGGCAACTACCTCCTTTTAACCTTCTTAATAGAAAACAACCAGCAGAGGTCAGTAAAATACCAGAATCACTTTAGCATTCTCTAGATTCCAGTCCGTAGAAATTGTCTTCCACGAACACCCCTAGACAAAAACATTTTTTTCAAATCTTTTATTTTCTGTGATAGACCACCGAAGGCCCTGACTTTATATTAAAAACAGAGCTTTGGACTATACCATTTCCCGCTGGAAGGCAATATTTCTCTCCATGTGTTCTCATACCTGGCGTGTCACGCAGTTTGGAGCTTACTTTCCCTCCATGTTAAAGAACAGTAGCACCCAGGCTAATGTGCTGCATAGCTAAATACATACAAGGTCCCAAAGGCGAGACCGATTGCATTGCAAATGCTTGTTTTCTTTTTGTCTGGTCCCCTGTGCTTCTTCGTGGTCCTCCCAGGTCAGAATCCTGAATCCCGGCCTTGGATTAGATTCAGAGTCAGACCTGGCACGAGGGCCTTGGGTCCTGCACACTCAACATGTTCTGCGGATATTGAAGATGGCCCTTCCTTATCGCTCATTTCTTGCAGTCTGCTCTGTACTGGTTCCGGTAGAAAGCGCTCAAAGCTGCCTTCGTGGTGGTTTTGGAAATACAGAAGGCCCACACAGCACAACGGATAAATAAATACCGCGACCCTCAACGCTAGAGAGACCACACTCCAGAAACCTCCCATTCATGGTAAACTGACAGATACGTTTCATGACATTTATTAACTTTAAGGCGACTTAACTGGTGATGTTACCGACTATGACTTTCCTTCCTTTTGTTCTTCATGTAGCTGCACCAAGAATTCAACATGAACGAAGCATGTGTCGTTTACGCCACCTTGTGGCAGTGTGGTAATACTGCTGCAATGCAATATCTAAATTATTTCTAGAGCCCTTACATTAAACACGCAAATGAAATTCAGACAAAGCAGGTTTTTCTTTCATATAATATAAATCCTGGTTTTAACATTCGGAGACTGGTACAACATGCCAGACCTGTTTATTAAACAATAAGCAGCGGTTACACTCCGAGATTTTTGAAACTATTCTTGCGCTGTTAACATTTTGCATTACCTCTCTAGTCTGGATGATATGAACGTCCTGCTCTCCAAATATTTTTAAAAAAAACCTTCTCATGCGCGCGCCACAAGGAGGGGTAAGATTGCCAGAATGTATGAATTTGCAAGGCATACTTTGGATGTCACCACATTGCATTTTTCTGGCCTTTCCTGTTGCTGCCAATAGGTACAGCCACCCAAAAACGGTACAGTTTTTATTGGGAGAAGTGTGGGAACACTTACTGATACCAAGTTGATGGTTCCCTGCAGATTCTGGATCTTTCCCTCACAGAAATGCGAGGAAACTGCATGATTTTAGTGCAATGCTCATAGGCGATGCTATAAAAACTTCTATATAAATACACATATATACGCACACATATATACATATAAATATATGCAGCTACGTGTGTATATATATATATATATATATATATATATGTGTGTGTGTGTGTATATATATATATATATATATATATATATATATATATATATATATATATATATATACACATATACATACACATATATATATACAACAATGCGGTCAGGTTGGTTGTGGCGCACACTTGTTGCTGGTGCTCACGGAGGGAACAGACCCCATATTGTTGCAATCCAAAGAGAAAAATTACTGCTGCACTCCAAGTTTCCACAATAGCGCGATTATATTTACGGTCCACATCAAGCACTAACGCATTTAGACTCACACGAGTCTTGCTCATGGTATATATATGTATATATATATATATTGCTATACAGTTCCCAGTAAAAAGGTAGAACTCCTTATTGGGACGACAGAACTTCAGAATATAGGGACTGAGTCCATCTACACCATCAGAAACTGTCGGCCCAATTCCTAGCTAGCTCACAGTGCCTCACCTGAACCCCCAATCTTCCTAGGGTTGCAGGTGATTTTGACAACCTCAAACATGACTCTCTAGTCCCTAACGGAATTGTGGAAACAGATTTTACCCCTTTCATTGTTTACTTATGCACACTCATGGTAAACACAAGAAAGATACGAATAAAGCTTTCAATGCATTTATTGAAATAATCGTAGTCTTGCATAGAAAGAAAGAGCTATGTTTATTAGGCAGATAAAATAAAGCACAGTAATCCGCATTATGAACATAGTGAAAAGAATAAACAGCCCAACCAGGGCAGACTTATTTCTATATTTCTACCATTTCTACCTATCACTACCTCTACTATGAGAGCATAATGGGTGTACTCTCTGCCCGATCTCTTGGGTTAGCATGAGCCCCCATACCAGGAAAAGTAGGCCAGGAATTCGGCCTGACATAGGACTGGCAATCCTTCTCTGCAGGATGGAAGCTCAGCATCAGCAGACCTAAATGGTGAATAAAGGATTAGTTGGAAAGGTTGTTTTTTCTGTGTTACCTCCTGACACATTCAGCAGCTGTACGGTGAGGCACAATGGGGTAGACGCCAGAACAAATAGTGCTGGAGCACGTCTCCATCTAACGCCATTCTAGAGATCCCACTTCTGTAACATCCCCCTTTCCTCTGTACAGCTTCTTGCACACTAGTCTATGAAATGTATAAACTCATTCACCTGTTTTGCTTTTGTTGCTTTGTATGTAGTTTCTCGCGATACAAATCCACATGAATGATTGAACTACCGAATATCGACACCAACATTGTGGTATAAAATATCAAAAGTGCATATAGGGAAGTATACCTTCACTATTTCTAAGACCACATCAGGCCCGGACTGGCCGTTGCGGGCACCGGGCAATCCCTCGGTGCGCCGCAAGGGTGGGGGCCGGTTGTGGGCCCATGGGGGCCGTTTTTGTTACAGCATAGCTGCAAAATCAGCCCTGTAGCAAAATCTGCCGAGGACCTTCGAAATACTCAAGAAGAGAGGAAGGCAGGTAGGATGCACTGAGGCTGGCACTGATGTCTATTGGCAGGGATTACTGCTCCTGTAGGAGCACTGGAGTCACGTGCTCTAAATAATGCCTGACCAAAATAGTGTACTATTCACATAAAATATCAGCCATTGAAGCAAATATTAAAAGATCTACATTCGATAAAGCGATATTTTCGTAAACAAATACTTGGGCCACAATAATTGTGTCAGTATATTTGTGTCAATATATTTATGCCGCAGAAGTATACAACCAAAGGGCAACTCCCACAGAGGGTGGTTAAGGTGTGCGATGCAGAGCACTTTAGGAATCATCCCACCCTTCACTCCATTTTGCACCAGCCTTAGACCAGCCTTAGACCAAAGTTCTTCGACAAATCAAAATAACATCACAACTCTGGTGTTCATCTAAGAAAAGACACATACGACAAACACATACTCTTGCACCCCGAGCCGACCCTCGGAGAAGCTAGGGTGACCAACTAGCATGGGTGGAAATTCAGGACGGGCAGTGTAAAAATTCAGGGCAGAAGGTCAAAATTCAGGACAAAAATCTGGGACAAAAGATACGTTTTACAGACATATCAGAGGAAGTCGCCCAGTAGTATATAGGTAAATAGACAAACAAAATAAGTTTATATAAGGTTGCGACAATTGTGCACTTCACAGTTTTTCAGTATGCGTGCAGCTTCGCAAAGTGACATCAGGCCCTTACTGCAATCAAGATTTGTGCAGAAGGCACACCACATGCTGTCACTATAATAGGGCCCATTGTCATTCTATCTCTGATAATTGTCTGCAGTCTCAGAATGACAATGGCCCAGTCCACAGTCTTTGGGAGGTCCGAGAGGGGCTGCTGCAGGCAGCCTCAGTCTAAAGATTTAAAGATAAGTGCGAGAGGCCCCAAGTAGAAACTTTTAAACTCATGGGGCCTCTCATAGGGGAACAGCATACCTTCTGAAATTACCCAATTTGATTTTATGATGTCTATAAGGCGTTCCTAATTTGGGGTCCCTAAATTACGGACGCCTTACTGACATCATACTAAAATGACGGACGGTCCGTGAAATTTACGGACGGTTGATCACCCTAGTGCCACGTAGCAGCAGCATTAATAGATTTATACTGTCTCTGTGCTAATGCTGAAAGGATTAGGCGATAACTAATGGGCTTTGACGAGGCTTTGTTAAACTTGCTCCAACAAAGTCTGCTCTGTTCTTTGGATAAAAACAAAGTTCTTACGGAGGTAGGGTTATGAGAAAGTGCCTTCTCTGTCACTCTGCTTAGACACAGCTTTATTGAGATGTGCATGAAAGGCAATGCAATGCAAGCATCACGTCTGGAGAATAGAGCCCCGGGCATGGGGGGGGGTTTAGAAAGCACTCTGAAGGTTCCAATTGCAACCCTGTGAGTCTGCGCTTCAGTGCCGTGATATCGCAGCCCTGCGAGTCTGTGCCTCTGTGCCGTGATATCGTAGCCCTGTGAGCCTGTGCTTCTGTGCGGTGACATTGCAGCCCTGTGAGTCTGTGCTTCTGTGCCGTGATATCGTAGCCCTGTGAGTCTGTGCTTCTGTGCCGTGATATCGCAGCCCTGTGAGTCTGCGCTTCTGTGCCGTGATATTGCAGCCCTGTGAGTCTGCTCTTCCATGCCGTGATATTACAGCCCTGTGAGTCTACACTTCCGTGCCGTGATATCGCAGCCCTGTGAGTCTGTGCTTTTGTGCCATGACATTGCAGCCCTGTGAGTCAGTGCTTCTGTGCGTGATATCGCAGCACTGTGAGTCTGCGCTTCTGTGCCATGATATTGCATCCCTGTGAGTCTGCGCTTCCATGCCGTGATATTGCAGCCCTGTGAGTCTGCGCTTCAATGCCGTGATATTGCAGCCCTGTGAGTCTGCGCTTCCATGCTGTGATATTGCAGCCCGGTGAGTCTGTGCTTCCATGCCGTGATATTGCAGCCCTGTGAGTCTGCGCTTCTGTGCCGTGACATTGCAGCCCTGTGAGTCTGCGCTTCCCTGCCGTGATATCGCAGCCCTGTGAGCTGGTGTTTCCGTGCCGTGATATCGCAGCCCTGTTAGTCTGTGTTTCTGTGCCATGATATTGCAGCCCTGTGAGTCTGTGCTTCTGTGCCATGATATCGCAGCCCTGTGAGTCTGCGCTTCTGTGGCGTGACATCGCAGCCCTGTGAGTCTGCGTTTCCGTGATATCGCAGCCCTGTGAGTCTGCGCTTCCATGTCGTGATATCGCAGCCCTGTGAGCCTGTGCTTTTGTGCCGTGACATTGCAGCCCTGTGAGTCTGCGCTTCCGTGCCGTGATATGGCAGCCCTGTGAACTTGTGTTTCCATGCCGTGATATCGCAGCCCTGTTAGTCTGTGCTTCTGTGCCATGATATTGCAGCCCTGTGAGTCTGTGCTTCTGTGCCATGATATTGCAGCCCTGTGAGTCTGCGCTTCTGTGCCGTGACATCGCAGCCCTGTGAGTCTGCATTTCCGTGATATCGCAGCCCTGTGAGTCTGCTCTTCCATGCCGTGACATTGCAGCCCTGTGAGTCTGCGCTTCAGTGCCGTGATATCGCAGCCCTGCGAGTCTGTGCCTCTGTGCCGTGATATCGTAGCCCTGTGAGCCTGTGCTTCTGTGCGGTGACATTGCAGCCCTGTGAGTCTGTGCTTCTGTGCCGTGATATCGTAGCCCTGTGAGTCTGTGCTTCTGTGCCGTGATATCGCAGCCCTGTGAGTCTGCGCTTCTGTGCCGTGATATTGCAGCCCTGTGAGTCTGCTCTTCCATGCCGTGATATTACAGCCCTGTGAGTCTACACTTCCGTGCCGTGATATCGCAGCCCTGTGAGTCTGTGCTTTTGTGCCATGACATTGCAGCCCTGTGAGTCAGTGCTTCTGTGCGTGATATCGCAGCACTGTGAGTCTGCGCTTCTGTGCCATGATATTGCATCCCTGTGAGTCTGCGCTTCCATGCCGTGATATTGCAGCCCTGTGAGTCTGCGCTTCAATGCCGTGATATTGCAGCCCTGTGAGTCTGCGCTTCCATGCTGTGATATTGCAGCCCGGTGAGTCTGTGCTTCCATGCCGTGATATTGCAGCCCTGTGAGTCTGCGCTTCTGTGCCGTGACATTGCAGCCCTGTGAGTCTGCGCTTCCCTGCCGTGATATCGCAGCCCTGTGAGCTGGTGTTTCCGTGCCGTGATATCGCAGCCCTGTTAGTCTGTGTTTCTGTGCCATGATATTGCAGCCCTGTGAGTCTGTGCTTCTGTGCCATGATATCGCAGCCCTGTGAGTCTGCGCTTCTGTGGCGTGACATCGCAGCCCTGTGAGTCTGCGTTTCCGTGATATCGCAGCCCTGTGAGTCTGCGCTTCCATGTCGTGATATCGCAGCCCTGTGAGCCTGTGCTTTTGTGCCGTGACATTGCAGCCCTGTGAGTCTGCGCTTCCGTGCCGTGATATGGCAGCCCTGTGAACTTGTGTTTCCATGCCGTGATATCGCAGCCCTGTTAGTCTGTGCTTCTGTGCCATGATATTGCAGCCCTGTGAGTCTGTGCTTCTGTGCCATGATATTGCAGCCCTGTGAGTCTGCGCTTCTGTGCCGTGACATCGCAGCCCTGTGAGTCTGCGTTTCCGTGATATCGCAGCCCTGTGAGTCTGCTCTTCCATGCCGTGACATTGCAGCCCTGTGAGTCTGCGCTTCCGTGCCGTGATATCGCAGCCCTGTGAGCTTGTGTTTCTGTGCTGTGATATCGCAGCCCTGTTAGTCTGTGCTTCTGTGCCTTGATATTGCAGCCCTGTTAGTCTGTGCTTCTGTGCCATGATATTGCAGCCCTGTGAGTCTGTGCTTCTGTGCCATGATATTGCAGCCCTGTGAGTCTGTGCTTCTGTGCCATGATATTGCAGCCCTGTGAGTCTGCGCTTCTGTGCCGTGACATTGCAGCCCTGTGAGTCTGCGCTTCTGTGCCGTGATATCGCAGCCCTGTGAGCTTGTGTTTCCGTGCCGTGATATCGCAGCCCTGTGAGTCTGTGCTTCTGTGCCATGATGTTGCAGCCCTGTGAGTCTGCGCTTCTGTGTCGTGACATTGCAGCCCTGTGAGTTTGCGCTTCCGTACCGTGATAACGCAGCCCTGTGAGTCTGCGCTTCCATGCCGTGATATCGCAGCCCTGTGAGCTTGTGTTACCGTGCTGTGATATCGCAGCCCTGTTAGTCTGTGCTTCTGTGCCATGATATTGCAGCCCTGTGAGTCTGCACTTCTGTGTCGTGACAATGCAGCCCTGTGAGTCTGCGCTTCCATGCTGTGATATTGCAGCCCTGTGAGTCTGCGCTTCCGTGCCGTGATATCGCAGCCCTGTGAGCTTGTGTTACCGTGCTGTGATATCGCAGCCCTGTTAGTCTGTGCTTCTGTGCCATGATATTGCAGCCCTGTGAGTCTGCGCTTCCTTGCCGTTATATCGCAGCCCTGTGAGCTTGTGTTTCCGTGCCGTGATATCGCAGCCCTGTTAGTCTGTGCTTCTGTGCCATGATATTGCAGCCCTGTGAGTCTGTGCTTCTGTGCCATGATATCGCAGCCCTGTTAGTCTGTGCTTCTGTGCCATGATGTTGCAGCCCTGTGAGTCTGCGCTTCTGTGCCGTGACATTGCAGCCCTGTGAGTCTGCGCTTCCGTGCCGTGATATCGCAGCCCTGTGAGTCTGCGCTTCTGTGCCATGATATTGCAGCCCTGTGAGTCTGTGCTTCTGTGCCATGATGTTGCAGCCCTGTGAGTCTGCGCTTCTGTGCCGTGACATTGCAGCCCTGTGAGTCTGCGCTTCCGTGCCGTGATATCGCAGCCCTGTGAGCTTGTGTTTCCGTGCTGTGATATCGCAGCCCTGTTAGTCTGTGCTTCTGTGCCATGATATTGCAGCCCTGTGAGTCTGCGCTTCTGTGCCGTTCTATCGCAGCCCTGTGAGCTTGTGTTTCCGTGCTGTGATATCGCAGCCCTCTGTGCCATGATATTGCAGCCCTGTGAGTCTGCGCTTCCGTGCCGTGATATCACAGCCCTGTGAGCTTGTGTTTCCGTGCCGTGATATCACAGCCCTGTTAGTCTGTGCTTCCGTACTGTGATATCACAGCCCTGTGAGTTTGTGTTTCCGTGCCGTGATATCGCAGCCCTATGAGTCTGCGCTTCTATGCCGTGATATCGCAGCCCTGTGAGTCTGCGCTTCCATGCTGTGATATTGCAGCCCTGTGAGTCTGCGCTTCCGTGCCGTGATATCGCAGCCCTGTGAGCTTGTGTTTCCGTGCCGTGATATCACAGCCCTGTTAGTCTGTGCTTCCGTACTGTGATATCACAGCCCTGTGAGTCTGCGCTTCCGTGCCGTGATATCGCAGCCCTATGAGTCTGCGCTTCTATGCCGTGATATCGCAGCCCTGTGAGTCTGCGCTTCCATGCTGTGATATTGCAGCCCTGTGAGTCTGCGCTTCCGTGCCGTCATATCGCAGCCCTGTGAGCTTGTGTTTCCGTGCTGTGATATCGCAGCCCTGTTAGTCTGTGCTTCTGTGCCATGATATTGCAGCCCTGTGAGTCTGCGCTTCTGTGCCGTTCTATCGCAGCCCTGTGAGCTTGTGTTTCCGTGCTGTGATATCGCAGCCCTGTTAGTCTGTGCTTCTGTGCCATGATATTGCAGCCCTGTGAGTCTGCGCTTCCGTGCCGTGATATCGCAGCCCTGTGAGCTTGTGTTTCCGTGCCGTGATATCACAGCCCTGTTAGTCTGTGCTTCCGTACTGTGATATCACAGCCCTGTGAGTTTGTGTTTCCGTGCCGTGATATCGCAGCCTGTTAGTCTGTGCTTCCGTGCCGTGATATCGCAGGCCTGAGAGCTTGTGTTTCCATGCCGTGATATCGCAGCCCTGTTAGTCTGTGGTTCTGTGCCGTGATATTGCTGCCCTGTGAGTCTGCGCTTCCATGCCTTGATATTGCAGCCTTGTGAGTCTGTGCTTCCGTGCCCTGAAACCATCAATGCCGTGCTCCCAGTGCCCTTGAACACCAACACCAACCAAACGCGATGTGCTCTGTGCTCACAAGAGCTCGTGCTTCCACCGGCAGGGGCTTCTCTGCCAGAGTGCCTGTCATCGCCAGGGTCCAAACCATTCATTAGCTCCAGTATTCTTGGTTACCAATACGAGGGCTCCCGGAATCCGTCTGCATCCATGACGTATGTGGCAGGGCATATCACGCATGACATATAGAGTAGCATTTGCTATATGTTATCTGCAAGTTATGTTATTCGTTGTGTGCTTATATATATGTTATGTCAACATGTATGATATGTGGTGTATAGCATAAGTTATATAGTGCTTTATAATTATTTCGTGGTACACGTTGCATGGTTCAATTGTATATATTCGATATATTATGTGGTAAGGTAAATTTTGTACAGTAAGGTATGTGATAGCGTGGGTATCTTATAGTATACGTTATAGTGTATGCACCACATTATCTCGTAGTACGTGCCTGCATGTGTGTTGTTACCTGTTATATGCTAACGCCTTGAATAACCAGGCTCGCACTAGGATTCTTGGGCTGGAAGTGCCATGAGCAAGGATGGGTGGACCATGGAGATGAATGGGTAGTGGCTAAAATACATCAAAGCATTGCAGAGATCTGATACTTTAGGTACCCACACCTACCAAATTTTTACATTTTAACACCATAACCACCAGTTTTGGTAACCAACGCACACAACCCTGACCATACTCCCACTACCCATCATGCTCAAAACACTAACCGAAACAAAGAAAAGGGCAGCAACATGGTGAGTGGCGCAAGTTTTGTCATGCATTGTGTGCTTTACTAACCATAAGCAGCAAATCTAAATGGTTGTCTGCTTTTGAGTCAGAACCATAACTGAGTTTTTAAACGCTGTTTTTTCAGTTATCCATTGACCACCACCATTGCTTATGATTATATCAACAATGTTTTAAAGAAATGCAAACAAAACTAATTATTCTACTTCCCTCAGTGTCCACTGTTAGATGGACTGTGAAGAAGACAGCTTGTTGAAGCGAAGTACCCAAAAATACACATGCAATTTAAAAAAGACTTAACCGGTCCACTTATTATATATGGTCCTCTATTTCCATCTCGGGGTTCTAGTGGAATTTACAAACCACTCGCCCTGATAATTTAGGATATCACCAGAACATCTCGATGGGAGCATTGGACCATATTACTCAGTTAGTTATCTTTGATGTATGCCATATAAATAGCAAAATCATTTTTGGGCTAAACATTTGACATTTTTAAATTAGGTTAATAACATTTCGGCTACCACCCGGGGATGCACATTTCGTTACACAAACGAAGTTAGGGGAACCTTTATCAGGAATTTCATCATTTATATGATGAAAGAAATTCTTTAAATATTATATGTTATGAAGTTTAAATTTTTTTACGTTCACTCAAACATTTGCTAACTTTTTGCGACAACATTACAACAGGAACATGTGAAGTCTGCTAATTGTACATATTAAAGTAATAACCAAATACGAATATAATGCAGACAAAATGGCACAATAAACCAAATATATCATTGTAAGCAGTCTCAGCTACAAAATCTTAATACAGGGTAGTTTGTAGGTAGCAGCACTATGCTGCATAGCTACCCACTCCATCTGATTTGTTCTCCTCATTCAGCTACGAATGATCAATTATAGGGCAATCTTTAAGTTCTTGTAACTACTAAGTATTTGGCTAGCAGCCCTACTGTACATAACTACCCACTCCGCTTGACTTGCTCTCATCACTTAGCCAAGTCCATTCTGTTCCTCCTATATCTCCCACATTCATATTTCGTTATTAATTCTCTCAAATTCCCACAGCTGATTCCTGGTGAAGTGTGTTAGGTGGAACATTTTAATTTGAACCAGGTAGAAATTACATCTCGCTGATAACTCTGGTGCAGGAAACATCCTTTACAACGCAACTTTTACCACGCAGTACTTTTACATCGCAACTTTTACAATGCAAACCATTACAACGCATTGCGCTGGGAGGCGCTCTAGGATAGGGAATAGATTTAATTTACTATTCAACACCTTCCCTACTATCCACGGGGACTGGAGTTGGAATAGTAAATTAAACTATTCACTATCCAGCACCCCAAAGCGCTATGCGTTGTAATGGTATGCGTTGTAAAAACTGCGATGTAAAAGCATGCGTGGTACAAGCATGCGTTGTAATGTCATACATCCCTCTGGTGCTGGTGCAAATGCTTCCTTCCATCACGCATTCTCTACTGGGCCTGTGTCTTTCTCCGATCTTTTTTGAAGCCATGCTGAGGTTCCGGATTTTCGGGACCAGACTCCATTTTGTTTGAGTTGTTCGTGCGCCATTTTGTGTGTTGCCCTCAAGTAGGCCGTGGAGGTAACCGAACGAACAAATTTGCATGGGCTTCGTCGTTCATGTACGTATTAACTAGGCCTTTTCTGACTTGTGAGTGAACTGCAGGACGCTGACCCCGTCACCTGAAACTGACCTTTTGCGAAGCCAATTTCTCTAGCTGATCGTTGTCTGAAATTGCCAATCAATGTTCAGGATATCGTTAACTTTAGTTTCCTTGCACATATCTTATCCTATTCAGCATCTGAATTGTTTCTTTCCTTATGACTTTTCATTACATGGGTAGTGCTTTCAATTATGGTTTTGTCCGGCTTGTGGAAATTGAATTTGGGACATTCCTAATAATTAACTTGTAAAAATGTAAATCGAGCTTTTTGCAATGTGATAATGTGTGGGAAAATGTATTTCATTCGTCAGTATTTGTCGCAGTGGGTGTACATTTATAATAATGAGTGAAATATGTATAAAAAGTAATGTCTTGCTCTACGAATTTGAGCAGTTTCCTGAGTTGTACACCGTGTTGTATTGCTGGGATTACTGTTACTAGCTGCAGCTAATAAATTTGATCTCTGACGCCACCTAGAAGTATTCCGTGTCTCTGTATACCAAGACAGGTGAATCCGAAGACTTTAGGCGTGCCCCTGGCGCCGCTGGGTTCTAAAAACCCGGTTCTTCAGTTGGCGCCCAATGTAGGCGACTTCAGCGGTACCGGTCCAAGCCCGAGGATCGTGAGGAGCCACGTGAGGAAATTCTGGAGAAAGGCCCCCACTTCATTGACCCCTGCATGTCGACGTGGACCGAAGATCTTTTCTGCGAGGCTTCCCGCTTTCCAACGGCTACGAAGGACTGCTGCCCTGACTGTCGCCCTGTCTTGGACCCTTGATTGATCCTTTGTAAAGCGAGACGATAGACGGTCTTCTGGTGGCGTGCAAGATATTTTGGTTAAGTATAAGTGGTTCGCCCCCACGACTTTGTTTTGGTTCTTGGTTTTGATTTGGATATTGCAATAGTCGAAGCTGAGGGGCTCGTATATTTACGAGTGTATCGATAGTTGATAACCCCTTGAAGTTTGAAGCTAGATTAGTGAGCTATAAGACGCCTGGTCTTAGCAAAATTAGGAAATGGTTTAGTTGTGGTTGCCGGGAAATCAAAAGGGGGAAGTGAAGAGGTGGTGCCGATGGGCACCGAGGTGGGCACGTCCT
This sequence comes from Lissotriton helveticus, assembly GCF_964261635.1. Classification (NCBI taxonomy): domain Eukaryota; kingdom Metazoa; phylum Chordata; class Amphibia; order Caudata; family Salamandridae; genus Lissotriton; species Lissotriton helveticus. The sequence goes on along the minus strand of NC_136057.1, from coordinate 845,694,023 downwards.
CCTCTTAACAATCAATCAAACAAGGGCCACCTCGCAATGGGTGGGTGTATACCCGGATGTCATTGGAATACACCTTCTTTGTTAAAATACCCCTCACACACCAAAAGGGCCCTTGGTGTCATGCTTCATCATCGGGGTCTTCCCGTCCCGCTGCGGGGCGGGGCAGTGCTGCGACAAGCGGATACGCCGGAGCACCTTTAGATGGAGGTGCTATGTGTATGGAGTGAGTGTCAGTGGGGTCAGGAGTGAAATATTGGTGAGATGTTAAAAAATACCTGGCCTAGTGGAAAAAAAGAATTTTATTAAACACTGGCTGGTATTGTTAAAAGAAAAGTGAAGCGGAGAGATGGAGCTGATTAATGGGCTCTCTCCCCTATGTGGGTCAACATGTTTCGAGGCACAAGGCCTCTTCGTCAGGACCTTAGGGGAGATCCCCCTGTCACTCACTAGTGTTTTCTCCACAAAGGTAGAAATGGTGTATATACAAAAAAGTGAAAAAAGAACTATGTGTGTAAATACAATTAATAATTACAACACTTTTATGCTACCACACTGATAATGTAGTATGCCTGCAAGATAAGAAAACCAGTTTAATAATAGCGCCGATCCCAGTATGCGCTTAACTCTATGTCACCTGTAAGGGAAAAGAGACATATACACACAGATACACCGGTATGCAATGAGGGATCTAGCATGAATAGTGAAGAAAAATGAAGAATATCTTCAGACATACATAGTCACACACTCAGAGTAAGTAATGGGGGGTGTGAATAGCCAGGGAAAAAGGAATTCAAATACATACTTTTCAATGGAGGAATTAATGCCTCATGAGTCAGCTTTAGACAGAAGGGTATAGTGGGGTCCCAACTGCAGGAGGGAAAAGAGAGGGGGGGTGCATTGTAAATTCTGTCCCATTAGTAGTATCCCTAGGTACAGGCATTGCTGGGATATACAAGTTCGTCCTCTTGGAACCGGCTACGCCGTACTTACTGAGCCCCCTGCACGCTTGTGCTTCCTCCTTCGTCTGCTGCTTCCGTGGTTATGAGGGAGGACGGGAGCGGCGAGTATTTATATACTTCAATGATTAGATAATTGATCAATTAGCTCTGGAAAAGCCCGCCGAAACTACAAGGGCCAAAGAGGTTGGTAAGGCGGGCGGCCATATTGGAAGGTCCGCCACCCGCTCATTAGTATGCACGTCCGATTATTGGTGTAGTAGATTCGGAGATCGGTGCATGGCTAAAGACAGGAGATCGTTGCAGTTTCTAGCCTGGGGTACTGAGGGAAGGTTATGACTTACTTGGCGCTGAGCGGAGAAGCACGACGCGTGTGCAGAGTGCAACGCGCATGCGCCGGTCACCACGCGCCGTGCGCATGCGCGTCACACTGACACTCTCGCCTGGTGTGTGCGCGTGCGCACAGGTACCTCAATGGTAGTGTTCGTTGCGTCTCAATGCCTGGGAATAGGCAGACACCGAGGCAAAATTAGGGATACATATAGTGTGACTCAATGTGGGGCGGATTAAAGGATATTGGGTTCAATAAATATCTGGAGGTTTGTTACTATGTTCAAGGTCAGTTCATTGAGGACTAGGGAGGAGCTGTTAGTTACACCATGCAGATAATGGCTTCAGGTTGTTATTATATAGAAAGTACAGTCATGTATAAGACTTACATTTTAAAAAAGGACTTACATTATTTTTAAAAAGAGGGGGGGGGAAGAGGGGAGGGTAAATAAACCAGTTGAGGGAAAAAGGAAAGCATTCGAGCCACACACCTACTTGCCAGGAACTTATTCATGAGGGCTATGGTTGTCAGTGCGTGTGTCCCACATAGCTGACCCTAGGTATTCAAATACGCCCGCGGAATATCATCATTCAAGCCTGTGCGATGTGTCCCCAGACGGTACACCCAACGTTGCTCTTTCGATAGAAGGTCTCTATCGTTGGGAAAGGCTTCTATGACGGTCCATTTTAGGTCGTGGACACTGTGTCCAACAGTAGCAAAATGTGTTGACATTTTCGTGGTAGTCTTATTGCAACGGACGTTGCTACGGTGTTCGCCCATTCGGATCTTCACGGGTCTGCTGGTCATTCCCACATACTCCATGTGGCACGGACATGTGATTAATGGTAAATTGAATTTTCCCAAACCTATGTTTTCACATAGGAGAGGAATGAACCTGAAGGATCTTCTAGTTCATACCAGACCGAAAGCTACCCGAGCAATTGAACCCTCCAGGATAGCAGGAGTAAGCGGGCACCACCCCTGTGGCTCCTGTGTATCTTGCCAATACACGCAGAAGAGCAGAAACATCACATTTTCTAACAAGTCCACATAGGAACAGCGAGCCTTCACTAACTGTAACACCCGCAATGTGGTGTACCTAATCACATGTCCGTGCCACATGGAGTATGTGGGAATGACCAGCAGACCCGTGAAGATCCGAATGGGCGAACACCGTAGCAACGTCCGTTGCAATAAGACTACCACGAAAATGTCAACACATTTTGCTACTGTTGGACACAGTGTCCACGACCTAAAATGGACCGCCATAGAAGCCTTTCCCAACGATAGAGACCTTCTATCGAAAGAGCAACGTTGGGTGTACCGTCTGGGGACACATCGCACAGGCTTGAATGATGATATTCCGTGGGCGTATTTGAATACCTAGGGTCAGCTATGTGGGACACACGCACTGACAACCATAGCCCTCATGAATAAGTTCCTGGCAAGTAGGTGTGTGGCTCGAATGCTTTCCTTTTTCCCTCAACTGGTTTATTTACCCTCCCCCCTTCCCCCCCCTCTTTTTTAAAATAATGTAAGTCCTTTTTTAAAATGTAAGTCTTATACATGACTGTACTTTCTATATAATAACAACCTGAAGCCATTATCTGCATGGTGTAACTAACAGCTCCTCCCTAGTCCTCAATGAACTGACCTTGAACATAGTAACAAACCTCCAGATATTTATTGAACCCAATATCCTTTAATCCGCCCCACATTAAGTCACACTATATGTATCCCTAATTTTGCCTCGGTGTCTGCCTATTCCCAGGCATTGAGACGCAACGAACACTACCATTGAGGTACCTGTGCGCACGCGCACACACCAGGCGAGAGTGTCAGTGTGACGCGCATGCGCACGGCGCGTGGTGACCGGCGCATGCGCGTTGCACTCTGCACACGCGTCGTGCTTCTCCGCTCAGCGCCAAGTAAGTCATAACCTTCCCTCAGTACCCCAGGCTAGAAACTGCAACGATCTCCTGTCTTTAGCCATGCACCGATCTCCGAATCTACTACACCAATGATCGGACGTGCATACTAATGAGCGGGTGGCGGACCTTCCAATATGGCCGCCCGCCTTACCAACCTCTTTGACCCTTGTAGTTTCGGCGGGCTTTTCCAGAGCTAATTGATCAATTATCTAATCATTGAAGTATATAAATACTCGCCGCTCCCGTCCTCCCTCATAACCACGGAAGCAGCAGACGAAGGAGGAAGCACAAGCGTGCAGGGGGCTCAGTAAGTACGGCGTAGCCGGTTCCAAGAGGACGAACTTGTATATCCCAGCAATGCCTGTACCTAGGGATACTACTAATGGGACAGAATTTACAATGCACCCCCCCTCTCTTTTCCCTCCTGCAGTTGGGACCCCACTATACCCTTCTGTCTAAAGCTGACTCATGAGGCATTAATTCCTCCATTGAAAAGTATGTATTTGAATTCCTTTTTCCCTGGCTATTCACACCCCCCATTACTTACTCTGAGTGTGTGACTATGTATGTCTGAAGATATTCTTCATTTTTCTTCACTATTCATGCTAGATCCCTCATTGCATACCGGTGTATCTGTGTGTATATGTCTCTTTTCCCTTACAGGTGACATAGAGTTAAGCGCATACTGGGATCGGCGCTATTATTAAACTGGTTTTCTTATCTTGCAGGCATACTACATTATCAGTGTGGTAGCATAATAGTGTTGTAATTATTAATTGTATTTACACACATAGTTCTTTTTTCACTTTTTTGTATATACACCATTTCTACCTTTGTGGAGAAAACACTAGTGAGTGACAGGGGGATCTCCCCTAAGGTCCTGACGAAGAGGCCTTGTGCCTCGAAACATGTTGACCCACATAGGAGAGAGAGCCCATTAATCAGCTCCATCTCTCCGCTTCACTTTTCTTTTAACAATACCAGCCAGTGTTTAATAAAATTCTTTTTTCCACTAGGCCAGGTATTTTTTAACATCTCACCAATATTTCACTCCTGACCCCACTGACACTCACTCCATACACATAGCACCTCCATCTAAAGGTGCTCCGGCGTATCCGCTTGTCGCAGCACTGCCCCGCCCCGCAGCGGGACGGGAAGACCCCGATGATGAAGCATGACACCAAGGGCCCTTTTGGTGTGTGAGGGGTACTTTAGTTGTGGTTGCAACAGGGATTCCCGTTTGGAGGATTTGTGTCCGATACCTTCGGTTGGAACTCCGACTTATGAGCTCTATTCAAAACACGGAGTGGGTCCTATTACTTATAATGAAATATGGGTCCGCTATACAAGGAAAGATGATATTTTACGATGGCCCCAATATGGTAGTTTCGAATTAAATATTTTAGATCATTTGGAAGTTGCGCTATTTAGGAAGAAAGCCCGGCCGGCGATGTTTGACTCTTTCCGCCTTTGGCGTAAGGAAGCCAAACAGCGAGAAATTAAGCAAGCAAATAGAGATAGGAAAGATAAGAATATGTCAGTACTACAAGCTGCTAGGCACCTTAAGAAGATGGAGAAGAGCGTGCGAGTGAAGTCTCAGATAGACAGCATTGCATGGCCATCGATAAATGTTATCCGGCCTTGCCACCTTCTCCTCCAAAAGTGATTGAAGATCCTGAAAAAGATCCTTTGATGTCTCATTTACTGAGATTGCCACCCCCTTATGTGCAGGGTGCTACTGCGCCTCCATTACCCCCGGTTGTTGCACCCTTTGTTGTTCAGCCTCCTGCTGTTGTTCAGCCACCTGTTGCTTTACAGAATGTTCTCCCTCCTATGGTGTAACCCCCTCTAGGGTCGCCAGCTTTGCTATCAGCTTTGCCTCAAACTACTTTGCCTTCCATTCCTGTATCTCCGACTCCTGCTACTTTTGTCCCTACGCCTCTCTTGCCTCAAAATACTCATTCTCCTGTCCTTATGTCTGCTTCTTCTCCTTCTGCTCGAAAATGAATGACCGAGACTGTTGCTAATCTTTTGTCTCCATTGTTTGGGTCACTGAATATGACCCCTGTTTCGGAACGTAAGCAGAGTCGTAGTCAGCTTCCTAGTTCGGAAGAACGGACAGTGTTGGAGCAATTGGCTCGTAGATGGGTTTTAAATGCTTCTAGGTATAATTTGCAAGCGGTTATGGATGTTTTCTTTCAGTGGGAGCCGCCTAAGCAAAGGTATGTTTTTGATGTAATGTGTACTTTTCTTCGTCGGGAATGGGAAGATAATGAGTTGGGTCCGATTCCGCAGGAAGTGCTTGATGTCCAGTCAGAATTTGCTAAAGGGACGATAGTGGAGTCTGATGTTGCAGATGCCGTAGAGATGATACTTGCTTTCAGATCTAGGCTTCCGCCTCAGACATTGTACAAACCTGATTCCTCTGTTAGGAGGAAAGAGAAGCAGTATCCTATGAGAGAGGTTCCTCCTGTATGGAGAGAGAAAGTTGTAGCTAATCTTAATCAGGGTATTGTGGCTGTACCGGCACATTTTCAGCGAGTATGGGTACATGTCCCTTGGAAGAGAGCAGAGGTCTTGGCTCTTAAGCAGACCTTACCTGATCCCCGTAAAAATCCTGCTGGTTATTACAAGGAGTTGTCCCAGACAGTTGATGCGTGTATTATGAATTTAACTGACATAGATATGTTGATGGGTAATGTAGTTCCTCAACCTTTGTGGGCGAAGATCCGCCATGAGGATCATGCGCCAGAGTTAGGAGATACGTGGGTTAATATTGCTGCTGCAGATGGTCGGCAGGTAGGATGTGCCAAACCTGAACCCTTAGTTGCAGAATTACCTGGTAAGATTATTAATTTAATGAAAACTATGATGCCTCCTTTACGAGTGAATTGGGATAAGTTAGCAGCATGCAAAAAAAAGAAAGACGAGAGCGTGTCTGATTTCTTTACTAGGTTTGAAGAAACGTTTATCGATCATAAAGGTCAGGACATGAGCACTGAAGGTGGTCAAAGGTTGTTCGTGGACAAATTTGTCTTTAATTTGCTTCCCAAACTTTCTAATAAATTAAAGGACTCTGAGAGTTCATGGGCTGCTTCTTCGTCGGCCCAAATATTGGCTACTGCACAATATTATGAGAATAGGGATAAAGATGAGAAGGATAAAGCAGAGAAGAAAACTAGAGACCTAAAGACGAAAGTTCTTTTACAGCAAGCTTATCCGCCTCGTCCGAATCAGCCTCAGTTTCAGCAACCTCCACAGTTTCAAAGATTGTTACAGAAGCCCGAGTCTTTCGCTCCGCGATTTTTGCCAGGACCTAATCAGTGTGCTTACTGCAGAGAGGAAGGTCATTTCAAGAATAGTTGCACGGTTTTGCTACAGCGTATGAATGGTGTATCTGGTCAAAGAGGTTGTGGTGGTTTCCAACGAGCTCCTAGGGGTAGGGGACGTGGTGTGTTTCCCCAGAGTGAGCGTTCCTTTCCCCCTCAGAATTCTGCGAATTATTTTGATAGACAGAATGTTCCGACTGTTCAGTATGCCCAGTACTATGCTGAGGACTATTGTGTTGAGAGTGAGAGTACTGGTTATAATGATAGTTAGGACAGCCATGGACAAAGTGAGGGAGTAGTGTCAGTTCCAGTAGACCAGAGTGGACCCTATGTTGAAGTGATTACATCAGGTGTGGCAGAACCTTTTCTTTTGGATACTGGTGCGACGAAGAGTTCTATTATGCACTCTAAACTTCCTGGCGCACCTTTGTCTGGCTTGACCAATGTTTCAGTAGGATTTTCATGCGGCCCAGTTCGTAATCCGGTTTCTAGTGCTTTGCCCCTTTCTATTTGTCCTTGTGAATTGGAAGCTCTCCTTATTCTAACGACTGGTTGTGGTGAGAATCTGTTTGGTTTGGACTTGCTGAAAAGATTGTATGCGACATTACATTGTTCTCCTTCGGGAGTACATCTTACAGTGGGTAAGAAAGTGATTTCTCCGATGTATTTGTCTAAAGATTGTCTTCCACTGAAATTGCGTTTTTTTCCTGATACACTTTGGGCTACAGGTCCCAATGATGTTGGTCTTTTGCAGATTCCACCTTATGTTGTTACCCTTAAGTCGAATGCTAGGCTACCTCGTATTCCGCAATATAAAATATCTAGTGATGGCGAGAGAGCTCGTCTAGCGATTGTCTATGATTTGGTTGAGAAGGGTGTAGTTGAAGAAACGAGAGGTAATGTGTGTAACAGTCCTGTTTTGCCTGTCCTTAAGCGTACTGATGCTTCTCAGCCACCTGTGTATCGGTTTGTGATCGATCTTCGAGAGGTAAATAAGATTGTCGTGCCACAGTTTCCTGTTGTCCCTGACATTACTGCTTTGTTGACTCTGATTCCTGCTTCAGCTGCTTGGTTTTCAGTTATCGACTTGAAGAACGCTTTCTTCAGTATTCTAATTGCTGAGGAAAGTAGGGATATTTTTGGCTTCTCTTTAGGAGGTCGAAGCTTCCGGTTTAAACGTGCTCCTCAAGGTTATTGTGAAAGTCCCTCCATCTATAGTCAGGCGTTGAAAACTCAGCTTGATGATTTTGTATTGCCTTCTGGTGCTACTCTTATCCAGTATGTTGATGATCTGCTGGTTGCTGCTGATGACGAAGAGATTTGTAAAGAGGTTACTCTTTCTTTGTTACGACATTTGTCTGACCTTCATCATAAAGTGTCACCTTCAAAGTTACAGTATTGCCGCCAAGAAGTAACCTACTTAGGTCATCTGTTGTCGAAGGAGGGAGGAAGGTTGACCCCAGAACGAATTCAAGCGATTGCCCAAATGAGTGTGCCATCCACACAGAGAGAAGTGCGTGCCTTTTTGGATATCACTTCGTATTGTAGACAGTGGATCCCGAATTTTTCTTTGTTAGCGAAGCCTCTGTTGGCTTTGACTCTTAAAGATACTCCGCATCCTCTCCCTTGGTCTGACGAATGTCAGAAAAGTTTTTCTGAATTACGTGATGCATTATGTTCTGCTCCGGTGTTGGGTACCCCGGACTACAGTAAACCTTTTACATTGTATGTACACGAGAGAGAAGGTTGTGCATTGTCAGTGTTGACGCAACAATTTGGAGATAAGCAGCGTCCATGCGCGTATTTTTCAGCTACGTTAGATCCGGTAGCTAGGGCATTGCCGAGTTGTTTGAGAGCTACAGCGGCAGCGGCTGTTTCTATCCGACAGTCTGCTGGTTTGGTATTGGATAATACGCTGATTGTGATGGTCCCACATGCAGTGGATATTTTATTGAATAGGACCAAGACACAGCACCTTATTAGTGCGCGTTTGTCAGGTTATGAGTTGACGCTTTTGGCTAGCCATGTGCACATCAAAAGGTGCAATGTGTTGAATCCAGCTACATTGTTGCCGATTTTTTTAGAGACATATGTTCAGGAACAGCATGATTGTCTTCTCCGGACAGAGGAAGAAACGAAGGCTAGAGTTGATTGAAAAGATTCTCCTCTTTCGAATGTTGATGGTACCCTATGGGTAGATGGCTCGTGTTTTAAGCTTCCGAATGGAGAGACGACTGCAGCATATGCTGTCACAACTTTACATACAGTTGTTGAAACAGCACGTATAGCACCGAATTCAGCACAAGCAGCAGAGTTAATAGCATTTCTAGAGCGTGTGTGTTGTCAGAAGGAAAGCGAGTGAATGTTTATACTGATAGCCAGTATGCGTTTGGTGTGGCCCACAGTTTTGGGCGTTTGTGGAGAGAGAGAGGATTTCTTACTTCCCATGGTACGAAAATTCAGCATGGGCAATTAGTGAATGAGCTTCTTGAATCACTTACTCTCCCAAAGCAGATTGCAATTGTGAAGTGTAGTGCCCATAAGAAGGTTGTGGATGATGTGGGCCGAGGAAATGCGTTTGCGGATGAAGTTGCGAAGGAAACGGCGAAGGATATGATGAGTCGAATGTATGTTGCAGGCCCTGCTAACTGGGTTATGGCACGTAGAATGTGTGAAGACACAATAGAAAGTGTGAAGTCAATTCAGGCTGAAGCTACGGAAAAGGAAGTAAGTACGTGGAGAGAAAGTAGGGGTATGTTGGATTCAACAGGTTGTTGGGTTGAGTTGTCGGAGCACCAGCAATGGTTGTTGCCTGATGCGTATGTGCTCCCAGTGGTTACCATGGCTCATGGAATGGCTCACATTAGTTCGAAAGGAATACGCAAGTTGTTGGCTCCAGTATGGCAAAATGCTGGAATTCCGAAATGTGCTGAGAATGTGGTGAAGCATTGTATGGTTTGTCTGATGTGTAATCCTGGAAAGGGAACTCCAACTCCAGCTGGTCATTTTGCTCCTCCAACGTATCCATTTGAAGTGATACAGCTAGGTTACATTCACATGGAGAGATGCAACAATCTAAAGTATGTCCTTGTGGTTGTTTGTGCCTTTTCCAGATGGATAGAGGCCTACCCCCTAAAGGATAATACTGCCTTGTCTACAGCCAAGGTTTTGCTCAAGGAGTATTTCCCTAGATATGCTTTGCCGAGAATTGTATGGAGCGACAATGGGAGTGAATTAGTCGGTCGAATCATGAAGAAAGTGTGTGCGGGTTTGGGTATCAATCAGAAATTCCATGCTGCGAATCACCCCCAGTCTGCTGGACTTGTCGAGTGCTATAATGGCACTCTGAAACTGAAGTTAGCTAAGATACAAGGGAGCTCTGGTCTTACATGGCCAGATGCCTTGCCGTTGGCCCTTTTGTCAACAAGGACGACAGTACATTCTCGTGTGGGACTTAGCCCATATGAAATTGTTTTTGGTCGTCCGGCCAATGTTTGGGCTGTGCCGAGGCCTAAAAAGTATAGTGACATCGAGTACCCTATGTTGGTGGATTACTTACATGACTTGACTGCTAAATTACGCTTTCTCCACCAACAGGTCTATGACAGTTTGCCGACAGTGACTGCGGATCCAGGCCACACGATTCAACCTGGTGACTATGTGCTCACCAAGAACTTTCAACGAACTAAGAACTTGGAGCCAAGCTGGACTGGACCGCGTCTAGTTTTGTTAATCACTCGAACTGCTGTTAGAGTAGCTGGTAAAAAGAATTGGGTACATGCTACCCATTGTAAAAAAGTTCCGTTGCCCTTACCGTATGACAAGTGGGTGAGGGAACGTATAGCAGATTCTGAATGTGAGAGAATTCTTAGATTTGTACCTTTTAGTGATGCACAATTGGTATGGACTCAGTCAGAAAGTGCAGATGACGAAATTTTACAAGCTGCTGTGCCATCACATCGAAAGTTGAATACAACGGATTCGGACACACTTTTTCAAGAGCAAACTGTGCCTGGCAAAGAGCGTTACAATCTGAGACCGAGAAAGGACAAATCAATGGACAAATAAAACTTGAATTTTTTGTTGTGAATAACACCTTTTCAGATCAAGAGACTTTTTTTTCTTTTTCTTTTTCGAGTCACCATCCGGACTCCGTTGCAGGGTCGCGGTACAGCCTTAAGGGGTGAGTCGTGAATTGACGAAAGGTCTGTGGTTCATGGTCGTTAGTACGATCTTGACGCACACTTAAGTGAAGAAGGTAATAGCCGTGAGCAGCACGTTAGAGGATGGAGTCTTTTGAATCTGATAAGGGTGTTGAGAGAACTGATTCAAAAATGAAAATGTGTACATTGGTCCGTAGCAAATGTTTTTTGATATTGTGTTTTTTAATGCTCTTGAATATTATATTGGCTTGTGTGGGTTGGATTGTCTATGTTACACAACAGACGCTTGCATCTACGTCCCAACCTACTCTTTCTTTTTCTTCTGTTTCTCCACATGAATTTCACACGTTGCCTGGACATGAGCAGACACGAAGATCAGAATTTGTTAACAATTCATTTATACAAATGTTGCATCAGCATCAGTTAGTAGTAAATACCACGAATTGCTGGGTGTGTGGTCTTATGCCCCATACGACAGATAAGGGAATGCCATTAGTTTTGCCTTTTTCGCCCAATGGGTCAGTATGGGCACTCCAAGCAATGTTTATCTATGCGAATGAAGCATCCCCTGTACGTTCCGTTAAAGATAATGCGAGTAATAATGCCTTGATACAGGGAATAGTAGATATGATCAGAGATATTGATGCTTATAATGCTATCCCTAAGGATGAGGTACGAGCATATATCGGTTGGAACAAGACTAGATATAGCATTAGCCTGACAGAGAAGGAGAGACGAAAAAGGTCTCCCTCTATTTGGATTGTACCCCACCGAGGTCATTTTTGTCTGCAAGGTAATGGTCAGAATCCGAGAGCTCAGCTTGGTAAGAGTGTGTGTGTTCACACCTATGTCTATACATCCCAGAAATCTCCACCGTTCGTGCCAGCTAAAGGCACGTATTTTGTTTGTTACGACAGAGCATATACATGGTTGCCTCTTGATTTTTCAGGCACATGTTATGTGGCATTTTTGCTTCCCCCGACATACACTGCTGTTTTCAATTACCATAAGACAAGATATGGTAGAGGTGTCATTGATGCGAGAGACACTGTTGCACAAGAAGTTGGAGACTTCTTTAAGGGTTTCGTGCCCTTTTGGGGTCCTATGGCTAATAGTAGGAATATTCGTCAGCTTACGAGAGTGGTTGAGGCCACTATAAATGAAACTGCAGGTGCCCTTAGCAATAATACAGCTGAGCTTCAAGCGGATCGTCTTATGACATTACAAAATCGTATTGTTTTAGATATTATACTTGCAGATAGAGGTGGAGTATGTAAATTGATCGGGTCTAGTTGCTGTGTTTTCATACCAGATAATGCCCCGACAGTGTACCAAGCCATCTTGAAGTTACATAAGTTTGCTGAGTCTATACACGTAGACGAAGGGAACTGGTCATTGATGGAATGGTTTTTGGGACTGTTGTCCAGATGGGGATGGAAGATTCTGATGTTCCTTGGTATGGCTTTAGCTATCTTTTTCTCGTGTTGTTTATGCATCCAGTGTAGTCCCGCAATTTGTAGTCTTTGTGCTACGATCTGTGTGAGAAGACCTATCCCGAGAGAAGTAAAGGATAATAAGATGATGCTACAACAACACCTTGATGACCTGATGAGAATAGATATAGACCTGGATTCAGATTGACATGAGTTTAGGTTATTGCCTACGTAATGGCAAACGGAGGGTCTGAGGTTCCGTGATTTTCGGGACCAGACTCCATTTTGTTTGAGTTGTTCGTGACGCCATTTTGTGTGTTGCCCTCACGTAGGCCGTGGAGGTAACCGAACGAACAAAGTTGCATGGGCTTCGTTGTTCATGTACGTATTAACTAGGCCTTTTCTGACTTGTGAGTGAACTGCAGGACGCTGACCCTGTCACCTGAAATTGACCTTTTGCGAAGCCAATTTCTCTAGCTGATCGTTGTCTGAAATTGCCAATCAATGTTCAGGATATCGTTAACTTTAGTTTCCTTGCACATATCTTATCATATTCAGCATCTGAATTGTTTCTTTCCTTACAACTTTTCATTAGATGGGTAGTGCTTTTAATTATGGTTTTGTCCGGCTTGTGGAAATTGAATTTGGGACATTCCTAATAATTAACTTGTGGGTTGGTACAATGTAAATCGAGCCTTTTGCAATGTGATAATTTGTGGGAAAATGTATTTCATTCGTCAGTATTTGTCGCAGTGGGTGTACATTTATAATGAGTGAAATATGTATAAAAAGTAATGTCTTGCTCTACGAATTTGAGCAGTTTCCTGAGTTGTACACGTGTTGTATTGCTGGGATTACTGTTACTAGCTGCAGCTAATAAATTTGACCTCTGACGCCACCTAGAAGTATTCCGTGTCTCTGTATACCAAGACAGGTGAATCCGAAGACTTTGGGCGTGCCCCTGGCACCGCTGGGTTCTAAAAACCCGGTTCTTCAATGCATGTTTCTTTTGTCTTTTTTGGGCATTCTAGCCTCTTGTAACATTCCCCCACTAGTGGACACACTTCCAGCATTCCCATCTCTCCCTTAATGAAAGAAGTAACAGCATGTTTAAGCTGCTAGTATTGAGTTTTCTGGGTATTTTGTAACATGTACTTTGTTGCAATATTCAGGCAAACAATACTGTGGTTCTCTGTAGTAAACAAACATGAAAACATATATGCTCTGACCAGACAATACTGAGCACTCCACTCCAATTATTGTGAAAAAAATGTGCGAGGACAAAATGTCCCCTCACGGGCACACCACCAATGGGGTAACAGGTAGGTACTCACCAGATATGCCCACTTTTCTCATCATCAGTCGTCATTTTGTCCAATTACCCCGATGGTGGTGCGCCCGTGAGGGGTCATTTTGTCCTCGCACATTTTTTTTCACAATAATTGTGTTTCACATGGCTTTCTGCTTGTTCAGGAAAGCATTTTGGTACTGAATGTATTTGGAACTTGGGGAACAAGACTTCAGTGTCCAACCGTTTTCTTGTAGACTGTCTTTTGATAAAAGGTTTTTAATGAGAGGTAGAAAAAACGTGTTGCAAACTACCTCATAAGCAATAAAACAGAGGAGTGGTTGTAATGTAGAAAACTACAGTAACGTGCACACGTACTAATTGATAAAGATTTGCCTCAGAGACCGGGTCTTGGTGCATACATATCACTCGTTTGGCATCACTCTTCTCTTTACTTTTTGATTCCTATCCTTCCATCTAAATTCCTTAATTTGAGGTAGTAAGTGCCCTATGGGCTGAGGGCGATCTGCACTTATTTTTAAAGAACCAGCATTTTTTTACCTCATATATTTTACTGAGCATAGGAGAGGAAAAACACAGATGTCAGAAAGGTGGAGGAAGAGAAAGATGGAAAAATCATTAAAAAGGGTTAATGCAGGAACCTTCAAGAGTGAGATGATAGGGCAAGGAGAGTCTGGTAGTGGAATAAAATGGCATGAGTTATTTTAAGACTGAAAGCCTCGGTATTAGCGGCAACGTATTTTAATGGCACTGGCTGCAGGCTTTTGAGCATAGCTTTGGCATAGCACTCATTCTTTTACAAATTCTCTCTTTACCAATCTCATGTTCTACCCTTCTCTCCTCTCAATCTTTCTTGACTTCATCTTTTCCTTGGCCTTTTCCCTCTCTCCTTTCTCAATCTATATAACACAGGGAGGCTGACACTAGGGAACTGCAACTTTTATAGCCAAACAATGTGTTTAAAGCACATGTCCCCCCATGTCCCCTACCCAAGACTTGCTAAGTGTACTGCTCAATAGCAGCAACTCCCTGAGGCTTGGAACTGGTGGAGGTAACCCACATGCTGTGTTTCCTCAGCCGTTCCAGACTCTGTGGTCTGCTCAGTCACACTCACAGGGGCGGCTCCTCGGTAATGGCGGAGGAGTGTCGCCTCACTCGCCAGAGTCAGTCACAGAAAAATAAAATGGTAATAAAACAACATTATTTTATTTTTCTGTGACTGCCCTAGGCATGTGTGTAGGGTGGGGCGGGACCGGGAGGAGAGGTGGGCACTTAGAAGTAGCATGTAAGTTTGGACGGCCAAACAGACATGCACATTTCTATTTCTCCAACCAGGCTGCGTTCATGGCTGGATTGGAGAAAAGACACAGGATCCCAGAGACTGTCTGAGCGGCAGACCAGGCGGCTCAGATCAATCCTGCTGCTGCTCTCATAGCATGAGAGCAGCATCTAGATTGAGTAGGGAACTGCTTTCCCAGAGACTGCTGGGAGAGGACTGAGGCTGGTGTGGGAGGCAGTGGCAGCGAAAGGAAAGGTACATTTTTTTAATTATTATTTTCCTCATCACTCACCACCACTGTCTCTCCATCCACGCCCCTCTACCTTCTTTTTATGGTGGCCTCTACTGGCCTAATTCTTCATGCACCAAAAAAGTGGAGGTACATTGACGAAGGCACAAAAACCTCCTTAAAAATGTAATTTCCACTATTTGCAGCTCGGCATGGTTAACTTAACTCCAGATTTCACTTCCATAGTTGACTAAAGCTAAAGAATGCACCATTTGCATGTATAACGTCCTCCTTTTTCATGGTTATTAGAGGGTGCCAACTTAATGCTGAGTCAAACAGCAGGTCCAAGTATGAAAATACTCTAGTCTTGGAAAGACACAAGACCCTAGGTTAAAACGTGTTGCTTTGGTGAATCGGGGATGAACTATCATCACAAAGGATTCCTTCTCATTAATCAGAAAGTCTAGTTCTTCATTGAACCTAGCAAATCAGGTCAACAAGGACTGTAAGCCTATAGCCGTTTCGACCATGAGGACCGTGTCATCTGCGTATAGTATAAAAGTAAACTACGTGACCCTACTTGCAAGCAATCTGATTTCACATCAACCAAAGCCTGTTCTATTCTGTTAATGGATAGAGTAAACAGATTTGGGGCCAACATACAACCCTGTTGCACCCCTCTACTGATGCCAAAACTACATGAACAATGTAAGTCTTTGTAGAAGTGGACTGAAGCCTTAGTGTCCCTGTGGAGGTCTCTCAGAAATAAAACAATGTCCTACTCACCCCCAAGGACAATATGATTTGCCACAGTTTTGATCGGTTAACCCGATCAAACGAGAATGAAAGGTCCATAAAACCTAAAGGTATGGATCCCGAATGGGCAACTGTATATATTTCCCTAGAATCATATATAAATTCAAACACTTATCTACAGTGGACCTTCCTGCATGAAACCCATTATGGGCTTCTGATATCAACTTCTTTTCTTCAGCCCTCACCGAAAGTCTCTCCAATAAGATACGACTACAACCTTGACTACAGAGTTGAGTAGGGAGATAGGCCTATAACAAGTGGGACTTTTAAAGATTGACACAATGATGATCATAGCCCAAGACTGTGGGGAGGGGGCTACAAACAACACCACAGCATTAATAAGGGCAGTCAAATCAGGCACCCAAACATCCACATAATTTATGTAAAGAGGTGGAATACAATCCGAACCTGGTGCTTTATTAATGGATAAACCCATGATGCTCTTTTTAACTTCCTCAAAGGAGAAGGTCAGCATGACAGATCCTGTCAACTCATGAACCCTGTCCTGCAGTTCCAACTGGCCTATATCACAAAGATCCTCAAAATGAGCCACCCATGAATCTTCAGTAATGTGTGCCTCCACCGAAGCTGCCAACGCTGGGGCAACTAAGGGACCATTAATAATGCCCCAGAACTTTAACTTTGCGCTACAATTCAAGGTACTTGTCTTTATTAGGTCTGCTCAAGCCTTCTCTCTTATCTTAGTTTTTACGCATTTTCTGTTCCTTTTTGTACAAACCACGACTCTTCTTTACCATGATTAATCCCGGGCTTATGACTCAAGCCACACTTAACCGCTTAGCTGCGGCGGCTATTCCGCCGCAGCGGTAAGGGGGAGGCGGGGCCACGCGGTGCTCACGTACTCATGACGGAACCGCTCCGTCACGGCCCTCGGGTGAGCTGTGCTTGTGACGGAATGGTTCCGTCACGGCCCCACCCGCTCTTTAGAACACTCAGCGTAGGCGCGGAATTTGCGCTGTGCAGGCGCGGCAAGCGGGCGGTGACGGAACCATTCCGTCACCAGCACAGCCCACCCTATGCTCGTGACGGAACGGTTCCGTCACGAGCACGCAACGGGTTAAGCTCCCCCAGCGCTTTTGAACAACCAGAATCAAACCATGTGGGAGAGTTAGTGCACTTTCGGGACTTGGGTGCCCCTCGGAGACTGGACACCACTTTGGAACAGCCGCGGTCGGTAGGGGAATACCTGCCGGGGCGGTGACGTGGGGAGGGGGAGGGGCAGGGTGGGGGTTAGTAATGTATGGATAATGGAGGTTTGCAGGTAAGTAAACATTTAAATAAATCAAACGAATTTCGTTGCGCGCACTGCATCCCCAAATGCAATGCAGTGCGCGCAACGAAATTCGTTTGATTTATTTAAATGCTTACTTACCTGCAAACCTCCATTATCCATACATTACTAACCCGCACCCTGCCCCTCCCGCTGCCCACATCACCGCCCCAGCAGGTATTCCCCTACCGACCGCGGCTGCTTTGTAGATCTGACAAGGCCCTTAAAATATCTTGTGCATGACTTGAAGTGTAAATACGGATATCAAGCCACCCTTCGCAACTGGAGTACAAGGATTTAAAGAACTCCACGAGCATGATTTGGGACCACTTAAGTCTCCTCCCCTGACTTATAGCCTTAGTAACCACTTGGGCGCAAACCCTAGGGCTTTTAATCAGGGCAGACCAACAATTGGAGGCACATACTGTATTAGCGTCACCGAAAGGTCTCATCGGTATCCAAAATTCAGAGATATATACGTGAAGAGTGTTGAGGAAACAAAAATGAAATCTTTGTACGATTCATAACCTCTTCCTGGGAAGGTGGGATTAACCTCCCTTGTGATTAATGGCATTCTTCTCTTATCGGAACTTGGTGCTTCTGTCTCCCTCACGTCACTCCTCGCGGAACCCGCTTCGCGGGTCCCGCTTCGTCGGGAGACTTCAACGCTACACAGGATTTGGAAGGTGAACCTCATTGGGCACTGATAGGCAGGGCTGCGAGCGACTAGCGGGTCCTGGACTCCAACTACCAGGAGTACCCGCCAGCCCGCATCACCAGCACCTGGGCCGCTCTCCCTGCTCGCCCCGCCCTCAAACATCACCTTAAAAAACACCAGCTTCCTGAAAGTAACTGGGACGCTCTGCTGCATTCTTCTCTTATCGGAACTTGGTGCTTCTGTCTCCCTCACGTCACTCCTCGCGGAACCCGCTTCGCGGGTCCCGCTTCGTCAGGAGACTTCAACGCTACACAGGATTTGGAAGGTGAACCTCATTGGGCACTGATAGGCAGGGCTGCGAGCGACTAGCGGGTCCTGGACTCCAACTACCAGGAGTACCCGCCAGCCCGCATCACCGGCACCTGGGCCGCTCTCCCTGCTCGCCCCGCCCTGCAATCTACCTTCTATAACACTGTTTGACCAATCCCGCTGCGCGGGAGCGTCCCGGGAGAAGCCCGGGACAAGGGCGGGACCGTCGGCGGCCGTCAAAGGACGGATAAGGACGGGACGGGACACCCTATGAACATTTTTACTCGTGTGTATATATTTGTTAAGATTACTATTTTGTACTGCAACGTATATTATCATTAAGCCTATTCAAAATACTGTATTGTCCCCATTTGTTGCGATCTATCTGCCTTAACGTGCAATACTTAAATTTCCCAAATTAACAATCATGGCTTCTCCAACAGGGATGAGTAAAAACATCACGGTTAAAACCTCAAAAGGGGCAGTTACTGGCACAATTGATCATTTCTTTCAGCATATTACCACTGTTTTGGAGAAAGAAATTGCTGATACTGAGAAGCGCTTGTCCCTTGATTTATTAACGGTAAAGCGCTCCTCCTTCGGCCAAATAGCCCACGTTCCATCCCCGGGTATGGAAAACTTAGGAGAAGGGGACGCCTCGCAGTTAGACGCTAGAGAGGAGAATGATGAATTGATTTGCCTCACTGGAAATCTCTCCACTCATAACTCCACGTCGGGGACAGACACTACGGGCTTATCAAATTCCCCGAATCTATCTATCACCCCCTCTCCAACGGTAATCCCGAGTGGGGAAATGAGCGCAAATAGGAAAAAAAGGAAAAGAAGGGGCTCTTCCCAAAAACAACGCCAGGTAAAGTGTGCTAATAATCCAACTCTGGCCATCCAAGTAAACTCGCAGTTAATAGAGACTGGAAATTTCGTTCCCTCTAGCAGCCTTCAGGCGCAGCCACAAGGTTCAAATCTAGAGGGTGACCTTTTATTTAAAATGGAGACCATGGTCAGGCTGCTTTTACTTCCCCTATTTGAGAGAACGAGACTGATCAGCACTAAGCTGGATAAGCTAGGAGATCAACTAGAAGGAAACAGAGCTGTCCTGGCCGAACTAGTAAAAACCCAGGTCTCATCGAGTATCGGAGGCCACGCTGAGACTTGTACTCTGACTATAGAACAACCCTCCACTAGTACCTCCAACGTGAATACAGGGCCAGAAACGGGGAGCAAGAAAGCGGTGGGTAAACCCATAAACACTTTGTCTAACAAAGCACCTATAACTCAATCAGCAAAAAGCCCCCTAAAACAAAAGGAGCCCGTAAATGCAAATGAGAAAAGGATAACTGGGAATAACATCAAGCCCACTAAAAATAGCACAGAGAATGAGAACAGGGAACAGCCCATACAGCGATCTCACAGACACACCTTTAGAAAAGTAGATCTACCCCCCGAAACTGCCCCCTTTACCATTGTCATGACAGGAGTACCTGAATTAGCAGAAGGGGTTAGGGAGAACCATCATGCCCTAAAAAATAAAATAATCCATTGGTTAGAACAAAATAGACCACTCCCTGCCAATGTAGAAGGAGTATTCCTAACTGTAAGGCGTGCAAAGTGGGTAGGCTCACGCCCAAAGGATAAGAAAGGGGATGTAGTAATAATAAACTTTAAGGACCCTAGAGCAGTTAGATGTATTGGAGATTGGTACGAAGCAAGAGGGGGGACTGCATCTCCACCCATTACGTTAGCTATTTTTATCCAAGAGACACACCACCTTATCAAACAGCTAACCCTATAAGAAGGAACCCCTTTCAATGGAAAGAAGTTGGTCACCAATCCCAATTCCAAAACTCCTATAACTACCCAAGTTGGCCACCCCTGTATATGGGGTGTAATAGTAACAGCCTTACACAACATGGATTTAATCTTCCCACCTTTAATCACTACTCAATGCTCTATGGGCTAGATGAAGTGGATTGACTTGTTACAAGTACAAGTGGGTGTGAGGGATTCCCACTAAAAAATATCTCCCAAGAAATTAATGATAAAAAAATCGCGACATAAGGATGGAAGAGCGAAATGAGGACATGTTATCACGCGTTCATCCTCATGTGGTTCCTAATTTGATATCCTTGGGTGAAATCTCGGACTTGGAAAATTCTCTTGATATTATAACAGGCCCCCTAAGTGAGAAGATACACCTGACAGTAGAAAATCCCCCTCTAGAGGAGGTTCCCCTAAGCGAGGCACCCCATGTTCAGAAACGTGGAATGGTAACATTCCTGTTTTGGAACATAGCGGGCCTTCGCACAAAGATTGAGGATGGCAGTGCCATAAATTTCTTTAAAGATTATGGGGTTATCTGCTTACAGGAGACCTGGGCCACCACGGTACAACATTTGATGGGCTATAAAACCTACTTCTCCCCAGCGATAGCAGCTACCCATGGAAGAGCAAAGGGCGGCCTGACTATATACATAGCAAATACCATAACAGAGTTAAAAATAACGACCCTCCAAAATGAAATAAATTATCAACTATTAAATCTCTCTTTTAGAAAAAAGGAGAACTCCCTTCTGGTAAATTATTATGATAATTTACCGAGTAGTGAGGCGGAAAAAATAATTGGTGAGTTACGCCAAAAGCTTGGTAAAAGGATAAATAAAATGAAACCGATGGGCACACCAACCATTATCTGGGGAGGAGATTTCAATCAGCACCCTTGTCCAAAAACCAATACTAATATTTGTGGTTTAGCGGAAAATCAAGATGAGCATATAGTACATTTTAACCACTCTATGGTAGGAAGGTATTTAAATGAAACTATATCTCACTTAGGCTTAGTAATAATTAACGAGACACAAAACTCACAGGGACATTTGGATCCAACTTATGTAGGGAGAGGATGTGAGACAACTATCGATTATATCCTAGCCACTGCTACATTGGCAACTAAACTCACTGGATTTAGAGTATTAGTAAATCCCCTAAGCGATCATGCTGCCCTGGGTGTGAATCTATTTTTAGAAAAGGGTCAATTTTCACCCCAGTGCATAATGGCAGCTCTCGCTCAAAATAACCTACACCTTTCTAAAACGAATGGCTATGCCCTGGGATGGGATAAGATAGACCCAGTAGAAATAACAGCTACGGTGGTACGTGAGTCCTATGTCCCTATACTAAATTGTTTAGATACAAACACAGGGGAAGAGGAGGTACTCCAAAATTTTGCCACAATTTTGGAAAACATTAAAAAAAGTCTAACCGTAAGTAAGAAGGGGAATAAAGAAACGAAAAAAGGATGGTTTTACCACAAGTGTACTGTGACATATAAAAGACTAAAAAAAGCACTCTCGAATAAACCTAGGAACCAGGAAGAAATAAGGTTAAGGAGAAGGTCCTATAGAATAGCCTGTAAGGAAAGAAAAACAGAATTGAAACGAGATCTATGGAATCAGCTACATGAAAGTTCTCTGAATAAAAATAGCGAGAATTTTTGGAAAGTAATAAGAGCACCGTTCTTAGTAGATAATGAAAACCAGCCAACAATAGAAGTGGCTATAGAGGGGTCTGCATGGGTAAAACACTTCTCGCACATTTTTGGCAAACCCCCCGAATTAGATCATCTTGGGGGGGCAAATAGCAATAATAATCTACAACAAACTAACTCCCTTCCAATCCCACTAGAGTTTTCACTAACTGAAGTTTCTAATGCATTAATGGCTAGCAAAAGTGCCAAAGCCCCTGGTCCAGATGGGGTACCAGTGAATTTCTTTAAATATAAACCAGATTTGTGGACCCCAATAATAAAAAGGGTATTTGATTCTGCTATGATCTATGGCTTACCCAAATCTTGGACTCAATCCATTATGATTCCCATCTTCAAAAAGGGGGAAAGACAAGACGTTAAGTGCTACCGCCCAATCTCACTCCTGGACTCGTTGGGGAAAGCACTGGGCAGAGTGGTTCTTCAAAGTTTACAGGAGTGGGTTGAGGATAAGGAGCTCCTTTCTGACATCCAATTCGGTTTCAGGGAAGGCTTTGGAACAACGGAGCAAGCCCTTAACCTGTCATTAATGATGGGGAAATACGTCTCAGCAAAGCGGGGCAGTCTGTATATGGTCTATGTCGACCTGTCGGTGGCATTTGACTGTGTCTCTCATTCAAAACTATGGTCTATCCTCACTGAGATGGGGATGGACCAGGCTCTCGTAACCTTTTTAAGAGAGTTGTATTCAAATGCCTCGGCTAGAGTCCGTTTCGGAGTGAATGGCGAATTAACTGATTTATTCCCGGTGGAGAGGGGAGTCAGACAGGGTTGTGTCCTGGCTCCCTTTCTCTTCTCCCTCTATACAAATGGTCTTGAGGTTGAGATGTTGAGGGGGGGCCAGGACCTTCCTCGAGTAAAACATCGGCTGATCCCTGCCTTATTATATGCGGATGACGCCGTGATACTCGCACGCACTCCGCGTGAATTACAGAAGCCACTAGACAGGTATGCTAGGTTTATGGGCAGCTTGGATCTGCGCATAAACGTCAAAAAGACCTATGTTATGGTGGCGGGTAGAAAGAAAAAAGGAGGAAAAGGTATATTTCTTGAAAAAATTGAAACAACTATCCAATACCCTTACCTTGGAATTATGATGGATGAAAGGTTAAACTGGAAACCAGCCATAGAAGCACGAAAACATCAGTTCCTGAGATCAATTGCTGCTCTCAAAAAATTTTCACAAAAATTAGGAAAGAGACCGCCAGTAGAACTGCTCCATATTTATAAAGCTAAATGCCAATCCACCGCACTTTATGGGGCAGGTCTCTGGGGACATAAAAACACTAATTCGCTACAGGTGGCACAGAACTCCTTCCTAAGATTCCTGCTGGCAACCCCCAAATGTGCACCCATTTATGCCTCCCATATGGAGCTAGGTGTCCCATACATAACGGATTTGGCCAAGATACAGCCGCTCTTGTTATGGAGACGTATTTGGACTGCGACGAGAAACACCCTATCTAAACAGATAGTAACAGATTGCATGTCATTGGATCATGTGGGAAAGATTGAATGGCTCATGTATATAAAGAATTTTATGATAGACCTAGGACTGAGTAAATACTATGTCACACCTGAACGAATTGGGGAAATAACCAAAAAAGAATTAAAAAGTAGGGCTCTGGGTCATGTGGAAGAGATGCGACTTTGTATAGTGGCAAGAAAAACGTCAGTACAACATTCCCTGGCAGTTATGACTACCCTAGAAACTGAGCCGTACTTGACCTATGTCCAGATACAATTTGAACGCTTCCTACTGACAAGGTTCAGAATGAACATTTTTCATAGATTGGTGGCCTTCCCGATAAAGAATAGTTGGGAAGAGTGCCTAATAGCATGCCCATGTGACAATTTATCAAAACAATCCACCATCCATACTGTTTTGTTCTGCAAATTTTACTGTGAACATCGTAGAATGTGGCTAATCCCCTTATTGAAAAAAATGGGTGTGAGAAGATGTCGTCCCGCCATGTTGCGTCTACAATTTATAGAAACTGAACTGGCCTGTAAATATATAGTGACTTTTTTAAAATGTATTTTTAAACATAGGGTAAATCTTTGATTATAACACATTTGTATATGTTAGAATATGTGAATTAACACAAATGATCAGGGGAAAATAAATACCCTTTTTCTGTTTTTTATGCTGTAAAATTAATAACGTGTTGAATGTGTACATTATGATATACTTGTTGAAATTCTTTTATGGTTTTTTAATGAAAAATCGAATAAAGAAAGATTTACTTACTTACTTACTTACTAATGACATTTTATCCACTGTAAAAGCTCAATTGAGCTCGTTCTGCAATCTGTTTAGACTAGTACCCTGTTGAGTATGTTCTAAATATGTACCGGACACAAGAGGGCAACCAGCATCTAACACCCATGTTTCCCTCGGGACCCCGCACAGGTGAACATTAAAATCCCCTGCCACCATAATATATGCCGAAGAGGTTTTAGAACATATCAGATTTTTTGCAAAATAGCCTAATATCTGAAAATTAAATTCCTCATACGAAAGAGATGTGGCATAATAAAAATGTAACAATACCAACTAATGTGGATCAGAGGAGAATAATAAAGCCTGAAGGGTAGTAACTACTGTTGATAACACATCAAACCTCCCTTTTAATGCCAGCAAAACAAAAGTAATTAGGCCCTCCACCATCCCCCCTCCCCATCCCCCCTGTGCTCGATCAGCCCTAGATTCTAAGCCAGGTGAAAATAAGGTTTTATATCCCAATAAAAAAATAACAGTTCTCGATTGCCCAAGTCTCTTGGAGGTAAATTACTTCAAAACCTCTAATAAAGTCCAGCCATTTTGGATCATCAAATTTTCCAGCGATATCTGCAACATTCCAGCAAATAAATGTACAAACATTCCTCGCGTTTCATTCAGTCAAAGCCTCATTTTGCAGCGGAGGGAGTACCAACACTTCACCAATCACTGGGGCGTTTTGCCCAATATCCTCTGATAGTCAATCACATGCGCCCAGATGGGAGAAGGGGGCAAATCTGTT
Organism: Lissotriton helveticus; assembly: GCF_964261635.1. NCBI lineage: Eukaryota > Metazoa > Chordata > Amphibia > Caudata > Salamandridae > Lissotriton > Lissotriton helveticus. The sequence continues at coordinate 845,669,407 of NC_136057.1, read as the reverse complement.
AGAGAGTGTTAGATATGGTGGGGGCGCAGGCCAACCGACGTTTCACAGTGCATGCTGTCTTGGAGAATAGACCGGTCTCTTAAAGGGATTACCCCTGAACCCTGTTTATTTGAGATTCAACACAACCCCCCATGGCAGTGTTCATGCCCAACCAATGCACAACTTTATTCCCCAATTGATGATAGCTTTCTGGTGTATCAGCCTAAAGCAGGGGTACATTGCCAAAAATAACAACCCAGGGTGTTGCCTCAGGGGGTGAACTAAGGAGCACTGGTTTAGGCAAAGGGGGTACCATAGACGGTAACTTGAAGCATCTTCACCACTCCTTACCGCAACATCCGACTTTGCGCCCTGAGCCTGAGCAGGATCCCCACCATCCATCCCACCCCCATGGGTACATGGGATATGATTTTTACCCCTACTGTGTTTGCCAACCCCGCGGCACTCTCTGGGTCTACAGCCAGTGGCCTATCCATCCCCCCTACCGCAAGGTGAGTAGGACGGTGCGTAGTACTGGTGAGTGGACAAACAGGGGCAGAAGTGGAGAGACGAGCTCCCGCATGCAGTGTAGTATGATTGAATTTAGAAAGTTCCTTCTCAATGGCCATCAAGCGCTGGCAAATGGGTCCAATTTAGCATCAAAGGCCGCAACTAGCATAGACTGAAAGTAGACCATTAAAGCTTCCATATTGACTTTCCCCACAGCCCCAGGGATGTCAGTTCTCGTTAGTTGGCCCGAGTTAGCCTGAGAGCACTTACATTTCCTGCTAGGTTCCAGTCTCTTCCTCTTTCCAGCTGGCCCAACACCCCTCCCTGAAGAGTCTATGGCAGCTGATCCTGTACAGGTGCCTGAGGTACAAGGCCCACTAAGTAGAGAATCATCCCCATGCAGGGGTACAATTGAGCGATCATCCTGCCTACAACCCAATGGAGGTGAGGAAGAAATCAGTCCCTGGCCCACATTAGTGGTTACGAACAAAGATGTACCCAGCAGCTCAGAAGGGTGGGTCAATGTGGGGGAGCGAGATAACCTACTCATGGCCAGTTCAATCTCTCTATCAAGGATACCGGCGGTGATGCGCTTCCCCATACCATACCTGCAAATCTGTCCCTTAATCCAAATACAATAACGTAGATTAACGAGACAGCTATACAACTGGAAATCAAAGGCAAACGATACAGTCTAGAATAGGTAACACGTTTCCTACTGGCCACTGGTTACAGCTGCGGGCGAGGGTTGCCTAAGGATCAAATGGTATCCAGCCGGGCCTCTCCACCTTAGAACACCATCCTCTAGTGGAGAAAATCATCCGTGCAATGCAGCAAACAGCAAATAACCTCTCTGCCAGCCCGTCGGACCAGGGGGGGTTTGCCCTTCCCACAAACAGCAGGTGGAGTGGCTTGGTGTTCCCTGGGACCTGTAGTCCCACCAGGACAATTCAGGCAATTCCAAAGCGGCACAACCGTACAGAGCATTCTCAATTCAGGTTCATAATAAAGCAGACTGGCACACCCCCCCTGTAAGCTAGGTGCCTGGCAGTCTCTTAGGAGGTGCAGGGCGAAATGCCTTGGCCAAAGCATTTTTCTGGCATACGAGACTCAAGGGAAGGCGTTGGTGTCTAGCGTTAGATAAACACATGGTATATCTGCATCATGGGCATCCTTTAAGGGTGGGTCAATGGAAGATATTTGTGATGCAGCCACTTGGACTACTGCAAACTCTTTCATGGACCATTACCACCCCCAGTTGGGAGGCACTTTCTCAACTTCCTTTGATTTATCAGTGATATAGGCGATAACAGATGTTTAATATGTGAATTAACATAAGAGGAATTGAACAAAATACAACACTTATCGCCATTAAAGAAATGTTTTGGATTGTAATTCTGGTCTACAGCAAGTCTTTCAATATAGAATGTATGGAAGCCGATATCTGCTTTGGCATCAGCCAATGACCGAGGCAAGCACGATGGACAAGTAGCTAATGCCCCGTTTACGTGCCAGTGATCTTCATTACTCCGAGTCCAAGTCTTCCTCACCACAGTCTCGGTTTCCCATCTCTCCCAGCCCAGGAAATGACGGTTTCAGGCTTAGGGTGGGGCTTGGCATAACAGGAAGTGGGGGTGACAACTTTCTCTGTATATTAGTGGCTAGGGATAGGAAGTTGGATATCTTGGAGGTTTGGGAAACTGGGATATTTGGTATTTTTTTACTTTGGCGATTATGTAGACAGGAAACAAGCTCAATATGTGAACGTTCGATACGTACATTCAGGAAAAAAACTACAGGATATTTCCGTCTACTACTGTTTATTTTCCTGTATGCTGGGAATATCGTATTCACACAATACATATTTTTTATAGCATTTCGAGTGAGTGGGAATTATTTCGCCCCTGAAACTGGCAGACAGTGATAATAATATTGGAAAGGCTAATAATACAAATGTTATACTGACAACGAAAATATGTAATTTTTCATGATGCTTTATTAAAATCCACTATTAGTAACGTGATTATTTTTGGGTTTGAACGCAATAATGAAAAGATTGAAACAGTCCAAAAACAATAATCACAGAGGCCACCAGGTGGAGTCTAATAACGCATAGCAGCGTGACAGCTTCATGTCCCATTATATAAAAGTACTGCACAGTCTCAGCCGAGAAAATGCATCGATCGTGTGCCAGTGGCAGAATAGAAGCGTATGGATCCCCTCCGTAAAATGTGGTGGGTTGAGCCCTGAAACTTCCCACAGCTTGACTGCCTCGCGGACATTTGAGGCACTTGGTCAAGTGAGAGCCATTAAAGTGCTGATAGGGGGGGTCAGGTGGGAGTCATTGACGTGCTGAGGGGGGTCCGGTGAGAGTCATTGAGGTGCTGAGGGGGGTCAGGTGTGAGGTGCTGAGGGGGGGTCATATGAGAGTTTTTTTTTTTTTTTTTTTTTTTTTTATATTGGGGTCAGGTGAGAGTCATTGAGGTGCAGAGAGGGGTCAGGTAAGAGTCATTGAGGTGCTGAGGGCAGGGCCGGCCTAAGGCATGTGCAAGCTGTGCACCTGCACAGGGCCGTCAAACCCCAGGGGCCGCCACGCCAATATATATCCTTAGATACATATTTGCGTGGCAGCCCCTGGCAGGGATTTGGCGGCCTCGGGCCCCCTACCTACACTCCCTGCTCAGGGCCTCCGTGAGCCTAGAGCCGGCCCTGCTGAGGGGTCAGGTGAGAGTCATTGAGGTGCTGAGGGGTTCAGGTGAGCGTCATTGACGTGCTGAGGGGGGTCAGGTGAGAGTCATTGAGGTGCTGGGGGGGTCAGGTGTGAGGTCCTGTAGGGGGTCAGGTAAGAGTCATTGAGGTGCTGAGGGGGTCAGGTAAGAGTCATTGAGGTGCTGAGGGGGGTCAGGTGAGAGTCATTGAGGTGCTGGGAGGTCAGGTGTGAGGTGCTGAGGGGGGTCAGGTAAGAGTCATTGAGGTGCTGAGGGGGTCAGGTGTGAGGTGCTGAGGGGGGTCAGGTGAGAGTCATTGAGGTGCTGGGAGGTCAGGTGTGAGGTGCTGAGGGGGGTCAGGTAAGAGTCATTGAGGTGCTGAGGGGGTCAGGTAAGAGTCATTGAGGTGCTGAGGGGGGTCAGGTGAGAGTCATTGAGGTGCTGAGGGGGGTCAGGTGAGAGTCATTGAGGTGCTGAGGGGGGTCAGGTGAGAGTCATTGAGGTGCTGGGAGGTCAGGTGTGAGGTGCTGAGGGGGGTCAGGTAAGAGTCATTGAGGTGCTGAGGGGGTCAGGTGTGAGGTGCTGAGGGGGGTCAGGTGAGAGTCATTGAGGTGCTGGGAGGTCAGGTGTGAGGTGCTGAGGGGGGTCAGGTAAGAGTCATTGAGGTGCTGAGGGCAGGGCCGGCCTAAGGCATGTGCAAGCTGTGCACCTGCACAGGGCCGTCAAACCCCAGGGGCCGCCACGCCAATATATATCCTTAGATACATATTTGCGTGGCAGCCCCTGGCAGGGATTTGGCGGCCTCGGGCCCCCTACCTACACTCCCTGCTCAGGGCCTCCGTGAGCCTAGAGCCGGCCCTGCTGAGGGGTCAGGTGAGAGTCATTGAGGTGCTGAGGGGGTCAGGTAAGAGTCATTGAGGTGCTGAGGGGGGTCAGGTGAGAGTCATTGAGGTGCTGAGGGGGGTCAGGTGAGAGTCATTGAGGTGCTGGGAGGTCAGGTGTGAGGTGCTGAGGGGGGTCAGGTAAGAGTCATTGAGGTGCTGAGGGGGTCAGGTGTGAGGTGCTGAGGGGGGTCAGGTGAGAGTCATTGAGGTGCTGGGAGGTCAGGTGTGAGGTGCTGAGGGGGGTCAGGTAAGAGTCATTGAGGTGCTGAGGGGGTCAGGTAAGAGTCATTGAGGTGCTGAGGGGGGTCAGGTGAGAGTCATTGAGGTGCTGAGGGGGGTCAGGTGAGAGTCATTGAGGTGCTGAGGGGGGTCAGGTGAGAGTCATTGAGGTGCTGGGAGGTCAGGTGTGAGGTGCTGAGGGGGGTCAGGTAAGAGTCATTGAGGTGCTGAGGGGGTCAGGTGTGAGGTGCTGAGGGGGGTCAGGTGAGAGTCATTGAGGTGCTGGGAGGTCAGGTGTGAGGTGCTGAGGGGGGTCAGGTAAGAGTCATTGAGGTGCTGAGGGGGTCAGGTAAGAGTCATTGAGGTGCTGAGGGGGGTCAGGTGAGAGTCATTGAGGTGCTGAGGGGGGTCAGGTGAGAGTCATTGAGGTGCTGAGGGGGGTCAGGTGAGAGTCATTGAGGTGCTGAGGGGGGTCAGGTAAGAGTCATTGAGGTGCTGAGGGGGTCAGGTAAGAGTCATTGAGGTGCTGAGGGGGGTCAGGTGTGAGGTGCTGAGGGGGTCAGGTGAGAGTCATTGAGGTGCTGAGGGGAGTCAGGTGAGAGTCATTAAGGTAGTGAGGGGGTCAGGTGAGAGTCATTGAGGTGCTGAGGGGAGTCAGGTGAGAGTCATTAAGGTAGTGAGGGGGGTCCCGTGAGAGCCATTGAGGTGCTGAGGGGGGTCAGCTGTGAGTCATTGAGGTCCTGAAGCGGGTCAGGTAAGAGTCATTGAGGTTCTGAGGGGGGTCAGGTGTGAGGTGCTGAGGGGGTCAGATGAGAGTCATTAAGGTCCTGAAGTGGGTCAGGTGAGAGTCATTGAGGTGCTGAGGGGGTCAGGTGAGAGTCATTGAGGTCCTGAAGGGGGTCAGGTGAGAGTCATTGAGGTGCTGAGGGGGTCAGGTGTGAGGTGCTGAGGGGGTCAGGTGAGAGTCATTGAGGTGCTGAAGCGGGTCAGGTAGGAGTCATTGAGGAGCTGAGGGGGGTCAGGTGTGAGGTGCTGAGGGGGGTCAGGTGAGAGCCATTGAGGTGCTGAGGGGGGTCAGATGAGAGTCATTGAGGTGCTGGGGGAGGTCAGATGAGGGTCATTGACGTGCTGAGGGGGGTCATTGAGGTGCTGAGGGGGTCAGGTGAGAGTCTTTTGAGGTGCTGAGGGGGTCAGGTGAGAGTCATTGAGGTGCTGAGGGGGGTCAGGTTTGAGGTGCTGAGGGGGGTCAGGTGAGAGCCATTGAGGTGCTGAGGGGGGTCAGATGAGGGTCATTGAGGTGCTGAGGGGGGTCATTGAGGTGCTGAGGGGGTCAGGTGAGAGTCATTTGAGGTGCTGAGGGGGTCAGGTGAGAGTCATTGAGGTGCTGAGGGGGGTCAGGTGTGAGGTGCTGAGGGGGGTCAGGTAAGAGTCATTGAGGTGCTGAGGGGGGTCAGGTGTGAGGTGCTGAGGGGGGTCAGGTAAGAGCCATTGAGGTGCTGAGGGGGGTCAGGTAAGAGCCATTGAGGTGCTGCGGGGGGTCAGGTGTGAGGTGCTAAGGGGGGTCAGGTAAGAGTCATTGAGGTGCTGAGGGGGTCAGGTTGAGAGCCATGGAGGTGCTGAGGGGTGTCAGGTGTGAGGTGCTAAGGGGGGTCTGATGAGTGTCATTGAGGTGCTGAGAGTGGTCAGGTGTGAGGTGCTGAGGGGGGTCAGGTGAGAGTCATTGAGGTGATGAGGGGGTCAGGTGAGAGTCATTGAGTTCCTGAAGGGGGTCAGGTAAGAGTCATTGAGGTGCTGAGGGGGTCAGGTTGAGAGCCATGGAGGTGCTGAGGGGTGTCAGGTGTGAGGTGCTAAGGGGGGTCTGATGAGAGTCATTGAGGTGCTGAGAGTGGTCAGGTGTGAGGTGCTGAGGGGGGTCAGGTGAGAGTCATTGAGGTGCTGAGGGGGTCAGGTGAGAGTCATTGAGGTCCTGAAGGGGATCAGGTAAGAGTCATTGAGGTGCTGAGGGGGGTCAGGTGAGAGTCATTGAGGTGCTTAGGGGGGTCCACACTCCCTTTGGGCACTGATACAGTGCAGCCCACATCCAATGACTGAACTGTTTAGAGAAACGTAAACATTTCTCCTTCTTAATGCTTGTTTCAAGGAGGCATTATTTTTCACTCAAAGACAGGTCTGACAATCTTTGTAAACGTATGTGGGAGTACACATTTTTTAGTTAAGAGAGCTGGAGCCAGCCTGATTTGGTCTTCTTTGAAGTGTGTTGTTTCAGTGAGAGGTTTGAATCGATAGTACAACTAGGGGTTTTGCATGTTCTGTCACTTGGAGTGAAGCCCATTAACCAGTGGCGGCCCCATAAAACGAAGATGAGGGGATGGGGGCAGGGCCGGCTTTAGCACTGGTGACGCCCTGTGCGACAATGTTTGTTAGCCGCCCTCCCCAACGACCACCTCTACCACGGATCCTCTCACTAGCACCCTTTAACAGTGACTAATTCCCCATAAGCACACTCTCTCAGATGCATTGAATTAGTTATATAGCGCCACTCATACCAGTGTAGGGTGCCCGAGCACTTTGCATCACACACACATTACAGAGTGGCAATCAATCATATGTGTGTAAATCAGTGTATAGGACATGTTACATAAGCCAAAGGACTCAAAGTATAGGATTTACATGTCATCCATACTGGTAGGCAGTATAGTTTGAGTGCTTGGTCTGGAGAAGCACAAACTCAGAGTCGAAAAATAAACAGCGTAGTTGGGAGTTTTCTTTAAAAATAAGAATCTATTTCTAGTCAAATTAACCCTTTATGCAACATTAATCAATGTCCTAATGTATACTTTGCAGTGTGTATGCAGTTCTACGATGAAAGTTAATAGCTCCCTGTTGAATATTAGGACTTTAAGTTATAAATTTCAAGTAACAAAAGGATGTCTCTTTTAAAAGCAGTAACCTGCTTATCCGTTTACATTATATGCACTCTGTAATCTACTTGGTGCATTTTCTTTGCAGCAGGCATATTAACACTCTACACTAACTTCACATAAGTCAAAACCTCAACTATACAACAGGCTGATGTCTCTCCAGGAAGATAATTAATCACATTAGTTATCTTGACATTTTTGTGAGGCCTGGTAATTGCCGGAGGAAAGAAACGCTGCTTCAAAAACAACATAAGCTTGCAAACACTGCGCCCCCAGGAAGCCAGCACCCGGTGCGGTGGCGCCGGTCGCACCTCCCTAGATGGGGGACAGACTGATTGGGGGGCAAAGGACATGGAAAATAATCATTTTTTGAAAAATGACCTTTCCTTTCGCTGCTGCTGCCTCCGACGCCCGCCTCAGTGCTCTCCCAGCATTCTCTGGGAAAGCAGGCTCCCTACCCAATCCAGACGCTGCTTTCATGCTCGGAAGCGCCAGGATTGGTCTGAGCGGCATGGTCTGCCACTCAAACAGTCCTTGGGAGCCTGCGGCTTTTCTCCAACCCAGCTTGGAGAAATAGGCATGAGCATGTCTGTTTGGCCGGCCTAAGATGGCCGGCCAAACAGACATGTGCACTTCTAAGTGCCCACCACTCATCCCAGCCCCGCCCCACCCTACATGCAAGCCTAAGGCAGTCACAGAAAAATAAAAATATGTTTTATTATCATTTTATTTTTCTGTGACTGACGCTGACGAGTGGGGCAACACTCCTACACCATTATGAGGGAGCAGCCCCTGCCGTTAACTCAGAGAACCATGACTAAATCAAATAATTTGAGGTATTATTGTCAAACAGGAGGAACTCGTTCTTTGTGGGGTTTATCATCAGGTAGTTTGGTGGCATTGAGTGGTGGCTGGTGGGATTTGAAAGGGAGGGGCCCCTCGTATGCTTTTAATATGCGGGAGTGTTTCACTTTAGTACATCTGTTCATATCTCTATACTGAGAAACATTTATTAACAGTTTTAATAAATGCCTCTCAATAGACTGATATAATGTGCTGTACTAAAGTTAAATGTTCCTGCAAGTTTAAAGAGGCTTAAATATGTGAGTTCACGATGCACACGTTCAGAACTGCCATATTTAAGAGTGCTCTTGTGTCTGCTTGTAGAATGCAGGAGTGTTTCACCTGAGTGCATCAGTTGATATCACTATACTGAGAGGTATTAATTAAAACTGCTAATAAGTGCCTCTCAGTATAATGATATGAATGGATGAGCTAATGTGAAACACTTCCGAATATTAGAAACACACAAAGTTTACATTTAAATAATTTACGTTTTAATTTAAATACCATAATGATGTGCTTTAATCAGATACTCTGCATGCTAGAGCATGCGCAGTGTATCTGTTTACAGCATGCACGTGGTTCCAGGTCACAGAGTTTCATGACTCAGTGACCTCGAGTCACATGCCCTTAATACTTCATGGACTGCAAGGAACACCCTTTTCCAATAACTGACAGATGACCAGTTAGGAAAGGGTGTTGCTTTCAGCCTGTGAAATGATTGACAGGCAGTCCCAGAAATACAGGGCTTTTGACCTAGACACCTGGGATTGCTTGCAAATGTGAAGCTGCCATGCATCATAAATGGGAGATCTCTTCAAACCCCGAAAAATGCAGGCCAGAGCTGGCACTAGGACAGTCAGCCCTTAGGCTACTTAGTGACTGTTTGAAAAAAGAAAAAGCTGTGTTGCATATGCTCACTAGAGCATGTGCCCACCTTAGTAGGTCCTGGCTTTTTGACTCTCACCTCAGCAAGAACGAGAGGGAGCCGTACACTGAGGGCAGCACACGGCACGACATAAAGACCTTTTCTTAATTTAAACACAACTGTCAATGATAATTGTTCTTGACAATTACCATCCATATAACTAGGAAATCAAGGTGGGTGGTGCCCTCTAGTGGCAGCCGCTGCTGGTGGCATCCATGATTGGGTGCGTTTAACTCAGGCTTTGAGTCTCCTTATGTTGTTGGTGAGCAGTAGCGGCTCCTGGAGGGAGTGCTGCGGGGCGGGCGGGGCAGGGGGTAGTAAACTCCAGCATACGGCCGAACGAAGGTAAGTACATAAATAAAGAAAGAAAGAAAGAAAACAAATTTCATTGCGCGTGCTGAAACGCCAAATGGCGATGCAGCACGCGCAATGAAATTCGTTTCATTAATTTTTTTTTATTTACATTACTCCGGTCGGCAGTTGTAGTATAGTTCCTATCTTCCCAATAGGCTCTGCGCATTGGAATAATACCTACAGCAGTAAAGGCCTAGGCCAGACGTTAACTAGGTCTACTACTGTCGATACTAGACTTAAGTTTTGGGTTTGCCAGCGTAGCTCAGAGTTCGCTAGAAACTTTCTCGAATGTTCAAGGAGGAATTAACTTCCCTGATTAGACAAGAAGGGATTTAGTTTCTGACAACCATAGAACATGACAACTTTGCTCTCCCCTAATCAAGAGTCAATCTCGAGAGTCGTGTGAACAAAAGGCAAATTATTTTACTCAGTCAGTACGTGCATTCTTAGTCTCATCAGAATGTAGAGAAAAGGAAGAGACGGGCGTGTTCAATAAAAAGGTGTTATTTATTGATCAGTCTCTTTTCTCATACAAGAGAAATGGATCGATATTATTGCAATACTTATAGTTAAGTAAAGTGCATACATTAAAAGCAATAGTATAAAGTAATACTGTAAAAACATTGATATGGTTTCTAAGCCATATGATGTTTAAAATGAATAAAATATATTTACATACACATATACATTTGACTAAACGTACTCAACTGGTGTTTCTAAATACGCCTACCCCGTGTACCTGACCTAAGCCTAATATGTGGGCGGGAATAGAAAGTTACAGTTTAAGTTAAGTTTGTTTTTGCCAAGTGAATAACTAAAGAATTCTCTGTGAGGGGTTATTCAGTTCTGTACCTGGAAGTTAGGATGAATGAGGAATGGTATCTCTTTCTCTGGTCTCGATATTCCAGGCTGCCTGCGAGGGCTGCCCAGAAACGCCGGTGCTGGATTCTCGGCAGGAGAAAGCAGCGCGTCTCTCAGCGCGTCAGGAAGGCGGGGCTGCTGCCAGCGGGGTCTGCTCTGCTCTCGGCTTCGGCAAGTATGGCTGCTCCGTCTCGTCACCACGCGTGCGTTTGCATATGGCAAGATCGGTAATATTTATACCTTTAAGGTGCCGAGATTGACGTAAGGATGGACATAGATACGTCAATAAAGATGTCATACGATTTGCTCGTTAGCACATTCTTTTACTAAAGTTCTCGGTGAAATCAAAACAATGGCCGCAGGGTTTTGCCCAGGTTGTCATAGGTTTGATTTGTTATGAGAACTCCGTATGCCTTATCAGGGGCTGGAGGAATATCGCTTGTCTAATTAGATCGCAAGCGTTATGACCTAATCAGATAACACGTTCCTGTGCCGTAGTGTGACTGCGTCAGATAACGGTATCTGCATCATGGGGAATTTCTGCCTCATGGGCTGACTGCTAGTTAACTTGTTGGTTTGTTTAACTAGAATAGGGTCAGGAATAGGGGGATCGATTCAGAACCGATAGGAATACATGACACAGTGAGCCATAGATTACTACCCGACACCCCACCCTGCCCCTCCCCCACCCCACCCCGCAGCACTCCTTCCCGGAGCCGCTACTGTTGGTGAGGAGTGTTGATGCCTTGATTCTGTGGACACTGAGCCCGGTGGAGAAGGGAGCGACTCTGTCACTCCGTGTTTTTTAAATGATGGCCTGCTGGTACGAGTGCACCTGGCAACTATCTGGTCCAGTGCATTCTTGAGGTGGAATGTAGATTTTCCTAGTTATTATGACGGAAAGTCTTAATTTTATTAAAGACACGGAGGCGAGTATTATGCATTCTAATCTTGCATTTATTGCAACAGCAGCCAGACAAGTGAAAAAACCACAGTTCCCAGAGGGCCAGGCGACAACTGGGCCATGGGAATGAGAAAAAACGATAGTACAGTAGCCAATCACAACAATGAATACAGATAAGAGTCCACACTGACTGCGCAGCTTCCTCTTTTCGCTGACGAGCTGGTCAGATAACATTAGTAAACAAAGGAAAAATGGCCATAACTAAAGAAAACGCCAAAGTCCAGGATTAGACATCTTGAACCACAGGGAGCCACGGCCAAAGTCCAACGAGAGCACCTGAAGAGGGTGCCGGGAGAGCTGGAGGAGGAGTCCATGAGGGTGAAGAACGTAGACGCTGAAGAGATGACCTCCTAGGATGAAGCAGGTGGCAAGGCCGGATTCGCTGCAGGGAGGGAGAACACATGTTAGAAGTGTAGAGGTGGGATAATACTCGCCTCCGTGTCTTTAATAAAATTAAGACTTTCCGTCATAATAACTAGGAAAATCTACATTTTATGGCAAGACCGGAGGCTCCTATTATGCTTGTTCTAAGCATATCAATAACATCAGAAGCAACAGTATGAATAGGCTTGCAATAGAACATACGGAAAACACTGTCATTGGACCAATCTGCTGATCTCGGAATGTCCTCTAAGCGGGAGCCAGACCAAAAGGCCTTAGAAGCCATGGCTCCCCTGGCCGAATGCGCTCCGAAAACGGAGACGTCAATACCGGCAAGAGACATAACCCAGCGAACCCACCTGGCGAGGGTAGGGGAAGAGACAGGAAGGTGGGGCTTTCGGAAGGAGATAAGCAGTTGGGAACAAGAGGGCGCTCTGAGATCAGCGGTCTTTTGTTCGTACACCTTCAAGCACTGTCCCACACACAGTTGAGGTTGGGCAGGAAAATAAGGGTAGAAAATAGAATCTAGATTTGTCTTTGTTCTTCTGCGAATCTGGAACAACACACCTGTAGGAGAAAATTGACGAGAAGAAACCTCTAAAGCTCTAACATCAGAGACTCTTTTAATGGAAATTAAACAAAGTAACATTGTGAGTTTAGCAGATAACATTTTGAGAGATAAGGCAGAATTAACCGGCCAATCTATAAACAGTTTAAGAACCACAGAAACGTCCCATAAAAAGGTATAGTTAGCCAACGAAGGTTTAGAACATCGGACACCCTTGAGGAGGTGACAGATCAGTGGATGAGCGCCAACAGGTTTGCCATCGATCTGGGCGTGGTTGAGGGAAATGGCTGAGCGATAGAGGTTAATAGTACAATAGGCCTTACCTGCGCTGGCCTCGGAAGCCAGAAAGTTGACAATAAAATTTAGAGGGGCTGAAAGGGGATCGATATTCCTTTCCAAACACCACCATTGAAGGAGGCCAAAGGGAAGAGAGGTGAAGCAGTAGGTCACTCCTGAGCCCTCTACGGGGGTCCTTGCCAAATTTAGAAAAGAAAGTGAGGAGGGGCTGATCGATGGAAGGGACTTGGGTGATTTTGTCAGGCAAGGCGGGCTTGGGACATTCAGATTTTAGTCTAGACCGCACTGCAGTCTCCAGTGGGAGGCGCAAGCGTGCCGAAATATATTCGCCAACATGATGAGAGGGGAGCCATTCGGTGGAATTGGGATGACGAATGGTGGAAAGGTCGAACATGGGAAGACCCTCAGAATCATAAACTGGATCAAAAGTAAAGGAATCAGTCTTGGAAAGTTTGGAAGGGGGAGAAGGGGGGAAGGGGGGTCAGCAACATCAAAAATGTCGAACAAATCATCAGCGTCAGCCATATCATCGTCTGTGTCCAAGACGGTGGAAATAAAAAAAATTTTAATTGGTGACTCTGCGTACTTAGTTTTTTGCTTTTTCTTGCCCTCGAAACCAACAAACCCCTCCTTGTTAGGAGGCCTGGGAGGCACTAAGTCCTCAGTCATATGCGAGACAGACTCGCCAACCAAAGTGACGCTTTTTTAGGGACATGCACGGAAGCAGAGTGGTCCACCTTACGTTTTCTGCTATCCCCCGCAGATTGGGCCAGTGCCTTGGACATCAAACTGAGCATAGTGTTTTCCATGGATTTAGACATGCGTTTCATTGACAGTTCTACTGCATGCTCCACAGAATTATTAATAAATCTGTTCAAGTCTTGTTTGAAAGACCCAATGTCCTCTTTTGAAGGGACTTCCTCAGAGGAACTATCGCGTTCCATAATTGTAGAGGGAGAAAAAGAATACAGGCAGGCAGGGGTCAATGGGAGCCAAGGAAAGCACTGGGGGCGTCAACAGGGTGGGCCAGGCTCAAAGGAATGCTGACGTGAAGGCAGGAGCGGAGCACGAAGGAAAGGCGGGGCGGGAGCTCCGAGAAAAAACACACAGACTGCTAGGAACCTGAGAGGAAAGGTAGGAAGAGGCGCGCAAAGCGCGAGAAGGCAGCGCCGGGAGAAACCACCGGACCGGGAAGAGAGGGGGGGGAGCCGCGTACAGCCGAGGGGAAATGAATGAGGCAGCGCGTAAAGCGCGAAACGGCAGAGCGCACCAGCGCGATATAGGAAAATACGCTGCAAGCACAATTGAATATACAACAGTCACAAGTAATACATATTAAACCATACAATATAGTAAACCGTGAGCAAAGATAAGAGAACACTTATCTGACTGCGAGCAGCAAGAAAAGAGGAAGCTGCGCAGTCAGTGTGGACTTTTATCTGTATTCATTGTTGTGATTGGCTACTGTACTATCGTTTTTTTCTCGTTCCCATGGCCCAGTAGTCGCCTGGCCCTCTGGGAACTGTGGTTTTTTCACTTGTCTGGCTGCTGTTGCAATAAATGCAAGATTAGAATGCATAATAGGAGCCTCCGGTCTTGCCATAAAATTGTGTCCCCGCGCCCTGATGAAATTGCCACAAAATTATTGGCAGTGAAACGTCAGTCGTTCAGGTTATAATGGTCTAAACATGATATCTTTGTTTTATATTAGTATGGAAACAACAAAAATTAAAAGTATGAGCTGTGTATTTCCATAAGTCTATTTTAACCTTTTTGGGAGTACCATCTTGGGCCTTCTTCTCCTTTTTGGGATCTTTAGGGATTGATTATTGACACTTGGACAAATATCACGTTTGTGACACATTGCTTTCTTTTCACTTGTATATATCTACAGGAGTCGTTTTTCCGTTTTAGTCTTGGACGTGCCAATGATGGCACATTGAGCTAATTGGTGAGTACCTACCAACTGTTTCCATGTTGTTGCTTACGTAAGGCTCTTCCTCGACTCACCTCACATTTTGTATGTTCTTTTGAACACCAGTTTGATTTGGACACTTGTCAAACATTATTTGTACACCAGCCTGCTTCTCAAAATGTTTTTGAGTTTACAAAATAGACACACATAGGGGAAATATGATTAAATATCAATTTCTGTCTTGAAAAGAAAAAAAAGAAGCAACTTGCCATTCCTCTAGAATTGTAACGTAGCGGTGTGTTTCATAAACCGGGTTTTGGTTTATTTGAGGAGCGTTGGGTGCCAAGCCAGAAATTAACATACTAATAATAGTTATGCTACAGGTAGCTTGCATAATATTTGAGCTGGTAATTAAATGTACATGAAATTACTACTCAAATATTCAGTGATGTGGCACCCTTTATCAAGGAGCTATGCAGCTATTCAGATTTCTGATTAGAAAATGATGAGCAGTAATAAACAAAGTTGAACAAGGCCAATGCATTTCATTGTGCCAGGGAGGCTCATGTACGAAGCATCTTATCACAGTGCCAAGTTTGTTACTCACATTGGTGAGTAGCATCAGATTACCGGCCTGACAGAATCAGCCACCATGCAGTAGAATTATCCATCTGAACTCAGTGTCATGATGCCATTGTCCTCATTGTGCCACTGTCAGGTTCAGTGCACCAGTATGTAAAGGACCATAATAGGCCAGTGTTCACAATCCTTAACTAGGAAAATACCCATAATGTCACCTATCTCACCATTGTTCCATTGCCTCTCTCTACACCTCTCCACTCTCTTTTTACTTCACCTTTCTCTACATCATGTCTTTGCTTTTCCTCTCATTTTTGTTGTATCTCATCCCTTTACTAACCCACCACCAATTCATTACTTTCTTTTTATTGGACTTCCCTATCTACTCCACTCTGTGACTACCCATGTCAACTCTCTGTACCACCTCTCTAGCTCTTTCGAATCAACCTTTCTCATGTCTTTCCATATACTTTACCTTACCTCTTCTATCTCACCCTCTCTAGGTACCTCTCTAGCTTTCTCTCCCTCTCTCTTTCACTCTCTCTTTCATTCAGTATACATGGCCCGTCTCTGTCTCAACTCTCTAATCTTCAGTACTTTTTAGATCACAATCTCTCTTTGTACCTTTCACACCCTCTCTCTACCTTCCTGAATGCCTCACACATTTCTTTGGCTGACATGTCTTTATATACTTCACTTCTCATTTAGTCCTTCTCTGTACATCAGCACTCTTTACCATGTATTCCTGTGTATCTCTCGTTACCACTTCTTTCTGTCTTGCCTCTCTCCACCTCATCCCCCTGCCTACATCACCCCTCTCAACATGTCTTACTCTTTGTCAATAGCACTCTCAACCTCTGTCTATAACCTTGCAAATTGCCATACATCTGTTTTGCTCCCACTTTCTCAGTCGTTCTGGGTTATCCGCCTTTCTTCCTCTACCTTGCCTCCCCCTACCTTACTTTCTACCTTATGTCTCTCCTTACCTTAACTGTCTCTTTACCTTGTCTCTGTCTTTACCTCCCTTCTATCTCATATTTTACCTACTGTCATTCTCCTGTCTCTAGCCGCCTTCCATGTGTCTTAATGAGCAGAGTAAGTGATCACTAGCTACCCAAAGAAGTGTACACATAAAAGAGGATCGTATGGACAAGGCAAGTGAGGAGAGTAAGAGAAAACAATCAGCGTTTACCCAATATTAATATTTTTACTGCTACAGTAAGAATGGCCAGTTATTTAGCAGTTAAAGTAAAATTTCAAGCTCTGTATGCATATGTCTTATTTTAATATAACTCACTACTCCACCAAACACCCCCAAAACCATCCTTACCAGCCTTGACTTTCCTACAGTGGGGGAGGGGAGGTCAGGCGGATTAGATACTGAATTCTACATAAAAAGTTGCAAGACAAAAAAATAGATCCAAGAGCAAAAATAAATGGCTTTATGATTGGTTGTTCAAGTATTAGCTGACTGCTGAAGGGTGGGCAGATTTAGCTTTCAATTAATTTTGTGTGTTCCTGTTTCTGAAAGTTTACTGCATATTTTAATATTCTATGGTTCCCTGAGAGGTTCTACTTAATGAAAAAGGGTAACAAATTCTAAAGTTGTTCCGAACAGGAACCCCAATCGTCCTTGAGATGGCACTGCTTCAACCTCCTTGTATTTATGCCAGTTTTACTTCCTATCATGCTTCCTTACAACTCTCTTCAGTCCCTGACTGTTTAAGTTGGATAGCACAAGCAATGGACAGGCCTGCGGGGAGGCTGAGCCAATAGATGTGTTTTTGGCTTGGAGGGCCAAAGTACACCTGGAACCAGAGGCCATTGCACAGTTTGCATATGTAACAGCTGCAATTTAAAAATCGCACATATAGAAAGAGCCCATCATTAAATATAGGATCCTTCAAATGAATTTATTTCTCCACATAAGAAAACATTTTTCTCAATTTCTTGTCTTTATTGCACTTCAAAACATAACACACATAATCTACAATACATTATTCTGCAAATCAATAATCTCTTGACTGGGGTTTCATAAATCACTGTTTGTCTGCTGCTGTGACTGCTCACCTTACGTCAGTTATTTTGGTACAGCGGGCCGTGGCTTAGAGGCTTCCTTTGCTACTCCATGTCTAGCGTTCGCTGCCCATGCCCTTGCCTGGGCTGCACGTGCTGTGTCCTCCCAGCGCTGTCCATTTCCTATCCCTTTTGCGTGCCCTTAAGTTTTCCTGCCACGAGGCATCCCAAGGACCTTGTTTGGGCAATTGTCCTTTATGTCTTTTTTGTTTGCCCTCAAGTATCCCTGTCATGAGGATCCCAAGGACCTCATTCGGGCAATTGTTCGAGTGAATGTATGTTTTGTTGCACCTTGTAGCTACCCATAAGGCTAGAGGTTGTTTTTCGACCTCTGTCAGCTCCCCTCAAACTAAGAGAAAACCAGCAGCTCTAATGCCTCCACGATGTTCAGGAGGAACATATCAGTCCCTTAACTAGACAGGTGCACCTTGTCGTCCGCATAATAGCCTAGCATCCTGAGGTTGATCAGGCCATGCCTCACATACTCCCAGCCCATGCTTCTGCAGAGCTTGCTCATTGTTATGTTCAGTTTCCTCCTTGATCGCTCCACTGCTCCTTGGCTTGCTGCCCCCGCCGCTTGTATCTTGCAATGATCTCTGACCAGAGTATGTCGGCGGGTGCACCAACCTTGACATGGTTGTCAAATCCACGAGGATGGCTTCCAACAGGGCTTTCCACCCCATTGCCACGACGTTGTTGCCTCCCCCAAGTGGATCACCACTGCAACAGGGTTCATGTGCATCCTCTGTGCTGCAGGGAGGAGCTGTCCTCATCTCATGCCTAGCTTGCCCAGCCATATAACTTTGGTGTTGAGTTGCCATATGCCACGATTCCTCTTCCTGGAACCAGCCCACCATTGAGCCCTCTTGATGTACAAATGTCCCATTATCCACACTGCCCGGTCCTTTGCTCCATCATCTGCCATGAAAGATTTACCTTGCATTACTATGAGGATGGCCTAATGTACATTTTAAATCCTCAGGATTTCCACCTCCCTATGCGCCTAATCCCTTTGACCGCCATGCCATGTGTCGCCACCGTCGTGGCAGGATAGATGCGGAAGGAATATGACCCAACACGTGCTGGCGTGAGACCTACCTTTGCAGGGACTAATGCATCACTGCCGTAAATTGGAAACTTCTAAGGTAGCTGCTGTCCTCATATATAAATAGACGGGGGGGGGCAGTTCCTGCCATCTGTTCGTTTGCCCAAGGCACCAGTTGGGGGAACCTTACCCATTGAAAGCGAGAAAGAGCGTCGGCTATTGAGTGCTCACATCCTGACAAGTGCCTAGCTTTTATTGTGATCTTGTTCTCCAGGTGACAGTCTACAAGGCGTTGGAGTAGCCCTAACCCTCTTGGGCGGCAAGTTGCCTCTAGCTTTATTGCCTGCACCAATGCGTGGTTGTCTGCCCATACCGTTACCTGCCTATTTGACAATTGCTCTTGCCACAGAGTGAAAGCAACCACTATCGGGATTAGCTCCAGCAGCGCCACAATTTATTTGTCAATCCTGCCAGCTTGTGGGCCACCTGTCGGTGCACCAGGCGGAATCTAGAATAGTGGTAAACCCTTTCCTCTCTTTTGCATTCATATATAGACTCAGCTGTTCTGCCGTCACCCAGGGGGCCCACAATACCTGGGTACCATTGATCTTGCCCAGGAACTTCTGCCATTGCTGCAAGTCCCTCCTGACCCCTTTAGTTAGTCTCACTCTGTGGTGCTTCTGTGTGATGCCCCTTGTTAGCCATGCCAACTGTCCCACGGACATGCGACCTGCCGGGATAACCCTGGCTGCAAAGTTGAGCTTCCCTAGCAGCTGTTGTAGTTCTTTGAGCGATGCGGCCTTCTTGACTATTGCCCCTCAATATCCCATCTTAGCTCCTCCACTTTTTGCTCTGGTACCTACAGACCCCTTACTTGGAATTCAGCTCTATCCCTAGAAATGTCAGAAGTGTAGTGGGGCCTTCTACCTTATTCTGTGCTAGCGGGACCCCACGTTGCTCTGCCAGTGCCTGAAATTGCTCCACCATCACTTGCCACTGCTCCGTATCTGGTGTGCCCACAAACAGGAAGTTGTCTAAGTAGTGAAGTGTCCCGCCCTCTGGGCATCATTACCCCAACGTCCATTCCAAGGAGACATTAACAGTTTTAATAAATGCCTCTCAATAGAGTGATATAATGTGATGCACTAAACGTGAAATGCTCGCAAGTTAAAAGCATGCAAAATGCTTTTAAATATGTGAGTTTAAATATGTCAGTTCTGGATGCACACAGGGTGCTCTTGAGTATGCCTTTAACATACAAGAGTTCCACTTGAGTACACCAGTTAATATCACTATACTGAGAGGTATTTCTTAAAACTGCTAATAAATGCCTCTCGGTACAGTGAACAGATGTGCTTAAGTGAAACACTCCCGCGTGTTAAAAGCACACAAAGGGAGCATTTTTAAAAACCGTAATTATGTGCTTTAATCAGATACTCTGCCTGCTAGGGCATGCGCAGCGTATCTGTTTACAGCATGCACGTGGTTCCAGGTCACAGAGTTTCATGACTCAGAGACCTCGAATCACATGTCCTTAATCCTTCATAGACTGCAAGAAACACCCTTTTCCAATAACTGACAGATGACGAGTTAGGAAAGGGTGTTGCTTGCAGCCTGTGAAATGATTGACAGGCTGTAGACACCTGGGATTGCTTACAAATCTGGCGCTGCAATGCATCATGAATGGGAGGTCTCTTCAGACCCCTGAAAAATACAGGACAAAGCTGGCACTATGTCAGCCCTTAGACTGCTTAAGAATTGTTTGAAAAAAGAAGAAGCATTTGCAATGCAATAGGGCTCGCATTTATGCGAGCTTGAGTTATTGGCATTGTAAATGACAATGCAAATACAAGGAGATGAAGGACAGAGCGCTGAAAATTTTCAGACACTCACCTCCAGTCACAGATCTGGGTTAAATCCATCATCGTTCTTTAGATCACTTCGCCACCCCGGTTCAGACACAGCTATATGCAAATCAGTCTTGACCCTGTGTCTCATGGGACCTGTCCAGCCCAAACTGCCAAGCCATGTCTTCCCTGGACTGGAAACAAGCATCCTGGGACCCATTTTGGGCTAACAGCGCTCATCAGCCAGGATAGTTTGTATCCAGTGGCAAAGTGAGCACGGGACCCACGTCTGGGCCTACCCTGGCTGATGAAGGGTGTTACCCAGAAACCGGTCCCATGATGCTTGTTTCCAGTTCAGGGAAGACCTGGCTTGGAAGTTTGGGCTAGACTGTTCCCAAGAGGCACTGGACCAAGACTGATTTTCATATAGCTGGGTGTGAACTGAGGCGGCGAAGTGAACTAAATAATGATGATGAGTTCAACCCAGATCTGTGACTGGGGGTGAGTGTCTGAAAAGTTTCAGCACTCCGTCCATCATCTCCTTGTGTTTACATTGTAAATGACAATGCCTTTTATTTATGTTTTGGTTTTTAAAACATAAATAAAAAGCATTGTGATTTACAATGCCAATAGCTTAAAGTCTCACAAATGCAAGACCTATTGCATTGCAAATGTTTGTTTAAAAATAGCAACACTTTTTCAAAGTATGGCAGCAGACTAGCGCTGCTGCTTCCCAAGCACTGCGACAGCACAGCACCCACACAACGTTATGGCACTTTATCTTTGGAGGAGCTAGAAGTCCAGCAATGGCGTAAACCCTACTAACGGGCATTGTCACCCGTGCCTGTGTATATCCCTACTTGCCTACGCAGTTACTGCTAACGTCCGTGACATGTTTATGATGCAACAACAAGTGCAGGAGGACACTTATGCCACAGCCCTGCTTCCTGCAGTGTATACAAGGCAGCCCAGGGGAGCTTTTGATGAACCTCGCACAGCTTTGAATTGGGATACTCAAAACTCATCATCGGGCTCCCACGTTTCCTGCTGGTAGATACAGCTAACAAGGAAGGGAGAGGTCACGTCCGACTGATCACAGTATACTTTAACTCACTTATAAGTTGTAAAATTAACCTTTGGGGTTCACGTGACTCTGTGTCTCATACGGTTGCCAGCGGCAAGTACAAGCACTGGCAAAACCAACAGGTCTGGTCTGGACTTGGCAAGCTGATGCCATGGTTATAAAAAAAGAAAATCTTATTGTAAGCATATGCCACAAACAGAAAAAGAAGGCATGGACAATAGGAGGGGGGGGGGGGGTAGAAAATGGCACGGACAACAATTGTGTTAAAGAAGGCACGACAACAGGAGGGAGGGGGTAAAGAAGGCACAGAGGGGAGGTATAGAAGGCACGGACAACGGGAGGGAGGGTGGGGTTATAAAGAAGGCACCAAAGCACGTTGTGCCTGCAGTAAGAGAAATAAGACAAAATAACAGGTACCATGTAGAAACCGAAGTAAAAGGGCGATTCGCCATGGGAGGTGACAAATGAAGACGAGGCGATACTAAGGAGGGACTAACAAGCCTATTTACAAACCAGAAGACAGCATTTAGGAAGGACAATGACACAAGGTAATGGCAAATATGGGCCGAGAGTAGGCAGGGCTTCTATTCCCTACTCCACTACAACAGGTCTCGCAGAGCAGTGCATGCGCGCTACCCTAGGCTCAACCTTAGCAGCTGTGTTGCATATGCTCACTAGAGCATGTGTTCCTCTTAGTAGTGCCCAGCTGCCTGACTCTCATCTCAGCAAGGACGAGAGGTAGCCAGACACTGAGGGCAGCACACAGCATGGGCTTAAAGAACCTTCTTAATTAAAAAACAACTGATGTCAAGGATGATTGTCCTTGACAATTACCATCTGCATACCTAGGAAATCGAAGTAGGTAATGCCCTGTAGTGGCAGCTGCTCCTAGTGGCATCCAGGATTGGATGCTTTTAAGTCAGACTTTGAGTATCTTTATGTTGTTGGTGAGGAGTGTTGGGTGCCAAGCTAGAACATAACATACTATTAATAGTTGTGCTACAGGCTGCTTGCATAATATTAGAGATGGTAATTAGAAGTATATGAATTTACTACTCATATATTTAGTTATGCAGCTATTCAGATTTCTGATTAAAAAAGATGAGTAATCAACAAAGTTTAGCTAGGCAAATGCATTTCATTGTGCTTGGGAGGCTTCAACCACAAAGCATCTTATCGTAGTGCCAAGCTTGTTCCTCACATTGGTGAGTAACACCAGATTACCGGCCTGACAGAATCAGCCACCATGCAGTAGAATGATCCATCTACACTCAGTGTCATGATGCCATTGTCCTCATTGTGCCACTGTCAGGTTCAGTGCACCAGTATGTGAAGCACCATAATATACCCGTTTTCACAATCCTTAAGAAGGTAAAACCCCATAATGTCACCTATATCAACATTGTTCCATTGCCTCTCTCCACCTCTCCGCTCTCTTTTTACTTCACCTATCTCTACTTCGTGTCTTTCTCTTTCCTCTCTTCTTTATTGTATCTCATTTATTCACCTCACCAACCACTTTCTCTTTATTGGACTTTCCTATCTACTCCACTATCTGGCTATCTATATCAATTCTCTGTACCCTCTCTCCAGCTCTTCCAGTCAAAGGTATGACCGTGTTAGTAGGGTGAGCTGCAGGTAGCCCGTGCACTTTGAGGAAGATTAACAGTTTGCGCTGGTACAAAGTCAACAAAAGTGATGTATACTGGTGAAATTGTTTGATCTGGGATTTACTTTCCAGTGGAAAACGTTCTTTGAACTGAAAAGTTTCCTGCAGTAAGGTAAATTAACACTTTGCGCTCCTTTGCTCTACTTTGTGTCAAGGGAGCACTTAATATGTGGTACATGGGGGTTCCATACTACCACCCATAGTTTTTGATGCAAAGTACTATATACTAAAAATGTTAAACAAAGCTTTGAATCAAAAATGACTTCTCCTTGAGGCAGACACAAAGTAGGAGAAGGTTTCTTCGCCAAACTTTTCAAACTTTGTTAGTGTACTGCACTGTACAGGACACAATCAAAGTGGACATTTTTTTAAGTATGATTGAGCATGGAAAGCATATGATAAAGCACTCCAAGACAGACTACAAAATATAGTTGCATGAACAAAAAGGGACAATCTTGAGAAAATGAAAGCGCTTGAGAACAATGTACTAAAGTTAGCAAAGATGCTATTGGACCAAAGGGCAGAAAATGGCAGTAAACTAGACATTATAAAGAAAGACAACACAAACCACAAAATTCAGCATATCAACACTACTTGACTACACAAAAAAATTATACTAGTGGGAGGCAAGGCGGGACACCTCCTAACTTGGCTCAACTGAAGGAGGGAGGAAGCCAGATGGGTTATAGAATGACGATTCTCCAAGTGTTATGAGTACAGAATCAAGATTTCATTAAATACTGTAGGGCTAACATTATACTTTCACTTTCAAGAAGTCTTTATTCGATTAGTTCATCATAAAAGACATAAAATACAATATATACATATGAAACAGTTAAAACAAGTATTAAATCATTTGTAACTAATCAGCTTCTTATACAAATAAGCAAAAATTTTACAAAGGGACTCTAGTACAACCATAGATCAGTTAAAACAAGTATTAAATCATTTGTAGCTAAACAGTTTCTCATACAGATATACTAAAATTTTACAAAGGGACTCTAGTACAACCATAGATCAGCCGGTTACCGAAGACTAGGCAGTCACCATTTGGGTACTTTTAATAAGCCTGCTTCTAAGCACCCAGGCCCACCCAAGGAATTTAGCAACCCCAACAACAATAAGGGAATCCAGGTTGGTTTTTAACAATCTAGAGGCTTCCACAGCCGATCTGGTACCCAAATGTCTACAAACCGGTCTTAGCCATTTGGCTCTGGGGGCAGAATATAGAGGGCACACATAAAAAAAGTGATTCAGGCTTTCCCCAGTACCTTGACACTTGGGACAAAACCCCATCCTTTCTGTTCCCCACTTTTTAGTAAACTCCCCAATGGGAAGCGAACCGCATCTAAATTGAAAAAATAGTTTGCGGTCCAGGGGTTTAGTTATGGTATCCCAATACCGTTCTAACTTGGGCGCATCCTTATGTACAATAAACAGTCCAGTAAGGCTGCTTGAGCTCGATTTCAAGTACATGTTGTGAATCACCCAGTCCCAATAACTTTTTTAAAGTTCCTTTTTGGAGGGGAAGATGGCTGACTCAGGCGAGGACCACAAATTGCCAAGACCCAAAGCTAATAGGGTAGCCTTGAGGTCTCTGAACCAACCGATGTTCAAGGCACCAGGGCTATTTTTAACCTCCAAGCATGCTTCAGCATAATGGTGGAGTTCTGGTGTTGTCCACAGACGGCGCCAGAATGTTAATGGACGGAGTCTTGCTTGGTCCACCACCGAGTGGCACCCAAGGTCAAAAAGTAGGGGAATTAGAGGGGTCGACTGTGGCAAACCTGTAGACATTCTTAAGAATTTATTTTGGGCATGTTTTAATGGATCCAAATTGCTGCCACCCCATAATTCCGCACCATACAGGACTGCTGATAGAACCTTACCACCATAGATCTTAATAAGAGGGGACATCGGCCTCGTAAATGACCCTTTATGTTCCTTAGTCAGTGCCCCGCCCAACTGTTGGTGTTTCAAGGTCATAAGCTCGATCTGATGGGTCCAGCTCAAAGTGTCGCTGAAGGTAACTCCCAGGTAGGTGAAGTGCTTTGTTTACTCCAGGGGGATATCCCCCATGGAAACCCTGGCGTTTATTTGTTTGTGCCCCCTTAAAACCATAAATTTGGTTTTAGACACGTTCACCTCCAGCTCATGCTCGCTGCAGAAACTCTCGAACCTGGACAGTGCCTTTTGCAGACCCTGTCTGGTACGTGAAATCAAGAGAGTATCGTCAGCGAACATGAGCAGGGGGATTCGCATGCCCGCCAAGCTTGGGGCATCCGTGGAAAAGTTGTCATAGTACTTAGTGACCCCGTTGATATATAGGGAAAACAAGGTAGGTGCCATGACACAGCCTTGCCTGACACCTTTATCCACTGGAAAATTCTCCGTCACCTCACCCGGTTTTCCCCAGCGCACATAAGCAAAGGTCTGGGCATGAAGGTTCACTATGAGGCGTACCAGTATGGGGGGCATACCCATATCCAATAGGGAATTCCATAAGCCTGCCCTCGGGACCAGGTCAAACGCTGACCTAAGATCCACGAAGGCCGCGTACAGGTTGCCTTTACCCAGGGTAACTGTCTTCCAGTGCAAAAGCATAAAACGGAATGCCTGATCCAGGGTGCTCACATGGGATCGAAACCCAGCTTGAAGGGGGGTGAGGATATCGTGCTCCTCTATCCATGCCTGGATCCTAGTGAGCACAAGATGGGTTATGATCTTCTGTACCGCGTCTATTAAACTGATCGGCCGGTAGTTGGATGGGACCGACCGATCGCCCTTCTTAAAGATTGGCAGTATTTCTGCACCGGCCCAGGAATCGGGTACTCTGGCGTCCGCTGCCAATGCATTTGCCAAACGCACCAGATATGGAACCCAGAGGTCATGATCCTCCAGAAATATATCCGCTGGGATACAGTCTGGACCAGGCGCTTTTCCCCTAGGAATGGCTTTCAGAACTGCTTCAACTTCCTTAGCCGAGAACACAAGAGTATCAAAAGATAATGGCCAGCTAATAGAAACATGCGCAGTGTTGCAACATCTAAATTGTTCCACAAAATGGGCCACCCATTTTTGTGGTTCAACAGAAGCAGGGCTTGGGCCATCATCCTGTGAGCTACCCCACCTAAGGAGGTGCCAGAACTGCTGTAAATTCCTAGATCCACAGGCCTCGGCTAGAGATCTCCATCGCTCATCGTCCCAAGCGGCTTTGGCATGGCGTTTTGCTTCATTGAAAGCCTTCCTACTTGCTTTGATTAGGGTGGGGTTCTTTGATTTTAGAGCCTTAAACAGATCTGCGTGGGACTTTCTGCAGGCTTCATTAAACCAGTTTAGTGGTTTCTTGCCCTTCCCTCTCCCTTTAGTTGCAACATACTTAATGAACAAAGATTTTAGGGACAGAAACAGGCTGGCATGAATAGCTGCGATATCTAAATTCT
Source organism: Lissotriton helveticus (assembly GCF_964261635.1). Taxonomy (NCBI): domain Eukaryota; kingdom Metazoa; phylum Chordata; class Amphibia; order Caudata; family Salamandridae; genus Lissotriton; species Lissotriton helveticus. The sequence continues at coordinate 845,643,332 of NC_136057.1, read as the reverse complement.
GAACATCACATTTTTCAGTTTCTACCAGGGAGTTTGAGACCAGAACTCTGATCTTTTTGCGTGCTTCCACGTCTACCGAAACCTTTGGCCAGCGCACCCTCCTCATATCGTTTGTAAGTACTACCGCCTCCTGAACCAAATTAGGCTGTCGTACAACCAACCCTACAAAACTGAAATCCTTCAATTCTGCCACCAAGGGTTCATGGTCACTTTCTTGGCGCGGTTTAACAGTCATATCCAAAACCACGGGCCACAGTCCTAGCTGGTCCCCAACCTGGTGGCCATCATCTTTTGGAGCCGTACCCAAACCAGTTACGAAAGTAAGAAATTTGGGTGTCATCTTCGATGACAAGCTAAATTTTCTGGCTCATGCTAATCAGACGGCCTCTACGGCGTTTTACAAACTACGTCTGGTTAGGAAGATTCTTCCTTTTCTTCCTACTAATGTGGGAAAGACACTGGTCAGCGCTCTGGTATTGTCAGCACTGGACTATTGCAATGGCTTGTTTGCAAACGCACAAGTCAGGATAATAAAGAAATTGCAAACAATCCAGAATGCGGCAGCCAGACTTCTCCTGAACATTCCTAAATTTAAGCCAATACAAGAATCCCTGAGGAGTCTTCATTGGCTCCCGGTCAGGAACCGAATTAAATTTAAAACACTTTGTATCGTGTACAAGGCTTTACATCAACAAGCACCTCAATTCCTGCGCGACCATCTTGTCCCATACATTCCCACTCGAATGCTACGATCAGCAGAACAGAATGACTTGGCAGTGCCTCGGACTAGGCTGGTCAACTGGGGAGACAGACGTTTCCTAGTTGCCGCCCCAAGATTGTGGAATTCTCTCCCACAAATCATAAGATCATGTCCGAACCTAATGTCCTTCAGGAAGAAACTGAAAACCTGGCTGTTTAACCTCTGAAAAACATCCTCAGTATCAAACAAGTGAGTAATACAATACAGCGCCGAGACGCCTGCGGGCAATTGTTCGCGCTTAATAAATTCTAAAAATAAATAAATAAATAAATATTCATATCAACTAAAATGTAGTCAATACGACTACTGTATCTACCATTAAAGAAAGTGTGATTACCCATCCTGTCCGAGCTAGTACGACCATTGAGTGCTCGGAGCCCCCAGTTCAAACAAAGACCTTTAATATATGTAGCTGCTTGAGACCATTTATTTATCGGGGGAATTTCAAGTTGTGGGATCCCCCAGGTCTGGTCCTCTGCTTCAGTTAATAGACCGTCATCATTACTTAATGGTTCAAAGCAGGTGTTGAGGTCACCCATCACCACTACATGTCCAGAATTTACATTAGAGCTTAAAAAATCATCTAAACATGTAAGGGTGTGTGAGACTCTGCCACCCGTCATTCCCCTAGCATAAACATTAATCAACATTATATCCAACCCACTGCATGTTCGAATGCTAACTATCAATAAATCAGAACAATCAATAGAAATTTCATTGACAGTTACACCTGCAGCTTGGCGAACCCATGTTGTGAGGCCACCCATAGCCCGACCTCTTAAGCCTTTGGTCGCGGGCTTGTAAAAATTCAAAAAACCATGGAGATACACTGGAGGAATTGCCCAAGTTTCTTGAAAACACCAAATATCTCCTAGTGAGATGAACTCTACCCAATCAGGGATACATGTACGAGATTCTAAACCTGCGATGTTCCAACAACCCATAACAGTACCCTTGTTGTACATTTGCTCACACAGGTTAGTAATCTCAATAGGGTGAGAATCATTAGACTGGGAAGGGGTTGCTTCAGGCACAGAGGCAACCAAACTCGTACCCGGCATCATCAAACCCGCAGCCCCGACCAGCAGACATGGCTCTGGGTTTGCACCCGCTATAGTAACACTCATTGAGGGCAAAAGGGTTAATACCATATCCAGTGTACCTATCCCCACTCTGTTAGTTGTACCCTCCTCCATACAGATACAGGGATGCTCAACATAACTTCCAGTAATGTTTGGTGAGTTAACCAGATCTACCCCCCCACCCATGTGATCCGGGTTAGATACATCATCACTTATCGACACTGCTGGTCAATCATTTGTCGATAACCCTGATAGGGGGTCATAAAGGTTCCTCAACGGTATGTTCCAATGGTCTTTGGGATTAAGGCTAGTTAGATGATGATATGCTGGGTAAAAATTAGGGAGCTGTTGGACCTGAGGAAAGGCATGGGTGAAAGGAACTATGGGGTACAGAGGATTATTTGGAACAGAATAGTTCGGTATGACTGGTGGGCCAGGAAGTTGAGGTTTAATTTTAGCCCAGCCTGGTGTTTGCGGGGGACAATTATAGCTAGATTGGGTGTAGGAACTGTACCGTTCCTCAGGGTTAATTTGGGGTCCATGAAAACTAGATGTAAAGTTGGACCATTTGAGGAGGCTTTTGGTGTTTTTAACATGGGGTTGTTCAGTTGGGTTGATCAGGGTCTCAGGATAGAAATAACTAAGGTTCCTGGTGGAAACCCCTCCCTCATGTTTCCCTACAAACCAATCTGAGATGTAAGATACTACTCTGTTGTCCCTAAAGTTGATGATAACTATATCACCCTCTATATCCTTTGGACGAACCCCCACCCATTGACATCTTCTGACCGAGACAATGTCCCCATTAAGATGTGCAGGAAGGGGTCTATTTGTCTTTAGCCAAAAGATGACTTTATTTTTTAGGCTTTCATTGTTTTCCCGATCCCCATCCGAGACTGGTGGCACACCCGTCATTACAATAACAAAATTCAAAGAATCCGGTGGCAAATCCACATTATGCCTCCTTAATGGGGGTTTGTGGGGATTACCAGTAAAGGGAGCCGATTTACCCTCCCCTTTCTTAGGCTGTTTCACAATTCCCTGTGGCGGGGGTTTACTAACGACCACCCTGGGATTCGCGTTGGCCGTACTAGCTGATCTTGGGGGTTTAACAGCCACAGCCGTCGCTTTATTTGGAATAGTGACTGCATTGGTTACACTATTAGGATGTTAACTGGTATTAGTATTTATATTACCTGCCATGTGTTTAGTACTTTGTGGGTTGATGGAAACACCCTTGCCCTTTCTCCAAGGGCTACGTTTGGTCCAGCGGCTCCAGAACATGGAATTTGGGAGGTTGAAATGAGCAGATAATACCTATTTTGTGTCGGGGGGGAAGGGGGCTCAGAAGTGCTTACTGTCACTAGGGGTCTGTGTCTGGCTCTGTCTGTGTGTGGCTCTCTGTGCGTGGCTCTGTCTGTGTGTGTGTGTGTGTGGCTCTGTCTGTGTGTGTGTGTGGCTCTGGCTGTGTCAAAACCAAGCGCTTTTAGCTTTCTCCAAGGGCGACGTTTGGTCCAGTGGCTGCAGAACATGCAATTTGGGAGGTTGAAATGAGCAGATAATACCTATTTTGTGTCGGGGGTGCGGGGCTCAGAAGTGCTTACTGTCACTAGGGGTCTGTGTGTGGCTCTGTCTGTGTGTGGCTCTCTGTGTGTGGCTCTGTTTGTGTGTGTGTGTGGCTCTGTGTGTGTGTGTGGCTCTGTGTGTGTGTGTGTGTGTGTGTGGCTCTGTCTGTGTGTGTGTGTCTCTGTCTGTGTGTGTGGCTCTGTCTGTGTGTGTGGCTCTGTCTGTGTGTGTGTGGCTCTGTCTGTGTGTGTGTGTGTGGCTCTGTCTGTGTGTGTGTGTGGCTCTGTGTGTGTGTCTGTGTGTGTCTCTGTGTGTCTGTGTGTGTGTGTGGCTCTGTGTGTGTGTGTGTGTGGCTCTGTGTGTGTGTGTGTGTGTGGCTCTGTGTGTGTGTGGCTCTGTGTGTGTGTGTGTGGCTCTGTCTGTGTGAGGGTGGCTCTGTGTAGGTGGCTCTGTGTGTGTGGGTGGCTCTATGTGAATGACTCTGTGTGGGTGGCTCTGTATGTGTGTGTGTGTGGCTCTCTGTGGGTGTAAATGCAATAGGTAATGCATATGCAAGCGATTAAGCTATTGGCATTGTAAATGACAATGCCATTTATTTAACGATTAAGCTATTGGCAATGTCAATGACATTGTGTAGTGTAGACCAATCAATGAAGTCCAGACAGGTAGAGATGGGTTTAAAGTGGTTTAATGTAGAACATCAGAATAGGGACCTCATCCTCCAGAGACTAGCAGGCAACTGACTCAGGGAAGATGGGGAATCTTGAAAGAGGCACATTCCAGGATAGAACAGGAATGATGCACAGCAGGCAAAGAGCAGAGCAAACAAGGGAAGTGGAGGATACCACAAGACCTCCCTCTTATCAATGATACGAAACAAATAAGGGAAAAGAAAGTGACATGAACTACAGGAAAGAAAAGCACAGTGGAGGGGATTCAATCCATGAGGCGAGAAGGAACAAACCTTTCTCTAGAAGATCTTCTTACAGGACCAGAAGATGAAGGTACAGGAGAACAACAAGGAACATTATCTTCATCTTCAATAACCTTGGAGCGACACACAGCTATTCTGCTGAGATTCCACACCTTATGATCTTGTGTCTTAACAGCATTGCCTAATAGTTTGATAACTTTAATAGGTTTGCTGAATTTCGAAATGCCAAACTTCCTTTCAGGCAATTTAATTCTCACAACATCCCCCACACGCACAACGTTTTTTTTAACAGCTTTCCTTATGTCGTACTCGTTCTTCCTTTTCACCACCTTACCCAACTCCTTCTCCTTCCAGTCACTACTAAGGGTTCTATTAACCCCGAGTCTAGAAGCAACCCAAGAAGGTTTGAGAGGGGTGCAAGGTGACCTACCTTTGAACAAAACAAAGGGTGATACACCTGTAGAAGAATGTGCAGTAAACCTATACTCACACACCTTCTTTTTGATAGCTTCCTCCCAATTGTAACTGGAGACCAAAGCCAACTGCATAGTTTCTTTAAAAACTTTGATAAATCTCTCTACGACACCATTGCTCTCCGGATGGTAAACTGAGGCACGCTTGTGTAGAATGCCTCTCTCCTCTAGAAAACTCTCAAACATGCCAGAAATGAATTGCACACCATTGTCGGTGAGTACAGAGTTGGGAAGACCCTCACTAGAAAACAGATCATCCAAGAAGGAGACAACAGAAGAAGAATCCACCTTATTCACAATTTTAATGAATGGCCACCTGGAAAACATGTCCACACACACAATGACATACCTGTCCTGACTGCCAACTTTGACAGGGCCCAAAATGTCCAAAGAGACATCTGTCCAAGGCCCAGAGGACTGTTTCCTAATAACCATAGGTTGTGTTCTACACTTGAGTACCTTATCACTCATAGAGCATTGCAGACAATCTCTTACAGTCCTTTCAATTTCAGTGTCCATGGCAGGCCACCAATAGATTTCCCTGACTCTTGTTTTAGTTTTCGCAATGCCCATGTGACTGGAGTGTGCAAAGCCAATAATCTTATGTCTCAAATTAATTGGAGGAACCAGTCTACTACACCTCACTAAAACTCCATCTACCAAAGACAACTGATCCTTCACAGTCCAGAAAGACTTCACATAGTCATTGCAATCTTTCTTCAGACACCACCCATCCCGAACATAAGTGATGACTTGCTGGAGATCAGAATCAGAACTTAATTCACTTAACCACTCATGCTCCGTAATGACACCTTCGGTGACTACACAAACTTTTAGATCTTCTGACAAGTCTTCACTACACAAGGAGAAGTCATCATGTCGTTCAGAGATAGCTTCGCCCGTAAGTCTGGATAAACAGTCGGCTAGTATATTGTTAGACCCGGGCAAATAAGACACACTAAACTCAAAATCTTGTAGAGCAACAACCCATTTCCTTATCCTGTGTGAGATGCAATCTATACCCTTTTTTTCAAAAACTTCTTTGAGAGGTTTGTGGTCAGAAATAACCGAAAACCTTTTCCCCCAGACAAATTTCTTTAACTTATGGACTGCCCAATAAACAGCGAGAGCCTCTTTTTCCACCACCGAATAATTTTCCTCAGCACCCCTAAGAGGTCTTGAAATGAAGAGTATGGTGTTGTCAACCTCTTCACCTTTTTGCAATAGAACAGCTCCAATGCCTTTGCAACTGGCATCGGTCATGATATAGGAATCTTTGGTGGGGTCAAAGCTGGCAAGATTTTGTGCATTATTGAGGCAACTCTTGATAAGATTGTATTCTTCACAACAACCCTTGTCCCAAACAAATTCTTGACCCTTTTTTAGCAAACTCCTCAACTTTTCAGTTTTCTGAGCAAAACCTGGGACAAACTTGTTATAAAACTCTGACATCCCAAGAAACTTAACCAACTCATCCTTGTTACTGGGGAATTTAAGATTCGAAATAGCTTCTACCAACGAAGGCTTAGGTTTGATGCCAGAGCCGGAAACAAGATGCCCAAGATATTCAATTGTCTCAACCCCCAATTTGCATTTGTCTAATCTAAGCGTGAGACCCGCGTCTTGTAACTTACTCAACACCGCAGAGACCCTGTCATCATGTTCTTTGGACCCAACACCGTGTACTAAAATGTCGTCTTGATACACCTTGACACCACATAAACCATCTAGAATACCCTCCATCACTCTTTGGAATACGGAGGCCGCAGATATAAGACCAAACGGCATCCTAAGAAATTTAAAGGTCCCAAAGGGAGTGATGAAGGTTGTGAAGTCTTGACATGATGGATGTAATTTTACCTGGTGGTACACAGAGGAAAGATCTAATGTAGAAAAGTGTGTAGCCCCATCTAAAGAAGATAGCATTTCAGTTATGTTCGGGAGAGGATAATGATCCACGATCACAGCTTTGTTTAACTCTCTCATATCGATGCACAACTTTGCCTCGCCATTGGCCTTGCGGACCATCACCACAGGAGAAACCCATTCTGTACCCTCAACTTCTTCTATTACACCATTGTTTTTCAATTTGTCAAGTTCAGCTCTCATTTTGTCACGAACCAAAAGTGGGACATTTCTCACTTTTGCCACAATAGGGATAGAGTTTGTTTTTAATTTTATCAAATGAAGGTACTTTTTAAGACATCCTAACTCTTTAGAAAAAACTCCTGGAAACCTTTTCGCCCAAACAGAATGATCTGAGACCACCGCCACATTCACAGGCATTTCTCTCAAACACACAGAGGGGGACTGATTGGGATCAAGATAGACACCAAGGTCTCTTTGGTGTTCCCAACTGATGAGGGAGTCGCCTTCCATGGAAACATACATTTTCCCAGCAGTGACTCTCCCTTTGAAGTCAATCGAACCCAGGAAGTATCCTAACAGATTTATTATTTTGCCACCATACCCTCTAGGGATTAAGTCAGGTTTGAGTAACTTTACTTTGTTACGCAAGTATTTCTCAAAAAACAACCTGGGTATAAGTGTGATCTTGGCGCCTGAATCAAACAATATGTTGACAGGACATTCCTCTATGAGGATATCTTCCATGGGACCATCAATACCAACAGCATTCACTTGGCATACAGTTGGATCTACTTGTTCTGGGTCATAAATATCTACCACACGCACTTTCTTCTGAGCTTTGCTGGACCTACAACATTTTGTAAAGTGCCCTCTTTTCTTGCAGATAGAACATGTGGCTTTCCATCCCGGACAATCTTTGGCATTGGCTAAATGGCCAACATTTCCACAACGGTAACATTTAAAACTAGTAGATTTGACCTCTGAATTGGGATTTTTGTTGTCATTGGAGTTCCCTGTTTCCGAATTGCCAGATTTTTGGGATGTGGGAACTGAGGAGGTTTTTATTTCTTTCACTTCGGTCGACTCTTTCTTCCCTTCTGAGGTGTTCTTACGGATCACCTCAGAGCAGGTATTGGAGTGTTCATGTAACTTAAGAGCTGTAATAACTTCATGTAAACTCGGGTTGTCTTTTTGCCAAAGGCTATCCTTAGCTTTCTCGAGAGACGAACCAAGCATAAGCTGGTCTCTAAGTCTCTCATCTAACGTACCAGCAAAGGAACATGTAGACGCTAGTTTACGAAGTGACGTAACATATTGTTCTATAGTTTCACTTTGTTTTTGCATTCTTTTGCCAAAATGAAAACGCTCCAAAACCATGCTCAACTTAGGAAGATAGTGGAGGTCCATCTTTCTTATACAAATTTCATATTCATTGAGAGAGTTGGCTTCGGAATCAGGTAAGTCAGGTAAATTTTCGAAAACGTCCTGGCCCTCTGAGCCTAAGCAATGCATAAACAAAGAGGACTTCCTCTCCGCACTGAGAGAAGTACCACACACCCTGGCGTAGTGAGCAAAAACTTTTTTCCACTTGAGCCAAGGGATGGGAGGGTCTCCTGGCTCAGATAGAAAAAACGGAGGAGCTGGGACATTTTGCATGTTAGGATAAAGAAGAAACAATAAAAATGTCCAACAAGTAATAAGAACTGTTGTTCAAAACTCTGAGTGAAAAGAAGACAGGCAATATCACAGTGAAATATTGTAGAAATTCAAGAATAATGAAGAAACAATGTAAAAGCTCTATAAGAAACTCAAGAGGTGCTGCTGTTGAAATGTGGCAACAATACAATGCTGTGCCAGTCAGCGAAAACCAGACTGGCGAAATCACGCTGAGACGTAGGCTGGCGAAAACACAGTGTTCAGGTACAGTCACGTGACAGTCTTAGGACAGTACAAGCAAGGTGCAGATAAAAGGAAAAATTGCGGCTTACCGCTTGTAGAGTGACGAAGTTTTTTCCATTTTTTAAATGCGGCGAAAGTAACTTGTGCTTGTTGAAGGACTGACGCTGTGCCGATCTGCGAAGAGTAGGATCGGCAAGTAAACTTATGGCTTTGTGAGGTTGACTTGTCGTGTTGTTGCTTAGGAACTGATGCTGTGCCGATCAGCAAAGAGCAGAATCGGCAAAGATGGCGGATGACGTGATGACGTCTAGGCGCGTCTGCGTGACGAACGTGACGTGGCGTGAAGGACGCTGGTTGCTGGTTGCAGTGACTGCGGTGAAGACGGGGAGAGCTCGCGCGTTGCTAGGAGGCAGTTCAAAACATGCCGTTGGGGCAGCGACGGTGAGCGGCTTGTTTAGGAGTGAATAAAGGTTGTTTTTTTAGCAAGTTTAAATCAATTCGCAAACAATTGTTTACTCGCAGGGGTTCACAGCAAGCCAAGGTTCACACGCAGTGATTCACGAACAGCTAAATGAGACGTTAGCAGACGCCGGTGCTAATCCCAGTCAAGGATAAGGAAGCAACTAGCTCAATTTGCCACAATAAAATAAAACAGTACCTTATGTTGCAGTTCTGCTGGTGAGAAAGATTTTCGAGCTTTCATGGGAAGCTTGGTATGATCTTGATGTGTAGAAATTTCACAGGAAGAAAAAAAAATTCCGAGGTGTAGATGAGTTGAGGTCCCTGAGCGTAGGTCTGGTCCAATCGTCGCCAAAATGTAGTGTAGACCAATCAATGAAGTCCAGACAGGTAGAGATGGGTTTAAAGTGGTTTAATGTAGAACATCAGAATAGGGACCTCATCCTCCAGAGACCAGCAGGCAACTGACTCAGGGAAGATGGGGAATCTTGAAAGAGGCACATTCCAGGATAGAACAGGAATGATGCACAGCAGGCAAAGAGCAGAGCAAACAAGGGAAGTGGAGGATACCACACATTGCTATTTATTTATGATTAAAAAAAAAAATGTCATGAGCAATGCCAATAGCTCTACCTTTACTAATGCCGAGACCATTGCATTGCAAATGCTTGCTTTTTTATTCAAGGGAAGAGGTAAGTGGAATAATGTTAGCCCCTGTGTCTTTAATGAAATCTTGATTCTCTACTCATAAAGCTTGAAGAATTGCAATTTCATTACAAGACCAGAGGCTAAAATTCTGCAATTTAAAATCCCTTTAACACTATACGTGTCATATGCTTGGTCTAAAGTAATCCTTTGCAAAAGTAAACACATTTGACAAATTCGCTGCTGTCGAAATCTCTTCTATTCTTACACCAGACAAAAAACCTTTACTCGTCATAGCACCCCTTTTCAAATGTGCTTTACATTTCCCAATATCTATACCTCTTTGTTCCATTACCCATTTAATTCATCTGGGGAAAGTAGCAATACTCACCAGTAGATTCCAGTCTGTGTTTTCGCCTCTGCCTGCAGGCAGTAGCGGCAGTAGCGGCTGTTGCGGCTGGCGACAGGCATGGACACTCTCTCGATCCGCGGTCCCTGGTCTCTGTTTGGGGCTGTCAGCTGGATCTTGGATTTGCCCTGCGCTCGCCGCCCGAGGTCAGACTGAGAATGCTGAGGGCGACGACGAGGGAGGTTTGCTGTCTCAGCCCGGCCCGCAGCTTGCACTTGCACTCCCGCTCCCGTGCCTACCTGTGAGCATCGCTTTGCACCCAGTTCGCTTCAGCCCGGACTCCCGCCCTCATTAGCGGTTGGCGGGGGATCGTGGGCTGAGGCACGGTGTGTGGCCACACAGTGCTGTGGTAGCGGTGGTAGTGGCGGGCAATGGCCCTCGACTCCCGAAGCCCCCCTTTGGCTGATTCATAGAGGAAAAACAAGAGAGGAAAAACGATATAAACTTGATACATTTTTGCCAGACATCATTTTTTAAAGGATCAAGTTAAACTAATGGGCAGACAACTGTTGGCTAAAAGAGTCACCCATTGATGCAAAGCCGGTTTTTAGATTCCGCCTTGGCGCACACTAGGGTCGTGGGCTGAGGCACGGTGCGCAGTGTGTGGTCACAGTGCGGTGGTAGCGGTGAGCTTGCACAGGTGCTCACTATTCCTGAGGAATCTACACACAACCTGTGGAGAACTGCTTGGAGCCGCTTGGAACAGCTGTCGGTAGCATAGCGGAGAGTGGAGAGTGGAGACCAGCGGAGAAAGCTGCCGCAGAGAGTTGCAGAGAGCTGCAGTTACCACATTGCTCACCTTTACCTTTACCATTATTCACCATCATTTATTCAAGTTGTGCCTTAGACATGGAATAGGAATCCCCTGGGGAGCCGACAGATGCCGGAGCTTACTGCGTTTTGGCTCAATGTGTGTGGGGTTGTGAGGCTGCATGAGTGCTTTTCCCCAGGGGGTTATAGGAGCTGCAAGCCTCTGCAAGAGGCTTGCAGAGGCAAATGAGCCCCCCTGGAGCCGCCGCAGGAGCGCAGCGGCGGAGTAGTTTACGAGCATAGTCAAGTGAGCGAGGACGAGTGAGGTTGAGTAAGCATTTCTGCCTCAATCCAGGCGTTCGACGGACGGACGATATGCAGCGGCCACACTGCTGGTTGGCCGGCAGTCAGCCAATTACTATGAGATTGGGTCGACAGCGTGGGGCTCTGCCAAAACCTCAACTAAAAAGGAGGCGGAAGAGTGAAGTGTGTCTAGGCACAGGAGGTGTCCTACTGCAAGTCACTCCTAAAGCAATTCCCTCCAAAGATTCCAAAGATTCAGTTATGCCAGTTGTCCTTAAAACTACATCTAATGAACATACTCCAACCCATTTTAATCAACTGACATTTAAGGATTTTTTTAAACAGCAGCAAAAAACCCGCAGATATGGTTAACAGTAAAAGGCCCTCTGCAACATGGTCTCCATCTACTAGTGTAAAGAGAGACCACCTAGTGGAGTCGATCAGAGGGCTTAATTCTTCTCTTCCATTGGAAATGGAGGCAGTGATCTATGGTAATGAAAGTCGATCGCTGGATTCTGTTCACCGGATGGGATTTTGAGTCCGTCTTTAAATCTGCCTTGTATGATACAGGCAAAAGCCCAAGTGCATTACTCAAGTTCATGCACAGGTCAATGTTACTGACAACGTAATTTTGGCGTCAAGGGTACCCAGGGCTGATGTAGCCCTTTCTGCACTTTTGTCTGCTCGGAAGGGACATGCAGTCAAGACCCAATTAGTGTACCGATTAAAATTCCCCCTGGCATGGATCAAAACTCAACTGATGAGGTTTTTATGACAGACTCATTTGTGGCAGAATGCGCTGGGGGTAATTCACAAACATTAGAAATATCCAGCCCCAATGGCCCAAATAGAAGCATAAGGTTATTTAATCTGGACCAATCGTGTATAATGCTGGAAAATAGTCCTACTAATACTGATAAGAAGTCCTTACTTACTCCTGGGAAAATTGGATTCAAAAACGTGTCTATTTTAATGGAGCAAAGTCAATCTACTCAAGTAGCAGCTTCAAATAATCTGCTTAACTTTGTAGACCTATCACTACTCGACAAACTTGGAGGAAATCATTGTAACGGTCCAAATGCAAAGGAAAACAAACCCAATAATCTAGATTGTGGTATACCGGAGTGTCTTCTAAACACAATGGACAATATTATTAATGGCATGCTTTCAATTTCCACTCAGACAAATTAAACACCCAAGTTGATTTATTAAATATACTGGCCATCCATGTAGTTGGAATTGATGCAAAAATTCTCCAATTGTCCAATTTGATAACTAAAGTTCAATCCAACAAGGAGAATCAATTAATAACCTGCACTTGTGAGCAATTGATTGATAAAACTTCTAATTTACCGCTTACCGTTAACTCTATGGTTAAAGAAGTTAAATTGATGTCAAGCAGAATGGTCCAAAAGAAAACAATATTGAAGGATAGATCTGTTGATTCATCGCCGGCAACAATGTCTTTAAACTCATCGGAAGAGCTAGGGATCCAACAGCAATATGCGAATAGAGAAGAAACAACTACAATCACAGTACCCAAACCCTTACAGTGCAAAACTCATCAACAACATTTAATTCAAATAAAAACTACTGCCACAGGAGAAAAAGAACGACTCTTAAATGATGATGCATCACAAGAGGGGATCAAAGTCAATAAACCTACGGATGAAATATTGATTGTTGAATCAAGTCTAATACAAAATAACGTTGATCAATCTTCTATCACAACTAAAGAAGGCCTATCAAAAAGGGCGAGAAAAAGACTGACAAAAACTCATAATATACTAATTAAAACAAAAAAACACATAAATGAAGTTGCTTCGAGCAAAAGAGAGTTATATCCGATCTTCATGTCCTCGGAAGCACGTGCAGTCAAATCGTTGGCTGAGCCAAAGGGTCAAGCCTCTGGAATCGCAGACTCCAATGTGTCCATTGTTAGTACATGGCCCAAAATCACCATAACTTCAAGCTCAGGGGTTAATGGACAAGACAAGGCATTTAATGGAGTTGATAATCAGTGTGCTGAGCAAAACTCTACTATTCAGAATACCATAAATAAACACAATCGGATGTATGACGGTACGACGCGTACCGTCACAACGCATTCCTTTACAACGCGTTCCTTACAACGCAAGTCGTTACCACGACTTGTGTTGGGGGCGCGGATTTCGAATAGTATAATTTACTATTCTAACACCAGTCCCCGTGGACACTAGGGAAGGTGTTGGAATAGTAAATATACTATTTTTAATCCTCTAGCGCCCTCCAGCGCAAGTCGTGGTTACGACTTGCGTTGTAACGGACGCGTTGTAAAGGCCACGCGGAGTAAAATCCGCGTGGTAAAGGATGTTTCCCAAACACAATCATGAAAATCATAATGATCACATTATTGAAGAGAAAATTACTCCCGAGCAAATTACAACTGAAGATCCGGTGCCGGGAAAAGTGTACATTCAGGCATCAATACCCGACGCAAGGACGAGCGATACAACTAGTAATATAAATAGTGATAAATTAACGGCTTGTGATACTTTAAGTAAGTCATGAAAAGTAGCTTTCTGTCCTCTATACACTACTAGCGGTTCCCAGGACATATTGAATCGGGGCAACATTTTAAAATTACTGAATGCAATTGTTGATTTAAAGGATGTAATGTCAGATGATTTAGAGTCAGTTGAGTGTAGGAAAGACCAGATCTACCCTAACAATGAAATAACAGTAACGACCTGGCATCATGAGGCCACTATCAGTAACATCTTAGCTAATAATAAACAATTTGAGAAGTGGGGCATTAACATCTGGAGAATCTGTGACTCCCACTACCCTACACTACTCATCCCATTGACATCATCATATAGTCCAGCCCTAAAATCCAGTGTACGCAAATTAAAAACAGGACCACAAGTTATAACTCTGAAAGGAGCTGTAGGGCCTTCATCAAAATTAGATTTGTCATCAGGGATTAAGATCATGAGTGGTAAACCAGGCATTCGAATTTGTGAAGAGTTGAAGAATGAAATTCCTTTCTCTGACGATTGGAGTTGGCTTCCAAAAATATTGGTCAAGGGGAGCCCAACAAAGCATGACTGTGACTGATGCCTAAATTCCATTAATAACAAATTAAAACCACTTAATATTTGTTCCTGGGACGTAAATGGTCTTAAAACCCTTGTGGAGGATCCTGGTGCAATAATCTTCCTTAGGGATTTTGAAATTTTAATGCTCCAGGAAACTTGGAATATGGAAAGTGTCCCACTAATTGGTTATTATGAATATTTAAATATCGCTAGCCGTAAGGCTGCCTTTGGCTGTGCAAGTGGAGGCCTTGCCACTTATATTTCTTTAAGTCTGGATGTTCAACATTTTGAGATTGATTTTCAAGTGGCATGGCTACAGTGTTTAAAATTGGTATTTAATCAATCTATTATTTTTCTAAATATTTATTTAAGTGCAAAAAATTCGGATAAGGCTGCCCAATTTTCGAGTTTGTGGGAAATAGTAAAAGCCTTGTATTATGAACATCTGGACTCAATGCTAATCATCTCTGGAGATTTTAATATGCACTTTTTCTCCCGCAACACCTATAATATACCAACGAGATTGCTATCAAGGTTGATTAATTCCCAATTTATAAAATGTAACCTTTAGCTGTTATTGGCTGATGGACAAATTCCTACTTTTAAAAAATTAGGTAACCCAACAATTATTGACTATACAATAATTTCAAATGTGTTAATAAACTCACTTCGTAGCTATCGTGTAATATTGAGAGTAGAAAGTGATCATAATCCGCAAGTAATTTCTTTAGGACTTCAGTTGGATCACCTACCGGAAGTGAAAATAATTGAAACCATTCCAACATCTTTTAATTTGAGACGGCTGGTATGGAACCAGAGAAATGAAAAAGAGATATTGAAAGTTTTATCTGTGTTAATCAATAATGCTCAGGAAGAAATAGTAGAAGGAAAATCTATGGTTGATTCCTGGCCTCGTCTCTGCTCAGCCGTCTTGGATCATTTTCCAACCCCGAAAACATTGAAAGGTGCGACTATGAGAGCTAAAAAGTCAGGATGGTTCACTAACCATCCGCTTCACTTGAAAATAAATCTCAATAGAGCAACTAGAGCATTCAGCAGAAAAATGAAAGGTTCAATTACTCTCTTAGAATCACAACAACTAATAAAGCAAAGAAAATGATACAAAAATGAAATATGGAAAGCCAAACAGGCGTATCACGAAGAAATATGGATTAAACTACATCATTCGTGTAAAACAAAAGACCTAAAATTATTTTGGGGTATTATCAATAATCTTGACCATGGTTCTTTCAGAGGGATCAGTGCTAATATTGAAGAATCAAGTTGGGCTTCTTATATCCACAATTTCTATACAACCCCCACAACTTTATTTTAATTCCAACAGTGTTTGTCAAAAACATTGGTAAGTAAAGAATATAATAAATCGTATCCAGAGCACTACAACAACCAAAGAAAATTAAAGGCTGTGGACTTAAGCTCTGATGCCATGATTCCTACACTTTAGAAGTCAACGGTGCGCCGGGACCAAACGGATTCCCTAACCCTGTGTTCAAGGCAAATCTTAATCACTGACCTGAGGTTATAACATATTTATGTAATGATGTTCTTAAGACTGGAACTGTTCCTGAGTCATGGCAAGGAAGTATTATACAGCCAATAAATAAAAGTGGCCCACATTATAATCCTGCCAATTATCGATTGATTGCCCTAACAGATGTAGAGGCAAAAATATTTGTCTTCTGGAAGACTTGGAAGCATGAGCACCAAGTAAGGACCTAACCCCAATTTTCCAAACTGGTTTTAGAAGAGGAAAATTTACCATACGAACTTGATTTTATTGACTTTATTGGCCGACAGGGCTAAATATAGGAAACAAAAGCTGAATATATGTTTTATTGATTTAAAAGCTGCTTTTGACTCTGTACCGCGAGACTTATTGTGGGCAAAGCTCTTGAATTGGGGCATACCAAGTCATTTATTAGACATGATTAAACTTTTATATACTAATACATGGGTCCAGATTAAAGTCGGCGATGGCAGACACTCTATACGCCGCTGGAAACTAATATGGGTTTGAAGCAAGGCTGTGTATTAGCCCCCTATCTTTTTAATCTTTTTATGTCTGATCTACCATCTCATTTTAATGATGTCAATGCCAACTCTCCAACTATACAAGGTAAAGAGATTAAATATTTGCAATATGCTGACAATACAATATTACTGAGTCACACGGTCGTAGGTTTAAAAAGAATAGTTTATTCTTTTAATCAATATATTACTTTGAACGGTCTTAAAATAAATACTAAAAAGACAAAAATTATGACTATAGGAGGAAAGAAAGTAGGTTCAAAAGTATGGAACATTAAAGGGCTGTTTATTGAATCAGTAAAATCGTACACATATCTGGGAATTACATTTGATGAGAATATGTAATTTAGGCAGCATTTTAGCAACCTTGAGGCAAAGGCAACATCGCTATCATTTGCATTTAGAAAGTTAAGGGATAAGTTATTATGCCCAAGCTATGAGCACTTGATGAAGGTCATGAAAGCTAAACTGATTCCATCTTTGGAATATGGTTCGATGATCTTCCGTGGCAAAGATGCAAAAATATTAGATGACATTCAGATAAAAGTTTATACATCAGTTTACAGGATTCCCAGATATATAGGCCGTGCCAACGTAAGAATAGAATTTGGACTAAAAAGACAAACTTTGGCTCGGCAATCTACCTATTTAAAATCTTTACTATCATTATCACGATCAGAAAAAGGTTCTCTCTCATGTCAGTGTTAGCATGAGATTCTGAGGAGTGATCATGCAAGCAGTTGGAGAGCATATTTGAATGAGTGTTTACTTAACTTTGAATGCCCAAATTTAGAAGATGAAGTTAGAAGTAAACACGCATTTAAAAGATCAATAAATCAATCAGTTAATCTACTGTCGACCATAACTGACAATGACGAGCTTAGGAAAAAGAACCATTCATGGTCAGTTGCTAACTCTTTTGGAAAATTGGAACCACAACCATATTTGCTGTCCTATTTAAAATCGTTTTTTTTTAAAATAGATTCATGTTAATACCGTTTGGGCGATATCCTTCTAAGGATGGATTTCCAAAATGGGAAAAAATGGGGAAAAAAATGGCCTTCCAAAGTATGCAGGTTGTGTGGATTATGTGATGAAACACTAGTTCATATTGTAACTTTGTGTCCCCAATTATTAGATGAGCAGAAATTTCTACTGAAATCTATCTTTAATGAACTGGGGGTAAGATCCTGTAGAAATGCCATCATCACATGTCTCACTGGCGTATCGCCACGAATGACTTTTCGTTTTGTTGAATTTATTTTAATGTCTGAAAAAAAACTATCATCTTGTGATGAGGCGGTCTTATAAAATAGGCACATACATTAATGTGGTTATAAGTATATTTAGAGAATAAAGACTCTAGAATTTTAGCCTTATTATATTGTGATTATAACATAAGTACAAATGCATTTTACAATTTGCTATCTACCTCATTTATCAACTTTACTGATGTCACCTAATCTGCGGGTCTATGTAATATATATTTTATCTGTTAAGAATTGTCGTCATGAATATTGCTCACTACTCATGCTTCTTATCATTGCGAAATTAACTGGCTTATGTGGTTATTTGTGTATATAATGATTTTGTAAATGTTAACCTTAAGAAACTTTACGTTGTGGCTGCTTAAAACAGGAATTGTTTAAAGCTAAGGAGTTAGGCCCCTGTGGGGAATGGATTATGGAAAAACAGGGTTAAACCCACTGCTGTCAACAGGACCTGGGTATTTGTCAGTATAAAGGAAAGGGGTCCAAGACAAAAAACGAATAACTGCAAATTATTATCTTCGTTCACAAAAAATTCTACAACAAAACTAGTCGATACAAAAGAGGTTTAATCAATTCTGTATATTCCCTACATATGGGATAACATTCATCATATATATTTCATTGCATATAGGACAAATTAATTAATAAGCATAGGTGCCCACATTCACAACGGGGAGGGGGTGGTGAAGGTATTGTGAGGGAAAAGGATGGGATCACGTATTAGTGAGATTCATTCGGTGACACAAAATATTTCAAATTTGGAAACTCAATTTATGTGGTCCCTTTGGAACAAAGGGCCAACTCAAAAAGCTCAAAAGAGTCCAACCAAAATTGTTACATCACAGATCCAAAATCCATTACACCGTTAGTATGCTGCTTGGGGTAGGAGATTTGGTCGTATTCATATAGTCAACGTTTCGACCCGTAATCAAGGTAGGTGAATGTTCCTTACACGGTGGGTCTTCTTCAGGACAATATAAGTTGTGGGTGGGCAACCAGCTACAGAGTAAAGAAATTTGTTTATTACATAACAATCACCAATCTTGTTAACTAATAAACAAAGACGGCGGATTAGCGAAAGAGCAACTAGAACTATTAAAAACGTGCTGTCAAAGGGGTATTCCGGATGTTAATTATATACAGGTGGATAAAATAAAATATATATACTCAAAGGGGCGTATTCATGACCTCACGTCCCAGAGTTGAGGCAAAAGTCTACCTCCTAGATAATTCTTAATTAGAGAAGTGAAAACATTTATTCTTTCCCATAGAAACAACCAGGGGCTAAATCCCATTTTAGAATGAAGTGAATGTGATCCTGCTTACCACTGTTCTATTGTGGCAGTGGGTATTATCCAAATTACACGGAGACCAGTATTATCCAAACACACACTGAGATTGTTCTATCTAGGTGTGGTAAAGAAGAAATTTGAAAATAGTAAATGGCAGGTAAATTACAAAATAGGTTCTACACAACACATTGTTGCACACAATGCCACAAGAAGACGACACCCAACCAGTGGAAAAGGCTTACCAGTGATCATCAATTAGAAGGTGGACAGAGTAGAAACGAATGATTCTTTATTTATTTAAGTCTAATTTTGATTGTAGACAGGTAGTATTCCGTTTACTATTGCCTGGGGACATGAAATTTAAAGAATCAATGTTCCCGCCTAACGGGGTTCAATAGTCAAGAAAGGGACAGATAAATAAAATCCCGCGAGTGATTACACTATTACAAAATAGGTTCTACACAAAACCATGTTACGCAAATTGCCACCACAAATCAACAAACCAATGGGAAAGGCTTACCAGTAATCCTCAATTTGAGGGTAGACAGAGTAGAAACGCTGAAATCATTATTTATTTATGTCCAAATTTGATTGCAGACAGATAGTATCCCATTTACTATTGCCTGGGGACATGAAAATAAAGGAATCAGCAGTCCCGCCTAAAGGGGTTCAGTAATCACGAGGTGGACCATGTTAAAAAACAGGCGAGTAAATTCATGACACATACCTCAAAAAACAAACAAATTGAGGATTTCACCAGGCTGCCGCCGTAGGTGCGTGCACAGTCCTTAAGCCATAATGTCTCTGTATTCGAGTATTCAAAGAATCAATCAAGCGGCTGTCAACAGAGGCCCCTGTGGGATAGTAAAAATACTCCTCAGTTCGCGTGTTTGCATTGTTTAACGTATTGCTCCAGATTTTAAGGGAAGGGGAAGGGAAACCCATGCGTTTTTACCTGTAGACGAATCGGCTCTGAGCTAAGGTCCGTGTTCCACCGGTCAAGCGATGAACAACGCCGGTACATTCACTTCCTGATTGCTTTATCAATGGGTGGAGCCACGTCCCAAACATCGTAGAGATGGAGGACAGACTACCGGTGTGGTAAAAACACCATGTAGACCCAGGTTGGATGCTGCACACCAAAAAGTATTCAAATAATGATATGATAATTAAATCGCATTCAGGAAAAAATATATATATATTCACAGGCTTAAGTCCCTGATAATATTGCCAGCCCTCAATGCGACAGACCATGGAGGTAGATTCATGTCGCATATTGGATATATCAAATGCAAGATAATTGAATTTGTAGAGGCGTAACAATACATAATTCCACAGGTGGGAGTTTGTTTTGTATTGTGAGCAACAGAAATTTCGGGGTTGGTATATTCATGCCAAGGCTATATCGATGATCACTCCATTCGGTAAATAAAATGTAAAGGCAGGTGCTGTATATATACAAAACTCTCCATTTCCAAAAAACATTATTGCATTCCTTATTAGTAAAATATATATACCATTTAGTGTCAAGAGGACACGAACCTTGCGTTATCTTACATCACATAGGGTTAACTAGCAGGCCATTTTGTTCCATATATCAAGCAATGAGTGCACCTGTCTCATAGGATAGTGTAACTCATATGTTTGTACATTATGGGGATTAAGATAGCATGAATCTAACATATCTCACATCATATAGGGTTAACAGGCAAGTCATTATGTTCCATCAATCAAGCAATGAGTGCACCTGTCTCATAGGATAGTGTAACTCATCTTGTTTATACATTAGGGTGATCAAACAAAGAAACAAAGAAGCAGCATCCCATGTATCTTGTGGCTATCGGTGTACCGTTATGGGGTTCTACCGGGATATATGAGGCATGTGACCAGACAGAACTGGAGTACCATGGTCAGGTTCAGAAACATGCATTCATAGATTGGCTAGTTGTACAAAGCTGCTTTCTAATTCTTTTAGTCCCTCAGTTACAGAGTTAAAAATGTGTATCCACTTCATCTCTCTTATGTTGAGGATGCTGGATAGATTGCCACCCCTAGGACCTAGTATTATATGCTCCAAGACCGCCCATTTCAATGTTTCTGGCTGATGATTGTATTTCTCACAGTGTTCAACAAGGGGTGCCCCCACTACCTTGCATCTAATTCTACTACAGTGCGATAGGAATCTTGTTTTGACGCACTGCTGGGTCTGTCCCACATAAATTAAATTGCAAGGACAAATTATTCCATAGATCACATTTTTTGTGTTGCAATTTGTGTGGTCTTTGTAAACGTGTCGGTGGTTCTTATAGACAAATTCTTTGGACTGGATAGTAGATGGACAAGCTTTACATTTACCACATCTAAAGTGTCCGACAACCGGCAGTTGGTTCCAACATGATGCCAAAGTGGGTTCAGGTGGACATTCTAAAAAAGATGACACAACATAGTCCTTCACATTCCTTGCTTTCTTGAAAGCATGCAAGGGTACATTAGTGATCTCCAAGTCATCAGCGATGAGACCCCAATGCTTGTTAATTGTCTTTTTGATAGCATTACTCTTAGTTGAAAAAGTCGTAACGCAAATCATGCGTTTTTCGGATTGGCACGTGCTTGTTCTGGGTTCCAGCAGTGTTTCGCGATGGCAGAACCATGCCCTCTTCCTGGCTCGTTTAATGAGTCGTTTGGGGTACCCTCTCTCTAATAGACGTTCCATCAATATTCCTGATTGTAGCATGTAATCCTCTTTTTTACTACAGTTCCTTCGAACACGAAGGAACTGTCCGTAGGGCAAATTATCTCGAAGACTTCGAGGGTGGTGACTCGAGTATTGAAGCAGAGAGTTTCGTTCCGACGGTTTTCTGAATAAGGTGGTAAATAAAGTGCCGTTCTCTTCTGCGATGGTGATGTCCAGGAAATCAATCTTACTCTTGCTGGATTGTATCGTAAACTGAATGTCTGTAGTTCGCTGATTCAACCAGGTGTGGAAGCGTTCCAGTTCGATGTCGTCTCCCTTCCAGATCATCAACACATCATCGATGTAGCGCACCCAGAGTCGTATATGGTGCCGAAATGGATTGAGATCACACGTAACAAAGGTATTTTCATAGAAGGACATGAAAAGAATCGCCAGGTCAGGGGCAAAGGCT
Source organism: Lissotriton helveticus (assembly GCF_964261635.1). Taxonomy (NCBI): domain Eukaryota; kingdom Metazoa; phylum Chordata; class Amphibia; order Caudata; family Salamandridae; genus Lissotriton; species Lissotriton helveticus. Next base: position 845,621,345 of record NC_136057.1, on the reverse strand, counting down.
GCCCCCATTGCCACGCCCTTCGTCGATACCGATAAGAATCCGCCGTGAGATATCGAGTGGCACAATAATATTTGCCCTCAAGAGAGACCTCGCACAGTGAAATAGAGGGAACTATTAACCCTGCTGAACTTAATGAGACACGACCTTCATAATAAGGAGGCAGAAAGGTCTATCTGAGCCTTCTTTTGAAATCTGGAAGGTTCAGGAATCAGTTTGTTACAGAAAAGTGACAAAGCCCTGATGAGAGTCCGGGAACTGGTTTTCCTGGATTTGAAACGCGTCGGCACACCCACGGGAGCAAATAATAACATTACTTTTTGGATATAGATTCATTCAATATAAGAATCATAAATGTATGATGTTTTGTTTGTATGATGTATTGTCTTTTTGGGATGTATGATGTTTATTTAATTTAATTCTTTGGAATGTAATATATGCTTGTAAATAGCATTGTATATTAATGTAATTGGATTGAATGTACAGTTTTCCTTTTGTGCTTGAAATAGAAAAAATAGACCTTAAAGAATCTCAAAGTAGATGGGTATAAATAAAAATACCGGGTCAAACTAAAGAAGTTTGGGTTTGATCTATGTGTTAAGATTTCTTTGAAAATAAGTGTGGTGTAGGCCCATTTTGATGTTGTTTTGATAAAATAGGAATTGGTCAAATCTTATTCCTTTTTTTTGTGAATTTGAAGTTATAATGTCGTTTGTATTGTTCATGTATGTTTTTTTATCGATTGTAATGATTTTAATTAATCAACAAATAAATATTTACTTTACTTTACTCACCGGTCCATGAGGTTTAACATAAGATATCAACAGCAGTTTCTCTCCATCTTTTCTGTTTTCAATAACTCTCTTCTCATATGTTGGTAAAACAATCCACGACACAACTTCTTGCATTCTTCAAAAAATGGACAAAGATTGACTCAGACTTTGTTTTTGTTTATTTCCACATTTTAAAAAATATGTCAACAGGACCATACATTCTGTTACTTACCTCCAAAGCTTTTACATCCGACAATCTGCAGCCAAATATCAAACATAATAATGTTGTTAACTTAATTGAAAGTCTCTTCAAATCTAAATATTTGTTTACTGGCCAAACTTATACAAGCTCAGCACCATAGTCACATACCATAAATATTCATACCTAGCTCTAGGAGGCCTTCTCAATCTCATACTTTTCAAAACGCTACACACCATAGTATGTCATCCTACTGACCGTCCATCAATTTGAACACGTCCAGCCAAAATTGCTGGCCTATAACAATTCATTGTCCTGTCACTGAACCATTTTTCAAACTGGTCTACCAAGAAATTAACTACCTTCACAAAAGAAGCCTCCATTGGATCCTAACTCCTCTCCATGCACCAACAAACCCAGATTTTCCATATTCCCTTATACGTCCATCTAGTTCCTGGTGCCCATGAGACCTCAAGCAGTGCAACAGCCTTGTTTGAAAGTCCTTTGAAACATTCAGATCTCCTGACAACTTCCAAACAAGAAGGTTCAATACCCCTTGCTCTGTACTAAAGGATGTTCCTCTCCTTCTCCTTTTCTTAGTAAACCTTCTCTTGTCAGAATCATTAAAGGCATTTTGCAAGCCGATTCCATCCCCGTCGGAAACCAAAATTGGGACACCCAAAAAGTAGTCACCAAATCAACCAACACTTTCTGTCCTCACCTTCAGGAATACCCTCTAGATCATTGCAAAAGGAATAAACGCATAAACTTGCATTCCTGTCTAATTCTGTTGAAGGGCATCCACTGCAGATGCTCCTGGGTCTGGCATCCAAAAGAAATATCTGTCTATCTGGAAAAGCAACCTGCTTGCAAAAATATCCACTTCCACAGGCCCCCATTTCTCCTGTATTGTTTTGAAATACACTTAATTCAGCTTCTAATCACTGAAATCCTTCAGATTCTGACATTGTGAATTCCAATCTGCAACAGTTTTCATGTGGCCTGGTTAGCATTCGTCTTTCATACTTATCTTGTGCTCCAAGCAAAAATACCAGAGTTTGTTAGCTAATTCCAACAAACCACAGGATCTATTACCTTATAATTTTTTGATATATGCCCCCCTGACACATTGTCCATCCTCATCAGCAGGCTTACCTTTCAACACCTCCTTGAAGCTACTTAAAGCAACTCTAAGCAATGTATATATTGCATCCTCTCCTTCTCTGACCAGACTCCACCTGTCTTCTGTTATCCTAACTGAGCAACCCAACCTTTCAAACAGTCATCTGTTTCCAAAACAAAATCCGGGACTTATCCAAAATGGCCCAACCATTTTATGCCTCCATATTGTTTAACTACCAACTTAGCTCCATCTTTGCTTCCTGATTCAGCACTATTCTGTGGCCGTACCAATGACCCTATCTCAGAGGTTTTGCTTTTACTGTCTGCAACACCCAATAATGCAAGGGCCCAAAATCAATAGACTGCATTGAAGATAACAACCCTATCATACTAGCTATATCCCCCAGTGTTATCAATCTTTTCTTTACCATGCACCGTCTTTCCTGATCATCATCACTTTCCTGTCTGGTACCTGCACGGCTCTGTCTAGAAACCTAAAAACTCCATCTTTTGCCAAGGTGATAAGAGTAACCTTTCCTCATTTATCAAGAACCCCAAGTTCTCCAAAAGGCTCTTTACCAACATCAATTGACTCTTCAATTTCTCTAAATCCTGAGACATTGTCAATATATCGCCTAGGTATACTATCAATTGGATCCATCTCTCTCTCAAATGTGACATCACCACACTCATCACCTTCGTGAAACACCATGGGGCGGAGGAAAGACCTAAAGATAGAAAGTGAACCTGAAAAAACTGTTTCCTCCATCTGAACTGTAAGTAATCTGACTTTGGTCCTCCACTGAAATTGTAAAAAAAACATCTTTAAGGTCCAACTTCAAAAATCAGTCATTTCGTAGCAACATATCTCTTAAATGATGGATTCCTTCCATCTTGAAATGTCTTTAAACTAAGTACTTGTTTAATTCTCTGAGAATTAATACTGTCCTCCATCCTTTGTCTTTCTTTTCTACTAAAAAAGAGTGCTTACATACTTTTGACATTTTCCTCTACTGGCCGTATTTCACCTTTTTCTAAAATGGAATTATTTCAGAATCTACTACTGACTTTTTACCCTTCTGTCATTTTTAACTCTCTTGGTACCTTTGTCTATTTTGTTAACTCCATAAACTCTATTTTGAATCCCTAAATCAATTTTAGTACCCATGGGTCTTGAGTTATTTCCTCCTATACCTCCACAAAGTATCTCAGTCGACCCGCTACTTTTCCTTGGGAAACAATTAAAGTACTCACCCTACTCACCGTGCAATCCTGAATAGTTTTGATCTCGTCCACGTACAACTCTTCCTCTTCCCGTTCTCCCTTCGGTTGGGAAGAAGCTAAAGGAGGCTTGGAAGCCCTTTCCAAATCCTCTATTTTGATAATTGTGGGACCTTTGCTTTCCTCAGCCAGCCAAAAGTCCCCTTCTGCTGACCCTTCCAAAAACACCTCCTCCGAACACTTTCTTCATGTTCAACTATGCCTTTTCCAAGGTTCACTGATAGGATATCGATGTTAAAAATAGCGATGCTCAAAATATTGAACAAAATATATAGACTACAAAAATATCGATGTAAAAAATGTAGAAGTAAAAAAATATTGATTTAAATATATATATATATATATATATATAAAATAATATATTAAATATTGATTTTAACAACATTAATTACATTTAATATACATTTTTACAAAAGATTACAAATAAACTTAATTAAAAATAAACACACAAACATAATCATTTATACATATATATATTTACTTTAAAATAATTAATACACTATTGTCTTTAATTTATTTTAAAACTTTAAAATTATATAAAAATAATAATTCTAAAAGAAAACCATTCTAGAATGCATTAAAACATTAAACTATGAAAAAATATTAAGCTTAAATTGCCCAATACAATCAGTGCAACAATAGGAAAAGTGTTCAACAGCAAAATAATTAAATGTACTATTCCAACTCCAGTGAGTGCAACAGTAGGGAAAGTGTTGGATAGCGGAGGGGTAACAATTACTATTCCCACTCCAGTGAGTGCAACAGTAGAGAAAGCGTTGGATGGATGTATGACATTACAACGCATGCTTTTACCATGCATGCTTTTACATCGCAAGTTTTACAACGCATGCCTTTACAACGCATAGCGCTTTGGGGTGCTGGATAGTGAATAGTTATGTTATGTTATGTTATGTTATGTTAAAGAAATTTATTGAGCGCGACTAACACCATTAGGTTTCTTGGCACTTATGCTGGGGGAGCAGTGAAGAGAGCGTGAGAGCAGAAACTAAATATAAGACTCAGTGAAGAGGAGGGTTTTAAGGAGGGATCTGAACCCGGGATATGAAGAGGACAGCCTGAGAGAAAAGGGAAGGGAATTCCAAAAAGATGGAGCTAGAAAGGAAAACCTTAGGCCACCGTGTTTTTTCCTCTTAAATCTAGGAACTGATAGCAGGGCCATCTGGGAAGACCGGAGATTGCGAGGAGGAGCATACGGATGGAGAAGAGAAGAAATAAAAAGAGGACCTTGGCCTGCAAGGAATTTTGAAATAATGATACTGGAAGCCAGTGGAGACTTTTTAGGAGAGGACGAACATGTTGATCTCTAGGTTGGTGGTAAATCAGGCGGGCAGCCTGATTTTGGATCAACTGAAGTCTCTTAAGTTGGTAGTCAGGAATGCCTACATACAGTGCATTTGCGTAGTCAAGCCTAGAAATGACTAACGCAAGCAAGGCTAAAGTAAGAGCTTCGGTAGTGAGTAGACGAGAGATTTTACGGATTTTCCTGAGTTGAAAATGGCTGGAGGACACTACTGCGCTGATCTGGGGCGTCATAGAAAGATCGTTGCTAATGACGACTCCCAGGCTTTTGGCTGAATTAACTGGGGAAGGAGGGCTACCCAGACTTGCCGGCCAAAAGGAAGGTTGCCAAGGATTGGAAAGTCCCCCGACAAGAACCAATCAATCAATCAATCAATCAATGACACTTATAGAGCGCGCTACATACCCGTAGGGTCTCAAGGCGCTTAGGGGAGGGGGGGGTGCCGCTACTGCTCGAACAGCCAGGTCTTCAGCTTCTTCCTGAAGGAGAGGTGGTCTTGGGTTAGGCGCAGGTCGGTCGGGAGGGAGTTCCAGGTCTTGGCGGCCAGGTAGGAGAAGGACCTTCCTCCTGTAGTTGCTCTTCGGATGCGGGGGACGGCGGCGAGGGCGTGGTTGGCTGAACGGAGGTGGCGTTTGGGAGCGTAGAAGTTGATCCGGCTGTTGAGGTAGCTCGGGCCTTGGTCGTGTAGGGCTTTGTGTGCGTGGGTGAGGAGGCGGAAGGTGATTCTCTTGTTGACGGGGAGCCAGTGAAGGTCTCTCAGATGTCCGGAGATGTAGCTGTGTCGTGGGATGTCGAGGATGAGTCTGGCTGAGGCGTTCTGGATCCGCTGGAGTCTCTTCTGGAGCTTGGCGGTGGTACCGGCGTAGAGGGCGTTGCCGTAGTCCAGTCGGCTAGTGACGAGGGCCTGGGTGACGGTCTTCCTGGTCTCGGTGGGGATCCACCAGAAGATCTTCCGTAGCATGCGTAGGATGTTGAAGCACGCCGAGGAGACGTTGTTGACTTGCCTGGTCATGGAGAGGGAGGAGTCCAGGATGAAGCCCAGGTTGCGTGCATGGTCTGTCGGTTTGGGTGCGGTGCCCAGGGCGGGAGGCCACCAGGAGTCGTCCCAGGCGGAGGGTGAAGAGCCCAGGATGAGGACCTCCGTCTTGTCCGAGTTCAGTTTTAGGCGGCTGGTCGTCATCCACTCGGCTACCTCTTTCATCCCTTCGTGTAGGTTGGCTCTGGCGGTGGCGGGGTCGTTGGTCAGGGAGAGGATCAGCTGGGTGTCGTCGGCGTAGGAGATTATGCTGAGGTTGTGTTGGCGTGCGATGGCCGCGAGGGGGCTCATGTAGACGTTGAAGAGGGTGGGGCTCAGAGAAGATCCTTGAGGGACGCCGCAGATGACTTCGGAGGCCTCTGACTTGTACGGTGGTAGGCGGACTCTCTGTGTTCTTCCGTCGAGGAAGGAGATGATCCATTCCAGCGCCTTGTCCTGGATTCCGACGTTGCTGAGGCGCTGTACTAGGGTGCGGTGGCAGACCGTGTCGAATGCCGCGGAGAGGTCTAGGAGGATGAGGGCCGCTGTTTCTCCGTTGTCCATCAGGGCTCGGATGTCATCGGTGGCGGCGATGAGGGCGGTCTCGGTGCTGTGATTGGCTCGGAAGCCGGACTGTGAGGGGTCGAGGGATCCATTCGTCTCGAGGAAGGCGGCCAGCTGCTTGTTGACGGTCTTCTCGATGACTTTGGCTGGGAACGGGAGGAGCGAGATGGGGCGGTAGTTCTTGAGTTCGGTGGGGTCCGCTGTTGGTTTCTTGAGTAGAGCGCTGAGTTCGGCGTGCTTCCAGCTCTCAGGGAAGGTGGCGGTGTCGAAGGATGTGTTGATGATGTCTCGCAGGTGGGGTGCGATGACGGCGTCGGCCTTGTTGAAGACGTGGTGAGGGCAGGGGTCGGTCGGTGATCCGGAGTGGATGGAGTTCATCGTGCGGATGGTGTCTTCGGTGCTGATCGGGGTCCAGGCGTGGAGGGTGGTGGTGGGGGGAGGTTGTTCGGTCATGGTGTGCGTTGGTTGTTTGTTGAAGCTGTTGTGTATGTCCGCGATCTTGTTGTGGAAGTAAGAAGCGAGGGAGTCGCAGAGGTCTTGCGATGGGGTGATGTCGTTGGTTCCTGCGCTGGGGTTGGATAGCTCTTTCACGATGTTGAAGAGTTCCTTGCTGTTGTGCGCGTTGTTGTCCAGCCGGACCTTGAATGCAGTTTTCTTGGCGGCGCGGATCAGCTGGTGGTGCTTCCGAGTGGCCAGTTTGAGGGTGGTCCTGTTGTCCGGTGTAGGTTCCCTTCTCCAGACTTTCTCGAGGGCTCGGCAGTTCTTCTTGGAGCTCTTGAGTTCGTCGGTGAACCATGGGGCTTTCTTGCTGCCGGGTCTGCTGGGCGGGGTCCTCAGCGGGGCGAGCTCGTCCGCGCAGATGCTGATCCACTTCGTGAGGTTGTCGGCGGCCTGGCTGGGGTTCGCTGAGCTGGCAGGAGGGTGCTGGCTCAGGGAGGTGGCGAGCTGGTCTGCTGTGATCTTGTTCCAGCTTCTGCGGGCGGCCTGTTGCTGGTGGTGGTGGGTCGTCGTTCTCTTGAAGGTGAAGTGGACGCAGCTGTGGTCCGTCCAGTGGAGTTCTGTGGCGTGGCTGAAGCTCGGTCTTGTCGGGGTTGAGCTTCAGATGGTTTGAGCTCATCCAATTGCTAATAAAACGGAGCGTATTTTGAAAAGTACAAGATACAGCTGTGAGGGTTATATTCAGTACAGATGGAAGGCGCTCTGCCTACAGTAACCGTTACAGTGTGATTAGAAAATAATGTATGTAGCGTGGTGCGTGAAGAGCGAACGGGATAACCCAAACCGTTCAGCGAAAATCAAAGACTTTCAATAATGAGAAAACAGCAAGGCTCTCGCAACCACAAGGCAGTAAATTAGCATAATATACAGTAATGACAATAGAGTGAAGAACAACAGCAGATCTTGTATTTTCAAAATTCCCAAAGACGGTTTATTTGGATCCACATTCAGCCGACACGTGTTTCGTCGTGTTCTAAAGTGGAGTCAACACGACTCTTCAGGGCTGACAAAAGATAAAACAACATATGTACAAAACATTTAATTTATGGTATGTATAATACATACTTTCGTATCCCAGGTGCGCACAGTGGTGATCGTGATTATGAGAATCAACACACGGGTGTTGCGTGAATGGTTTCTATAATCGTGCCTATGCAAACAAGAACACTGTGCACATCTGCATGCCTATATCGTGATAACAGTGCAGGCCAAGCCTGAGATACAGTATACTGTATACTATTTGTTATGGATTCTCATCACCTGTATGGTCATGCTCAAAACGATCCGCTGATGAAAGAGGGATCAGGGTGCAGAAAGCAATAATGGTGCTTGATAGAAAAAGTACCACTTAGTACGGAGCACGTGATACTTTTTCTATCAAGCACCATTATTGCTTTCTGAGGAATCAATAGTAAAGATCAGTTGGATGTCATCCGCGTAGTTAAACGCGGTGACACTCAACCCACGAAGGGAACGGAGTAAAGGAGCCAGGTACAAATTAAACAGGAGGGGGGACAAAGAGGAACCCTGCGGGACACCACAGGTCAGCTCGACCTGGGTAGCAGAGAACTGGGACAGCCTGACGGCTTGTTGGCGTTTAGTCAGGAAAGACTGAACCCAGTCCAGGGCGGTACCCCGGATGCCAGCCTCTCTGACACGGTCGACCAAAATACCGTGGTCGACCGTGTCAAAGGCGGCCGACAGATCCAAGAGGACCAGGGCCTGACAGATGTTGGCGTCGGCCCCTCTGCGCAATTCATCCATCACGGAGAGGATAACTGCCTCTGTAGAATGCGCAGGTCTAAACCCGGCCTGCTGGGGGTCCAAGGCGCATGAGTCCTCAACAAAAGTGCTACGGGTATGGGTTACATGCGACTCCAGGACTTTACTAAGGAAAGGGAGAAGGGATATAGGGCGATAGTTGCTCATGATGGAGGGGTCTGCCGAGGGTTTTTTCAGAATGGCAACCACCGCGGCCTGTTTAAAGGAGCAGGGAACCTCCCCGGTGGCCAAAGAGTTGTTTAAAAGGGCCAAGGGGGGTTCAGAGCAGGAAGTTTAATTTACTATTCCAACTCCAGTCCCCGTGGATAGTAGGGAAGGTGTTGGATAGTAAATTAAATCTATTCCCTATCCTAGAGCGCCGCCCAGCGCAATGTGTTGTAATGGTTTGCGTTGTAAAAGTTGCGATGTAAAAGCATTGCGTGGTATAAGTTGTGTTGTAAGTGATGTTTCCCCGTTGGATAGCGGAGGGGTAAAAATTACTATTACCACTCCAGTGAGTGCACAGTAGGATACGTGTTGAAAAGTGGAGAGGTAAAAATTACTATTCCCACTCCAGTGGGTGCAACAGTGTGGAAAGTGATGGATAGCGGAGGGGTAAAAATTACTATTGCAACTCCTGTGAGTGTAACAGTAGGGAAAGTGTTGGATAGCGGAGGGGTAAAATGTACTATTCCCACTCCAGTGAGAGCAACGGTAGGGAAAGTGTTGGATAGCAGAGGGGCAAAAAATACTATTCTCACTCCAAAGAGTGCAAAAAAAAATCCCACTCCAGTGAGTGCAACAGTAGGGAAAGTGTTGGATAGCGGAGGGGTCAAAATTACTGCTTCCACTCCAGTAAGAGCAACAGTAGGGAAAATGTTGGATAGCAGAGGGGTAAAAATTACTTTTCCAACTTCAGAGAGTGCAACAGTAAGGAAAGTGTTGGATAGTGGAGAGGTAAAAATTACTATTCCCACTCCAGTGAGTGCAACAGTAGGGAAAGTGTTGGATAGCGGAGGGGCAAAAATTGATATTCACACTCCACAGAGTGTAACAGTATGGAAAATGTTGGATAGCGGAGGGGTAAAAATTAGTATTAGCCCTCCACTCAATGCAACAGTAGGATAAGTGTTGGATAGCGGAGGGGTAAAAAGATATGTATTCCTACTCCAGTGAGTGCAACAGTAGGGAAAGTGCTGGGTAGCAGAGGGGTAAAAATTACTATTCACACTCAAACACTTAGAAAAAATATATATATTAAAATCTTTAAAAAATAATAAAAACTAATAACCAAAATTAACAAAAGTATATATATAGTGCGGTTTTGCCAAAATCGACATCGAGGACCAGCATGAAATATTAAAGGTGCAAGTATGATGCATTTTGGGAATTGAAGTCCCTACATAAATTATGATGGATTAATATAATTTGCAACGAAGGAATACATGGATATGTGCCACTTTGGGGGTTTACAGGAAACCTTAAAGAAGAAGAAAAAACTTGTACAGACCTTAGCTGCACCATTGAAAAAAACTTTTACGAACTGCACCTTTAACTGGGAGAATGGACGGCGTCCCTCTTTGATGTTTTATGAGTTAAGTTACTTAAGACCAAACGAACCCACTGACTGATTAGCAATGAGCATATGATTAAGGGTCGAAGGACTCGAAACGCGTAATGCAAGTCTGGAAATAAAGAATCTTCTTTGAAGCATGGTTGGTGTGGCCCGTGCTGCGTTTTTTTGAAGGAACGCTGTTTTGTTGGGATATATATATATTCTGGGACTGGTAGTACCCTCAAACCCAAGTGGGCGGTGCCTTGTACAATGTCCGTAAAAAGTTTAAAACATTTGTGGGACCAGCAATGTTCAAAAGGCGTCTGAATCTGTTCAAAAGGCTCCCCTAATCACGCATCTTTCAATACCAGTGTCCTTGCAGCGTCCCGCTCAGGTATCGCGAAGGTGCAACTCGTGACCTGGACCTGGCCACAATTATTTGAAAGAAAAAGGTTGCCCCTCCGTTGGTTCGCACTCACTGGGGGTTGAAGTCATGGCAGGGGGGCAGCACTCGATCATTTCCCCACATTTAGCCTGCCGACGCGTTTCGGGAAACTCCCTTCCTCTGGCAAGATACAGGCACTGAAAGACACAACGCAGACTGCCAGATTATTCACCCTTTTATTTCAATGCTCTACAGGTGAGTTGATAGCATTCTGGCACTGGTAGTACCCTCAAACCCAAGTGGGCGGTGCCTTGTACAATGTCCGTAAAAAGTTTAAAACATTTGTGGGACCAGCATTGTTCAAAAGGCGTCTCAACCTGTTCAAAAGGCTCCGCCAATCACGCATCTTGCAATACCAGTGTCCTTGCAGCGTCCCGCTCAGGTATCGCGGTGGTGCGACCCGTGACCTGGACCTGGCCACAATTATTTGAAAGAAAAAGGTTGCCCCTCCGTTGGTTCGCCCTCCCTGGGGGTTGAAGCCATGTCAGGACAATGAGCATGCGTGGGGACTACAACTACCAGCTAGCATAGCGCACTGCAACAGGAGGTGGCAAGAGCAGTGCCTCCAATTGGATTAACCAAGTTCCAATGGGAATATAACCGGCAGGCTATGGCCCGCGCAGAAAACAACATTTGAAAAGCACGAAGCTGGCAATGAGGAAGGCAAACGTCGAAACGCGTCTGCCAGGTGTTTTATCAACTTTGCGTCCATGAGCTGGTGGCAATAAATCCTTACCTGGAGAAACCTTTATGCATGTGTCGGACCCGTTCTTTCTTGTGGAGGCGGGACTGGTGGCAGATATATATATATATATATATGTATATATATATATATATATATCGTGAAGCAAACCAGTTGTGCCGGGACCCAGAGCGTGGCAGGGGCTTCCAAGGTGCGTTACTGGCAACCGCACATTAAATGTCCAACAAGCTCCAACACAAAGAAGAAGCGGAAGCCCAGAGGAGAACAGCATAGGAAGCCTTTAATCACCAGGTCTCCTGATTGAGCCAGGGACATTTTGGACATGATAAACCTACCCTGCTTCACGAGTTCCCTGCGGCATTCACAACATTACTCCCCACAAGATCCTACTCACCGTCCTGGGTTGCTGGTGTTACATGGCGTCCTGGGAGTTGTAGTCCGGAGAATGAAGAACGGACTATAACCTGGTGAGCTGTACTTAAACGGAGGGGCTAACCCGTGTTCACCATACATATAGAAGCAGGGAGGAACTACACTCATGAATCATCCTGGTGTTGGGCGCTGACGAAGGCACACGCCGAAATGCATTCGCCGCCATCAGAAATGTGACCTGGTGATTAAAGGCTTCCTATCCTGTTCTCCTCTGGGCTTCCGCTTCTTCTTTGTGTTGGAGCTTGTTGGACATATATATATATATATATATATATATATATATATATATATATATATATATATATTATACGTATAAAAATAACACATATTATAATACTAACTACATATAACAAAAACCTACAAATATTATATAAAATCATATAATAAATACATGTCCAAAGAATAGTTCTTCTAAACTAGAAAATATTTACAAACAAAAATATTAATTTAAACATAAATGTATTTATTTTATTTCCTACTCTATAACACCACACCAATAACAAAACACTTCATCATTTTTTATTACATTTTACATAATTAACATAATTAATCATTGATTAAAAAGATAATGTTAATATAAAACTAATAAACATTAATTGACTACACACAGTTTAACACTATATCTACAACACACGCCTAAATTAAACTATAAAATAATAAAACACAATTGAAACATTTTTTAAATTAAAAACTATTAATATTAACAACTGATAATTATTTAATTGAAATGTATTTAAAACCCACCCTTTACCTCTATAAAAGTATAAACAACACACACAAAAATAAGCAATTACCCAAAATAAAGATCAAATAATTAAAATTAATTAACAACTATATATAATTATTAAACACAAATTACTTCCCACCCTTTACTCCTATAAACACCACAATTACAATTACACAATCACCATAATTAAATACCATTTTGTTTAAATTAATTAACAACAAATTATTAATCCATCAGTTAAAAATACATTTCTTGCCACCCTTCCCACCCTTTACACCTATACAAACCACAATATACACCTAAAATGAATTACACAATTACCAAAATAAATACGAATTAATCAATTAAAATTAATTAACAACTAATTATTAATTCATAAATTAAAAATAAATTACTTCCCCCTTCACACTCATAAACACCACAACACACACCTAAATTAATTAGAACATTACCAAAATGAATAACCAATTAATTATTTAAAAGTAATTAAGAACCAATTATTAATTCATAAATTAGAAATAAATTACTTCCCACCCTTTACACCTATAAACACCACAACACACATCTACAATTGATTACACAATTACAATACTTATCAATTAATTAACACCAATTAATTAACAACTGATTATTAATGCATAACAAATTACTTTACACATTTAACACTACATCTCAATTAAACATATATTAATAAATAAACATTATTCAATACATTTAATATAAGTAAAATAATTCCCACGCTATTCCCCTATAAACCCACAACCCACTACAGAACTAAAAATGCTAAATTCAAATTTTAAAGAATCAATGAATTTAATATAATTAAATTACTTCCCACCTTTTTCCTCTTAAACCCACAACATGCTACGGAACTTAAAGCGCAAAATCCAAATAAAAAGAAATTAATAACTACAAACATTTTTACAAATATATTAAAACTACAAACAATTCTTATACAAAAAACATACATCGCATACAAATAAAATATATACTAAAATACATAAGAATAACAAAAAAACGATATTTTTAACAACTATATTTTTGCAAACGATATTAAACACTTCGATATTTTTAAAATTGATATTACTTACCTTAAGTCGATATTCTTGACTACAATATTCTTGCTGTAGATATTTCTGACCCACGATATTAATGACTCGATATTTGTTCAACTTTATATTTTGTACTCAATATTCTGTCTCTGCACCCTTTTCCAAGGCTGTAAATGTAGAAACTTAGTTTATGTCAGCTTTTTACTAATCCTTCTCCAAAAAGTGATCCTTTTGCTTTTCCACTTGTTTCTTTTTCAGCCATATCACCCAAGATTGGGCTTATTTTAATTACAATGGCTTCCTTTTCTCAGCCATAAGTCCTGCTTTAGCATTTCTTAACAATACCACTGCTCTCCGACTCCATCCTCGCAATAATTCCAAATCCACAGAGGTCTCATTTAATTGAACTTCCTCCTCCATGTCCAAAATCTGTGCCAGTACACCTAAAATGTCTACTATCATGTCTTGACTGTGTTTTAAAGAGTTCTCAAGATTTTTGCGAGGGTCTCTACCCAATCTGAACTAAAAACTAATCATCTCTGGAATACAAATATGGAATGCAGCAAACTTTCTCATCTATCACTGGCCTTGAGAATGTAGCCTTTAATACCCTTCTTACTTCCTTCTCCAAGTGTTTTCTTATCCATTCTTTTATAAATGTACTAACATGTTCCCCAGGAACCACCAATCACCACTTCTTGAGTGTCTAATATGGAGCAAACATCTCCTCTCCAAAGGGGTTCCCAATACCCTCCTTAGAGGTTGACCCCACAATATTCTCTAATTCTGCACTGAATTCATCATCTTGTTGCAAATCCTAAATGCATTGATCAAAATAGTTATTAACATCTAACATTGAACCATGATCCATTTCCATTCCATCAAATTCCTCATCTATTTTATCCTGTGTGTCGTCTACGACACCTTTTCCTTGGGTGTCGCTTAGGACACCCTTCTTTCTAATGGAGTTAAAGCCATCCTTCCCTGTCTTGGCCATGGCCTCTCTTTTAATTTTTGTAGTCTTTTTTTGTCTCCTCCCCCTTTCTCACTTCTTTCCTCTTCTTCCTCGAGCATTGACCAAAATTCATAGCAAGATGCCAATTCCTTCCTCTTTTTCTCTATTGAGTTGTCTGTAGTTTATTTTACATTTGCCTTTATTTCATGCTGTATTAAAGTCCTAATCACATCCTCACTTATTTTTCCTTCAGACATTTCTACACTATTGTCTAGGTCTGATTTCTATCAGTAAACCTAGCAAAACTAAAGACCCCAGTATTAAGCAACCTTAATTACTAATATTTGTAATCAAATTATCTCCCTCAAAACACTATAAGTTATTCTCCAGATGAATTTCTCCTTCTATTCAATTTTGTCGCTGCTTAACCTTTCACTTTAGAGCGCTAACAATCTTTCTATTATTAAAAAGCGGACTTGACCAACTTAAAAAGGCCACCAATTCACGCGAGAGCTTGTGTGATGATCTAAATTGATGGTCTTAAGCATTTCCTGATGTACAGCTTCACAACATGCTGTTTGATGCATGTACCTTCTCCGCGCTGCATTCAGACCGGCTTGAGCGGGGCAACTCAAAATGTTATCTCGAGGCAAACCGGGTCATAACACATTTAATCTATGCCAAAAATCAAGCACTCCATCTGTCACGCAAAGTATGAAGTCTTCATTCATCCAAAGAATAGTGCAGTATGCAGGGCCGGACTGGCCGTTGCAGGCACCGGGCGTTTCCCCGATGGGCCGCGAGGTTGTGGGCTGGTTTTGGCCACCTGTGGGGCCGTTTTTGTTACAGGGACGTTTTTGCAGCATAGCTGCAATTTCGTCCCTGTAACAAAATCAGCTGAAACAGGCCCTTGCAAAGAGCTCTGCCGTCCCCCCCAAACTCCTCGGGGGAGGAGGTCGGTGGGTCGGGGTGCTGAGCACTTTGCCAGTGCCGATTTTGGTTCCCAGTCCGGTGTTAAAAGTAGATCACAGGAACCAAGCAGTTAGAATAAAGTTCAGGTTTAATCATAAACAGCCCCACACCAGAGCGGTGCGTGGGTCAGGAATGTTATCTCTCATATGACAGTTTAGCAGTTGGAGTCAACAGAAGGAAAGGTGGAACGTTGGGGAACCAATGGGAGGGGGTATGGTGACAATGGGTGCTCTCGCGCAGGAGAGGTGACAGGGGCACGAGGAAGTACATAACTAAGATATAACACATCTTCCTCTCTTGAGAGTTTTGACTGATAGATACATTCTGTGGTATAACAAACAGTCTTGTGGATTAAACAATAGACCTTTAGTCAAACACAAAGTCTTCATACCGTTTCGGCTTCCGAATTGCTCTCCCAAACCTCCCCGTGACAGGGTGAGGATCAGGAACACTTTCGGTGTCGGAGTGGGGATCATTACTGGTTCTGCCAAACCTACCACTGAAGCTATGACTGTCAGACATGGCTTCAGAGTCAGAGTGTGAGTTGCCATAACATCCCCGCCTTGGTATCGGAGTGTGAGGACTGACATCAACAGACTGGTCTGATGAGTGACAATCAGCAAAGTCAGTGACAGGTGGGAGATCATGTAAAGTCTCATTACTGGGCATGCAACTATGTTCAGAACTGGTCTTATCATAATCTACCCACAGATCTTTGCAATACACATTAGGTTGCATTTGACTTGGTACATTTCCTTCATGATGACATTTGGCCAATCTACTCATGTGCCACACTTTCCCATCGCTGAGCCTTGCAGCGTTGTTATAAAGTTCATCGATATGAAGAGGAGCGGTGAATCTGCTTTCTCCTTTCCTTACTTCTTTTTCTAAACGAACTTTCACAAGATCCCCTACCTTAAATGAGTGTTCTTTTGCGCCATGTTTTGAGTCATACCATTCTTTGCAGTATTTTTGCGCCTTGATTATGTTATTCCTTATGATATCTGGTGACCACTCAAGTTGTTTTGAAGTAGGCATCCATCCTAGGTCTATACTCAGGGGCTGTCTGCTTCTCATGAGGACAAAAGGTGCATTACGGGTGCTGGCACAAGGAGAAATCCTGAAGGCCCAGATGAGTTTGAACACTTCTTCTTCCCAGTTAAGGTTGGCATTTCTTGACAATTGTATGTGTCCCTTCAGAACACGGTTGAAACGTTCAGTAAGGCCATTACCTTCTGGATGGTATAATGAGGTAGTGTGGTGGGTGATACAATTCCTTTCTAGGAATGATTTGAACGCTGCTGAGCAAAATTGTGGACCATTGTCTGTGAGAACGAATTTGGGTAGACCTTCACTTAAGAACAATTTATCCAGGAAGGATATGACTGTTGTGCTGTCTAATTCAGAAACAATCTTTATTTCCGGCCATTTTGAGAAGTGATCAATGACCACTAAAATGTACTTGATCTCTCCCTCATGTCCTTCAATTGGTCCAGCAATGTCCAGGCCTAGTTTTCCCACACCATAAGGGGGGATTGAAGTGGAGAAAGGGACACTTTGGATGTTTTAAGAGTTTTATCTGAATGACTGCATTCAACACAGTTTCTTATCAGGATTTCAATTTGCTTGTCAATACTGGGCCACCAATAACAGGTTCTGACTCTTTGCTTTGTCTTAGTGATGCCAAGGTGACCTATGTGGCAAAGTTTTAGAATTTTGTCTCTGAGTGTGATGGGAGCTATGGCCTTTCCGATTCTATACAACACACCATTTTCACAGCTGAGTTCATTTCTTATTTCCCAATAAACTTTGACATTGTCATGAAGATGGCGTTTCTCGGGCCAAGAGGTGTTGACAAGTTTACATACGTCTTTAAGTGTTGAATCCTGAGACATATGATTTTCCCATTCTCCTGCAGAGATTCCATTAAAATCCGTGTTGAAGAGCGGAGCCACTTTTTCATCATCCTCAAGTGCGTCCATATTTCCCTTGTGTGACAGAGGTAGTCTGCTGAGGAAATCAGCAACTTTGTTCTTGATACCAGGCCAATATTCAGCTGTGTAATTGTAGTCCAACAATTTGATTGACATTTTACTTAGTCGTGGTGAAGCATTTTGCAAACCAAAGGCAGATAAGATTTTAATTAATGGAGAGGTTGTGCCCGACAGGAGATGTCCCCTGTCGTCGTCCCCCCCCTTTCCCCCCCCCCCCCGCCCTGCGGTCGCGGCAACCCTACATCCTCAGACATCCCCACCCCCACACGGCCCACATAGGGTGCAGCATACACAGCTAGGATCACTGATACATTACTGTACACGTCACTACTAGTCCAACTACTGTTGTTGAAATGTTTCTCCCTCCCCCCCTTCTTTTCATTCCCTGTTGTGTCTTCTGGTTGGCAGTGAGATTGTTTCTGCTGCATTCATGATGATGTTTGATTTCCCCTCCCCGTTTACTCTACACACAATGCCTGTTGGACAATGCCAAGATCGGGAGACTGTCACCCAACGACTCATGTGACAATATGGGATGTGATCCTGCCTTTGACTGCTTCTGTGCCAACCGGGGAACGCGGTCTCAGACAATGGTTGTTGGCCTTTATGACCACCTTGGTCTCTTTGCAGTGCTGCGGACTGCGAGCACTGCATCCCGAGACTTTTCCTGGCACTGCTGATTGCGGACTAATGCATCTCCCCTGGCTACTGTTTATTTTCACTTATGTATGACCGACATGTCAAACCATGCTACTAGCTGGGTATCGTTTGTAGTAGTTATCCTTTTTAATGACATTGTGTGATCGATTGCATTGTTACTTGTGAAACTAAATAAAGTTTGGGACCATTGGTCTTAAAAAAAAAAAAAAGATTTTAATTAATGGCTTGTGGTCCATGCGAAGATGTATATTGTATCCCCAAATGTATGCTCTGAAGTAATTCAGCGCCCATGAACAGGCTAGCATTTCACGTTCTATTACAGAGTACTTCTCCTCAGCAGGGGTGAGCGATCGTGAGGCAAAGGCCACAACCCATTCTTGGTTTGAATTGTCCTTCTGCGCTAATACAGCACCCAATCCTTTGTTGCTGGCATCAGTTGTTACATAGATTTCAGCTCTGGGATCAAATCCTTTGAGGAAAGGCGCTTCGCCGATTTCTTTTTTGATTGTTTCAAAGGTGTTCTGACATTCTGGGGACCATTCAAATTTTGATTTATTTTTTAGTAATTGTCTTAGACTGTACATTTTTTCTGAAAAATTTCTTATCAATTTGGAGTAATACTCAGTTAATCCGTGAAAGGCTCTAATATCCTCTTTGCTGGATGGGCAGGGAGCATTAAGAATGGCATCTACTAAACCCTGTTTTGGTTTGATACCCTCGCGGCTAATAGTGTGCCCCAAATAAACCACTTTGTCCTGAGAAATTTTACATTTGTCTAATTCAACAGTAAGACCATGCATTTTTAGTTTGTTGAAAACTTGCTTTAAGCGTGTATCATGTTCCAGTTGATTGCTGCCCATGACCAAGATATCGTCTTGGAAGAACCTGATGCCAACAACGCCCTCAAAGATGGAAGTCATGACCATTTGGAAAAGTGCTGCGGCAGAGGCTAACCCAAACGGTACCCTGGTGAAACGGTAACAACCAAATGGGGTAATGAATGTGGTGTATTTCTTGCTGTCCACGTGTAGGGGTATTTGGTGATACGCGGATTTTAAATCAATAATGGAAAATATACACATATCATTAGTGGCATTGAACATTTCACAAATACGTGGTAGAGGATACTGATCAACAATTATGTTTTTGTTAAGATCCCTAAGGTCAATGCAAAGTCTAATTTTCCCATTGGGACGTTTGACCACCACCAAGGGAGAAACCCACTCCGCAGACTCAACCTCCTCAATTATTCCATCTTTGACTAGTCTATTCAGTTCAACTTGAACATCATTTCTTACCGACACTGGTAAGTGTCTTACCTTATGAATACATGGAATGGCTGAGTCTTTCAGTTCTATTTTATTTTCAAAACTGTTAAGAAGACCTACTTTACCGGAGAACACTTCAGGAAAATCTTTGTGAATGGAATTCTTGCATGACTCATCGACAGACAAAACAGGGTCAGCGCTGTTTGGGTTGAGGATTATTCCCAGATCGGCTTGATCGCTCCAACCAAGTACCGAAGGTCCCTTTTTAGCAACAAAAAGTTTACAACATGCTTTTCTGTTTTTGAATTCGAATTCCAATTCACGTGTTCCTAAAAATTCAATGTTGTTGCCCGTGTAACTTCTAGCAATGATGTTGGATTTTTCTAGCGATGTTCCAATTTTGTCCATGAGCAATTGTTTCCAAACATTCTCATTGATGATCGTGAAAGGGGAGCCAGAATCAGCCATTAAGTTCACAATTACCCCACCCAATTTCACGTCACACATGGGTTTCTTTTTTTTAGTGGGTGTGAGCTCCAATACGTCATATTCAATGGAGAACACGTAATTGATGCTATCTGAGTCTGAGTACTCTGAATTTTCTTCCGAAGAGTCACTCTCTTCTTGAATGTGTCTGACATGTTTGCTATGTTTAAAGGATCCCCTATTGCAAGCCTTGGCAATGTGACCTGTCAAACCACATAACATGCACTTCTGATGTCTGGCAGGGCATTTCGTGGAATCAGGTAAATGGTTAGGAGAACCACATCGATAACATTTGAGTTCAGGGAGATCTTTGTATTTTATGCTGTGATCTTTCTCATTTCTGTGTTTGGATTTGGAAGGTTCACTTTTCTTGTGATAGTCATGCGCAACTTCCTTACTGTTGATCTTTTGTTTTAGCTTGTTAGCATTTGATGAATGTATAGCTTTTACAACAACTGGCTCCTCCAAAACTGCTTTTGCACATCTGCCGGTAAGTTCTGCTTTTTTAACCAGCGCAACAACTTCTTTTAAGGAAGATTCACCGTTAACCCAGAGTTTGTCTTGGATATTAGGGTTGCTCGTATGCATGATAATTTGATCACGAACAAATTCTTCTTGCAATTGACCAAATCTACAGGTTAAAGCCAAATTGTTCAAGGCCGCGACGTAATCATCAATGCTTTCATCTTTGCCCTGTTTTCTTCTAGAAAATTTGTAACGGTCAACAGCAACGCATACTTTAAGTAAAAAATGGGCATCCAGATCATCTAAAGCGTGTTGATAAACATTGTTGCCTTCTCTCACTTTTTTTTCAATGTTGTTGTAAGTCTTGACACCCCCTGGACCTAAACAGTATAAGAGAACTTTCCTTTTCTTTTCAGCTGTGAAGTCCTCATCCTCAACAGTTTCTATATAATTAGTAAAATACTCTTTCCACTCCTTCCATGGCATACAAGGAGCACCTTTGAGGGGTAGAAATGCTTGCGGCTGCGCAAGATTCAAAGAACTCAAAGCACACATTGCGAATAAGCGAAAGGAGGAAGGCAAACAAGTTTCTAGCTCAAAAACAAAAGTGAAGTCTCACGTTGCAGTTGTTGTTAAATAAACCCTGGTGTTCTTCCACATTTGTAACTATTTATTGACCCTTGAAATAGCATGCAAAGAAGAAGATGATGTCGATTGGAGAACTTAGGATACATGTGAAATGAATATTCAACCAACTTCTCAATCTTAAGCTTCCATCACAAGCTAGAATACTTCAATAGCAGAGGGCATCATCTTTACCATCACTGGAGATATTTGAATATAATTTGTAAATGCACAAACTGCAGTATCTGTTAATATTGTTTGTAATTATTTTTAATTTCAGATGAGTAAAAATACTTTTCAGTTTATTTTCATAGTTGTGCACATCACCGTGAACGTGCCAGGGTCGGAATCGAACTCACCCAATTCACGAAGAAAATAACACTAAGATGGCGCCTGACGCTGCGTTCCAGTGACGTGGTGCGCTTCTGTGCATGCGCAGAAGATGTCAACAGAGAGGCGTCGGATGGCGCGAAACTCGCTGACAGGAAATCGCCAAAGCAGACTCACGACTCAGCTTGGAGCCCACGGCGAATGACCAGACACGCAGGAAGCATACCACCTTCCACCGATTGCCCAGAAGCCGAGGAACACTAACTTGAACTGCCGAAATTACGAAATGCAAGACAGCTCAGAAGCCTGTTTCAGCACAGAGGCTGAGGTTGAACCGGAGGGCACACGCCGATGCACAGGAGACAGAAGATCCGAGGACACACTCACGTCGCTCAGGATACAACGTCGTGAAGTCCGACAGAAACCCAAGTGGGATAGGTCTTCAGTATCACGGGTTAAATTCCTTTAAAAGTTCTTAAATTAGTTTAGGTTCATGAAATCCGCGGTGAGGGGCTGTAGTTTTACCTCGTCGCCACTTGTTAAAAGTAGATCACAGGAACCAAGCAGTTAGAATAAAGTTCAGGTTTAATCATAAACAGCCCCACACCAGAGCAGTGCGTGGGTCAGGAATGTTATCTCTCATATGACAGTTTAGCAGTTGGAGTCAACAGAAGGAAAGTTGGAACGTTGGGGAACCAATGGGGGGGTATGGTGACAATGGGTGTTCTCGCGCAGGAGAGGTGACAGGGGCACGAGGAAGTATATAACTGAAATATAACATCCGGCCCTGTCAGTCTGTATTTAATGAGCCTCAACGGTAGTGCATCGCCTAAAACCACTAACCCAGCAATTTCTACTATCTCAGTTATTGCACAGTAAACACAAGCTTTGCTTCTAAAAATGAGAAGTGTATACATGCATACACCCTGATGCTCTTACAAAATCATTCTTTAAAAAATCAACGCCTTCCCTCATCGTTCTTATCTTTCTCAGGAGCAGCATTTAAGAGGAAAAGCATTCTCTGAGGGGACTATTTATGGACTATGGAGTTCTAGTTCTAGATTGTTGTTTTATTGTATGTGTAAGTTCTTTAAAATTGCTGCAGAAGTTGCAATTAAAATGTTAATGCATAATGGTAGCCTCTGGTATTGTACTGAAATTTACGGTTTACTATTGTGACTTTTACAAAACTAAACAGCTGAGAGAGGCAGAAGAAATTAAAACTTTCCTAGATGACCTAGACATTTCAACCCAGTGTAGATAAAGAGACTGGAGGGTGACCTCGTGCTTGATGAAGTCTCAGAAGCCATCGAGTATATGCAGAGCAGAGAAAAACCTGGGCCCATTAGAATTCCTGTGGAATTCATTAAAAGACTATTTTCCTTGTTAGAGCCACAGCTATTACACATGTATAAAGATGCCTAGGAAAGGGAATGTTTCCTCCAAATCTTAGCTACACCGTTTTAAGGTAATATATTGAGAGGGGAACCCAAAAAAATGTATCCCTCAAGTCGCCCAGTATCGTTGTTAAATGTAGAGATTAAAATGCTTGCAACAATATTAGCAGCAAGATTGCAGGGTAGTTATAACCCCCTTATCCATAAGCACCAATCAGGATGTATGTGAAAACGTACGTACATCTAGGTGCAGCATCCTGAGGCTACACAATAGGAGGGATAAAATCAAAAACACGAGGGAACCCCCGTTGTTATAATATCACTGGTCACTGAAAAGTCATTTGACTCCATATACTAGCCATACCTGTTTCTGGTACCGAAGCAATTTGGATTTGGACATAGTTTCGGCAGATGCGAGGCTCTCCTGTTGCAGACACTGACAGCAGTGGTCAAGGGAAATGGTGTAATGTCATCCCCATTTCCACTTGAAAGATGCACTAGGCAGGGGTGCTCACTTTCCCCTTTGTGTATTGAACTGCTGGCATGCTAGGTTAGGTAAAGTGAGAATATTGAAGGGTTCGCTACAAGGGTCCATGCGCCTGCGGAGAAAATCTTGCTTATAAGGATGATGTCCTTCTTTAAAACTAGTTATACGTTTATTATTCTTGTTAGGGCACTATGCACTTTGCTTTGGAATGGAGGTACTGAATACACTATGTAGAACCGAATACAATGGTAGAATAGCTTTACCAAGCATAAGCCCCTATCACTGTGCATCCCCGCTTCAACCAATGAATCACTGGATTTGCACCACGATTAATGACCCCACAGTAAAACCAGAGAGATATTAAATAGAAGGAGGAGGAAAAAGTTGCAACACAAACAACATTGGTAGTCTCGGAGAGAGCAACAAATTGCCTATGGTGGAAGGGCAAAATCACAATGAAAAAACCTGGCTCATGGACCCCTTGATTCAAGGATACCCTGATAGGAGGCAGGACAGGCCAAGAATCATAACAGCAAATATACTGTGGTTATGTACGACTATTGGAATCCTGGGTCCAGTGGTATGGATGACATCACACAATCAGCTTGGGAATTGGTTTTGTGGTTCTGACAGCCCCTCCAATGACATCAATAAGACCCTGTATGTCCTTCTGAAGTGATCTGTGGACAGAAAGGACCGGTTGGAATTTTCCTTAGATCTGGATCCCTTTCAAGTTGCTTCTGGTAGCACTACTGAATATCCATCAAAAATATTGTGTGTATATAACAATATTGAGTCAAAAATACTGTATATCATAATATTGAATTTCTATTGCTATATGCCACATTACAGAAGATTGAAAGACATCATATTGAGTATTACATATCGTAAAAAGCATAATATTGATAGAGAAAATGTAAAAATGCACAATATTGACAAGCATATCTTCAAAATGAATACACACAAAAATATAAAAAATAAACTATATTGACAACTAGTATTTAGCGGACAAATTAATAAATAGCAATAAAACTATTAAAAGTACAATAATTACAAACACATACATAAATTCACCTTAATTAGCATTTTCCAAATAAGGAAAAACAGCAAATATCATTTAAATGACCAGTGAAATCAAACCAAAAACTGTAAACCAATGAGAAGACAATCACAATAAAGAAAACTCATGAAATAAATGAAAAAACAAACCCCTTTGTGTCTACCCAAATCCAAACCCCTTCTTGAGTAGAGGGAATGGCCTAATGGCTAGGGCAGTCGATTTCAAATCTGGGGAACCAGGTTCGAGTCTCGACAATTCGGGAACCCGGTTCGAGTCTTGACAATGACGCTCAACATCCTGTGATTCTGGGCAAATCACTTCATCTCCCCGTGTCTACCAAAAATGAATGTGTCCTTGTGTAATGCAACTGGTGTTCGTGTAAAGCGCTCTGACACCTTCAGGTCAAGTTTATGCGATATAACCACCACCCCCGCCCCCCTCCAAAAAAAGAAGGCAGAAACGTGTTACACTGTCCAAAAAACACAGAAAATTCCTAGAAACAGCTAGTAAATATTTAAATATGTTAAAAAACAATTAAACAAACTTCAAAATATATTTCAGCTCAAATTAAAACTAATGATAGATCTCTGTACTATTATCTAGGCCTGCAAAAAAGAAGGGAAACAATACAAAACGTCTTCTACAAAATAAAAGGCCCAAATTACAAAGCAACCAACCCAAAAGAGAAAACAACTGTAAAATGTAAGTAATCTGCATCTAATTAATGTGCTAAATATAAAACAGTATGAAAGCAAAACACTCATAGAACTATATACTTACTGAATTTGTATATTTAAATTAAACATAGATATTAACATGTCCAATGTAGCCACTTTCAATGAGTCACTGAAAGAAAATCCCCTGCTCAAATATCTATTCTACAAATACTGCAAAAACCCTAACACGAAAGAACATACCACTGGACATACACATAATATTACTCAAATGGTTAGTATGAAAGGGCATAACTGCCACTTCTGAGGTGGGAGGTGTCACATGTCCCGAGGAACTGTTTCTTGCAGCTGGGGACATAATTTCCGATGGTACGGATAAGTTTTACTCACTTACTTAGGAGTCATTATCAGGCGTTTCCGATTCAGACCACAGTGAGATCGACAATAGTTTGTCGTTGTCAGGCTCTAGCACTCTAGAAGCACCTGAGACAGCCCTGAAGCGACAGAAATCTCGGATGAATCCTAAGGGGGCTTAAAGTCACAGCGAGATTCAGAAAAATAAGGGAAGGTGTTCAGATGGCTCTGGTCAGAAATGGGACTACTCCCACACGAGGATAATCAGTCCAACAGGATCGACAACCGAACAGATGGAATCTTCCCCTGACGTATTGCAGGCAAAGGGAAGAACAGACTTGAACTCATCTTTGAGTGTGATCTTGGATTCTATAAAAGAACATCGTGCTGAGACTCGGGCAGATGGAAAGTAGGCAAGGCAGGCCTCTAAAAAATTGGAGTGGGCAATATGGAAGGTTGGCAAAACCTGTGTAGAGATTGGTGAACAGTTGAACTGTCTGGAAGAAAGAACAACAGTGGTCGAAAAGGAGCTGTCTGATGTAAAAGAGGAAACTAAAACCCATGATGCTCAGCTCACTGATGCAATGTGGAAGCTGGAGGACATGGAGAACCGTATGAAAGATAAATAACCCCCTCTTCTTAGGGATAAAAGAAGGTTTGGAAAGGGAGGACATTTGTTCTTTCATCATAATCTTCTTAAAGAAGCTTTCCCTGAGCTTACAGGGTGGGAATGGGAATGTGAAGTTCATCGATTCCCTTTCACTAGATACAAAATGTCAGGCAGAGATTCCAATCAACCAAGGAACATCCTGGTCTTTTTTGGAAATGTTATGCTTAGGCAAGCTACATTTGAGAAGGCTCGACCCGAGATCAGAAGACAATATAAAGAATCCTCTTTTTTTGTACGCCCCGATTTTTGGCACATTATCATAGAGCGGAGATGACGACTTCGGCAACTGATTAAGCCCTTCCAGGACGCTGGGTTTGAGGCCTTCTTGCTTGCTCCCGCTAGGTTGAGGACAATTGTAAGAGGGGTGGTCAAGTTCTTTACCTTGGAAATTCAGGCTAGAGAGTACTTAGATCAAGCCTGTTTGGATAAAAGAAATGTCTGAGGCTTCAGTGCATCTGTGGGGTAATTTAAATAAGATTTTGTTGTGAGTAAAAGTCTTATTATGCAGGTGGTTTATGTTTTCTTTTTCTTCTCTTTTTTTCTTTTTCGTCTTCTATCTTTATATGACGGTTTGGCTTGATAAGTACGGAGGGAGTTTGGGGGGAGCTGCGTTGCTCTTTCCTGTCTCCATCACTTAGACCCTTTTGGTCTGGCTGCTTCCAAGGGTAGGGGAGGGAGGGTGGAAGGGAGAACGGGTGCTGGGGTGGGAGGTGTGAGGTGGGGGAACGGGCGGGGGGGTTCAAGGTGGTAATGTGAGGTATAAATTGCAGCCGAAGCATGATGTTTATTATGGGTGTCATTTTATGTGGATACTTAAGGTGAGAGTGCAACTTAGAAAGAAGAATGTACGTTACTGCCTGCTGGGCCAGTACAGTACTTGTATTTATTCAGGCATTGTAATACAGATGGCAATAATTTATTTTTGGAATAATGGCTAATGTTCGCATTGTGTCTATTAATATCTGTGGGCTGAATGACATTGCTAAGAGGAGGAGGATCCAGGAAGATCTCAAGGTACTAAAGGCAGATATTTATTGTTTACCGGAGACCCACATTGCCAGGAGTGATAGTAATTTACTCAAATCCCTGGGGTTGAAGGTAGTGGCTTACACTACAGAAGATGTGAAGACTAAGGGGGTCGCAGTTTTTATAACAAGCAGTGTCATCAACTCAGGCAGGAAAGCTGTTGATAGAAATGACAGATTATTGGAATGCAGGCACACAACTGGTTCTTTTACATTATGTACAGTCTATGTCCCTGTTTTAGATGACCCAGGACTTTTCTGTTTTTTGGCCAATGAATTACTCTCCTGCCTCTCCGTTACTTTTTGCTCTGTACTTATACCCCCTTCTTAGACGTCTGGAGGCCTCCGCAAAAATCATTCCGGTTAGTTTACAAGGTGGGGACACCAAGCTTGTGGCTTATGCCAATGACGTGCCTATTATTTCATGTGTCCCTGATCGTGCAATGTCTGTGGTTGAAAGCATTACTGAAAGTTTTGGGACTCAATCAGGATTTTTATTGAATAAAGCTAAAACGCAGATCGTGATAAATAGATTTGTCATAAGTACAGATAATAGAATTGTAGAAAAAGCGCATTAGGCATTAAAATTACATCAATGATGGAAAGACACAGTGGATTTGAATATCACCCCTACGATGGGAAAAATCAAGAACGATCTCCAAAGATGGGATAACTTGAAATTGTCAATATTAGGGAGATGTAATCTCATTAAAATGATGATTCTGTCAAAACTTTTGTATATCTTTCGTGCGATTCCTTTGGAAATCCATGATTTTTGGTTTAAACAAATAGAGAAGGAGGTAACTAGGTTTATCTGGTGCTATCAAAAGACCAGGAGAGCTAATGTTTTCTATCCCTTCCCAGGGATAGAGGAGGATGGGGGCTCCCGTATTTTAAGTTATATTATTTAGCAGCTTCACTCCCTCCAATATTATTGGCCTCTCTTTGGAGTTAAAGAAAAGGATAGGAAGGGTCCCGGCCATGTGCCGATGATGTATGAGCTACTGATAAGCGCCTGGGCCAATGGCTGTTTCTTGAAATTCTATGAAGCTAGCTACTTTAAGAAAACCCATTTCAAGGTACTGATTGCTGCTTTTTGCAATTGGCAAGGCTTAAGGAAGAAACTTGTGATAGGTAGGTTTAACCGCTATTCTCCCTTAATTGGGAATGGCCAACTGCCAAGGACATTACAAGATACTTGTTTGGCAAGGTGGGGAAAGAGTGGTTTATATAGGATAGGGGACTTGTTAGCTGGGGATCACATAACTTCCTTCGAAGTAGTCAAGGATAGGTTTGGAGTTGGCCCCTGGGATTTTTTTAAATATCTACAGTTGAGAGATTTCCTACTTAAAAAGGCTGGTGGTGCAGCAGTGGTTGGTCAAGTATCTTTGATGGAATTGCTAATTGGTAATGTAAGATCCTCAATCACACAAATATATAGATGCCTGCAGTAAGGAATACCAGATGATTTAGATAGACATAAGCTGAAATGGCAGGACAGGTTAGGGGTTGAGGATTCTTGTTTAATGAGATCATTAGAACTTTGGGATACAATTTTGTGCTCTGCCAATCTGTGGGCTCAACATTTTAAGACCTTATTCGATCTATATATTACACCTGTGAATCTCGTTAAATGGGGAGGTACAGAGGGGACTTCTTGCTTCAGATGTGCAACCTTTGGAGTGGATTTAGTGCATATTTTTGCCACTTGTCCTTGTATAGAATCTATAGGTCATGAAATTTCAGTCTTTTTACAACAGATTCTTAATGAAGATGTTCCTCTGACACCTCAGATGGTGTTATTAGGAGTAAATGATCTAGTTGGTAATAAAGGGGTAGAACTTACTTTCATAGCAATGGCCGTTTTCAGGCTCTGTGTCGCCTCAGCCTGGCTTGATTCACAACCTCCAACCTTCCAGCAGTGAAAGGGACGATTTTTACATATATATAATTTAGAAAAGGCAAACTATGAAAGGAGAGGTAGAAAAGGCAGGATTAAAGGGAATAAGATCTGGGGCCCCCTCGCCTACTGGATTGCGTCTTTATTATAATCTGAAATGTTTCCCTTTAGTTCATAGTGAAAAGTTTGCTACTATATCATGTCATTTTTTAGCTTATTTTTCACTGATTATTGTGTGTAAAGTATTACCTGATGGTTATTTGTCTCTGAAATGAAATTATGGTTTTATGTTTGGATTGTTAGTACATGTAACTAACGCTGCAATTACACCGCTTCTGGCAAAGAAAAAATATACATAAAAAAAAAAAGGAAAGGCCTTAACTGTGATTGACCAAGTTGAGAATACAACTCAGCATAAACACCCTCCAAATATGTCAGACATCGGTCAGAAACATAATTCACACTTAAAAAAGAGAAAACGAAGAATAAAAAGAATTGAAAACCCTGCACTAAACTTTTGCTGAGCTAGACGTCCCTGAACATCTTACTATAATCCGCTCAAAATGAACATTACTGACTCAGGCCTGCAAAAGAAAGAGCTAACTCTCATGTCTCTCCAGGAAGTGAGTTTGTGTGTTCATAACATAAAATCTAGCACCCCACCCCCTAGATCTGTGTTGCGCTGCTTTATTGTCCCTTGGAGCTAATTTCATTTTCCCTCTCCTTCAACAGTTATGTAACCCATTATTTTAAGTGTTCACCTTCCCATGGTCCTGGGAACATAATATAGTCATTCTCATTGTCCATGGTGGACCAAGTTGGTGCACAGCAATTTACACCCTATACCTCTCCTTTCATTCCCTGCTTAAATCCTAGAAAAGTATGACAACAAAACTCTTTCCAATTTTCTGGAAACTAACAGCCAGCTTGATCCTTCACAGTGGGGATGCAGGGCGCAACGTTGCAATGTATCAGCTATTCTTGTGTTAACAGAAGATATTAGAGACATCCTAGATCAAAGCGATACCAACATTCCCATCCTTCTCAACCTTTCTTCAATGTTTGATAAGGTGTCTCATGAAATTGTTATCTCCCGTCTTCGTGGCAAAGCTCTATCCTGATTCAAATATTTCCATTCTGACTGCCCTCAATCAGTCACGCTGCAACCGTGCAATTCTAACCCTCAAATTTCCTCCTTCAGCCTTACTCTATTTAATGCTTCTTCAGTTAGAGACTTTAGTTTTCTCAGATAATACTGCCTCTTCCCAAAACAGATTCTTTACTTGTATGAGTGAGATTGCTAAACTGAGGAAGGCAGTTGCCTTAATTTATATAGTGCTTGCTACCCCTGATGGATGGTTGAAGTGTTTTTTCGGCGAGAAGCACTCTACTCTGGAACCCATACAGTGTTAGTGGGGAATTAGTATAGGGAAATATGAAAGTAATTTGAGTGGTGGATATGTTAGTCAGTTAATTGCAAGAAAATAACATATCTCTCATCTATTCTCTGATACCAAACAAGCAAAATACAACATACAATCAATCAATGCATTTTTAAGCGCACTACTTACCTGTGAGGATCTCCTCAAGGCGCTTGGGGGGGAGGGGTGCTGCTACTTGAGCCAGGTCTTGAGGATTGGTCCTGGGTCTGCCGCTGGTGGGTAGGGAGGGTGTTCCAGGTCTTGGCGGCGAGGAAGGAGAAGGATCTTCCACTGGCGGTCATTCGTTGGATGCGGGGGACAGCGGTGAGGGCGAGGCTGGTGGAGCGGAGCTGGCGGGTGGGGGTGTAGAAGATGAGTCGGCCGTTGAGGTAGGCTGATCCGGTGTTGTGGAGGGCTTTGTGTGCATGGGTGAGTAGCTTGAAGGTGATCCTCTTTTCGACGGGGAGCCAGTGTAGGTCTCTCAGGTGGGGGGTGATGTGGCTGCGGCGAGGGACGTTGAGGACCAGCCGGGCGGAGGCGTTTTGAATGCGTTGCAGTCATCGTAGGTGTTTGGCCTGGATACCTGCATAGAGTGCGTTGCCGTAGTATAGCCTGTTCCTGACGAGGACCTGGGTCACAGTTCTTCTTGTTTCGGTGGGGACCCACTTGTAGATCCTGCGGAGCATGCAGAGGGTGTTGTAGCAGGAGGAGGTGATGATGTTGACCTGCTTTGACATGGAGAGGGAGGAGTCGAGGATGAAACCCAGGTTGTGTGCGTGGTCGGTGGGTATCGGTGCTGTTCCTAGCGTGGTCGGCCACCAGGAGTCGTCCAAAGCTAAGGGGGTGGAGCCGATGATAAGGACCTCCGTCTTGTCCGAGTTCAGCTTCAGTCGGCTGTTCCTCATCCAATCTGCGGCAGCCTTCATTTCCTTGTGGAGGTTGGTTTTGGCGGTTTGTGGGTTCCTGGTGAGGGAGAGAATTAGCTGGGTGTCGTCGGCATAGGAGATGATGTTGAGATCTTGCTGGCGGGCAATGTGGGCGAGGGGGGCCATGTAGATGTTGAACAGCGTCGGGCTGAGGGAAGAGCCCTGTGGTACGCCGCAGATGATGTCGGTGGCTTTGGAGCGGAAGGGGGGGAGACGGACGCTCTGGGTTCTGCCGGGGAGGAAAGAAGTGGTCCAGTCCAGGGCTTTCTCTTCGATTCCGGATTCTTGGAGGCGTGTTTTTAGTGTGTGGTGGCAGACCGTGTCGAAGGCGGCTGACAGGTTCAGAAGGATGAGGGCTGATGTTTCGCCGTTGTCCAGGTGGGCCCTTATGTTGTCTGTGGCGGCGATGAGGGCTGTCTCGGTGCTGAGGTTTCATCCCGAACTGGGATGGGTCCAGGGTGTTGTTGTCTTCGAGGTATTGGGTCAGTTGTGTATTGACGATTTTCTCGATGACCTTCGCCAGGAACGGGAGCAGGGAGATGGGTCGGAAGTTCTTGAGGTCCTTGGGGTCCGCCTTGGGTTTTTGAGGAGGGCGTTGATCTCGGCATGCTTCCATCTTTCCGGGAATGTGGCTGTCTCGAAGGAGGTGTTGATCACTATCCGAAGTTGGGGTGCGATGGCTGCGTCAGCTTTGTTGAATATGTGGTGAGGGCAGGGGTCAGACGGTGATCCTGAGTGGATGGAGTTCATTGCCTTGCAGGTTTCGTTGTTGTTGACGTTGGTCCAGGAGGTCAGGCTGTTGAACTGAACCATTTTTATTTTTATACTTTTTATCTGTTGGTCCAACAGTACTCCTGCTGATACCACAACGTAAGCTCCATCTGCAGTATTGCAAGACTGTGCAAGCTTCACTTGTTGGCTCCTGCATGATCTTACTGTACCACGGCACGAGAGAGAGTCCTGTGGTACAACATAGGTGCCGTACTGGGGCCCAATGAGAGTACTGTGGGACCCACAGCACTTTTCTTTTTAAATTTTGGCCCAAAGGCCGGGTTTTAGGATACTCCTACCCTGTCCACTTATTTGTTAATTAACATAGGACACAGACCCCAAGACCCAGAGTCCTGAAATGATGACCGCAGAATATTGCTCCCGTCAACCAGATTGCTCAGTCCCATGGGGCCAGTACCAGTGCCACGGAACTGAAGGGATCAATAGGAAAAAATCCCTATCAGCTAATCTGAATGCCTATTTTTGTAAATTATCGGTACCACAGCAGTACCATGCTACTTCAATGGGACCAATCATCCGTATATCAATATTTTTCTAAAAAATGGCTGAACGGATTTACTCTAAATCATATAAGGCACAATTTAGGAGTAAAGACTTAGCTTTCTGCAAAATTTGGTGTCATTCTATTCAGCCTGTTTTTGTGTCTCACTTCTCAAAATTCCCTTGTGAAGCTAAGTGGAAAAAAACATGTCTTAGGACCCTCTCTTTAACTCGATCCTTACTTACTAGATCACACCAAACTTATCAAGAACAGCTGCGGTGGATCAATTTAAAAAGAAAAGTTTTGTAATGATTCGTCAAATGGTGCCAAAGTTGTCAGCAAAAATAAAAACCCTCTTCCTATGGAAACTGTGACTTAACATATACCTAAACAGTGGCGATATACACACACAATATGATACCTATTAACCTAGAATTAACTATTAAAACTAGAAAGTATACCATAGTGGGTAAAGTGTTGGACTCTGTGGATTGTGTAGTTACTATTCCCATTATTAACGTTGCAAGTAAAACAAGTGATTTGCAAAAGAGATTAAATTTTTCCTACATACCTGTTGCAGCAAGCATCAATTAACAATTATACACTGTGTGTGTGTGTGTATAATATATATATAAACGCTTGACAAACAAATCTTAAGAGACAAACAGAGCCAACTTCAAATGCGATTCTCCATTCTTCATTTATTTTTGAGCACGGCAGCCATGACGCGTTTCAGCTCACACAGCGGTCTTGTTCACACAGTTTTATGTATATATATATGTTCACTGAAAAAAACATAGGTTTCACCCGTTATAGTTAGTTCAGCTAACTATAACTCGCGCGCCCGCAATGCACTGCTGATGACGTTACATATTACATCACTCATCACATGGTCAGTGACATCAGTGACATCACTGGTGACATCACTGATGACATCATCCACTGAATGTGTGTCTTTCTGAAAAATAAATATTTTTATATATGTATATCTAAAGGTCGATGGAAGAATAAATGGGTAAATAAGTGTCTAAATGGATGTTTTTTTTGTAAATTTCATTGTATAACTGACTTATTAAGTGTATCTTAGTGAATACATGTATTAGCGAGTAATGTTTAAATATGTAAATATCTGTATCAGTGTCTCACTTTGTGTATAAGTGTCTGCAT
This sequence comes from Lissotriton helveticus, assembly GCF_964261635.1. Classification (NCBI taxonomy): domain Eukaryota; kingdom Metazoa; phylum Chordata; class Amphibia; order Caudata; family Salamandridae; genus Lissotriton; species Lissotriton helveticus. Next base: position 845,587,792 of record NC_136057.1, on the reverse strand, counting down.
GGGTTGGTGAGTAGCTACACAAGTGTCTATATGCGTTATTAGTTGGTTTTTTGAGTATCAGAATGAGTGTCTGTATGGTTTGGTGGCGGGTATTACTTAGGGCACAGATGCATGAATGACTGACTCACTGTTTGTATGTGTTTTGAAGACAGCATGTGTGCAGGACTGTACGGGTGGATGAATGTGTGTATGGGTGTGCTAGTGAGTGAATGACTGCCTCAATAGCGTCTTTATGAGTAAGTACATATGTTTTAAACTAGTATATGTGAGTATTGATATATATAAGTAAGGAAATATGACAATAACAGATTGAATAAATTCCTGTATAAATAAGTATGTGTTTCTATAACTGATTGTTTAAGAGAGTAAGTATGTGGACGTTTCTGTAAAAGTAAGTGTAGTGGTGTGTGTATAGCTGTATATGCAAACAAATGGATGTTTGACAGTTTATTCGCATGTGTGACTATGTGTGTGAGTAACTGTATGGATAAGTATCGGTGTGTAACAAGATGTATAGGTGTATGAGTACATATGATGAGTGAGTACATGTTTAAGTGACTATATAGAACTGTTGGTGGATGAGTGGATGTGTATGTAGATGTTGGAATTACTGAATAGGTTGTTGTAACTGGTATTGGTATCTCAATTTTCTTGAAATTTGTAGTATCTATTTTTGAATGTTTGTATCAAAGGTTATATTAGGGTGAGAGGAGGTCTGCCACTCTTTCACAAGGATGATGTCATCAGTGATGTCATTTGCGATGTCATCAGTGATGTCATTTGAGATGTCATCAGTGATGTCACTGACCATGTGATGAGTGATGTAATATGTGACATCATCAGCAGTGCATTGCGGGCGCGCGAGTTATAGTTAGCTGAACTAACTATAACGGGGGAATTTCTATGGTTTTGTAGGAGAGAAATCTCCAGCTAACTATAACATGGGTGAAACCTATGGTTTTTTCAGTGAATTTCTAAGGTTTTTTAAATGCTAATTCCTAACTATAACGTGGCTGAAACCTATGGTTTTTACAGTGAATTTCTAGGGTTTTTTAAATGCTAATTCCTAACTATAATGTACATAAAACCTATGTTTTTTTCAGTGAATATATATATGCACTGGAAAACTAAACACCCACTTCCTTTACAAAGAAATGGAAAGTTTGCATCTCTGCAACCTCTCTAATTTTTCACCTTAGTCATCTTCAACTCAATCAACACAACAACCACAAATAGACACACCTACTTGCTACCATTCTTGCCTGAGCTTATCAATTATTCTTCTTTAATTCAAATTCAAAGTGCAGGCCCTTTATTCAGCCTTCTTGGTAACTATTACCCGTGAATAGCAGTGGGTAATTTGCACACTTCTGTCCTTTCTTGCGTCTTTTCTACCACACACTGCAGCAGGTTTACAAGCCCTTTGCGCCACTTTTGCATCATTTTTCGCACGACCTTGTAAATCTTCCCAACTGTGTGTACTTTATGCACTAGCTTTCTTCCTTACATGTGGTACTAGTTTCTCTTGCTCCAACTGCGGAATCCAACTCCCTATCTGTGTAATGACCTGGAAATCCAAAGATCCACTTCACTGACAATGCAGTGGGTAGTTTGCGTCTCTCCAACCTTTCTTATTTTTCACGTTTTTCATCTTCCACTCAATCTACACATCATCCACACATACACACATCTAATTGCTCCATTCCTTAGCTGTGATTATCAACTATTCTTCTATTTTATATTCATATTCAAAGTGCAAGCCATTTATCGAGCCTTTTTGTTGTAACTACTGTTCCAGGAATTCTGCTCATACACAGATCTGTGCATAAAGACTTAGGACCTCAGTGAATTACGGTGTACCAAAACCCACCTTACTACACAAAACCCCTACCAGACCAGCAATCAGTGACTCACTGGTTCTTCGCCCTAGAGCAAAAACACCAATGACTAGTCAACCCAGAACATGCGACTTAGATTACATGAAGTAAAGTGGATAACAAGAACACTCTTTCAATATAGTCTTACACCAGTCCAAAACAAGATGTAAATAAAGACACGTGCAACTTTAAAAAGTTGATTTCTAACTCCATAATCTCATGCACAGTACCTTAGAAAATACAACCAAAAATATTATCAGAAACAAGGTTGTCAGCATTGTTACTATTCTATGAAATACAAACTGAAAAAGCATCCTATAATGCTAAACGTAAACAAATTTAAAATATACCTACATTTCACCCTCCCTACCTAGCAGATTAGTTTATAACTACAGAAAGTCTCAAAGGATTACATGGGCAGACCTATACCTCTGGTACTCAGCAGTAGTGGATCCCATTCAGTGCTCCACAAACTGTCAAGATACGAATGTTCTCCAAATGTGTGTAAATTTGCCTCCACAATGCATTATGAAACGCGCAAGTATCAGAGATGGCCACAGCTGCATATGTATTATGGCTCGAACGTGCGAGGATCATTCTGAATAACAGACACAGTATTCAAGATAACCTTGATGTTCCATGCTCTCACTATACACACAAAACTAGCGAGACAGTTTACAAATCTAGCATACCAAATTATTCTCATATAAAGCAAAATACTCAGCCTTCGCTAAACAATATCACAAGTATGTGTCGTGTGCAAAGCAGAGCAGGAAAGCAAAAATAGCGTGTAAGCTTCTAATAAACCCATGCTAACTTAACAGGGTGTGAGTGCAAGGCTCAGCCCCACGGCACCCGTTCTTGATCAAAGCACGTGATATAAACGTGGGCGAATTAGGAACGCAGAGTCCAAGCCTAAAAAGCAGAGTCAAGTTCACATTTCCAAAAAGAAGTTATTCGCTCTTTGATAGAAAGCAGTAGCTAAATAATAAAGAATACGTAGAAAAATCAAAGAGTCTTAATCCAAGCACAGTATGTAGCAACAGCCTCCAACAGAAAGTCATTGTTCACATCTGAAAACATTTCAGCCATCCAATTCAATAGTGGGAATGAACATACATGTTACTCAACGACCGTAGACTCTATCACCATCGTAGGAAAACTCGGGTCATCTTTTAATGTAACTGCGTGCCAAGAACTCAAGCGCCGCTGCAAAAACATTTCAACGTCCCATTATTCCATGTGTCGCTGCTAAGGCCCTAATCCCGCCGCCAGAACAGAGAATGTCATGAACCACTAAGGGGCTCATCAGCTGGTCATAATCCGCATTGGGAGACACCGTACTGCAGAGACACTAATCCAGGGCCCAGTCGAAATCGCAGCTCAGGCAATGGAACACAGGTTGAACGCATGTGAAAAAGGAAAATCGAAACAATAATCCATAAGCTGCACTCAATGTAGCCAAAGGCAGCACTCCGTAATAGCTAATCATTCGGTTGCGAAGCAGCAACAGCCGGGACATATTGTCGTCTGCTGCAGGATGTGCATCCATATTTATGTAAACAAATTAATAAAAGCACACAGGCAACTAATGCGAGTATTAAGCGCAATCCACCAAAGATGCTGGAAAAAATCGAATGAAAAAAATCCCAAAAAGACACCAAATATACTTTCTACAGAAGTCACAAGACCACTGCTTCTAACTTTAAAAAAGTAAGGTAACCCCGTAGTCAAGGACACGTTAAAGATACTCTAAATTAACTCCCCAAAATTCAAGAGCACGTCTGTATTTAATAAATCATGCACTTCTGTGCGGGTGTTTGCTACATAAAGGATAAATGTAGAGCGACCTCTTTTTGAGACAATAGCGCTCTTATACGACTCATTTGGTTGACTCTGCTTTCAAGGTCGAAATCGACAGCCAGATGGAAACATCCAGCTTCCCATGCAGAGGAGTTAACACAACTTTTTTTTATCAAACCACACGCTCAGTTACCGTAATCATGTAAGCGATGCCTGCTAACATTGCACAACAATCTCCATTATTTCAAAGTCAATAACTCCCGTTTCCAGTAAACTGAACGTTGTTGTGACAGCAGGTGTCAGACTACCTTTCAAAACTCAGTCCAAATTAGGCGCATGTTGTATACAAGAGCCATGCAATTGTATGTGTCTATAAATTAAGGAGTGATCTGGTACTATTGTGCAATCCTCGCCATTCACATAGACTTCTTTTCCCTCCCTCAGACACCTATATGTAAATGGTAAAAACCAAGCTTTATGCAGATAAGCGCTCCCTAAACATCCATATCTGCCTATAGCATAGTATTTCATGCAAACCTCAAACTTAACCAGGTTAAAAAATAACGTTATGATACTGTGGATAAGCCACACACCTGAATTGGATCTCCAATGAGTGACCACTTCTAACCATTCTCATAGCGCGCCCTGTGCTCTGATTTGACAGTGAGAGACTGATCGGACCATAGTTTGTACTGCTAATCATTCTCAGCATACGCTACGAATACCCTTTGACGTTACACGTTGCATCAAAGCTTCCGTGTGACGTCATGTACAGCGCCCCGTACAAAAAAGACGCGAATGTTTTTAATTGTTTAAAAACATATATTCATGTATTTAATGAACATATTAACAGAAGACTTAATCTAGGATAATTATGGAATAAATTTTTTTTAAGTTTTAAAAATCCTATATAACTTCTATATTGTATGAGTGCAGCTGCGTGCCCCTTCGCCTGCTACCCTAGACTCCACCACGCCCAGATCCGGTTTTTAAGCACGCATGATCATCACCACAAAACCATTAGCATGCATATCGCTTTTCCACACATGCTTCTACAACTAGTATGCATTTACCACACATGATAAACGCATAATCTTAATAATGGTTTTTTGTTGACCAACATGTGTTGTAATGGCTGTGGCTTAGGTCCTTCAAATTAGTTTCTAGGTGTACGTGTGACCAAGTCTGATAAGATCGGAGGCCAAGGACAAACACCGTGGTATCTGTGGCATGAAATCTCATCGATTACCGAGAAAATATGCGCAGGGTAAAATGAAAGTAACAGGTATAATAAAAATAACGGAGGAACAATACTAAAATGGCAGTTGGACGGAGTATGTAATCAACGTTTGGCGCCTAAACACTACATTTCAAATAAATATACATACAATATGTTTATTAATATATTACAAAAGAATACCACCGGATGACACACATGACCTGGGAAGAGAAAGCGGCAAATTTAATACCTAAAATCAGGAGAGGTTTGCTTGGCGAACTTGAAGAAAAATTTTAAAAAGTGCACTTGCAAACAAGGTTGCGCATGCGTAGAGAGTACAACTGATGCAGGGGAAAAAAACGGAAAGTTTTACATACTGTCATGGAAATATAGCTCTAAAAATTGCCCCCGGAATTTGCTCCCCGAGACCTAATGAATAAAACGGACTTCTAGTTTCTTTTCCCTTTTCCACCGCATATGAGTACCATACGCGTACGCCGTAATTTTTTATTAAAAAAAAAAAAAATTGACCCTAAAAATCCATGTACGACCCCCTGAGCAAGCCTAGAGAGTCAGGATATTTCTACCCTACACCATTTCCTTATTTCTCAACTTTGTTTTACACTTTTCTTGTGACTCGCTTCTAGCGACGAACAAAATGGCTGCCAACACTTCCTGGTTTGCAGTGTTCACAGACAGTTGACATCCAATCAGCATGCAGCTCGTGCTCGTAATATACAATATGTTTATTAATATATTACAAAAGTATTGCACCGGATGACACACACCACCCGGGAAAAGAAAGCAGCAAATTTAATACCTAAAATCAGGAGAGGTTTGCTTGGCGAACTTGAAGAAAAATTTAAAAAAGTGCACTTGCAAACAAGGTTGCGCATGCGTAGAGAGTACAACTGATGCAGGGGAAAAAAACGGAAAGTTTTACATACTGTCATGGAAATATAGCTCTAAAAATTGCCCCCGGAATTTGCTCCCCGAGACCTAATGAATAAAACGGACTTCTAGTTTCTTTTCCCTTTTCCACCGCATATGAGTACCATACGCGTACGCCGTAATTTTTTATTAAAAAAAAAAAAAATTGACCCTAAAAATCCATGTACGACCCCCTGAGCAAGCCTAGAGAGTCAGGATATTTCTACCCTACACCATTTCCTTATTTCTCAACTTTGTTTTACACTTTTCTTGTGACTCGCTTCTAGCGACGAACAAAATGGCTGCCAACACTTCCTGGTTTGCAGTGTTCACAGACAGTTGACATCCAATCAGCATGCAGCTCGTGCTCGTAATATACAATATGTTTATTAATATATTACAAAAGTATAGCACCGGATGACACACACCACCCGGGAAAAGAAAGCAGCAAATTTAATACCTAAAATCAGGAGAGGTTTGCTTGGCGAACTTGAAGAAAAAGAAAAAAAAGTGCACTTGCAAACAAGGCTCCACATGCGTAGAGAGTACAACTGATGCAGGAAAAAAACCTGAAAAGTTTTACATCCTGTCATAGAAATATAGCTCTAAAAATTGCCCCCGTAATTTGCCCCCCCGGAACCTAATGAACAAAACGGACTTCTCGTTTTTTATCACCTTTTCCACCGCGTACAAGTACTGCACGAGTACCCCGCCATTTTTTATTTTTAAACAAATAAAAATTGAGCCTAAAGATCCATATACCACCCCCCTGACGAAGACTATAGGGTCAGAATGTTTCTACCCTGCCCCCTTTCCTTATTTCTCAACTTTGTTTTACGGTTTTCTTGTGACTCGGCTCTCGCGACAAACAAGATGGCTGCCAACATTTCCTGTTTTGGAGTATTGACAACCAATCAGCATGCAACTCCTGCTCGTAATTGTACGTATTTCCGTATGCTGAGATTTTTCTTTTTTTTTTAAACAAATAAAAAAAGAGCCTAAACATCCATGTACGACCCCCTGAGCAAGCGTAAAGGGTCAGAATGTTTCTAGCCTGCCCCCTTCCCTTATTTCTCAACTTTGTTTTACTGTTTTCTTGTGATTCGGTTCTACCGAGGCACAACATGGCCGCCAACACTTTCTAGTTTCGAGTGTTGACAGACAGTTCACAGCCATGCAGCATGTAGCTCACGCTCGTAATTGAACGGATCTCCTTCCGCGTGTAGAACTCTGTCTCTAGATAGAGCTATAATTTTACTTGTAATTTTCTCAGAAACTACTGAACGGATTTACACCATTTAACAAAAAGCACAATCTGCGAACCAAACTCTACCTCTCTGCCAAATTTGATGTAATTCCGTTCAGCCGTTCGGGCTGTAGCCCTGGCTAAAGGTCCCTATGGAAAATTGCATGGGGAAAACACGTTTTGGGACCCCCTTTTTTCTCGGCCCCAACTTGACGAATCAACCCCACACTTTCAGGGAAGGAGCAGAACCGAGCAGGCCATTTTCTTGGAGAAATTCACGAAGATTCGTCCACCGACGCCAAAGTTATTCCAAATAGAATGTTGTGGATTTCCTATGGAAAGTAGGTCCTAACTATAACTACCTACTGGCGACCGCCAGTAGGTAATATATATATATTCACAAAAAATCCATAGGTTCCAGGAATGTTATAGTTAGGTTAAAAAATGTACACACACAAATCTAGTCTCTGTAACCTTTGTTTTTTTCAGTGAATTTCAACGGTTTTTTAATGGTCTTTCCTAACAATAAAGTCCCTGTAACCTTTGTTTTTTTCAGTGAATTTCTAGAGCATTTTTTAAAGTAAAGAAATATGTAATTGGCATGCGTTAATCCAACTGCCACAGCACACACAGCCTATGCCTATGCACAGCGGAGGTGTGGGCGGAGGGCCTGGTATATGGACAGCCAAACTTAGTCCCCCCTCCACAGTCCAATTTGGGCCCCAGGGACCCCATACTCCCATGCCCAGCCAATAAAGGGTGGGCACCCTGGAGCCACTTTGCTATTGTTGGGAGCCATGGGGGAAACCTAATGCCCCCTCTCCCAGCCAGCTCACTGCCTCCGGCGGTAGCCGGCATTGCTCCCGCATGCAGGGAGCACCCAAAAAAGCTCCTCCTTATGTGTGGGCGCAATTGTTTCATCTGTTTCCCTACCCGCTTCACTGCAGGCAGGGAAACAAATAAAAAGTCTGCTCCAAGTGGGCGGGAGCACTCTCAAAGTTTACAAGTTACAGTTAGGAAATAAAATTTTAATTGTAGAAATTCACTGAAAAATACAAAGATTACCCGTTCTTACTGTTGACCTAACACTGCAAAGGCTCCTTTAAAAATGATACAAAATAGGATGCACTATCTCTTTAATTACTCTAGGCTTGCTAAAGTGGATGTTGGAAATACTTGAACAGTGCATGATAAAAGGAGCCCAGGACCACTAGTTGACACCATTCTGCCAGTGATACATGTGAATCCATGCTCCCCAGTGGGTATCAGTTTCCATATTGCTTTGTCATATACTTCTAATTAGTCTTTCAGCAAATGGATAATAACTATGGGTGGACGTAACTCGCATAATTTGGTGCATCGTAATTATGCAATATTATGCAGAATTAGATGAGTAACATAGCCCAGCGTTTAGAGCTTTTTTCCCAAGGATGCATTTTGAGCTAAAAATAGTGCTAAATGAACAGAACATGAACAGCAACATCCAGCAGCTCTCGCTAATTGGTTGTTCCCGCCCTCTTGCTGTAGGATTTTGTGCCATATTACTTATAATTAAGCGAATGTGCATAATTGCATATCTGTACTTTTGCACCAAAAGTGTAACAAGAAATTACCAAAAGGAATCTGAATATTCTGGCTTAATATACATTTCGCCTTGGCCTGACAATCATGCCAAGGCTGTTTTTTTATTTTTATTTATGGCATTGTGTATACATTAAAATATATTTGCTTTCATTACAGAGCAGTTGTTTCATATTAGAAAAAGCTTGCTCTTTATCTAACTCTTTCAAATCCATAACTCTCAACTAGTTCAATTTCAGGAACAACGCCCCAGACAGTCTATTCACCTCTCCACGCAGCACTCTGGAATCCGGGCCTTGCATTTACATTTCTCCCTCTAAATATGGGTTTATTGATGCCTTTGAGCAGAGGACTAAAAATAGAACTTTCTTCTTTAATTTCACAAAGTGAAAAGTTCTCTACTTGATGGGCATACTAAAATACACATAATGTAATCCAAAAAGAAATAAAGAAAAGTTTACTCACTAGTGTTCACAAGTGCATTTTCTATGAGTGCACTCACCTTGTGTATTTTGGATTGAATAATACGTGGATCTAAACGTCAATGCTTTCTTTTCCCTGATTAGCGTGTCACTGTCATGTTCCATTATTTGTGTATTTATTGTTGCTTTGTGTTTGTTCTGCTGGAAGTTCACATCTCCTTCTTGATGATTTAAATGATAAGAATGAGTGCTTCTAAACACAAAGCAATAATTGAACCCTGAATGCAGCGCTGAATGTTAAGTCTACGTTTAGGTCTAGGCGCTATAACTTAGTGAGTGTTGTTCAAGGCACTGAATGTCTGTTTTAAGCAATTCATAGCCTGGTAGAAGCTAACTTAAATGTTGTACGTCTGTCTCAAACTTAGAAAAGGTGTGGATATTTAAAGACGCAGACCAAGCCCGGGCAACACCTATTGGTGTTGCCAGGGCTTGTTCTAAAGTTAAGTCCTAAATCGTTTCTATGGAGAGTGTCAAAGGGAACAATCCAAAACGTGGATAAAGTCACGGGAAATTATTGGCGGGGCATTGCTGGAACAGTTATAATTCTATATCCACCCAATTTTGTGTAGGAAAACTGGCTACGCATACTCACAAACTGACCCATTTCTAAAGGAGATTTAAGGAACATCCAGCTAATAAAAATAATGAATCAATGAGTGTGTGATGAAAGATTCCACTCTTTTCTGTTTTCGAGGAGGAAGACAGGCTGAAACGCCATGACCCAGTGACGAGTGCGTGTTACGAAAGTCACCTATCACAGTGACGTGATGAAACCTTTTGATTCTGGGAATATACTATATGAATTGATGAAATTTTGACGTGTTTTAGGAGACTGGTCATCTGCCTGTACCTGTGGGAGATTATTTGAAAGCTTTCTGTATGAATACGTGTACACCAATGGATTGCTGCCTCACAGGTTTTTATAAAGTATAGCGTTGTGATGATCCTGGGAGTAAAATGAGCAATACAAAGATTCATGTGTTGTAAAATTTGCCCTGAAGAAGCCCCCTCTTTTGGGGCAAAACGCGTTGGCTGTATTCTACTTTCACCAGTGGTTTGAGAAGCCATTAAAGGATCACCAGTTGAATTTATTGAAGAGTCGTGATCAAGTCTTGTGTTGTGCATTTATGCTTTGATAACATTTGTGTTGCCTCTCTGTGCTTTTGGTATTGCTTTGTAATTGTTGGGTCCAGTGGCAGTGGACTACAGAGGTGGGATACGTAACTTTGAGCAGATTTACATTTTGTGTATAACGTGGTGGTGCGGCTCTTAAGTATCCCTTTCTGCCGTTTCTCTCCTTTTTCCATTTCTTTTCTGGGATAGGCCTGTGTTGGCTCACACTGCCAAAACAGCCAAAATCCGGTTCTGAATGCAGCTGATCTTTTTCAAGTGAAGGGGAACACAATACAGAAGGCACTAAAAATGATGCATATATATATGCACACCAATGCGCACACATCCAGACACAGATTTCGATAAATAGCTGTACATATACAGGGTCTCAACTGCTTTATTGAAAGTTATCACTAATGATCCGCATCGATGTATGGTTGTTTATTTAAATATGTTGCTCTATAGCCAAACATTCCAACTTCACCTCAATGTCTCACAAACTTTGTCACAAACGTCTGACAGACTTCATCACAGGCTGTTTTTCACATAGGAGGAATTTATTTTCAAGTTCAAATGTCGTCATATCCATGTTGATTTAATCATTATTGGTAATAAATACATGTAAAAAAAAGGTTTCAGTGAGTTTTAGTGCCATTGCAATAATCCTGCTCCTCCCTCGCCCCCATCTCCTCCAGGAACTGCCCTGAGCTTCTGAAATAAAGACCATGGCAACATTACAACCCCAACTCTATCCAATAAAGTGCTGTTGGCAATTACTGTGGTATAAGCCACCATGGTGGTTATTTACTAACTACAAATACTCACATAAATAATATAATTTTTAATGAATCAATACAGCTTGTTCTACTTAGAAAATACAAGTAACAGGAACATTGGCGAGCTTACATTAAATAAATATTTGTTTTTACTTCAACAAATAGACTTGCACTGCAAGAATAGGAGGATCACCCAGACCAGCCGCTTCGCGGATCTTGATCGAATGAACAATAGCCACACAAAAACAACAATGTAGAAAAGGCAAAGGAATACAGGCATAACCAGGACACAATACCTAAAGGCTTTAAAAAATCTCTCTGGGCTCACGCGCACTGCCACAGAGCACAGGACATTGCATGAGTCCACCATTCATTAGGGTGGCTCGACCAGTTCCAGATATGAAGAAGCTATGTATGAGAGGGCTGGCCCATGCAAAGCAAAGCCTAAAGGACCCTGAAAAGAGTCTGTCTTTTGTGTGCTCTCAGACTTCACTGAAGATGTCTGTAGCCAGACCTAAAATGCGTGCCTAGTGGCAAACAGGAAGCGGAGCCTCTGCTGGTGCATCAAGCAGAGACGTGGGCAAACTCGACCGGCCAGGAAGGCCTGGTCTTCTATTTATGGCTAAATGCCTATAAAATGCTTCTCTGCCAAATTGGACTCTTTTAGAACTTTAAGACCCACTGTGTGGATTTGTTTAAATGTCTGCAGAGGTCCTTCTTATGTATGATTTAAATTTGCTGACTTTTGAGCTTATCTCCCGATTAAAAAAACTTTTTGAACTAAAAAGTCACATGAATGAGCACCAGAGTCTCGGCTTGGCTGTGAGGACAGCAGAACATTTGGCATGTATACATTGTTGTTGCACCAGCCTGACTGTTCCTCTCCATGGCAATTCAAATGTGCATGTTCGTTTGTGACACTCACTGTGTGACAAGTGACTCAATATCACACTCAATGTAACAGCAAAGGTCCCAAGCAAACTCCTCTCGACTGACCGGTCCCTTTGGCGGAAAAATACATGTGCAGGTGCTCAGGATCAACAACTAGTTCAGGCTTCATCCTTAAGGTCATTGTTGATGTGAGCTCAACATTGCAGCAAAATTGTCCATCACAAATTTTCAGTGGCCATATGTGTACGTACAGTTACCACCTAGCTCTAAAGTCGGTGACAACAGTATAGCGTTGTGTCTGTAAAAGTAAGTAAGGAAAATCTTCACAGAAGGTTCTTTCCAAACTTTGCCGGCAATACTTCAGTCCAAGCCCACCTAGAAAGGCTTTGGGCTTCGACATCATGGATGCACCGAGAGGTGCCTTGCCAGCTGCAGCTTGGTGTGCAGGCCATATCCCCGCTGTCGTCACTGTTGCTCTGTTTTCATCGCAGTTGACTGAAGGACCCCAGCATGTGGTTTTCAGTTCCAGTAACACAGAAGTTTTTATGTTAGTGATTCACATCTTTGAGCTGTGGGATCTTACGATGAAGAAGGTGGCAGGGCTCCATCAAAATGTCAACTAGGGTGACAAAAATCAAAGTCTAGGGCAACAGCAGGGTTTAACCTCAGCATCCTGACTGGACGAGCTCCTCTCCAGAGCTCTTGGTCACAGAGAGGGTGGTGAACACCTGTAAATAAAAATAAATAATACATTTAGAGAAGACAGAATCATACAGATAAGTAACAGTTATAGCTGTTGTGCACCCAATTAGCTGATAAAATTACAACCATTTATATCCCTATTATTAGTGTATTACTATTATTATTACAGCTGTTAATACCATCATTATTATTTTTGTCTTTAGTATAAATATTGCTACATTTGAATGATATTACTAGCATCATGGTACTGTTGAGGTTCTTTTGTAGTGATACATTGGATCAATGGGCTGTGTTAGCATTGCAGGGGGATGCAGGTTGTATAGAACATTATACAAAATAGTGTGCTCGTTGGTGCCAATGCCAGTTATTGGACAGTGTTACAAATTAGCAACCTAGGGCCCGATTACGAATTTGGCGGTGTGGCGCCGGGCCCGCCCTGCCGCCTTACTGCCAAACCCATGGTGAGGCCGCTCACCAGATTATGAGTTAAACTTGTGAGTGGCAGGCCTTTTTTGGGTGTTCCCAGAGCGGTGCCTTTAAAAACAGGCACCGCAATGGAAATGCCAAAAACAGTTCCTGCACGGCATGGGCTGTAAGGTCCATGCCGTGCAGGAACTGGTGTGCATGAACACATGTGGGCACATGTTGTGGCCCCCTGTGTGCATACACAGGCTTGAGGCACCTTTGTTTCCTCTCCGCCAGGGTTTAAATGGAGTAAGAACCTTCATGTAAACCCTGGTGGGGGGAAAACTGGTAATAAGCTTGGCGGGACCACAGCGGTCCCACGAAGCATATTGCAGCACCTAGACCGCCACGCCACCTCCAGGGAACGGCGGCTCCCTGGTGGTGGTCCCATGGCCGCTCCACTCATAATGGGGCTGTCAGGACTGCCACCACCGCACCCCTGCGAGTCTGGCGGTCTGTGGACCGCCAGTCTCTTAATTGACCCCTCAATGTCTATCAAATGGATAAAGGCTAAGATCTTCCAGCTTCCAAAGAAATCTCTGAAGCAGGTGTAGTAAACTACTGAACTATTTTAGCATGTAACTGTTACAATAAACAAAATGAAAGCTCGCATTCAGCTCTCTACAGCCAATGCATCAAGTGCATCAAAACAATTAATTATTTTACTGGTAGTCGGACAGAGCAAAACAGATTAATGATTAGGCACAGACGCCTTCAACCGCTGAGCTATATAATCATTAATCAGATAGAATAAAGCAAATAAGAACAGAAGTAAGATGTCAGCTAATGGGAACTGTAAATTTGAGTTATCTTTGGGTGCAATGATCTCTATAAGAATATTAAAAGTGAATTTCGGGCAATCATCCTTAAGGATCTGAGTGGCTCCACTGGCCATCCTTCATAGGGATGTGCCAGGAGAAGTATCTCCCTCCAGCTGAAGGGTTTTGTAGGTAAGATTCTAGTGCCAAGCGCCTCCCTGTACTGGACTCTGTAGCTTTTAAAAATAACCCCAGCCACCAGCAGTGACTTATTCCCACACCTTCATCATTATTTCCTCAATTTCTTACCACCCACACCGTGACACCAACCTCAAGCCATGGTGTGGTGTGTATGTAGGGATGCAGCCAAACATTATTCAACTCTACCTTTTAGGTCAAATGATACTATAAAAGCACTATTAATCGCCATCTAAGTGTAACTGTTCAAGAATTGAATGTGAGCTCAGAGTGTGCAAGGAGAAAAGCCTTTGCTGAAGGTGTTGACATCTCTGGAGGATCGAAGCAAATGCTGTCAGAAGTGTAGTGTGGGCAAGGGCTTGTTAGATGCCAAGGCTATGTGCTACAGAAGAATACTGAGAGCTGATCAAGGTGGACAAAGTTATAGAAAAAGGTTTTAAGCTATTTGTGAGAAGACACGTAGCGATTAATGTCAATACCCATTTATTTGTTGGTTTCTGTTAATACGGCAGTAATCTGCTCAAACAATATTCAGTTTTGACTCCCTAATAATAACATCATCAAGCTATTGCCTCTTTACAGGAATAAGTCTGGCTTGGCAATAATTGTAAGATGTTTTCCCAAGTCAAGTGCCATGCCTTAGGTACGTACCTCTGCACAGACTGGGTGGATTCCTATTGTGCTGTCGAGCTGTTCTTTCGTGAGTCCACATTTGATGGCGACTGCAAATCCCTGGGTGATTTCACCAGCATTCGGCCCAAGTATGTGAAATCCTAAAACACGTTCCTAGACGGAGAACAGAAATACATCAGTGATGGGATGAGGCAAGCATCTCGGTTTCAGCAGACTTGGCAGGCCACTTGAATTATGCTTCCACTTTTATCCCATATTATTCGCGTAGACCGGGGTTCTCCTGTGTTGGTCCTCGAGGACCAGATCCATGCCAGATTTTTAGCATCTCTCTATATAGATAAATGTAGTTACCTCAAAAATTTGGCATGGATTCGGCCCTCCAGGACCGAAATTGGAGAAGCCTTCGGTAGATCATGGGAGTCTTCCAATACAACACCCGGGTGCTTCTTAGCAGTTGATGAGGACACACTCTGTGCTTCACAGGATGTGCAACTGACAGTGACCTGGAAGCACTGCCCAACAAATCACACTGACAAACAAGCCTGAAGGCAAACAGGAAAATTCATGTACAAAAGTTGGTGGCACTGGCAATGCCAACAAGGGAAATAGCCAGCCTTCCACACCTCTTCAAGCACCACAGAACACAGATTTTAGGACAATTCCATTACAGGAATGCCCCAGCTCTATTGCATTCTGAAGCCATTATCCTTCACTGTGGATTGTGCTCCAAAAGGCCTTTTCATTAGAAATAAAGTGCAAGTACTGTAACGTAGAGTTGGAATCTCAAAACATCATTGAGCTTCCATTTATCTAGAGACTTTTAATTAACTGCCCAGCTCTAAAATTAATGGTGTTCTTTCCATTGAGGGATACAATGCAGCTGTGGGAAATCACTCACCTGGTCTTTTTTATTGCAGATGACCTTTGCGTAGCACTTATTGCTGTCCCTCGCCGGAACCGTCCACTCCAGCGGCCAAAAATAACTGTGATACACCTGGGATTCAAGAAGAATATTGACATTGATTAGAAAGTGAAGAGCAACTAACTATAAAAAATGCAGGATTTTATTAACAATATGCTTAGTTAATCCATAGGGTTGATTGAGCTGATGCATGTGTGAAAGCCAGCATTCAAAATATACAACACACTGTATGTCGAGAAGAACTGTTAAGATCTTGTGGAGGTGCAAAAAAATTGGGAAGTGTGAGGAGGTTACAAATGTGACGGGTTTACATTATTACAAGTGCATTATATTCTATGGCACTTATAACAAGGCAGACAGGATATCCATCACGTTTGCGACAGAGTACCCCCTACGCTAAACTTTAAACTAGGCTCTAAGTCCTACTGATAATAATAACCATCTTAGACAACGCAATCCATATAATACTCTAGAGCAGCACAATCTTAGGTTAGTCAAGCTATTCCTGCCAGGATATCGGAAGCACAGACGCTTTGCATCCCAGAAACATTAGAAAATCTAACAAGTCGAGAACAGAAAAGAGAATTAGGAGGAAACTGAGGAGGTTCTGTCATGAGATCAAAATAGGAGATGAACAAGGAAGTGAATTAGGAGATGAGCTAGCAGGTGATTCAAGGGGTGAAACAGGTGGTGAAGAAGGAGGTTAGCAGTGTGGTGAATCAGGCGCAAGAAGATGGGGTGGAATAATGAAAACAGAGAGATAATAATGAAAACAAACAAGGAAGTGAGTGAGACGGTGAATAAGGATGCGAATAGGGAGGTGACCAAGGAGGTGAACTAGAAGATTAACAAGGAGTCATTTAGTAAAATAGCGTGCGGTGATCAAGGAGGTGAGTCAGGATCGGAGCAACAAGGTCAGGTAGGAGCTAAAAAGCAAGCACAGCTAGAAACTGAACAACGAGATGTGTTATGAGTTGAATAATGAGGTCATGAACAAAGAAGCCGGTTAGGAAGAGAACGCAGAGATGAGTTAGATGGTGACCGTGGAGATACAAGCCTGGCAATACAGAGTATGATAATGACTGAAGACCATGTAGAGAGGAAGCTATAGAATGGCAAAGAAGGAAGGAATTAGAGATGTCAGTGGAGAAGCAGGATGAAAGAGAACGTTTGGAACAATTATTAAAGAGAAAGCTGATGGTAAACAGATGCACTGTGATTGAGAAATACAGAAGAATTTGTCAAGTTATATTGTGAAGTACAGTTATGGCTAGGGAGCTGGTGATTTTAATGAGTTGAAACTGGACCTCATAGACAGGACAAAAAGGCAATGACAAAGATGGCACTGACTAGTGAGTCAGTCATGGATATATGGGGTGCCGAAAGATGGATAGATGGAGCGGTGGGCTGGTAGACAGAGTCTTTCAAGGCTTACGAAGTCTAAAATGTGGAAAAGTAAGGGTAGAAAGTTGGAGATGAGAGAGCTCACGGGCATGACAAAAGAAGGGCCGGGGTTGGAATTTAAATGAGCTCTTAACATTAAAGTGATCTCTAGAGTACCACACTGTGGCACTTGTGGAAAACCTCAGTATTTTTAAATCAGCGTGTATATATTTATGTATAGTTTTGCAATATTTGTCAAGGAACCATATTGTTCGTTTTATCATAGAATACCAGACTGCAGAATGAAGGGCTATGAAAGGCCAGTTTCAAGTTTTCTTACTTCTGATGCTACAAACTCATTTCCACGTGAGAGGGAATGTTATCCTATGGCGTGGTTGGGATTGTTCTCTGTGCTGCCTTTTACCACTGGCACGCTGCCTCATATACATAAGAATTACCTCGATGCTGTCTTCCCCGTACTTCTTCAGAGCACTGTCCTCCGAAAGCCCACATGCGCCATACTCCAGGGGCGTGAAGACGGTGGTAGGAACATTCACGTAATCACACTACAGAGGGATGGAACGAAAAGAGGTGTTATTGTCAAAGCAGTGTTAAGAGTACGAACTCTGTGAAACGTGCACAGTCGACAATGATTCAAGTCTAAAGAAATGCCCTGCTTTTGCTACATCATTATATATCTAACTTGCTAGATTCCACCGCAGTGTCACAGATTATCTTCTGATCTGACCTAACTCCCAGTCTCAGACTCTCACATAAACAGCGCCAGGGGCTTGTAACCTTTCCTGAAGCTAGGCTGCCCGGGTCAAGAGGCTCTCACGCCCAGACGGGGTCCCCTTTCCCGACATTTGTGGCTCGTCATCCATCTTACTCTTGAGTATTTAGTGTGTGGTACTCTTCCCGCGGTGGTGGTGGTTCGCTGTGCTCCGTGGCCTCTTCCTAGGCCCGGCTTACCCTGCAGACCAGGCGTGAGTGATATAAGTTATAAAGTAAGTCAGAGCCTTGCACACGGGTCAGCTCGTTCGTAGGGCCGAGGGCACGTGCCGCACCTGGCCTCGTGGCAGGGTCGGCGCTGCCCACGTGCTGTGCACACTCTCTAACAAAGCTGCAGCGATAGCTGACTGGAAATGATCGGTGTCTCTTCAGAATCAGCAGCATACAGGCGCAGATCTTGTGTTCGGTTCCCGCCTGAGAGCGGCAGGTCTGTGCGCGCGGCGATGCCTGCATCAGTATTCCGTGCACGGCGCGCGCTGCGTCAGTACCTTTGATGCTTCCTACTTGAAAGTAGGCAAATCATCGCGCCCCGTGACCAGCGCGCACTCATCAAACCCAACGTGAACATGAAAGTCGGTCCCTGATCTGAAAGGGGGTTATTTTTGATGCAGGGTGTTTCTGTGTCAGACAGACGCCGCTCTTTTATCTCCTGTTACAGATGTGTTTTTTAATAGACGGCAGGCCTGTAACCAAGCCGTGATCCCAGCCTCCCAGAGCCTTTCTTATTGTAGCTGCTTCATTGTCCTCTCTGAAGACTAAACACCCCCAGTGACACACCACCTACACATGGGAAAAGCACCCACAGTGGTACTGGGACGGAAAATACACAAGCCCATGAAAAGCAACCCATCAGCCGGTGCATGGAAGTCAAAATATAGAGTTGTGTGGCCGCCAAGACCAGTCCCACACGTTGGTTGGGTCCATTAGGATAGGAAGGGTGCCATGGGCAAGCTTGCCAGCAAAGCAAGTAGCCCCCTGACTGCAGGACTACTAGTAAAATACAATGAACAGGGTTCCGTGGGCTCCTAACGTCTGTGGGTCCCGGTGCCACTGCACCTGCTACACCACTGGTCGCTGCATCTGATGAAAGCACCAATGTTTGCATAGCTCGGCTCTCTTATGACTACATCTGAATATTACAGGCTGGGTCAAAGGTGGAGACTACCATGATGGATTGGACTAACAGTCTGATTTGGTACAGCACACACTGCAGAATCATGGCCGATACTCTTTGTAAGGACTTGGCATGGATGGGAGACGGATTAGGGAACAAGGCTCGCAGGTATGATCGCAGCAGGTGCGTTGAGCCACCAAGGATTCTTAACATTGCGCTCATACTGTGCACTTACATTTCCCACTATAAACATATGTGTCCCTGTTATTCAAGAGCGGAACCTGCAGTTTCATGCCATTTACCAAAGCTGCCCCATATTCAACATACAAACACTAGACTTGTCTATATCAAAAACACATGTCATTTTCTACAGAGTATGTGTCATATACGCCAATACAAGGATCTGAGGCGAGGTCAATGCTAAGAGGCCATTGTCAAAAGCCTTTACTGTCACCCTTCCTTACAAATTTGTGAAATGAGTTTGGCACCTTTGGCCACGCCCCATTGGGTGTGCAGTGCCTTTGAATCTCATAGTTTCCCTTTAAACCCAAACATTCCCACACAGGTTTAACACACCTACAAAACAGCTAGTGGCTGAAAGAACCAAGGGGTGATTGAAGGAAAACGTCTGTGCTTCTTCCTTATTCTTGGGGCCTCACATTCCATCCATCCCCAAATGGGGGAGAGTGAGGAATAAGCCATGGTCATGTGATGTTGTCACATGGAACGGGAAACACAGTTGGTGACACGTATGGGGTAATGCTTCAGTTCCATCTCTTTGCTAGATTCTACGCTATTTTCTTCAAAAATCTCTTTGTAGTGATGGTACCTTTAAGGTTGATCCTCCATACAGCCTCCGTGCCAGCAGCCGGCCTGCCTGGATGGCCACCGGCGTGAGCTCCAGCTTGTCCTCCAACACATCACCAATGGCATAGATGTATGGCACATTGGTCTGCTCTTCATCGTTCACGGGGATCTTTCCCGTCCTGCACAAAGTAAAGAAGACAAATGTGAATGTGATCGAAGTCTAACACAAATATCTCCTAATAAATGGTTTTGCCCCTGCAGTCGGGTACTTCAGTCCAACTTGTTCAAATGAACAAAGACTGTGCATCCCAGAATGTAATAGCTTCTAGATTACAGCCCAGCCTGTACCGCTGTGTCTCTGAGACAAAGAATCCTCCGGTAACACTATAGCACTCACATAACGCAAGCTGTTGCATGGCAGGTGTGAGTATGTCTTACAGTCCAAGGCCTCTCTTTCTATCTTGGTCCTTGGAGTATTGCTTTTTTCCATGATAAATGCAAAGATGTGAGTCCAGAATGTAATGAAAAACCCGAGACTAGATGAACTTCTCACCTGACATAGCCATCTTGAGAGTGTCAGGTCAAAGAGACCGCCGGGCTAAAACCTTTGTTTAGAGACAATTCATAGTGTGGGTGCTGTAAAGCCCATAAATAGAAGAACTATGCCGACACACTCAAAGCTAGAAAATCAAGACAGGTCCTAGGTGAACAGTTAAAGGGTCAGACCAGCACTTTGTTTGGGTGAGACAAAACCAGTCATCCTAGCAGCTACCATATCCCCTCTGTCATGTTCAGTATAATCCACCGGCAACTCTACCCACACACAGGCCAGAAGAAACACTCCCAAAGGGTATTCTTTGTGAGTGAGATGCTTCAAGGGACCATGGGGAGCAGGGGGCAACAGACGTCCCAACCTGACAGATCAAGCACGACAAAAACCTTAAGTATCCGCCACGTTTGGTGATTATTATTGCTCATTAATTCAAGCTCCTATTGAGTCCCTGAAACGACAAGCACATCACTCCTCCTTTGAATCTGCCACAGAAGCACAGCGTGCCGCCTTACTTTTCATTGATCTTCACGCCAACGGTGTCTAAACCGATCTTTCTGGTGCAGGCATCCCTTCCAATGGCCAGCAACACCTGCGGAGAGCAGATCTTGTGTTAGTATTACATTAGCAATGCATTGGTCTGAACAACTCCTTTTATGAAGGGGTTTCTGTAGTGCAAAAGGTTTGTAAGCAGATCTCTCTGCCTGGCGAAAATGTTCATGATGGGAACTCTGACAGTACTCACTTCAATGAAATAGAGCAGTTTAAGTAGTAAATCATCTAGGTACTGAAACAGTACTCTCCCAATATATCACATGCGTGAAATTTCATATTTAAAATATCACAAGCACTACATATGTATGTATGTATGTATTTGGCATTTGTACAGCGCAAACCTAGCCGAAAGCCTACATTGACCTAACCAGCTACTTGCATGGGAGGCCGTGTGTGAGATTTCACAGTCAACAAAGCAGCCAAGCAGATACTCATTCAACAAAAAATAGGGTTTAAGGACAAGTGTGGCATTGTTGTGGTAAAAGAAGTGCATTGCTATGAAGTACTTACCGTGTTGTATTCCTCTGTGATTTCCGTGCCATCTGAGCTTTTTGCTGTAACCTTCAGTTTCCCTGGTTCTCCTGGCTCAATTTGTTCAATCTGCAAGAAAAAATACAAGTGCCATCTTAATCTTTATGGCCAAAACGAAAAGTTCACTTGTGTTGAATAGGCCCTTTCCTTCTATGAACTACAAAAGCAGTATAGACTCAGAAATAACAAGGACAGTATTAGCAATATAAAGATACCATAGGACCTGCCTGCCATGCATAAAGTTTGCCCCTTTATGTAGTAAACATTCAACTGTTTCAGTGTAACAGGGCAAATGCAGGCACTTGATGAAATACCTGCTTTACCAACTCTCTCTTGCAGACCCTGTCAAGGACCCTTCAGCTGCGCTACTTCATCAGGTTAAAATACTTGTCAGTATTTCAACAAATGAAAATAATTTTTTTACGTTATTGGACTTTTTAATATTATTTTCCACAGTGTATTATAGTGATTAATTGCTTGTCTACAGTATGACGCACACAATATTGATTATCAATTATTAAATATGCGTCAAAACGGAGAACCTTTCTTTCACAGTGTACCTACTGAAGAGTAAATGTGTCTATATTGTATTGTGTATGTATGTTTTTGTTGCTCTTCTGCTGTGGCAGGCATGTTTTTTGGGTCACAGCATCACTGTCTATAGATAAATATTTCCTACATAAACTTGTTGTCAGAGATGCCAGTACATAGGCAGCCTATAAACAGAGGTGTTACACCCACCACATTCCACGGGAAGCCTGGAGAGTAGCAATGCAGACTGTCCTGTTACCCACCCATCACTCTATAACATCTACCCCGGAAGAACGCCACAGAACAGTTCTCTCCCATGGTGTCATTTCACAAGGCTGCTTCTGCAAGATTGCATTGTCCTGCAAATCGCAATAAAGTACTTAATCAGGATCCAGAAGTTTGGGCTTTTTCTATGCACCTTTACTTTTTTTTACAAAAAAACTCTGTCTACAAGGTGTTTATATGACGGTTACTAGACGGAAATTCCCAAGCTACATTTTACATTGTATGTACCTTTGTCGGCACGAAGCTTCGAATAAACTTGACACCATGTCCTTCCATGTAGTCACCGATTTTGTTGGCAATTTCTTGGTCAAAGCCTCTCAGCAGAATGGATCGCACCATCACAGTGACATCAAGGCCAAGACCAGCGAGGAAGCCTGCACATTCAAGGGCGACGTAGGATGCGCCAATCACCAGGGTCTTCCCAGGGCAGTACGATAGCGAGAAAAGATCATCGCTGAAAAATGGAAAGAAAATGAAGTTTCTTTATTTGGAAAGAATCAGAGGCAGGGAACATGTTCTCACAACCTGACATAAAATAACTGAGACAGTGGCATCTCCCTCACCGGGAGTATCCTCAACTAAGAGGACATTGTCATATTGTCCGAGGAATTAATTATAGCATCAGGACCTCTGCCGAACAGTCTGCAATTTACACAACAAAAGCCTTGTAAGTCCCAAGTTTGTAACTTCATGCTACAAGAACATTTGCAATCTAGCAAGCTCGCTTTTAGGGTTACTCATAGGTAAGTAATGTCCTGACCTGTTAACTTCACATTCATCAGTTCAGCCACCCTTGATTCTCCATTTGTCTTCTAAGGTGCCTACACTTTAATCTTTCCCTGCTAGCTCTCTAGATGTCCTGTGTAGAGCGCCCCCATTTTACTACCTTGGAAGGGACCGCTCTACAGGTGTTGCCACATCATTGCATTCACAATGGCACTGGACAGCTCATAATAAGTAGACCTGAGTGCCAACTGCATTCCACAGCACCTAGATTGTCACTATAGGAAAACTCCCTTCCCCACAACATGGCACTTTATTCAGAGACGGTCTCTAGAGACAAACGAACTTTAAGGCAATACAAACTTCTTTTCATTGAAATTGCAACTTTCTTCGAGTCCACTTTTCTGAAGGGGCTTCATGGGTGACAGTTGGTATCTTATAGATTTTTGGGCTGACATGACAGCGTACCTATCTTTAAGAATGCATACATTGTTTAATGCCATCTTCACTCATACTTTTTTGTGCTGCATTTTTCATTAATCTTGTAGTGTATTTGCTTACAATACTCTTTGTCAGAAGGATGTACTTTTTGACTGAAGTTATTTTCTCTTTTAAAAAGTAATCTCTTTTCATAAGTAATCTCACAATGTCACAATATTCTGTGTCTCACAAGATGTGTGTTTTCCTTTTGAAACACCACCGGCAGCATTGTTCCATCTCATGGTATGACTGTTGTATGAATACAGGACATGTGTCCGACCGCAAACATTCTTGGAAGACTTGGTTTCCTCGCATAGGAGTGTATCCAAAGCTTGACCGTGTACTTCGCCCAAGGGATGTGTATCATCCTTGGGGGTGTACTCTCAGCATAGTAACAATATTGCTTGGGTGGAAACCACTGTTGTGAACCGATACGTGACATGTGATGTCACAGTACTGTAGATCCAGGACTATCCAAACAATTAGAAAACCGAAGGCAGTATTGAGCAATGCTGACATCCTTGAGGTCTACATAACTTGACTTTAAACTGCTTTAATACAGTACAATACAGTCAGTGTTTAGTTTTAATTTAAAACTAAAGTTTGCAGAATTAGCTAACTTGCCAACCTAGTGTAGCTGTGTAACCATTTGTTGTCTGTATCTGCCAAAAAAATTCGCCAGCCCCAGGTCAGTTTACTGGGGGTATGACATTAGTGATTTAAAGCCTTGGAAGTACACACATTGTCTACTAGCTGGAGCATCTAAATACAGGAAGAGAACATGTTACAAGGGGGTGAGGGGCTGAGTCATCATTCCTGAAGTCTTCATTTGGATTAACTGAGACATTTGAACCACTTTGAACCATTAGGAAACTAGTGTGTCCTTCTCAACAAAATCAAATTGTTCCTAAGTGAAAATGCTTTATTTGTAAGTGTCCTGCTTCAACATGCACTTTCCGTGTCAGATGGAACTAACAGCACCTCCTTTCATTCAATAGTACCTGGTGATGCAGTACTCCTTGTCTCCTGGAATACCCAGGTACCGCGGCCTTTCACCAGTTGCAACAATGAACCTCTTGGCTGTGTGGAATTTCTCTGTCCCTTTGCTATTTGTTGACTGTAAACAAAGTGACACAAAAAGCAGTTAGATTTGTCGTACCTTTCGACACATGAACTCAGAAAGCTTTTGTTGTTTTGCAAAGAGCTTACAGAAACGAAGGATCAAGTAAGGTCCTACCTTGATCTTGTGGGGCCCAACAAATTCTCCGTAGCCATTCTCGTACTTGACCCTGTTCTCAATAAGGGCCACTCTGTAGCCCCAATTCAGAGAATTGATATAGTTCTTCACAGCATCGGTCATCATATTCCAGCTGTGCTGTACTGTTGATTGAAACATTGGAACATCGTTAGCGGTGTGGGGGTCCTCTTCAGATTCCGCAGTGCCCACTAGTCCTCATCATTAGTTGGTATACAACAGTGAACAGAATGACCTTTTCAAGGCGCTAGCTCTGCTAACTATATTATCGAAACATCTGTTTCAGAAAATGAGGCAGTTTACTACACCCTTGGAGTTACTAATTACAAAATTACTAATCGCTCCTTGCATTGAAGTAATGTTCTATCAATTAGAAGCCAATCAATGTTGTGTGGTCCATATGAGAACCAGAGCGGCAGTCTACTCCGATCTGCTCTTCTCCCCACATGTGATGCAAGTGCATACCTTATTAGGTCTTCAGGTGAAGTCTTGCCTACCTAGAGCCTAACGGTGGAAAAGTATATTTCCTACAAACCTGGCTCCGCAATATCTCAGTGCTACATGTGAACCTCTCTGCTTTCTCCTTCTAAATCTAACATTTTATTTCCTCCCAAGGTATCTTCAGAACTTCCAACACCGATGAGCATCTCATGACCACCCTCATGAGTGGTCCATACGATGATAAAGTCAAAGATAATATAATCTATATATGCTTTTCCGATGAATGCCCAAATATCAACTACACTCAAATGAAAGCACTCTGACATCCAGATGTGCACACCCAGAACCCACTTTTTGTAGGGAAGGGCAAGAGGTGCATGGGTACAGATTGTCATTGTGCAAATTAATGAATGTGGGCACCTAATACAATATATATGCAATGAAATAAAAAATACAAGATATCACCGCCTCCTGTATTTCCTGGTTTTGGGTCACTAAGAAAAAGTGTGTTCTGAACAGGACAGAACCTCTTACAGTGCAGACACTGTGCACTGGTTGTCGGTTGTTATTCTTATATGTATGTGTAAAGCGACACTACAGCCTCTAGGGTTTCCTTGTGCTGAGCAGGTGTGTGTGCCTAACCTGCCTATGGTAGGTTGGTTAGTTGAAAAGCCAGGTCTTTAGCTTCTTGCGGAATTCAAGAAGAGAGGAGGGGGCTCTGATGTGGAGTGGGAAGCCGTTCCACACTTTAAGAGGGATGTTAGAGAATGCCCTTCCTCCAGATCCTGTTCTGTCTATGCATGGGCTATAGGAGAGTATGAGTCCTACAGAGTGGTGGAGTCTGGGTGGATGATGGAAGGAGATGTGACTGTTCATTTCGTGGTGGGGGCTACAGTGTGTAGGGTCCTGAATGTGTGGAGTTCCACATCCCTCCCTGAATGTAGTCCTCACTTTGCTACTACCAGCAGCTTTTCAATAACGTATTTTTCTGGTACTTGAAAGTTGAAGAGTGGTGTTCCCTAGTGAAAAAATGTCTACCACCCCATGTACATCGAACCCCACAGGCGATGTTCGCCGGCTTGCATTTACCTTTCTCCTCCACCTGCCAACCATATTTTCGGGAATCTTGTAAGGCTTGTCCCAACAGGGCTGTCTGATGCATCAGTTTTTTGGGAATGCAGCCTACATTCACACATGTTCCTCCCAAGCCTGGAGCAAAAGATAAAGGAATGGAACATTATTTTAGCACGTAGCAACAATGTACAAGCTTCAAAAAGGCAAAGACTTTTTTATCAATAAAAGCAAAATGTCTTTGCCTTCCATTTGAATGTTCTACCGAGAAGTACTATTTTGCTATTGCGATCAACACTAAACGGCGTTTACCAAATGGATATTTCGATATTCTGCACTTAATGTCTGCAAAATGACCGTGCCATGCGCTGAGGTCTGGTTTTGTTTGTTGATTTTGCACAAACATAACAGGTTACTTACAATGGTGAAGCCATCAGAAGTAGGAATGATCTTCAGGAAAGTAATACTGTCTAATAAATAAAGAGCATCTCTCTGATGTATCTCTCTTAGTACACAAAGTCTTTATGAACAGCAGCCTGCAGCCTCTCATCACTCTGGAGGGGAGCCTGCAGGATACTTGAGTATTTCAAGTAAACTTACCCCACTTGGTGCCCACAGGAGAAGGTGTGACATAGTCCAGCACCATGACTTTCTGATCATACTGGGCTGCTTCCTGCGGACAGAACGAGATGTAATCAA
Organism: Lissotriton helveticus; assembly: GCF_964261635.1. Taxonomy (NCBI): domain Eukaryota; kingdom Metazoa; phylum Chordata; class Amphibia; order Caudata; family Salamandridae; genus Lissotriton; species Lissotriton helveticus. The sequence goes on along the minus strand of NC_136057.1, from coordinate 845,560,979 downwards.
CACCTTAGTACAAGGCATGAGACCTATCTGAGTCATAGGCTAGCTGTTTATGATGAGCTTCTTGGCGCTAGAATCTGCACGTATGCCCCTCTTAGCACGGATGATGATCATCTGTAGAGTCTGATGGTCTTCGCCTTGCTCTCACAGACATATGGTAACTAAAGAGTCTACTGCCCATCTCGCCTCTTTTAATGCCATCTTGCATGCAAGCAGTCATGCAAAACTGCTACAAATGTACCTTTTTGCATGTAAAGAAGTATTCGATTTTTCCTTTTCTTACACAGCTTCTATTCTTTGTTGTTATTCGCCCTAATTGTTTATCTCACTTCTCTGCCTTCCTTTCTTTTCTCTTCATCTCTTACATGCAGTTCTCACCTCACTCACTTTTCTCCCCTTATATCTTTCGTCTTTTTCTTGTCTATGTGCTCATTTCTCTTTGTCTTCTCTAGTTTTTCTGCTATCACTCAACTTTTTCTGTATTCATCTTGCTTCTCTTTCCTCAAACTTCTTTCTCCCCTCTATTCCCATCGCCTCTTCTTCGGTCGCTGTCTCTCATTTTTTTCTGCCTCTTTGTAGTTTCCTTCTCTGATTTCTTTCTCTTTTTTCTTTCTATCTTTCTTCTCATTAGTTTTTTCCACTGTCTCTCCTTCTCACTGTTTCTCTCTCAACTATTTTACTTTCTTGCCCTTTCTCTGGCTTTCTTTTGCGTACTCGCCCTCTCACTTACCTACTCACTTGCTCTTTCCCTATCTTTAGGGCACTACCTCCCTATCTCAGCTTCTTTCTTCTTTCTCTCCCTCGCTCTTTCTTCGCTCCTACTACCCCTCTCTCTTTTGCTTCAATACTCGTATCTGCTCCTTTCCCTCATTACGCTTGCGTCTTCTGGCTCTACTCCCCACTCCCTCTTACCTTGGCTGCTGCAAGCCCTCCGGAGCCACCTCCGATGACGATCAGGTCAAAGTCATAGGAGTCTTCTTTGCAGTCATCACCATTCACTTTGAACAGCTTTTCGACTTTACTTTCTTGGTCCGCCTGAAAAGAGAACCACATTACATTACATTACCTCACAGGTTCAAGTGTCTTCAGAACGCACCTGTATGAATGTCATCATCACATTATAGGGTCACTGAAAGCCATTTACGAAGTAAATACAATTCTTCTTTCAATACTGACTCCGAAGGTTCATCACTGCAAACTCAATGTATCCAGCCTCTAGAAGATGGCAAAATCCATACCGCAGGAAAAACTGTAAAGAGATCGCTCTTCAGTAAAGGAGCACGAAGGAGCACTGATTGTGCTGATACAGTCCCAGCTTCACATAAGACCATACAACACCACCCATCACAATACCTTGTCAGTGAACATGCTTTACAAAGGCTCTCAGTGATGGTGAATGTTGGGAAAAACTAAAAGTCATTGAGCTCCGGATCCACGTAGCTCGACTTCATTGATCAAACGTGCTTGGCCAATGCAGTCAATCTTTTTTGGGGTACAGCACTAATCTAAGTAGAAAGTGCTGTGGAGTTTAAAACCGCTGCTAATTAACCACAAAGGGAGGCGGATGTGCCTCGTTTTAGGCACACACGGAAGTTTGCCATTACTCAGAAGTCCAACCTTCGTTGATCTCTGCCCCTCAGGCAGGCTGTAGAGTCAGCAAGTACAGACAGGTTCTTCGCAGGAAGAGAAGGCTTCTCCCGGAGACTGGTGACAGAGTGAGCAATCCACCTTCCCTATCTCCGAGGCATTGCACCAGCATCTGATGGAACAGAGGTGGGTTACTCAGCATGAAGTAACAGGAACTGAGCGAACAACACAAGAAGACGCGATCAATTGGGCATCCGATTGTTCAGAGGAAGAAGGTCCTTAAAATCATCTGTCCAGGTGACCCAAGAGTGGCCTGCTGTTTATTAACTGTTTTGAAAGTTAATATTCCTTCCAGCAAAGTGCTGCACAAAAAATTATAAAATGCAGTTGATCATTGCTACGATCAATGTCAAATACACTACTTTGGAGGCGAGCTGAAGGAGTGGCATGAATAAAGATGGCAGGTCAAAAGCAGGTTTGAAAGATCAGAATGAAGAGCGTCTACATAGAAGGAAGGCTAATGATCCTGCAGATTAAGCTGGGAACCCGCCCAGTGCTGTTATAGGGGCCAATGCTTCCTGTACATGTACAAAGCATTTTTGTGTCCACAACGCTATATAAAATAATGTTGCCACTCTGTTTCGCAACCTTTCTTTTACATTTCTAGAAAGCAATGACTTGACTCATTAGAATATTACAACTGAATCCATGTCGCCGGGGTAGGTATAGCTGAACCAGTGCAGTGAGAGTATTGTAGCCTGCTTGTGGGAACGAAAGGCTCTTCCTCAGCAAAGAACCAGGAAGCCTTTTTGGTCGGCCATCACTGGTCCACAAATGTAAACCTATCTTGGTCACTATGTGATTGAAATAAGATCTGGAATACAAATATAAAAGGTGACCCCTGGAGTTTTGAAGGCTATCAAGCGGGTTCACCAAGTCTCTCTCCTCTGCCATCCAACTCCCTCATACCTCTGTGCACTCTGTTGTGATTGGACCACAGCTTGTGCTCGTGGCCCAAGCTGTGTGGTTCATGAGGGGGGATATTGGATAGTATGCTCCGCAGCGCAGAAATAATTACAGATATAAAATAAAAGTGCAGTGTCTAATTTACAAGATAGAAGCAAGATCTTAATCTTCACGTCATTTCACTAAAACAACAGAAGGGCAGAGGGACCCGTGGAAAGTCAAAGAAGTCTATGGTTTGGTGTTGGGTGTAGAGACGACTCTACCTTTATGAACCCAGATTACTGGCTTGAATACAAAAACGTTGGGAAAAGAGTTCCCTGGGGAAAACTGGTGATGGAGTAGGAATCTACTTTCACAATTTTGGCAGCTGACAAGCAGGGTTTGGGACCCCAGTCCTTCGCTTAGAGCCATTTGGTAGGTTAGTGGCGTAGTTAGGCCTATGGCTCTGGTGAATTAGGTGGGTTATCAAGAAGATTTGGAATTCGATAGGTCCTCGATATTTTTGACACAATATTATAATGACAATATATTTGTTTCCAATATTCTGTCAGTGATCCAGATTTACACGTGCAATCCTATCAAAACAAATCGAGTAATGCATTTTCCTTTAGCACCTCAGTGAACTTAATTTGTATTTATAATGTGGGTGTAATTAAAGTGCACATTAAAGAGTCAAGTATTATTTGTTAGCATCAGCATGAGACATTTGTGAGTCCAACTACTCAGAAAGCATCTCGTCTGCTTCCTACTGTCTACTAAAAGTGCTGACATGTCAACACCGCCCTGTGGAACAGGAGTCACTGTAGCTGCAGAGAAGACCATGTAAAAACAAAGTAGGACCTCGTATAAATGACAACGTGAACACGAGGCACCTTGGGCGGCTGAGATGAAGTACTCTATTGGATCTCAAACACTCTTAACTCGCTCACTAACTCATTCATGCATTCACTCCAGCAGTCGGGGATGCTCATGGACTATGCACACTCTAATTGCCATACTAATGTGGAAGCAGTTTTGTCTCGCAGACTTATACTGATGCCTAGGTCAGTAGTAATAGACCCAGTGTTACAAATCGCGAACGGGGGCTACTGAGCACGTCTTAGCGACTGACAGCCTTAATAAAACTGAGTGCCAGGCCTCAGTATGCCCTCAGTAAGCAAACTGGACATGCGTCCATAAGGGACTTAAAAGACCAATGGTGCACAGGCGATGGTTTTGAGTGTGCCTCAGTATTCCACAGCTGTAACAGACATACATGTGTACAGCCTCCAAACAAAAACTCATATGCATTCTGCCCTAGTGCCACTTCGGTTACAACTTCAGACGAAAGAGTTTTACCAGCACTGGCACATAAGCAAACTATTCATTCACTTCAAACTACCACCAGTGACCCACTTTCTGAACTTCCTAAGCCTCTTTTTTACTGTCTTTACAACTGTTTTGGAAATGAAAAGTTCCCTCTGGGCATATCTTTAATAACTGTCAAACTGTCACCAAGTGGCAAACTTGTCTATAAGGAACTCAGAAGATCTTTGACTCTGAAAGGCCAGAAAGGAACATTTCAGGAAAGGGAGGGTCAAAGCGGATCAAGAAGAAATATACAAATAGGTAATAACATCACTATAGATTCAATTCACTAACCTGGCGGCCATTGTGGAATGGTAAGAGCAAACGACTCCTCAGCAACATCCCGACGTGAGACTGACTCGTCCACAGCCCTACCAGCCTTCAAGAGGTTGGACCTTCTACAAGCATTTGTCTATACTGTTCTTTCTGTTGCATCTTCAACACATTAGACACGTATACGTGGCAACACCTCTCTTTTACCAAGGAAATTAAGCAATCTTCCGGTTATCCTTCTGGCAACCCAACACCAATTAACATCTCCCGTGCACAGGCGAATGCCTTCGATGAAGCCGCGACAAGACAAGACAATACACTTCGCCCCAGGCTGCTGGCGGCTCATCCCATGGAATAAACAGGTTCTGAGAAAATCAAACCGTCTACTTAGGTTTAACTCCTTTAGCGCTAATAAGCCAAAAAGAGTCTTTATTCTTAACACTACAAAGAAGAGAAGACATCATCTAGACTCCAGAGTCTGTTGAGGGTGGATGAGTGATTGACTCAATCTCATAGGCGTTCTTTTGATCATCTTCGTCCTTAAGGTGTCAGCATATTCACACCGTAAATATGAAATTACAGCTGATCACTGCAAGAGTAGAAATGCAAGAAGCAAATTGTGACAGAAAACAAAGCATGTGTTTAAAACCTTTCATGCGGGAAAACGGAAGTGGCCCGAATTTCGAAAAGTATAGTTTATGTTAATCTGCCCCCTCGATAGGCTCCTGGGGTACCAGGACCATCTGAGTGGAAATGCCCTCAATGGACATACTGATCAAAACACCATCTAAAAAAATATAAAACATCGGTGCTCATGCGGTGTCCACGACAATGGAGTTCTACCATCGGTTTCATAATACATAACTGAAGGTATAACGCCCGAATACCCAGAGTACTTAGGCAAAGGACAAGCCAGCTTTCACCACTATGTCTCTGCTGGTTTTGCTCTCAGATAGTGTGAATAATGAATGCCGGAGCATGTCTGTGGTTGAGTTTTTTTTACTTTAATTAGGTATTTTTATGAGTTCAAAATGAGTACCACTGAAGGTAAAAAGTGAGTGTTTTTTCTGCTTCCACCGTTTCTACTTGTACTGTGATTCAGGGAATGAAAGGCTACCACCTTGCTCCTATAGAACTAAGGTGGGCCACCACATTTTTGGGACAGTTTTGAAGTGGTTCAGTTAAGAGGGATCAGAGTTAATGGCTTTCTAAAATTCCTATGATCTAAGAGACATAATGTTCTGGGTAACAGTAACCCTTAACTAGAGTATTGTAATTGGTAATGTACCAGGCTACTGTTGAAAATTAGTACGGTTTGGTGAACATTATCTGCGCCATCTTGCCTCTTCCCCTGATGCCACACTTTTGTCGTGCGCACCCGCCATTTTAAGATGCCCTGATCAGAACGAACCCTCTTGCATGCCGCTGGCCCCTGACATAGCCCTTCACCCTCACCAAGCCCGCACGCTGACCAACCCTCCCTGCTTGCACCTGCCTTGAATCATAAACCCCTCTTCAGCGCTGCTCTGCCCCAGGCCCTCATCCTGTTCCCAGCGCGACACCTCCCTTCTTCCCTTTCATGATCCCCGGCCCTTAGATGCAAACCCCCTTTTCCCCGTGTGCCCGTTTGTCTTCCTCGTTCCCAGGCCGACACCCAGCTCTGCCGATACTGTTCCTTGCCCCTCCCCGTACAATAGAAAGCTTCCCCCATCAAGGGATCCCCTGGTTGATCAAAGCCCCCACCCCATGAGATCCGATCAAACCCCGCATTCCATGAATTGACGGAATATCCAGCTGCGCGATACTCATCACCTGTTGTGACCAGGATGGGGACCTCTACTGTAAATATGTGTGGGAACGGGCCCGGAGGGGGGTTTCCGGGAATGTCTTTCCGTACATCAAAGCTTTATCATGAGTATGTAAACTGTAATAAAAACCGCAAACACTGTATATAAGGGGCCAGGCCTCAAACATAAGTTAGAGCACCTCAGAACGATACCTGCTGTCCGTTTTGCTGTGTTCTCCTCCGGAGAGAATAAAAACCTTGTTTCCTGCTTTCCAGTCTCCAGCGCCTGCCTCTTCATTTATTAAATAATTCGAGGGTCACAGAGGCAATACCACCGGGCAAATATCGATTGTCCCCGACCCAAACCTCTAAATTAACACTATCATGTCCAAATGATTGCCTAAACCAAATATTGTGTCCTAAATATCGTTTACAAAAATATCGTCCCATTGGAGTTCAGAATGGAAAATTGACACCCAATAGGGTGATATTTTAGGTAAAAGATATTTCTGTTAGACAATATTTCTGCTAATGGTATTCTGGCATACAACCTCATTGCTATTAGCTTTGGCCAATTTATACATTATTAAAAATCCAGTGTTAGAATTGTCATTTCTCAGCCTCCTGCACATCTCTTTATAAACTATGTATGAGTCATCTCCTCGTGTAATTTAAAATCACAGCTGTACGCATTAGTTACAAAGGCTAGTCCTACAAGCGTGCTTGAAAATTAGCCGGCGAAGCAGCGAAAGATGTCAGTTGAGGTTAAGGAAATCTCATAATAGAGTAGTGTTCCTTGCGGAAGAGATGCTCTTACTGCTGCCAGCAGTAAACCCCTGCTGGTCACCATTTAAAGGCTACACTGCCAATATACTTGTAATGATTTCATAGTTGGGTCAATTGGACAGTCTCTTTCTTTTGAGGGTTCGAGGATTGTGTAAGACACAACCTGAACCATAATTATGTAGGACCGCTGAAAAGATGCGCTTCAGAGAAGCAAAGATAAGGAATGGTTGGCAATGGTTTCCAAAAGAAAACGTGATTTTTAGATGAAGGGAGGGATGGCTTTGCAGTATGCTGCATCAGAATCACCTGGTCATCTATGTAAATGAATAGTTAGCAGTGCTGCCGGAATGGATAGCTTGTAACATCAACTTAACAAAAACTTCCACATCATCTCTTCTTCCCTAGGCTGTATCACTTTCCCATCTGATCCAAAACACAAGAAAATGACGCTGAGCTTGACTACTCCAGCTATGCCTAATACAAGCTGTTTGTAGAATGAGAGCAATTCTTTCATTAGTTTCCTTACTCGGCCAATGAGAATGCTTATATCAACATTATAATGGCTAATAAATCATACTAAATTATTGTCATTGCAGGGCATCTAATTACCATTTCATAAAGGACTAGACGTTAATTAACAGTTTGAAGAGATTAGTCACAAAAGTGAAAGCTGCTCACCTGGTGTGTGCCACAAGTTACACGTGCTTTCAAGAGACAGGTGCTTAGCGTGTTTTAGAAGCAGTTACGACACGTGCCCCAAAACTAGTCTGTCTCTTATTGAATTATTGGCGAAGTATCCAACTTCACTTGGCCAATTCTTAGTTTGTATAAAACAACATAGGTGCCAGGATCCACGTCAGGAGGTCACTGTAGCTTGCTCCACCCATTGCCACTGCTAGCACTGCCAGTGACAGAACCAACACAACTACTAACTGTCACACTGCTACAAGTGTGACAATTCAGACAATTTGAGGCCATCAAAGCTATAAGAATGGCTGAATGACTTGGGGGGTTGGTATTAGTTGTTTATAATAATGTATACTGAATTGTTGTTCTGCTCATCTCTTAATTACGGAAACAGCGCCACCATATGGCAGCTGTCATGAGTGCAGGTGTTGACAATTAAGTGCCGATGCTGAGCACCGAAGGCCACAGGATCAAATTAAGCACTGTACTTGGCTGAATCTTCCAACCTCAAGGCAGAAGTCCAGATTTCCTAGGTAGTACCCCAAAAATGAGGTTGGCCGGATGCCCTTTGCCACCCCTCCTACTAATCTGCATCCCCCGGATCCCCCTTTCCATTCGCAAAGGCCTGAGCTGAGTGTAAGGTCAGCCAGAGGCCGAAACTGAGACCCACTATGGCCAATCAGGATGTTAACCCCTTTATTTACAGCAAAATGCAGACTCCATGCCCTACCCATAAGAAGTTACTTGCAAACACCATTTCATATACAATACATACGCATGTAGGCACACAGACACACTCATGCATTTGGAAAGGTGTTTTATATCAAGCTCATTATTACAGTTTGCAGTTTTGTAGCTCTTTAAATAAATGATATTACTTGAAGTATACCAGCTTTCAGTACTAGTTAGATAGCTCAAGTGGAGACAGCCTTTGCTGCAGAGCACGGTGTGTGATCTGTAGGTACTAGGTTTGACCATTAAGTTGGGCACTGAAGGCCTAATGTCAAATGCTAACAAGCAATTCAGTTTGTGCTGTGTGCTTTCAAAATGACTATTATTAGCCTAGTTATTTACCTAATCCAGGGGTGTAGGAAGTGTGGGGGACGCGGGGTATTTATTCCACCAGGATTTTGGAGTGAGAGGACACAGGGGACAAGGGTGAAGGGGACAAAAATAATCAGCCCCCAGCCCTACTCTGCTTGCTGCCTCGAAGCTGAGCTTCACACTAACAAAAAGAACAGTAAAAGTGCTGCTCGCTCAATGCCTGCAGACCTCCTCTGCCAGGTAAGAGATTATTGTTGGAGTGTATCCATGCACACTATGGCAATCACAGCCAGAGGTGGGGTTGCCTCTGTAAGTTAACCCACTCCCTGAAACACCACAAGTTTGAATGTTGTGTGTTAGGATCTGCAGGGCTTCTGTCTTGATGCTTTACCATTTTGTTAACTTTCGTCAGCTGTTTTTTTCATGTTCGTACATTTACTGTTCAGAGATTTCATTTGCTGATTTTGCAATCCATGATGGGTCGTCTGATGGTGGCTGCATTTCACGTCAGACTGAGCACAGCCAGTCTTGACAAGTGCTAGCATACTGTGTTGTGCTAATCGTTTGTATGCGTCTGTGTGGACCAGCTTGTAGGTTTTACTAACACCCTGCGGAGCAGTTGACCAGGAACAGAGCCAATGGAATAATGTGATTCTGCGGCTGCTGCTTTTTCTGCACGATTATGGATTTTATGCATTTCTCACATAATCCATCATCTGCTCCAGAACCTACAGAACTAGACAAAAAAAATTCTAGCTCAAAAAAGTTACTAAAAGTGCAGCAACACGAATTGCCAAGCAGTGGAAAGCCCTTCGAGGAGGTTGACAGCTCATATTTCAGTTGCTTGTTTATGTATTTGTAAAGTGGTACACTAATGAGGTGAAACCTTTGCTCAGACAGTGTGGAAGTTTGTAAAAAAAATAAAAAACAATGATATTCAATACCTTCACAAAAGGAGCTGCATTATATTGCATAATTTGCTTTCTACTGCTGCATCATTTAGTCAAAGCTGCCACATAATTGGTCCCCTTGTCCACCACCCCCACCCACACAATCCCAGTGGCCGTGGTCGTGGGCAATAGCTGCATGGACAGTTCCCAGAGCTGTCCGTGCCCCTCCCAGAAGTTTAGTGTCTCCTACTCCCTGCCCTAGACTAGACGTGCATTCGTTCCGCCCTGTCCACTTGCGCACTGAGCATCACTTGCTCACATATGTCTCCAGGAAAGGTGCGGAGTAAATATACAAATGAAGGAGACACGTCCCCAGACGACTCTGTAATCACGGTGTTCGATAACAATCAGTAAACTGCTCGTCAATTGCATTTGGGTAATTATTCTGGCTGGACGGGCGTGTGATAGATGTCAGTACTGAACACAACCACAGCCTGAAGCTGCAACACAACTCACAGGAAACACTCGAGGGAGGACTCACAAGTCAACAAACCTGACTTTGTGAATCAAGAGCCCTTGCAGAGTCCAGTTTCCAAGCAACATTTCGAAAAGTGCCAACGACAGTTTGGTAATGGGAACGGCGGGTCCAATATTACGTCACAGTTTAGAATGTTTATATTCAAATTGGGAGGCAGTTTGAATGGAGGAACTGTGGGAGTAGGCTGTACTGCTCCGGGGCTACAATAAAGGACTTACCACAGAATCGCTTTCAAGTCCTTCTTTACAGTAAGGACCCATAAAGCCATGGCCACCTGAAACGCTTCTTATTGATGACATTACAGCTTGCGCCACATGCTGTAAAATCGGAGCAGTGAGAGAATCAGCCACGTCATCACTTGGCATCAGGTGGTCATGTATTAGGGATTCCTACAGGGTTCATGACGACATTACAGTCTATTCATATAAGAAGGGCTACCATTTTCCAAAGAGATGAGTGAAAAGTTACAACTAGGATCATAAGTGTAAAAGGTGAATATTTTGACTGGCAAAGTACCCTCACTCATTACTCAGCAATGCTAATTACAAATTACAATAGAATATTTACATTACTTTCTACTTGTTTTTTATTAACCTCTGAAGGATTACATGTTGAAGTGGCCTTTCCCCATACTCAGACGCTCAACTTGGAACTAACTATAACTTGCTAGAGAATCAGAAGGCTGTCAAATCTATCATATGGTGGTGCCCATAAGTGGTCACAGTTTGTGGCTAGTCTATTCCTTTCATGCCACAGATTGTTTTGGCTTCTTCTGACTGAGAAGTTCACCAAGTTCTTCACCTTGAAGACAGTAAAGACCAGCCAGAAACAATTCTATTCCTATATTCATCAGTAAGAAAGCACAGCCTGACTTGCCTCATGGTTCTTAAGGGGAGTTAAGCTCAGGTAGACAGGGCGCTCAATACACAAACTTAAACGTAGCTTATTGTCACAGGTTTTACTCTCAAAAGGGACAATTCAGTTTTTCATCTATGTGATAAAAATATCATTAAAAAGCCAAGATGCAATTGTGATAGGCGTGATATGGATGGTCGAATACAGCCCCGATTCTCATTGAAAAAACACAAGAATATAAAAACCAGGATTCAATTAATGAAATCAACAGTGCACAACATTTCACATCCCAAAGGTATGACGTTAAGTAATAATATTCTCTTTTTTGTAGTCTTAATGTAGCGTGCTATGCTTGGAATCTTAAAGAAATATAGACCATCTGCAGGATGAATTCTCAAAAGCATGAATTCAGAGAAGTTTGGCTTACCTTGACGATGGTTTCAAAGCTTCCGATAAATTTCTGGTTCACAAACACGAAGGGTGCTATAGTCACAGCCATGGTTAGTTCATTCAGTACGTCTTGGAGTTTCCGGCCATTCTCTGTGAAATGCAGGTGAACATGATAAGTCTCTCTTTAATACAAATCCACCAGCGCGTCACAGAGAGGTGCGCCCTGTTTCATCATTCAGCGTGATCACTCCTTTCACTTCCGTATGGCCTACATACTGTACACACCCCCTGCCTGGGGCAACCCCAGCAATTACTCAACGCAGTTTTGTCGACATAGGAGTGACTAGGCACTTTTTACCTTTGTCTACAGGAAGTTTAGTTACAGCCGACCAACAGGAAAATTACAACAAATAAGAACCTGTGGGATAGCATTCATATTTCAGCATATGTTGACAACAAAACTAATAGCTGACCTGAATGAAAGAAACCAGCTCACCAATCACAGTTTTGCTTACACCTGTCCCCTGGCCCATTTCTTGAACCACATTGGATCTAATGAATCGACCAATCGTAAAATATCCTTCACCTCTCTTTAATGGGAAAAGTTACATTGAATTCTCACCCAAATCCAAAGAGGAATAGAAGGCTGTAATTGGGTCTCTTCAAGAGGTGAAGCGTGCAGATACTCTGGGTCAGAGCACTGAACTTATTTTGCATTTTTTTCCAAAGCAAATTGTATTAATCATTGGTAATGTTAACTTTAGATGTTATTACAAATAATTTAAAAAGTCCTAATCATAACGCTTCAAAAATAAAAAGAAAGGAAGACAAACACGCATAATAGAGTACAATACATTTTGTATCACTTACCCCATTAGTTTGAGAATAATACACACAGAATATGAATGGGGAAAGACAATCAGTAGACACCCATAAGGATGAGCTTAAAGATGGACCACAAATCAATGCATTAAAAAAGAGCTACATATCGCTATCAGAGATCATATCATCTTGCACAAAGAGGGAGCCTTTTCATTGAATGAAACACTCTTTCGAATCCTCCAATTAATTTAGTTTTTGCTGCTATCAGGGTCCTGGAAAAGGAAGCATGTTGTTTTGCAGAAGTTTGAGAAAACAATAAATGATCATGTTTTTCAGTAGTGCCAAATAACTATATCAAACATGGCTGGGTATATTTACTTTGATTAATTCGCCAACAGAAAGGTAACTAAGCAAAAAAAAAAAAAGAATATTTACATTCACAAACGTGTGAACAGTTAGAAGTTTTGCTTATTACATTTATTTAAAAATAAGACATAATACAAATGGAAGGCACTCTGAGACATAGCGAGGTGTGTTTAGGAGTGTCCTCAGTAAGTTAATGATTCTTTTATGGTGCTCTGTATAGTGGTCATCAAACTGCCTTGCAGTCACTGCGGAGCACCTTCTCATACAAAGGTTATACATTGGGTTAGTGCAATGTGATCGTTCGATTGTATGTATGATAGTGGAGGTTGGAGGTTGAAATATATACAGCTCACAGCCCAGGAGCGGATTGTCCCATCATGGATGTTGGGGGAGAATCTGGGTATGGGAGTATGGTGACTGTAGTGTTCTGCTGGACACGTTCTAGTGTTCCAAGAATGTGCTGTACATAAACCCTACATCCACCCATCACAGGCGTCACTGGTCAGGTGACCCTGCTAATAAAAGGGTCTGTGCGCATCTGTCCTGGGCCAGTTCCTGTTACTGTAATGCTGTATGCTGTGTCTGTGTCATGATTATATCTGCATGTGGAACTAGACTCAAGACACTTCAGTGACTAGTTCATGGGAGTGGAAGGGGGGGCTGTACTCTATTGGTTGTAAGTAGCTAGTGTCGACACGAGATTCGAGCAATGACCATCATTCTCCCAATATATAGATTCAATAACATTTAAACCCTCTATCCATATACAGAGGCTTTTAGGAGAGTGGTGACTGCAAAAAAAACATATCAAGCAAAAAACATATGAGGTTTTAGGCTGCTCATTATCAGCAACTTTGCTTCAGCCTGGTCCATCCTCTGGTGTTTCCTCTGTACTCTGCAGGCTTGTGGTTCATTGGTCCATGCCTGCTGCCAATCAACCTCCTTTTTTCCAGACCAGATGGGAAACACTTGATTTTCTCCTCTCACTTCTGGCTTGGTCCTTTCCCATGCATCTCAGAGTTGCAGAAGGCAAAGTACACTTAGAGAAAGAGGAAGCTTAATCTGGCAGAATGAAGTCTGCCATAGTCAGCACTGAGTGAAATAGGCACATGAAGTTATTTTGCAAGTCTAAAACTACACTGCAGGCTGCAATGGCAGGCTTGAGACATATTTTAGGGAGTTACTTTTGTGGATGCCACAATGAAAGCTGCAGTCCACTAGTAGCAGTTAATCTACAGATCCTTTGTAAGTGTAGTACCATATATCAAGGACTTATAGGTGCATTTAATGTGCCAATCAGGTGGATGCCCATTATACCATGTTTAAAGAAAAGAGAGCATGGACATTAGCACTGGCTGGCAGGGGTAACGTGCACAGAGTCATAATGCCAATAAAAACAAGTACAGCAACAGAAGAAAAACATCTGGGGCAATACCACGCAAAGAATGGTCATTTATAACAGCAACAGAGAAATAAGATGTGGAAGTGTCAGAGAAAGAGCTTCCATGATACTCCATGGCTAATCTCAATTTTTGTCACTATACTCAAGAGAAGCAAGCAGAACATTCAGTCGTTCCTTGGTAAGAACCAAAGGGAGGGGAACAAAGTAAAGTCTCAAGAAGCTGTAACTACATTCCACATACATCAACCCAGGGCTTAATTTGTAAAATATTAAGTGCCAGAGCTTTGATCAGGAGGCCACTGCAGCTTGCACCACCCAACGCCCCAGTCATCGCTGCCAAAACAACTACTAACCATCTCTCTCACCTGCAAGTGCGACAGTTCAGATTATTCCAGGTCCCCGAAGCTAAAGGAATGGCTGGGGAGGGAGGTATTAGTAATTTTGTAATGTATATTGTTTTCCTAAACAACTGATATACTTCTAATCTCTAAATTACATGAGCAGCGCCACCTTATGGCAGACTACCCTAAGTGTAGTGTTGATAATTAGGTGCCGGTGCCGAGCACCGGAAACCAATTAAGTGCCGGTGCTCAGCACCAGAAAGCTCCGGCTCAAATTAAGCACTACATCAATCCTGCCCCAACTCTCTGTGTTTTGATCAGGGGTGTAACACATGCCCCTGCAGCCCGTGCAGGACAGGGCCCAACCCTCCAGGGGGCCCCCAATGCTTCAACAAGACCCCATTCAGCCCAGGGTCAATGAATGTATGTGAGATATGGGAAACTTAAAGGGCACTCATCACATTCTGCAGGGTGTGGGCTCATCATCTTGCTTTAAACTACGGGTTTTGACCACGCAAACACAACACCAAAGGAGTCCCACAAAACATCAGCCCATTGTGTGCCCCTCACTAAATTAGACTCACTCTAGAGGCTTTGCATTTCTTCAACTAATCCAATTTTACTAAGAATCAACAGGTTCCAACTCTTGGATTTAAAGGTGCACCTCCAAAATGCCATAACTCTATAACTGCATCACTGTATTAACCTACTATTTAGCAACATATAATGAATGGGTGTATTCTACAGTCAAAAAGAATGCTGAAAAGTAGTGTGATATAAATAGGGTCACTACTTCTTTTATTGCAGCAAGACTATGCAGAATAAAATGGCCCTTGGGTTCTCCAGCCTTCACCTACTACAGGAATAGTAATCACCTTCCGGAAGTGGTTAGTGAGAGTAGAAAAGTTGCACGTACACCTCAATCTGACTTTCTTCTATACTAGCTATCTCCTTAGGCATCCTAGTGATGCTGAATGAAGTAAACAGCACTTCCCCATCCCTCAAACTCCTCTCTCAGTTAACCAGCATCAGCTATTGTCTTACAGGGAGTGCATATGCATTGTAGAGAATGAGATGACCAGGTGACTCAGCTTGGACCATAAAGGCTGCAACAAAATGGTAGATTTAACCATTGTAGAAAGGAAAGGTGTGCGTAACAGCGCCCTGTCCTAGGTATCAAAGCAAAAGACTGAATATGCTGAAGTCTTTTCCCTCTGGATTGCGGGATTGAGGGTTTTCTGCTGGAACATGGGACAGAAAAGGAGATAGCATGCCACGCTGAGGGTAGTCCCTCCCCCTGCACCCCCTTCCAGAGTTCCGCACCCTCCCACCTGGAGAAGTACCCCTCGAAGTCAAACCAGTAGGGACCTTGAATACAAGTGCCCCTCCCTCCAGGTCAGGCAACCCCTGAACCTGGCACCCCAGCCCAGGATCTAAACCTTGCGACTGGCCAGACCCCCGAAACTCTGGAGCTCCGATTACAGATGCTCCGGGTCCTCCTGACACAAGGGGATCCCTTTCTCTGGAAGGCACATCAGGACAGCCTAGGCTCCCAACCTGGGGTTCCCTTCTGAAACTCTCCAGGCCCTGAGACTGTAGTTAGGGCACCTCGGGACACCTCCCAGTCTCACTCCTCAAAGTAGACTGGATGTGAGGCCCTACAACGCTCTCACGATCCTGGGACCTAGCTGGGCTATTCCTCACCTCTCCCGCCTCGCTGGGTCGGAAGATCCCTGTACCACTCCCTTCTGGATCACTCCCCATTGCCCTCTTAGACTCTCTGGCACTTACCCAAAGGTCTGCCTCCCGTGCAAGTTCCCTGGGGTCTGAGAACCCACACTGTAACAGGTGGTGACGCAACCTTGGGAAACAACTCCTCAGCATGTGCTCCTTGATAACTACATGGCGCAGCCCTTCCCAATCCTCCACTGTGCTACTCACCACCCAATCCTCCAATGCAGTCCAACACTCCTCCGCAAACTCCCCCCAGGACTGGTGGGACAGTTTTCCCCTCCCCTCAACTCCAACCCGTCCCCTTCTTCCTGGGAATCAGGCACCGTCTCCCGGGCCCTGGGAGTGGGACTCCCTGCACTGGAACCACTCTTGCTGCCACCACTGGATCCCACCCTCACTGGTGAATCCAGACTCCTAAAACCACTCTCAGGGGACAACCTACTCACCTGAGCTAGTCTCTCCCTGGCAAAGGCCCTCTCCGCCTCCGCCATCCTCTACTGCGCAAGGACCTTCTCATTCTCTAGCCTCTTCTCTTTCACCCTCAGCTGCGCTAACTCCTTGGCATGCTCCAACCTGAGCTTCTCCAGCGCCAGCTGATGTTCCCTTTCTTCCCTCCTATCTACCCACTCTTCTGGGGACAAGGAAAGGGATGGGGCAGTGCCCCCGGGACTGGACCCAGTGCGAGACTCCCTATCTATGGTGTCCTCATTAGCTACTGGCGTCTCCACCCTATCAATTTCTTCCTCCTGCTCAGATTCACCACCCTCCAGGGTTATGGACTGAGAGCCCTTCCTCTGGTCTCTACCAAATCCACCCTTTAAATATGCGAAGGGGTAATCAGAAAGGTCCCCACAGGGCTCTAAGGGGTCCCCCCTCTTGAGGGCCTCTTAGAGAAACAGCTTCCTGTGAATGTTGCCTACTTGGGGTATCCCTCTCTCTCGGCAGAAATACATCACTTCATGCTCGGTGTGCTCCATGAGGAAATCCTCATCGTAGACCAACCCCATCCTGGCAAGGTACACCCGGGACACACCACCCACAGTGCAACAGGGGGACACAATTCAAAACAACACTTTTAGGAGGAAACCATAATCAGAAAGAACACAATAATCCCCAAGAAAAACTGTGATTACTCTTCAAAGCTCAATTTGCAGTGCGACCTGTTGTCGCTGTGGTACTGCGCAAACACAAGTCCTATCCTACCGCTGCCTCCAATGTTAGAAATGGGGTAGCCAATTCTACGGGGGTAGCATGGTGCAGAGCGGGCAGGCCAAACTCCTGGGACATGTGTGAAGCATCCACGCAGTACGCACAGACGACACACCAGACACACCACAAAAAGAGACACAACACCAGTTCAGATGGAAAAGAATAATGTTTGTATTGTCCCAAATACGCAAAAGTAAACATAGTAATCACTATTCTGCACCAACCTGCGCCAGGGCAATATTTACAAGGGGATTATTTACAGGGTAACTGAAAAGAAGAAAAAGGTAAGTCCATTAGTTCCAATGCTGAAACAGAAAAACATAAAGCATTCTCAGTTAGCATGAACTCATTAGGACAGTAACACTGTGCGCGTAAACATGGCCTAAACACCTTGGGCATAACCTCATGCAGGTAAGTACACCATAGGCCTAGAACATCAGGATGCGTACTCAAGGGGCCATTGGCATCAACATTAGGCACAATAGAATAGGCAGGACTCAGGGACTAAAGACCTTTTTAGGATCGGAGTATTAGGCATCACAGGAGCATAGGTCTCCTCATTAGCATAACCACATTTAACCGGGGGCCTACTGCATCAGCCTAAATCACAGTGGTCGGGAGACATAAACCATTATCATGAACATTGGTAATCAGTGTCTGCATCAAGCCCCACAAATCATGAGCATGAAGTATCCACGGATTAGGCAGGGGGTCAACACTTTTAAACACCACGGGCATCATGCATTCTAACAGGGGTCCTCTTTCATTAACATATACCCCTGGAACATCCCCGTAGTCCTAAGTAACCTTATACACAACCTCCGCCAACCTGCTATAAGGGTAACAGCATTGCACCATGACACGGGGGCAGGGAGGCCTTATCAGGGGGCAGAGACCCAACTTGGCTTCAAAACAACAAGCCCCCCAGGTGGCAGATTAGTCTCTCACCACAACTGTTGCCACTGCCCACTGTCCAGCGTGGCAGTGGTGCAAGATTCAGTTAGCGCAGTCCCGAGGGAGCCCTTAAAACAACCTGGGACGTTGTAGTCCCTCTTCTGGGCCCGAGGCTTAAAAATGCCTCAATCGCTGCAGCGACCCTCAACTGCGGCGTCGCTGTGTAGCCCCCGGGGCACTGTGGCCCTGTCCATGGTAGGGCCCTGGGGGGCTTCAAACCAAGTATGGCTCCAACAACAACACAGGGACATCGGAGCCCCCTCCCCTGGGGCTCGGGAGGCAGGAATGCCCCCTTTGGACCAGCTGCCCACCGTCAGGTGGGGCAGCTGTACGACGTATCACCCGGGCCTTCCTGGTGCCCCTCCCGGCACCCACGAAGCTCCCCAGAACCCCCACTCACCGGGCTCAAGGGGAGGAGAGGCTCTCTCTTCCGATGCAGGCTGGGCGGCTGGCGCGGGGCTCTCCCTTCCACCCGGGAGCCCCGCGCGTTACTTGCAGCACTCTCCCGAAGGGGGGGAACGCGGGGTCGGCTCCCGCTCTCCCCGGCTTCCTCCGGTCCTGTGGTTGTCGCGTGGGAAATCTTCCAGCTCCGTCTGGCACGGGGGGCACCGACCGACGGGGTGGGCACCCGCTCCGGTCCCGATTCACGAACGGGGCTCCCTCTTCACCATGGGAGCCCCGCAACACCTCCTGCTGGCTTCTTCCGGCTTCCTGACCGGGCAGCCAATTCGTGCACGGCTTTGGGGGGCACGGCGTCAGCCGCCAATCAGGACGCGCCCTCCAGTGGGCTCAACGGCAAGGCCCAATCCGCACGCGGCGGGCGAGGGCACGGCCGGTGATATGGCCGGCGCCCCAGCCGCGTGACACCGCCTTCCTTCGCTTCACCAGGCCCGGCACTGGCCTCCTCAATGCCGCCGCGGCCCTCTCCTAGCTCCGGGGGCCGCAGCGGGAAATGCAGGTCACAGTGTTCCTCAGGTTCCCGGCGCTGGCACGCAGAGACCCGGCCAGCGGCGGTGAGTCCCCATGCTAGCGCTTCTCCTTCTTCCTTGCCCGGGCTGCAGTGGTGACTCGAGGCAAAGAGGGGTAGGCTCCCTCTTACTCCAAGCAGCACCACATCGCGGGGTGGGCACCCACTAATGAAATATGTATGGAGCGGGGTAGGCACCCGCGAAAGGGCGCGATAACGCGGGGTAGGCTCCCGCAGTACTCCAGAGAGCAGAGCATCCTCTTACGGGGTAGGCACCCGCGTTCATCTAAATCAGTCGCTTCTAGCACTATAGCGCTTGGGGGCACAGCGCTTTACTTTAGGCTCCCCAGCAGCACTCGCAGATTCCCCGCACTTCAGAGGCCAGACACTCCTCTCTTCCCGGGATCCGGCTGAAGAGGTCCTGGGCAAAATGTAGCGCTCCAGGGTCAGGTAAATAGCGCCTCTCACCTCCTGGGGTGGGGGGGGTCCAGTCCAGTATAGCGCTTTCACAGCCCCAGCGCTGCAGACAGGCGGACAGTCCCAACAGCAAGCCTCAGGGGCCCCAGGGAAACGCTCCTCACCTCCTGGGGGGGGGGGGTCCAGTCCAGCCCCAATATAGCTCTCTCTTCTTCAGGCACTTTAAGGTGTAGCGCCCGCTTGGCGCCAGGTCCCACCAGCCTCAGGGACCTAGGGTGGCCCTCCTCCTCAGGGCCCAAGTGGCAGAGCAGCAGGCACTACTGGGCCAGGTCAGCAATCAGTCGGAACTCATCAAGACAGGCCGGTAGGCTTTAACCATCCTCCACTGTAGCGTGGCCCTCCTCCTGCACAGCAGCCTGTACTCCTGCAATGGGGCTTTCACTAGCCCTGGGGGGACAGCAGAGAGCGGTTCCAACACACAGGCCCAAGTGGCAGTACACCCTGGCAGCAGGTCCCCTCACGTTCATGTGCCTGCTCTGACTGAGCAAATGGTGGCACAGCCCCCGTATTTATATGCCCCTCACCCCACCTACCAGACAATGCCAGAAGCTTCTAGAAGCCTCTGGGGAACTGGTTCTAGTTGGCTCAGGGGGAAAAGTAGAGCACCCTGGGTGCCAGGCTTTCCCTCCAAATGCTGGGATGGCTGGGTACCAAACAACTAGACCGCTAACCTACTGCAGTCAGGTGGCACAACACACAGCCTTGGCATCCATTTTAAATGCAGCATGTTACCAGGGTACATTTCCGCAAAGGGGGTTAACAAGTGCGCACACCATTGCGTTACATTTTCACATTAAACAGGGCATCTCATACCACACATGGCCTATACAGTTTTCTACCATGGGGGACACATCCTAAAACAGGAGGGTGAAAAGCGAAAAAGTTCGGGAAAATGGTCCAAGTCCAACTGTAAGCTTATGTTCCTAGTTTCCTAAATGGAGACATGCACCTCTTCCACAGACAGTCTGCGTTTAACGTTAACCTGTAGAGGAGCAAGACCACATTTCTAGTGTGCAAGTTTTGATTGGCGAAATAAAGCATTTTCCTACTTAGTGCCTCTACCTTGTCATTATGGTTTAGAAAAATATACTTCTTTGCACAATGACTTCTTCAAACATTTTAAATTATTTGTTTAATTAGTTCTAGTAATTTTATCCAAATTACTCTACAAAAAGAGCAGTGCAATTGGAGGTAGACACAATAAATCCAAAGCAAGGGATAAGAAGTAGACCAGTTAGGCAGTAGATGTTTTTTGGGAGACAGCCCTGATGGACTTGGCCTCGGACTGAACATAGAAGCCAGAAGGCGCATCCACAACCTAGAGAATACGGTGACATCCAGAGGGTAGCTGTGCAAGGCCAAAGGAGTTGCCGGATCTCCATGGGCTGTGGCGCCCAATCAAATGGACCGGAGAGAGCTGGTTGAAGCTTGCTGGTAGCGGTGGCGATAATCGGCCGCTCTGAGCAGGGGGCCACTCGGAGGAAGTGGACCGGTTGCGGATGTATGCTACAGCGTAGTTGCCTTCTTGTCTGGCTGCAAGGCGAGCGCCACTCTGCTAGGATTTGCTTAGCAAACAGAGGTGATGAGTAGCCTGCAGGCCCTGAAACTACTGAGTAATGCCTGGTTTGAGAAAGTCTGATAGACAGGGCAAGGAGGACCAACACCGGCAATGCAAGTAGCCCAGTCGGGTTGCCAGTGGACTGTAGTTCTACGATAAGATGGCCGGGACCCTTTAGGACCTTGTACAACTTTAAAGACCAAAAAAGAGCAAATTACAGAAAAACAAACAAGACTGAGACCTCTTGGCTGTCCATATGAGACTGTAACATTGTTAGCAATACACGTATAAAACACAATGGAGGGTCACTTAAAGGGTTGATCATTTGTCGGTTTGGATGCTGGACTGGTGTTTAGTAGAAGGTAGTCAAAGGGACAGTGGTAGTGCTTCCCCGGAGCCACAATAGCAACTGCAAATTACTGGGTCGGCAGTTATGTGCATATTAAGTCCTGCTCTAGTGATATTTGGACAAAATATCGTTTTAGAAATATCGAGCTACAGAAATATTGAGTTCTAAATATCTTGACACATAAATATCGTGACAAGAATATCGATTTTTTTTTAGGTAAGTAATATTGTTTTCAAGAATAACTGTTGTTAATACCGTTTTCAATAATGCAGTTGTAAAAATTATAGTTTTCTAATTATCTTTATGTGTTTTAGTTCATATATTAATATCATATGTTAAATATTGTTTGTATAATTGTTAACAGTATTTTTTAAAATAGTTTGTGATTTTAGGCGATTTATCATTTTAATTTGACTGTTAAGAGAAATGTATAGTATTGTAGCGGGTTGTGAGGTTTGTATGGGTACAGGATGGGAAGTTAATTAAGTATAATGAATTAGAATACATTTGTAATTGATTATTAATTATTTAATTGATCATTAATTATGTAAATTGTATAATAATTATATTTTTTAAGTTATATTTTAGGTGCGGTCATTCAGTATGTGGGGGTATAGGGTTGGAAGTGAATTAAGTAAAAATTGACTGAAAATTAATAATGAATTTATTAATAGTTATTTAATTTACTGTTATTAATGTAAATTGTGTAATTATTATATTGTTGTCACATTTTAAGTGCGGGTCAATAGGTTTGTAGAGGTTTAGGGTGGGAAGTTTATTAAGTAGTAATTGATTATAAATAATAATTATTGTATTATTGGTTATGTAATTGGTTGTTAATTATGTAAATTGTGCAATGATTATATTTAAGTTGTGTGTTGTTGGGTTTGTAGGGGTGTAGGGTGAGAAGTTAGTTAAGTAATTATTAATTAATAATTAATTATTAATTTATTATAAATCAATTGATTGGTTAACAATTATGTGCATTGTTTAATAATTACATGTTTTACTTATGTATTAAGTGTGGGCTGTTGTGTTTGAAGGGGCATAGGGTAGAACGTTCTTTAAGTAATATTTAATTAACGATTAATTGTTCATTTTTTACTAATTATTTTATTGATTTCTAAATATGTTAATTGTGTTTACTTTTTTATTTTAGTTATATTTTAAATGTGGGCTACTAGGTTTGTGGCAGTACAGTGTAGAAACTTAATTACATAATAAATCAATAAAATCAATTTAAATTCAAAATGAATTATTAAAATTTTTAATAATTATTTACACTGTTATTTTTTTTAAAAATGTTTAGATATATAAATTTTATATTAAGAGTGTTATATTTCTGGTCACCTAATAGTGTTATTAAAATATGTTATGTGTTTGAAGTGCAGTAATTTCCCTACTGCTACACAGACTGGAGTGGGAATAGTAAATATTGCCCATCTGGAGTCCAAAACGTTCCCTACTGTTGCACAGACTGGAGTGAGAATAGTAAATTTAACGCCTCTGAAGTCCAATGCTTTCCCTACTGTTGCACAGACTGGAGTTGGAATAGTAAATGTAACCCCTCTGAAGCCCAACGTTTTCGCTACTGTTGCACAGATAGGGATGGTAATAGTAAATGTAACCCCTCTGAAGTCCATAGTTTTGCTTCTTGTTGCACAAACTGGAGTGGGAATTGTAAATTATTCCTCTCCGAAGTCCAACGCTTCTGCACAGACTGGAGTGGGAATAGTCAATTTAACTCCTCTGAAATACAACACTTTCCCTACTGTTGCAGACATTAACCCCTCTGAGATCCAGTTCTTTTCTTACTGTTGCACAGACTGGAGTAGGAGTAGTACATTTTACCCCACCAAAGTCTAACACTTTCCGTATTGCTGCACAGACTGGCATGGGAATAGTCAATTTAACCCATCTGAAATCCACTGCTTTGCTTACTGTTGTAAGGACTGGAGATGGAATAGGAAATGTTACCTCTCCGAAGTCCAACACTTTCCCTACTGTTGCACAGACTAGAGTGGGAATAGTGAATTTAAACCATCCAAAGTCCACAGTTTTTTCTACTGTTGCTGCGACTTGGCTTTATACCATATATAAATAATGAAAATCAATATTTTTGTATTAGTTTTAAAAATATTAGCATCAACGATATTTTTGTTCTGATATATTTGTACTTACCATTATAAGTATATTTAAACTGCCTTTTTGTCATCGATATTTTTGACTCGATATTTGTGTAGCGCATTATTTGTCATTTCGATATTCTGTGAGGCATCTGCTCTGGCAGCTACCTTAGGTACATTATTATGGGGTATTTGATAGGGCATCTATGTCCACCTATTAGATCAAAATGGATCAATATACAGAAAGGGCTGAGGGGGGAGAAGCGGCAGACGAGCATTGAAAAGGATGGCTCCTTATCCCCCTCCTCAAAGCCCTCGTGGACACAGATCCTAGAAGCAACTCAACACTCTAAGCAAGCTTTGGAGCATCAAAAAATAAACTTGATCTCCATATAGCTTAATTTACTGTGTGTGGACTTAGGCAAAGTTAATTAACACTCTCTGCTAAAGGAAAGAGTATCACTGCCTTGACGAAGGAAGCGGAGGGACTTCAGACCATGATACCCATCCTTAATGAATGGGCAGCATATTTGGAGGAGCGGATTGACGATGCAGAGGGCATGTCACACATATGTAACTTACTCTTTGTGAGTTTTCCTGAGCTAGCAGAAGTAAACTCCTCAGAGCTTTCTTGGATGAATGGCACTGAAACATTATGGATCCAGGCCCATTTTTGCCCTTTTTTGTCATTGAATGAGCTCAGATAGTGCTGCTTCTCCGGGGTCCTCACCCCAGGAGCACTTATTGCGAGAGTTCTTAACTATCGAGACAGGGATGGCATTCTGCGGTGGGCCAGGAGTAAGTTTGAAGGTTCTGATATTATAATATTTCGGTATTAAAGTAGAAAAGTACAGGCTCAATGGAAATCCTCTCTGGTGGCACAACAACAACTGCGAAAGCCAGACATCGGATATATGCTCCTATACCCTGCCAAATGGGTCATGGGGGCTGGACCCATTTTTCCTGTGGCTGGAGAAGGGTGTGGGATTGGCTTGACAGCAGGAGGAGCAGGAGAGCATAATACAGATCTGAGCAGTGGCAACTGCAAAAGCCCCAGCAGACCGAACAGTTCAGCAGAAAGAAGACGTTGGGGCATGCCAATGGAGAGAATGAGCGCTTGAATAGAGGTACAGCAAGATGGTATGGTGCTGATGGTGCATGAACTGGAGGCAGCTTAAGGAGGGTCACAAGCTGACTCAAAGGCAGACACACTCGATAATGGAAAATGACCACTATTGGAGATGGCCTGGGCTTGACCTGCATGCTGGGGAGCGAGTGAGTATGTGGTCGCACCTATGGATAACAGTAACTGCGATATGATGCTACCCTTTTGGGACTAGGCATGTTGTGACAGTTCTCTCATGAGTCACTCAGTTCCCAGGGAGTAGAATTTTTCCTGTGACCTGAGGCTGCACAGTAGAGAACCTAGGGTTAACATGGTTTGATTCTTACACAGGAGGGTTG
The DNA here is from genome assembly GCF_964261635.1 of Lissotriton helveticus. Taxonomy (NCBI): domain Eukaryota; kingdom Metazoa; phylum Chordata; class Amphibia; order Caudata; family Salamandridae; genus Lissotriton; species Lissotriton helveticus. The sequence continues at coordinate 845,536,064 of NC_136057.1, read as the reverse complement.
CTAACGACTCCGAGGCCCACACTGATGAACCACTGACATAACGATTAGTAGCATGCATCTTAATTAAGGCTCCCTATTTTCCGTTTATACTGATTTTAACAGATAAATACAGACAGAAATCTATTTTGTTTCCTGTCTGTATTTAATTGTAAATGTGGATAAAAAAGGAAATTGGGTTGGTTTTGACTGATTCTAAATGTTGTCAATCATGGCTGCCAAGCGAATAGCTGTGCTGATTAACAACCTAGGGGTTTAAAAAAAGAAAGGAATTTTAGTAAAGATGCTTAAACAGCAGTCAGCAGTAGATATGAACAAAGTTGATACTGATATGTGTATGTTTCCATATAAGTGCATTGATTTATCACATGTGGGTTTTCATATCATTGAAATCTCGCAGGCCTTTAATTATGAGTGCAAATTTATCAGATAAATACATGCGTAAATATACAAGTTTCAGCTTAATTTTTTCACAAAACCCAAAATAAATATGGATAAATACAGACAGAAAAGTAAAAGAAAAAAAAATACCATAAAACCGGGAGCCCTAATCTTAATACATTAGTTAGCGACATTGGGGTGAGCTGTTCTCTTCGGCTCAGTGTAGTTTCCTGCTCACTGGGCAGGGAGATTGTAATTCGTGAGACCTCCCCTGTATTTGTAAAACTGTAGAATAGGACACAGTTGTTCAGTTTGGAAAATGTTAAGATATATGAGTGTTGATTGGGGGGGGAATCGACAGTCATAGTTAATATGGGAAAACACTGTTATTTTGTGGGGGGACGTTTAGCCAGAGGAGGCAGGGTGGGAGAGTAGATGGGTGGTGGAAAGAGGTTATATAGTTGTGTACAAGCCCGTTAATTTGAGCATTGTATTAGTAGGACCATACTATGATCCCGATTCACTGAGAGGTGTGGTAACGTCACCAAAATCACATACACAAGGGCATATACATGAAGAATCCTGTACAATATCCATATTGTGCTGGGCCTAATGCCCATAGGGAGAAGCAAGTATAGGGGGGTAATATGAAGATCATTACTTGGAATGTAAAGGGCTTTCACGATTACACCACGAGATACAGGAGGCACTCACACCTCAAGAGATAAAGGGTGGGGTTGTAATTCTTGCAGGACTCTAATTTAAGTGATGCTAAGGGGAACTTGAGAAAGAAATAGAGGTAGGCCATTGTCCGCATATAGTGCAACAGGTAGCTAGAGTGTGGGAAACATTAGTGAAAGAGGTCTTATGCAAGCCACATTTTTCAACAAAATTACCACTTTGGTGGCTAAGGCCTTTCCTATACATTAGTAGCAATATCTCCATGAGGCAATGGACAGAGGGTGGCTGTGCCACCTTAGGAGATCTATTCCCAGGAGACACGTGTATTACCTTCCAATAGGCACAAGATCAGTTTGGCGTAGGCATGGGCCAACATTTTCCATTTGCTAAACTACCCAAGACTATCAGGGATAGACGTACAGGCTTCCCCTCGGCCCCAGATGTAACACAAACACTTGAGGTTATGTTGGAAGAGGGGTCTATAGGGAGGGTGGTTTCCTGACTTTATGCAGAACTGAAACAAGACAGGAACAATCCTAAAAGCAAGATCAAGATGGGAGGAAGATTTACAAAAACTGTTGCCAGATAGGGAGTAGAGAGATACATGCGCTCAGGTGGGGGAGATGTCAAGTAAGGTCAGATTCAAACTGTCACCTTTTCATCTGCTACATCGTACCTATCTCACCCATAGACTGGATCACATTTATCCACTTAGACCTAACACATGCTCCAGATGTAACACACTAGAAATGCATGTTCCCTACATATGGTCTGGAGTTTTAGTGAGGTAGCATACTATAGGAGGGGGGTTATGGAAAGATTTTGGGTTTTATCGAGGATCCGACTGGAGCCCGCAATTAAGCAATGCATTCTGGGGCATGTCCTATTTCCCAAGAATAAAAAGATAAATAAATGTTTTGTATCATTGGAGCTTCTATTAGCAAAAAGGCATACAGCTATCTGTTAGCTGGCTGACTTTCGGCCGTCACTGAAATTATAGTTGAGAGATATGGAGGAGTGGGAGATGGCTGAGAAAAGACGAATGATGGAAGTACGCACTGACAAGAAAGCTGAGGATGACTGTATGATGTGGGCTTGTTGAATATTAGATTGCGAAGTGAACATTACCGGCGCCATCTTGTCCCACTTGGGCCTTTTGCGAGCACGTAAACGGCAGCCATTTTAGGACTATGGCCACTCTTGTAACATTGCCGATCGCCTGCACGTCTCCCCGACCTTGCGATCATCCCCCGTGCGCTGACAACCCCCAAGCACATGTTAGAGTCATAAAACAGCCTCAGCGCGACCCAGCCCCGGAGCCACATCCCGTGCTGAACCCACATACCCTTTCATCTCTTTCACGCAAGCGGGCCCTTTGATAACCCCCTTCCTCCATGCCCGATTGTCCGAGCTGATCCCAGGCCATCACCCAGCCCTGCGGATGCAGTTTATTGCCCCCTACAGTAGAAACCCACCCCTCTTCAAAGGGGCTGAGATTAATCAATGTCTTCACACCACAAGATCCAACCGATCGCGCATATTTCTGTTCCCAGCGGAATGTCCAGCTGCGCGATAGCCATCACCTGCTGAGATTGGGGTGGGGACTTCTACTGTAGACACGTGTGGGAACGGGCCTGAAGCGGGGATTCCGATGATGTCTTTCCGAACATCAAAGTATTGCCAATAATGTGTTGTATGCAATAAAGCAATAATCCTGTGTATAAGAGGCCAGGCCACAGAGATGCGGTTAGAGCACCTCGAGACGGTATCCTGCTTGTCCGATCTGGCGTGTACTGCTCCGGAGAGAATTAAAACCTGTTTCCTGCTTTCCAATTTCCAGCGCCTGCCTCTTTATTTGATAATCATCGAGTGGTTTAGAGGCGACTAACGCCGAGCAGTGTTAGAAAAGGTTATTCAAAGAAACTGCTTATCAACAATTGGCGTCCCAAACATGGGGCCCATCAGCGACACGTGGATCCAGTGGGAGAGGTCCTGACGACAGAGTGAACAACTGCAACGATCGGGAAGAGCTCACTCCCGATAGACCCTCGTCTGGCGGCCGATCATCCGAACTTCACTGGTTCCGAACAGACTTCTCTCGAGTGATCTACGGTCCTGACTGGGAACCCTCAGGAGTGCCGCGGCGATAACGGAGAATAGAGGACGATCGGGCGCTGGAAGTGGAAGACGAGAAACTGTCCATACGGTCCGGGTAAGGTCGTGCAGCACGACTCTTTTTGTTTGATTGTTTGAAAATACTAGTTAAATTGTTTGAATCGCTTAACCTCGGTTGTTAAACGAGATTGGTTCTTCTTGAGATATTCTCTGTCTACAAACGTTGAAGAATAGGAATATTCTCTCTCCCTTTGCAGATAGTGAAGGATAGGTAGCGCAGACTTTTTGTCCATATCGGTAAGGGCTGATAATACGCCGCGCCTATCTTCTCTCCACTGATTGTTTGGTCCTATTGGTTCTCTTGAGATATTCCCTATTTGCAAATAACGAAGAATAGAAATATTCTGTCTAGTCTTTGCAAGTAGCGAAGGATAGGTAGTGCGGACCTTTGTCCACCATTGTTTGAAATCCTTTTGACCGCTATACGTCATGCCTATCTTCTCCCCACTGATTGGTAGTTGGTTTAGCCCGGACCGTTTATTAGAGGTAGACCATCCAGCTCCACTGGAGGGCCCCCCTAATAAGGACATGTTCACGAAATATGGATTAGTCACCGTAGCCTATAGTAAGCTATGGCATAAAAATACCAAGAAAGATCGAGAAAGTCAGTGGCCACTGATAGGATCTTTTGATATCAATAAAATAGAAGCACTAGAAACAGCCCTTCGTAAACATAAAACCACGCCAACCATGCTTGATAGCCTCGGCATGTGGGGAAAAGAGGCAATACAACGTAAAAAGAGAGACGAAGCGAAGACAGAAAAAGAATTACGAAAAGCAGCCCACCTGGCTGGTCAAAAGCTACAAGGGGAGATCAGGGAATGAGAGAAAATAAAGAAAGAACGAGAGTCCGAACCTTCGGGCCAATGCCCTGTTAGAACGCCCTCTGTGCTCTACCCCGAGCTACCCTCAAAGCAAAAGGCAAACGATGATTTACTCTTAGGCCCCCCAATCATCTATATGCCCCCTCCATATGCCCCCTCCCATCCTATAGCACAGCACCAAAAACCCCGATCCATATTGAAGGTAGTGCCAGGGCCTCAGTACCCAAGGCCTCCGTGCCGACTGATCCTCTCGTACTAAATACCGCATCAACGGAAGCTTCAAACAAGCCTGAAGCCGTAGGAAAAGAGATTACGAGAGCAAACCGTTTGAACAGCCATGAACGAGCGGGTATTGACAAAATTGTAAAAACGTTAATAGAACGAAAAGAAACAGAGGAATATATTTCGGACATGTGCGACTTATATACCAGCAGCCATAGACGACACTTTGTTGTACGTTTTTGCTACCACACCCTCACAGCCTATGAGGAAAGATACCAAAACAAAAGACCTGAACGCCTTGCAAGCTTGTACAGAAAGGTAGACGTAGGAGATGAGAGCGAGTGTGATGTGACGGAACTCTTCTCGCATACGCTGGAAGTCTTCCGCCACCTCACTGAACAAGAACCGGTAACTAGGAACACGACTCCTGTAACGACTGAACCCCCAATGGAGAAAGTTGATACCATGATGCCAATAAAGGAAGCCACTCCCTACTGGGTCCCCCCACGAGGTCAGGGAACTAATGATGACATTAACCATCAGGACGCAAAGGGAAGGGTGGTTTATAACTGGGTGTACCAACCCTGGGATCGACAAGACATCCTGACATTCCAAAAATCCTTACCGGACTTGCGGAAGAACCCCACAGCCTTTTATACAGAACTAGGTACGACCCTAGGTTCAACAATCATGACCTTAGCGGACATCGACTTGTTTTTCTGGTTATGTCTACCAGCTGATGTGTGGAAGCAAATCCGGAAAGTCGACCACCATGAGCTGTTCGGACGTACCTGGATACAACTCGATGGCATAGATAAACAACGAGATCCCGGACAGAAACCCTTAAAAGCTATTTTAGAACTTCCAGACAAAATCGTTCAAGAATTAAAGACACTAATCCCTGAGAAAAAGGTAGACTGGTCGATTGTAACGGCTTGCCGTCAGAAACCCCAAGAAGATGTCTCGAATACTGTTCTCGATTCGAGACGGTGTTTTCTGACTATAGTGGTCAGGACACTGCAACCGGACATCACCTGTTTGTCCAAAATTATGTTAAAGGTCTGTTGCAGGAGGTCTCACAGAAACTGCAGACCAGCGAGAGTAGTTGGGCAGCCTCCAAACCCGCGGCTATCCTTCAGATGGCCCAGTACTATGAGCATCAAAAGAATGAAAACGATAGGGCATCAGAGAAAAAGAAGAAAGACCTCAAAGAAAGGGTTATGATTGCACAGTTGCAGGGAGTGAATATAGGAAAGGAACCCTACAAAGGAAATTACCAACCGAATGCCCCATGAAACCCGCCTCCTAGAGATAATGCACCCACATCCTACGCTGGACGTAGAGATTTGAGTGAAAACCAGTGTGCGTTCTGTAAAGGACTCGGACATTGGAAATTCCAGTGCCCGATTCTGCTAGAAATGATCAGAAATAAGGGGACGAGAGACTCAACGAACGGACCGAGAAATAGAGGACGTGGACGAGGGTACACGAACGACACTAGCGACGAAAGGCCCGGTAAAACGAACCCATTTGACCGTCCCCGACAGAACCAGTGCCAGCAGTCTGATTACGACAACACGTACGACTTTGCATAGGACTGCCAAAGGCAAGAGAGGGATCCAGTCGAGCTCTATGTTGACCAGCAAGGCCCTTATGTCACCGCTAAGGTCCTAGGAACGAAGTCTCCATTTTTGGTAGACACAGGAGCAACACGTAGTGCTTTATCTAAACGACTGATTCCAAGGGCACCCTTGTCTGGCTCACATGTAACATCGATAGGTTTTGATGGAACGCCCTCCACTAATCCCTTGTCCACACCAATCCTTTTGCCTTGGAAAACAACACCACTGACACAACATTCCTACTCTCCTTCAACACCCCCGATGCCATTATGGGTCTTGACTTGTTGAAACATTTCCGAGCCACCATTAGATGCTCACCGGACAGAGTCCGAGTCATTTTATACGACAATCCCAATCTGCTCAGACCTTGTCCCACACGACACATTTTCTCTGTGACTGACGCCGACATATCATTGCTCGACACCTTACCCCCGTACTTATGGGCAAAGACCGACTCAGACGTAGGGCGGATGATGATTGATCCTGTGCATATAACTGTACGACAGGACGCAACACTCCCAACACTCCCACAATATAGGATATCTCCCGAAGGCGAGAAGGCATTGGTAGAGATTATTCAATCCTTAGTGGATGCAGGAGTGGTAGAGGAGGTGGTCAGCAACGTTTGTAACAGCCCTATCTTACCGATTATCAAGAAGCAAGGAGAGGGAGATGAGAAAGCGTACCGCTTCATCATCGACCTGCGGGAGGTTAATAAAGTAGTTGTGCCACAATACCCCGTGGTCTCCGACATCACCACCATTCTGACCCTGATCCCGTCCACTGCCACCACTTTCACGGTCATTGATCTCAAAAACGCCTTCTTCTCTATCCCTATCCACCCAGACAGCCGCTACCTTTTCGGATTTACCCTAAAATCCCGCTCGTACAGATTTTGTCGAGCACCCCAAGGCTACACTGAAAGTCCCAGCATCTATAGCCAGGCCCTCAAGAGACAGCTAGACGCAGTCCAGTTGCCGGATGGAGTGGTGTTGATACAATATGTAGATGACATCCTCCTAGCAGCCGACACCACTCCACTTGCAGTCACAGCCACCTTCCAGCTCCTACATTTCCTTGCAGAGAATCGTCACAAGGTCTCCAAGAAGAAATTACAGTTCTGCCAGCCCCAAGTAACATACCTAGGCCACCTCTTGTCCAAGGAAAGGAGGAAACTTACGCCCGATAGAATTCAGACCATTTTGGAAACTCCCGTCCCTAAAACCCAGAAGCAAGTCCACTCTCGGGTAGGCCTCACCTCCTTCTGTCGACAGTGGTTGCCAAACTTCAGCCTCATTTTTAAGCCGTTACTTTCCCTCCTGGCCAAAGATGTCCCCTTCCCACTCCCTTGGACCCCCGAATGCCAATCTTCCTTCAAGGAATTACGAGATGCCCTCTGTTCAGCTCCCGTTCTAGGAACCCCAGACTATTCCAAGCCTTTTTCCCTTTATACGCACGAAAGGGAGGGATGCGCTTTATCTGTCCTAACACAATCCATTGGCTTCAAACAACACCCTTGTGCTTACTTCTCTGCCACTCTTGACCCTGTAGCCAGAGCTTTGCCTGCCTGCCTTCGAGCCATAGCTGCCGCTGCGGTCTCCATACGACAGAGTGAAGGAATTGTACTTTCTAATTCCCTCACCGTGCTAGTACCACATTCGTTGATACCCTTCTGAACCAAACCAGAACTCAACATCTAACTAGCGCACGACTGACTGGGTATGAACTGACTTTACTGGCACCCCACATAACTTTGAAAAGATGCACCACTCTGAATCCAGCAACCTTGCTACCCTTACCCGAGAATGACCCCAATGTCGCTCCCCTCCATGACTGTGTGACCCTCACTGACGAACAGACTAGGAGCAGAGTAGACCTCCGAGATACTGCTTTCCCAGAACCTGACGGTGAACTGTGGGTAGATGGTTTGTGCAATAAACTGCCCGACGGCACCACCTCCGCTGCATACGCCGTTACCACGGCCCGAACTGTTGTTGAGACAGCTCGTATCACACAGCGATCCGCACAAGCAGCAGAACTGATTGCCCTCACTCGAGAATTCATCCTAGCAGCAGGGACGACCGCTAACATATACACGGACAGCCAGTATGCCTTCGGGGTGGTTCATCACTTTGGGCTCCTTTGGAAGGACAGGGGATTACTGACCTCACATGGCACACCGATCCTACATGGAGACCTAGTCTCTGCTCTGACCGAAGCAGTTCTCTTCCCCAAACAACTAGCTGTAATCAAGTGCCAGCCACACAAGAAAGTTACAGACATTGTAGGACAAGGAAATGCACTAGCCGACATCACTGCCCGATCCACAGCTGAAAATAGGACGACAACCCGCATATACGTAACCAGGTCTCAAGCAGAAAAATGGAAAGACGCTATAGAGAGCATAAAGGACATTCACACGACTAGCACACCACAGGAACTGACTGAATGGGCACGGGTGGGACTAAAAGACGACGAAGGCTGCTGCCGGACGAAAGACACAAACAAATGGCTGTTACCCAATTCCTATCTGATCCCTATACTGACCATGGCACACTCCTCTGCACACATAGGATCTGCCCCCATGACTGAGCTCGTTTCTAAAGTTTGGGACAATGACAAAATAGCTGACGCAGCGAAACGCCTGGTTCAACAATGCCTGATATGCCTACAGCACAACCCAGGGAAAGGGACTGTAGTACCCCGGGGAGGGTTTGGGGTCCCTGAGCATCCCTTCGAAGACCTTCAAATGGACTAAATTCAGCTAGAAAGGTGCCATGGTCTGAAATACGTGATTGTCATTGTGTGTGCTAAGGTGTTGTTGAAGGAATTCTTCCCACGCTACAGCCTTTGTCGGATTTTGTGGAGCGACAACGGCCCCCACTTCGTAGCCGAAGTTATCCAACTCATATTGAAAGGGTTTGGGTGTAAAACAGAAATTCCACGCGGTCTTCCACCCCCAATCTGCAGGCCTAGTAGAACGACATAACGCCACACTGAAACTCAAACTAGCAAAAATAGTTGCCACCACAGGGCTGAAATGGCCAGACGCCCTCCCACTGGCATTACTATCGATGCGCTCCACTCCTACCAACCACCACCTAACCCCTTATGAAGTCGTTTTTGGCCGACCCATGAATATCTGGGCCGCGCCGAAGCCAGCATCCATCCATGATGTCCCAGACATCCTAATGTCTGATTACCTACATAACTTAACAAAAACACTAACTGTTATTCACCAACAGGTGCAGCAAGCCATTCCAGACGCATCCAGGGGCCCCGGACACGACATCGAACCCGGTGAGGTGAGTTCGTCCTAATCAGAAATTTCCAAAGGACGAAGAGTCTGGAACCCAGGTGGACGGGCCCCTGGCAAGTCTTGATCACCACCCGAACTGCACTCCGAGTGGAAGGAAAACGGAATTGGCTACATGCACACCATTGCAAGAAAATATCACCGACTCTGACAACAAATGAAGACGTGGACACCCAAGAAGAGCTCCTGAGCAAAGACAGACCAGCCCTGAGTTGCTACCCTGACACAGAGACACTCGAATTGGCAAAGTTTCCCGATCCCACTGTGCCATCCAGGGAAGGGTACAACTTACGACGAAAGGAGAAGGCTCCGGCAAAGCAGGCCACTAACTGAGTCAACAGTCTCAGAGCGGTAGCTAACACAACAAAGGCTACCAGGAGAGACGCCAGACAAAGTGTGTGGTTCTGCCCGCTACCGGGCCCTCTTGAAGGTGATGGAAGCTTCCGGCATGAAGATGATGGAAGCAAACGGACGTCCGAAGATCCACTGTAAAAGTCCCAAGACTGAAACGCTGCACAAAACAAAGACAATTGCCCTCTTCATTTCTTTTCTCTTCTGCCTCCTTCTCTTGGCCACCTTCTGGATCGTGGAAGAAAGTGTACCTGCCCATGACACTTTGATACCCACTGTGCAACCCACCACCAAAAGAGAACACTATCTCATTTCACTTCCACCCCAGCTCCGAGAAAGACGCAAGGAGTTCTGGAACAATTCCTTTGTACAACTGCTACACCAGCACAACCTCGCTGCCAATGCCACCAACTGCTGGATCTGTGGGCTGCTGCCACATGCAACTGAACATTCTATCCCCTTCATCCCTTCGCCTTTCTCTGTTCATGGGTTTTGCCTTGCCTGGCTGATACTCTTGCAAGAGAGTTACAAGGACAATGCAACTTCTGGCGAAACCATTTCACACTTCTACAATGGGTTCTGGCTGGGCAAAACCGAAAAAGCTTCCACTCCCTTTTGCCCTCAGACCTCAAACACAACACTTCAAATGGACATTCCGGAAAAAGAGCGGCTCGAGATGCAGGTATTCAACAATCCAGCCAGTCCCACTTTTTCATACCTACGCAAACGAACTGCTGCAACTCTGACTGTGGCCCTGTCTGTGGTAAATGTCTCCGGCCTTGTTTGCATCGAGGGCCATGGGACAAAAATCGTGGGCCACAGCTCCTGCTCCATAAAAAGGACCTTGAATACTGCTGACCCCCCTTCATTTGTAGCATCTCCCAACATGTATTTCGTCTGCGGCACTAAAGCCTACACCTGGCTCCCTAAAGGCTGGCGAGGCACTTGCTACATCTCCTTTGTCCTCCCCCCCACCTATGTGGTACCGGCAGCATAAGCGGCGGGAATCGGAGGGTCAGCACTAGTATGGCTCTCGTCCTTCCTGCGGGATCGCACTCAGGCGGTCCGGTTGGGAGAGTTCAAGGCAGACCCTATGAAGGTCACTTGTGGTGTTCCCCAAGGTTCTTCTCTTTCTCCTTTATTGTTTAATCTTTATATTTACCCTCTTATTTTTGCACTTCAGCAGCTGGAGGTTGCTGTGTTTAATTATGCAGACGACCTCCAGCTGGTCTTTGACCTCTCTTCTTCCCCTCACGCTATCTCTAATTTTCAGTCTATTATGATTTTTATCAGGGACTGGATGAGTCACAACCATCTGAAGCTCAACCCGGAGAAAACCGAGTTGGTGCTTACGGGTGGCTCCTCCAGTCCCTGGAACTCTGCATTTTGGCCCCTCACTCTTGGCTCTACCCCCCTTCCTTCTTCTACGGTAAAAACATTGGGTATAAAAATTAACAATCAGCTCACTCTACATTCACAGGTTGGTGCTGTTGTTTCTTCCTGTTTTCTTATGCTTAGAACTATTCGTATTGTTTCCAGTTTTTTTTCCCCCCTGGCACTTAAACTCATTATGTCTGCCCTGGTCATCTCCCGGCTAGACTATGCCAATGCCCTTTACAACGGCATTCCGGCATATAGCCTACGCAAACTCCAGCTTGTGCAGAACCAAGCAGCCCGGCTGGTTTATGGCCTTCCCCGGTTCCATCATTCTACACCTTTGCTGAAGGAACTGCACTGGTTGCCTGTTCGGCGACGTTCGCTTTTTAAAATGGGGTGCATGGTATTTCAGGCACGACAGGGAACGGCCCCGGCCTTCATTTCTTCCCTTTTAACTAACTATGTTCCCGTCAGACATCTTCGGTCGTCTGATCGGTCCCTATTGCTAGTCCCTCGTTTCATCAGGAAAAAATGGGGAGGTTCCAACTTTTCTGTACTAGCCCCGGCATTTTGGAACTCCCTGCCTGACCACCTTCGTGCTCTAAAACAATACTCCCTCTTCCGCAAGGGCCTGAAAACTTTTTTGTTTGCTCAGGCTTTTCCCCTCTAATGGCTTAGCCCTGTTTTATTGTTTGCCGCCAAAGCGCCAAGAAACCGTAATGGTGTATGATGCGCTATATAAATTTTTTAAATTCAAATTCAAATTCATACCACAGACAGAAGCGCTCATTGGACACAGAACAAGCGGATTCCACCTCTTCGCAGTTCCTCGATGCTGCGAAGGGACTCATTCCTTTCTGGGGCCTGATGTCAAACAGTCGAGCCATCCGTCATTTGACCCAAGCAGTCGAAACAGCATTGAACATCACAGCCGGCATCCTTGCTAACAATACAGCTGAGCTGCAGGCGGTCCGCCTCGTGGCTTTGCAGAACCGCCTTGTGCTCGACGTGGTACTGGCGGATCGCGGAGGAGCATGCCGCATCATCGGTGCCAGCTGTTGCACCTTTGTCCCAGACTATTCACCTTCTGTCTACAAAGCAATAGAACACCTCCACAGACTATCTTCGGAAATCCACCAGGAACAAGATGGCTGGACACTCGGAGGCTGGTTTTGGACCACTTTGAAAGACTGGGGCTGGAAATTATTGCTAATTGTATTGGTGCCAGTTTTTGTATTGTGTGGGTGTTGCCTGGGGATACAGTGCATACCACCCTTGTGCTCTCTTTTTGCGAATTTGATATGCCCTCAGACTTTGGACAATAAGTTTGAACACATGAAAGCATTGTACGAGACAGAGATCCACCATATAATGAACATTGACATAAATTAGCAAGATGTCGGGGTATGTTCAAAGGGCACACTGTTGAATATTAGCTTGCGAAGTGAACATTACCGGCTTCCATCTTGTCCCACTTGGGCCTTTTGCGAGCACGTAAACGGCAGCCATTTTAAGACTATGGCCACTCTTGTAAAACTCGCCTGCACGTCTCCCCGACCTTGCGATCATCCCCCGCGCGCTGACAACCCCCAAGCACATGTTAGAGTCATAAAACAGCCTCAGCGCGACCCAGCCCCGGAGCCACATCCCGTGCTGAACCCACATACCCTTTCATCTCTTTCACGCAAACGGGCCCTTTGATAACCCCCTTCCTCCATGCCCGATTGTCCGAGCTGATCCCCGGCCATCACCTTGCCCTGCGGATGCAGTTTATTGCCCCCTACAGTAGAAACTCACCTCTCTTCAAAGGGGCTGAGATTAATCAATGTCTTCACACCACAAGATCCAACCGATCGCGCATATTTCTGTTCCCACCGGAAGGTCCAGCTGCGCGATAGCCATCACCTGATGAGATTGGGGTGGGGACTTCTACTGTAGATACGTGTGGGAACGGGCCTGAAGCGGGGATTCCGAGGATGTCTTTCCGAACATCAAAGTATTGCCAAGAATGTGTTGTATGCAATAAAGCAATAAACCTGTGTATAAGAGGCCGGCCACAGAGATGCGGTTAGAGCACCTCAAGACGATACCCTGCTTGTCCGATCTGACGTGTTCTGCTCCGGAGAGAATTAAAACCTGTTTCCTGCTTTACAATTTCCAACGCCTGCCTCTTTATTTGATAATCATCGGTGGTTTAGAGGCGACTAACGCCGAGCAGTGTTAGAAAAGGTTATTCAAAGAAACTGCTTATCAACAGGCTTGACTTTTATAAAAAGAATTGGTAACCCCTACATAGGGGAAATCATTCCTTAAGGAAGAGATGGAATAACAGAATTCCACTGGAAAACTCACCTCTGTATAGAAACTCAAAAAGATATTACGTAAAACACCTGAAAAGCCCCCACCCCCCACCAAAGGTCATGTGGGTATCTATTGGGGCCTAGCTTTATCTCATAGTCAAGAATAGTATAGACCTTTTAGTTGTCGTCCTGCACTTTCCTGTTTGGGAAATGTATTTGATCACTGTTTTCCTACGAATGCAGCATATGTTTTTTAGAACCAATCCAATTCATACTGGTGCACCAGCGTATGTTTTTCTGTTGAAGCATGTTCTACGCCCTCTATTATTGGAATTGTTACTGGAAAGCATATAAATGAAAAATAAAACAAAAAAAGTAAGAAGGTACAAGAAAGTGATAGTTTTTAAAGACAATACATAGAAAACAAAATGTTTACCATAGAAAAAAAAGTTAACCAGTACAGTTCTTGCCAAGGCAGAGGAGGGAGACAAATGAAGTACACAAACGATGTGGAAAGGAAAACAGAAGGTGGGAGCAAGCATTCTGTATAAACTGAATAGGAATAATGAGTTTGACAATTGTCGGCAGGCAGGGGGGAGCTGGGAGTCCCCTCTCAGGAGCAACCGCAAAGAAGAGCGCAAAGGCTGCCCCACTTAACCACCTGTGAACCTGAGCATGGAAGTCTCTCCCATGGGACAAAGAGCAGGAATAGAGCAGGAAGGGCAGTGGAGTCTCCTAACTTCGAAAGGGCCATCTGCTGTGTGTCCTAATTTCACCACACTGAAAGAGATCCCTTGAATGTTCTTGGGAGGAGCCCAGCAATGTAGATTTGTGCTCTCCCTCCAAACCTCCACCTTAGGCACCAGCAAGGTATGCCAGGGACTATATAGAATCCATGGTGATAGTAGCCACAATCACTCATTGCTCTCCACTCACATCTTAACATACAAGCAATGCGCACAAATGCAGCCTATACACACCCGTAGTGCATGCACAAGCAACATCCATACACCTCATGGATTGGCAAAGAACCCGGTCATAGGTCACTGGCAGAAATATTTAAAAATAAGAGCAAGACCAGTAAACAGCTCTCCCACACAAGCCACAGGGAAAATGTCCTGGCCTTCATTTTAATCACACCTCAGAGGCCTACCCTGGCTGAGAAACTAGAACTCAGTTTCTTATATAAGGCAGCAGTGCTAGGCCATCTAGCATGCCAAGAGCCAGGAAGCAATAACAAATGAGGGAAAGGATGGTCGTGCACGTGCATCAATCCACACCTTCACATCTAATACTCAGCATTTGAGGTCAGGTTGCATCTATGACCCAAGAACATGCACTCCATGAGCTACGGACAACCGTCTTGATGTCCATTGGCAACCCAATTCTCAGCCAACCTCCCACATCAAACCTGGAAATTAATGGTAATCAATGGTATTTAAGGTCTGTAAAGTTTGTATAAATCGTCACTACAACGCTCGTCTGCTTTTACTCCGTTGGCCTTAATAACTACTCACTGCCTTTTTCTTAGGCACCAATCCTTTCCAGGGTTTAAGTTTTCCCAGTGTAGGTAGATGTGGGACTGAGACACAGGCAGATGAAGTGGTTTGCTCTAAATCAGGTGAGAAGGGTAGGATTATAATTTACATGTTCTAGTTACGAAGCCGACAATTTAACCCGAAGACTTCAGGTTCCAATTGAAACCTAAACATGGCGCAATCGTTACAAACACATTTTCAATAAAGTATTTTCTTTTGTAAAATATAATTTGTTTATAGGGCTACCATCTCGTCAGTATATTAACCGCCAGCCATATTTATACAGCAAGCAATGTAAAGGTACTGGGGAAATTAGCGGGAAAAAAGGCGCTCTCCCCCTTAAAATGTAGACTTAAAACAGCAAATACATGAAGAAATCGGTTCAGAACTAAGTTAGATCTGTCTAAACTATTCCCAAATGATTAAGAAAACAAAGGCAGAATTGCTATGATAACATTTTTTACAGAAGATTGCCATAACATCGTATTCAAGTACCAACTCATGACCCTTTCAGAATTAAAAAAAACACGAACAATTGAATGGCATTTCCCTCTCAGAAAGGTGACAAACCTATTTGTTTAAGAGGCCATCCTACATAAAGGTTAAGTTTATGTGAACGACGACTTATATTTACCTCTTTCACAAAAGTCAGAAGAAGCCAAAAATAGAAAACAAAGGGCATTTTTCTGCCGAGGAAGGGCATATCTTCTAGGAAAGGCCCGCCTTGTGTGAGATATTTGTTTACAATCATTTGTGAATTAATGTGCCGTATCGCCGCCATCTTGTACCTGGCAGATAACGGCAGGAGTCTGGACCTTTGCCAGACGTGAACTGAAACCGCGGCGCTGCGTGATTCATTCGGCCAACAGTAAACACATGACGTCAGTCCAGGTGTTGCTTTTCAAAGAGTAATGCCTAGCATTAGAGCAACATCGGCCTGAGCGGCCTCACCCACAAGGGCAAATTCCGGATCGAGTGAGGCTCGCGGTGAACGGAGTTTCCGCTGTCACTTACGAGAATTAAAAACCCCTCCCATTTGTAGGTTGCCAAGAAAAGAAGGACTACGCCCAATATTCCCACTTCGAGACAAGCGTTTATGTCGGAAGAGCTTCCTTATATGTTTATAGATGAGTTAAAAAAGGAAAGTCCCGAACAAGTAGGATTTATTTCGACGGGTGTGACGCCTTCCTCATATAGCACTAGACGCCGACGCCGCCCACTCCTTTCAGCCTACGTACACTACAAGTGGCTAAGTCAGGAGTAGGTAACTTTCCATAAAGGTTTACAACTGTTGGCTCAATTACGAGTTGCTGTCTGGGCAAACAGGAGTTGTCCAATGTTTCAAAAACCAAAATTCCCACATCCGGAAACACCAGAACAGTTTTACAGGATCTGGAAACATTCTGTAAAAGGACAACTGAAGACAGGTGAGAGAGCGCAAACTGATTTAAATGTATGAGTACATCACACTTACTTGTAGTAAGCACAAATCATGAAGAGAAATGCCATGAGTGCTAATAGTATCTGCAAATATATCAAAAATGTATAGCTAATGTAGAGATTTAATAGAAGTGGAACTAATACAGAAATGTGTGACATTATATGACTTTATTAGACGTGATTATTTTTGAATCCATGTCGTGAAGCTGCTAAAGCATAAGATGGTATGTGGTTAAAAGCAGAACGTGGTAGGCCTCAGAGCCAGAGCTGGAGGGAAAGGGAAGATGGTTCTTTTCATGACACAGATTATATTAACGTTTTTGGTCATTGCATTAATGGGCCAGGATTTATAAAATGTTTACTGAATAATAGAATAAGAGTATTAACATGCTTTAATTAAATGAAGAAGTTGAATGCTATAATCATAATGAGAAATATTGTAGGCCTGAAATGTTTTAGCATTGATTTACACGTACATGTCTGGGCTGAGAAATGTTGCAAGCCTTTTTAGAAGTATATGAGAGTTGGGTTCTTGGCGGCAGATATCTGTCTGCAACAGGAAAGGGGGGATCCAATTATAAATGAATGAATAGAGGTCTGTTCAGTAGCCGGCCCAGACATGGAGGAGGGTTCTGGAATGTTTAGGGGGTATCAGCGGGCCGGAGAAGAGTCTGAGAAGCAAGGTCAACTCTAACGTCTGAGGCCCAATACAAAGCATCATGGAAAAAGCCTGAAGTTGCACCACGTGAGAGGCGTTTCGCAAGGGGCGTCTCAAATGTTGTTGACTGTTTTGTATTAGGGACAGCACCCCTGGGTGGAGTTAGAGCAGAGACCTGAGGACCCTTTAGAGAGCGGATGGGTAGGCAGTGAGGGGTCATGACTGGAGAACTATAGGTTTTCACCAAGAGACTTAGAGTGGGTGACTTCCCTTGGGGGTCATTCATTGCTGACACCTTTGTTAGGTTGGGATTTGGTTAAGTAGGGATACCATCTAGAACAGGGTAGGGACGCCTAACCTGTGTTTGTTTTCCTTCAACCTAAATGAAGGAGAGATATGCGTCTATGCTGATAGCTTTACTATTCTTAGAACTTGTGTTAGTGATTTCTGTTGCTCGTCTGAGGGCTTTTCGAGAGCACATGTATGTAATTGGACCTGTGTATCTCGTGAATCTCATTCTGAGATGCCTGTATTTGCAGCTCATTATATCTTTACAATAAACTTTTGAAAACTAGAAGTTGTCCGTGATCTTTGAGAGTAGAGTCCTTTCTTGGGTGAACTGGCTTGGAAATGGGTGTACTGTTTTCCTCCTAGACAGGCAACAAAGGTTCAGTCGACCAGATCGAGGTTTGGATCAATAGATATAAGGTATCGATCAAAATCTCGCCCTTTCAGTTGGTAGCTATAGAGGATGGTTGCCTTCTTGAGGACGGTGACCTAGGCCAGGTTAGCTTACCCCAAGGCCCCTAGAAATCGATGATCGGAAGAACAGCCCGCAGATGAAGATCCGGATGACGTGAGACAGAAAAAGCAGCAGTATTGGTCGAGAGTGAGTATAAAGGGTTATGCGTGTTAGATTGCGGTGTTTTTGTATTGTATCTATGTTGTAATGTCTGGCGGAGTTGAATGTCTGTAGAGTGACTGTGGAACAGGTTGTGAGCGCGCGCAACCGGTGGAAATCTTAAGTTCAAGGAGAGCTTAAGTGGTTCGGGTGTATCGGACACTCAGAGTAATTGTCAACTAGTGTGAAGGGGGTCATGAGGTACCATTGATCACCCGAGAGACCGAGATAGGGGGAACGTAAGAGTGAGTGCGTGAGTAACGGACGCTGGTCGGAAGTTACTGTGTGTGTAAGCAACCTATCAGAGAGACGATAGCGTCAGTTGTGTTGACAATTACAGATAGACTGTGGACGTACAGTCGAGAGAAGTGACCGCTTGGTCGGAAGTAGTCATTTTTCGGTGTATGAATGGGACGCATGCATAACCGGGAGACGAGTTGAGAAAGGAGGGGTGCTGCTGCGAAGCGGAGAAAAGTGACGTCAGGTGGTGTCGCGCAGTGATTGGCTGACCGGAGAAAGACCGCGCTGTGGTAGGCCAGCTAGCGAACACGTCAGACAGGGTCGCGACGTGATTGGCCGATAGGAGAAAGACCGCGCTGTGATAGGCCAAGCTAGCAAAGCCGCGACAGGATTGGTGGATTGTCATCAGGAAGTAAACAGAGTAGCGAGGCTGGATTTTGTGCGCATAATTATGAAGTGTTTTAAATGGTTGAAAGCGCTGTTTAAAAAAGAGAAGCGGGGATCGTATGAAGGGGAAGAAGCCCCGCCGGAGGGTACGCCAGCTCGTTATATGGCAGTAAATGTTGGGTTGCATACGATCCTTTGGATATCAGAGTGGAGTAAGATTACTGAAGGAAATGAGGAACTGACGTTCCCGAAGTACGGGACGTTCAGATTGGAGGTGTTACATCGATTGAAATCAGTCATGACCTCAAAGAGACCCTTGCCTAGACCAACCCAGTTTGAAGCTCTTGAAGCATGGATTAGGGCAGCGCATGAAAAGAATATGAACAGACGACAAGAAAGGGTGAAACGCTCGGTAAGGGCAGTGCAGGATGCCAGGTGGGATGCGGATGCTAAAAGATGGAGAGTGCATAACCTGGAAGTGAATAAACTGTACCCAGTGTTAGAGGCGCCAGTAAATAAAAGTCCCCTGGAAGAAGATGATGAGAGCGAAACAGAGGACAGCCTGATAAACAGATTACTGACAGACAGGCCACCCCCGTATAATAGAGCAGGGGGAGAGGTCGAGAATACTGAAGGAGCAAAAGGGGGCAATGCAGGAGAGCATAGACCGCTTCCCAGTTCAGAGTGGGATCCTGAGCCAAAGAAAGAGTTGTTCCAGCCTAGTCAGGTGCAACAGGTAGTCGGTAGGTTTGTGGTACAAAGAGCGCCGGAAACGGAAAGCGCCACATCCTACCCATTACCAGATGCACTACAGGTACCTGTTACCATAGGTCCTATAATATCGATATATGACCAAGAGAGAGCAAAAGGGGAAGAACGGAAACGGAAAGACAGAGAAAGAGCAGAGGAGGCAAGGAGGAACGATACCACTAATTCCCCAAGTCAGATGCCGATACCCAGAGAGTGGAGCACCCCGATGCACACAGCAGGGGACCCAGGAGGAGATCCTGGGGGTCCTAGATGGCCAATGGATTTGAGGGGATCTGGACGAAAATCCTTTCAAGAGCTAAATGAGTACATGAAACAGTGGGATGAGGCAGTGAAGGCTCAAAAGTGCATCAATGTTGCGGAAGCTGAAAGGGAAAGTCAGGACAGCAGAGCACGGACTCACTGCGGGGCTGGGGAGAGTAGCCCGGAGTGGGACTGTAGAGGGAGTAGGGGAGTCACCCATTGGGCCCGGAGTGGAGGTAGAATAGACCTGGAAAACGGGGGCCCCGGGAGTGGAGGGGTGGCGCGCCCAATACTCAGTGGAGAGGAGAGGAGAGCACAAGAGTACAGAAACAGCTTTAAGTGTCCACACTGTGTACCTGGCACCAGAGAACTGAACGGGAGTTGTGAGAGGACGCACCATAATCCCTGTGATGACAGAAATGAGCGCAGCCCAGGGAATATGGGGAACCAGGAAGGATCGTATCGGATACTGAGCGATACGAGGCAAAGGGAGAGTAGCGACCAGAGGGAAAATAACAGAGAGGGGTGCAGTGAGAGGAGAGAAGAAGAAGAGAATGGGCAGAGCCAGAATAGGGGTAACAGG
Organism: Lissotriton helveticus; assembly: GCF_964261635.1. NCBI lineage: Eukaryota > Metazoa > Chordata > Amphibia > Caudata > Salamandridae > Lissotriton > Lissotriton helveticus. The sequence goes on along the minus strand of NC_136057.1, from coordinate 845,516,060 downwards.
CCCGTGTTCCATCACCTTCCAAGATCGGATGGCCGAGCATGGGACCTGGAGAGATGGGAGCAAGGGAGGCCACCCATTAACTCTCCTGAGCCCAAACGCAGAGCTCGAAGTTGGGATGGTAGGGAGACCAGCGAGCCCCCTTCGAAAGACATATTGCGAGCTGAGATAAAAGCCAAGAGACTTGATGTCTCCAGCTTAAGGTCAGATCTGGATGACATGGTAGATGGTACCCTGCCTTTAGAAAGAATGGAAATGTATGAACAGGATGAAATACTGTATATGGCAAAGGACATCACTCGAAAGGCGAGAGCAGTCCATGAGAAGTTAGTCGAACTAGCAGGCAAATATATGGTGGACTTGTCAAGAACCAAAGCATTACAGGGTAACCACAGGCTACATTACTCAGATCGAGACCTAGATGAGAGGAGAACGATTGGGCTGAAAACACACATAAGGGAACTGATTACTGGAATAAGGACATGGAGGGCACTAGATAAGTGGGAAGAGAGGTGGTCCAAGAAAGGGACCGGCAGAAGAAGCATGATTGGTATGACACCAGGACAGCAGGGAATAGAAGCTTACCCTTTGCGGGAAGTTGCAAATGGGAACTATGTACATGTCCCTTGGAGTAGGGGAGATTTAGCTGCTTTTACCACCTCTTTCCCCAAGTTACGAGAGAACCCTGTGGAGTGGTACAAGCAAGTGGAGAGATTTGTGAAAATCTCAAAAGTCCTATGGATAGATCTGAACACGCTGTTTGACATTGTAGTACCAGGCGATCTGTGGACAGCATGCAAGGTTAGCGCTGAGTGGCCCATAACGGAGCCAGAGAGAGATGCAAAGACTAATGGACCGTCTGAGATTGTGATGGCAAAATTCGAGAGAGTGATGACTTGGCTGAAAGAAAAGGTGCCAATGCAAGATATAGATTGGGTCAGAATAGACCGAACGAGACAGGAACCCAAAGAGACAGTCCACGAATATTACGAGAGACTGCTGAAGGCGTTTAAACAGTATAGCGGCTTGGATGTAATGGATCCAAAAGACATAGGGCAATTTGTGTCCAAGTTCGTTCTGGGACTGAGACCGGATATTAGTTTAATGATTCAGCAACACTCGATTTGTTGGCAAACTAAACCCCTAGATGAAATACTGAGATATGCAAGGTACTGCTGTGATGAGATAGATTCCAAGGCTAAGAAACTAAAGGAAAAATTGATGGTGGTACAGATGCAAGCAGCAGGGAAGGGGGGGCCGCAGCAACAGCAGCAAGGAACAGGTACAGGAGGAAAGAAGCAGTACAGTCAGAACAAGGGTAATGAGGAGAGTTCCACCTTTAGACCCAGAATAGACATAGCTACCTTGAAGAAAACGACTAGGTGCCACCAGTGTAACGAGCTGGGGCATTGGAAACGCGAGTGCCCCTACAATGTAGAGATAGGAGAACAAGAGATAGAGGAGGAAGAGGTTCAGAGCGCGCCTACAAGAGGGGTAACGCCATACCAAGGAAAGGTGCTCAAAGGGGGGGCTCCTCCCCGAGCCCAGTTCCCGCAACCTCCTCGAGTAGGGAGTATGGGTAAGACCTATAGACAAATGCCCCTGTTTGTGGAAGGGGAAGAGTGCTATTATGTGGACCCATTAACCGGACAGAGAGTGGAAAGAGAAGACTGCACCCTTGGGGCAGCCTTAGAGGTAGATCAGAGGGGACCCTATGTGGAAGCAGAAGTAGCAGGGTGCCCTACGACATTTCTGGTGGACACAGGAGCCACTAGATCCACGATTAGATCAGCTGCAGTTCCAGACCTGCCCATGTCTGGAGAGACCATACAGGTGGTAGGGGTCGCCAACAGGAGAATAACCAGCCAATTGACAGAACCGGTACAGGTGAAAATAGGGAAGTACAGTGATGAGCACCAGTTTGTGGTTTGCGATTCAAGCCCTGTGTGTCTGCTAGGAAGAGACCTGTTGTGTAAATTGAATTGTACTATATATTGTACACCTCAGGGAGTGGAGGTATTGACCAATGATGATGACGCAGATTTCAAAGTTGCAAACTCCAGAATATGCGTGGAGCTGTACCCTACTTTGACAGTAGATGAGCTTCCCTGGGACTTGAGAGAGACAGTGGCATCAGAAGTATGGGATTTCACTGGGGAAGAGATTGGATTGGTCAAAGGGGTGGACCCAGTGAAAATAGTAGTGAAACCGCATGCTGAGTTCCCAAGAACACCCCAATACAAATTGACTCCAGAAACGATTGCAGGCATAAAACCCGTGATCGAGTCCATGATTAAACAGGGAATACTGAAAGAAATCGTGGGTAGTCCATGCAACTCCCCGATTATGGGTCTGCAGAAACCCAATGGGAAATTTCGGATAGTACAGGACCTGCGAAAGATTAATAACATAGTCGTTTCGTGTTGTCCAGTGGTACCGAATCCATCAGTGATACTGTTTCAGATTCCATTCCAAGCAGAGTGGTTCACAGTGATCGATCTTTGTCAGGCTTTCTTTTCGATCCCTTTGGACGAAGATAGCCATTTTCTTTTCGCATTTAAGCTGGAAAATCGCGTCCTAACATGGTGTCGTATCCCTCAGGGGTATACAGAGAGCCCATCGATCTTTAACCAGCTTTTGAAGAAAAATCTTGAAAGTCTAGTGCTGCCCCAGAAGTCAGTTCTGGTCCAGTACATAGACGACCTCCTTGTGGCGTCAGAAACAGAGGAAGCTTGCAGAGAAGACTCCATTGCTTTGTTAAATCACCTAGCTGCCAATGGGCATAAGGTGTCCCCGGGAAAATTGCAGTACTGCCTGACAGAAGTGCAGTACTTAGGACACAGAATTGAGAAAGGCAAACGAAAAGTGTCACCAGACAGGATAGAGGCGATCATGAAAATGAATGCGCCTAAGACACAGAGAGAGGTCAGGATGTTTCTAGGGATGGTGGGTTATTGCCGACAGTGGATCGTGAACTTTTCACTGAAAGCAAAGCCCTTGCAAAAACTGACGCACAAGGAGGTGAGTGATCCGGTACCATGGGACAAAGACTGTTTGATGGCGTTCCTACAGCTGAGAGAGGACCTGTGTCGTGCTCCGGCATTGGGAATGCCTGATTACAATAAACAATTTTTTCTTTACTGTTGTGAGAGAGAAGGTTGTGCGTTGTCTGTGTAGGTCCAAATCCATGGGAATGCCCGTAGACCAGTTGCTTATTTCTCGGCTACTTTAGACCCAGTAGCCGCAGCGTTGCCCGGATGTCTCAAGTCCGTTGCTGCAACGGGTGTCAGCATTGAAAGATGTGAAAATATCGTTATGGGGCACCCGTTAGAGGTGTGCGTGCCACATTCTGTTGAACTGTTAATGACCAGGACCAAAACACAGCATCTGACCAACAGCAGGCTCACGCGCTATGAGCAAGTTATTCTTGCTGCAGAGAACGTGACCCTCAAGAGATGCTCTGTTTTGAACCCTGCTACATTGATGCCACTTCCAAATGATATCGATGATGATGATGAATGTACAGACCATGACTGTCTCGATGTGACTGAACTATGCACCAAACCCAGACCCGACATCGTAGATGAGCCACTGACCGACCCAGACGAAGTTTTCTTTGTTGATGGCTCATGTGTAAGAGACGAAGTTGGGCAGTTGAGAGCAGCTTATGCTGTTTGCACAATTGAAGGAGTTGTGGAAGCAGGGTGCCTGGAAGGAGTACACTCCGCTCAGGTAGCCGAGATTATTGCCCTGACACGTGCTTGCTTAGCAGGCAATCAAATTCGAGTCACCATATACACCGACAGCCAGTATGGCTATGGGGTAGTTCATGATTACGGGCAGTTATGGTCTCAAAGAGGGTTCATGACCTCTTCAGGCTCTCCCATTCGCAATGGAGAGTTTGTGCGCCTGTTGTTAGAAGCATTGCAATGCCCAGCAAGTATCGCAGTTGTAAAGTGCATCGCACATACCAGAAATGAGGACTTTGTTTCGAAAGGCAATAGATATGCTGATGAAGTTGCGCGGTATTGCGCGGAACAAGGTTACTCTTTCACAGAGGTGGATGTGGGTGGAATAAATGTAAGAACTGAATTAGCCATGATATTGGAAACTGTTGATACTTGGGATGAACTGTCAACCATGCAAGAAAATGCTCCTGATTCTGAAAAAGAAACATGGGAAAAGGCAGGATGTGTAATGGGTGAGACCCATTTTTGGGTCTCGGCAGACGGCAGAGCAGTGTTGCCCAATGAGATGGTGAGTCCAATGGCTAGACTCATACATGGTCCCGTACACTTAGGGAGAGATGCTATGCTGAGAGTGTTTAGACAGACTTGGTACAATCCTAAGTTTAGAATAGCAGCAGAAGCAGTGTGCCAGCGTTGTGTGACCTGCCAGCAGCTGAATGTAGGGAAAAGAACACCAGTTGCACTAAGTCACATAGGAAGGTCTGGAGGTCCATTCAATAGAATGCAGATAGATTTCATTGAAATGCCAAGGTGCAACCGCCTCCGCTATGTCCTGGTGGTTGTTTGTGTGTTCTCCAGATGGGTTGAGGCATACCCTACACGTAGGTGCGACACCCTCACAGTGGCCAAGTTACTGCTTAGAGAACTCATCCCTCGCTTCGGGGTGCCGGCCTTTTTGGAATCAGATAGGGGAACACATTTTAACAGCGAGCTTGTGAAGATGATCTGTGTAGCACTAAATATTGACCAAAAGCTGCATTGCAGTTACCGACCAGAAGCCTCAGGAATTGTGGAACAAATCAATGGAACAATCAAGGCCAGAATAGCGAAGGTGTGCTCCTCAACGACCCTGAGTTGGCCTGATGCCCTGCCATTAGTCCTCATGAGCCTTCGTAGTACCCCAGACAGAAGAACAGGGTTGTCACCACATGAGGTGTTAATGGGGAGAGCAATGAGGCTGCCATCTATTCCAGCTACTGCACTGTTAAATATCACAGATGATATGATCCTGGACTATTGTAAGGGGCTGTCTGACGCCATGCGTTCTGTGTCCCTTCAGGTGCAGGCTGCAGAGGTTCCAGCGTGCCAGGGCCCGTGCCATGACCTGAACCCTGGGGACTGGGTCCTGGTAAGAAAACACGTGAGAAGAAGCTGTCTGGATATTCGTTGGCGTGGGCCCTTCCAGGTCATCCTGATCACAAACACAGCTGTAAAGGTGGGAGGCCTGCCCAATTGGATCCACGCGTCACATACGAAAAGGGTTCCAGCACCTCTGGAAACAGCTCCTCTCTCGGATAGACGTCCAGCAGAGGACCGAGAAGCCATAGAGGGGGCTAGCCAAGCTGTAGAGGTGCCAGCGGAAGCAGGGAACGAGTCTGACCAAGCTGAGGACGGTCAGTACAACAGCGAAACAGAAGACGCTACAGAAGGAGAAAGTAGCTGGGAGTACGAGTCTGACCCTGACAGGTCTGAAAGAGAGCGAGAACAGACCAGAAGGAGAAGGAGTAGAAGGGCACGTGGAGAAGCTAATTGGCCGCAAAGAAGGAGCTCTAGCCTGAGGTCAACTCCAGAGTTAACCCTTCCTCCGATATCAGAAGACTCAGATCCAGAAGAAGGTGCTCAGGGCGCTGAAGCACCGGACCGAAGAAGGTCAAGAAGAGTGCGAGTGCCTAACAGAAGATACTCCACACCTGAGTGGACATATCTGGCGACAAATGTCTGTGAAACCGGAGACAGGGAGGATCCGAGCGGTGGTGGTGTCCAGTTCTGAGCCCATTATCACCGTGGAAATACGACTGTTGGTACCCGGTGTCGAACAAGAAGGGTCACTAACATTCGTGCTCCCCAGACCTCCCCGCCTCAGCAAGTTAAAACACATGTTTCTTACAGAATTGCAATTCCCCGACTTTGGTACAACGATAACAGCACATGAAGAGCACAATCTTCGTTTGGAAATACTGAACTATGCTATTGAAGCTGCAACCACAAATCTGATAGTAGACTGTTAAAGGACTTTGTAAATAAAGCAAGCAGAAAAAGAAGATTACCTAGCGCCCAGGAAGCGGAGAATTTTAGGGAACTTCCCTTGAGTTGATGGAGAAGGGCTAGGGTTGTCTTTTTGAACTGTTAAAGGACTTTTGCGAAGAAGGTTGTCAGCCTCCAGTTGTGTGGATTCTAAAGACAAAAGGATTGAAAAGAGACTGTAAAGGAACGAGAGGAAAATAACTTTTTGCAAAGATAAAGAGAGAGCTAGATTATCTGACGAAATGGAGGCCGGCACCCCGAACCGCAGAGCTAAATGTATAATAGGTACACTAATAGTAGGAGTGATAATATTGATAGCTTTAGTGGTAACAATTTCTTATGTAAAGGGAAATGAAGAAGAGGTAAAGGTAACTGATGCGAATTCTGTAGTAACGCTTACACCTATTGTTGCTGGTGAGAAAAGGGAAAACACTCAAGAGAAAGCGTTATTAGCTGCAGAAGCCCGCAGGTTACATGTAGACGAGTCCCAAGGAGACTTTAGGTCAAATGCTTATGCTAAACTCTTGTATGAATACGTGGATGCCATGGAGGTTAAGGATTGCTACGTCTGCATGCAGTTGCCTGCGTCTGTAGATGAAGGAATTCGCTATCATCACCTCCCTCTGACATATGGCATTACATGTAGCTTATTGCTTAGTATATTTTATGAGAGAGATAGTTTTGAATACTATTTCTCTAATTATGATTCAGTGTTGCCAGAAGTCCCGAATTATAAGCAGATGAATAAATGGGATTACTGGAAGAGTGAAGACAGATTGGCCAAATTCTTCATTCCTTGGATTTCCTTAGATACTTCACATGCCCGTAGAAATAACCTGACATGCAAGGTGTCAGAAGTCGAGAAGAAGTTCATAGGGCAGGTGGATGATCGATACAGGAGACAAAAGATTTTGAAAAAATCAGGACAAGGGAAAATAGATTGGACCGAGGAAGAGAAGTCACACAAGAGAAAGGGTAGTAGTGGTCCAATAGCTTTAGATAAAGCACAGAGAGGAAAGTTATGTCTTCACCGAGCCAAAACGTATTATGAAAATGTATACGTGGGTGCAGTTGACTGTGAGCATGCTTTTAATTTAGAGTACTACACTAAGGATTTCCTGAAGGGAATGCAAGTGATTCCAAATGTGTATTTTGTATGTGGAAGAAATGCTTACGTGAGACTACCTGACAACTGGTATGGATCATGTTACTTGGCAATTGTCTTCCCCAAAATATATCATGCACAAGATTTAGTGATCATTGAGGGTCAGACATCATCGAGGGGAAGGAGAGATGTAGGTGATACCGAAATGGTTGGAGATGTCTTTGGAGCTATGTTTCCTCTTTTGGGAATAATCCTTAATGATGTTAAAATTAGACGACTGGCAACAGTTGTCGACAGGTTGTCTGCCAGCACTGCTCAGTCCTTAATGCTGGTAGAAGGAGAGATGCAATCGATAAGGGCTATGGTTCTTCAAAATCGTCTTGCATTAGATGTCCTACTAGCAAAAGAGGGCGGAGTCTGTAAGGCTTTGAAGGTCCAGGAATGTTGCACCTACATTCCAGACCATTCGAAGCCCCTTGAGAAAGTTATTAAGAACATAACTAATATTCACAAAGAGATCGAAGACTTGAGTAGAGAAAATGTCTGGGAAAAGGTGGGCCACGGAATGAGTACAGTTGGTGGGTGGTTTTCCGCCTTAGGCAAAAGCTTTGTATGGTATATCCTAAAACCTATCATCATAATATTGATCTGTGGGATAATATTGTGGGGATTGGTGAGGGTATTCAAATGGTACAGAGCAAGAAGGTCAGAAAGGGCCCAAAGAGAGCAGCTGCGGAGATTGGCTGCCATACAAGATAATCAGTACAGGAGCCTGAGAGCTCTGGAAGCGCAGAGAATGCCAGCAATAACTGCAGTTTAAATGTTAGTGATGACCCCGAGAGGTCATCAAAGGGGGGAACTGAGAGAGCGCAAACTGATTTAAATGTATGAGTACATCACACTTACTTGTAGTAAGCACAAATCATGAAGAGAAATGCCATGAGTGCTAATAGTATCTGCAAATATATCAAAAATGTATAGCTAATGTAGAGATTTAATAGAAGTGGAACTAATACAGAAATGTGTGACATTATATGACTTTATTAGACGTGATTATTTTTGAATCCATGTCGTGAAGCTGCTAAAGCATAAGATGGTATGTGGTTAAAAGCAGAACGTGGTAGGCCTCAGAGCCAGAGCTGGAGGGAAAGGGAAGATGGTTCTTTTCATGACACAGATTATATTAACGTTTTTGGTCATTGCATTAATGGGCCAGGATTTATAAAATGTTTACTGAATAATAGAATAAGAGTATTAACATGCTTTAATTAAATGAAGAAGTTGAATGCTATAATCATAATGAGAAATATTGTAGGCCTGAAATGTTTTAGCATTGATTTACACGTACATGTCTGGGCTGAGAAATGTTGCAAGCCTTTTTAGAAGTATATGAGAGTTGGGTTCTTGGCGGCAGATATCTGTCTGCAACAGGAAAGGGGGGATCCAATTATAAATGAATGAATAGAGGTCTGTTCAGTAGCCGGCCCAGACATGGAGGAGGGTTCTGGAATGTTTAGGGGGTATCAGCGGGCCGGAGAAGAGTCTGAGAAGCAAGGTCAACTCTAACGTCTGAGGCCCAATACAAAGCATCATGGAAAAAGCCTGAAGTTGCACCACGTGAGAGGCGTTTCGCAAGGGGCGTCTCAAATGTTGTTGACTGTTTTGTATTAGGGACAGCACCCCTGGGTGGAGTTAGAGCAGAGACCTGAGGACCCTTTAGAGAGCGGATGGGTAGGCAGTGAGGGGTCATGACTGGAGAACTATAGGTTTTCACCAAGAGACTTAGAGTGGGTGACTTCCCTTGGGGGTCATTCATTGCTGACACCTTTGTTAGGTTGGGATTTGGTTAAGTAGGGATACCATCTAGAACAGGGTAGGGACGCCTAACCTGTGTTTGTTTTCCTTCAACCTAAATGAAGGAGAGATATGCGTCTATGCTGATAGCTTTACTATTCTTAGAACTTGTGTTAGTGATTTCTGTTGCTCGTCTGAGGGCTTTTCGAGAGCACATGTATGTAATTGGACCTGTGTATCTCGTGAATCTCATTCTGAGATGCCTGTATTTGCAGCTCATTATATCTTTACAATAAACTTTTGAAAACTAGAAGTTGTCCGTGATCTTTGAGAGTAGAGTCCTTTCTTGGGTGAACTGGCTTGGAAATGGGTGTACTGTTTTCCTCCTAGACAGGCAACAAAGGTTCAGTCGACCAGATCGAGGTTTGGATCAATAGATATAAGGTATCGATCAAAATCTCGCCCTTTCACAGGCAACTGTTACAATCGTAGAAATAGGTCGGCACCGTCCCTCCGCACCCCCCTCCCCCCCACAGCCCCACAGAGAGAGCAGCCTCCCCCTATGTACAGAGAGCCTTTCAGCCCCTTGTCTCCATCACCCAACTTCTATTCACACCAGTCTATGGCTGCCATTCCCTCTACGTCCCTTGTCCGGACCTCGACCCAGTCATAAACACATGAGGTAGTATCCAATCCCAGACAGGACACAAAACAGGAAATGATTGCTAATCCCACACACACTCCTGCTAAGGGCTATAATACTCTAGCTACATCTTAGCACTTCCTGTTTTGTTTCCTTTTGGGGGACGCTAAGGTAACGGCCAGGCTTTGCTTCCAACGTGGTTTTTCCCCCAGGCTTTCTCCCTCTGCTGGGCTTTGGGGAGCGCCTTTGTGGGAGCATCAGGAGTCGGGATGTCTTGTGGTGGTCTCCTTTGACTCCGTTGCTGGGAGACCTGCCTGCTTGGTTTGATTGGTCTCACTGGTCTGCGGTTGGTTTTTGCTGCTGTGTACTCTGTTTCCAGACTTGACGGTGGGCTCTCTGAGACTGCGTCTTTTGACGGATCGGTTGTGGGCTGCCCTCCACTGTGGGTGTGCACGCACTCCGGTGGGGCGCCAGTTCTGACTGAGTGCTGGGAATGCCCTCAGTCCTGGGATCCATGGGATCATTTTTTCTGATCGCTGTCGTCTCTCTCTTTCTCTGATGGGCCCCATGGAACAGAGAGAGGGGTGTGGGTAATGGGAGCATATGTTTTTGTCAGCAGCGTTTTGATGCCTTACCTGCCTCTGTGTTACTGCTGCATGATGGGCAAGCAGTTTGTAGCGAGTGTGTTGGTGGCTGGCCGGTCCACTCTGATGCACACTGCTCCTCCCAGGCATAGTGCCAATATTGACAACACTCCCCATCCCCCCACAGCAATATCCTGGAGAAATAAACAGACAAGACACCTCCTTTGTGGAGAAAATTGCTGTAGGTTTATTTGCATAACAAATATGCCAACATGATGGGTTATCTTACGGGCGATCCCAAAGCAGGCAGCTCCTCGCCGCCTGCCCACCTGATGAGCCAAATTACACCGTGGCCATAGCCAATCGGTGTTTGCCAGATTTGGGGGAGGGGATAACCCCTCCCACCGGTGGCCCACCAGTCCACCCCATTACTCATGCCCCCAGAAGGGGGGTGGAGCGTTCCAGGCAACCCCTGGTTGCTCAGGTCCACAACCGCCCATAGGACTAACGGGGCTCCGTCGCTCCTCCAGGGTCCAACTTTGGCCTTTGCACTCTTGTGCTCCTGCAGCGGGTACCCCTCTGTACCTTACAGCCTCTGGATCGCCCTGTAACTCAGCCAAAGCTCTGGTTGTGGCCACTATCACAACCAGGGCCCGCCCCACCAAGATAGGCATCATTACCTACACCCTGCTGACCCTCTGGATCAGTGCACCCCAAACAAAAACTCCCTGTGGATTTTTGCATGCAGCGCGCCATGCCTGATCACCCTAAACCCCCATTTTTCAGTGACTCTGCGCCTGGCATTGTAAACTCTCTTGTGAGATGTTCCCGCAGGAACCCCTGACCGGTCCCTCGCCACACTAACAGTGGCGTTATCTCTGGCCATCATAGTTGGTTGCTTAACTTACACCAGGGGGGTTTCATTTCTGGCAGCCGTGCCCTCCTACCCAGGAGAGTCAAGTCAGTGCCTCCCAGGTGTATGGCCAAAATTGTTCTGAGGGGAGACACCCTCCCTGGTCTGTGTCGCAGCCTCTACAGCAAGCTGTTCCAGTGCATGCCTGGGACCCCCACTCACAGGACGCCTAGAAGGCCCTCATCCCAGACCGATGGTCCTGGCAACTTGAAGAAATGCTAGGTTGCAAAACCCCCTTTGATGAGCACTGCACACCATTCTAACCAACTAATCCAGCTTGCACATATTTGCCTAATAACATTGCCCCCAACAAACCTCAGGTACTTTACAGGGGTGCCTATGGTATATTCCCCAAGGTGGCTATTGACGGACGTACCTTTTAACACATTGGGATACACCTCGTCCCACCTGCATGATGCGCTCCACTGACAAGCCTGCCCAGAATGCTGGGCTTGCTGTCCCTACAAAAGAGGGCTTGCAAAGTTGCCGTCCAGGACCCGCAAGCCTGACATTTAATCATGCCTTCCATACCCGTTCAACCCAAAAATGGTAAGGGGCATGCTGTCAGCATGAACCAGAGAGTACCCCTCCCGAAATGCCAGGTAAGGCGCGACTGACCCACTGGGCCAAACATCTATCTCCTAGCCGGGTGTAAAGAATACCCTTTAGCTAAGCCTTGTTGGCATGTGCCCTACTCCCTACCCCTTGTAAGGGAGCACCACACTCGCCTGTCTTCTTAGGCCAAAATTGGGACATTAGCTCCCTTGTTGGCTGACCGCTCCCAAGGATATTTTGCTTAACTGAAGCAACCGGTATCATGGCGCTGTGGATCGGAGGACATGGAGTAAACCTATGGTCAGCGTACCTGTACCCTCTTAACTACAAAAGCAAAAATGTCTCTGATAGTAGTAAGTCTTTGCGATCCTAACCCTCTATTCCAACACTATTCGTGTACCAGCACCCTTTTGGGAATGGCAAACTCACGCCCCAGCTTAGAGCCTATTCGTACTCGGTCTAAAAGACCAGACCGACACCTCAAACCCTGACAAGAGGAGGCCGGCTAACCTGCTCCCACTCTGTGTAAACAACAACCTGGGAGCATATGTTTTTGTCAGCGGCGTGTTGCTACCTTACCTGCCTCTGTGCTACTGCTGCATGATGGGCAAGCAGTTTGTACCGAGTGTGTTGGTGGCTGGCCCGTCTACTCTGGTGCACACTGCTCCTCCCATGCATTCCTTATGTTTTGGGAGGAGACTGCAGCATTGTTATTATCCCTCACTCTTTAATTTGTACGTCGAACCCCTGACAGAAATCCTCCGAAACGCTAACATATCCTATCACATGTACGCGGACGACACACAAATATACTTAAGGATAGAATCCCTGGAAGACATCAAGTTAATGAATGGAGCCTTGAAAATGACATTAAGCTGGCTGACAAGTAACCACCTGAAGCTCAATGCACAAAAAACTGAATTCCTTTTAATCGCATCCGCAAAGAAGTATCTAGAGGCAAAAGAATGGACCAATCTGATCACAGCTCTAAACTGTACCCCTACGTTAGTGGATTCAGCGAAATCATTAGGAATCACATTAGACAAGAACCTAGACATGAAAGCTCACATCAACTCAATGGCAAAGAACGCTCGCTTTCACTTGAATTACCTAAGAAAAGTGAAACCATTCATCACATCGGCAGACCTCAAACTAGCAATACAATCGTTAGTAATCTCAAGGATTGAATATGGCTGTACATCCCTAGCAGGCCTGCCAACAATCTCCATAGCCCCGCTGAAAGCATGCCTCAATGCGGCAGCAAGACTCCTTACCGGATCGAGGAAATTCGACCACATCTCCCCGCATCTAAAAGCATTAAACTGGCTACCATACGAAGCCAGAATCCATTTCAAAGTGGCATGTGTCACCCACAAAGCTCTTCACTACAAAACACCCAAATACCTGGCCCAGAAGATTGAGCTGTCTGGTGGAGACAGACCAGTAAGAAGCGCGAATCTGCTGATGCTGAAACCACCTATCTTCAGGAAAAAGAAAACTTATGACAGAGCGTTCACAGGGGCAGCCCCCAGATTATGGAACTCGCTTCCTCCAAGTATCAGAAAAATTACAGACACGACAAGGTTCAAAAGGGAAACTAAGATCTTCCTAATGAGCAAGTTCCTGACATAAAAAGAGGTGATCTAGTCGTCACCAAGAATCTGGAGGAGACTCAATCCTGGAGGAGACTCTGTCCCCTGAGCCGGGAAGAAGATCTCACTAAAAAAGAGCGATGATGAGCACGTTGTACAGGAACACTGACTTTCCGATACAAATCCTTGGTCATACGCCAGGAGTTTCTATTGACTTAAATCGATACTACCCCACCCTAACGAGAAATGTTTACTAGTTAGCTCGACACGTATTTACAGTATTTATATGGTAATCTCAGGTTATACGACACTTATATACCTCAATCAATATATTATTGAGAATGTTTATGTTATTCGAGTATAAGACACACTAGACTTATCTACCTCACTCATTCTATTAGTTGTAATTGCTTTATATGTGAAGTACAGCTCTACAGAATGTATAACTTTATGTGAAGCGCTCTGATACCCACGGGTCAAGTTCGCGCTATATAAAACTCTCTAAATAAATAATAAATAAATATTGAGCTGTCAATCGCATACGCAGTCAGGTCTGATGCAGTTTTCTGCATTTTTTAGGTGGTTCTATATTGGAAGCCTATTTTGGTGCCTTAAATTTCTGTTGGGTTTTCTGTGATAGAGCTCTTTTGGCTTAAATAAGGGGAAACCTGCTGGTTTAAGGAGGCATTGTTCCCCGTCCTCATCATCTTCATCCTTCAATGGGGAGTCCTGATTCAGCCTCTCCCTCTAAAAAAAATAAAGTGTGTGAGGTGGCGCATCTGGAAAAGATGCTTTTGGAACTTTTGTCTACCTTAAAGGAGTAATATGCTGGTTCACAGTCAGGAGGTTGGCAGGAACTTCCTTCGGACATTTCCTTTCCTCAGAGGATGGGACCTTGGTTTGCCAGTTATTTCTGAGTTCCTCTCTCTTCTCCCCTGCTGTTCATTCTTCTGTTCCTTTGTGGGATCTTTTTCTGGTCCTGCATAATCTTCAGTCCTCTCCATTTGAGCCTTTATCGACTGTGGATGTGACGTTCTAGTCTTTTGAGTTGGCTTTCCAGGTAGCTAGCACGTTGACCAGGAGGTTGGGGCACCTTTCTGCTTTGCAGTGTTACCCTCCCTTCCTGCGGTTCACGGAGGATGCTGTGGTGTTGCCTTTTAATTCTGGGTGTTTCCTAGGATTCATTCTTCATTTCATACTTCTCAGTAGTTGCTGTTGCCTTCTTTCTGTCCTTCTACTTCTTCTCTTGATGAACATTTGTTGCACACTCTAGACAAGAAATGTGTTTGTGTGGACAGGTCTGCTGCGTTTTGTTCTACTGACAATCTGTGACTTTTGGTCTAGCAGGGCATTAAATGGCTGCATCTCAGATGACTCTGGATCGTTGTATTTAGGACACTATCTCTTTGGCTTTTCATGGCTCTGGCTTGCCATGTTTTTCTAATGTTCAGGCCAAGTCCACCCGAGGTGTCTCAACTTCATGGCTTGCTTTTAATTGCATGGCATTGGTTGAATTTTGTCAAGGTGGGGCGTGGGCTTTTGAGTCTACATTTATCAGCCCTTACCATTTGAATTGCGCCCTGTATGACCTTTTGGATTTTGGGAGTGGTGTTTTGCGGGCTGTGGAGCAAGTTTTCAGATTGCTTATGTGTGACATTTACAGTGTCTCAGCCTGCTCATGTGTGACATTCTATTGCCTATGTGTGACACTTCAAGAAGCACTTCATAGCCAGAAAACCAAGCAGTAAAATCAATGAAATTAGATAAATATCATCAAAATAACTTTAGTCGGTTATTTTTACAAAAATAAACATAAAAGTGTATAAAAGATAAAACATGCCTATTTACAATTAAAAAATATATATAAAAACAAGTCCATTTCCAATAGCTATTAAAAAGAGGGCTATAAAAATTACCAGCCAAGCAATTGTAAGGCATGCTTCCTACTATAAACCACACAGCGTGCAAGTCCCAAAAAGATAAGGGGGGCAACAATCCTGCAGTCCGCAATACAAAAAGTGCATATTTGACATGAGACAGTTTATATTACGATGCAATCATTGATAAAAGCTTCTGTCGAGTTATGCAGAAGGCAAATAAAAAGCGGCTAACAGCAAAAACTATTGGTTCAGATGCATCCGCTTTTAGGATTCTATATACAATCTGATGCTGCCTAGCTCCTAAATTGAGGCAGATTGGCCTTATCCACCTCCTGCATGACTGATGGTATCTAGGGCAGAAAAACAAAACAAGTTCTTCAGTTTCTTTGACAATAGTGCAGGCAGAACATGAATCTAGTAATAAGCCAACCACCTCCTTTCTAGGAAATTTGAGATGAAAATTGTCGTATCTGATTCTAACATATAAGCTTTTTGCGAGGGGGGGCGAGATTTGGTCCAGGAAGGGTTCGAATTGTGGACATGATGTTATTGCTAAAAAATTGGATGATAACTGACCACTACTAGTCAAATTATTAATGTAGTGATCTCCCACCACCCCCCAGTATCCGACTTTTAATCTCAATAAATCCTATCTTGTAGCCATATCCGGATGTTCCCAAAGATCCATCATATTAATTAGCTTGCACCAATCTGCGATGTGCTTAAACAATGGTAGTTTGGTTGCACCATTGATCTTCATAACCTCCCATAGAGTCTCGATAATCGGTAAGTTGGGGGGTCATCCATAGGCGCAACCAGTAGGTTAAGGGTTTCAATGCAGCCAGATCAGCAGTTCTCTTCAACCCGAGACTTAAAAAAAAAAGGGGAATTAGAGGAGTTGTAATAGGTGCCGAAATAAGGGACCTAACAAAGATGTTTTCACAAGTCGTTAGCTTATTAACAGTAGTGTAGCCCCAGATCTCGGCTCCGTACAGGGCTCCACTTTGGGCTTTTGCACAGTAAATTTCCCGAGCCGGTGAAAGGGGTTGGGTGTAGGATTGTTTGTGGAATCTTAGTATGGATTTGGATCTTTGGCATAGGGTTAAATAACTCTTATTTAGCTGACATTCCCATTTGAGTAACTCATTCAGACCTATGCCTAGGTAGTCAAAAAATGTTACCAGTTCAAGGGGTTCATGTGTAATCTTGATCTCCTGTAGACCACCCATACTTTGCCAAACACCATATATTTAGTCTTAGAGGTGTTACGTTCTAATCTCCTATCCCTACAAAATTCTAGAAATCCGCCCAGTAGTATTTGCAGACCCATAGGTGTTTTAGATATTAGTAGGGAGTCATCTGCAAATCGCCATTCAGGGAGGTTGCATCATTCCTACAAGCCATTAACCGACTCACCACATCATTTATAAATAGGGAAAATAGCGTTGGGGATAAATATCAAAGACTACCCTGAACTGCACTGAGAGAAGTTCTATAAGTTGCATTGAAACAGCTGTGTTGGACACAACATCTTTTTAGATGGCCGTTAACAATGTTTCTGGGTTAAAAAAGGATAAGATTGTGGGTCACGCAACAGTTCATCATCATAGCAGGCATCCAGCTGCTGTGCAATGCAGATACAAATGTGTAGATCTACGAAAAATCCAAACAACTTTCAAATGAGTGAATTGAGGATATGTGCACAGAACAAAAACCTATTGCATTTGATTTAAAAGAGTATAATGTTGCATCACATAAAGAAATTAGACCATCACATATAATACACTTGACAGTTGACCTGAAAGAAGGCATTCTGATAGATACATCTGCCGTGTGGATTCCTCACCTTGTGAATATCCCCTTGCGTCAGCAACATTCGGAAATTCTTTTTGTAGCTTCGCGCCGACGTGGACTTGGACGTCATAGAAACACGGCATCGCACGCGACTCCGCTGACGTCACCGACGCCTACAATAAGCCCACGCCGGCGTGATGTCATCAGTTCCCTTTTTTCCGCCTCGTCAACGCTAACGGTTTCGGGATACTCAGTAGCTTTTGGTAGCTCTGTTACTTTTTTTTTTCCTCGTTTTCTTTGTTCTCTTGCCTCTTTGTCTCGCTAGAATGTCGACAAAGAAGACTGGATTTAAGCCCTGCTGGGAGTGCGGGAAAATGATGTCCATTACGGACCCACACCAGGACTGTATTTGGTGTTTAAGCTCAGACCACGACGTGGATGGATGTTCGTCGTGCCGAAAATGAACCCACAGGCCCTGCGAGAGAGGGAGATCAAACTTCTTGTAGCGAAGCTGAAAGCCGATAAAGTAAGGAAGACTTCAAGATCCCGCTCGAGGAAGTCGAGGTCGAGCTCAAAATCAAGATCAAGATCTCGAGAGGCATCGGCTTCGAAGTCCTCGTCAGATCATGCTTCGAGGTCGCATAAGAAGCACAAGAAAAGGAGGCATGAGTCTCGACGTCATTCGGGTGAGAAGTCGGGCTCGAAGTCGAGATCGCCCAAGAAGGTTAGATCGAAGGTGATCCCACCGCAAGAGGCTTCGGATCGGGAAGGTGAGGTCTCGCCTTCGGAGTCACAAGTTCAATCTCCGACTCTGGTTTCCAATCCGACTCCGACGCCGTCTCCGGCTCAAGAAGAGGTGGAGGAAGTTCCTAATGAGAAAGAAGAAGAATCGGCGCCTGCTGCAGAGCCAGATTCAAATCGGCCTCGAGATCAGCCTGAGGGTGATCATCCACCTTTTCCTGCACCAGGTCAGGATCCATCAGCGTTCCTGAACGCTATGTATGGCGTATTCTCGAGATCATGGTACCCCTCTGGTGCACCTTCGGGTCCCATGGGTTCAATGGCATTTAATTTGGGTGTTCCACACTCTATTGCCCCGGCCCCTTTCATGCCGTATATGCCAGCCCCGACGCCGCTGTGGCAGTACCCGGCTCCGCCGAGGTCGACGCCGGCTCGACCGAAGTCGACGACTCCGGTACCGGCGTCGCCCACTCCAAGCAGGTCTTTGGAGCATCCATCTAGGCCTTCGGATTCTGTACCGACGTCGGCTCCGGCTCCGTCGGAGTCGGTGGTGGATCCGACTGCGATCCGTGTAAAGAAGAGGTCCAGGAGGGAAGCACAACGCCTCCTGGAGGAACGGAGGTATTACGAGTCTCACCCAGACTTGGAGGAAGGTGAACTGGATGAGGATTGTTTCGAAGAGCTGGCTGATGCTAGTGGCCTTGATTTTTCCCCAGAGTGGGAGTTGCCATCAGGTCTGGATACGCCTTCAAAGGATGTCCAGCCATATCACGTGGTAATGGGGAAGGCAGCAGGACTTTTAGGTTTGACATTACCAACTGTTGAGTTTAAGTCAAATCTGCTTACGGAAGTACTCCATTCACCAAGCTCAGCTGTGGAGCCGTTACTCCCATTTAATGAGGCGTTAACTGAACCTATTATGGAGGTGTGAAAAAAGCCTCTTTCTACTCCTGCTGTCTCAAAAAGTATGGCGAGGAGATATAGGGTGGCTCCCGAAGACCCTGCCTTTTTATCATCTCACCCTTCTCCTGAAAGCCTGGTGATTCAGGCTGCGTGCTCTAAAAAGTCGGTTGGTGCTTTTCCCCAAGTGCCTGGTGACAAGGAGGCCAAGAAGCAAGATCAAGGGGCCAAGAAAACGTTCTCCTCCGCAAGTATGGCGTTAAAGTCAACGAATGCCACTTGTCTCATGGGGAGGTATGTGCACGCACTTATGGACTCAATGCGTTTGTTGATTCCAAAGGTTCCAGAAGACTGCAGGGGTGACTTTGAGGAGGTGTTATCTGATACTCAAGCGGCAGCTCGTCAAGTTATCCAGAGCAGTCTAGATACTGCAGATTCTGTGGCACGGATCATGGGCACTGCGGTTGCCACAAGAAGATCAGCTTGGCTGAAATCCTCGGATTTTTCTGCGGATGTGCAGTCTGCACTGTTAGATCTACCATTTGATGGAGTTGGACTCTTTGGCAAGAAGGCAGATATAGCCTTAGAGAGGTTTAAAGACAGCAGAGCAACTGCTAGATCTCTTGGTCTTCAAGTAAGAGGTTCAACGACCAGAAAGTTCAGAGGTTTTGGACGCTCTTCTTTTCGTACCTATAGACAAGGTCAGCAGCAGCAACAACAGCAGCAGCAGCAAAATACCTTGTATAGGTCATACAGGGGAAAGCAAAGGGCACGTCCTCGAGGGCGTCAAGTATCTTCCTCCTCCACCTCCTCCAACCCCCCAGCCACAGAAAAGCAGCCCTAGATCCGCCATTCAGGATCATGCGGGTCCGGTGGTGGGTCGGCTTACCCACTTTTTACGGGATTGGGAATCGGTTACATCAGATTTTTGGGTTCTCAATCTCGTAGAAAATGGGTATGCCCTTCCCTTTCGGGAATTCCCTCCTAATTACCCTCCTTGCCAGGGGTATTGCTCAGAGGAACATCTGTTGCTCCTACAGGAGGAAGTTCAGACTCTGTTAAGAAAGGGTGCGATAGAGGTGGTCACAGAGCAGGAAAGGGGTCAGGGTTGCTACTCCCGGTATTTCCTGATTCCCAAGAAGGATGGCAGACTTTGTCCAATCCTGGATCTCAGGATCTTGAATCTCTATCTGAAACAAGAAAAATTCAAGATGCTCACCCTTGCTCAGGTTCTTCAGGCGCTGCTGGAAGAAGACTGGATGGTGTCGCTCGACTTGCAGGATGCGTACTTTCACATCCCCATCCTGAAGTCGCACAGGAAGTATCTCCGTTTTATGCTGGGATCGCAGCACTATCAGTTTGCGGTCCTTCCGTTTGGGCTTACTACTGCGCCTTGAGTCTTCACCAAGGTGATGGCAGTGGTGGCGGCGCATCTCAGAAGGTCAGGGATTCCTGTATTCTCTTATTTGGACGACTGGCTGATCAAAGCAGAGTCGTCAAAGAGAGTGCTCCATCATCTGCGAGAGACAACCCAGTTGTTGTACAGGTTGGGTTTTTCGATAAATGTACCCAAGTCTCACCTGGTGCCCTCCCAGCGCAACCTGTTCATAGGTGCTGTACTGGACACAACTGTATGTCGTGCATTCCCTCCTCCTCAAAGGATTCGCGACATACAGGAAATGATTCCTTTATTTTACAATGGAGCGGTCGTTCCAGTCCTGAAGGTCCTTCGCCTGCTCGGTCTGATGGCTTCATGCATTCTGTTGGTCAACCATGCACTCTGGCACATGAGAGCGCTCCAGTGGTGCCTCCGCAGGCAATGGTATCAGCACAACGGAGATCTCAGGGAGTCAGTGAGGATCTCCAGAGAAGCTGCGGTGGACCTGTCTTGGTGGGGCGTGGAAGGCAACCTGTCTCAGGGGAAGCCTTTTCAGTTGCCTCCTCCGGTGGCCACAGTGATAACGGATGCATCCACTCTAGGGTGGGGTGCTCATCTGGGGGATCTGGAGGTCAAGGGTCTTTGGTCTCCAGAGGAAAGGTTGCTTCACATCAACTTTCTAGAATTGCGGGCGATACGTTTGGAGCTCAAGGCCTTCCTCCCTTCCCGTCGCAGTCGTTCGGTCCAGGTCCTGACGGATAACACGACCGCGATGTGGTACATCAACAAACAGGGAGGAGTGGGGTCACAGTGTCTCTGCAGAGAGGCTCTGCGTCTCTGGTCCTGGGTTCAGGACCATCAGATTTGTCTGATGGCAAATCATCTGGCCGGAGTTCTGAACGTTCGTGCAGACAGTCTCAGTCGGCAGTTCTCCGCCGACCACGAGTGGAGGCTTCACCCGGAGGTGGTTCGTCACGTCTTTCGGACGCGGGGGACTCCTCGGGTGGACCTGTTCGCCACTCGCGAGAATGCTCACTGCCTGTCATTCTGCAGTCTCCAGTTTCCGATGCAAGGAGCCTTGGGGGACGTGTTTCAGTTGAGTTGGGAAAATCAACTCCTTTACGCGTTTCCTCCCATACCTTTGATTCCCCGGGTTCTGAGGAAGATTCGCCAAGACCGGGCCCACGTCATATTGGTCGCCCCGGACTGACCAAGAAGGGTGTGGTATACAGATCTTTTCCACCTCTCCTCTCACCCGGCGCCCCGTCTCCCTCTCAGGGCAGACCTCCTCTCTCAGATGGAGGGGCAGGTTCTACACCCCCACCTCCAGACATTACACCTTCATGCCTGGAGATTGAACGGGGCAACCTGAATTCCTTTTCTCTCCCGCCTGACGTGGTGGATGTCATCTTGTCGGCAAGGCGTGACTCCACTAAGTCCATCTATTCTTATAGATGGTCAAAATTTGTCACTTGGTATGGAGGGAAATCTATTGACCCTTTGAGAGCCCATTTGTCTGATGTTCTCCAGTTTGCCCTTTCTCTGGCGCAGCAAGGGCTTGCTGTTGCCACAGTTAAGGGCTATCTTTCTGCGCTGTCGGCTTTTCTCTGTTTGCCTGATCAGCCATCTCTTTTCAAATCTCCTGTGGTTTTAAGGTTTTTAAAGGGTCTCACAAATAAGTTCCCTCCTGTTCCTTTTATTGTGCCTCAGTGGGACTTAAATCTTGTCTTGACCTTTTTGATGGGTGCTCCTTTTGAGCCTCTTCACAAATGTCCTTTGAGGCTTTTGACTCTTAAGACAGTCTTCCTCGTTGCAATAACCTCTGCAAGGAGGGTAAGTGAGCTTTAAGCTCTTAGTTCCAAGCCCCTTTCTTGACCATTCATACTGATCGATTGGTTCTTAGGACCAGGGCTGCTTTTCTTCCAAAGGTGGTTACTCCTTTCCACCTTGGTCAATCCATTACCCTCCCTACCTTTTATCCTCCCCCACACCCTTCCAAGGAGGAGGAGAGGTTGCACCGTCTGGACCCCAAAAGGGCAGTGTCCTTTTACGTGGACAGATCTAAAGACTATCGTTTGGATGACCAGCTCTTCGTTGGGTTTGCTGGCTGCAAAAGAGGAAGAGCGGTCCTTAAAAGAACTTTGTCAAGATGGATCGTCCTCTGTATAAAAATCTGCTACTCTTTGGCCGGTAAGGAACCACCAGAGGGTATAAGGGCTCATTCTACAAGAGCTAAGTCTTCAACCTCAGCATTGGCTAGAGGTGTTTCTGTAGAAGATATTTGTAGGGCGGCAACTTGGTCTTCCCTCCACACTTTCGCGAAGCATTACTGCTTGGATTCCGAAGTGAGGAGGGACGGCCACTTTGCACGCTCTGTCCTCCAGTATTTCCTGGTTTAGAAGAGTGGACTCCCTCCTCCGGGGGTGGGGACTGCTGTGGGACTCTATTCACAAGGTGAGGAATCCACACGGCAGATATATCTATCAGAAGAACAAGTTACCTACCTTCGGTAACGCTTTTTCTGGTAGATACAATATCTGCCTGTGGATTCCTCACTGACCCACCCGCCTCCCCGTTGTCCACTCTTCTATACCAGAGTTTCTGTAATGTATTTATTTTATTGTCAAGGAGTTGTTTATTTCAAATGTTTTATTGCATTTGCTTCACACTGTGTGTGTTACCTTGATATTTGTACTGCGTATACTGTGTATATGTCTACTGTCATTGGTCCGTCCTTGTGCCTCGAAGGCATGGAAAAAAGGGCGGAACTGATGTCATCACGCCGGCATGGGCCTATTGTAGGCGTCGGTGACGTCAGCGGAGTCGCGTGCGATGCCGTGTCTCTATGACGTCTAAGTCCACGTCGGCGCGAAGCTACAAAAAGAATTTCAGAATGTTGCTGACGCAAGGGGATATTCACAAGGTGAGGAATCCACAGGCAGAAATTGTATCTACCAGAAAAAGCGTTACCGAAGGTAAGTAACTTGTTCGATAGAGAGGAAGCAGGCTGAAGGTGAGCAGGCTTGCAAAGAAGCTAGTCTGCTGGTGGCAAGCAGGCTGGGAAAGCAGCTGGTCTGCAGGCGGCGAGGAAAGAAGCTGGCTGGCTTGATCTACAGGAGGCCCCCTGCTACAGACCTTAATGGTGTAGGAGAGTACTGGTGAAAGCAGGCTGCAGATGGCATGGAAACAGCAAACAGCGTTGTTGACCAAGGCAGCAGGAAGCTTTCTGGAAAGCGTGACGTCACTTAGGCTCTTAGTAAACACAAAAGAGGGCCGCTGGAGCATGTGTAGTGAAACTGCTATCGCACGTGCTCCAGTAACCCTCTGTAGTGTTTACTTACCCTCTTGTGTTTACTGAGTGCCCACTACAAAGTCCGTGGACAACCAAGGAAGGTCTGCCTGGCCACTGGCGGCCCGCAGGCCACACTCTGAGTACCAAGGATACGGATGTCTTGAAAATATTGCAGGCCACCAAGGGCAACCAGTGAAGTTCCACCAGGTTAGAAGTGATTTGGTCCTATTTCATTAGGCCCTTGATGAGGTGTGCTCAGTGTCATCTTTAGGATTTTTGGGGTCTTGGGCAAGATATATTCTGTGGCTCTTTGTTAGGAGCAACTTTGAATTTAATTAACCAATTTCTGCTAATTTAAGCTCACATTATACTATTCAATTCTAAACTTTCTGACACAGGGTCACCCAAAAACTGCCAAAATATGTTTTTCCAGCAGCCCTAAAAATTTTACAACGGCACTGGGTAGAGAGAGAGATGACGTGAGAGGTAGAGGTGGGCAAAAGAAAAAGAGAGGGGTTAAGATAACTTGACAGGAGTGAGATATAGACAGGAAGACCTCCTTTTTTGGGGGCCCCTTTGAGGGTGGGGTCCTCTGGCAATAGGTCACTTTGCCCATGTTTTAAAAGGTCACTGAGAGGGTGTGCTACAGCTTGTAGAATGCCATTAAGCTGGACCAGTGTGGCTTCTAGGAGGCCTCCTATCACCATCAAGATGTGAGAGTATTAGCGCTTGAAAGGACAGTTCTGATGCTGCTTTCTTGTTGAAATGGATTAACTTTATTTAGTCAAGAGAACTAGTATCAGGCTGTCTTATTTTTCTCTACAACATGTTCAATGATTGTTAAGATTTGGTGACCAGAGTGAATCTGATTGCGCTGGAATTGGGACAAAGTAAGAGTTCGAATCAGTTCAGATTCAAGTTGTTGAACCAGATTTGATCTAGCAGTTGCAAGACTAGCAGTCACTACCCTCCACTCCTTCAGCAGATCTGTGTGATAACCCACAACCTGAAGCAAACATTCAGTTTTGAGTGGCAATGCAGGTCAAAAAAGAATCTCAAACAATAGAAAAGATGCATACTATACAACTAATAAAGAAATGCTCTCATGAGGAGTTAGCTCAATTAACTTAGGGATGCAAACGTGCCCATGCGTGCACAGAGACTGGTTTCCTCTTGGCAGTACCCACTTAAGTGAATCAACCTCCCATCAGGCCTTCAAATGGCAACAGCATTAAGAGGCTGTTGAAAACCAGGCACGCTTGCAGTATTTAATATGGTAACACATCATGGGTGTAATAGCCAACACTGGGGAAAGATAGCCTCTGCCAGTGCTGAGAGGAAGTTTAATCTGTCTACATCACAAGTTATGTGCAGATCAGCTCAATGCCCCTCTTTTCATAATATGGCATGAAGCCTGCGGCCATAATGTTGTGCCCTCTCTCACTGGGCTGCAGGAGGTGGGGAATTCAGCAACTGATTTAGCCTAGGCCGGAGCACCTTCTCAAGCCTGGCACCTGATAATGTAGCATGAGAATGATAAATGTTGGCTCGCTCTTCACCGCAGCGTCTGTGATGCGCTGAGAAGGCATATGGTGATTGTGCAACAATTAAGATACCTACGTTAGCAATGACGTAATTCATGAAAGAACTACAACCAATCCTCTAGAACACCTCTCACATGGAGCCCCTTGCTTAAAGTCACTTTTATATCAAAATGCTAAAGTGGACCTTTCATATTATTCAACACCCTGATGGGGAAATTATTTTATGTGTGAATTCACCATTCGCTCCGGTGGTGTCCCTAAAGGCATGGTGTCCCTAGGTGTACCTGTCCAGTGAGCCGCGCATCAATCGCTCTGTGTAAATACTAGCCCATCCAACGCATGGTCCAGCGATTCCTGTAGCACAAACCCCAAATGACATTCTCAGGTTTCACTAATGCACATGCTAATCAAAATCCATATAAACATTGTTTTGAAAAAATAAAATAAATCACTTACAGGTCAAATCTATTTGAACATATGTAAAACTGCAGTAAATTCCCTCACCACAACATGTGTTTACTGGCCATGCATTTCGGACTACAAAAAGCCTTCCTCAGTGAGCAATCAAAGTTGTATCCCAGTAATCTATTAATTCTTCATTACAAAGTACAGCCGTTACTAGCCCGGACCCCTTCCCATTTGTGAATGGGCTACCACCTACTTGAAGTGGGTGGTAAAATATGAATGTTTTGCTACTGCATTTTGGTTGCAAAACATTCTTATATACTCCTGCAATTCGGTTTAAGGAAAGGACGCCCCATTCTAGTACTGAATCAGTATGTATTCGCAATTCCAAACGGTGATTCGGTAACGTTACCAAATTGCAAATTGGAATTCATACATACCAAGATGCATTTGACCGGTCGCAAACTGCCTGATTCTGTGAATTGGGCCATTTGAGACCAGTAACATGCATGACACATGTGGCCCATATATTTGACACCCCTGTGCTAGTTCCAGATAATATAGGCAATGGAGGTCACTTCGGTGAGAAAAACTAAAGAGTGTGAAAGGTATGCCCAGATGTGGGTGCCATAGACAGCTGTGCCTAGCATTCAAGTTGCTTGTGTTCCTGTTCTTTGGGGACGCGGCCTTGCAGTTTGGAGTAGACAGTTCCCCTTGGAGAGCTGTGGTATCAGAATCAGTGGCGGTTCCTCCGCTAAGGCGGAGGAGCATCGCCCCACTGCTGCAAAGCAGTGAAAGAAAGAACAAATAAAATGATAGTAACGCAAGGTTATTATCATTGTATTTTTTCCTGCTGCACAGCTTTGCAGGGTGTGCCTGGCTGCTGTGCTCTCAGAGCAGGGGAGTGGTTTGCCCACTCCTAGTGCCCAATGACTGTTAGGCCGGTCCTCTTGAGCCGGTCAAACAGTCATGCGCCCTCCACATGTTCACATGTTCTCCATTCAGGGGGCCCTCCGCATGTGGAGAACATGCGGAGGGCCCCCATTACCTGGCTGAGCTCTGATCCACGGCGATCAGACCAATCATAATGCTGCATTGCAGCATTGTGATTGGCTTAGGGCAGGGAGCCTGGCTGCTTCTGGTTGTGGCCTCAGAGAGACTAAGACGACGTGGGAGAGAGCGGTGAGGAGTTATATTTTTTCTTTTTTTTTTTACATTTCCCTTCCCCAGCCGGCACCGCAACACCCGATTTCTGCCAGACACTACTGATCAGAATATTGTTGTCAGAAAATCATCTGATATAAGTATTGTGTCCTCCTAATTTTCATCTACAAACACATTGTCCATTAGAGTTAAAAATTTAAAATTTACATCCAAAGAGGTGATATTTTTGTAAACAATACTCAGGGCACAGTATTTATGTCACAATATTCCTGTACACGATATTATGACACACAACCCTGGGACCATATGGTGGGCCTCTGTCTATTGTGGCACATTTTTAACACAATAATGATCAATTGGAATGCAACCCAGTGTAATCACCAGTGACTAAGATTAAATGAAATATTCCACTAAACGCTTATACAGGTAACCAAACCGCCCAAGCATAGACCTCTGGTCAACATTTAACATCAATTTACTAAGAAGAACTGAACATTTCAACCAATGGCATCTTACCCTCTTTGTCCAGCTCAACAGAAACATAGGAAATACCAAAAGAATCCAAAAGGTCTTTCACCTGTAAAAAAACACAGTGTACAAACAGTCAACAAAACGCTGTTGGTACCACATTTTTTTACATCATACTGTGGTTTTCCATATGATAATCAATAACTATGTATTTCTAATTAATCATTGACAAAGAACAGCAGTATAAAGTATCTTACTCAAGATCACGTTTGTCTGAATTAGAGCTACAACTTCACATAAAACTTAAATTGAATATATATCAGTGATGATAGCAAGTACTGCCTCGGCATAACAATATAAATACCTGGGGATATCTCAGTTATTTATTCATACACAGAAACATATTGCTATGACTAAATACTTATATCTAATAAAAAGATAATCATTAAAATTTATGAATTCAATATATTCTAATATGTTTTTCAAACTCATTAGTCATTCAGATTGTTAAAAAGTAAATCTAATAAATAATCAGTTCTGCACATCTTATGAACTGTAACAACATATAAATAGTTTTAAAATCATATGTTGATAAATTAGCTAACACCAACGAGGAAATTGTTCTAATTTAACAATCTTCCCTACTCCTTGCAGAAGGCCCCTGGCTTTCCTGATTACATCTATAACGTAACCAGTCAGGTGCACACATCCCACTGGTAGTGAGGCTAGAGATCATAGTCAATAAGATACTTGATCAGCGTTTAGAAAGACATGTAGATGATTAGGGAGCCAGCAATCACTAATCCTTTATGGGATTACCAGGATCATTGTGACACTGTCATCCTTTGTGGTTCTGAAAATTCTGGATTCATGTAATCGTTCTGGACTCGAGAATTAAAACTTCGTCGAAACATGACGAAGTTGGTATCAAAAGACCGAGGATGATGACCACACCATGTACATATATTTTCAGCATATTCGGGTGACGATTTCACCTCGAAATCGTCATTCACGTCCTGAACCCTTGGCCTCTATTTATGTGTTGCCCTTTACATAGGCCTTAATCCAGCTGAATTCAATTCCACAAGGACACATACTCCTTAATCGACTTTTCTATGACCTGTGCAAGTTGGAACCATTACCCCAGGCCGAACTCGTTAGGTCAGTTCCCCTCCCAGTGGCCGAACAAGATAGCATCAAGGCTCAACAAGCCATAAAACCATTTCAGCGCACACACCTGCCGTATCTTGCTCCCATCTGTCTCTACTCTTTTTGCTTCACTTACTTTATGGTGGGGAGGTGCCTGTTTTATTGGGGGTCCACCGATATCTGATGAAATGTTGGGCCTTGCCGGGTGATTTGTTATGGGCAGCACGACGTGAAATATGTACATGTCATCATGACTCTGCTTTTCCTTTGTAAACCAAAACCTGTAAATGATATATTGCAAACACGAAGAATGTTTGCCTGAAGCCGAATATTCTGTATAAAGAGAGAAGCCTGACTTTGTAAATTCGAGCAGTCTCCTGAGAATATACTTCCCCGTGTGTTGTACTTCTAGGACACTTGTTACCTTGGTTGCAGCCAATAAATCGATCTTTGACTTCACCTAGAAGACTCTGAGTTTCTGTGGTCTGGATCAGGAAGAACCCGAGGTCTCTGGGTGTACCCTGACACCGCTGGGTTACCAGTTCTGTGCCGGTTCTTAAAAACCCAGTACCTCAGCTGGCGCCCAACGTTTGGGGCGATTCCAGTGGTACCAGTCAGCCAGAGGATCGTGAGGAGCTTCGTGTGAAAATTCCGGAGGACGGCCAACCACCTCATCGACCCCTGCATGTCGATGTGGTCCGAAGGTCTTTGCAGCGAGGTTCCCCGCTTCCCGACGGCTACAAGGACTGCTGCCCTGGCTATCGCCCTGATTTGGACCCTTGAAGTTTTGTAGAGCGAAACACTAAGACGAGTCTTCTGGTGACATCATCGATATCTCAGTTAAGTATAAGTGGAGCGTCTCCCAGTCCTTAGTTGGTCTTAAATCTTGGGTATCCTTTGGGATAATTGTTGGTACTTGCAAGCACCAAAACCGAAGGACTCGTGTTTTCACGAGAAAATATCGTAATCGATAATCCTTTGAAGTTTGGAACTAGACTAGAGAGCGAAGATGCCTAGTCTTAGACTTGGAAATTCGTTTTGTCTTGGTTGTAATAATAGGGACTCCCGATTGGAGGACTCATGTCCGGTTCCTCCGGTTGGAACTCCAACT
This sequence comes from Lissotriton helveticus, assembly GCF_964261635.1. Lineage (NCBI taxonomy): Eukaryota > Metazoa > Chordata > Amphibia > Caudata > Salamandridae > Lissotriton > Lissotriton helveticus. The sequence continues at coordinate 845,487,058 of NC_136057.1, read as the reverse complement.
TACGAGTTATACGTGAAACATGGGGTAGGCCCCATCACATACAATGAAGTGTGGATCAAATACACAAGGAAAGATGGTGTTTTAAAATGGCCCCAATATGGTAGCTTTGATACCGAAATCTTAGATAACCTTGAAGTCAAACTTTTCACAAAGAAAGCCCGGCCGGCGATGTTTGACTCTTTCCGCCTATGGCGTAAGGAGGCCAAACAAAAAGAAATCAAATTAGTTAAGAAAAATAAGAGAGAAGGGGGAATTTCAGTAATGCAAGCTGCTATGCAGTTTAAAGACAACGAAGAAGAGCAGATAAGTGTGCAGTTGCACAGGCAACGTAAAATGGCAATAGATAAATGCTATCCAGTTTTGCCGTCTCTTCAGCAAGAGGCAGCAAAAGAACGTGAAAAAGATCCATTAATGTCGCATTTATTAAATTCGCCACCCCCCTATGCGCAGAATGCCACGGCACCTCCGCAACCTTTAGTTGTGCAACCTGCGCCTCCTATTCCTCCGCAGCACTCACCAGCTGTTCTCCAGCTGGCTCCTGTCCCTATGGTGCAGCCTCCTCAAGGCCCACCGATCACACCTGTTTCACCTATGCTTTACACAATTTTGCCTACTGTACTTTCTACTTTTCCTAATGCTCCCTCTACGATTTTGCCTAGTGCTCCTTCTACTTCCCCTGATGCCTCCTCTGCTATTGTCTCTGCCCCTGCCTTATCTCACCCCGTTTTTCCACCCGTTCTTCCTTCAGTTTCACCTTCCATTCGGCAGAAGATGGCCAGCACTGTTACTAACCTTTTCACACCTCTTTTCGGGTCGCCTACTACGACCCCTAACATGGGGCGCAGACAGTTGCGAAGTCGACTGCCTGACTATGAAGAGAGAGACACTTTGAATCGTTTAGCACGGAAATGGGTTATGGACACTGTAAAATATGATGTAGAGTCTGTCATGGAAGTCTTCCATCAATGGGAAGCACCGACGCAGAGATATGTTTTTGAACAGATGTGTGTTTTCCTTGGTGAGGATTTGGAAGACAATGATCTGAAATGCAACCCACAAGAGTTGTGTCGCGTACGGTTTAAGTTTGGAGAGGGCATGATTGTAGGTCCCGATGTAGAGAAAACGGTTGAAATATTGTTATCATATAGGAGTAAGGGGAGCAGTTCTGGGTCACAATCTGAGCCTAGTGCGTCTAGTAGGAAGAAGGCGCGACAATACCCGATGAGGGAAGTTCCCCCACAATGGAGAGAGGGCGACACAACTGTTAACCCACCTATTCTGCCACACTTTCAGCGTGTATGGGTACATGTCCCATGGAAACGAGCTGAAGTTTTAGCGCTGAAACAGACATTACCTGATCCGCGTAAAAATCCTGCAGGGTATTACAAAGAATTGTCGCAAACTGCTGGGTCATGTATAATGAATTTAGCCGATATCGATATGCTATTTGGGAATGTTGTTCCACAGCCTTTATGGGGTAAAATTCGTCATACAGACCATGATCAGGAGTTAGGTGACTCATGGGCTAATATTGCTGCTGCAGATGCCCGACAAGTTGGTGGTGCTAAGCCTGAGCCTTTGATAGCAGAACTCCCTGGTAGAATAGTTGATTACATGAAAACGATAATGCCTGCAATACGTGTAAATTGGGATAAGTTATCTGCATGCAAGCAGAAGAAAGAAGAAACTGTTTCAGATTTCTTCACCAGGTTTGAAGAAACATTTGTCGACCACAGCGGTCAAGATATGACCACAGAAGGTGGTCAGAGATTATTCGTCGATAAATTTGTGCACAATCTGCTTCCAGAATTGTGTAAAAAGTTAAAGGATTCAGAAAGTTCTTGGGCAGTCTCATCTTCAGCACAGATATTAGCTACTGCACAATATTACGAAAATAGAGACAAGGACGAGAAAGATAGAGTAGAAAAGAAAACTAAAGAATTGAAAACGAAGGTTTTGCTACAGCAAGCCTATCCGCCACGTGGTGGTGGTAATCAAAATAATAATGGCCAGAATGACTACCAGAATAATTTTCAGCACCCTCAACAGTATCAGAGGAACTCGCAAAGAGTCGAGTACACTCAGCCACGTGTCCCTGTTGGCCCCAACCAGTGTTCGTATTGCAAGGAAGAAGGTCATTTCAAGTATAGTTGTCCTATTTTGTTACAAATACGCAAATGGTGTTTTCGGTGTAAGAGGTTGTGGTGTTCAGCAAGCGCCTAGAGGTAGAGGACGTGGAAGCGCCCCCCAGAACGCACGTCCCCTTCCACCACAAAATTCTATGAATAGGTTCGATCAGCAGAACAACGCCTCTGACAGGACAGCTCAATACTACGTTGATGATTACTATACAGAAAATGAGTATTTGGAGGGTAATGATTGCTAGGACAGCCAAAGACAAAGAGAGGGAGTTGTTTCAGTTCCAGTAGATCAGAGTGGACCCTACGTCGAGGTGATTACATCAGGTGTGTCAGAGCCTTTTCTGTTGGATACTGGTGCTACAAAGAGTTCTATTATGCACTCCAAACTCCCTGGCGCACCTTTGTCTGGCGAAATGAACGTTTCTGTAGGTTTTTCTGGCGCCCCAGTTAGGAATCCGATTTCTGACCCTTTGTCTCTTTCTGTTGGTCCTTGCGAATTCGAAGCACCCCTCATTCTGACAACAGGTTGTGGTGAAAACTTGCTGGGATTGGATTTGCTAAAAAGATTGTATGCGACTTTGTACTGTTCTCCTTCAGGAGTACAACTTACTTTAGGTAAAAAAGTGATTTCTCCCATGTATTTGTCGAGAGATGCGCTTCCAGCAGAATTGTCGTTTCTCCCAGATATTCTTTGGGCCACTGGTCCAAATGATGTGGGTCTTTTAGAAATTCCACCATATGTTGTAACATTGAAAGCCAACGTTAAAATGCTACGAATTCCCCAATACAAAATCTCGAGTGAAGGTGAAAAAGCTTTGCTAGCGATCGTTTACGAATTGATTGAAAAGGATGTGATTAAAGAAACACGAGGCAACGTTTGCAATAGTCCAGTTCTGCCTGTTTTAAAACAAACTGACCCTTCTCAGCCACCTGTGTACAGATTCGTGATTGATCTTCGAGAGGTGAATAAAATAGTTGTGCCACAATTTCCAGTTGTCCCCGACATTACCACATTATTGACTATGATTCCAGCTTCTGCCTCCTGGTTTTCGGTGATTGATCTGAAGAATGCTTTCTTCAGTATCCCGATTGCTGAGGAGAGCAGGGATATTTTTTCCTTCAGTTTAGGAGGTCGCAGGGTCCGCTTTAAACGCGCTCCTCAGGGCTACTGTGAAAGTCCATCAATATACAGTCAAGCTCTAAAAACACAGCTTGATACAATTGTTTTACCTAAAGGTGCTACTCTTGTACAGTACGTGGATGATTTGCTCATTGCTGCAGACACTGAGGAAATCTGTAAAAAGGCAACGTTGTCATTATTGCGTCATCTGTGTGAACTTCATCACAAGGTGTCACTTTCCAAACTGCAATATTGCCGACAAGAAGTGACCTACTTAGGTCACCTCTTATCGAAGGAGGGAAGGAAACTGACCCCAGAAAGAATTCAGGCAATAGCGAAATTGAATGTGCCAAGAACACAGAGAGAAGTGCGTGCTTTCTTGGGCATTACATCGTACTGTAGACAGTGGATTCCAAATTTTTCGTTATTGGCCAAACCTTTGGTGGCATTAACGTGTAAAAATACACCCAATCCCATTCCTTGGTCTGAAGAGTGTCAGAAAAGTTTTCTCGAATTGCGCACAGCATTGTGTTCGGCTCCTGTATTAGGTACCCCCGACTACAGTAAGCCTTTCACATTATATGTCCACGAGAAAGAGGGCTGTGCATTGTTTGTGTTGACTCAGTTGTTTGGAGGTAGGCAGCGTCCATGTGCCTATTTTTCGTCGACCTTGGATCTGGTAGCAAAAGCATTGCCGAGTTGTTTAAGAGCCACAGCAGCAGCAGCTGTTTCTATTCGACAGTCTGCTGGTCTAGTAATGAATAATACACTAGTCGTGATGGTCCCACATGCAGTAGACACGTTGTTAAATAGAACCAAGACACAGCACTTAACTAGTGCTCGACTGTCCAGTTACGAATTGACATTACTAGCGAGTCATGTGCACATAAAAAGGTGCAGTACCTTAAACCTAGCTACGTTGTTGCCAATTGCAGAGGAATCAGATGTTTCAGAACAGCACGATTGTTTTCTCAGAACAGAGGAAGAGACGAAAGGGAGAGTAGATCTATCCGATACTCCTCTTGCTGAATGTGATGGTACATTATGGGTGGATGGTTCATGTTTTAAGCTCCCGAGTGGTGACACGACTGCAGCATATGCTGTCACGACTTTGCATACAGTTGTTGAAGCTGCACGTGTCCCACATAATTTGGCTCAAGCAGCAGAATTAATTGCACTCACGAGAGCATGTGTATTGTCCAAAGGAATGAAAGTGACTATCTACACTGATAGTCAGTATGCATTTGGAGTGGCTCACAGTTTTGGACGATTGTGGAGAGAACGTGGGTTCCTGACGTCGCATGGAGCTAAGATTCAGCATGGTCAGTTGGTGAATGAGCTTCTTGAATCACTGACCTTGCCCCTGCAAATGGCGATTGTGAAATGTAGTGCTCACAAGAAGGTGACTGATGATGTTGGTCGTGGGAATGCATTTGCTGATGAGATCGCGAAAGAAACTGCAAAGAATGTAATGAGCCGAATGTATGTTGCAGGCCCTGCAAGATGGACTGGTGATGTTGGAATGTATGAAGACACAATAGAGAGTGTGAAGTCCATTCAAGCTGAGGCCACAGAGAAAGAGTTGAGCACGTGGAGAGAAAGTACGGGTAGAATGGATGCAAATGGTTGTTGGATTGAATTATCAGAGCATCAGAGATGGTTGTTACCCGATGCATATGTGCTTGCAGTGGTTACAATGGCTCATGGGATGGCTCATATCAGCGTGAAAGGGATTTGCGAGTTGTTGGCCCCTGTATGGAAGAATTCAGGGATTCCCAAATGTGCAGAGAATGTTGTCAAGAATTGCATGGTATGTTTGAAACACAATCCTGGTAGGGGAACTCCAACTCCAGCTGGTCATTTTGCACCTCCTACGTATCCGTTCGAGGTTTTGCAGCTAGATTTCATTCACATGGAGAGGTGCAACAATTTAAAATACGTACTAGTTGTTGTTTGTGCCTTCTCAAGATGGGTGGAAGCCTATCCCCTAAAAGACAATACTGCCTTGTCCACAGCAAAAGCCCTTGTGAATGAGTACTTCCCCAGGTTTGGAATGCCTAGAATGGTCTGGTCTGATAATGGAAGTGAATTTGTGGGTCATGTGATGAAGAGAGTGTGTGAAGGGCTAGGTATCCGGCAGAAGTTCCACGCTGCAAATCACCCCCAATCAGCTGGATTAGTAGAAAGTTACAATGGCACTTTAAAACTTAAATTGGCCAAAATCCAAGCGAGCACAGGTCTTAAATGGCCTGACGCTCTACCCTTAGCACTCCTGTCCACTAGAATGACTGTGCATTAACGAGTGAAACTTAGTCCATATGAGATAGTTTTTGGCCGGCCAGCCAACATATGGGGAGTGCCTAGACCCACTAAGTTCAGCGAGCTTGAACACCCTATTTTGCTTAATTATCTGTATGAATTGACGGCTAAATTGCGTGTTTTGCATCAACAGGTCCACAACACCCTGCCTCCGGTCTCTGAGACTCCGGGTCACGCCATTGACCCCGGTTCCTGGATTCTTGTCCGCAACTTTCAAAGAACGAAGAACGACCAGCCCAGGTGGACCGGGCCTCATCTCGTCCTTCTTTCTACAAGATCAGCCGTTCGGGTGGAGGGGAAGGCCAACTGGGTCCACGGGATCCATTGTAAGAAAATCCCTTTTCCTCTGCCCTATGACCAGTGGGTCAAGAAGGGTGTCGCTGACCCAGAACCTGATACCGTGCCACATGCCGTCCCTTTTAATGATTTGCATGTAAAAAGAACTGACTCTGAACAAGAAAATGAGAACATTTTGCACAAGGCTGTGCTGCCACCAAATCGATTGAACAATACAGAGCCTGACCTTTTGTTCCAGGATCAGACAATACCTGGGAAACAACGATATAATTTGAGACCGAGGAAAACGAACTAAAAACAATTTCTTTTGCAATTTGAGACTAAGATCCATGGACTAATAAAACAGATATTTCCTTTTCCCCCAAGTACTATTTTTGAAAGTGCAGCTCTCCCATCTAAGAAACTTGCTTATTTTTGTTTTTTCGAACCGCCATCCGGGTTCCGCTGCTAGGGCCGCGGTTGATTAAAGTCTTTGGGGTGCAGCTGACGACGTTAGGTCGGTAGTTCTGGTTGGTCCAAGGGAGTTGCCCTAGACTGACAGAAGCATCCCTTAGCAGAGGCAACCTCCCACCGCGGGCAGCACTTTAGAGAGGATGGAGTTTCCCGATGTGGAGAGACCTGCCAAACGGACGAATTTTAAGCTCGAATTGTGCAACGTGATGACAAGGAAAAGTTTTATAATATTGTGTATTTTTATGCTATTCAGTGTAATGATATTTTTGATAAGTTATGTTTTACTTTCTTTTCGTATAACACTTGCACCCACTGCATCACCCATACCTCCTCCCACTGTTTCCTCTCATTCTTTCCACCCTCTACCTGACCACGAATCAAATAGGAGATTGGAGTTCATCAATAACTCCTTTGTTCAGTTATTACACCAACACCAACGTATAATGAACACAACTAACTGTTGGGTGTGCGGTCTTATGCCTCACACAACGGATAAAGGTATCCCTTATCTGGTCCTGCCATTCAGTCACAATGGTTCTGTATGGGCATATAGGACAATGTTCATATATGCACACGAAATCTACCCCCTGCGTTCTGTAACAGACAATCCTAGAAAAAGTGCTCTAGTCAAGGGTTTAGTAGACATGATTAAGGAAGGTATTTCTTACGAGACTATCCCGAGAGATGAGATACTGGTATACATAGGATGGAAATGACTGGATATGGAGCTACTCTGAGCGAGAAACAGCAAGCTAAGAAATCGTCCCCGATTTGGATTGTACCCCATCAGGGTCATCTGTGTCTGCAAGGTAATGGCACGAATCCCAGGGCTCAGTTAGGGAAGAGTGTCTGTACTGAAACGTATGTTTTTGGATCTCAGACTTCCCCTGCGTTTTTAGCAGCTAAGGGTACCTATTTCATCTGCCACGATAGAGCCTATACATGGTTGCTCCCTGGCTTTTCGGGCTCATGTTTTGTTTCCTTCCTGTTGACTCCCACCTACACAGCAGCGGCAGACTACCACAGGACAAGGATAGTTAGAGGTGTTTTGAGTGAAGAAGACACTGCAGGTCAAGAATTTGGGGACTTTGTAAAGGGTTTTCTGCCGTTCTGGGGATCCATGGCTAACAGCAGGAACATAAGGCAATTGACAAGGGTAGTTGAGTCCACCGTGATTGAAACTGCTGGTGCCCTTAGTAACTTGACTGCTGAGCTCCAGTCGGATCGACTTATGACCCTTCAGAACAGGGTCGCTTTAGATGTCATACTTGCAGACCGAGGTGGGGTATGCAGATTGATCCAATCTAGTTGCTGTATCTTCATCCCTGATAACGCTCCAACAGTGTACCAGGCCATCTCCAAACTACATAAGATTTCCGAATCTATTCATGTGGATAAAGGAGATTGGTCGTTAATGGGATGGTTCTGGGAACTGATATCCGCCTGTTGATGGAAAATTCTGATGGTCATTGGGATGGTCTTAGCCATTCTTTTCCTGTTCTGTCTGTGCATACAGTGTGCTCCTGCAATATGTGGCCTCTGTGTTACATCATGTGTAAGGAAGCCTGTGTCAAGAGATGAACTAAGTACTAGAATGATGTTACAGCAACATCTCAATGACTTTACAAATATAGATCTGGACTCATATTAACATGAGGATAGATTAATTGCCTATGTAAGGGCAAAAGGAGGGTTTGTGGTTCTGAAAATTCTGGATTCATGTAATCGTTCTGGACTCGAGAATTAAAACTTCGTCGAAACATGACGAAGTTGGTATCAAAAGACCGAGGATGACGAGCACACCATGTACATATATTTTCAGCATATTCGGGTGACGATTTCACCTCGAAATCATCATTCACGTCCTGAACCCTTGGCCTCTATTTATGTGTTGCCCTTTACATAGGCCTTAATCCAGCTGAATTCAATTCCACAAGGACACATACTCCTTAATCGACTTTTCTATGACCTGTGCAAGTTGGAACCATTACCCCAGGCCGAACTCGTTAGGTCAGTTCCCCTCCCAGTGGCCGAACAAGATAGCATCAAGGCTCAACAAGCCATAAAACCATTTCAGCGCACACACCTGCCGTATCTTGCTCCCATCTGTCTCTACTCTTTTTGCTTCACTTACTTTATGGTGGGGAGGTGCCTGTTTTATTAGGGGTCCACCGATATCTGATGAAATGTTGGGCCTTGCCGGGTGATTTGTTATGGGCAGCACGACGTGAAATATGTACATGTCATCATGACTCTGCTTTTCCTTTGTAAACCAAAACCTGTAAATGATATATTGCAAACTCGAAGAATGTTTGCCTGAAGCCGAATATTCTGTATAAAGAGAGAAGCCTGACTTTGTAAATTCGAGCAGTCTCCTGAGAATATACTTCCCCGTGTGTTGTACTTCTAGGACACTTGTTACCTTGGTTGCAGCCAATAAATCGATCTTTGACTTCACCTAGAAGACTCTGACTTTCTGTGGTCTGGATCAGGAAGAACCCGAGGTCTCTGGGTGTACCCTGACACCGCTGGGTTACCGGTTCTGTGCCGGTTCTTAAAAACCCAGTACCTCACCTTGATCTTCTACGCTCACTTGCATTCTGGAGACATGGGATAAAATGCATTTGGCAAAGTAAACGATTCTGCAGCTTTTAACCAGGTCCCCAAAGAAAAGTGTGCCACCCCCAAACTGAAACAGAACAGTTGATACTTGGAGCTTCTATAGTTGCGAAAATATAGAGCACCAGATAGTTCTTCGGACACTGCATGAACAAGCAGTCTCCCAGCAATGATTTCCTGATTTCCATGTTTGGGAAATCCACCTGTGAATTTGGGGTAATTTATTCTCCGCAGCCCAGTAGTACATCTTGATTTCCTCCAAAAAGTGAGGAAAGAACTTCATGACTTTGTGTTTATTTTTTTACATTATACATTATGGTTGGGTTGTCTGCCAGTATGAGAAGATTTAGAGGGCAAATGTCTGAACAGCTGTAAGTATCTCTGCATGCTTCAGCTGTCTGATACAAGACTTTTGATTTTTGGACCCACAGAGAATTATAGAATTTCTCCCCAATCCATAGGTAAAGGAGTTTTTTTATTTTAAAAAGTTTGCGAGTCAACTCAGCATGTCAATTTATATCACAAGTAACAGAATACTACAAGACAGAAATAAACCGACAAGTCTTGAGACCCACACAGTGATGACATCATCTGATGACAAGAACCTCATTGCTTTATAGCTCTCCAATTGAGCACAGCATATATTTAGTCCTGCAAAGATAATAGCCTGTTGGAAGATACCAACAATCCTGGGAACCATAGAAGTCTTCTAGGAAGCGTGGCATTTTTGGCCTGACAGTGTCTCGTATGTAATTGCCATTGGAAAATAATTATTTAGATCCTTAGACACAGGTTACTCATAGCAGTTTCATATTGTATTTACCTGTTTTTGGCCTATAGCACTATACATAGAAATTTACACCAATGTCTACAAAAATACAAGCAGATTTCTGAAACTCTTGCATTGGTGCATCCATACCCTGAGCCACTCGAAACAAAAGTCAAATAAGTCGCATTTTGGAGGATCTCCCAGGATCCAGCACTTTTTCCATGACAGTTCACTCGCTAATATTATCTAATAATAATGCATCCACTAGCAAATGTTCCTAAAGCTCTCCCTAAGAACGGAATCTGCAAATCACTAATGGTCATCACACTGTCTAACCTAGTAGCAAGGTGAATGGGAATGATATAACAACAGCTCTGCAAACTGATTCATATCACGGCCCTTGCTTGCAGAACGTGTCCAGACACTGACTGTTGCAGTTTCTCTGTAGAGGATCCTGAAGCACATATGGTTGGTGTTATTCCTCCTCCTCGAGCCGTAATTCTATGGCATTCACAGTTCCCCTGATGTTTGACTGTGGTTCTCTTTATGGACCTTGTACCATTGATGATTTTTACTATTACAAAGAGCAAACACTGTAAAAGAAAATATGCTCAAAATACTTATATTGTCCCTATGACGACCCACAAATACTATACTAATGAGTATCGAAACATTGACTATATGAGTGGAATAATGAACCCTTGATTGGGTTAACAGTTTGTTTGTAATACTCAAGCTGTTTAGTTTCTTGACTCTGTGTGTTTACACTGACCTCACTGCTTGCTACTTGTTTCATTATGTATGTATTTATTTAAAAATGTAACCTTCGCACCACTACTATCCAAGCACTGAATGATCATGAGCTTTCGTTGTTTATACTGTATGAATGTCATCAATACTTTTCTATAATCATAGTTCAGCCAAATGTTATTTTCATAACTGAATTGTTATCAGTTGATTTACTATACAGAGATGAGTGATCTTGACTCATGCAGAAAGCATACCTTTTAACTAATGCTACTTACCTATAAGATGTTTTCAGATTTGCAAAGAATTCCCAGATGAGTCTTTGTTGTTTACTAGTATCCTATCGACGTAGAGAGGGTTCTTAGACATTACACATTTTTGACTGTTAAGTGTAGGGTGATTCCAGTTGTGCACCATTGTACTTTCTTTTTGAGGTGTGCAGGGACCATTCCATAGATGCATTTTTGGGTCATGTAAAGGCTCCTAATGGTGGTTTAGATTCTGACGTAAAGAAGTCATTATTTAATTGTTGGAAGGAATGGAGTCTAGAGGGAATCCTCCAAGTTCCTGTTGCTAGTCTTTCGGCAATGTTTTGACTCCTTTGGAGTTGGTGAGTTTGAGCAGGCTGAGATAGAGTGGGTAAGTGTGGAGAAGATGGTGGTGGTCCTGTCTGCCATGAGGCACTGCACTAGAGGGGGGTTCATGGAAGGAGATGTGAGATGCGATGACTACAGAGTCAATCTGTGATTCGAGGGTGGTTTTGGGATTGATGATAAAGCATGTGCATTTTACATTGAAGCTCAATATAACGGACTGTCTTAATGTGAGTGGTGCTATTAAACTGAAAATAATATGCGGTCACATGTTTGGTCTTGAGGAACAGGCGCCCTTTTTCGGTTCTGTTGAGTTTTAGGAAACTTTGCTAGCCAGCAGTCACTGGCAATAGGGCAGGCTACCACAGCTAAGCTGGATATTGTCGCCAGGGTAGTGGCACTGTCAAATAGGAGGACTTTTGATGGGGGTAGGACTTAACTAGATATAAAACCATACTATAATGGGTTCAATGTTTGATGAGTTGTAGGAAATGGCTATAAAGAAAATGCAAATCAGAAAAGGAAGGCGTCTGAGGCAGTTGCCCGTGAGATGTGCTGGAGAAGGATATTGTGGACTGCAGTGTGATTTCTTCTCTGAGATCTAAAAACACTAGCAGACATATCTATCATTTTTTCACAGCTTCAATGGTATTGTCCAAGATTCTGTGCAATAGACTTTCGTTCTCTTTTGTTCTATAGAAAATGCAAATAAATTTTTTTTAAAAATTAAAAAAAAGATTTTGTGCAATACCCTAACTGGAAAGCCACAATGCCACAGATCTAGGAGGCTGTGAATATTGAAGGCATTAAAAAGTTGGGCAAATATATCTTTCTGAAAGATTTTGGAAAATGCAGAGAGGTGGGCAGGAGATTTTTAGTTGTTGGAAATGACTAGGAGTCTGTGGCTTACTTGAGAAGAAGTGTGCCAATGATGTATTTGAAGGCAGGATAGAGGCAGGACAAAAATGATTAGGTATTCTCGAATTTTGGTAGGGAGATATTACTCACGGAGGAACTGCATTGAGACTTCTGATGATTTCCTTGCTGATGGATTAAATGAGTGACAGAGATGCTATTATTTTATTTTTGTCTTTTTGGGGGTTTTACTGATTTGTTGTGGACTGGAGCAAAAACCCAGGGTGTCACGCCATTTCTTGGTGTTGTGATTTTGTGATTAACGGCAGGTGTGAGCCCATGAGTGCCCACCCTCACTCCCTTTGTGTGATGTAAAGTTGAATACTTTACCATAAAATTGTCAGGATTTATCAGTTGTTGAAGGTGAACAACCGTTACAACAAAACTATTACAACGCACTACCATTACAACGCGGTCATTACATCGCAAACCATTACAACGCATTGCACTGGGGGGCGCTCTAGGATAGGGAATAAGTTTAATTTTCTATCCAACACCTTCCCTAGTGTCCACGGGGACTGGAGTTGGAATAGAAAATTATACTTACCACTATCCAGCACCTCTAAGCGCTATGCGTTGTAAAGGTTTGCGATGTAAAAACCGCGTTGTAAAGGCAGGCGTTGTAATAGCCTGCGTTGTAACGTCATACATCCGTTGTTGAAACTACATAACTGGGTCACATGCCTGGTGATGAATTTGTGAGGTTCGCAAGACAGTTGATGGTGGTGAAGAGTTTAAGGGCCAAGGAGCCTTCTTTGCAGTAAAAGTTGCTTTGTAATAATCTATATTTGTAAAGTGAAATACTGAGGGAACACCAGGTGAAGGCATCAGGAACAGGAAGCATGGGATCTGCAGGCAGTCTGCCTTATGTGACTCGGCGGGAGCTATGATGGTTCGAAAAACCATGTCATTCATGGGTTTGAGGAACATGTTGAGTTACACATCTTTTTTCTTTTTATTACTATATATTGTTGCTCTACCAATTTATCGAACACAAAAAAAATGTATAGATTGTGGGTTTGTGGGGTGGTGAAGCTGGCGGTGGGCTTATTTTCTTCACTACTTCCTGACGTGCATTGCAGGCAACGGATTTGCTTCACTGCCTCAGTAGGGATGCTTTTGAGTTTCTGAGTTTAGTCATGACTGATAGGAGGGTGAAGAGAACACATGAGTTGAGAAGGACCGGAGTTAGGAAGGACATGAGTCTATGAAAGTAGGATGCATGACTGGATGATTGAAATGAGTACCTTGGTGCTAAATACAAATAGCACAGGAGAGCAGAGGGTTGGCAGTTGTCTGGCACTGATATTTACCTGCCTTTGAGTAGGCAAACGTTCCAGAGCTGTCCCCTTCAACCTCTCCCCCCCCCCACATTGTTTATGTTAACTGAGACACAGTATTTATCCATTTTCACCTTTTCGGCAATTTGTTTCTCTCAAATCCAAAATGTGGATAACATGTGAAAATTTGTAAATAGGCTCAAGTGTCCTCTTTGATGTACCTCCTCTGCAACATCTAAGAGCAGCATGATGTCTACCTCCTGCTCTAGGAGAGGCAGGCACAGCTTGTTCACTTATATTAACGGAGAGGGAAAAGTGCCTATAAGGGAGATAAAGGTCTAGAACTGCATGACATTTTTCAAAAAGATGCAACGATGAATATACAATAGGCCATTGGTCCAAATAGCATGTATACATATTCCCTTGGAAAAGTCCAGAAGTTTCCTTCGCTTTCTGAGTGACCTGAAAAGGCATTATTTCATAGTTTGAAAACAATTTTCTGCAAGAGGCAGTGGCTGTTGTTATCTATCTTCACCAATGCATTTGTCACGTTCCACTGGAGGCGGCCAGCCATTAATGACTTCTGCCAACATTTAGGACAGCTGAAGCAAATGCTGCCCTCTCTACTCTATCCGTGGTCCTTGGGTTTATGGTAAGTGCAACGGTTCTCAGGGATCCTGCATCTCCCTTCTGTTCTCACTTTTTTGTCATCTGAAGAGAAATGACCCTAGTATCATTGCTGCAGTGGATGCAGTGGGGTCCATGGGTTTAAGGTGCTCACTGCATCCTAATTGCGGATGTTTTTCACTGTCCAATCAGAAGTGGGACCATTATGGTCCATAAAGCAAGGTTGTTGCTTCAGATCACTGTCAGAAGACCCCTTCTCACAAACCCCTAATAGTATGCAGTGCCACACCATGGATAAAGAAATATCACTTTTCAGTGATCAGCTCCATAAAGTCTGTGAGTCTGGAGGAATACATCATCTAGCTGCAGAGGTTCCATTACCAGCAAACTAAGTCACCAGGCAAGGGAACTGTAGGAATCATTCCATCCATGAGAGGTAGACTGAAGAGCCCATCTTTAGAGTTAGCATCTGCCATGATGTGACTAGAGTGGGCTGGCCAGCATTGTACAGCCTCTCACCAAGTCTCTGTAATGTGGAGTGGTTCAAGGGTGATAGCGTGAGTCACAGAGTGCCCACTGAACAAGGCGTAACAGGGACAGCACTCTTAGCCAGTCTTTGGCATGTTATGCAAACCTCTTGCACGTGTTTGACTTCTCCCCTAATGCTTGGGAGAATAAGAGTGCATGGACAAAGGGTCGGCCTCAGCAGTCCAAACCTGCTCAGGGCTGCTAGATGTGGATATGCGGGACTCAGCAGTGTCAATTGGAAAGTATGAGGTCCTAGTGCCTAATCAAACATGACGGGCTGGAGGCGTCTTGAAACCTGGGGTGGCTGTTTGGACGTATTAATCAGTGCTTAATTTGAGCCGGTGTTGTTTGGGGATCACTGACAGAATATCGACAGTCAAAATATCGACTTACCAAAATATCGAGGTAAAAATATAGAATGCCAGAATATTGACTTCCTATCTACAAACAGGTAAGTACAAAAATATCGACTCCAAAATATCGATAGGAAAAAATATAGACAGTCAAAATATCGAATTTTTGGGGAGGTTTCGGGCCTCTATCTCAACCCGCGTAAATCCACCTTGTGGGTGTTGGGTGGCGGACTCCTGGGCGTCGGAGCTACAGATGGCAGTAGGGGGCTTGAAGTATCTGGGAGTGTTCCTATCTGACTCCGCGGCTGTTGCTTGGGAACGTAACGTGGTCCCGGTGTGGGAGAGGGTCCAGACGGATGTTAAAACGTGGTCCCGGATGCCCCTCACTATCTTCGGTCGATCCGCCATTTTCAAAATGGTCGCGCTCCCGCGCCTTCTCTACCAACTGCAGAACCATCCACACCCTATTGCTCCTCAGTGGTTTCGCCAGGTTAATTCGGTCTTGGGCCGCTTTCTGTGGGCTGGGGGTGCTGCCAGGGTGGCACTGCGGACTTGCTTCCTGTCCACGTATTGTGGGGGCTTGGCCACGTCGGACCTCTTGTCTTATTATCAGGCCTCACACCTACTTATACTCAATGAGTGGTGGTATGGGGACAGGGGTGACCCGGCATATGCCCTGGAGCGGTCATTGATGGGCGACAGCACTCCGCACACGATTCTGTACTCGGCCAAACTACGGAAAAAACTTCCGAGTGTTACGCGTGTGGTGTTTGTTATATGGCGACAGGCGCTGCGTCGCATGGGCTGGTGGGGTAGACTTACCGCGGAGACTCCACTGTGGCAGAATGGACGTTTTCCTGGATTGGCCTCCTTGACCGGGTTCGGTGGATGGGATGACATCGGAATCTCGTCGCTGGGACATGTACTGTCCAGGGTCACCCTGAAGTCGTTCCAGGAGCTCCAGACCGAGTTCCATATGCCCATGACCCAATTCTATCGCTATCTTCAATTTCGCCACGCGCTGGCACCTAACATTGCTGGCTTGGGATCACTGCCGGACTTCAGTCCAGTGGAAGCGAAGGTCTTTATGGGGGACCTCGGCGATAAGAAGGTATCCCGCATCTATCAAACCCTGGTCATTCATTGTTCCTCCTCCCTGCTTCCCCTTAAGGACGCATGGGAGAAAGACATTGGACCCCTGGATGAAGACGATTGGAGGGAGGCTCTGGAGTCCCCGCGAGGGACAGCCATTGCGATGCGACTGCGTCTCATCCAATTCAAATACCTGCACAGAGCCTACTACACCCGGGAGCGATTGTGGAAGGCGGGTCTGATTGTGTCCCCAGAGTGCCTACGTTGTGGTGTTGAAAGGGGTACGTTGTTGCATACGGTGTGGTCCTGTGCGCGCCTTACCAGCTTTTGGAATGGTGTCTGGGCTTGTTTGTCTGAGGTGTTGGGATGGGATCTGCCACGCACCCCCCGATTAGGGATTCTTCATATACTGGAGGGTGTAGGGGGGAATATCTATAAGCGCCATCTCCTATTGCTGGGACTGGTGGTGGCCAAGAGGGACCTGGCACGGGCATGGAAGGGAGTGCGAGCCCCCCTGCTGTGTGCATGGAAGGCTGGCTTAGACTACTTTATGGGGCTGGAGCGCCCGGTGTTTGAGGCCAGAGGATGCCCCCGTAAGCATTATAAGATCTGGAAGAGGTGGGCGGAGTATAGGGGACTGCTCCTGGACCCTCCGATAGAACGGGAGGATGAATGGCAGGAGGCGGTTGGCCCACAGACCTAGGGAGATACACGGTACCGGGCACGTTAAGTCCAGGTGATGGAGGTTTCATATGATCACGTGCAATGGGTTAGGGCGGGATAAGGGGTGGGTAGTTGGGAAGTTGGGTTGTTGGGGATGGGGGTGGAGGGTAGGGGAGGGAGGGACTTGCTTGATCCGTATCATTGTCTGCGATTTGTGATGATGCAAAACATGTCTTGATATTTGGTGGCACTCTCCTGCTTGTGGGGAGCCACATGTCTGCTTCTCTTTGACCCATCAATAAAATTTTGTTGTGAAAAAAATATCGAATTTTTAAAATATCTTAAAAGTAATTTTAAAGTACTATAATAATAAATATAATTAATTTAAACATACTTAAAATACTTAAATAAACTTAAAAATAATAAATAATTATTGTAACTTAAAAAAATGTATAACATATATATATATATATATATATATATATATATATATATATATATATATATATATATATAAATATATATATTATATATATCCCAAACAAGATGCCTGTCAAAGGAGGTGCCTCACAACAAGGTTCGTATTTGCCCAAGATTCTTTATTGGAAGGGTTCAAAGCGAGGAAAACCAGCCATGCTTTCACAAATAAAATTCCGCCTGACGCGTTTCGTGGATGTTTCCACTTCCTCAGAGGCAGACAAAGAGATGAGGCAGCAGAACAGCGTTTTTAAGAGCATCACACCTGATAGCAGACCTCCGCCCAATGGGTGTGGCCACAACCGTGGCCTGATGGTCTTCGTAGTGCTCTTGTGTTACTTCAGTGAGAAGCCATTCATTTGCCCCCAAATTGTTCAAATAAATCACCACAGTGGGTGGTGAGGCATGGCTCGAGTCCCCGCTCTCACCGTTTATCTTCCAAAAGTTCGGCGCTTGTCCCATAGGCAGCGGCGCGTTACCGTCGTTGCTGGAGTGCTGTTCAAGCACCGGAGCTCCTCCGCGGCTCAGGCAGGCCGCTATCAATCCCAAACAAGATGCCTGTCAAAGGAGGTGCCTCACAACAAGGTTTGTATTTGCCCAAGATTCTTTATTGGAAGGGTTCAAAGCGAGGAAAACCAGCCATGCTTTCACAAATAAAATTCCGCCTGACGCGTTTCGTGGATGTTTCCACTTCCTCAGAGGCAGACAAAGAGATGAGGCAGCAGAACAGCGTTTTTAAGAGCATCACACCTGATAGCAGACCTCCGCCCAATGGGTGTGGCCACAACCGTGGCCTGATGGTCTTCGTAGTGCTCTTGTGTTACTTCAGTGAGAAGCCATTCATTTGCCCCCAAATTGTTTAAATAAATCACCACAGTGGGCGGTGAGGCATGGCTCGAGTCCCCGCTCTCACCGTTTATCTTCCAAAAGTCCGGCGCTTGTCCCATAGGCAGCGGCGCATTACCGTCGTTGCTGGAGTGCTGTTCAAGCACCGGAGCTCCTCCGCGGCTCAGGCAGGCCGCTATCAATCCCAAACAAGATGCCTGTCAAAGGAGGTGCCTCACAACAAGGTTTGTATTTGCCCAAGATTCGTTATTGGAAGGGTTCAAAGCGAGGAAAACCAGCCATGCTTTCACAAATAAAATTCCGCCTGACGCGTTTTGTGGATGTTTCCACTTCCTCAGAGGCAGACAAAGAGATGAGGCAGCAGAACAGCGTTTTTAAGAGCATCACACCTGATAGCAGACCTCCGCTCAATGGGTGTGGCCACAACCGTGGCCTGATGGTCTTCGTAGTGCTCTTGTGTTACTTCAGTGAGAAGCCATTCATTTGCCCCCAAATTGTTCAAATAAATCACCACAGTGGGCGGTGAGGCATCGCTCGAGTCCCCGCTCTCACCGTTTATCTTCCAAAAGTTCGGCGCTTGTCCCATAGGCAGCGGCGCATTACCGTCGTTGCTGGAGTGCTGTTCAAGCACCGGAGCTCCTCCGCGGCTCAGGCAGGCCGCTATCAATCCCAAACAAGATGCCTGTCAAAGGAGGTGCCTCACAACAAGGTTTGTATTTGCCCAAGATTCTTTATTGGAAGGGTTCAAAGCGAGGAAAACCAGCCATGCTTTCACAAATAAAATTCCGCCTGACGCGTTTCGTGGATGTTTCCACTTCCTCAGAGGCAGACAAAGAGATGAGGCAGCAGAACAGCGTTTTTAAGAGCATCACACCTGATAGCAGACCTCCGCCCAATGGGTGTGGCCACAACCGTGGCCTGATGGTCTTCGTAGTGCTCTTGTGTTACTTCAGTGAGAAGCCATTCATTTGCCCCCAAATTGTTCAAATAAATCACCACAGTGGGCGGTGAGGCATGGCTCGAGTCCCCGCTCTCACCGTTTATCTTCCAAAAGTTCGGCGCTTGTCCCATAGGCAGCGGCGCGTTACCGTCGTTGCTGGAGTGCTGTTCAAGCACCGGAGCTCCTCCGCGGCTCAGGCAGGCCGCTATCAATCCCAAACAAGATGCCTGTCAAAGGAGGTGCCTCACAACAAGGTTTGTATTTGCCCAAGATTCTTTATTGGAAGGGTTCAAAGCGAGGAAAACCAGCCATGCTTTCACAAATAAAATTCCGCCTGACGCGTTTCCTGGATGTTTCCACTTCCTCAGAGGCAGACAAAGAGATGAGGCAGCAGAACAGCGTTTTTAAGAGCATCACACCTGATAGCAGACCTCCGCCCAATGGGTGTGGCCACAACCGTGGCCTGATGGTCTTCGTAGTGCTCTTGTGTTACTTCAGTGAGAAGCCATTCATTTGCCCCCAAATTGTTCAAATAAATCACCACAGTGGGCGGTGAGGCATCGCTCGAGTCCCCGCTCTCACCGTTTATCTTCCAAAAGTTCGGCGCTTGTCCCATAGGCAGCGGCGCGTTACCGTCGTTGCTGGAGTGCTGTTCAAGCACCGGAGCTCCTCCGCGGCTCAGGCAGGCCGCTATCAATCCCAAACAAGATGCCTGTCAAAGGAGGTGCCTCACAACAAGGTTTGTATTTGCCCAAGATTCTTTATTGGAAGGGTTCAAAGCGAGGAAAACCAGCCATGCTTTCACAAATAAAATTCCGCCTGACGCGTTTCGTGGATGTTTCCACTTCCTCAGAGGCAGACAAAGAGATGAGGCAGCAGAACAGCGTTTTTAAGAGCATCACACCTGATAGCAGACCTCCGCCCAATGGGTGTGGCCACAACCGTGGCCTGATGGTCTTCGTAGTGCTCTTGTGTTACTTCAGTGAGAAGCCATTAATTTGCCCCCAAATTGTTCAAATAAATCACCACAGTGGGCGGTGAGGCATGGCTCGAGTCCCCGCTCTCACCGTTTATCTTCCAAAAGTTCGGCGCTTGTCCCATAGGCAGCGGCGCGTTACCGTCGTTGCTGGAGTGCTGTTCAAGCACCGGAGCTCCTCCGCGGCTCAGGCAGGCCGCTATCAATCCCAAACAAGATGCCTGTCAAAGGAGGTGCCTCACAACAAGGTTTGTATTTGCCCAAGATTCGTTATTGGAAGGGTTTAAAGCGAGGAAAACCAGCCATGCTTTCACAAATAAAATTCCGCCTGACGCGTTTCGTGGATGTTTCCACTTCCTCAGAGGCAGACAAAGAGATGAGGCAGCAGAACAGCGTTTTTAAGAGCATCACACCTGATAGCAGACCTCCGCCCAATGGGTGTGGCCACAACCGTGGCCTGATGGTCTTCGTAGTGCTCTTGTGTTACTTCAGTGAGAAGCCATTCATTTGCCCCCAAATTGTTCAAATAAATCACCACAGTGGGCGGTGAGGCATCGCTCGAGTCCCCGCTCTCACCGTTTATCTTCCAAAAGTTCGGCGCTTGTCCCATAGGCAGCGGCGCATTACCGTCGTTGCTGGAGTGCTGTTCAAGCACCGGAGCTCCTCCGCGGCTCAGGCAGGCCGCTATCAATCCCAAACAAGATGCCTGTCAAAGGAGGTGCCTCACAACAAGGTTTGTATTTGCCCAAGATTCTTTATTGGAAGGGTTCAAAGCGAGGAAAACCAGCCATGCTTTCACAAATAAAATTCCGCCTGACGCGTTTCGTGGATGTTTCCACTTCCTCAGAGGCAGACAAAGAGATGAGGCAGCAGAACAGCGTTTTTAAGAGCATCACACCTGATAGCAGACCTCCGCCCAATGGGTGTGGCCACAACCGTGGCCTGATGGTCTTCGTAGTGCTCTTGTGTTACTTCAGTGAGAAGCCATTCATTTGCCCCCAAATTGTTCAAATAAATCACCACAGTGGGCGGTGAGGCATGGCTCGAGTCCCCGCTCTCACCGTTTATCTTCCAAAAGTTCAGCGCTTGTCCCATAGGCAGCGGCGCGTTACCGTCGTTGCTGGAGTGCTGTTCAAGCACCGGAGCTCCTCCGTGGCTCAGGCAGGCCGCTATCAATCCCAAACAAGATGCCTGTCAAAGGAGGTGCCTCACAACAAGGTTTGTATTTGCCCAAGATTCTTTATTGGAAGGGTTCAAAGCGAGGAAAACCAGCCATGCTTTCACAAATAAAATTCCGCCTGACGCGTTTCGTGGATGTTTCCACTTCCTCAGAGGCAGACAAAGAGATGAGGCAGCAGAACAGCGTTTTTAAGAGCATCACACCTGATAGCAGACCTCCGCCCAATGGGTGTGGCCACAACCGTGGCCTGATGGTCTTCGTAGTGCTCTTGTGTTACTTCAGTGAGAAGCCATTCATTTGCCCCCAAATTGTTCAAATAAATCACCACAGTGGGCGGTGAGGCATGGCTCGAGTCCCCGCTCTCACCGTTTATCTTCCAAAAGTTCGGCGCTTGTCCCATAGGCAGCGGCGCGTTACCGTCGTTGCTGGAGTGCTGTTCAAGCACCGGAGCTCCTCCGCGGCTCAGGCAGGCCGCTATCAATCCCAAACAAGATGCCTGTCAAAGGAGGTGCCTCACAACAAGGTTTGTATTTGCCCAAGATTCTTTATTGGAAGGGTTCAAAGCGAGGAAAACCAGCCATGCTTTCACAAATAAAATTCCGCCTGACGCGTTTCGTGGATGTTTCCACTTCCTCAGAGGCAGACAAAGCGATGAGGCAGCAGAACAGCGTTTTTAAGAGCATCACACCTGATAGCAGACCTCCGCCCAATGGGTGTGGCCACAACCGTGGCCTGATGGTCTTCGTAGTGCTCTTGTGTTACTTCAGTGAGAAGCCATTCATTTGCCCCCAAATTGTTCAAATAAATCACCACAGTGGGCGGTGAGGCATGGCTCGAGTCCCCGCTCTCACCGTTTATCTTCCAAAAGTTCGGCGCTTGTCCCATAGGCAGCGGCGCGTTACCGTCGTTGCTGGAGTGCTGTTCAAGCACCGGAGCTCCTCCGCGGCTCAGGCAGGCCGCTATCAATCCCAAACAAGATGCCTGTCAAAGGAGGTGCCTCACGACAAGGTTTGTATTTGCCCAAGATTCTTTATTGGAAGGGTTCAAAGCGAGGAAAACCAGCCATGCTTTCACAAATAAAATTCCGCCTGACGCGTTTTGTGGATGTTTCCACTTCCTCAGAGGCAGACAAAGAGATGAGGCAGCAGAACAGCGTTTTTAAGAGCATCACACCTGATAGCAGACCTCCGCCCAATGGGTGTGGCCACAACCGTGGCCTGATGGTCTTCGTAGTGCTCTTGTCTTACTTCAGTGAGAAGCCATTCATTTGCCCCCAAATTGTTCAAATAAATCACCACAGTGGGCGGTGAGGCATGGCTCGAGTCCCCGCTCTCACCGTTTATCTTCCAAAAGTTCGGCGCTTGTCCCATAGGCAGCGGCGCGTTACCGTCGTTGCTGGAGTGCTGTTCAAGCACCGGAGCTCCTCCGCGGCTCAGGCAGGCCGCTATCAATCCCAAACAAGATGCCTGTCAAAGGAGGTGCCTCACAACAAGGTTTGTATTTGCCCAAGATTCTTTATTGGAAGGGTTCAAAGCGAGGAAAACCAGCCATGCTTTCACAAATAAAATTCCGCCTGACGGGTTTCGTGGATGTTTCCACTTCCTCAGAGGCAGCCAAAGAGATGAGGCAGCAGAACAGCAGTTTTAAGAGCATCACACCTGATAGCAGACCTCCGCCCAATGGGTGTGGCCACAACCGTGGCCTGATGGTCTTCGTAGTGCTCTTGTGTTACTTCAGTGAGAAGCCATTCATTTGCCCCCAAATTGTTCAAATAAATCACCACAGTGGGCGGTGAGGCATGGCTCGAGTCCCCGCTCTCACCGTTTATCTTCCAAAAGTTCGGCGCTTGTCCCATAGGCAGCGGCGCGTTACCGTCGTTGCTGGAGTGCTGTTCAAGCACCGGAGCTCCTCCGCGGCTCAGGCAGGCCGCTATCAATCCCAAACAAGATGCCTGTCAAAGGAGGTGCCTCACAACAAGGTTTGTATTTGCCCAAGATTCGTTATTGGAAGGGTTCAAAGCGAGGAAAACCAGCCATGCTTTCACAAATAAAATTCCGCCTGACGCGTTTCGTGGATGTTTCCACTTCCTCAGAGGCAGACAAAGAGAGGAGCCAGCAGAACAGCGTTTTTAAGAGCATCACACCTGATAGCAGACCTCCGCCCAATGGGTGTGGCCACAACCGTGGCCTGATGGTCTTCGTAGTGCTCTTGTGTTACTTCAGTGAGAAGCCATTCATTTGCCCCCAAATTGTTCAAATAAATCACCACAGTGGGCGGTGAGGCATGGCTCGAGTCCCCGCTCTCACCGTTTATCTTCCAAAAGTTCGGCGCTTGTCCCATAGGCAGCGGCGCATTACGGTCGTTGCTGGAGTGCTGTTCAAGCACCGGAGCTCCTCCGCGGCTCAGGCAGGCCGCTATCAATCCCAAACAAGATGCCTGTCAAAGGAGGTGCCTCACAACAAGGTTTGTATTTGCCCAAGATTCTTTATTGGAAGGGTTCAAAGCGAGGAAAACCAGCCATGCTTTCACAAATAAAATTCCGCCTGACGCGTTTCGTGGATGTTTCCACTTCCTCAGAGGCAGACAAAGAGATGAGGCAGCAGAACAGCGTTTTTAAGAGCATCACACCTGATAGCAGACCTCCGCCCAATGGGTGTGGCCACAACCGTGGCCTGATGGTCTTCGTAGTGCTCTTGTGTTACTTCAGTGAGAAGCCATTCATTTGCCCCCAAATTGTTCAAATAAAACACCACAGTGGGCGGTGAGGCATGGCTCGAGTCCCCGCTCTCACCGTTTATCTTCCAAAAGTTCGGCGCTTGTCCCATAGGAAGCGGCGCGTTACCGTCGTTGCTGGAGTGCTGTTCAAGCACCGGAGCTCCTCCGCGGCTCAGGCAGGCCGCTATCAATCCCAAACAAGATGCCTGTCAAAGGAGGTGCCTCACAACAAGGTTTGTATTTGCCCAAGATTCTTTATTGGAAGGGTTCAAAGCGAGGAAAACCAGCCATGCTTTCACGAATAAAATTCCGCCTGACGCGTTTCGTGGATGTTTCCACTTCCTCAGAGGCAGACAAAGAGATGAGGCAGCAGAACAGCGTTTTTAAGAGCATCACACCTGATAGCAGACCTTCGCCCAATGGGTGTGGCCAAGACCGTGGCCTGATGGTCTTCGTAGTGCTCTTGTGTTACTTCAGTGAGAAGCCATTCATTTGCCCCCAAATTGTTCAAATAAATCACCACAGTGGGCGGTGAGGCATGGCTCGAGTCCCCGCTCTCACCGTTTATCTTCCAAAAGTTTGGCGCTTGTCCCATAGGCAGCGGCGCGTTACCGTCGTTGCTGGAGTGCTGTTCAAGCACCTGAGCTCCTCCACGGCTCAGGCAGGCCGCTATCAATCCCAAACAAGATGCCTGTCAAAGGAGGTGCCTCACAACAAGGTTTGTATTTTCCCAAGATTCTTTATTGGAAGGGTTCAAAGCGAGGAAAACCAGCCATGCTTTCACAAATAAAATTCCGCCTGACTCGTTTCGTGGATGTTTCCACTTCCTCAGAGGCAGACAAAGAGATGAGGCAGCAGAACAGCGTTTTTAAGAGCATCACACCTGATAGCAGACCTCCGCCCAATGGGTGTGGCCACAACCGTGGCCTGATGGTCTTCGTAGTGCTCTTATGTTACTTCAGTGAGAAGCCATTCATTTGCCCCCAAATTGTTCAAATAAATCACCACAGTGGGCGGTGAGGCATGGCTCGAGTCCCCGCTCTCACCGTTTATCTTCCAAAAGTTCGGCGCTTGTCCCATAGGCAGCGGCGCGTTACCGTCGTTGCTGGAGTGCTGTTCAAGCACCGGAGCTCCTCCGCGGCTCAGGCAGGCCGCTATCAATCCCAAACAAGATGCCTGTCAAAGGAGGTGCCTCACAACAAGGTTTGTATTTGCCCAAGATTCTTTATTGGAAGGGTTCAAAGCAAGGAAAACCAGCCATGCTTTCACAAATAAAATTCCGCCTGACGCGTTTCGTGGATGTTTCCACTTCCTCAGAGGCAGACAAAGAGATGAGGCAGCAGAACAGCGTTTTTAAGAGCATCACACCTGATAGCAGACCTCCGCCCAATGGGTGTGGCCAAGACCGTGGCCTGATGGTCTTCGTAGTGCTCTTGAGTTACTTCAGTGAGAAGCCATTCATTTGCCCCCAAATTGTTCAAATAAATCACCACAGTGGGCGGTGAGGCATGGCTCGAGTCCCCGCTCTCACCGTTTATCTTCCAAAAGTTCAGCGCTTGTCCCATAGGCAGCGGCGCGTTACCGTCGTTGCTGGAGTGCTGTTCAATCACCGGAGCTCCTCCGCGGCTCAGGCAGGCCGCTATCAATCCCAAACAAGATGCCTGTCAAAGGAGGTGCCTCACAACAAGGTTTGTATTTGCCCAAGATTCTTTATTGGAAGGGTTCAAAGCGAGGAAAACCAGCCATGCTTTCACAAATAAAATTCCGCCTGACGCGTTTCGTGGATGTTTCCACTTCCTCAGAGGCAGACAAAGAGATGAGGCAGCAGAACAGCGTTTTTAAGAGCATCACACCTGATAACAGACCTCCGCCCAATGGGTGTGGCCACAACCGTGGCCTGATGGTCTTCGTAGTGCTCTTGTGTTACTTCAGTGAGAAGCCATTCATTTGCCCCCAAATTGTTCAAATAAATCACCACAGTGGGCGGTGAGGCATGGCTCGAGTCCCCGCTCTCACCGTTTATCTTCCAAAAGTTCGGCGCTTGTCCCATAGGCAGCGGCGCATTACCGTCGTTGCTGGAGTGCTGTTCAAGCACCGGAGCTCCTCCGCGGCTCAGGCAGGCCGCTATCAATCCCAAACAAGATGCCTGTCAAAGGAGGTGCCTCACAACAAGGTTTGTATTTGCCCAAGATTCTTTATTGGAAGGGTTGAAAGCGAGGAAAACCAGCCATGCTTTCACAAATAAAATTCCGCCTGACGCGTTTCGTGGATGTTTCCACTTCCTCAGAGGCAGACAAAGAGATGAGGCAGCAGAACAGCGTTTTTAAGAGCATCACACCTGATAGCAGACCTCCACCCAATGGGTGTGGCCAAGACCGTGGCCTGATGGTCTTCGTAGTGCTCTTGTGTTACTTCAGTGAGAAGCCATTCATTTGCCCCCAAATTGTTCAAATAAATCACCACAGTGGGGGGTGAGGCATGGCTCGAGTCCCCGCTCTCACCGTTTATCTTCCAAAAGTTCAGCGCTTGTCCCATAGGCAGCGGCGCGTTACCGTCGTTGCTGGAGTGCTGTTCAAGCACCGGAGCTCCTCCGCGGCTCAGGCAGGCCGCTATCAATCCCAAACAAGATGCCTGTCAAAGGAGGTGCCTCACAACAAGGTTTGTATTTGCCCAAGATTCTTTATTGGAAGGGGTCAAAGCGAGGAAAACCAGCCATGCTTTCACAAATAAAATTCCGCCTGATGCGTTTCGTGGATGTTTCCACTTCCTCAGAGGCAGACAAAGAGATGAGGCAGCAGAACAGCGTTTTTAAGAGCATCACACCTGATAGCAGACCTCCGCCCAATGGGTGTGGCCACAACCGTGGCCTGATGGTCTTCGTAGTGCTCTTGTGTTACTTCAGTGAGAAGCCATTCATTTGCCCCCAAATTGTTCAAATAAATCACCACAGTGGGCGGTGAGGCATGGCTCGAGTCCCCGCTCTCACCGTTTATCTTCCAAAAGTTCGGCGCTTGTCCCATAGGCAGCAGCGCATTACCGTCGTTGCTGGAGTGCTGTTCAAGCACCGGAGCTCCTCCGCGGCTCAGGCAGGCCGCTATCAATCCCAAACAAGATGCCTGTCAAAGGAGGTGCCTCACAACAAGGTTTGTATTTGCCCAAGATTCTTTATTGGAAGGGTTCAAAGCGAGGAAAACCAGCCATGCTTTCACAAATAAAATTCCGCCTGACGCGTTTCGTGGATGTTTCCACTTCCTCAGAGGCAGACAAAGAGATGAGGCAGCAGAACAGCGTTTTTAAGAGCATCACACCTGATAGCAGACCTCCGCCCAATGGGTGTGGCCACAACTGTGGCCTGATGGTCTTCGTAGTGCTCTTGTGTTACTTCAGTGAGAAGCCATTCATTTGCCCCCAAATTGTTCAAATAAATCACCACAGTGGGCGGTGAGGCATGGCTCGAGTCCCCGCTCTCACCGTTTATCTTCCAAAAGTTCGGCGCTTGTCCCATAGGCAGCGGCACGTTACCGTCGTTGCTGGAGTGCTGTTCAAGCACCGGAGCTCCTCCGCGGCTCAGGCAGGCCGCTATCAATCCCAAACAAGATGCCTGTCAAAGGAGGTGCCTCACAACAAGGTTTGTATTTGCCCAAGATTCTTTATTGGAAGGGTTCAAAGCGAGGAAAACCAGCCATGCTTTCACAAATAAAATTCCGCCTGACGCGTTTCGTGGATGTTTCCACTTCCTCAGAGGCAGACAAAGAGATGAGGCAGCAGAACAGCGTTTTTAAGAGCATCACACCTGATAGCAGACCTTCGCCCAATGGGTGTGGCCAAGACCGTGGCCTGATGGTCTTCGTAGTGCTCTTGTGTTACTTCAGTGAGAAGCCATTCATTTGCCCCCAAATTGTTCAAATAAATCACCACAGTGGGCGGTGAGGCATGGCTCGAGTCCCCGCTCTCACCGTTTATCTTCCAAAAGTTCAGCGCTTGTCCCATAGGCAGCGGCGCGTTACCGTCGTTGCTGGAGTGCTGTTCAAGCACCGGAGCTCCTCCGCGGCTCAGGCAGGCCGCTATCAATCCCAAACAAGATGCCTGTCAAAGGAGGTGCCTCACAACAAGGTTTGTATTTGCCCAAGATTCTTTATTGGAAGGGTTCAAAGCGAGGAAAACCAGCCATGCTTTCACAAATAAAATTCCGCCTGACGCGTTTCGTGGATGTTTCCACTTCCTCAGAGGCAGACAAAGAGATGAGGCAGCAGAACAGCGTTTTTAAGAGCATCACACCTGATAGCAGACCTCCGCCCAATGGGTGTGGCCACAACCGTGGCCTGATGGTCTTCGTAGTGCTCTTGTGTTACTTCAGTGAGAAGCCATTCATTTGCCCCCAAATTGTTCAAATAAATCACCACAGTGGGCGGTGAGGCATGGCTCGCTTTGAACCCTTCCAATAAAGAATCTTGGGCAAATACAAACCTTGTTGTGAGGCACCTCCTTTGACAGGCATCTTGTTTGGGATTGATAGCGGCCTGCCTGAGCCGCGGAGGAGCTCCGGTGCTTGAACAGCACTCCAGCAACGACGGTAACGCGCCGCTGCCTATGGGACAAGCGCCGAACTTTTGGAAGATAAACGGTGAGAGCGGGGACTCGAGCCATGCCTCACCGCCCACTGTGGTGATTTATTTGAACAATTTGGGGGCAAATGAATGGCTTCTCACTGAAGTAACACAAGAGCACTACGAAGACCATCAGGCCACGGTTGTGGCCACACCCATTGGGCGGAGGTCTGCTATCAGGTGTGATGCTCTTAAAAACGCTGTTCTGCTGCCTCATCTCTTTGTCTGCCTCTGAGGAAGTGGAAACATCCACGAAACGCGTCAAGCGGAATTTTATTTGTGAAAGCATGGCTGGTTTTCCTCGCTTTGAACCCTTCCAATAAAGAATCTTGGGCAAATACAAACCTTGTTGTGAGGCACACCCTTTGACAGGCATCTTGTTTGGGATTGATAGCGGCCTGCCTGAGCCGCGGAGGAGCTCCGGTGCTTGAACAGCACTCCAGCAACGCCGGTAACGCGCCGCTGCCTATGGGACAAGCGCCGAACTTTTGGAAGATAAACGGTGAGAGCGGGGACTCGAGCCATGCCTCACCGCCCACTGTGGTGATTTATTTGAACAATTTGGGGGCAAATGAATGGCTTCTCACTGAAGTAACACAAGAGCACTACGAAGACCATCAGGCCACGGTTGTGGCCACACCCATTGGGCGGAGGTCTGCTATCAGGTGTGATGCTCTTAAAAACGCTGTTCTGCTGCCTCATCTCTTTGTCTGCCTCTGAGGAAGTGGAAACATCCACGAAACGCGTCAGGCGGAATTTTATTTGTGAAAGCATGGCTGGTTTTCCTCGCTTTGAACCCTTCCAATAAAGAATCTTGGGCAAATACAAACCTTGTTGTGAGGCACCTCCTTTGACAGGCATCTTGTTTGCGATTGATAGCGGCCTGCCTGAGCCGCGGAGGAGCTCCGGTGCTTGAACAGCACTCCAGCAACGACGGTAACGCGCCGCTGCCTATGGGACAAGCGCCGAACTTTTAGAAGATAAACGGTGAGAGCGGGGACTCGAGCCATGCCTCACCGCCCACTGTGGTGATTTATTTGAACAATTTGGGGGCAAATGAATGGCTTCTCACTGAAGTAACACAAGAGCACTACGAAGACCATCAGGCCACGGTTGTGGCCACACCCATTGGGCGGAGGTCTGCTATCAGGTGTGATGCTCTTAAAAACGCTGTTCTGCTGCCTCATCTCTTTGTCTGCCTCTGAGGAAGTGGAAACATCCACGAAACGCGTCAGGCGGAATTTTATTTGTGAAAGCATGGCTGGTTTTCCTCGCTTTCAACCCTTCCAATAAAGAATCTTGGGCAAATACAAACCTTGTTGTGAGGCACCTCCTTTGACAGGCATCTTGTTTGGGATTGATAGCGGCCTGCCTGAGCCGCGGAGGAGCTCCGGTGCTTGAACAGCACTCCAGCAATGACGGTAACGCGCCGCTGCCTATGGGACAAGCGCCGAACTTTTGGAAGATAAACGGTGAGAGCGGGGACTCGAGCCATGCCTCACCGCCCACTGTGGTGATTTATTTGAACAATTTGGGGGCAAATGAATGGCTTCTCACTGAAGTAACACAAGAGCACTACGAAGACCATCAGGCCACGGTTGTGGCCACACCCATTTGGCGGAGGTCTGCTATCAGGTGTGATGCTCTTAAAAACGCTGTTCTGCTGCCTCATCTCTTTGTCTGCCTCTGAGGAAGTGGAAACATCCACGAAACGCGTCAGGCGGAATTTTATTTGTGAAAGCATGGCTGGTTTTCCTCGCTTTCAACCCTTCCAATAAAGAATCTTGGGCAAATACAAACCTTGTTGTGAGGCACCTCCTTTGACAGGCATCTTGTTTGGGATTGATAGCGGCCTGCCTGAGCCGCGGAGGAGCTCCGGTGCTTGAACAGCACTCCAGCAACGATGGTAACGCGCCGCTGCCTATGGGACAAGCGCCGAACTTTTGGAAGATAAACGGTGAGAGCGGGGACTCGAGCCATGCCTCACCGCCCACTGTGGTGATTTATTTGAACAATTTGGGGGCAAATGAATGGCTTCTCACTGAAGTAACACAAGAGCACTACGAAGACCATCAGGCCACGGTTGTGGCCACACCCATTGGGCGGAGGTCTGCTATCAGGTGTGATGCTCTTAAAAACGCTGTTCTGCTGCCTCATCTCTTTGTCTGCCTCTGAGGAAGTGGAAACATCCACGAAACGCGTCAGGCGGAATTTTATTTGTGAAAGCATGGCTGGTTTTCCTCGCTTTGAACCCTTCCAATAAAGAATCTTGGGCAAATACAAACCTTGTTGTGAGGCACCTCCTTTGACAGGCATCTTGTTTGGGATATATATATATATATATATATATATATATATATATATATATATATATATATATATTCACTGAAAAAAACATAGGTTTCAGGAGTTATAGAGTTAGGAATTAGCTTTTAAAAAACCTTTGAAATTCACTCAAAAAACTATAAGTTTTAGTGGTGTTATAGTTAGCTGGACATTTTACTCATACAAAACCATTGAAATTTCTCCTATATAGTTAGTTGTACTAACTATATTTCGCGCACCCGCAATCCACTGCTGATGATGTCACATATTAGATCATTCATGACATGGTCAGTGACATCACTGATGACATCTCAAATTACATCACTGATGACATCATTGATGACATCATCCAGTGAATGTGGTTTGCTTCATTATTTAAATATGCATTATATATATAGCAATTTGCATTGAAGAATAGGTGGATATATATAAATAAATATTTGGATGGAGGATTTAGTAGCAGTGTAATTGACTGTTTACTTGACCAATTTATAATGTCTCACTGAATATAGTGGATAGTGACTAAACTGTGTGAATATCTGTATCACTTTGTCAGTTGTTGTGTAAACTGATTCTACAGTTGGTTACTGGCTATGTGAAAGTCTATATTAGTTATTGATTAGTTAACTGAGTATGTGTATGGGAGTGTGAAAGTGTGTGTGGTTCGGTGGGGGGTGTGTGACTGTCCAAAGATGTGTGAATAGTTGATTCAGTAGATATATGAAGTTAAAACTATATGTTCTAACAGTTGTTTGGGTGAGTGAATATCTTTATGGGTGTGGTGATGAGCAAATATATTTCTCAATGGTACAGGTCCAACAAACTAGAAAAATAAAAGGCAGTGTATGTGTCAGTTGTTGTATATAAATAAGTATACCTAAGACACAATGATTGTGTGAGTGGCTGTATGGATAACTGTATACTTGTAATAATGATTTTATAATTCACTAAGTATGACTTACTATCTAAATGTATAGAAGAAGTGGTGTTTGTATAAGTGTTTTGCTAAGTAAATATGTAAGTATGATCCATTGTTTGCATAAGTGAGTAGGATGACTTCATATGTGAATAGGATGCGTGCTGTTGTTTAATGTCGATATAGATGTATAAGTATTTTTGATAGTGTTCTATTGTTCATTGACAGCATGTATGAGTGAATCCATAGGTAAGTGATTAGATGTGTGTATACATCTATGAATCACTGAGTGGATTTTTAGATACTTGTATTGCTGTGACAATGGATTTAAATATGATACTCTGTATTTTACAAAGAGTGATGAAAAATTGTAATAGTGTATGAAAAGGTGTATGTGATTGTCACGTGGATGATGTCATCAGTGATGTCATTTGAGATGTCATCAGTGATGTCACTGACCATGTCATGAATGATCTAATATGTGACATCATCAGCAGTGGATTGCGGGTGCGCGAAATATAGTTAGTACAACTAACTATATAGGAGCAATTTCAATGGTTTTGTATGAGTAAAATGTCCAGCTAACTATAACACCACTAAAACTTATAGTTTTTTGAGTGAATTTCAAAGGTTTTTTAAAAGCTAATTCCTAACTATATAACTCCTGAAACCTATGGTTTTTTCAGTGAATTTCAAAGGTTTTTTAAATGCTAATTCCTAACTATATAAGGCCTGAAACCTATGGTTTTTTCAGTGAATTTGCAAGGTTTTTTAAATGCTAATTCCTAACTATATAAGGCCTGAAACCTATGTTTTTTTCAGTGAATTTCAAAGGTTTTTTAAATGCTAATTCCTAACTATATAAGGCCTGAAACCTATGTTTTTTTCAGTGAATTCGCAAGGTTCTTTAAATGCTAATTCCTAACTATATAAGGCCTGAAACCTATGGTTTTTTCATTGAATTCGCAAGGTTTTTTAAATGCTAATTCTATTAGCGGATAACGTTTTTATATATGAAAAAGTTTTTTACATCTCAAATGCCGGCTTTGCTAACAGAGTTTTTAAGCACAGGCTCTTTTGTTTCTGGTGGCCATCTTGGGAGACTGCATATCAGAATTTTTTTAATGAAATATAAGAGGATTTGAGAAGTCACTCAAAATGTGCCCTAATTTTTCTTTCTTCAGCACTAATCATAATTTCTATGGCAAAATGAACCCCCTCATTTTGTTCCTTTGCAAATTAAATGTTTCAAGTGTTAACACTTTATTCCAATCAAGATGACTTCAGGTGTGCCATACTTTTGTCATAAGTAAGACTTTTAGCGCTCTAGTTGTTCTTTAGAACACTCTGGGACATTCTGTCATTGGGCTATAGTTGGGCTACATCTGGCTGATATTTGGGCTACATTTGTTTTTTTTGTCTCTGGTGGCCATCTTTGGGCTACATTGGGCTACATTGGGCTACATATGGGCTCTAACATATATATAGCCCAATGTAGCCCAATATGTATTTTTTCAAAGTTAATTTTCGTAAAAACCACTGGAGCACATATCTTAAGACATAGCAAAGGCACATCGGGCTACCAATCCCTACAATTTTGCCAAGTTTGGTGGAAAACCATTCAGCCGTTCGGGCTAAAAGTGAGTCCAACCGCCCTATGGAAATTAACATGGGGAAAACATGTTTTGGGACCCCCCTTTTATCTCGGCCCCGCTTGACGAATCCCCCCCAAACTTTCAGGGAAGGACCGGAGCGCCGCGAGGCAAAGTTAAGGAAAATTTCAGGAAGATTCCTCAACCGGCGCCAAAGTTATTCCCGATAGAATGTTGCGATTTCCCTATGGAAAACAATCCTAACTATTTTTTAAATCTCAAATGCCTGCTTTGCTAACAGAGTTTTTAAGCACAGGCTCTTTTGTCTCTGGTGGCCATCTTGAGAGACTGCATATCAGAATTTTTTTAATGAAATATAAGAGGATTTGAGAAGTCACTCAAAATGTGCCCTAATTTTTCTTTCTTCGGCACTAATCATAATTTCTATGGCAAAATGAACCCCCTCATTTTGTTTCTTTGCAAATTAAATGTTTTAAGTGCTAACACTTTATTCCAATCAAGATGACTTCAGGTGTGCCATACTTTTGTCATAAGTAAGACTGTTAGCGCTCTAGTTGTTATTTAGAACACTCTGGGACATTCTGTCATTGGGCTATAGTTGGGCTACATCTGACTGATATTTGGGCTACATTTTTTTTTTTTGTCTCTGGTGGCCATCTTTGGGCTACATTGGGCTACATTTGGGCTCTAACATATATATAGCCCAATATAGCCCAATATATATTCAAAGTTAATTATCGTAAAAACCACTGGAGCACATATCTTGAGACACAGCAAAGGCACATCCGGGTACCAGTCCCTACAATTTTGCCAAGTTTGGTGGAAAACCATTCAGCCGTTCGGGCTAAAAGTGAGTCCAACCGCCCTATGGAAATTACCATAGGGAAAACACGTTTTGGGACCCCCCTTTTATCTCGGCCCCCGCTTGACGAATCCCCCCCCAAACTTTCAGGGAAGGACCGGAGCGCCACGAGGCAAAGTTAAGGAAAATTTCAGGAAGATTCCTCAACCGGCGCCAAAGTTATTCCCAATAGAATGTTGCGATTTCCCTATGGAAAACAATCCTAACCATATATACATACTGGCTATCGCCAGTAGGTAATATATATATATATATATATATATATATATATATATATATATATATATATATATATATATGTACACACACATATTATTAACAAAACATATACAATATTTTTTCCGTAGGATAGGGAGAGGTTTAAATGTACTATTCCTACTCCAATGAGTGCAACAGTAGGGAAAGCGTTGGATAGCGTAGGGGTAAAAATTACTATTCCCACTCCAGCAAATGCAACAGTAGGGAAAGCGTTGGATAGCGTAAGGGTAAAAATTACTATTCCCACTCCAGTGAGTGCAACAGTAGGGAAAGCGTTGGATAGCGTAGGGGTAAAAATTACCCCTACCCACTACAGAGAGTGCAACAGTAGGGAAAGCGTTGGATAGCGTAGGGGTAAAAATTACTATTCCCACTCCAGAGAGTGCAACAGTAGGGAAAGCATTGGATAGCGTAGGGGTAAAAATTACTATTCCCACTCCAGCAAATGCAACAGTAGGGAAAGCGTTGGATAGCGTAAGGGTAAAAATTACTATTCCCACTCCAGTGAGTGCAACAGTAGGGAAAGCGTTGGATAGCGTAGGGGTAAAAATTACTATTCCCACTCCAGAGAGTGCAACAGTAGGGAAAGCGTTGGATAGCGTAGGGGTAAAAATTACTATTTCCACTCCAGAAAGTGCAACAGTAGGGAAAGCATTGGATAGCGTAGGGGTAAAAATTACTATTCCCACTCCAAAGAGTGCAACAGTAGGGAAAGCGTTGGATAGCGTAGGGGTAAAAATTATTATTCCAACTCCAGCGAGTGCAACAGTAGGGAAAGCGTTGGATAGCGTAGGGGTAAAAATGACTATTCCCACTCCAGCAAGTGCAACAGTAGGGAAAGCGTTGGATAGCGTAAGGGTAAAAATTACTATTCCCACTCCAGTGAGTGCAACAGTAGGGAAAGCGTTGGAGAGCGTAGGGGTAAAAATTACTATTCCCACTCCAGAGAGAGCAACAGTAGGGAAAGCGTTGGATAGCGTAGGGGTAAAAATTACTATTCCCACTCCAAGCGTTGGATAGCATAGGGGTACATTTTAATATCCCCACCCTAGTGAAAATAAATTAATATAAATCACATAATTATAAATTAATCAATCAATTAATTTTAATTACCAATTAAGAATTAATTAATTACCAATTAAAAATGAATTAACAATTTATTTAAAATAAATACCAATTAATTAATTATCATGTTTAATTAATTATATTAAATTACTTCCCACCCTATTCCCCTATAAACCCACAACCCGCTACTAAAAATAAAATATTTGTATTCACATAATTATCAATTAATCAATTATTAAAAATTAATTATCAATTAATTAATTACCAATTAAAAATTAATTGACAATTTATTCAAATTAAATACCAATCAATTAATTAATTAACATATTTAATTAATTATAATTAAATTTCTTCCCACCCTATTCCCCTATAAACCCACAACCCGCTACAGAAAATAAAATATTATTCACATAATTGTCAATTAAACAATTAATTAGAATTAATTATCAATTAACAATAAATTAATTATCAATTAAAAATGAATTAACAATTAATTCAAAATAAATACCAATTAATTAATTAACATATTTAATTAATTATTATTAAATTACTTCCCACCCTATTCCCCTATAAACCCACAACCCACTACAGAAAATAAATTACTAAAATTAAAATATTTATCAATTAATCAATTAAAATGAATTACCAATTATATTTTAATTAATTATCAATTAATTAACAATTAATTCTAAATAAATAACAATAAATAAAATAATATAATTAATTAATTATAATTAAATTACTTCCCACCCTATTCCCCTATAAACCCACAACCGGCTACAGAATTATATTACACAAAAAATAAAAATTAATAATACTTACCTAAAATTCGATATTTTTGTTGTCTATATTATGTCTAGTCGATAATATGTCCATTCTATATTTTTGATTCGATATTATGTCCATTCTATTCGATATTAAAATGTTCTAGTCGATATTTTGGTAGTCTATATTATGTCTAGTCGATATTATGTCCATTCTATATTTTTTACTCGATATTATGTCTAGTCGATATTTAAAACTTGATATTTTGACTCTATACCGTTGTTTGGTGCTCGGCCCTGCACTTAATTGTCAACACTGGCGTTTGTGACAGTGTGCCACAGAGAGAGCTGTCTGAGATAGCCACAACAGTCAATTATTAATTCAATACACATTAAAAATACTATTACCTGCCGCTCAAGCCATTCTTATAGCTTTGGGGGCCTGGAATAGTCCGAATTGTCACACTTACTGGAGTGTGCTGATTAGTAGTTGTGTTGTTACTATCATTGACAGCATGGCAGGGAGAAAGTGTGGATCAAGCTGCAGTGTCCTCCTCACGGGGGCCTCGGACACTTTTTTTTATTTCTCCAAATTAAGCACTGTAAATCATGTTTTGGTTATTTGGTCCAAGGGGTGTGGATATAGGTTATACCTGCTAACAGTGGCACTGGAAATAGGGGTGTGGCGGTTGCAGCAGCACCCACAGATAAACTTGAAAGAGTCTAATTGAGAAAAGGTAATAAAGGAGACCCTTTAATGTGCTTTTTCAGCATCTTTTGAAACGGGGTCAAAGACAGTATAAACGGTCGCTATATATTTTTTGGGAATTTGGGGACTTTTGTTTAATTTTCATTATGCAACTTTGTATGTTTTTTTATTCTGTGATTTTTGTTTATTTTTCTGACTGCAACTTTGTATCTTGACCCCAATAGCACTCTTTCTATAGTACAGCAAAGTGTGAAAATAGGCAGCTAATCTTACGTTTCTTGAATATATGTATATAAAGATAATTGCTTGCTTTGCAACTAAACTTTTTTAACATTTTGAAAAAAACAATTAGCATTTGGAAAATAATCATGAAGTGTGTTAGCAATACGTTTTAGTATGCTCAGCACACCAGCTCACAATATGTTTAATGTGTGATTTGAAAATGTTGAATCGGTCTGATGTTTTAGCTTTTGATTTTAAATGTGTCCTTCTTTCTTTCTAAGACGGAGGCACCTGCAAACCTAAAAATCACTGTCTTTTGTGATGTAGCAGACAAATCATCCGATGTATTATCAGTGTATTATGGCATTTATCGTTCTAATTATATACTGTCACTTTTAAATATATAAGGACATCTGATTTTCAAACATATGAGCGATTGCCAGCAAAATGAGTTTAATTAAAAACCTGATTATTTGTTTTTAATCTTTTTTTTTATTCACAACAACAAAACATACCACCAGACCATGTATTACATTCAGTATCACATGAGTAGTTTATTGCACGTGGTGTCAGGGTAGCAGCAGTGACCGAACTTCTCTCCTGGTCACCCCTCTCTCCTCCTGGTATCTGAACATGCCATCTGAGAGGCCCCCCCCGCGCCTAGGGGTGGGGGGCCCTTAGTGGCATTTCGGGTGAGAGGCAAGAGAGAGAGGCTGGACCAGTGCACATCTGGATGGGGGAGTTGGAGGGGCCGCCAGGAAAATTGAAGAGGTAGGGCAGGCACTTAGCGCGTCACCTAGGTGCGCAGGCGACCCCTCCAGGGAAAAGGATAAGAGCACAGAACACGAGGGAGAAGCCCTCTTTGTCCTCTTGCCTCGGGTGCCCAGTGGGTCACAGCCAGAAGCAAAGTTGCCCACCCACCCATCCCTCATTTTAAAGGTAGAGCTTGCGGGGTCTCAGGCAAGGAAAATGGTGGGGACTCCTGTTTGACCGGGACTGGCCGGTCCTGGAAAGGGAGGCAGTCAATGGGGCTCCGGACTGGTGGGAGAGGGGGCCGTCCTGCTGTTGGCCCTGGACTCTCCGGCCCTACCCGAGATGCTGGTGCTTGGAGGAAGCACCTTGGTGAAAGTTGGTGCGCAAGGAAAGGCGCAAAGCAGTGCCCTGGAGGCCGCGTCTAGGAGGTAGACGACAGGTAGTTGCCTGAAATGGAAGCAATGGAGATGGGTTGTGTCCTGCTAGTACAACCAGCATACAGTGAGACGACAGGTAGTTGCCTGAAATAGAAGCAATGGAGATAGGTTGTGGCCTGCTGGTACAACCCGCATACAGTGTGTCTCTGGAGATCCTGAACTGTAAATACAATTGTAACTGTAACCTGTGGTTCAAACGAATACTGTGCAACCCAATGTTTGTCAATGTGTGTTGGATTGGTTAATAAAAGTTGGTCTAATGTTGACAGTGCATCTACAAATAAAGATGGTTAGCGTTATCTGAGAATTATAAAAGACTACGAAGTGAAGACCAGCCACTGGTATGATGCCTTTTGTGGTGAGAAAAGAGGGGGCAAAGTATGGTGGGACGAATCGCATGTTATATGCCTACTATTCCCTTTCACCCCTTGTGTCGCCCGACCATGTCCTCCTGGAGATAGAGCAATCCCGGAGAGGGCTAGGGCCTCCCAGTCTAGGCCATAATATGTTCTCCACCATCCTCATACCTTCTGAAACATCCCAAGATAGCCCGTCACCTCATAGATTACTCTTTATGCTTCCATACAATGCACCACGCCAGCCACCTATTAGGTCTTGGTGGGAGGGGCGGAACTTCCCACTTACAAGCGGTCTCTGTTCACTGTGCTAAAACTCAGCACACAGAATATGAGTTGTTTTCTGGGGAGGTCCTCGTAGCTTGGTATTCCCAGAACTAACAACGGTGGCGTGATTGGGATGTGAGTTTCCAGGATTGCTGCAAGCTCTGTGACACACTCCCTTCC
Organism: Lissotriton helveticus; assembly: GCF_964261635.1. Lineage (NCBI taxonomy): Eukaryota > Metazoa > Chordata > Amphibia > Caudata > Salamandridae > Lissotriton > Lissotriton helveticus. The sequence continues at coordinate 845,448,074 of NC_136057.1, read as the reverse complement.
AGCATGCCTGTGTAATTGAGCAAGTCCACATTGTATGTTAGAGTGTGCCTGCATCTTCGCAGTGCAGGCGGTTGAGGTTTTGTACCCTACTCATTGTGAACAACCAGGATCTAGAGTTGTAGACCCTGTGGAGGATCTTGAGTTGTATAAGCCACAAACTTGTTTTAACTGCTACTTGTCAGGGGTGCCTCAGTGCTGCTTCCCAATCTCTGTTCTCCATAGGGCCCAGATCCACTTCCCTCGTATTCCACAAAGCTTGGAGGTTATCCACCCTATTGTTACTGAGTGCTTGATATGTTAATGAGATGGCTTTAGAGGACATCCCCTCCAGACGTACGCTACGTTGTACAGGGCAACTGTCGCTCGCCATGTAAGGCATGGTGCACCTGAATATATCTGAAAAATTGGGAACCATGCAAATCGTATGCTGCCGGCAGGGTACTGAAGGACTTTTTCCTACTTCCTCCCTCGTCCCCTCCAGGTCTTCAAGCGCCGATATCCCAATCAGATCCCAAAAGGTCTTTCTTTACATCTTTTGCAACCTTTTTTAAACCTGCTTATTTTGATGTTGTTCTACACCTTCAGTGAGAAACAAACATGCCCTTTGAGAGTAGCAAAATGATGGTGGTACGTACATAGTCAAAAACGTGCAAACATACGCAACTCTGTTCCGGTTTTCATGCTGTATTTTTACTAACAATAAAATGCTGATATGGAAATCAAAAATCCAAGTCAGCTAAAAGTCTTTTTTTGTTCTTTGGGCTTTACCCCACGATTCATCTTAATGTGGGTGGCTATGGTATGGACTGGGAAAAACGTCAAGCATTCATCTTACTGGCCCCATTTTCTGCTCTGTATGATTAACATCATGTCTGAAAATTGCAGGGAGATGAAGCAGTAATATCACAATTAATCCCATTACTCCTCCCTGCAATATAAGGGAGATTTCTGGTAGACTATTGCTTCTGTCGAAGCATCCAGTAATAACTGTCAGGAACAATGATCCCTCTAGTTGCTCCCCAAATTTCCACTCACAGGGTCTGAACAGCTACATACCTGTACTGAACTGTACCTGAACTATTTGGATCATTATTGCGGTGCTCTGCACATTTTTGTGTTTTCTTTAATTCTGAGACTTTGGACAGTCCACGTTGTACCACATTCAATCAGTGTTATCACGTGTCACATTATTAATGGCCTATAGTAATCATCTTTTGCCTCTCTTTGAGATATCATTCCGTTTGTGCAGCAAGTGCATGAGCCCACTGAACTATTGTAATGTTAATTGTCCGTCAACTTCTGGCATGACTGTTTTTCTATTTCATGTTTAGAGGAATTCTTGCTAGAAGGTCTTAAATAAATTAACAAACACTACTCACAGTGAGGTGCTATTTACAAGTAAAAATCTGTTGCAGTACTTTCTTATGGTGAATTGAAGAATATGTAACTCATATTAATTATTAAGTAAGTAGCAGAGTCACATATTAGTTGATTGCAAGTTCCCAATTAATTATAAACATATTCAATTTCGTGACATATGAAGGTCTGGTGGGACTAGTGACCTATCTGCAAATGCCCTACAGCCCCGGAGCTCCATCACCACCGACAACTGCAGCCAGCAAAACCATCACAGCTCCTTCATCCTAGGAAGAGTGACGCTGTCCATGTTTAACATTTCACATTTTGTTTATTCTTGCATTCCCTAATGGTATTTGCTTTTTTTCAGGATGGTATGGTTTTGCAGTTTTTTCATGCAACATATTAGTCATGTATATGGCATTGGCTCCTATGTAGGTGTGTGAGTTCAGGTTCTAGGTGGGCCATCTTTGAGAGCAGTGTCATTCAGGCAAAATATAGTGAGAGTTTTTCGCAGTGTCCGTTAGTGGGTCATAAAGGAGTTTGGTATACTGCATATTGCAAAGAGCAAGTGTCAGTTTGCCAATTGAAATGGGAATTGTGTGTGAAATTGTGTGATGGAGCTACACATTTGTCAAAATATTGCCAGGGTAAACGTTCAAAGAAATGCAATGTGTACAGGTGAGTGGGGACACTTTGTGTGTGAGATTAGTGAAGTGAAGGAGATGAAAGGAAGTATGTGCATGAGAGAGTGATGAAGAGGAAAGAGACTTGTGTGAGGTATGCCGATTGGGGTTTAGAAACATGTGAGGACAAAAAAAAGAGTTTAAATTTCTAACAAAGGGATCGCAGAAGGCCTGTAGTATGAT